>NC_090446.1:752775196-754178946 GCF_031143425.1 Pleurodeles waltl | reverse complement strand
CACACAATTTTGTCTATTCACACCCTATTGCACTTCCCCTGTTTAGTCACTGTGACCGGTTTTCTTTTTTTTGTTCCACCATTCCAAAACTCACCCTTTTTCTGAAGATGAGTTAAGAGTCATGGTGGATGAAATCATAGGAGTAGAGCCACATTTATTTGGAGCACAAGTCCAGCACACTCCTCTCGTTAGGAAAATGGAAATGTGGGACAGAATAATCGACAGAGTGAATGCTGTTGACACCACCATGAGCACAAAGGAGGACATAAGGAAGAGGTGGAATGACCTCAGGGGAAAGGTCCGTTCCTTGGTCTCCAGGCACCAGATGCAGGCCAGGAAGCCTGGTGGTGGCATTTCCAGTGCCCCATTGCATCTCTTTCCATGGGAAGAGAACGTCCTGGCCATCCTGCATCCTGAGGGTTTGGCAGGAATACCTGGGTGAGTGGAGTCTGGTAAGACAAAACACAAAAAATGTCACCAAAATGTAATGACATGCATGCTCAAAGCTCACCTTTTGCCTCATTTACTGTTACTCAGCTCATCAGCCCTGTGTTCACATGTCCAAAGACCTCTATTTGACAACTCACAATTGAAGTGTACTCACGTGGGGAGATGACATTTGTATAGTGCGTGTAGTACAGGGACTGACATGACTACAACTCCCAGCAGGCACTGTTCAATAACTCCAAACACCAGACCAGTGGTAACTTGTCCAAATACCCCTGTTTGTTATCTATCAATTTAAGGGTACACACCCGGGGAAATAACATTTGTCAAGTGTGTGTACAGCCATCACTAGTCCTGAAACTGCAAAAAATAGCACAGTGTTCACATTCTACAATACATCTGTTAGTGAACTCTCAATTGCAGTGTACTCAACAGGGGCGAGAACATTGGTCAGATATGTGTAGTAGAGAGAGTGACCAGAATGCAACTCACAGGAGGCACTGTATCTGTAACTCCAACTGTGGTCACATGCCCATTTACCCCTGCATATACCCCTGTGTGTCAACTCACAAATGAAGTATACAGAACGGGGGGAGAACATTGAAAAAGTGTGTGACCTAGATGGAATAACCTAACTGCAACTCACAGAAAGCATTGTATCTGTAACTCCAAACACCAGCACAGTGGTCACTTGCCCATATACCCCGGAGTGTCAATTCACAAATGAAGTATACCCTTCTGGTGGGGAGAACATTGAAAAAGTGTGTGAACTAGATGGAATAACATGACTGCAACTCGCAGGAGGCACTCTACTGCAACTCCAAACACCAGCAAAGTGGTCACTTGCCCATATACCCCTGAGTGTCAACTCACAAATGAAGTATACTTACATGGGGGAAAATCATTGAAATAGTGCGTGAACTAGATGGGATAACCTGACTGCAACTGAGAGAAGGCACTGTTTCAGCAACTTAAAATGCCGGAACAGTGTTCATTCATCGAAAGAGCCCTGTTTGGCAACTCTCAGTGTAAGCTATTCAGCTGGGTGGATACCATTTGTGTTGTGTGTGTAGCAGAGGGAGTGACATGACTGCTAAGGACGGGGGGGTCTGTCACTGTTACTTCACTCACCAACCCAGTGTCCTCTTCTCCAAAGACTCCTGTTTGGTAACTCACACATGAAGCATACTCACCTGGAGGGATACGATCTGTATAGTGTGTGTAGTACAGGGAGTTACATGACCGCAATTCCCAGGAGACACTGTTCCTGTTACTCCAAACACCAGCCCAGTGTACTGTTGTCCAAATACCCCCGTGCCTTAACTCTTGACTGAAGATTACTCACCTGGAAGGATAACATTTTTATAGTGTGTGTAGTACAGGTAGTTACATGTCTGCAACTCCCAGGATGCCCTGTTACTGTCACTCCAAACACCAGCCCAGTGTTCACTTCTTCAAAATACATTTCTTTGTAAAATCACAAATGAAGTGTACTCACCAGGGGGATCACATTTATCTAGTGCACGAAATAGAGGGAGTGGCATGACTGCTAGGGCCAGGAGACTATTTTTCTCTAACTCCAAACACAAGCCCAGTGTTCACATGCCCAAATACCCATATCTGTTAACTCTCAGTTGAAGTTTACTCATTTGGGAGGTTAACATTTCTACGGTGGTGGGAAGTAGAGGGAGTGCCCGGAATGCAAAGCCCAACAGGTCCTGATTCTCCAACTCTGAACACAAAGCCAGTGTTCATTTGCACAAATCCAACTATTTGTGAACTCTCAATTTAAGTGTACTCAAGTGGGAGGATAACATTTGTCAAGTGTGTATAGTATGGAGAGTGGCATGACTGCAACTCCAGGATGCACTGTTGTATTAACTCCAAACACCAGACCAGTGGTAACCTGTCCAAATACCCCTGTTTGTTATCTATCAATTTAAGGATACACACCTGGGTAAATAACATTTGTCAAGTGTGTGTACTGCAGGCACTGACATGACTACATTTCCCAGCTGTCACTAGTCCTGAAACTGCAAACAATGGAACAGTGTTCACATGCTACAATACATCTGTTAGTGAACTCTCAATTGCAGTGTACTCTCCAGGGGGGAGAACATTGGTCAGATATGTGTAGTAGAGAGAGTGACCTGAATGCAACTTCAAACACCAGGCCAGTGATCACTTGTCCAAATACCCTCACATGCTAACTCTCAATTGAAGTTCACTCACCTGGGTGTGAGCAAGATACAGATCATGCTCAACTCTGAGATGTGTCTGGGTACCTAGCTCCATCTTGACCTGATAACCCAAGAGGAAACTACTGAGGACAGGAAGGCAGCTTACTGAATATGCAAAACTATGATCCCAAAGGCCTCAAGATACATAACCAGAATGGTATTGGCAGCAGACACATTCACACTACCCAGACCACATGATGACTCCAGTCACATATACAACAAACTCCTGGGTCTGCGAGAATCATAATCAACTAGGCATCAAAATAGCCAAAGCCATATCTTGCATGGCCACTGTTTTGTCTGAACTGGTGGCAAAATGGATTTCTCAGGCCATCCCCCAAGGGATAATGATTTGCACATTTCAGCAGCTGCTTGACTTAAATGAAATTGGCATGCTTCACAAATCTGAGGTCAATACAACCAACACCAAGGGTGTGTGCCACAATAGGATTAACTGCAAATTAACTGTGCACAAGCGCTATGCTTAATGTAACTCTAAATTGCTTGAGGGAGATGTCACAATACAGCCAGTAACATTGTATCTTTCATAATATCAGGTCAAACTGCCACTGGGCACAAAAGGCCACAGAAGAGACTGCGACTACACTCCTGGATGAAGCCCTCAGTGAAGAAGACCATACTGGATGTCTGGACATGGAGGACAGTTCTGACCTATCTGGCCAGCGTGGTCAGACACGAGAAGTGGGTCTCACTGTGCTCACATCAACACCTCCCAGCCTAGTTGCTTCTACATCACTGGCAACCAGTCATCCCCAAACCTGCGTACCAAGCACAGTGTCTACCACTTTGTGCCTGCCAGTCCTGGATACTGAGTTTCAGTGCAACACTTCCAACAATGAGGGTATGGGAACCAGAGGGAGAGGACACCATGTGGCAAGGGCACAGGCCTGTTTGGGTAGGGTGCATGGGAGAGATGCTGTGGGCCATTGGGGTGAGGCCACTGGGGCTGATCCTGGCCAAGACACCATCAGACATGTCTTTGGGGTCTATAAAGGATTCCCAAGGTGTGAAGGGCCAGGTCTTTATTGAACTATGGGAAATCAAGTAGCTACAGAAGGGTATCTATAGGGACATGTGAGAACTGTGGGAGGCCCACAATATCAACATGGCCTCCTTGTCAGGGGTGATGAGGGACATTGACACCACCGTGAGCGGGGCTCTACAACACCACTCTAACCCTTCCTTTGGCTCATCAACACTAGGCACTTCCACATAGGAGCCACCCACTGGAAGGGAGGCCCTGCTAGTGTAGGAACCAGCTCCAGACACCCCTGTCTCTGTAGCAGCAGACACCCCCTCTTGTCAAGTGGGGACTTCCAGCAAAAAATCCAAGAGGTGCGATGTCAAGACACCCACCACTGCCAGCAAGTGACCTGTTCCTAAAGCAACTCCTTTGTGTGCCACTTATTCACTCTTTTGACAGATCCTCAACCACCTGCCAAGGTGGGAGAAGTACTCTAGAACTTGGACTCCAAACGGTGTGAGATCTACTTCAATGATTTCATTCATCATGGCTGGTACCTTAACTTCATTTGTTCTTCTATTCTGTCCAAATCTTATTTTTCTGCATCAACATTGTAATAAATTCATCCATCACAAATTCATTGTCTGCTTGCTTAATTTCCACATTTTGCTATGTAGAAATGTAAGACCACGTGAACCATATGATGAAGACAGAACTTATTTCTGCAAGGAGCGACTTGCACAAGGTACACAGTGTCCTGTTCAGGATTACAACCATCACACACAAACACCTACGTACAAGTTTCTGGTCACACCAAAAATGTTATTCCAGTGTACAGCACATAGGTTGTTTATATGTCTGGACTTTTTTAATCAAGATTGTGTTCCTCATACTGAGTCAAAGTACATATTCCATGGAGCAGCCCCCCATACCTTGGAAGGAAGGGCTTTGTCAGACATTGTCTTGTAGAATAGGCAAACATTAAACTGGTTGATGTCAGGAGCTGGAGCCTTATAACAAACCACACCAAGGTAATCCAACAACACATAATCCAAGATGCAAACAGATGGCAGTAAAACAGTCCCTGATCAGAGGCCCATCTTAATCCAATGACCATGCATCTGGTGGTATGACACAAACACATTTAAGTGATGTGACATATGCACTGTCGCCTGCAATGCTTAAACACATCTACAGCTACATACAGGTCAAACAAGAAGAGTGTTTCACCAATGTGAATGGTGAATGACATGGTTGCAATCTATGACAACATTTCTCATGCCCATATGATGACACACATGATGCTATCACCAAACCACAGCACACCAAAACATTCTAATCTACACGTCTGACCTTCCACCCAAACACTTTGCATGCTACTTTGCCACAGGTCTCATAAACCCCAAATTCAACCTACTTTACGTGGAGCAATCCATGCCCACTTCCTATGTCAGAACAGCATCAGATACCTGCCAATGTCACAACTCTAAAATGCCCACATGAGGATGTCATGGTGAAGGTACCTGTACAAAGGTAAATAAAAGAGAATAGGCTTGAAAAAATACCTATTACACAAATCACATAGCAAGCATCTGGAACTGTAATTACATTGCAAGGAAACTGATAAAAACAAAGCAACATCATCAGGATGGAGTTATGTCAAAAGGTAACTCTTCAAGCCTTTGACTGAATATTGCAGAGTATCATCTACAAAGTAGTTGCTAAAACACTCAACTCCACACATTCTTACAACTACAGTTCATTATTCAGTAACAGTCATCACAACAGATGACATACTTACACTCATGAGAAGTAGCTCTTGATGAGATCTTCCCTCAACTCAGCTGCTTCCTCTTCACCACTGTCATCCTCACTTAGCATTTCAGGAGTCTCACCCGGTTGCACTGCAGGCTCCCCCAACTCTGGGATGTACGGGATATTTCTCTGTAGGACAATGTTGTGGACCATGCAGCATGCCACAGTGATCTGACACACGTTTCCAGGTGAGTAGAGGAGGGCTCCACCAGTCAGTCCAGACACCTAAATCTGGCCTTCAGGAGTCCAAAAGCCCGATCCACTACCTGCCATCTTCTTACATGAACCTCATTGAAGTGGACTTCCCTTGGTGTAGTTGGATTCCTTACTGGCATCAACAACTAAGGATGGTTTGGATATGCGGAGTCTCCTGTAAAGGAATGGGACATATGTGCAACAATGAGCCACTCACTTCATGATTGTAGCACCTGACATAGCACATACACAATCAGGACAGATGTGATTTACCAACCAGCCAGGGCCTCTCTGGGTACAATTGTAACGTCAGCTGGGGTGTGGTACTGTTCTGCAATATGAAGGAATCATGGACTAAACCCGGATAACAGGCACAAAATGTGAAATATATAGATCCGCCAAAATACTTGTACGTTGATGGAATGGAACTTCTTTCTGTTGCAATAAACTTGTTCATTGGCCTACTGTGGCAAACAAAGCCAACATGTGTTCCATTAATGGCCCCCACCACATGTGAGATGCGTGCAAAACCATAAAAGTCAGCCTTCACATGGGCTAAATCCTCACGTCGGGGTAACTGGATATAGCTGGCAAGGTGTTTCAGCATTGCTGCGAGGACTCCTTCAACAACAGAATGAATATAGGTTGGGACATGCCAGTAGATAGGACCAATATATGTTGGAAAAATCCTGTGGCTAAGAAGAGCAAAACTGACATGATCTGTACAATGGGTGGTATGCTGGTTGGATAACGAATAGCTGGCATCAGATATGGCTCCAACCAATGACATAAGTCCACTACTGTTTGCCTATCCAGGTGGTAATAAATTATTATGTGCCTTTGCTTCATGTTCTGAAGGTCTGGCAGTGGACGGTAGTCTTCTCCCTTTCTGTGAGTACCTATGTACGACACTAAGGCCCTCATTACGACCCTGGCGGTGGGTGATAAAGTGGCAGTAATATCACCAACAGGCTGGCGGTAACTACAGCCAAATTATGACCCAGGCAGTGATCTCTCCCATAGACAGCCAATGTACCACACCGACCGCCAAGCTGGAAACAACAGTCACCACAGCGGTAGCTGCCTACGGCCAGGCGGAAGACAGTGTTCTTCCCACCATATTAAGACACAGGAAACCGCCACCTTTTCCGGGGTGGTACCAACATCAACAAAAGCCTAGCAGAAACAGAACACAAAGGTAAAAGGACTCTTCATTGGAGACACAGGGAAGAACCACGCCACCATGGAACCCGAACTGCAAGTCTTCCTGATGATCTTCTACTTTATGCTCTACCTGGAACACCAACGCCTACGAAGATGACGACGGTGAGTACAGCCGCCTAGCACACAAGGGAGGGTGGGAGGAAAAAGAGAGTGACACACGAACAACACACACCCGACACACACAAACCATACACACAGCCAGCTGCATTACAAAAACAATTTGACCCTGAAAATCTGCAGAATAACGCATGGACAACAGGAATTTAACAAAAGTATTTGTGATCAGTTCATCATCGAAATCAGTAATCCAATTTGGCTATGAAACAGATATGTACACTTGGATGGAAAAGGGACACTTCCCTAGTCCATAGTTCAAAGGGCCCACAAGCGGGTTTCTTGCCCACTGGTTCTGGAGAGGGCAGCCCACACAGTAGCCAGGTGATGGCTGCATGCTGGTGGTGGTTGAGGGAGGCTCCTGGGCAGCCCCCGCACTCTGTGATGGATGCATGCTGGTGGTGGTGGTAGAGGGAGGCTCCTGGACAGCCCCTGCACTTTGTGATGGCTGCATGCTGGTGCTGGATGAGGAAGGCTCCTGGGCAGCCCCTGCACTCTGTGATGGCTACATGCTGGTGGTGGTTGGGGGAGGCTCCTGGGCAGCCCCTGCACTCTGTGATGGCTGCATGCTGGTGGAGGTTGGGGGAGACTCCCGGACAGCCCCTGCACTCTGTGATAGCAGCACATCCATGGCTGGTGTTGGTTGCCCTGTGACAGCTGGTGGTGGTGGCGGTGTTTGGCTGACAACTTCCGCTGGCATAGAGTGCCTTTTCTCCTCCTGGTCATGGGTTGGGGATCCCATACTCTTCATGGCAAGGGTGGAGGGGCTCTTTCCCCCTCTGCCTGCTGGTCCAGGTACTTCCCCTTCTTCTCAGCTGGTGCAGGCTCCTTCCCCTTCTTCCCAGCTGGTGCAGGCTCCTTACCCTTCTTCCCAGCTGGGGCAGGCTGCTTTCCCTTCCTCACATCTGGTACAAGACTCTTCCCTTTCATCCCACGTTGTGCTGCCTCCTTCCCCTTCAGTGTTGTTGGTCTGATATTCCTACCACCACAAGTAGGTGGTGCTACCACTGTCCCCACGGTGCTGAGCTGTGTCCTTGCTACACTGCTCATATGTGCTCATATGTGCAGAATGGGGGGAGGGGTAGGGAAGAGGTCAATTGTGGAAAGGAAAAGCTTTTTAGGTACGTAGGGGAGGGAGGCGGGAGGAGTAATGGGATTGGATGATGAGGGAGTGGTCATTGGAGGTGTATGTCTGCTGGATTTAGGTGCAGGTGCATGCGCTGTATGCTGTTGTGAGATGGATGGCTGTTGGGGAGTGCTTGTTTTTGTGTCCTTTAGGAGCGGGGGACAGACACAGTGGGAGAGGACACAGGGAACACGTGCATGGATGTTTTGGAGGTGTCTGCCAGTGAGGTGTGTTCTGCCTGGTGTGGTGGTGATGCTGGTAGTGGATATTGATGTAGTGCATGCAAGTGTGAGTGTGAACGTAACTGGGTGGGTGGGAGGTTGAGGAGAGGAGGGGGAGACAGTGGAGACAGTGGATGTTGTCGTGTCTGCAACTGAATGGTGTTTGTGGGAGTGCCTGTGGGATGAAGTGTGGTGCTTGTGGTTGCCTGTGACACTCTTGTGTGTTGTCTTGTGTGCATGCTCGTCTGTGTGCTTCGGATGGGTTGGGGTTGATTGGACTGGGAAGTGGAAACTGGAGGGAGGACAGTAGAAACAGGAACTATGGCTGCCATTAGAGAGGAGGCCAGAGCCAGGATCAATCTCTGTTGGGCCCCCAATCCACTGTGAATGCCCTCCAGGAATGCATTGCATTGCTGCATCTGAGCTGCCAGCCCCTGGATTGCATTCACAATGGTTGATTTCCCTACAGAGATGGATCACAGGAGGTCAATAGCCTCCTCACTCAGGGCAGCAGGGCTCACTAGGGCAGGGCCTGAGGTGCCTGAGGTGAAGGAGATGCTCACCCTCCTGGGTGTGCGGGCACGGGAAACTCGCTGAGGGCTACTAGGAGGGCAGTGTTGGTACAGGGGGTGGCGGCTGTTCCTGCAGCTGGGGTGGTCACAGGGGTGTCCGCCACCACCAGGGAGCTCCCATCGGAGGAGGTATCAGAGTCTGTGTTGTCCCTTCCAGTCTTGGCCGTGGTGCTCCCCTCGCCCTCCGTCTCACTGATTCCCTCAGCATCGGTGCACTCTGCCTCCAGGGTCCTGTGGGATGCAGCTCCCTCTGTCACAGGTGCCTCTGCTCCTCCACCAGATGATGTTAATGTACATAAGGACAGGATGACAAAACAAGAAAGGGTGGGAGAGAGACAAAGGATACATTGGGTCAATGACTGCACCAACACCACTGTTGGAGTACACAGCACCCTCACACAGAGGGAACAGGCCTACGCACTATGCATTGTACTACCAGTGAAATGGCTAGTCACTAAGGAATGGGAATGGGCACACACTGCCAAAGGCAGCACACCTGGGACCCACGCAGCCCTGCCAAGAAGTTAATACTATTAAGCTAGGTAAGCAGTATTTTACATTCAAACCCTTAGCCACCAGAGGACCTATGCTGCTATACCTGGCCTGGTCTAGGGGCTCCCAAGGACACACAACCGCCACCCGGATACCAAACCACCAACCGTAAGTTGTAATGATAGCCACTGTACTCACCCCCTTGTCTCTGCTGTGATGCCACCAAGCGACCATCCACCTCAGGGTAGGCCACCGCCAGTATGCGGGCCTTCAGGGGGGTTAGGATCCATTCCTAGCTAGGCCTCTGCAGTCTTCCATGTCCAGCGTCTCAAGTCTTCCTACTGTTTCCGACAGTGGGTGCTCCGCCTGTCATGGACTCCCAGGGTCCGCATCTCCTTGGCGATGGCACGCCATAATCCCGTCTTTTGTTGGGCGCTGACCTGCAGAGGCGATACAGACAGGAGAACACCATTAGACATATAGTCCAGCCTGTCACACAAATGGCCACCATTCCCGATCCCATCAATATTGGCATACACATAGCCCAGCGCACAACATGTACACAGCCAAGAGGACCTCTACCCACCCCCTTACACGATGCCCTCATACACAACTCCATGAATTCATGCCACATGCATCATGTCCACAGTGTACTCACATGCTCGTCTGGAGGCCCATAAAGCAGTCCGTACTGGGGTAGGACCCCATCCACCAGTCACTCCAACTCCTCCGAAGTGAAGGCCGGGGCTCTTTCCCTAGTCACATGGGGCATGGTAGGTTCCAGACACAGGTCACAGCAGCCCATGCAGTGTAGGTCCTTTCCTATGGAAGGTTAGGAAACAAGTGAGGTTTGAAATAGAAAATGGCGGTCACGTCTGCGGCGGTGCATACCGTCACCGCCGGCATAGATCCCAATTGGCCACTGTACCCTATAGGGCCCAATATAAACCAATGAGGAATTGCACGGTGGTTCACAACCGCCTACTGCCACAGCGCACAATGTCGGCGGAATTACCTCACTTCCACCTGTCCCTCCACACAGGACAGGCGGTAGCCATTTCAGGGAGAATCGAATATTCATGCGTCACAGGATATTTATGCACATACTTTAAATTACACTGTCCCCAAACATGTTTGCATGATGTGGACTGCTGTTGTGGTATAGTTGTTCAAAATGTGACAGCCTACTCCCTCCTGTGTCCCTTAGATATCTACCACAGCGGATGAATAGGAGATGGAGACATACCGCATGTGCAGACCCCTGGTGGACGTGGCTACACTGGAGGACAGGCACATTATACTCACCTATAGACTGGACAGGGCCACAATCACAGAGCTGTGTGCCCATTTGGAACCTGACCTGATCTCAGCTATCCATTTCCTGGCAACTGGTTCTTTCCAAATGACAGTGGGCATGGCAGCAGGAATGTCACAGCCATTGTTCTCAATCATGCTGGCAAGACTCTTATTTGCCCTGAGAAAACACATGTGCAGCTACATTGCTTTCCCCCAGGTGGAGCATTTGGCTACTGTAAAGGAAGGGTTTTATGCAATGGAACATATCCCCAATATAATAGGTGCGATTGACCGAACACAAATTGTATTTGTCCCTCCCCTGCAAAATGAACAGATGTTCAGGAATCATAAGAGTTTCCAATCCATGAATGTGCAGATGGTGTGCCAGGCAAACCAGTACATCTCTCATATCAATGCTAAGTATCCTCGGTTGGTGCATGATGCCTTTGTCCTAAGGAATAGCAGCATCCCAAATGTGATGTCCCAACTACAGAGGCACAGGGTGTGGCTAATAGGTGAGCCTTGGCTCCCACCCAGTATATTTTGGTGTATGCTTATGCTGTTGGCCATATGGGATAGTTTGTGTCTAAATGTTGTCCCTCAATATTTGCAGGTGACTTTGGTTACCCAAACCTATCATGGCTGCTGACCCCTGTTAGGAATGCCAGGACAAGGGTAGAAGAACATTATAATGAGGCATATGGGCAAACCAAAAGGATCATTGAGAAGACCTTTGGCCTCCTGAAGGCCAGGTTTAGGTGCCTCCATCTGACAGGTGGATCCCTGTGCTACTCACCCAAGAAGGTCTGCCAGATAGGAGTGGCATGATGCATGTTGCACAAGCTGGCCCTCAGACGCCATGTATCTTTTCTGCAGGAGGTGGAGACTGGAGATGCACCTATATGAAAGCAGTCGACCCTGAGGACTGTGAGGATGAGGAGGCAGAGGATGAGGATGTAGACAACAGAACATTGGTGATACATCAGTACAAACAGGTGAGACAGTGCAACTTCCCATTCTTATGTTGTATCCTGTGTGGCATTAGCATGCTGGCATTAACCACTTATTTCACCTACTTACTGTTACCCATGGATATTCATTTTACAGATGTTGGTGATATAACAACATTGTCCTAATGTGATCACAACAGTCAGCAACAGGTCATTCATTCTATGCTCATTCTATGTACAGTTAATTTGCAATGGTTTTAGCTGTAATAAAAATGTTCAATACATGACATACTAGTTTTATCCAAGGGTGTTGATTGTTGTGCTAAAATATAGGGGGAAGTGCAATGGAATAGGGTGATGATGGAGGAATATTTTGTTCGAGTCTGTTTGTAGCACAGGTGCAGTGTCCTTGGGGACATGGGAGGGGGAGCAATGGCAGTTCAAGGAGGACAAGGTGATAGAATGGGACACAAGGGGGACAATCAGGAGAGTCTCATTTTCTGGCGGTGGTCTTGGCAAGTGTCTCTGGCTTCTGTCTAGCTTGCAGGGAACGTTTGTGGGCTGGTTCACCTTCTGCAGGGGGAGGGGTGCTGGTGGCCTGTGAGTCCTGTGGCGGGGGCCTCCTGGAAACTAGCAGCAGCGGAAGTGGAGAGCTGTTCAGATGACTGGCTACTGGTAGGGGCCCACTGGTGTGCTGTTGCCTCCCTCATGATGTTGACCGTGTCTGCCAGTACCCCTGCTGTGGAGATCAGGGTGTTGTTAATGGCCTGCAAGTCCTCCCTGGTCCCCTGATACTGTCTCTTCTGCAGCCGCCTGTTCTCCTGCACATTGTCTAGGATCTGACTCATCGTGTCCTGGGAATGTTGGTAGGCTCCCAGGATCTCGGAGAGTGCCTCCTGGAGAGTCAGTTCCCTGGTCCTGTCCTTCCCCTCATGCACAGCAGTCCTCCCAGTGTCCCTGTTGGCCTGTGCCTCTGTCTCCTGAACCGTGTGCCCACTGCCACTAACCCCAAAAGTCCCTGATTGTCGTGTGTGCGAGGTGTGGCCTGGGGTCCCTGTACAGGTGGGCAAACTGCTGATTGACGTGTCCTGTGGACAGAGGTGTGGGTACACTCGGTGGGTGCTGTGGTGTTGGTTCCTGGCGTGGGAGGCTCTGTGGTGGTCTGTGAGTGGGCTTCGGTGACCGGCTGTCCAGTGGTCCCTGATGGGCCAGGTAGGTCATCCAGATCCTGAAGTCCAGAGTTACTGTCATCACTGTTGGCCTCTTCTGTTGGGGGACTGGATAGTGGTGGCACCTCCTCTCCAGTGACATGGGCTGGGGTACCTGTGGGGATGTAAATTATGCATTATGCTTCAGGTGTATGACATTTGTACTTCTGTAGCTTCCCCTCATTGGTTGGTGTTGCCCTGCCAGCTTTTGCCTGTGTATGTTGGTATATTGTGGTTATGTTAGTTTCCCTATGCTGTGCATGCTTTAGTGATGAGTGTCCATGCAGGGTTGGGAGGGGTGTCCATGCATTGGTACAGCATGCAGGGCCTGGCATTGGGATTAGTGAGATGTGTTGGTGGAGTGTGTGGGATGTGGTGAAGTGATGGGAGTGAGGGTGTGTGATGGCATGCAGGTATGTGGGGTGATAACTGTTGAAAGTTGACTTACCAGTGTCCAGTCCTCCGCCAACTCCAGAGAGTCCCTCAGGATGCAGTATTGCCAGTACCTGTTCCTCCCATGCTGTGAGTTGTGGGGGAGGAGGTGGGGGTCCACTGACAGTCCTCTGTATGGCGAGCTGGTGTCTTGCTGCTATGGAACTTACCTTCCCCGTAGGTTGTTCCACCTCTTCTTGATGTCGTCCCTTGTTCTTGGGTGCTGTCCCATGGTGTTGACCCTGTCCACGATTCTCCGCAATAGCTCCATCTTCCTTGCTATAGATATTTGCTGCACCTGTGCTCCAAAGAGCTGTGGCTCTACCCTGACGATTTCCTCCACCATGACCCTTAACTCCTCCTCAGTGAAACGGGGGTGCCTTTGTGGTCCCATGTGTGATGTGTGTTGTGAGGGTGTTTTGGGTAATGTGGTGGGGTGTGTGATGTGGAGTACGTGTGAGGTGTATGGATGTATATGGTGTGTGTGTCAAGTTGTCTCTGTGCTCTCCTTCTTAGTCTGCTGGTGGCAATTGTACGTAAGGGGTTGTGGGTAATATGGGTGTGTGTTTTATAGTGGCGTGGGTGTGGTATGTGCATGAGTGTCAGGTGTGTGCCTTTGGTATTGTCCAATGTAGTGTTGTTTTGCATGTGGGTTACCATTCTGAGCACAGCGGTATGGACCGCCAATGGTTGACTGCCATTGAATGTCCGCCGTGGTGATTTGTGGGTCATAATGTGATGGGCATAGTTGTGTTGGTGTAATGGTGTGGGTTTTGGGACCGCCAGTTTATCATTGACCTTTGGTCTGGCAGATTTGTGTATGTGGCTGTATTCTCGATTGGTGTGTGTCATAATATGGTGAACAGATATTCGCCAGCGCAGCGGTAAGTTGGCGGCTGTCAGTTCGGCGGTAAGCGGTCTTTACCGCCAATGTCATAATGAGGGCCTAAATGATTTCCAACATTAGTCAGTGTGTCCACAGCAACATACATGATGTATGTCAATGATATCATGTGACAAAAGCATTTCTGATTAGATAGACATGGCACCCAATACATATCACAACTGCAAATAACACAAGGGTGACATGTGATCCCCATGGTTTCAACTCATATGTCCACATTATGGATCTGGACCAAAACCAAAAATTTGTGCAACACATTTTGCACTCAAAATTTGACTGTATATCCCGATCGCCAAAATGACCGTCGGTGGTGGTGGACTGTGCCTCACTGTTAAATGCCATCTGTGCCCTGCAACATACTACAATGGTGGTTGAGTAGTAGGGCCTACATGGCAAGACAGGATAAGGATGTTTGTGAGGTCAAAAAACCTTTTTGTAGGTATGGCACATTTTAAAAAGCCTAATACAGCATTTGAGGCTGCTAAAATGTCAGATGCCTGACTTTTTGGACATTAGAAACCACCCGCGACCACCGGTGGAAGTTGTCATGGTGGAAGGTGGTTGCAACTGCGGTGGAAACAGCCACAGGCTAAAGTTGTTTCCAGTGGCAGTTGCAGGTCAATGGCTGTGTCCGCTGGTGGTGATGAATGTATAAGTGGCAATTGTGACACCCATGTTCTGCAGATTCACTCACTTGACTCCTGACACTACTGCCTGCAACACCTCTATGACTTGGACTACTGCATTCCACATCTGGGAGCAATCATGCCATGTCCAGCAGGTGATAGGGCCCCGTCCTTCTCTCCAGAGTAACTGGAGAGGCTTGTAAATGAGGTCCTACACCTGTATGAACAGTTCTGTAGCTCACCAGAGGAGCCGGTAAGTACCTCATGAGCACATTTTTCTCTGTACTTTACCATCCTTTCCATCCCCACAGGCTAGGCTGTGCCCCTTGTGTGCCAGTTAGACTTCTTGTGTGCCTCTTGTTGCAGTCTATGTGGCATCAATGGGATTTATAATGTGCCAGTACCATATGTTAAATTGAGTTAAATTGTGTTGTTTCAGATTTTTGGGGCCCTAGATGATCCTTGTGTTGGGTGCACATAAGTAGGCAAGGAGGTATTACTGCCATCCAATGACATCTCTTTCCTCATATTTGTTTGAAATGTCAGATGACATGTATGCACACAACAGCCTGAGCTGTGTATGCATGTTTTATGTGTCATTTGCTCATGTGAGCAATTAGTATAGTGCCACAGATCTTTCAAACCACATCTGGCTGTGCTAAAATGTTATGTGAAAGGCATATCCTGACTTACTCTGGCCTTCAGATTGACACACACAACATGCCATATTGCTGTTGGCCACAGGATGTACTGTCATGCAGGGAAATGATGAAAATGGAGTGTCATGTAGATTTTGTCTGCTCAGCCTGCAGAGACCAGGGCCTATCAACATTATCTCCAAGTATGCAATCTTATCTAGGCTGCGGGAGTGTCACTGCGGCTATGCAACTGTGGCACTGTGCCCACTCCCTGTACCCCAGCAGATCCTGTCATGTAGCCAGTATGATGCTCTAGTGCCAAAACCTGCCCTGAATGCCTAAATTCATTGACGAGATTAGGAATGGATACAGGGATAAATCATTAATCTAATCCATATGTGCATTATGCATGATTATCAATGTGTGTCTTAGACTCATGACATTCCCTTACTCCCACAGCCCTGTTGTCAGCTTCACACAGTCCATATTTGTCCTGTACAGATGTATTGCATAACTGACAGTCCGACAGTGCATACAGTGTGTTGGTCACATAGCAAAAATTGTACAATGCATGCCTTTATTAGTTGGATGCCGTCTCTGTAGAACAGACACATATGTCCAAAGGAGTGTTCTGTGTACAGGACCCCACCCTCTGAAGTGGCATCAGTCTGCATTTGTTATTCCACATGGTCAGGTCCCTGTATTTAGTGGCTTGTGTGATTCACACTTGTGAAGTAGTAACAAGTAGAAAGGTTCAAGCTTGGTGTTTCTCACACATATGTGACTCAACCACTTGTGAAAAAACATGTGATTGCCACCTCTTGTTTTGTCTTTAGGATCCTTGCAGGTCAATGCCCATCAGAAAAAGTAACTATGAAGAGCCAACACCAAGAAGGTGCAGACCCTGGTGGTCCACAGCTGGCAGAGCGCCCACTGTTGGAAGAGGTGGGAGGACCTGAGACACTGAGCCAGGAAGATCACACAGGCCGAGCTGGGGATGTTCTCCCAACGTGGGCAGGGTGCCCATTGGACCATAACCCCCTAATGGCCCTCATTCTGGCAGTGGCCTACCCAGACTTTGTTGGGCATTTGAGGACAGTACAGCAGCCACAAGGGGGTGAGTATAGGGCATATCGCCAGGTGAATGTGTTAGGTTCTGACAGCTCCCCCTAACGATTAGGGATGAGCCATTGGTAACACAGTAGATGAGTGAATGTTTGTGTAGACATGTCATGTGTTGCATACTGGTGTGCCTTGCTTACTGTGCCCGGGACTTTAGACAGAACTGTGTACAAACCACAAACATTTTGCTCTCCAAGGACAACATATGGCTGTGTACAGTGATCAATTAAGTACTGTTTGTTGTTGTAGTGGGTGTTAATTGTATGCAACAATCCACTAGTCCTCAGTGCTAGGCCAAAGGTAAGGAAGTGATGGATCACTGTCCTTACCCATGTGTCTGGTTAAATGCGTATATTGTCATCTGCCACCCAAAGGCTAGTTGTCTTCGGCGTGTGATGGGTGCTGGTGCCTCACTACTTTTTATAATGTGAAGTTGGCCAACATATCTCTGAAAATGGATTACCTGATATAATAGGCATGTGATTGATTGAACAACTTTAGCCAAAAGAGTAAGGCCCATGGACAGAAGACCATCAGGACTACAGGCACTGAGCAAATCAGGATACAGCTACTGAGATGTAGGTAATTAACATTTCCTAGACCATAAATATATTAACCACAAATTTACATATTTATGTATTTACTATGCCCACTGGCGATACATATTAAAATCAGTACAACCACAATACATATGTCAGATCAGTGAGAAACACCAGTCTTAGCTGCCTCTTGTCCGTTATCTTGCCATGTGAAAGTGTTTGCACACTGTTACTAAGAGTTTAGGTACGGGGACCCTTTTTTGGGTGTTGGTCCTGGAGGTTTCCCCTGCTACCGGCATTTTGGTAGTAATGACACTAGCACCATTACCAGAAAAATAAACTGCTATGTTAATCTAACATGAACATTATTGATATCCTTCACCCCCTCTCCTGGAGAGTACACCTTCAGAAGAGTCACTCTCATAAATTGCAGATCAACGAGGAGAGAAGACCTGCTTGCATTTATTCTTTACAGAGAATGCTGAAGCCCTAGCTCTTCAATAGATTTTTCAGTTAACTCATTCCGTCTGCTTATATTTGTCCGTTTACATATCTGCTGGGACTTTGTGCACTGTCTGATAAAATGTCCCTTAAAGGATGCTAGGAAATAAATAGTTGGATTTTCAGATGGGTGGGAGAATCTAGTATTCTGCTTATAGGTAAACAAAGCAGTTCACATACAATTTAATTGACGGAGGCCAATTTCCCTGACAAGGACTACTAATCAAGGTCAGGCCCCATGCACCACAACTGAGAGAACATTCAAATTCATTCTGATTAGCAATCTATCTTTCCTTCTCTGCAAGGAATGCCCATTTGGTCAGTGTTTGCCACAAAGAAGACTGGACATAGGGGGTCATTACGACCCGGGTGGTATAAGGCGCTTACCGCAGTGCAGAAGACCGCCAATACACCGCCGCGGCGGCGGTAGACCGCCACAGCTATTATGACACACATCACGGAATCCGCCGAAATTCAGACACCCACACAATACTGCCACACCAAAGGTCAGCGATAAACTGGCGGAAACACATCCTCCTCCTCCACGCCAACAGAAACACGCCCATGCTATTACGACCCACGAATCCACGCGGCGGTCTTTCAACCACGGTATTCCATTGGCGGTACACACCGCTGCGCTCAAAATACACACACATCTCCAAAACACCGCCACATTGGACATTTCGAAATACACACATCTGAGACACATACACACACCACTCCCACACACCCAACACAATATAAAACACACACCCACATCACCCACAAACCCCTCCAACCAGAAATTCTGAGAGAAGGCGATAGAGACAGCACAGAATAGACAACCCCATCACAGAGAGGCACATAACACCATCACCCACACAACATCCAAGCACAAAACACCACATACCACTACACTCACCACACTCATCACCACATACACCACCCCACAAATCACACACACCACACCATGTCACACCAAAGACACCCCCGCTTCTCCGAGGAGAAGCTCAGGGTCATGGTGGAGGAAATCCTACGGGTAGAGCCACAGCTATTTGGCTCACAGGTACAGCACACATCAATTGCAAGGAAGATGGAGCTATGGCAAAGAATAGTGGATAGGGTCAACGCAGTGGGACAGCACCCAAGAAATAGGGAGGACATCAGGAAGAGGTGGAACGACCTACGGGGGAAGGTGCGTTCAACGGTATCCAGGCACCACATCGCGGTACAGCGGACTGTCGGCGGACCCACACCTCCTCCCCCTCAACTAACACCATGGGAGGAGCAACTCTTGACCATCTTGCATCCTGAGGGCCTCGGAGGAGTCGTCGGAGGAATGGACACTGGTAAGTCAAATCTTAACTATCACATCCCCACCCTACCTGCATGCTATCACACACCCCCACCCTCACACCCTCCCCTATCACCCAAACTCCTCACTAATGTACTAAGAACACCAACTACACATCCCAACCCCAAGACCTGCATGACACAACTAACCATGGACACCCATCACTAAAGCCTGCCCACTGCACATACCCAGAACACCCCCCAACCATTAGCACACAACCCCACACACAGGAATGCCTGCACTGGGGTTCACGCACACCCAACCATTGCACACCATTACACACACACATGCAATAATCATGTACTTATACCCCCGCAGGAACCCGAAGGAACGTCACCACACTAGTGGATCCAGACAACACCACTCCACCCCCAGAAGAGGCCCACAGTGACGAGAGCAGCTCTACCCTACTGGATCTTGATGACCAACCCGGACCATCGTGGGCCTCAGGACAGTCGGTTCCCCTCGCACAGGCACAGCCCAACACTGACCTTCCACCCTCTGGTAACACCAGCACAGCACCCACCCAGTGGGCCCAAACCTCCCTACCCAGGACATGTCAATCAGCGGTGTGTCCACCACTACAGGGCACCCAGGCTAACCCACCACCCCAACAACAACAGGGACCTGGGGGCAGTGGTAGGGGGCACACGGTCCAGGGGACGGAGGCACAGGAACACAGGGGAACTGGCAGGGCTGCTGTACGACAGAGGGAGGACAGGCCAAGGGAACCAACTCTCCACGAGGCCCTCTCCTCCATCATGGGAGCATACCACCACTCCCAGGAGACGATGGCCATGGTCCTGGACAAGTTGCAGGAGACCCTGCGTCTGCAGGAGGAGCAGTATTTGAGGTTCAGGGAGGAGCTCAGGACCATCGGCTCTGCCCTGGGCACCATCGTAGGGGTGCTGACGGACATTCAAAAGACCTTGAGGGACACCGTGGCACTCCAAGGGGCCCCTGACACTAGCCACGACGATGAACTGCCTACCACCTCCGCTGGCGCTAGTGGACAGGACGCCCCGCCACAGGACCACCACACCAGCACCCCATACCCTGCAGACGGACAACCACCACGCAAGTGGGCCCTGAGATCCAGGAACAGGACAGAGCAAGATGGCAAGACCCCCGCCAGGAAATAAGACCACCCTGATTGTCCCCCCACTGTCCCACTTTGTTACCCTGTCCAAATCGGAACTGCCCCAGCTCCACTTCCAATGGGCAGATGTGCAATGTACCTGTGAGACTAATAGACTGGACTCTGCCATGGACATTCCTCCACCATCACCCGTCACCATTTTACAACCCCCCTTCATTTTTAGCACTTAAAGAAACACACTTGAAACACAAAAAAAACTGGAGTCAGTCTATGATTTGTATTTTTCTATTATCAATGACAGTGTCATAATGGGTTACCCATTGGAAGGCTAACATACCAATGTCACACATCACAAGCCCTTCAAGGATGCAAGCAGTTGACACGTAGGTTACCACATTTGTGAAACTGAAATGGAAGGGGACAACTCAGTTAACAAATAGTGAGTGAAATGTCGGTACAGGATAGAGGTAGACGTGTGAAAGTTAATGTAATGTTACACCGGAAAATGTACTCACCTGAGTTTCACTGGAAATATTGCTGTATGACTGACTTCCTGTTGTCGTTTTCTTCTTCCTCAGCTTCACCCTCATCACTGTCCACAGGCTCCACAGACTCCACAGCTGCAACAACACCGTCATCTGGATCATCCTCCTGCAGAAAAGGCACCTGGCGTCGCAATGCTAAATTATGGAGCATGGAGCAGGCGATGATGATGTCGCACACCTTCTTCGGTGAGTAGAATAGGGACCCACCTCTCATATGGAGGCACCTGAACCTGGCCTTAAGAAGGCCGAAGGTGCGTTCGATAACCCTCCTAGTCCACCCATGGGCATCATTGTAGCGTTCCTCTGCCCTGGTCCTGGGATTCCTCACTGGTGTCAATAGCCAGGAAAGGTTGGGGTAACCAGAGTCCCCCAATAGCCATACACGGTGCCTCTGGAGTTGACCCATCATATCAGGGATGCTGCTATTGCGCAGGATATAGGCGTCATGCACAGAGCCAGGGAACATAGCATTTACCAGCGAGATGTACTGGTCTGCCAAACAGACCATCTGGACATTCATCGAATGATAACTCTTCCGGTTCCTGTACACCTGTTCACTCCTGCGGGGGGGGACCAGAGCTACATGGGTCCCATCAATGGCACCTATGACGTTCGGGATAGGCAAATCCTCCACCTCCACCTCAGGAAAAATTATCTATCTCCTTATGTGTTTCAGCAGGGCAGCCAACACTCTGGACAACACGTTTGAAAACATAGGCTGGGACATCCCTGATGCCATGGCCACTGTTGTCTGAAAAGACCCACTTGCAAGGAAATGGAGCACTGACAGCACCTGCACGTCAGGGGGGATTCCAGTCGTATGGCGGATTGGTGACATCAGGTCTGGCTCACACTGGGTACATAGTTCCTGGATTGTGGCACGGTCAAACCTGTAGGTGACGATTAAGTGTCTCTCTTCCATTGTCAACAGGTCCACCAGCGGTCGGTACACCAGAGGATTCCGCCATCTTCTCACATGTCCCAGCTGACGGTGCCTACGAAGGACAACAGCGAATAACTAGTCAATATTCCTCCAGGTATGTATCCACAGTCACACACAAGACTACACCAGACAATGAACCCTTCCTGTATGTGTGTTGAGTGTAGGCCTCGGTATGTGTGATGCAGTTGAAAAAGAATCCATGTGGGCCCCTGAAATGGCGGCTGCCTGACCTCTAAACTGGGACAATGGGATTGTGGGGTAACAGCGCTGGCGTTGCACACCGTCGCGGTAGGCGGTCGTAGACCGCGGTGCACTGCTGCATTGGTTAACATTGGACCCTATGGGTCCCAGGAGCCGATGAACAGGTGCGATGGCGGTGATGATGCGCACCGCCGCAGATGTCACCGCCATTTTCTATCTGTTCAATCACTATATACCTGACCTCCGACAGGAGAGGACCTACACTGCTAGTGCTGCTGTGACCTCGGTCTGGAAGCGACGATGCCTGCTGCATCTGGGGAAAGGGCCCCTGCCTTCACTGCACAGGAGTTGGAGAAACTTGTGGATGGGGTCCTCCCCCAGTACATGCTACTCTACGGTCCTCCAGACCGACAGGTTAGTACACAGGGAGCACGTTGTATGGGCTAGGCCTGGGTGGACAGGGCTGGGGGGAAGAGTGAAGGGGGCAGAGTTCATACTACAGTAAAGAATGGGAATAAATGGGCCACATGGTCAGAGTAGGGAGGTGGCCACTCACATTGATGGTGCAGTTGGTAATGACTGTTCCTCTTCCCTTGTGCATGTCATGTAGGTCATCGCCCACCAGAAGAGGAACATTTGGCGTGCCATCGCCAAGGAGGTCCGGACCCTGGGGGCCCACCAGAGACGGGGCACCCACTGCCGGAAGAGATGGGAGGACATTCGCCGCTGCAGCAAGAAGACGGCAGAGGCTCAGCTGGGGATGGCCTCCCAACGTGGGAGGGGTGCCCGTCGCACCATGACCCCCCTGATGTTCCGGATCCTGGCGGTGGCCTACCCGGAGTTGGATGGGCGTTTGAGGACATCACAGCAGACACAAGGGGGTGAGTACAACCTCATTCTGCGGACTTTGCGTGCAGTGGAGGGGTCTGGGTGGGGGAGGTGGGCTGTGGGTGTCCCTAGGCCAGGGCGAATTCGGTAGGCAAGGCCCCTCCATAATGTAGGCCATGTGGCACTCTACCCCACCTCAGAAGAGTGCCAAGTTGAGGTATAGTTGCCCCTGTGGCATTCATGTGCGCAGATGTCCACCATTGCCATGTAGGCCATATCCCAGAAATTGCATGTGCAGAGGCCAGGAGCACAGCGTAATGCATGGGGCTGCTGCGTCTGTCTTGTCCGCCAACGGTAGCGGTATGCCATGCACTAAAACTCTCTTACTTCTGTCTCCCCCCCTTTTTCTGCTCTCCCTGTCCTTTTGTACATCAGCATCATCAGGCGGAGGTACAGTGGCACCGGAGCACGAGGGAGCTGCATCCCACATGGCCATGGAGGGCCACACCACAGACTCTTAATGCACCAGTGGGACGTAGGGTGAGGGTAGCTCCACGTCGGCCACAGGATCAGCAACCAGCGACATGGACTCGTCCGACGATGGGAGCTCCCTTGTGGTGGCGGCACCATCAGTGCCCCCAACTTCTACAGGTACAGCCGCCACCTCCCCTACCAGCACCGCCCTCCCAGCAGCCCCTCAGTGTTCGCCCCGTGCCCGCTCACCCAGGAGGGTGGGCATCACCTTCGCCCCAGGCACCTCAGGCCCTGCCCCAGTCACCCCTGCTGCCCTCAGTGAGGAGGCCATTGACCTCCTCAGGTCACTCACTGTTGGGCAGTCTACCATTTTGAATGCCATCCAGGGTGTAGAACGAGAGTTGCAACACGGTAATGCATTCCTGGAGGGCATTCATTCTGGTCAGGCTGTCCTTCAGCGAACCCTGCAATCTCTGGCCTCAGCACTGATGGCAGCCATTGTCCCTGTGTCTAGCCTCCCCCCTCCAACTTCCTCCACCCAGACCCAATCCCCTGTACCCCAGCCCATCCCAAGCACACCTACAGACCAGCATGCACACAAGTCAACACACACAAGTAGCTCAAGCAAACATAGGCACCACACACACCACAGGCACTCACACAAGCATCACACACATATGGATACACAACATCCACTGTTTCCACTGTGTCCCCCTCCTCTTCTTCTCCCTCCTCCCTCCCAGTCTCGTCTACACACACACCTGCATGCACCACATCTACAGGCACTAGGACTCGCACAAGGACACCCAGCACCACAAGCCGCTCACCTGCACTCACCACCTCCACTGCCATTTACACGTCCCCTGTGTCCTCTCCCAGTGTGTCTGTAACGCCCCCTCCCAAAGTACCCCAACGCCGGCAATCACTCACCCAACATCCATCCACCTCACGACAGCCTCCAGTACCTGCACCTGCAACCAAAACAGCTAAAGTGACACCTCCTACAACCACCTCCTCTTCCTCCACTCCCAGACCCCCTCCAGCTACCCATCCCAGTGTCCGTCAGAAACTGTCCCTCTGTCAAATTTACCTTTTTTCCCCCACCCCACCCTCCAATTCATCAGTCCCGTCGTAGCGCCTTAGCCAAAAAGCCTCCAGTACCAGTGTTGCGTGTTCCAGGTTTTTGGAGTGCACCGTCCACCAGGGCAGGCAGTAGGACCCGGAGCCAAGGCACTGGCAGCCCACTCCCTGTAAAGGCTCCAAAATTGGAGAGTGGACGACGGGACCGTGTCAAGACTCCTGGTGGGACATCAAGTGAAATGGGATCGAAGGCGATTGGTGAGTCAGCTGTAACTCCAAAAAAGGTTGGGAAGGTCCAGAGGAAGTCTGCCCAGCCTGTTGTGAGTGTCACGGCAGAGAAGTGCGCCATCTTTTCCGGTGGTCCAGACACAACCGCCAGCACCGTCGTCACTGGTCCAGAGACCACCACCAGAGTCACAGCCCAGGAGGGCCCAAGTATCGTCACTGGTCCAGAGACCACCGCCAGAGTCACAGCCCAGGAGGGCCCAAGTATCGTCACTGGTCCAGAGACCACCGCCAGAGTCACAGCCCAGGAGGGCCCAAGTATCGTCACTGGTCCAGAGACCACCGCCAGTGTCACAGCCCAGGAGGGCACAAGTATAGTCACTGGACAGGATGCCACAGCCCCGCTGGCCAATGATGGAACGTCATGCCACACACCAATGTCCAGTGTGAAGATCGTCATGCCACACACCAATGCCCAGTGTAGAATTCGTCATGCCACACACCAATGTCAGTATCAGGCCAGCGATGGCAAAGCACCGCTGAACAGTCATGATCCTCAATGGCAAAGCACCGCTGAACAGGGCAAAGACCGCCATGGCAAAGCACTGCTGACCAGTCATGAACCTCAATGGCAAAGCACCGCTGAACAGGGCAAAGACCGCCATGGTAAAGACCGCTGAACAGGGCAAAGACCGCTATGGCAAAGCACCGCTGAACAGGGCAAAGACCGCCATGGTGAAGACCGCTGAACAGGGCAAAGACCGCCATGGCAATGCACCGCTGAACAGTCATAAACCTCAATGGCAAAGCACCCCTGAACAGGGCAAAGACCGCCATGGCAAAGCACCGCTGAACAGTCATGAACCTCAATGCAAAGCACCACTGAACAGGGCAAAGACCGCCATGGTGAAGACCGCTGAACAGGGCAAGGACCGCTATGGCAAAGCACCGCTGAACAGGGCAAAGACCGCCATGGTGAAGACCGCTGAACAGGGCAAAGACCGCTATGGCAAAGCACCGCTGAACAGGGCAAAGACCGCCATGGCAAAGCACAGCTGAACAGGGCAAAGACCGCCATGGCAAAGCACTGCTGAACAGTCATGAACCTCAATGGCAAAGCACCGCTGAACAGTGCAAAGACCGCCATGGTAAAGCGCCGCTGAACAGGGCATGGACCGTGTAGGAATGAATGGACCGCCACATCAGGCATCCTTATCCCATGTGCAGCTGGGACAGTGACAGGACAGGAACTTTCACGGGGAGACGCATCCAGTCTGGGCACCAGTCCCCCTCCAGAACAAGTGGAGACCTGCATCTACTTGAGAGACTGTGGCTTTGCACTCCCCAGGATGGCACAGTGGGCAAGCCACCCACTGTAGAGACTTGAGAGACTGTGGCTTTGCACTCCCCAGGATGGCACAGTGGGCAAGCCACCCACTGTAGAGACTTGAGAGACTGTGGCTTTGCACTCCCCAGGATGGCACAGTGGGCATCACACCCACTGTAGAGACTTGAGAGACTGTGGCTTTGCACTTCCCAAGATACATCAATGGGCATGGAGCCCCGTCGTGGATCTGGCTTCGCATTCATCTGGCTGAGGTTCCCCCCCTTCCCTTCCCCCTGAGGTGCCTGTTTTATTTCTATCTGATGCCCCGGCAGTGTTCTCTCCGATTTTGGTCAGGTATCTATTGTGGGCCTCGCCCATGCATTTTTGGACTGTTGGTGCATGGACATTGTTGTGTACATATCTGCACTACTTCTTGTATTGTATATATAATTATGAGTGATTTAGACATATATATCTGTATATTTTTGTATGACATGTATATTGGCACATTACAATGTTTGACCGAAATTTGCTTTGTCTTTGGATTCTTCCGGGGCGATTGTGGGTTGTTAATGTGATATTTTTGACTGCATTGGTGTGTATGTTGTAATATGCGAGGGTGGGGGTGTTTGGTGGGGGTCCCCCTAACTTTTGCCTCCCCCCTCCCCTGTGTCGTAGGTGCAGTACTCACCGGTATCTTCTGTGCCTACTTCGCTGTTGGTCGTAAAGGAGCAGAAAGACAAGGGCAGGTAGTATTTGGAGTTCAGGGTCCATGGAGTCGTCGTTCCTCGTGGAATATATTAAGGTGAGCATTTTCCCATAGCACAAGCTGTTTCCTCCGTGTTTTTACCCATGGTGAATCCGCCCCAGAAAAGGTGGCGGATTGGCGGGTTGTAATAGTGTGGGCGGTACATTGTCTCCCGCATGTCTGTTGGCGGTGACCGCCACGCTGCTTGTCTGTACCGCCGTGGCGGTCGGTGTGCTAAAGTGGCTGTCTTTGTTGGCGGTTTCCGCCAGGGTCATAATTCCCTTTTTTTGTCCGTCGGCCTGTTTGCGGTATTACCGCACCTTTTACACCGTCCGCCAGGGTCGGAATGACCCCCATAGTCTTTTGGGTGAAAAGTGAAAATGGGATAGCAAACATGCAAAAAATGGTCCCTGGAGCAAGTCAATGTCTCTCAAGTACAAAAACATTTCTAGGAAAAGTTCTATAAGAAATAAGGAAAATACACAGAGAATCCCTATATTCCCCACAGAGTGAGGGAAAAAGAAAAGAGACTTGCTACTGCTTCCCCACACACAGGACAAAAAGGAAGCTAGAGTCTTTAGGTCAGTTCAGCCTTGACTACTTGACTAGATGCAGGACAAAAAAACTAGACAAGGTATACATCCACTCATATATCATAATACAATTTTATCCTGCAGATCATAATCCATACTGAGGGAGACACTTTCCATGTGAAAGATTGCATGGTTTCAATTCAGGGTTCTATTTCTGCTATATAGAGTTCTCTATAGCAAATGAGTCAATACAGCAAAAACAGAATTATCTGTTTAAATTTACATTTTTGTTTCTTCACAGGAGACATATTGTTATTCATAGTGAAAGCCCTTCCTCAACACCCCCAACAAATCTAGGGGTTGATCAGTTTCCCTCCCACCCTGGGGAGTAATTATGCCAGCCCTTGGCTGTAGTAAATTTAAGTCCCTCTCAGGATGGAAAGGGAAGGAACTTGTGGATATTCTAAAATTTAAGGCAAATCATACTGGATTATTTGCAAAAAAACGTCTCTGGAGAAAAAAGAATATAATCACTAGGAATAATGTGACCAACTAAATGCATACTAAGATAACAGGAAAATGATACTATCCCATCCCAGAAACTAGTGTTTTTTTTTAACGATTGCTCTGAGAAGTCCCAAACTGCTAAGGAGGAAATGCTTAGACCAATCTTTGAATTCTATGAAGTTTGTGATAGATGTGAAAAACATTACATAATTAAATACAAGTGCACTGCAACAGCATCTCCAAATGTATTCTTAAAAAATTTATTATTGAACAAATAATAAACAAATGTTTTATATTGAGTGAAACCAAAAGTTGTGCAATTTTGTAAATGTTTTATTTGTTTCTTTCTTTCAACAATTCAACGTGAGGACTCTTTGGCATATAGGTCACCACTAGGTGTTTCACCAGCCATTTAATAAAACGAGGAGACACAATTAGTTTGCATTGAATTAATGCTGCAGCTGCAATTTGTGGACTGATCACAATAATTGTTTTAATAGTAAGTACATAGTTCCCTCTGCACTAATATCACAGCTTCATAGTGTTTGGCTGATATGCACTACCAACCTAAGTGACCATCATTGAAATGAACTGGGAGGGATGCAAACCAGAGCTTCCTCTGAGAGTATCAGAATTTATAACCTTTTAGTTTAACCTGACATCACTGCTAAATGGACCGTTATTTGCCTTCCTCAGGTTAAACCAGGACTGTCTAATGTCTGTACTCAAAAAAGTATATCAGACATGTGTAGCACCAGAAAACTCTAGGGAAAGATTTGAACAAGAAAGCAAAATGCATATTTATCCTGGAGGTCACAATGGTCATTCAAAAGGAATATGCATGTAGAGAAGCACATATAAAGAAAACTACAATTAAGTCACAATTATTCTGGTGACAATGATTACAAGAATTTGCCAAGCCTAAGTTCTGGCTTCAATGTGTAAGAAGTGCAAACAGCATTTGTGCATGTTTGCCTTTGCATGCAGAAAAAATGACTTTGCTATCATTTGTCTTTAAATGCTTATCTTGTTTGCTATTCAAGCATCTTCCCATCTTGTCAGACTCTAAATTTCCTTTACAATAAAATTTGCAGATACTTCCTCAGGGTTTATCTAGTACTTCACTAAGTTACAAAATGATACTGACAAGATGTGGGAAACTTTCACCATCCTCGACTCCTATCTTCAGCCATCTTGTCAGCATTCAAGGGGTTAAACCTTCTGTTAATGCCACTAAACTGAAATCCTGATGGCTCACACTACTATGAACAGGTGGTACATGTTTAATGCTAAGTGGCATATTCACGTAAGGGGTTGTTAACAGCATATAGGAAATTATATCAATTTAATGGAGATGTCTGAACCACTTTTTGTCAGCAAAGTATACCATAGGAATGATGGACCTGAGTCACAAAGGTATATTTTTAACTTTTGTGTAAATGTATTATTTTTTCGGTATTCAGAAACTACAAGTGTAGTTTTATGTGTAGTATCTTTATGACTACAGAGTCTCTGCACACAAACAGCCCTGCAAAAACCTTCCAAAATCAATCCTTAGTCCTCCCTAGTTCCTTCACATTTAGTACAATTTTTTTGACCACATCATGTGTGTCACTCACTAACTGCTAGTAGGTAAATTAAATGAGGCCACACACTGCAGTAGAGCAATCGAACTGTACAAATCACAGTGGAGTGCAGAATCTCTTTACAAATATCATTTTGTAGAAGTTGTTCAAAAACTATAAAATCTACTACAAAATAGAGTTAGGGATTCTGGGCTTACAGACAGAGGGGGTTATTCCAACTTTGGAGGAGGTGGTAATCCGTCCCAAATGTGACGGATTTACCACCAGCCGTATTACGAGTTCCATAGGATATAATGGACTTGTAATACGGCTGGTGGTATATCCGTCACTTTACCGTCACTTTTGGGACAGATTACCACTTCCTCCAAAGTTGGAATAACCCCCAGAATCTTATTCCTCCATCTGTCCTATATTTTTCTTTGCCGACTCCTCCACCCCGAAGGTGGCAGACTCTCCACCACATTTGGACTCTGGAATCATTCAGAACCGTCACCTAAAACTACACTTGTAGTTTTGAAAACCACAAAAGTGTATGTTTACCTTTGTGGATAAGATAAGGCCTGATAGTTATGAAGATTCTTTAGGGTTTGAAGTAAAATACCTTATTATTTGTTGCCAAACTCTCTCATTTTGCTTTACTCAGAGCTACCTGTGTCATGACGAAATTCCCATCCTTTGAAGCATATCATTTACCACCCTCCAAGAATCCGCAAAACTTTCCTGTAAGGAGAATTAAATGATTATCTTACAAACAACATTCAACTCCAAGAACATATGTTGTGGAGACTTCAATATTACATAAAATCCTAAATTGCTTTAATCTGTAGCAAAGCTCAAATAAACTTATACACTCCAGAGGCAAGACCATTGACTCAGTCATACACAATGCAATGTCAGGTCAGTTCTTATCTCCTTTAGAGATGGATTGGGCAGATCATTTTTGATTTTCAGTCCACGTACAGCATCAACATTCCACAATGTATGAAAGATATTATCCATCTCTCTCTGGTCCTCAGCAATTCAAATGAATACACCAAACACAACAATCAGGATTCTCACTAACGAAAAGCCATGACAATGATCAAGAGGCTCACGTTCACTTGTGTCCTATAGCTCTCTGGCACAAATACCTTGACTTTTATGCAGTCAGCATATAGCAGAAACCTTTCTGAAAGAGGTTTCTCTAATTTAACACACATATATTTGATTCACCTTGGTCCGTGGTCTCCATCATGTAGAGTTGGCACTGTTATGTCAACATCCCTTGGTTAAGGGAGACCCCATTTGGTTGAACACTTTGCATTAAGTGAGCATTGGGGAAGTCTAATTTCCCTCTATATACGAATCCCATAGCTTTAATAAAGCAGAACCATAACTCCAAGGCAAATTTGCTTTACCATCCCTGAGGTAATGCTATCTTTGCAACAAGGATAAGGCAAGCAATTGAACACTTAAGGCTTCAACATTTTCCAATCAAAATTATGAATTTCCATGTTAAAAATAATACTTACTGCCATCAAATTTCAAAACGTTTAGGGTTTGGTCCCCTAACTTTAGTGCTTTACGACTAGTCTCTAACAGTACTGAAGACTCTATAAGGAAAAGACCACTTGTCCGTTGATTACATTTCAAAACGTTTGTGGTTTCTGTTGCTTCATTTCAAAGCAGTATATTATCTATCAAACTGAGAAAGAAAGAGCCTAAAGAGAAAGGGAACTCTGTGTTTATTTGTTGTGGCTTGCCTTACTAAACCTTGAGACAGCAGAAGGATATGTTGGCAACTTAAATCAGTGACCTTGTGGTGGAGTAACCACGATTCTGGAGACAGTGTCTTGAAATTATGTATAAGAAGGTCAAGAAAATATTAAAATTAACAAGTGTGTTGATGCATATAAGCAAATTGCTGCCTTTTGTCAATCAGTCCTGACAAAACTATTTTCAGAACCTTAATTAGGAAATTACAAACAGCCTTAATTGTAATTTGACAGAATCTCAGTTAGTCTGTCTTCATGACAGATGCAATACAATCATCATGTGTGTGGTTAAAGATCTAACATATGTGTATAACCTTCTGTCGAGTAGGGACCATATGAATTTAAAGTTCAATGTCAAGAGAACTGATAATAAGGATCATCAACATCAATTGACATGATGTCTGCCAAAGGGAGTGCTGCTTTGTAATATTTTGACTTTAGCACAATGACTGCAGCTTGGAATCTACAAATGCCTTTCCAAATCCTGTAGAAGATCATCCGGTATGTAACAAATATACCACTGTTATGGAAACTCCTCCTTGCAATATACACATTATCGAGGAACACCAGTAGGTGTGGACTTGACATACCTGTGGATGACCAGACTATTGTTTTAAAAGTACCATTGTGCAAAAATATTGTGGTAGTCAATTCAAAAATATGGTGGGCCAGAACATAGAAGGTGAATACATCATTGTTTTGTATAAATATTGTTTTTTGAAACATTGTGTATAACATGGTTTACTTTAATTTAGTCATATTAAATATCCTTTTACTAATGTATTATACATTAGTTACTATAATATTCTTAGGTATTAGTAATATGATAGTAATTGTTTTATATTTGTAGGTGGTTTGTAAGTTTTAATGTGTAATTAAACATTTTACATGTAACTATTAATGTTTAATTTATTAGGAGGTTATTGGGTTTGTAGGGACTACAATGTTAAATTAGTTAAAATATATATTATTGTTTTTTGTATTATAAATATTTAATTGGTAATTAATTATGGACATTTTTGATTTGCTCAATTGTTATTTTAACTGTTTTTATATAATCTGCATTTTTTTAAATAGTGATTTTCAACAAAAGATACATTAGAAATGTTTAATTTAGTAGCTGGTCGAAGGATATGTTGGGCATTAGGGAGGGTAGTTCTTTTATATTAATGTAATTGTTTATAATATTTTATGCTATTTAATAATTTAGTTGGTAATAATTATTGAATTGGTTATTCGTTATTTAAATTATTGATGTATAAGTTGTGTTTCCTGATGTGTAAATTAAATTCTCTAAAGTTTAATTCCTACTTTATAAATTAGGAATGGATTGTTGGGTTTGTAGCTTTTTATGGTAGGAACTTATTGAAAACAAAAACTGTTTTTTATTTGTATTGTGTTTATGAATGTTGATTAAAAGATTGGTTGCTTAAGAATGCAAATTATTTAATTGTCATATATTTGTTATATTTAATGTAATCAATTTATTGACAAGTGGATTTAATATTTAATTTAATAAATACATGTTATGTTTATTGTTTGCTTTAATTGTGTTTTTTCATTTAATTACTAATTTAGTGCTATTCATGTTTTATTTAAAATGTATATAAAACAATTTCATTTTTTTTAAGCAGTGGGGAGGGAAGCTTATTTATTTTAAATGTATTTATTTGTTTTAAATTTATAAAAATATTTGTGCAGTATTAAATCTTGTTTCCATTACATTTAATGGTATTCAAAAGACCCGTCGGTGAGTGTAAATGTGGTGGTGGTGGATATCAATCACCAGCCCAGCAGCCGGCACAGTACGGCGGTATTATGAGCCTGCCTACCACCATGGTTTTCGTGGTGTTAGCAATGCCATGAAAACCATGGCGGTAGGCCCTACCGGTGACAGGGAATTCCTTCTCTGTCACATGTATGTGGCTTTCCCACCCCCCAATACACACCTGACACCCCCACCCCCCTCCATCCAAAGCCACACCCCCACCCCCATACAGACACTAACCCCCACCCCCAACATTCACATACACCCACCACCCCAATCCAAAAACACCCCTCCACCCCCTCCGATCCACTCACTCACCCCCCACCCCCATACACACACACACCAGAAGACACTCACCACTCATAAATCCAATCACTCACACTGGCATACACGCATTCATACACACACTGGCATACACGCATTTATACACACACTGGCATACATGCTTTCATACACGCATACTTCCAGAAATGCATGCACACATTCTTACACACAATCACACTCACATGCAGACACGCACTCACTTCACCATTCTTACATGCATTCACTCACACACAAGCAACCACACAAATAACACAGCACACACAGACGCATTCACACACTCACTCACACATTCATGCACACACTCAGACACACACATAAAACACCCCCCACCCTCCCACTCCCCATCCTCTGTCGGAAGCCCGACTTACCTTTGTTGAGGAGGTCTTCCGGCAGGGAACGGGAAGGGGCACTGCTACTGCCAACAGCACCCCGCCAGCAAGAACACCACCAGGCTGTATCACAGGTCATGATATGGCTGGTGGTGTTCTACTGGTGTGGTGGTGCTGGTGATAGCAGCACCACCTTACCACCGTCTGCCACCATGAACACTGCTGGATTTCCACCCTTCTTGTGGTGGAAGTCCGGCAGTGCTCATAATATGGAGCACGGATGGTAGCTGTGGTGGCGGTATTTTGGCAGCCGTCAACACGGCAGTAGGTGGTTTTTACCGCCAAAGTCAAAATGACCACCCTATTTTTTTATTTGAAATATGTTTAATATATTTATGTTATATGGCAATTACTTTGACAAAAATGTTTTTTCTGCTATCTGCCCCAAAATAAACACCTAATTAAAAAAAATATGTACCCAGTTCCATGGTTCTTTATTACCATCTCTGGTTTCTGGTGACATTTTCAAATCACTCGTCCTTCAGCAATGTGATTCGTTACATTACCAGGACCCCTTGATGGAAATATTGGACCATATTACGCAGTTACCCTGCATGTATTTTGTATTTATCACATCCAGTACTAAACACATTCTCAATGACCACATTTAATAGTTGATGGTATACGCCGGTTGAATTTTAATGGAAATCATAAGAAAGTTAGATACGTGTTCTTTCTCCACTCCACTGCATTCTGCGGGCCTATTTACTTAATTGGTGAAGCCGATATATTTGAAGAGGGGGCTCCATTGGTGAGCTCAGGAGGTGTGTCCTCTGCAGTGGTGAAACTATTGAAAATGTCCGCTCATATACAGTAAGATGCTTTATAGACTCCATGCTATTTTGGTCAGGATTACGTCAATGAACATCTCCATGTACATACTGGTGGTCGTAATGCTTTCAAATGGTAAGCTTTAAGAGCAGGAACAATGATGCTCTGGTCCGATGAATCCACAGGGGATTACAACAGTAACTTAGATGTTTAAATTGTGGGACCTTTATTAGCGATCAAAATGTGTGTTGATGCTTCAATGTTTCACTGCACTGTACTTTTCAGGGAGTACCAGCAGACCTGGAGACAATGATTTGAGATTGAAGGAATATTGTCCAAAAACCCTGACACAGAAGAGGAAAAGAGAACAAGTGGTGCCTTTGCACTCTGAATGTTAGTTTGAGTACTATGGGCCTCATTATCAGTTTGGCGGTCTGTGGACAGCCATGGTGGCAGTGGCAGTCCTAACATCATCTGGTTGGCAGTCTGACCACCGTGTTACGAGTCATGTGGGCCTAAGAAGCAAAGACCGCCGTGGTGCCACCGGAACTGGCTGGCAGCGCAGACCACTGTGGTCATAAGGAAGCACAAACAGGCTGGCAGAGCCAGTGTTCCCTCCAGACACCTTATGAGATAGCTCACTGCCAGTGTGACTGTGGCAGTTCAACCACCACATCTCAGCTGGCAGAAATGGGGAGTATAAAGAGAGACACTCACATGCAGGCAGCCTTACATATCCGGAGCCCCCATGGACTCCATCTCACATATCCTGCCGCTGCTGATGATCATCGATGGAGCCCAAAATCCATGCCGTCGTGGACGCAACTGACCGTAAGTACACCTACCTACCTGTGTCATGCAGCTCAAAAACAGATCGTCGTGTCATCCTCCACATGATATTGGGGTCACGCTACGGCTAACAGGTACACCTGTCATGTCCCGGGTCGGAATCATTCACAAAGAAGGACACATTCAGAGTCACAAAATGCCCCCTTTGGGCAGGTCACTCACACTGCACCACAACACTACACAAAAAACACATCTGCTCATCTCAGAAACAGGGACAGTGAAGTGTACACAACATTGTGTCACATAACTCCAATAACACAACAACATCACATCTACAAATACAACTGACACACTCATATTGCACACATGCCATGGACTGTGGTCACATTCAACACACATATATATGGATGTGTCATGCAACGCAAACACCACTCCAATTTAACAACCATGCATGGACACACACATCACAACACACTGGAACGACAATAGGATGTACAATAGTCAGAAAGACAAATATACAAAGCTCACTGTGCAAACAATACCTGCACAATAGGGATGGGGGTATCAGGAGAACTAAGGGAAGGATGCTGCACTGGGACACATGTCACTTTGCACATGCCCCGGAAACAACATTTTCACAGGAACTGGCCCTTCAGCTATCTCAGGGGCAAACACTAGTAGAGTAAAGTTAAATGTCTATTTGCACAATGTGGAAGTGCAAGCCAAGAAGGAAAATACTACTAGAACTATATGGGACATACTTCTACTCAAAGTAGCTGCAAGGTACACACAGTTAAATGGACACATGCACAGTCAAATGCAAACCAATGTAGCACCATTGAACACATTCCATGTCTGCACAAACAAAACTCAAGCTCCCACACATTAGATGAATCTACAGTACATATCAGAGAGACAAGTCTAACACCATACATGCTAACAATGGACACCACAAGTTGAAATACTTACCATACCAAGCACAACACAATGCAGTGACACCACAATTGCATTAGGAAACACATATCCATATAGTTAATATATACCTTTGTCTTGGGGGCACCAGCACTGCCCACAAAGTCGGACACTGCAAACAACTGCAAATGGATCAGCAGGCAGGGTGAAACACACACAACTATAGGCAGACAGCACACGTTTCTCAGGAACAAAATAAAAATAGAAAAGGAATTGCAGGACAAATGTGTACCCCAAATAGAAATAACTTGGGTTTATTTAAACCAATATCAAAATGACCAAAGCTCATTGGCCAGTCCATGTCCCATTGTCCATGCACATCACTGTGCTCACACTTGACTCCTTTACTGCCAGAGAACCTCCACAGGAAGGGGCATCAAGTGGGCAGGCAGGCACCTCTGGTGTCATCCTTTGAGAGGCCAGATTTGGGAGAGGTGGGTTTGAGATTTTAAGGGGTGGACTGCTTGTTTGGAGGGGTGGGCTTCTTCTTGGGGGAAGGGGTATGGGTGTTTGCAGAGGGCCAGGTGTCACAGGGGAGGACTTCGGGGTGGAAGGGATGGGTTTGGATGTAGGTTGGGGGCCTCCTGGGTTTGGAGTGGGGGGTGGAGGGAACAGGGGAAAGGAAAAAGTCAAACAAAAAACATTCCTCAAGAACATGGAGATGGTGTGCAGAAAAGGCTGGGGATTTGGAGATTGATGGAGTGGTTGTCTGCTGTGTCGGTGTAGATGAGTTGGTGTGTGCCTGGGTGAGGTATGCTTACATTTGGGTGGTGTCTGTTGCACGTGTGAGTGTGGGCATTAGCATGTCTAGGGGAGCTAGGAGGTAGAGGTTCTGGGTGATGGAGTGTGTCTGCTGGGGTAGTGTCTACAGGTATGCTTGTAGTGGTGGATGTGTGTGTGTGTCTGTCGGGGGGTGTTTGCAGGTCTGGTAGATGTGGTGTATGTCTATGCATCTGTTGGGGTGTTGTCTGTAGGTATGATGGGTGCGGTGGGTATGTCAGTGACTGTTGTGGTGGTGTCAGTGGGTATGCCTGATGTGGTGTATGGGCTGGTGGTGCTGGTGGGGGTGGCTAGGGAGGTGGTGGCTGATGTTGTGTTTGTCAGCGTATGTTGAGTGCTTGCGTGCCGGTGTGTCTTGTGGTGTTTGTGTCTATATGCGCTGCTTTTGTGTGTTGAGGTGGGAGCATGTGGATCTGTCTGTGTGCTTGGGATAGGTTGGGGGATGGGGTATTTGGATTGGGAAGGAGGAGGTGGAGTGGGAAAGGAAGGTGGGTAATGACTGGCAACCATTAGTGAGGAGGCCAGAGCCTTCAAAGATCTCTGTAGGCCAGACATGGTACTATGAATGCCTTCCAGAAAAGCATTTGTCTGCTGCAGTTGGGTGGACAATCCCTGAATGGCATTCACAATGGCAGTCTGACTCATAGATATACTCCTCAGGAGGTCAATAGCATCAACACTCAGGGTAGTAGGGGTAACAGGGTCTGGGGCAGAGGCAGAGGTGCCTTCAGAAAAGATGGCAACCACCCTCATGGGTGAGCGGGCACAGCCAACTTGGTGGAGAGCAACAGGCAGGGTGGCAATAGAACTGGGGCTGGTGGACAAAGGTGGTACAGGAGTATGTCCCGATGGGACTGTAAGTACTAGGGAGTGGCCACTGGAAGAAGAATCTGATGATGATGAGGATGTAGATCCGGTCTCCCCCATGGCACTCCGCTCACACTCCGGGCAACTGTATCACTCTGTGTCAGTAGTGTCCCATGGGCAGATGCTTCTCCACTCAGCTGTGCCCTATCTCCTTCACTTCCCTGGGCTGGTACTGCAAATAGAAAGAGAAATGCGATCATATGTCCAAGATCACACTTGCACATCAGTTCTGATTAGCAAACATTACCATGATATTAAGTAGACTCCATACATGTACCATACAATATGCATGCATGCCATATGAACTAACAGTTGTCCACAGGAAAATCAGAATTTCAAACAATCACAATTGCATGGCTGGAGTTGTGCAATTATGGTAACCAGTGAACAAGGAGGAGACCACATCACCCTCAATGCTTTGCTTTATAGAGCACAACTCAGTTACCTGTTGTCATACAATATTAGGCCAGTACCAACTCCATTCCCACAGATCCCAAACAAGGTCATGCAGACATCTATTTATCACATACACATAACACAACAAAAAATGATTCTCCCAGAATGTGCTATGTTGCTGACAACAGTGTAATAGCCTGGAGAAGGTGAAATGAAATGCTCATGTAATACTGGAAATATATCAACAAAGCACACTTCACCAAGTGAAATATGTCCCAATGAAGTCATGGAGGTAGTACTAATGTTGATCAGCTATGCCGTATATTTGGCATGGAAATGTACACCGTAGACAACATGTGCAAAGTGTCAGGGAGATATGGCCCTAAAATCCACAACACAATGAATCAGCAAGTCCCAGGGAAATCACCACTAATGTCTAGCACCCCTTACAATTACATACTCTGAGTGCATCAGTAGATATCATTAGTCCGTTGGATGTCGAAGAGACCCAGAGATTTGCAAGCACTTGTAGAAGGCCATCAACATGTTGCCAAATGGGAAGTGACATTATTGTCTCCATTTTGGTCATCCATACCCAGATGTTTGTGGATGAATGTTTGTACCTAACCACATGTGATTCCAACATAGTTGCAAGTCACCCCATGATGTATGCCAACAGTCAGGTTACAATCCTTCTACATTTCTCCATTTCACATGTGCAAAGCACTTTGCTACATGATTCTACACCAATGGCATGGAAATTCACATTGTGGGTAAAAACACTAGGCCTACCCGTCATGTCCCTCATTGCTACTGCAGTTGTACATGCCAAATGACATGCTTTGACAGTTGAGGGTATGTGTCAGCCAATAATCAATGGTGACACACTCCTGCCCATTGTAAATGTCCTATTCCACACACAGGTTGGCATGCACATATGTGAGGAAATACAGAAATAATCAGGAAGACCATGCATGAAACAGCAGCTTGTAAATGATTTTCAAAAGAGAAAGGGACACATGCTGACATGTAGGCACAAGGAATGTTGGCAATAGTGATGGCCTATAAATCATGTCAATAGACATTCCCCACTTACCAAGGGAAATTTTGATCTATAGCTGCACTGCAAACAAATGTATGCACTGGCACATGTATGAAGGCCATCTTCACACTACAGGCATTAGTGAGGCACCAGCACCCGTCATACACCGAACAAAAGCAGCCTCTGGGTGGCAGATGACAGCATAGCAATTTCACCAGAGACGTGGGTGAGGACAGTGATCCATCACTACCTTTCTTTTGGCCTGTAACACTGAGGAGTAGTGGTCCATTGTATAGAATTCACACCCACTACAACAACAAATAGTACTTGATTGATCAATGTACACAGCCATATGTTGTCCTGGGAGAGCAAAATGTTTGTGGTTTGTACCCAGTTTGTGCCATAGGTCTCTGGGACAATAGATAAGGCACATCAGTATGCACCACATGACATGTCTACACAAACAATCACTCTTCTATTGTGCTACACGTGGCTCATCCCTCATCATTAGGAGGAGATGTCAGAACCTAACAGATTCACTTGGCAATGTGACAGACAGGAATACACCCTCTACTCACCCCCTTGTGGATTCTTTGCTGTCCTCAAATTCCCATCAAGTTCTGGGTAGGCCACTGCAAGAACAAGGACAATTAGGGGGGTCCTGGTCTGATGGGTGCCCAGTCCACGTTGGGAGGCCAGCCCCAGCTGAACTCTGCTATCCTCTGGGCCCAGCGTCTTGGGTTCTCCCACCTCTTTGGACAGTGGGCGCTCTGACTCCTGTGGACCTCCCCTCCAGGTCCACACCTTCCGGGCAATGGCTCTCCCTAGCTTTTTCTTCTGATGGGCGTTTACCTGCATGGATGCAAAAGACAAATCAAAAGATTACAATCACAAGTGTTGGCACAAATGGTTTAGTCACATACATGTCAGAAACACCAAGCATGAATGTTTCAATTGGTGAACACTTCACAAGTGTGAAACACACAAGCCAATAAGTACAGGGACATGACTACAGGCCAATGTATTTGCAGACTAACCCACTGCCCTACTCTGGGCGGATAAAGACTAAGCAAGCTCACTGACATCAGGTAGCGCATGCTCCAGCAACATGTACTGTGATGTGAGCTACAATGAAAAACTGCACACCTATGTGGCTCTGAATTGTAAACTCCATAGGCCTGAATGGACCAACACATTTGCACTCTGTGAGATTGTCTCATTGCATACAGTCCCTACAGGCAACTGTCATAGTACAAACTTCACCATTACATTTGAGTGACAATCAGTGGGCTGACATGGTGGGTACAGAAAGTGTATTCCTTGTCCATCTGTGGACATGTAGCCTACCAAATGCAGACTCATACCACTTCAGGGGCGGGTTCTGTGGTATGTAACTGTACCACAAAACAGTCCTTTGGACATATGTGTCTAGCCAAAGAGATGGCATCCCACATTCCAAGGCATTCATTGCACAATTTTTTGTATGTGACCAAGCTCTTAACTCACATATCTTCGCCTCCCAGGAATCAACACACTGTCTGCACTGTGGGGCTGTCGTTTGTGCAATAAGCCTGTACAGGAAAAATATGACCTATGTGAAGGTGATAATAGAGGTGTGGGAGTAAGGGACCTGTCATGAGTCAAAGACACACCCTGACAAAAATGCAAGATGCATCTATGGACTAGTTAAATGATTTACCTCTGTACCCGTTCCTAATCTAGGCATTCAGGGCAGGTTTTGCCATTAGACAATAATATTCTCCACATGCCAGTATCGGCTCTGCTGGTGTACAGGGAATGGGCAAAGTGCCACATTTGCATAGCCATAGTGACTTTCCCACAGCCTGGACTAGGTCCCATACTCGGGGATACATTTGAGAGGCCGTGGTCTCTGCAGGCTGAGCAGACAGAAACTACATGACACTCCATATCCATTACTTCCATGCATAACAGTACATCATGTGCCCATCATCAATTTGGCATGTGGTTTGTGTGTCAACCTGAAGGGCAGAGTGAGCCATAATATGATTTCCACACAACAGTTTAGAAAGGCCAGATTTGGGTTGAAAGATCTGTGGCGATATGCACATTGCTCACATGATTCTCAAATGACTCATACAAGATGCATACACAGCTCATGCTGTCATGCACATACATGTTGTATACATTTACAACAATCATGGAGAAAAGGATGTCACTGAATCGCAGTAATGTCCCCTTACCTACTCATGTGCATTCAACACAAGGAGGATCTAGGCCCTCTAAAACCTCACAAAACACAATATGACTGAACATAAAATATGGTACTGGCCACCAATACCTGCACATTGTACATCCCATTGATGCCACACAGACGGCAACAACAGGCATTCAAGAAGTCTAACTGGCAGACATGGGCACATTTCAGCCTGTGAGGAGGAAAAGGATGGTGAAGTACACGGAACATTGTGCACATCATGTACTTACCTGCTTCTCTGGTGAGCCATAGAGCTGTCCATACAGGAGTAGAACCTCATTCACAAGCCTCTCCGATTCCTCTGCAGAGAAGGCAGGAACCCTATCACCTGCTGTATATGGCATGATTGCTCCAGCGGTGGCACACAGCAGGTCATGGAGGTGTTGCTGGCCTCAGTGTCAGGAGTCAAGTGAATGAATATGCACAACATGTTGGTCAAGTCCGCCATGTACGTGGAGTTCAACGACAGTGGACACAGCCATTGGGCTGCGACTGCCAATGGCAATAATATTAGACTATGGCTGTGTCCGCAGCAGTTGAAACTGCCTATCGCCATGATGACTTCTGCTAGAAGTCGCAAGCTGTTCCTAATATTCAGTGGAGTACATCAGGCATCTGCCATTTTGGCAGCCTGAAATGCTGTATTGGTCTTTATAAACTGAGTCACACCTACTAAACCTGTTTTGTTACCTCACAAACAACCTTATCCTGTCTTGTCATGTAGGTCTTTCTACTCAAACACCATTGTAATATGTTGCAGCACAAAGATGTTATTTAGTAGTGTTGCACAGTATGCCAACGGTCATTTTGGCGGTTGGAATATACAGTCACATCTGGAGGGGCAATTGTGTTGTACAACTTTGAGTTTGCTCAAACCCCCTGAAGTGGAAACATGTATTGAAAACTATGGAGGTTCCATGTGACCCTTGTGCAGTTTTCAGCTGGGATGTGTCATGGGTACTATGTCTCTACGGTCATTAATGCTTTGTCACATTATATCATTGGCATTCATCATGTAATTTGCTGTGGGCACACTGACTAATGTTACAAATCATGTCTTGTCACACATAGGTACCCAGGGAGAGGGAGGATGCAACAAACTCCTGTCTACCATCCACTGCCAGACCTTCCGAAAATAGAGCCACATTATCATGTACTATCACCTGGATAGGCAAACAATAATGGACTTATCTCTGCAGTTGGAGCCAGATTTGATGCCAGCTATTAGTTATCCAACCAGAATACCACCCATTGTACAAGTCATGTCAATATTGCACTTCTTAGCCACAGGGTCCTTCCAACAAAAAGTGGCCCTATCTACTAGTATGTACCAACAAATGTTTAGTCTGGTGTTGAAGTATGTAATCTCAGCAATGTTGAAACACCATGACAGCTATATCTGATTTCCTTGATGTGAGGAGTTAGTCAATGTGAAGGCTGAGTTTGATGGTTTTGCCCGCCTCCCAAATGTGGTGGGGGCCATTGATTCACATGTTGACTTAGTGCCACCTCAGGCCAATGAATAAGCTTATCGGAAGAAAAAGAATTTCCATTCCATCAACGTGCAAGTTGTCTGTTTGGCAGATCTCTACATTTCACATGTCTGTGCCCCTTATCCGGGTCCAGTCCAGGATTCCTTCATAACGCAGAACAGCACCATACCCCAGCTGATGTCACAGCTGTACCCAGAGAGGGCCTGGCTGATTGGTAAGTCACATCTGTCCTGATTGTGTGTGTACAATGTCTGGTGCTACAATCACAAAGTGAGTGACTCATTGTTGCACATAAGTCCCATTCCTTAATAGGAGACTCCGCAAATCCAAACCATCCTTGGTTGCTGACGCAATTGAGGAATCCAACTACGCAAGGGGAAGTCTGCTTCAATGAGGCCCATAGAAGAACACGGCGGGTAGTGGAGTGGGCTTTTGTGCTTCTGAATGCCGGATTTAGGTATCTCGACAGGACTAGTGGAGTGCTCACCTGGGAAAGTGTGTCAGAGCACTGTGTCATGCTGCATTCTCCACAACATCACCATGCAGAGGAATATCCAATACATCCCAGGGGAGGGGGAGCCTGCAGTGAAACCGAGTGAGACTCCTGAAATGCCCAGAGAGGATGACAGTGGTGACAAGGAAAGAGCTGACTTGCGGGAAAATGTCATCAACAGATACTTTTCATGAGTGTAAGTATGTCATGTGATGTATTGACTGTGACTGTACAATGAACTCTTGTTGTGAGAATGTGTGGAGTTTATTGTTTTAGAAACACCTATGGAGCTGATACCCAGCAACATCCTGCCAAAGGCTGCTTGATGAGATAGTTTTTGACACATCCCCACCATGATGATGTTGCTTTGTCAGTTTCCTGGCAATGTACATTGTTTTCCAGATGCTTGCTATGTTATTTGTAATAAATATGTTGTCATCTCTTGTTTTGTCTTTGTACAGGTACCTTCACCATGACATCCTCATATGGGCATTTCAGATTTGTGACATTGGCAGGTATCTGATGTTGTTCTGACATACAAAGTGGAAATGAATTGTTCCAGGTCAGATAGGTCACAGAGTTTGGGTGTAATAGACATGTGCCAAGACAGCTAACACAGTGTTTGTTTGAAGGTCAGAAGTACCCATCAGACTTGTTTTGTGTGTTGTGGTGTGCTGATTGCATCATGTGTGTCATCATGTGGGCATGCAATATGCAGTCATAGATTGTGAGCAAGTCATTTTACCTTCACTTTGGCCAAACACTTTTTGTATGACCGGTATGTAACTGTAGACATGTTTTATCATTGCAGGCCATAGTGCCTGTGCCACAAAATTGACATGTGTTTGTTTCCTACCACCAGATGCATGGCAGCTGGATTATGATTGGCCTGTGATCAGGGACTATTGTACTGACTTCTGTCTGTATCTTGGATTATGTGATGATGGATTATTTTGGTGTGGATTGTGATAAGGCTCAAGCTGCTGACATCATCCATTTAAATGTTTACCCATTCTACATGTCAATATCTGAGAACTCCCTTTCTTCTGTGTTCTGGGGGTATGTACCTTAGAATCTGTACTTTGACTCAGTATGAGTCACACATTCTTGTTTCTAAAAGTCCAGACATATAGACAGCCTATGTGCTGTATACTGGAATAGAATTTATGCTGTGACCAGACACTTGTACTAATGTGTTGGTGTGTAATGGTTGTGATCCCGAGCAGGACACTGTGTACCTATAACATATCACTGCTTGCACAAGTAGCGTGTGTCTTCATCATATGGTTCACATGGTCATACATCTCTACATAGCAGAATGTGGAAATTAGGTAAGTAGACAATGAGTTTGTGATGTGTGAATTTATTATAGTGCTAATGCAGAAAATACATTTTGGACAGAAAGGAACAAAAATGTAAAGAGAAGGGGTCAGTCATGGTGAAGGAAATCATTGGAGTAGATGCCACATCATTGGGAGTACAAAGTTCAGAGCCTGCTTCCCATTAGAATTGGTAAGTGGTTGAGGATCAGTCAACAGAGTGAATGTGTGGCACACAAAGGAGGTCCTTTAGGAAAAGGTTACTTGCTGGCAGTGGTTAGTGTGTTGCCATCTGCACTTCCTAGATTCTTTGCTGAACATCCCTACTTGCATGGGGGGGGATTTGCTGCTACAGAGGTAGGGGTGTCTGGGTCTTGCTCTTCCTGTGGCAGGACCTCCCTTCCAGTGGCTGGCACCAATGGTGATGGGCCTGCTGTTGATAAGCCAAAGGAAGGGGAAGATTGGCTTTGAGAAGCCCTGCTCAGGGCTGTGGGAATGTCCCTCAACACACCTGGTAGGGAGGGCATGTTGTTATTGTGGGCCTCCATCTGTTCTTGCATGCCCCTATGGATGTCCCTCTGTAGCTGCTTAATCTCCCAGAGTTCGGTCAAGACCTGGCCCATCATGCCTTGGGACTCCTGATAGACCCCCATGATGTAGCTGAGTGTGTCCTGGCCTCTGGCCTATAGCAGCCCCAGTGGCCTCACCCCACTGGCCCACAGTATCACTCCCATGCACCCTATCCCCACATGCATGTGCCTTTGCCACAGGGAGCCTTTTCCAGCTTGTTCTTGGGCTATCTTTGTTGTAGGTGTTGCACTACAACTCAGGATTCAGGACTGGGGATCACAAAATGGTAGACACTGTGCTTGGTACACAGGTTAGGTCGAGAATGGCTGCCTGTGATGTTGATGCAACTGGACTGGAAGTGTTGATGTGGGCATAGTGAGACTCACTGTTGGTGTCTGACCAGGTTGCCCAGATGGGCCAGAACTGTCCTCCATGTCCAGACAGTCAGGAGTGTCTTCTTCACTAAGGGATTCATTCAATGGGGTAGTGTCAGTCTCTACTGTAGTCTTTGTATGCCCTGTAGCAGCTCCACCTGTTGATATGAAATGTACAATATTACTGGTTGTATCGTGACATATACCGCCAACAGCTTAGTTTTACAGTAAGCATAGACCTTGTACAAATTTAAGTTGCAGTTAATCCAATTGGATGGTTGTATTGGCATTGGTTTTATTCACATGACATTTGTGGAGCATGCCAGATCTCTTTGACTGGTGCAGCTGCTGAAATAAGCACATCATTAGCACTTGGGAGGATGGGCTGAGAATTACATCTTGCCACCAGTGGAGGCAAAACAGTGGCTATGCAAGATATGGCTTTGGCCATTTTTAGGCCTAGTTGATTGTGATGCAGGCAGACATAGGAGTCTGTTGTATATGTGCCTGGAGTCATCATGTGGTCAGTGCATCTTGGGTTAGCAGGTAAAGATAGGGCTAGGTAGCCAGACTGTGATCGGGCAACCCTGATCACATCACCGGCAGCAGAAGGCGGCTCCGTGGTGGGTTTCTCCGACGCGTCAGACCCGCGTTTCCATGGGAACATGGAAACGCTCGCGGCGTCGCTACCGCATTTCCCTGTTCCCATGGAAACGCTCAACTCGTTCCGGACCGCGGAAGGTCAAATAGACGCCGGTCGCGTCGAGGAGGAGGAAGGAGGAGTGCACGGCGAGCCGCAGAGGAATCAAGGAGCAGGAGCTGGGGAGCAGGAGACGACGAGACCAGGGCCAGTCAACAGAGGAGACGTGGAGGACAAGCCCAAAGGAGAACGAGCACCGGAGACAAGGACCAAAGAGCCCAGCCATGACCCAGGAGGGTCGTGGCTCTCAAAGGTACGGTCCCTCTTAGGGACAAGGGGACGAAATACTAAAACCCTGCTGGGGAAGGGAACTGGGGAGGGGTGAGAAGGGAAAAGGGGCTAAAGGAAGGGCACAGTCTCATAAAAGAAAAGAGAGACTGACTATCCTATACTTACCTGGGAGCACCGTGGGGCACCCACCTAAATCACAGCCCTTTTGTTTGGAGACAACACACGGGTGAATGCACTTGCTTTCTATCTCCCCACTTACCCTTTCCCTACTTCCCATGTAAAGAGAAAACCCCAGAATTATCTCAATACTTACCGTGCCGTTCTTCTGTTTTTCTTGCCGGTACCTCCCTGGAGCCATCCCGCGTTCCCAGAATCCACTGACCTAGGAGACAAGAGAAAGAAGAACGACCGCATTAGAAGATGAGAGATTAACCGAGTTAAGCCATAACGAACTGAACTCTGTGTGATACACCTGGACAAAGAAAGAATATAAATAAACAGATCCCTTACTTACCATATTACTGAATCTCCGTCTGATTTATACCGTTCAGCCTGTCACACAGACATATCTCTGAGTTTAGCATGAACTGTATATTGGTCACTCCCAGGTGAGTAAACTTCAGGTGAGTGTTAGCAAGCCAAGGTATTTGGACAAGTGACCACTGGTCCGATGTTTGGAGTTAGAATCAGTAACTCCTCGGAGTTGCAGTCATTTCACTCTCTCTGCTACACACACTTGACAATTGTTATCCTCCCAGGTGAGTAAATATTATTTGATTGTCACTCCCTCTACTTCTCAACACTTGACAAATGGTAGTCTCCCAGGTGAGTGAAGAGCACTTGAGAGATTACAAACAGGTGTATTCGGGCAAGTGAACCCTGTGGTGGTGTTTGGAGTTATAGGCACAAAGCCTGCCAGGTGAATGCACTTCAATTGAGAGTTGCCAAACAATGGTGTTTGGACAAGAGAACACTGGGCTGGTGGTTCGATTGACAGACAGAGGACCTTCCTGGTCTTACTAGTCATGTCACTTGCTCTACTTCCCACATTTGATAAATGTTACCCTCCCAGCTGAATAAACTTACATTACGATTTACCAAAAAGGTGGCCTTGGTACAAGTTAACACTGGTCTGGTGTTTGGAGTCAAAGAAACAGTGCCTCCTGGGATTTGAAGTCAGGTTATTCCCTCTACTTCATAAACTTGACAAATACTATCCTCCCATGTGAGTACACTTAATTTGTGGTTTACCAAACAATGGTATTTGGACAAGTGACCACTGGTATGGTATTTGGAGTTGCTAAAACAGTGCCTCCTGGGAGTTGCAGTCATGTCAATCCCTGTACTGCACACACTATATAAAGCTCATCTCCCCAGGTGAGTACACTTCAATTGAGTGTTGCCAAATAGAGGTCTTTGTACAGATGAACACTGGGCTGGTGAGTGTAGTAACAGAAAATGAGGCAAAAGGCGAGCTATGAGCATGCATGATATGTCATTTTGGTGACATATTTTTATGTTGTGACTTACCAGACTCCACTCCCAAAGGTATTAACGGGGCACTGGGAGGCCCACCTCCAGTCTTCTAGGCCTGCAGCTGGTACCTGGAGACCAGGGAACGGACCTTGCTCCTGAGGTTCTTCCATCTCTTCCTGAAGTCCTCCCTTGTACACAGGGTGGTGTTTACAGCATTCAATCTGTCAACAATCCTGTGCCACATTTCCACTTTCCTGCTGAGAGGAGCATGCTGAACTTGTGCTCCAAATAACTGTGGCTCTACTCTTATAATTTCATCCACCATGACTCAACTCATCTTCTGAAAAATTGGGATTTTTTTAACGTGATATGGTGGTATGAAAAAAGAAAACGGGTGATAGTGATTTACTAAACAGCTAAAGTGTAAAAGGGTGTGAATGGATAAAAGTATGTGCAGTGTGTTCAATGGGAAGATAAAAAAAAGGGGTGCCTAATATATGGACTCTGTGGACAATAAGCATTCTGGCTTCTGTGTTTTGCATTGAAAATGAAAAGGATTGTGATGTGTGAAGGGGTGTGTTTTATGCTGTCCTTTGCACGTGTGTCCAGTGTGGCAATGTGTGTTATCTATGTTGTTTTCAAATTCATCCCATGTGCAGTTGTGTATTGCTTTGCTGACTGCAAACCAATGTGGTTCGGATCACCATTGGCTTACCACCATGGGGGACCACCATGGCGACTGTGTGCTTGTAATATGCTCTGTGGTTGATCGCGGGGCTGGCGACGCTTGGGGTTGGACCACCTATGTCCAGGATGCCGTGCAGCTGGCGGTCTGCTTTTTTTGGTTGGCGGTTGGTGGCCTGGCCTGTATAACTGATAATAGAGTGGTCTGAAAGACCGCCAACATGGCTATCTGGCGGTCTGACTGCCAAATTCATAATGAGGCCCTATGTCTGGAAAGGGTGTTTTAGTCAATGTTACAAAAAACGGTTCAAATACTCATACCATACCTGCTGAAACAAATAAAATATAGAAACAGAAAAAAGAAAATGAATATTCATCAGAATTGCAGGCCAGATTTAGCTGGTGGCCAGGCCAGTTGGGTAAACCCAAAATATACAAAGTGCTTCAAGTAATGCGGCAGCAGGAAGGTAACCAATAGAGGTGGCATTGAGTTATTGAACTCTGATTCTCTGCCTCCCGGACTTCAGTGATGCAGATTCACCAAATAAAAGAAAAAATAAGAAGAAAGGCTAAGGAAATTTCTAGTCAAAGACCCTCATCCTGCTCTTTTTATTTCAAGCTTTACATTTCGTTATGTTGGGTGACTTAACACAAGATATTTTAGAGGGGGATGATTAGGAGGAAAAGCATTGAAGGTCTTTTTGTACTAACTGACAAAGTATATATCATAAAATTCTGTGTGTGTGTGGCATATTCTCTCTTGTACCATGTATAGGAAGCTGGCCCTCCATGTTGTGGGCAAAGCTAGGCACACTGTGCAGGGAGTCCAGGTAACCACACGTTGGTTTGTAGAGGTAAAAACTAGACCAGCTAATGCTCTAATTTTTAAAGTAGCTTGGTCGAGCAGTTAGGCTAATCTTGGAGAAGTGCAAACCAAGACCATCAAAACTGTATAAGTACCTTTTAGGTTATGATTTTTTAAAGTTTTGACAAAGTTAGTCTTTTTGTGCGTAATTACACACTGTAGGAATCAATGGAGGGGAATACTTTGAAAATTCACAGTAAATCAGGCAAGGTGTTTACAATCTCCTTTTACAGGTAGGTTGAGGTCATTGTTGGGTACCTTGGACCAGCTGGAGAAGCTTGGGTAAATCCCAGTTCTTGCAGGAACAGCTGCAGGATGTCAATGGAGCTGATGCCAGGGCATTCTGGGGGACCACTTAGAAAAGCACTGCACAGGTGAACTTAACAGTAAGTTCGGGGGGTCCCCTTGGAGTGTCGAGGTCGCAAGGGGTATGGGACACTTAGGGCACAGCTGGGTCTTTGGTGCAGGGCACAGGGCAGCCAGGTGCAGAGTGAATGGGTGAGCCAAGAGCTGTGCGCAAAGGTGCCCTTGGAAGCAGGAGGTAGGTCACTTTGAGGGTCGCTTGCAGGTCAACAGGGGAACTCTGATGGGAGGTCCTGGTGGTTTCTGAAGTACCTCAACTGAGAAGTCATTCTGGGTTTTTTACAGTCCAGAATGAACTGTCCTTCTTGGTGTCCAATCTGAGGAGAACAGTACCTGATGCTATTGCATGGTATGGGCACTGGATGTTGCAGTGCCACCAAACTTGGAACACTGGTAGGGTTTGTCCTCATGGGCAGATGGGTGAAGATTGGTCTGGTGGCGGCATTCGGTTCTTTGGTCAGAAGCAGGTCTGTGAAGTGGCCTTCACCGGATCTTTGGTTCCTTGAGGTTGCAGAGTGATGCCTTCACTCGGGAGGGAGATCTTTGGTGATTTTCGAAGAGTGGAGATTCTCTGAGTGTTTGTAGAGTCTGTACGACATCCAAGAAACCCCTCTGCAGTGATTGTCGAGTTCTGGGTGCAGCAGGCGGGATTTGGCACCTTTTCTTGGTGCAGAAGGACTTCAGTACTCGAGCCTTGGGTCTTCTTTGTTGCTGGTCTTCTTTTAACCTTCAAATCTGATTTCTTGGCCTAGTAATTCCCACTAAATACCATATTTAGTGAATGTTTTAGGGGGGACTTAGTCGTGACCAATGGGTCATCTACCATAGGGTCTCTATACCCACTAAGTGACCACTTCCCTGCACCTGATTGGCTAGTTTCCTTCCATGCAAGATAGGGTAAAATTAAATGGAGAGGTCAGCTCACATGCAACAACTTAGAGGTGGTGCAAACCAGGATTTACCACTTCTCCTGTCGTTTGTCTGGTTTCACGCCGTTGCTCCCACCAAAAGTGGGGGTTTGCATGGGGGTGGCCATCTACTGCTAGCAGCTGGCCTGGGCGTTGAGTTTCAAGGATGGCAAGCCCTTGAAAGCTCTCTAGCAGGGCAGTGCACATTCCTGATGGAGGGGGTGTTAGCATTTCCAACCAGGAAGGGCTTTGTTCTGAATCTCAGAGAGCAGGATCTCTCACCCCAGGGATTCAGACTCTTGTCTGGTGGTGGCAGGGTGGTTGTGACTGGCCAGCAACCATGCCGGGGTAGTTAGCTTTTACAAGGGGCACCTCTATGGTGCTCCTGGGTACATTTTGCTATGAATCCAATGCTGGTACCAGGTTGGATTTATCATTCTGGGTTGTTTGATACCAAACAACCCAGGGTTCAGAGCGGCCATCATGTAGCTGTGAAACTCGTATTGACCAGTGTCCAGCACATGCACTTAAAAAGGCTGTATTGTTCACTCACTATGCCCCAGGTTTTGCAAAGACACAGTGGGGGCATATTGCTCATGGAGCTATGCCCTCACACACACTGGCCCAGGGCTGGAAGGTCTGCCAGAGGGGTGTCTTACCTATACTGCATGCAGTGGGTAGTGGACACGGCACACAGGCAGTGTGCGTGTCGAGTTCGTCTTTTGGAATTGCGTCAGGACACTCAGCCTGCAATGGCAGTGCTGGGTGCATTTGAAAGCATGGCCCTAGAGGGTGGCATAATCAGTGCTGCTGCCCTTAGGGGCCAACCCTTAGCACCCCATGCCCTGGGCACCTAAGTACCAATTACTAAAGATTTATAGTGACAGCTAAAGGTGTCTCCAATTGTGCCAATGCATTATAACAGTTTTGTGGAAAGAGATCTGGCCCAAGGAACCTGGTTAGCAGGGGCCCTGGGCACTAACAACTTTGAGGCTACATAATTTACCAGGCAAAAAGTGGGGGCTAATCATGTCAAAAGAAGCATTTTCTCACACCATGGCACTGTGAATAATGAGAATTAATTGCATTGTAGAACAAGCACAACATCCAAGAAACATCCTTCTAAATAAGGTGGCTTGTATTGTATTTGAGAGAACTTATTACAGTAGAATTTTACAAATGTGATTTGAAGCCAGGTTTCACAAACCCCAAACTTCAATATTTCATTTTTTTGGGAGATCATTTTGCATGTTTTGGGGGTCTCTTTTTCTCCATGCCATTATTGTGGTTGCTCTTGATATGAACACCAAGATTCTAGATAATTATATAGAATGAGAATAGAAAGGGAGTAATTTAAATGACATCTTTGTCAAGTATGAAGCGAGATTTTATTTGATACAACCCAGACCAATTGATAAGAACCTAAAGTTAATTTATATCTATTAATAGCCACCTTGACAGAGATCAACTGACAAGTAAACATTTGGACAGGCAAAAAGGTTATATCAGATGGATTACATCTTTGTATCAGTGATCCCCTTGTGATTTTGGTCTATGGGCCTGATTTAGATTTCAGCAGACAGGTTACTTTGCTGCAACAGTGACGGTTATCCCATCCTCCGAAATATAAATCCTATTATTTACTATGGGATTCATAATCGGGGGATGGGATATCCATCACCGCTGTGTCAGAGTAGCCTATCCGCTGAAATCTAAATCAGGCCCTATGTTTGAGATTCTGTATTGTATTAGGATGATCACTTTATGGTTCAAGGCATTTTAAGTATTTAGGTAGTCATTTACATGTTGGGAAGCATTAAAAAAACTTGTATATAGAGCAATGGAAGATTATCTGCTATGACGTGGAAAGAATGAAATTCTAGGGGTGAAATATTTTCTCAATGTATTATAAGACCATGAACATGGTTCATTCTTTTGAGCCATTCTTAATAGTGAAGTAGGGCAGACCATTGAGAGCAAGGGGATTGTTTTTGCAGCATTAGAAAAATTTAGAAAAACTGAGTGTGATTTGACTTGGAGTGTCCAATAGTAAAATGCAGCTAGAATGAAATGATAAGGAGATAATCTGTCTTTTAACGAAGACTTGTTGATCCAATACAGACTGTGAAAGGGAAGTGCAGCAATACATGACAATGACTATTTGTTTATTGATTGATTAATTAAAATCATTACAATAAACAACCATAAACTGCCATCATATAACAACAAATTTAAAGATAACCTCCCCAAGTTGAATATAAATTGAGCAAGAATACATAAAAGATAGCTAGTCACTCCTAATAACAATGTTAATTTGATAATTTAGCCTTAATCACTTTTCTTATGGTCATATCAATCTACCCACAATGATACACAGAAAAGCAATGACAACCCTGTTTGGCAGAAGCTAAAAAAGGGTTAGTAATGACAGGCCCTAGGAAAGAGTACAGATTTACAGAAGAACAGAAGCAAAGTGGAGGTGGCATCACAATGATCACAGAAATTCTAAGAAACGTCCAACCTTTCAAATTATGAGCACTTGAAATTATTTGGGTAGTACAAAATAGCCCTCTATGCAGGACCAGAATCTAATATTAAAAAAATTAATTGAAGGTCCTAAACCGAGTTGTAACTCTAACTCAAGTGGGTTACAAACAGCTCTTGCAGGCCCTGATTCTAAAAGGTGGAAAATTAAGCTGAAATTACAGCAGCAATTCATAATTACTAGAGAGATGCAATTAGAAAAGCCAGGTAAAAGAAAGGAAGCAAATTTGGTCATGCACCTTATAAGCTACTTTTTGTGCTGGACTGTGCCACCAATTTTTTTGGCCAAACATGTGCTCTTTTCATGAGGACTGTCTGGGTGAGAAGAGCATATTCTTACTGGGCACACATTGAATCTCATCAGAAGAAACCAGTGTTTGTCTAGGTACTTTGCAGGGAAGTCCAAGGTATGGACATTTGCAAGGCATCTGTACTGTTATGTACAACAGGAAATGGTGGAACAAGTGAAAGCCTTTGGTGTTTATAAGCAATTAATATATTATTGCATTCTGGAAAATGGTTGAGATGCAAATTGAAAAGTGGCAAAAATGGTTAATGCTTTGTGGAATTTGAAGAGCACTCCAGAATCAGGACTTCGATATCACTAGTCAAGCCTTGCTGTTTGAACATTGGGAGAGGACCCTTGAAGCAAAATCTGGAATTGTCATTTTGAAAGTTTTGGGCACCTGATACAAATTTGATCCTGCTACCATGTCTTCTGCCTGCTGCAATAGCTTACACTTCTGAGAGTTAAGCTTTGCAGCAATCTTATGTGTAGGGCTGACAGCTTGTGGTTAAAGCATGATGATCCTTTGGAGATCAGCTGGCAAGAAATGGTTGAAGTCATACTTACAGACAGATATGTTTGAGTCCACTACAGTTATATGACATATAAAGGCCTTATCTAGAGTTGGCAGGCCAAATACTTTGTCACAAACCTGACGGGTATCCCGTCTGTCATATTACACGTGGATTACAGTGTATAGCACATACAATACCATTGATAACATATCCTTTACATTTGATGAAGTATCCTGTCTGCCAACCTCTAACTAAGGTCTTATAACTCTACAATTATAAATCAATTCAAATTTGTGAGAGATATGTGTTTCACCATACATCTACAAACTGTATTTCAACTCATTGCATTTTGTAATATTTTGAGTAGTGCTACAGCTGAACTACTTACTTAGTACAAAATTCAATTCACAAACCTACTATTGTAGATTTCCACTGCTCCCTACCTTTCCTTTAGAGAGACCCTCCAACATTAAGTTTAGTATTTAGTAATATGCATGGGAGAGGCCAGAGGGACTTGTTGAAAATTATGGCATACTTACTATTAAATGGGAGGGGTTTAGTGAAGGGTATGGAGGGGTTTTGGGAGGGTTATGGAGGGGTTTAGGGACAGGTGTGCACCCACCCAGAAAAGAGTAAGCATATTCCTATTCACAAACTGAGCTTCTAAAATCACTAAGAGTGAAAAAGGACCCACTACAGTAGTAAATGTACTCCAACTCAGAGCTGGAATAAGTCCAGCATCACACACGGCCAACTCCTGGTACTACAACACCCCCCATTGAAAATAATGGAGGCAGAGACTTAAAATAAAACCCCATAGGAAATAATGTAAAACTAAGTAAAATACTTAAACTAGTTACACATATCAATGCATTTAATTTAAAGTAAGCAAAACAAACTATAAAATATATTTACTACTTTATTTTAAAATATTCTAATAACACCTTTTAGCTCAAAATGTAATGTAACATTAACTTGCATTAAATATAATTAAATTAGTTTGAATTCTGTAAATCACTTTTAATAAATATTAATACATAATAAATACATGTACTATTTTACTTTACGTGTTTTAATGCAAATTTCCCAAAAAATAATTTTCATTTATTTTAATTTAATTTAATATATTCAAAATAGCTAAATTTTACTTTTCCTGTTGTGGGAAATTGGATTATTGGTTGAGGGGGGTAAACCCTACTCAAATAGCAACCACGATACTTGTCAGAGTACAACAGAGGCTATCCTGAAATTAACTTCTGCTTAATCCTCAGGTAGTTTGGAAAAAAACAGTCAGGCTTAACTTAGAGGCAATGTGTAAAGTATTTATGCAGGATACAAGCAGTAATAAAGTGAAAACACAACACAAGAGAAATCCTGCACCAATTTAGAAAAAGAGAGGACATTTGAATTAATGATTTGACACCAAAATGACAGAAATCTACTCAGTAGATCCATAGATAAGCACATTTAAAAGATTTCATAAATACTGTGCTTAGAAGCCCAAAGCACCAACTGTCTTTATCTGTTCATGCTGGACTGGGAAAAAGTCACAAGTTCAGGCCAGGTACGATGAAGTACAGCCTGGATACAGGGACAAGTTAGGCCCACTAAAAGATGTACCTTATTCCTAGTTGCGGAGCGTTGCACTGTGAAGCAGCAGTCTTGAGTGGTGCGAGGTCTGTTGCAAGGATGCATCCCACAGCTGGAGCTCTAATTAGCTGTGAGGGGTGTGATGCAGGCTTGCATTATGGCTGCATCGTGCTGTATCCGTTCAATAGAGGAGCTGCAAGATTCACGTCAATAATGCGTCTTTCAGAGGCAGATCTGATCGACCTGTGAGGGTAGCAACGCAGGCTTGGGTCATGGCTGAATCACACTGCATCAGTTCCGACAAGGTGCAGTGCAGAGCAGCATCAGGTTTGTATTGTGGTGCATCGGTTCTGGAAGAGACCACAGCTGGACTGGCAGAGCACTTTCAACCACACTTCCAAAGAGCAGAGCACCTTTAGCCCTACTAAGCAAGGTTGCTAGCATGGACTCATATCCTGGCGCCAGAAAAGTTGTCTGTCATTCGCTTCGGGCACCACTGCTCTGGCTTTGACACATACCATGCTCACTTAGGGTCAGTGGGTCAATCCTGGCCCACTGCTAAAGCTCTCATGTGGAATTTCATAGCCACAAATTCTGCACGCCCAAGTTTTCGCTAGTTTGTATTCGTTCCAGAAACGAATCCTTCTGCACGTATTTCAGAACTGGACATGTTATGGAGGTGGCTGGAATGCTCTCGTTTGCAAGAGAATACAAAAGGCTTTGTCTGAGAATTCGTCTGTGCAAAAAGACAATGTGTAAAGTCAATGTTTAAAGTATTTGTGCAGAACACAAACAGTAATAAAGTGAAAAAAGGCCGTCTGTGCATTTGAGATTACAGACGTGCTGCTTTGTGCTCCTTGGTGCACCAAACACATAATATGTAAAAAGACACGAGGTGTTTTATTAAAGGAATATACACCTAGCTGCAAAACATATACACGTCTAATGATATTGTATGGAAACTTCGGAAGAGCAGGTAGCCTACTAGAAATGAATCGGGAGCTTTTTGTAAAATAATTTACCGGCCACGGTCATTGGTATTTTATCAATCGATAAACATGATTTTCAGGGAGCTTAAGCTAAAATTAAGACGGAAGATACTTTAATTTAGAAGACAGACATATTTTCTCACAGGTGACGATCTCCCTCGCCTGCACATTTGTTTCATAAATGTCTATTTTAAGAATGCACAAGCAAAAATGTAAGCACCCGGAAGTAACTATAACAAGCAAACATATTTTAACATTTCAAGTACAACTATTTATTCACTCCAAAAGCTGGGTCTGAGAGCCTTCATACAGCTACATCCCCCCTCCATCCTCCAGTTGGCATCTGAATTTGGTACCGGCTGACTCAGCCAAAAACTGAAGCTCATGTTGCACTTGTTCCGGTATGATAATCAGAACTGGGCCACAGCTGGCTCGCCCACCTCGTATTAGCTTCTCCACATTAAGTCATAACCTCTCCACACACATTCATAACAACAGCTGTTTCATTTTTATGGGAAATGTAAACCCAGAGACCAAAAATACCTCGAACAAAACCATTTCCTCAAGAACAAATCTGAACTAGGCTTGCAAGAAGCAGGGTGTGCATAAAACACATTTTCAAATTTAACATTTTCATTCATTCCTGAGTGGTATTTCGAATGAAAAGATCTTTCAAGACGTAAGAATTAGTAGTCTATAATTTAAACAACACGGCACTGAGATGTATTATTATTATCTTTTGCTAAGGGAAGCCATCAAAAATGCAAATACAAAATGTACATAGAAAGAAAGCGCTGCTATCCGTTAATAGAACTCCGAAGGTGCCCTTTCAGCCTTGGGCCTGGAATTTAAAGTTTTCATACCGTACCCACTATACAGCGTCAATCAAATATCTCATTCCAGCAATAGAATTTCACTTCCTTCTCAACCAAAAAGAAACTTAAAACTTCATAAAAGCACAAAGTGACAAAAATGAAATGTAATATGCTTTACTGCTGATATAGCTCAGTGGCTGTTAGGGCCTGTGGCTAAAAAGCCTGACGTGAGGCCCCAGGATTGATTCTTGGAAACTCTTCTCATCTTTTCAGCATTTTATGTGAGTAATGAATTCTTCACTGTAAGGAAGAAATAGTAGCATGTTATGAAGTTGACCTTCGATCAGTCCTAGTATTGCAAGTGGGAAAAGACTACTCCGAAATGTTGACACCCGAAAATGTACCTCATTTGGTTCTCCCACAGTGACCTGGATCAGAGACAATGTTAAACCTCAATTCACGAGGCAATGTGTTGCCTCATAAAGGCACATTCCTAAATATAAAATTACCAGAGTGATACCGTTCGGTTGTACGACGGAATGCCGACTGACAAAACAACGGGTGCCTAAACAACGAGGTCGGAACACCGACCTTGTTTTTACTACTAATGCCTTTACCACGAATGCCTTAACAACGATATTTCGTTGTAAAGGCATTCCTGGTAAAGTCATTAGTAACAGGCACCCATTGATCCTGCATGCCTCACCCCACCCCCCCAACCCCACCCCAAAACCTAAAACCCCCGACCCCCCACCCCCTCCACAAAATCTAAAACGCCCCACCCCCCCAACCCCACCCCAAAACCTAAAACCCCTGACCCCCCACCCCCTCCCCAAAACCAAAAACGCCCCACCCCCCCAACCCCACCCCAAAACCTAAAACCCCGGCCCCCCACCCCCTCCCCAAAACCAAAAACGCCCCACCCCCCAACCCCAACCCAAAACCTAAAACCCCCGACCCCCCACCCCCTCCCCAAAACCCAAAACGCCCCACTCCCCAAACCCCACCCCAAAATATAAAACCCCGACCCCCAACCCCCTCCCCAAAACCAAAAACGCCCCAACCCCACCCCAAAACCTAAAACCCCCGACCCCCTCCCCAAAACCAAAAACACCCCACCCTCCACCCCCTCCCCAAAACCAAAAACGCCCCACCCCCCAACCCCACCCCAAAACCTAAAACCCCCGACCCCCCACCCCCTCCCCAAAACCTAAAAACCCCACTTACCTGAGTCGTCACCTCGTCATCTGCGTCGTCCTCCTCAGCCGACTCCCTTGTTTGTACCTTAACCATGCATGTTCGTTGTTCAGGACATGCGTGGTTAAGGCACAAAATTACGAAGTCGTGGTTAAAGAAAGCGTTGTTCCACTTTCGTTAACCAGGACTTCATTATAAAAAAGTCAGCATAAAGGATGTTTCCCATACCGTTCAGTAACTAATGGACCCCATTCAATAACTGAGTTCTACGTCAAATAAAAGTTATAGGATTTTATTAAAACATTTTTAAATGAGTTACAAGGAATAGATGCCATAAAGATAGACTCATTCTCGACCTGCCATGCCAAATCACACCACACCACTCCTTAGAGACCTTCATTAGCTCCCCTTAGAAAAGTGCTGCCCATTCAAACTTACCACACATGCATTCAAGTCACTAAACAACACAGGGATCCCGTACCTCAATCACCAGCTTCCCTCTCACCAACCCACCAGAGAATTTCACTCAGGATCACTGCCACTCACACACAGAGCACACACCCACAGAAGCAGAACAGGAGTTCAATAATTCTCCTAAAAAGCCTCAGAATCCTTGAACAACCAACCCCAACACATCAGGGACTCCACGTCACATCTTTAATTCTAAAGGAAGCTGGAGGTGGTGTTTCAATTTGTCTTCTTGCAGGACCATCAAGACTGCCTATACTCAGGCCATCCTCACCACACGCCTACTCTAACCTACTCGGCGCATGGATACCCTCATGGGTGACAAGCAGCACTCCATAAATCCACCTAACATTACATTTCAATACAAAACTCTCAAATGCAAAATTATAGAGAGTAGACAAAAATGGGAAAATAATATAAGTCCTGATGGGCATTAAAATCATTAATAAAACAGAGAGCATCCCTGGATGAAGAAGAAAGTATTCTGGCTTATCCCCAAAATCAAGGGGTTCTTATACACATTTCTTCCCAAAAAAGTGGCAATACTGCAAATTCATCATGGTGTGAGCAAATCTATAATTTCCTTATTAAATCAGAACACAAGAAAAATAAACACCATTACCTTAACACCTAAGCGCATCCCAAGTTCTCCAATAATTATTCCTCACCCTCTATGGTAATGTCATCAGGTGATGTTCAAGCAAATACGAAACATTTGACAATAGGACTTTATCACAATGAATAAACCCATTGAAGGAACAAAAACATTGATCCATGTTACAATTTTACATCTGCATCATACAAGTTTTGAAGTAACCAGGACAATAACATCAGCGAAATAAACCACTGTGATATCAGTGTGGAGTATGTGAGAAGAGGATGTGTGTAGCATCTGATACAGCTTCCATCTTGTTCCAAATTGAGTTTTATATAGAAATGTGTCCTAACCAAAGCACAAAAATAAACCTACTTTTATATAGCCTAGGAAGTTTTTTTCAATTGTAATTATGCTACTTTAGTCTACATATGTAGAGTCACGTAAAATATTGAATATAATTTATCATTTATAACGCACGAAATTATGAAACTGAAAAACGTTTTTACACAGTCAAAAGGACTAGGCATGCTGGACATAGAATTAGATGACAAGGGACAGCCGTAGTTGTATTGCAGAGCTTAATCCATCATTAGCAGTGAGTGGCGCAACTGATCAGCCTCTTCACCTATTGTTACTTGTAGTGTCACTTAGATGTTGATCTATCCATATTGATCAGGTTAGTTAAATGTAACTGTCATTCATGAGGTGCGTTTTCCTCTTTACAGACCTATGGCCATTCCATTGGTTGAGGTAGAAACGTTGCATAAGTCTGTATAAAGGGTGAGTGTCATACAGCAAAGGAGTCTATCTCCTGAGAAAATACTGTGGTTAGCCATTGAGCTGTTATGATGAGAAGCAGATGATAAGACTAGAGACCCCACTATGAACCACTGCACGTAGACCCTTTAAGGAGGGTCAGCAGCATCTGTGGCATCATCTGTTGCCAAATACCACCCTGATAACATAATTTCACAATGGTGCAAATCTGAGTAGAGAGAGCAAATAAAGTTGATACGTGGCCCCTCTCTCCACAGGGGTGCAGTCACAAGAAAAAAAAACAGGCTTAAGTCTAAGGCCTTCCCTTTCTGCTTGTGGATGCAGTAAATGGTTGCACACCTTCAACATCCATGTTGCTGCTATGATGTGAGTGGAAAGCTTTGAGACTGGGGACACCGCCACATCCACCATGCATGGCCCTTCCTTTAATTTCCAGTACTGGCCCTCCTTTCCAAAAACAGGTAGATCACCTTCCTCTAGTTTCCAGTTACATATAAATTGCAATTAGTTGATCTATCACTACTCTCCAGTTTTAAGGTATGCAGCCTATTTTAAGAATTTCAAAATCTGGTATACATATGGATATATTACACCAATCAGAAGAACAATGAAGTGTTCGTGTCACTGCATGCTGAAGCTGAGGCTGCTGAGCATCTATGCCAGCATGTGAGGTGTGTGAGATCGGTTAGTGTTTAAGTGAATGGAAGTAGATATCAAACGAGAGAAAGAAGAAAATGCGGATCACTGGAAACAGTCTTCGAATGCCATCTGACCAGCAGCTGAATAACCACTAATAGGGGCCTTATTTATAGCACAACTATTTTATTGGACAAATATACGCCCTAAAACACCACATCAACAAACTGTTTTTTACTTATATGTTGACAAAAGCATGTGGATCAGGGGTTGATTTGGAGTTGTCTTCCCAATCTGTGTCAATGCCTTTCCGTCCTAAGCATACCTGACAACGCAGAAACTGGTACTTGAATGCATGAAAGATCACAGTGTGCAATACTGCAAATAAATCTGGTTGATGGCTCAGTAATCCACACACAGGCAGCTCTCCCCAATACCAAGCCTCTCGAAAACAGTGAGCACCGACCTTTGAAACTCCACCAAATGGAGGTTCCAAACAGCATGGTCTCTGTACCCAACAAACCATATTTGGGTCTTGAACTTACTGAGCTTCAGATAACTCGACAGGGCATTGCATGAAAGGGAGAGAAATGTAAAGACCCCCTCATATGGACAGCATAAACTGAAACACAGGAACAATAGATGAAAGCACGGAGTGAAGATGCACCTGCGAAGATCTGAGTCCTGGTGAAAAGCTCAGCAGTTTGTTTCTGCGCCTTGGTGTTTGAAACGGGCAGCATCCAATCAAATCTGGACTATATGCAGTCTAAGTTAGAATCTATTTGCAATGATCATTGAATAATGGGCTTGATACTGCGACTGTGGTATTTAAAACCCTCAAGGGGACTCGAAAAAACCGACTTATGTGAGAGGTGAAATGATTTAAAATATCAAATTACCAATCATTCACATTCCTAATTTTTAACATTTCTTAAAATGTATGTGTTTGCAATTACTCATCTATGTAAAGAACATTGTTTTAATTACAAATGTGGCACGTGGGTTATGGAAAAATGTTATTTTAGATGACATCTGTAATCTGGTACATAAAGAAAATTCGTGAAAGTGCATTTCAATAACTGTGAAAATAAATAAAAATGTACAATTGGTTAGGCAAGGAGCACGTGCAAGTTCTGAGCCTGAGCAGCCGGAGCACAAAAGGTGTTATGCTGTAATACGTCGACGACTAGGGACTCTGCTCCTTTTGATTGTGGCTGGTAATCACCAACGGCCCTTAATGGTAAATCCCCTTTTTCTTAGGTTTCCCAAACACAGGTTATAAAACACAATTTTATACAAACAGCTTTATTATTAAATGAAGTGCACATAGTTCACCACATGTTGTTCCTTAAACTGATGAATGGGCCACAATGTAACAAATAGTAATAAATATTAGAAAATTACACTTTTTAATTTTATATATTACAGTCTCATGTCACCTGTTATTTTTGTACAGTTACTTTTTGACGCACACAGTACTTTCTGAAAATAAATAAAGCCGTTTATTTTCCAAGACATAAAGTAATATCTATGGGAAGTACATTGGAACATGCAATATGTTTCAAAATATCAAAAACAATACAATCTGTGCAATAAAAGAATTAAAGGAACTCAAACACGCTTGTTCACGTGGTCGAAGTCATTTTAGCTGAAACTGATTACCAAAAATAAAAAGAAAGTGCCTTTTTTGACTACCAGTACAAATACTGGCTTAAAATGATATGAATTTGATGGAAACTCCTTTTCATACACCAATTTTCATACATATAACGTGAATAGCGAATGCTGTGTCGGGCCCTAGTAATACTTAAGAAAATCAAATTAGATTCCCTGTGCTTCTTTCATTTGCATTATATCTGCGAGCTCCAAATTGAAAACAGCATTTTATATTCCTCGTCAAAATTACTCCTACATACCCCGGGCATGTCCATCACCTGGCAGATGACAGTATCCCCTCCTACAAAAATGAAATACTGTTCGCCTTAAGATACATACGATTTCTATATTAAAATATGTATCATAGACCTCATACAAACTAATTTAAATACAAATCTCATGTTGTGTTGTTAAAAACAGTATTTAACATTTTTGACTATATGCGCCACAGAACGAATTATTGTCTTCCTGATTTTCTAATTTTATTTTCCTAAAAAATATCCAGAGCATCTCTGAACATTTCAAAGGCTTAAAAATTCAAGAATTACTCAAAGTACTTAAAGGAGACGTTTTTTAGGTCCAGCGCGCTTTGACCTGTTGTAAGTATTGTGGGCTTTTAACCACGCCCACCACACATCCATCACTTTCACTTGTTTGTGGGCTTGCTTTTCAAAAATCCTTTGCTGTCATTGGTAAATGCTTTATGTTTGTCCCTCCTTGGGGCGGTTTTGTTACCGCCTTGTAGACTGCCCCTGTTATATGGATAACTGCTCGATTGCTGAAACATTTGACTGTGAGGCTAATAGCTCTAACTCGAGTAAATGCGAGACCCATTACATTGTAAATGCTTGATTCTTTGGCAGTCAGTAGAAGTACTTTCGGCAAAGCAGATCAAAACTTGCTACTGTTAACTCATGCATGCTGCAGTGTAAAACTAGGATTGTTTGATCCATTCGTGAACACTACACATCATGCCTCTAGCCTTGGATTTTAATTTAATCAATTGGGCCTGGGAGTAATAATTATAACTTCCTCCATTTGACTCAGTTAAACTAATGCACTTCATTATAATAACTTGTGAACAGGGAGTCATGGCTTGGATACATATTGATAAGGTAACAAGAAACAATCCAGCAGTCTTATCTGTGACATGTGAGATACTGGTAATGCATTATGCTGTTGCAAATGTACGAATATGGCAATGAGATGAATGAAAGAACTGGAATGTAAAATACAGTCTTTTGTATGCAACAATTCAACAACAAAAAGAGAGGATTAGGTGCACATAGAGGTCCTGCATACATGCTCCTAAAGATACATCAATAAACTAAGAATGTGCAGTCCCTATACTGTTACAAAAAAAGGGGAATCGTAAGGTATTGTCCTATTGTTGAGACAAGTAAAAGGAATCTGATAAATCAGAAGCAAGAGCACTCACCCACCCAACTGGGTGGCATGCTTCATCATTGGGCAGCTCCTCCTTGGGCTGCCACTGCAATGCCCAACAGGTTCCTCTAGTGCAGTGGTCTCCAAACCTTTTAATGCCGCGCCCCCCCCCAGTTGAAAATAAAAATCATTGGGGCCCCCTTTAGAATTTTTCACAAATATTTTATAAAGATGGCAATGTTTAAATAAGTCTAGACATATTTAAACATTGCAGTTAAGTACTGTTACCCTTTTTTTAAATGCAATAGCAAGTTTCTGCTTAAAACAAAACACTGTTATCTGTGTAATGCTTCTTTTGGCCAGAGTCTGGCGCCCCCCTGGGATCACTTTAGGCCCCCCTAGGGGTGCCCGCCCCACAGTTTGAAGACCCCTGCTCTAGTGGGTTCTTCGCCAGAGATCATTTGAATGTTATCAGCTGCAATGAGCCTAAAGTTGGGATGCTAAGAGTGTGAATTGGATATATGAAGTGAACAGGTATAAAAGTGACTAAGAATTACCTAAGGTATTTATTTGAATGGTGTCTCTTGCCATAGTTAAAAACAGATTAGAGCGATAAAGGAAATAATAATCCTTCAAGTATCAACGCGTGTGTTATAAGAGAGAGGTCAACATGTTTCTTGCCAAATAACAGCCACAACAGGTCTAGGCAGTTTGCTGACAGTAGTGCACCTAATCTACAGCTGTTTTCATAGCTAGTCTACTTTGAAGTGAAAGAGCAACACTGCTTGTCGGCAGGTTCTGATGCCATTTGAGTTAAAGATGTTTCAAAGGTACATTCTGCGCCACGGCATCAAAACTGTACAGTTACATAATATGTGCAAAAAGCAGTGCTTTAAATGGAAAAATAGAAGTGCAGGTACTCTGTAATAGAGTACCTGCTTGTTTCTGAGAAGTGCCGGTACTCTCCAATTAAAAGTATTACGTTTTTCCTGAGATATGCCGGTACCTTCCCTCTCAAGATAAAAAAGTGCCGGTACTCAGTACCGGAGAGTACCGGCCCATTTAAAGCACTGGCAAAAAGTCTTCTCTTGGGTTGTGATATAACCTGCAGGCCTTGTTCTCCTTTGGCGTGTGTCATTGTGGTAAATCATCGATTAATGGCAAAATTTCAAATCTGTCCTGGAGGACTTTAATTTTCAAGTATTTTCTCAAGATAGAGTTCATGTAGGACTGCACAAGTGGGGTCCTGTAGGTGTTAATGGTCATCCATGCGTGCAAAAGCGCATGGCGGCTAGGTGTCCCTTTATCATCTGGGACACCCTTAGCTGTTGGTGGTATTTTAGCCAACAGCTGTTTAGACACTGAGATTTATCAGCCGTAATTATACAAATAAACAAAAAAGTCCAAATCGCTGATTGCAAAATTCTGTTGGGTAAAAACCCGGATGGAATGAAGGTGTCACACACAGGGCCACAAGGCAGCTGCATAAGCTGAACAGAACAGCAGTTCAGTCTCAGGGACCTTCAAGAATGCTTCAGAACTGAATATAGTGACTGATTCGCTGTCTTTTTCTCTTATTAACTAATTTGAACCTGTAACAGACTCATTCCATTTTTAAATTTTTGAAATGTTTTGAAGGCACGCTAATGTCCTCGGTGCTTCTTTCACGTCCCTTTGCCCTGGGTTAGACACCTGCCACACATAACTCCATGAAAAATTCAGTGACTCATTCTTTAAACATTCACTGTTAGATTCCTTTACCTGGGGCTGCTTAGCTCCCCACGTCTGGTCAGACTTAAATAAGCACAATCTGTCACCTTTACTCCGAATATCTAGGTCTCTAATGCCCGCCCCCTCTCCAAGAATGACTTAACACTAAGCACACACACATGCGATGTACAAAGTAGGTGACAGCTGATCACTCCACCACAATATCGTTTCAAACCAAGATAACTATGTAAATATGCCGATTAGATCTCGATCTCAAATTATTTGTTAAATATACCATACCTATACCTTCCATAGAGTTATGAATACTTAGCTCATCCAGTCTAGAATTTTTCTTTGCATTCTGGGATTTGTGGTTCTGATTTTATAATGGGAAATGCAGGACTACAAATCCCAGAATGTAACGAAAAAGCCTGGACAGGATGAGGTCTATTCAAACACGGCCCGCAAAACTTGAGAGTTCTATGGGAAAAGCTAAACACCTCTCAATGGTACGCATACTCTAAATTAAAGTGGTACTTCTTTCCTGTAGTTTTTCTACCGGTCAGGTTGGAAAATGCTCAATCAAGCAACATGAAAATCATTTAATGGGCCTGAATCTACCTCAGCCTTTTAAGAAGCCCTAACCTTCCCTTCTGGTCTGCCACAGAAGCAGTTCCGGTTCTATGAGGCACAACGAGTTTTACCGCTTAGCATGCATTAATTGGAAAGACTTACTAAGAGCAAGTTTCGAGTAACCTAACTAACTGTTCAAGGACCTGATAAGATGTGAGGAGGGGGTGCTGATTGCGGGGCCTGTTGGGCGAGCAGACAAGAAAGTTATGTTGCGGCAGACCAGATCCTGTGGCCTAAAAATCAGTATTAGTTTGGAGGGAAAAGATATGGAAGGGTGAGTGAACCACTTCTCAGAATAAAAATATGGCTGATATTTGTTTGCCATTACAAGATGCCTCAGTGTATTTAACAGCGCAATGGATAAGTATCCATAGCCGTAAATGGATGCTGCTTTAATACAGCTTTTGGAGTACAGTCGTCAATAACATTGATCTAGTGTAGACTTGCCTGAAACATTGTGGAAGTTGTGGTAAATGCTCTGTTTTTAAAGCTCACTGTGTTTACGAGCCCACCTACTAGCTACTTGCTGACTGCGTGCTGTGGCTGATCTCTACTCGGTTATCACCTGCTGCACACAACCATCAGCCCTTCTCTATGTATATCCCCTGTTGTGCCTACCTCTATCCTATGTGCCATTTATCTTCAGGTTCTTATGATGTCTGTCCTTCTAGAGTTCTGAAAAAAATGTCACCTTTCTGAGAAGCGCTGTTATGCTTATTAATAGGGTTGAGAAGCTTAATGCAAAACTGAAATAATACATTACATTTGGGCAAGGAACAATGAATCATAAGAATTGGTCCTGGTCTTACATTTGTCAAAAAGTGCATATCGATTAAAGACCTCCTTGAAAAGGGGCTTCAAAGCTGCCAACTGGCCTGAAATCATGTGTAATGTTTTCAACATATCCTAGCATTTTAGCCAACAGTGCTTTGCAGACATATTTTTTAGTCAATATGTATTCTATGAAAAGCAGAACTTAGAAATGCACTGTAACATTGGGTAAAAATCTAGACTGGTCAACCATGTCACAAATGGCATATGGTAGTGGCGGGACTTATAATTTCTTCTCGAGGGAATCTTTAAGTACCGGTGGCAAATTGCATATTTTATTTCCCACCAAAGTCTTTTAAAAATGTTGTAGCAAAATGTATGTTTTAAAGAGCATTCATTCAGTAACATTGGTCACAACCTTCCTTGAATTTTCTTCAACGAGGATTTTTTTTTAATTGCACATTTTGTGACATGGCACATTTTGTGAAATAGCACATTTACAGGGCAACACAGCAACAGGGGTTTACTTTTAACCATGACCATCTGTGTTATTTCCATTGAGAAAATACCAAGCAGACTGTAGTGTGTGATGCTGTCACACTATTAATGTCAGCAGAACTCACACTGAATGCCAACTTGCTTGGATTCACCCAGGACACCAACCTCTCCCTCAAGAAACACATTGTGAAAAAGACAAATACAGCCTGGTACCAGCTCTCTTTTTGGAAAATGTAAAACAGTTTCTTCCAGAAAGCAACATCAGAACTGTTGTTCAAGCCCTTGTACTCTCGCATATGGATGGTTGTAATGCTGTACTCCATGGCCTCCCAGACTCCACACTGGCACCCCTTAGGAGCATCCTGCCCACCACAGCACATCTGATCCAGGGACTGAAGAAATATGATCACATCACCCTCAACCTGATGGAACATCATTTGCTCCTCTTGCCAGCACTCACTGTCTTCAAAACCGCTGCATCATATAGAAAGCCATCACAGCCAGAACCCAGCTTATCTTGCAAGCAAGCTCAAAGTCTCTGGTGGTTCTTGGCACACCTTCATCCAGGACTCTATCAGACTGCGGACTAAGAAGTGTTAAAAACTAATACAAGACAACAGGCCTTTTTTATTTGTGTACCCAGGATCTGGAACATCATCTCTATGTCCATCAGGACCACTCCAACGCTGGTCACATTTATGAAACAGCTGTAGACTCATCGCTTTAAAGAACACTACATCACACTGCATTAACCATGCGCAACTCAGCACACTCTCCTATTACTCACCAGCTTTAAACTTGCTTTTCACCATGCACAGCACTTAACTGCCTTTTGGTTAAGTTTGTGCTATGGAAATACCTTAAACGAACATATATGCATACAGAATGCAATGTATTTTTTGCATAGCTATTATATTTCTATAGGCCCATATGACCTGCTGACCTGTCCAGGATTTTTCTTTGTCTGTGACTTGTAGTCCTAGTGTTCAGATGGGATAAAAATACTGCATGTCACAGAATGCTAAACAAAAACCTAGACTTGAGCACCTAGCTGCTCCTGGACCTTTAAAACTTGGTACCCCTGTTTTACACTTGAAAGCCCATGAACACATGGAATAGTCATCATGTGAGAGTCCAGACTGAATCAGCATGCCTACAACTGGTCTCATGCGATGTCAATGACTTTCACCCCTAGCCTAGATTTTCAGATTACAGCCCCAGACATCCTGAGACTTAGTCCTAAAACCCAAGGAAGCATAGCGCTGTAACATGTTACTTAAGGTATAACAGTTAAACTACAAGTTCTAGGACTGGCAGAAAGTTCCAGTCATGAATTTGGGCAATTGAGAGTATGAATTGAGAGCATGGCTGCATTTAGGACGTATCTTTAGTAAGGGAATTCGAGTTAGTCGTGATGATGAAAATGATTTGGGCTGTATCTGCAGTTAGAAAGTTACCCGTAAGTCCCATGTTCACCTACAGTCAGTTATCGAAAGAGCTATTGCAGACAACACCAGAGTGGCCTTTGGTTCATCCTGTTGCTTATCGTTGGTTAGCTTCTTGTCAATCCAATTTACTTGCTTAATGGCTTTCCTTCCTCTTGTTCTGCCCTTGGAGGATAGCTAATTTACCATTCTTTTGAATGGATGAAGTGGATCCTTCCACTGCTTACATTCAAGGAACTACTTCTATCTTTCTCTTTTAGTACTCCATAGGAGTGTATGTGTTTTCTTGCTTTCTCCACTTGTCCCTTTTGTCCTGCTTCTGCTTTCACCCCCCTGCCCCTCCAGTTCTCTTGTTGCATCTCCCACTTTCAGCTTATCTATTTCTTTTCCCACCCCGTCCTTTCTTGCTTGCCTTTTTAATTAATCCATCTCCTTTGCCCCCCCTCCCATCCCAGCCTCTTTTGTTTCTATGTTTTACATTTTTAGAAGGGCCCAGAAGCTGCAAGTTGCTGCTGGCTTTCTGAAAATGTGTTTTCACATTAATTGTATTAGTGTTTTTTAAATTTACCAGTCAAAGATCGGCATCCACAATCACACAAGCAAAAACTGGTAGCCAAATTATGACGTATGTATGCACACACATGGGGACAAATTCACATTTACACATTATCATTCTGATACTGCCATAGTATCATGACACGTGTGCATGCATGATGATTCATGAAATCACATACATTGTCATGCTATTCTTATTTTTTTAGCAAAATGCTGTTCCGCATTGTCAATAAAATGTTTTTTTCTTTTGATGATGGCAACAGCATCATCAAAAAGCAGTGGAAAAGCCTATAGTTCATCATTGGCAAAACCAAAAAAAGAGACATGGTAGTTTTGACAATGCTTGTTAGACAAGGTATTACCATTTACAGACCATTTTATGAACTTAATTGAAAACATGAAGAGTAAAGAAAGGGAAATTGTATAGTTTCATTTGAGATTTTGAGAGGTAAGAAGCCCAGGACACATATTCAAAAGCTGCCATATGGTCCCATGTCATGCATGACACCATCAATGTGGACTTGGCCCTCTGCAGGGTCACCCCAAACATTTTGCCATCATTCCTCCTGTTTTCTGAATTCAGTTTTGTTGGCATTAGGACTCTGTGCACTCTGCCACCTCTAACCAGTGCTAAAGTGCTTGTGCTCTCTCCCTAAAACATGGTAAAGTTGGCCTCCATCTAATTGGCCCACTTTATTTACTTATAAGTCCCTAGAATATGGTGCTACATGTACCCAGGGCCTTTAAATGAAATGCTAAAAGTGGGCTTGCAGCACTCATTGTTCCACCAGTAGAGTAGCACTTTACACCATGTCTCATGTCTACCATTGCAGCCTATAGTGCCATTTTCTATATACATTCTTAAGGTTTCTTCAACATAATTCACAAAGTATGAACAAAAGATGTATATCTTATGTCACAAGAACTATTACACTGTCATGGGGTTCTTCGAAACAGCAGAAGAGTGTACATCCCCTAAATAGACAGAGGGTCTGGCCATCTGTAAGGAGCCATTCTGTTATAAACATGCATGTTGAGAGGTGCTTAAATACATTACACTTTGTATCTCCCACAGAATACAAAAACAATCAGCAGTCAATATTATCTCACCTTCAAAAAGCATTTAGCTTCTTACCTGAACAGGGATTTCTCCCACAGTGATCGAAGATTGATTTGGCTAACATGGTGGGGCATGCATACTTTGGCAAAAGTCATGAGCCTAACCCCTAACAGGAGCTCATCTATTTTAAGTACTTCTCTGTTAATGAAGTATTTCCAGTAAAGTTCTCAATTATGGTTTATCCCATGACCCCATAGTGTTGCTGTCATCTGTCTTCAGTATACAATAATTTATGTATCTATAGTTACTTTATGCTTACTGTAATTAATGTGATTTAAAAATTACTAAAGTCAAATGCATGTAGTTGTTTTATTTAATTTTAACAAATATTTTAAAATATATCTCTATATGTTGTTTTTTAACAAATTATATTTTTTAGCTGTAAAATGTATTTTTTTAAATATACTTAATTTATTATTTAATATTTTACTTATTTATGTTAGATATTTTTAACGTTTTTTTAAAATTTAGTTGCAGATTTTAAAACATTTTGAGAAATAATTTGCATTAAAATATGATTTTTGTTTTTAAGATAAATACATGTTATTTTGGTTTAGGTGTGAATTCACTCATAGTTCTTTTTAAAACTTAAATGTAGGTTTTAGAATATTTTTTTTAGTTTGCATCTGTAATCTGTATTTATGTTTTAGTGTATATTTTCTATTTTTGGGTTACATTTCGACTTCTGCGTTTGTTATTGAAAATGTTACTTTTCACATTTTAAAAGTGATGTCCGGTGTTTTAATTCAGAGCAGTAATAGATAATGTGACTATTCCAAAGCCCAACCCATTCCCCTAAGTAGCTGAGGTTGGAGTGGGAGTAGTAAATCTAGCCTTCCCAAAATCCAATATTTTCTCTAATGTGGCTAGGTTTGGAGTGGCAATACTATATTTGATCTTCCCAAAGTCCAACCTTTCCTCCAATGTGGCTAAATATGAAGAGGAAATAGTCAACGTAACCTCTCCAAAGTCCTATACTTTCATCAGTCTGGCTAAATTTGAAATTAGAATAGTATATTTGGCCTATCCATCGTCAACACTTTCCACAATGTGGTGACTTTTGGAGGGGAAAAAGTAAATCTGGCGTCACCAAAGTCTAACAGTTTCCCTAAAGTTTTGTGTGTGCAAAAATAAATCTGACCACTCCAAGGTTCAACATTTTCCCCAGTGTTGCAAGTTTCAGAGAGAATAGAGTAAATTTTTCTACCCAAAGTCTAGCATTTAAATTTTGGTAAGTTTGGAGTGGCAATAGTAAATCTGACCATCCCAAACTTCAGCATTTTCTGCAATGTAGCTACTTTTGCAATGGGAATTATAAATATCGTGTCTCCAAAGTACAGTATTGTTCTGAATAGGGGCAAACTTGGATTGGGAATAGTAATTGTGACCTCCATAAGAACTACAGTATGCTGCATTCAGAGGTTTGTAGTTTGCATTCTTATAGCAATACTTGGTATGAAATATTTCTAATTTAAGTAAATATTTTTTCTTTGTCATCTTTTTGTTGTACATATTTGGTAAGTACGTTTCTATTAAAATCTTTTTTTTATCACACCAACATTTATGTTACATAGTTTTTATTCATACAAAATGTGTTCTTTTTAGTGCAAAAGAAAAACATTTTCCATGTAATAGAGTATTAGTGTACATGCATCTATACATGTTGTTTATTTAAACATGATTTACAGTAATTCTGAACATGACAGTAATGATTTCACATTTTTTGTTTGATTCATTTATATATTAGTATTAAAAGTATTATAAAAATATCATTATTATTTATAACTCAATATTATAGATATACATGTATTTTCCATGTTTTATAATAATTTACAAACATTATAATAAATATGCAGTCACTCTTTTTTTGTTAACTATGTGATCTAAATGTTGTCAATTAATTCTGCCATTTTTTTACCAATTGCTTGATTTTGTAATCTGTTTTAATAATTTTGGGCTTTTCATGAATATTGCTGTTTCCCATTCCTGCTCCCCTGTTCAGGTAAGAATAATTTGCAATTACTTTCTAAGCGTTTCGTGGAGGTAATAAGAGTTAGTTAGGGTACTATTTATTAGCTGATGTCCCTTCAGTATGTTTTTTGTTAGTGTAATTTGTATTTATTATTTTAAAGTAGTGTGGCCAGGCCTGTTGCAATTTATAATACATTTGTGTATTATGTATGTATTTTATAAGAATGTATATATTTCTATGGAATTGAGATTGCACTGTTCATATATGTGGGTTGCAAATGTTGCATGGTTGGATTAAAATGTTTTTGTTTTACAGGTTTTTTCAGTTATCATATATTATTTTTAATCTGGATGTTGGTTTTAGGGAAAAATAGTTGATATTTTTTTGACCAAATGCATTTATTTCTTTTTCCTTGATTCTTCAGTTTTCCTGGGTCATTTTCTTTTTTAAAACATGTTTCTGGATTAATGAAGTTGTATTGGATTACTTTAGTTTTGTATGTTTTCTTTTTGCATTTTCATGGGGGATCTTTTCATGTACACATCTTTATAATTGCTTTTTTTGTCATGATTTCATTTACAAGGACCGAAGCAATGCATTTGTGAGTGTAAGTTTAATTTATATAGTTATATTATTGGGTGTGAACTGCTGATTTATTGCTTTTTTATAGTTTGTTAATATGTATTTATATGTTTCTATACTATTTTAGGTAATATGTAGGTCATAGACAAATGTTTTATTGTTTAAAACAATTAAGGTTTTGTTTTACATATTTATTTATTTACAAATGTGGACTGTTGCAGTTTTTACTTTACAATGTGATTAATTAGATGTTGCATATTTAGGGCTTGATTACAAGTTTGGCAGTCCGTGGACCTCCATGTTGGCAGCAGCGTTCCAACCGCTTCCAGCTTGGTGGTCGGACCACCATATTACAATGCATGCGGTTCCATAGACCAAGGACCGCCGGGTTCCACCACCACCGTCGGGCAGCGCAGACTGCTGCAGTGGCAAAACAGGCCAATGAGGCCATCGGAGCCAGTGTTTCCGTTGGACACATTATGATGTGAAACATGGCAGTCCAACCCCCTTGTCCCAGCTGGTGGAAACAGAGGTATAAAAGGAAAGAACTCACATGCAGGCAGGTTCACACGTCCTGTGATGCCATGGAGCTGATCACAACGTCCTGCTGCTCCTGCTGCTTTTCATTGGAGCACAAAATCCACCACGTAATGGATGCGATCAACGTTAAGACAGAACACCTACCCATGTTCCCCACCTCATCAACAGAACAAGGCACCGCCATCCACCTGGTATGTACTCCATGTGCACCACGTACACGTGTCCTAAAGTCCTGGGTCGGAGCTGTACACAACAAATGACCCATACACAGACACATGATGCCTCTTTGGGCAGGTCACAGACACTGCATGCCACCCTCCACAAAACAGAGGTATGCTCCTCAAAGTTTCAGGGACAGTGAAGTGTACAGAACATTGTGTGACACAACAACCATACAACATCAATAAATCATATGTTTTTAAAGTGCACTCCTCAAGGCACTGAGGGGTGTGTCCTCAGAAATTAGTTGAAGAGCAACGTTTTGAGGTCCTTCCTGAACTGAGGCAGCAATGGCGACTGTCTGAGATGAAGGGGTAAGGTGTTCCACCCTTTTGCTGCCAGGAATGTGAAAGATCTTCCTCCAGCCGAGGACTTCTTTATGCGGGGTACGTTGGCGAGTGGCTGCTGAGATGAATGAAGAGGTCTGGAAGAGAAATACCAGGTGATGCGGTGGTCTAGGTATCTGGGTCCGCTGTCGTGGAGGACTCTGTAGGCAGGCACGAGGAGTTTGAAATTGATCCCCTTCTCAAAGGTGAGCCAGTGAGGGTTTTCAGGTGTTCTGTGGTGTGCTCTCGACGGGGAATGTTTAGGACGAGTCTGGGGGCAGCGTTTTGAATTTGTTGCAGCTTGCCCAGGTTCTCCTTGGCGGGTCTGGCATAGAGGGTGTTGCTGTAGTCAAGTCTGCTTGTGATTAGGGTGTGTGTCACAGTTTTCCAGCAGTCGGCTGGTATTCATCTGAAGATCTTTTGTAGGAGTCGGAGTATGTGGAATCAGGTGGAGGTGACGGAGTTTACCTGTCTGGCTACGGTGAGTGCTGATTTGAGGATGACACTGATGTTACGTGCGTGGTCTGTGGGGTAAGGGGGCCCTACCGAGTGTTGAGGTCCACCAGGAGTCATCCCAGGCTGAGGAGGAAGGTCCCATGATGAAGATTTTGGTTTTGTTGGAGTTCAGCTTAAGGCAGCTCTCCCTCATCCAGGTGGCGACTGCTTCCATCCCTTCCCTGAAATTCTTCTTGGCTGTTGAGGAGTTCTCGGTTAGGGAAATGATCATTTGGGTATCATCTGCATAGGAGACAATGTTCACACCATAGTTCCTGATGATAGGGGTGAGCGGGGTCATGTAAATGTTGAAGAGCGTGGGGCTCAACAATGATCCTTGGGGTACTCCACAGCTGTTGTCTGTAGGTTCTGACAGGTTTGGCAGGAGTCTGACTTTCTGTGTTATGCCTGTCAGGTAGGAGTGTATCCATTGAAGGGCCTTTGCTCGTAGGCCTGCTGCATGGAGTCTGGCGCATAGAGTGTGGTGGGATACTGTATGGAAGGCAGCTGTATCGAAGGCAGCTGAAAGATCATGTAGGATGAGGGCTGCTGTATGTCCACAGATGAGGAGGGAGTGGATGTCGCCTGTGGCGGCGAGCAGAGCAGTTTTGGTGCTTTGGTTAGTTCTGAATCCCGATTGGGAGACGTACAGGATGTTGTTGTTCTCGATGTGTTGGCACAGCTGATTGTTGATTGCTCTCTCGGAAACTTTAGCTGGGAAAGTCATTGGCCCACGACCACCAGAGGCAACAACATTAGCCTATGGCTATGTCCGTCGCAGTTGGTACTGCTGACCATGCGAACAACTTCCCTCATCGGCCACGGGAGGTTCCTAATGTCCAGTGGGGTAGGTCAGGCATCCACCATTTTGACAGCTGGAAATACGGTATGTGGTCTTGTTAAATGCATCACAACAACAATATATTTGTTGGATTATCACAAACATCCTAAATCAATCTTGTTGTGTAGGGCCTAATACACAATCACCATTGTAGTGTGTTGCAGGTCACAGTTGGCATATGACGGCAGCGCACTGTCCACCTCCGCTGACAGTAATTTTGACCATTGGAAAAGACTGCCAAATTTCAAGGGACAATTGAGTAGCAGATATTTGGGTGTCACCCGAATCCATGATGTGACACATGTGTTAACAACCATGGGGGCACATTTGACCCTTGTGTGATTGACAGCTCTGATGTGTACTGGGTGTAATGTATTTCCAGCCTGGAATGCTTTGTCACATGATTTTGTTGGTATGCATCATGTATGTTGGTGTGGACACAGTGACTTATACTCCAACTAATGTTTATTCACACATAGGTACTCTGGGAGAGGGAGGATATGACACCCTCCAGTGTACCTTCCATTGCCAGACCTTCAAACCATGAAGAAATGCCACATAATACAGCTGTACCATCTGAATAGGCAAACAATAGTGGATTTATGCTGTCAGTTGGAACCAAATCTGATGCCAGTAAACAGTAATACTAACTGTATACTATCCATTGTTCAAGTCATGGCAGTATTGCACTTCCTGGTCACAGGGTCCTTCCAATATACCGTGGCCATATTGATGGTATGTTCCAACCTATGTTCAGTCTGATGTTGAGAGATTTCCTAACAGCAGTGTTGAAACACATTGACAGCTAAATCAAGTTCCCCTGACGTCAGGATTTAGCCAATGTGAAGGCTGACTTATATGGTTTTCCCCACCTCCCACATGTGGTGGAAGCAATTGATGGCACACATGTTGTCTTGGTGCCACTGTAGGCCACTGAAGAAGTCTATCACAACAAAAATACTTCCATTCTATCAACATGCAAGTTGTCTGATTATCTGATCTCTATGTCCAAACATCAGTGCTTGTTTCCCTGGATCAGCCCATGATTCCTTTATAATGCCCCAGCTGATGTTACAACAGTTACAACAGCAACCAGAGAGGGCCTAGCTGGTTTGTAAATCACGTCTGTCCTGATTGCGTGTGAGCAATGTCAGGTGCTACAATAATGAAGTGAGTGACTCACTGCTGTACTTATGTCCCATTCCAAGAGACTCAGATTTTGCTATCTGGGAAGGACTGGTGGAGCCCTCCTCTACTCACCCTGGAAAGTGTGTCAGATCACTGTGGCATGCTGCATGTTCCACAAAATTGCCCTGCAGAGGAATATCCCATGCATCCCAGAGGAAGGGGAGCCTGCAGTGCCACCAGGTGAGAATCCTGAAATGCCAAATAAAGATGACTGTGGTAAAGTGGAAGGAGCTGACTTGCGACAAAATCTAATCGACAGCTTCTTCTCATGAGTGTATGTCATGTGATGTCATGACTGTGACTGTACAATGTAATGTAGTTGTGAAAATGCATGGAGTTGATTCATTGAAATAGTTAGGGAGCGGATACTCAGGCAAAATTAGCCAAAGGCTATTTGATGCGATTGCTTGTGACATGTCCCCGCCTTGATAATGTTGCTTTGTTTGTCAGATTTATTGCAATGTTTTCTAAATGCTTGCTTTGTGACTTGTGTCATATGTATGGTTTCATGCCTATATTCCTTGTTTTGTTCTTTGTACAGGTAACTTCACCTAGACTTCTTCATGTGGGCATTTCAATGTTGTGACATTGGCAGGTATGTGATGCTGTTCTAACATACGAAGTGGACATGGATTTTTCCAGATAGTTTAGGTCACAGACTTTGTGGGTAAGAGACCTGTGCCAAGACAGCTTGCACAGTGTTAGGATGGAAGTTTAGAAAACGTCATTGGACTTGTTTTGTGTCCTGTGGTGGCCCTGATGCATCATGTGTGTCATAATGTGGTCAATAATTTTAATGTTAATGTTTGCCTATTCTACAGGATAATGACAAACAAATCCCTTCCTTCCATGGTCTGGAGGTCTGTACCTATAAATATGTTCATTTACCCACTTTGATTCTTTTTTGTACGATTTGCTGTGTTTTAGATATATTGAAAGCTTATGTGCTGAACAATGCTATAAAACATCTTCTTTTACAAGACACTTGTATGTGTGTGTATGAGTGGAAAGAATGTAATCCTGAGCTGGACACTGTGTACGTGCATGTTATCCCATCTTGAACCAGTACCTTGGATCATCATCGTATGGTTCACATGGTCTGACATATCTGCATAGCAAAATATGAAATTGAAGACAGCAGACAATGAGTTAGGGGCTGTTGAATTTATTGGGAAGCTACAACTAATAACAAATATATGTGACATGACTTAACAAAAATTCACATGTGAAGAGGTCAGTCATGGTGAATGAAATCATTGGAGTAGATGCCACACCATTGGAAGTCCAAAGTCCACAGTACTCCTCCCATTGGAAATGAAAGGTGGTTCAGGATCAGTCAACAGATTGAATGTGTGACAGACAAAAGAGGACATTAAGGAAGAGGTTCTTGCTGGCGGTGCTGGGTGTCTTGCCATCTGCACCTCCTGGATTCGTTCATGGACATCCCCGCTGTGGTGGTAGGGGGGGTCAGATGCTGCAGGGGGAGGGGTGTCTGCAGCTGTTTGTTCCTCTGTCAAGTCCTCCCTTTCTGTGTCTGCCACAGATGTAGTTTGTCATTATGTACTTGCCACACAGGCAGGGATAGATGTTGGGATTAAAGCCCTGATCAGTGTGATGTTAATGTCCTCCAGCACCCCTGTTAGGGTGCCCATTTCGGTATTATGGACAACTATTTTGTCAATCATGACCCTATGCAGCTGCTTAATGTCCCAGAGTTCAGCCAAAACATGGCCCATCATGCAATGACACTCCTGATGGACCCCCAAGACATGGCTCATGGTGTCCTGGCTGCCTGCAGCCCCAGTGGCGTCACTCTACCGGCCCACGGCATCTCTCCAACACACCCTACCCCCATGAGTCAGAGCCCTTGGCACAGAGTTCACTCTCCAACTGGGTCTTGGACCCTCAGTGTCCACAGTGTCAAGGTTATATCTCAGGATCCAGGACTGGGGGGGCACAAGATAGTGGTAACTGTGCTAAGTACATAGGATGGGGGCACATTGTTGACTGGCATTTTGAAGCAACAGGGCTGGGATTTGATGTTTTGGACACAGTGAGTCTCACTGTTTCTATTTGACCAGGTTGCCAGGATGAGCCAGGTTTTTCCTCTACATCCACAAGTCCAGGAGTTTTGTCATCACTGAGGCCTTCTTTCAGGGGCTTGTGGTAGTCTGTTCTGTGCCCTCCGTGTGCCCAGTGGCAGCATGAACTCTTGATGAACAACTTACATTCTTACTGTTTGAAGTGTGACATCTACCTCCAAACGTTTTGTGTTCCAGTAAGAAGAGACATTGGACATTATTAAGTTGTAGGTTATGCTTTTGTGTCAAGTTACCATGGTATTGGGATATTTGACATGATGTGTGGCATGCGTAAACTATTTGATTCAAGCACCTCATGAGATGCGCAGATCAGTTGCATGTTGGAAGATGGACTGAACATGACATCTTACCAACAGTGAAGCCAACACATCGGAGAAGAAACATATGGCTTTGACCATTTAGAGGCTTAATTGAGTGAGATACAGGCTAACACAGGACAGGTTGTATTTATGACTGGAGTCATCATGTGCCCAGTGCTGTGCCAATGTGTCTGCTTCCAATACCAATCTGGTGATGCAGCTTGAGGCCTTTGGAACACTTTTCATACACTCTTGGTAAGGTGTCATTCCTTTTCTCAATAGTTACATCTTGGATTAGCAGGTCAAGATGGAGCTGGTACATCTCTGATTTGAGCATGATCTGTACATTGTTCACTCCCAGGTGAGTAAATGTCAATGGAGAGTTACCAAACAGGGGTATATGAACAAGTGAACACTGGGCTGGTAGGGAAACAGTGCTTCCTGTGAGTTGCAGGCAGGTCACTTTCTCTACTTCCCACACTATATAAATGGTATCCTCCCAGGTGAGTACACTTCAAATGAGAGTTACCAACCAAGGGTATTTGGACAAGTGAACACTGGGCTGGTGGTTTGAGTTGGAGAAACAGTGCCTCCTGGGAGCCAGTCATGTCACTCCTTCCACTTCTCAACACCTGACAAATGGCATACTTCCAGGTGAGTGAAGAGCATTAGAGAGATTCAAACAGGTATATTTGGATAAGTGAAGACTAGGCTGGTGGTTGGAGTTACAGACACAAGGCTTCCTGGGAGATTCAGTCAGGTTACTCCCTCTATTACACACGTTACAAATGGTATCGTCCCAGGTAAGAACACTTCAATTGAGAGTTACCAAATAGAGGTATTTGGACAAGTAATCCCCAAATATTTGGCCTGCTTTTTAGTAGTCCACCTGCCAACATCCATGTTCCAAGACCTAACCTCTGTTTTATCTTTATTGACCTCTTAACCAGAATATTTCCCAAATTGCACTGTCACTTCTTTCAAAGTTGGTTTTGCTTGGATTAAATTTGCCCTGTAGACCATCAAATCGTCTGCATATCAGATAAAGCCACCTTTCTAGATAGATTTCTATACGTAAATGGGGTTATTCTCTGGTCACTTCTAATTCTGCATGCCAGAGGCTCAATGTGCAAACCAAATAGTAATGGGGAGAGGGGACACCCCTGTCTCGTACCTCTTTCAATCTTAAACAATCTTAAACAAGGCGGTTAGGGAGCCATTTACTAGAGTCCTTGCACCTGGGTCTTGATAAGCCTTTTGTAACACCTTAGTGAACTTCCCAACTAGGTTTTAAGTCTAACATAAAGAAATCAAGTAGCCCCAATTAACATTATCAAAAGCTTTTGTTGCATCAACCATTACCACCGCTAGAGGAACTTTGTATATACAGGCAAGATCAATTATCCCTACCAGACCATGTGTCAGTTCATGCATATGCCTTCCCTTTAAGAAGCCTTTCTGATCTATATGTATGAGTTTCCCAACAACTCCCCTTAATCTATCTGCCATGATTTTTGCATAAACTTTATAATCGCAATTGTGCAGTGATATTGGTCAGTAAGAATCAATTTTTTTTGGTTCTTTACCTTGCTTCAGAATTATTATGACAATGGCTTCGTTCCACGATGGAGGGAGCATACCGCTGTCTAAGATATCATTGCACAGCTCCGCAAGATGCTTCATTATACTACTTCTAAGGCTCTATAAACATCATGGGAAACCCATCCGGGCCTGGTGCTTTACACAGTTTACCGGCTTTAATAGCTTGCTCCACTTCCATCATCATAATCGGCCCATTTATTATTGAGTTTTCTTCCTCATTTAGCGAAGCTAAACCTAACCCTCCTATACACGCCTTCGCTGACTCAGGTGACACCACTAAATCTTCTGGGTATAATTACTTTAAAAAACTATAAAAGCTTTCTCCAACCTCTTTCCAACTTCTCCTCACCTCTTCAGATTCCTTGCACCGAATTTCTGTCACCCTGTTTCTAATTGAATCTATTTTTGTTTTCCCAGCCAGCATCTTACCACAACTCTCCACATACTCAAAATGGGCTGCCCTGTGAACCTCATATCTCAGCCTAGTCCTTCTGTCAATTACCACGGCCAAATCCAATCGAGCTGCCTGATCTTCCATAGATAGATGCTCCACTTCACCCTCTGTCTGGACATTCCAGCATTTGGTCTATTTGGTGAATCCGATTTTCTAGGTACTAACTTCATCCTTGGAAGCTTTCCTCTTAAATGAGGTGGCTCTTATCATTTTCCCCCTCAAAAAGGCTTTAAAAGCATCCCACGTCAAAGCTAATGACGCTGAGCCTTTATTATGACTGAAAAACTCTTCTGTTTCTACTCGTAACTCAGCTACCACAGCCGCATCTAATAGTATTGTTCTGTCTAGTGTCTGTTTACTTTCTCCTCGGCTCGTTGGAAGCCTTATCTTCAGACTGATCACCGAATGATCCGAAATATGACCGCCTACATGCAATACTTCCTCCACACTTTCTCTTAAGATTCATCAATTAATATATTATCAATCCTCAACTGGTGTCTATACTTTTTTTATTATTATAAGTATAGCCTCTCTTAAGCCCCATCTTCTCTCTCCAAACATCAAATAAACCAAACTGTGTCATCATCGAGCGCACCTGAGCCTGCATCTTCTCATTAATCCATGATCTATTATGAGAGGGCCTATCAAGCTCATAATTCAGCACCACATTAAAGTCCCCCATCCAAATGATAGGATCCCGGTATTGCAACAGAATTTGAAACATCTCTACTAATGGGGTAACATAATCTCTATTGGGCCCATAATAACCCTCCAATATAAATGCAGAATCATGCGTCCATGAATTGTATATATTTAATTGTCATTTAGAGGGCACAGCTTAAATACACTGCCCATGATCCATCCATTATCTCTGTTTTACATTGTGTTAAGTTTAGTAAATTGTTGTTAGTACCATAACTTATAATTCTTCTGTCATTATTGTGGTTGTGATATAGTAAGAAGATATTTTATATGTGGCTAGTAAATGTTGGCATATGTCTGTTTCCAGCTGCTATTGCTGCTTCCATAGATGTTCCATGTGTTCTAGCAATGATTCTTTTTAGGTTTGTAATGCCACAGAGTTAGTCTGTTGTGTATTCAGGAACATTTGGGATAATATTTTTCAGTGTCATTTCAGATGCCTCTTGTTTAGCTTGCACTTGACTCTTTTAGATCCTGCAGGATATTCTTCACTTCTATTCTTGTAATATTAGGGAGATGGTTATGTTCTCTTAAGCTTTCCACAATGTCATTTAGTGGTAGCCCTGTCATTATGTTTGAGTATTATTTGGTGCATTTCCAGTGTTTTCCACTAGTGGTGCTCTCCTTAATGTAAATATAACCCCTGACTTAATAAAAGCTTCACCATTTGGGATTTGATGTATGTTGCTGTTTCTGACATTTTTCTGTGGGTTTTAGAATATAAAAAATATGTATATATATTAAACCATAGTACATATTTTAATGTTTGGATATACATTTTAGCATAATATCTGCACATGTATGCTTAAAGTGTGTATGATTTTTTTCACTTTGGTTTCTCTGTGGAGTTCTGTTTTGAAGGGCTGTTTACTTCTGAGTTTGATGACAGTTGGTGTTTGGTGCAGTCTGTTGATGAAGAGCACCATTACTTAGTGTCAATTTATTTGTTTTCAATCTGTCTTTCTTGGACTTGAAATTTTAAATATTGTGTGTTTTCCTTTTTATTGCTTTTGTCTTCTTGTAGTGGAGAGACCTGTACTTTGGAGGTATAAATGTATGGTACAGTTTTATATATTTTATAGGTTTTGAGGGCAATTGAAATGACTCCACTGTAATTTTATGAATTTTGCATTACACAGGCTATGTGAAATTGCCTAAACTAATCATTTACACAGCATCACGTGGTTTTGCACCATGCGCTGTAAAAGTTTATCACAAACGCACGGGAATAATTTAAACAGCAAGAACCTGAATGAGTTTTGCTTATGCCACTTGTGTTTTTGTGCTATTGTTTACTGCAAAATGTGTCCTTACAACAAAAATTGACATGAGGGTGCATTTTGTACTAAAATATAACACTAAATAATGGATTTATATTTTTCAAAATAACGTGTAATTTTACAGAATTTTCCCAAAAGGTCATCTAATAATGCAAAGCCAAATTGTGTGAATTTTGCATACCCCTAGTCCTCTGTTTTATTTATTCTAATGTATTTTTTCAGCTAGTAAAAGATAACATTGTTTCATAACTTACGTTCACACAGATTTTGAGTTTAGGGGACTGTTGTATGTACATCAGGGTGATGGAGGCACTCACTCTGTTGCCCTGATAGGCATCTCATCTCTCAAAGTAGAAACATCCGCTGGCCCTGCAGACATCTCTTAACCCTGGCATGAGACAATGTCACAGTGAAAGTTTGACGGGCAGTTCTATCAAACAGGAAGAACTTCAAACCTGTTCATAGTTTTACCTATTGCAAAAACAGACTCCCAAAACTAATGAGCCCCTACACCATGGAAGATTTCTTTAATGGTATGGAGGTCATTATTTTATTTGTACTGTCCCTCACTGCCAGGTTTTGAAGTGTAACAATCTTCTTTTGAGGATCTTCATCTGGAAGAGTTTCAATAGCTGGTCACGGAAGGCTTAACGCCAGTTTCAGCATCCGCAGTGCTCCCAAGCATATCGGATGTATCACAGTTTGTGCTTTAATCATCCGTCCCACTTGGTCATCTCTATGGCATGCATATTACTGGGCACTCATTGGTAGTGATATGGTGCAGGAAGCAGAAATCTCTATGATCCAGAGTGTGAGAGGAACACTCTAGGCTGCCTTTATCTTATGGGTAGTACAGTGTTTTAATGAAATAATTAACCTTTTTCTTATTACTAGACTGTTTCGAAACATCACAAAGCCACGAAATGGATGTCAGCCCCCTAACTGGCCCTCCAGTGGCTGGGGCTGCATTTGAAACAAGTTTATGCCAGTCCGCAGATACTAGGGCTGTGCTTCCGGAAGAAGGTGGTCCTCAGAGTTTGAGGCTGTGGGAGAAAGTCCTACGAGATTCAGACACCTACCCATAGCCATTTTAGAAAAACCAAAACTATATATGCCACACCCAAGGAAGTATTCACAGCAAGGCTTCCTTTGCAGAGAAAATACCCACCACACTTCACAGAGAAAGTGGATATTTCCAGAGACTCCCCATGGGCTGAGAATGGAACCAGAACATTGTAGAACTACTTGCAGGGTGGTGGATGTATTTGTTGTGGGAGGGGTATAAAGATATACATCTTTGTTTTTGTGAAATAGAGGTGTGGTTCCAAAGGTTTATGCCAAATATGACAAAGCTCAATTTATGTATTCGAGATGAGTCAAACCACTCTGTGGATTAGCCTCTCACATACACAATCTTATGAGGATAAAGTAATTGACAATAGGTTGTGCCCTTATATTATGACTTTCTGATCCTGAAATAGAAATTAAAAATTAACATCAAAGGATCGTCCTGTTAGATGCAATATTTCATTTTAATTATCAAGGTTTGTGCATGATGTTACATATGCAGCTAAAATGAGTTTCTCCCCTTATGTCAGGCACACCTGGGACTTTTTCAAGGCTGATATAATCCATGGTATAGAAGCATTACGTATTATACACAATAATACATTCATAATCATAATTACCAAAAACCTCCATGTAGTGTCAAAATAGGGCAATCAACACACAAATGACAAATATTTCACAGAGACAACATAAGGGAAAAAAAGAGAAGATCAAAATATTTTGAGTTAGTCATTTTTGGTAGAAAGATCAATCATATTATTCATATCAAATTGTGAACGGGTAAGTTTAGTTTAGTTTAGTTTAGTTTATAAGATTTGTAAAGCGCATGGTGACCCGAAGGCATCCCAGCGCTAAAAGCAGCAACGCACAAATAGGAGGGGGGATCAATGCTAATTACAGAATAAAAAAGTTTTGAGCTTTTTCCTAAAGAGGTGCTCGGAGGATTCATTACAGGCATGAATGACACAATTTAAATCCAAGAGTTATGCTATTAGAGAAAGAAAAGTCGCGTAAATGCTCTTTTAAAATTGCACTGTCACTTTTTGTAGTACTTGAGCTCAAGCAGATTTCCTGAAGCACATTTAGGCAAGTAACTACAATAATAATGTAGACTGATCAAAAATTAATTTGTCTCTTCAAGATAAGCACTCTGCCAAAATATGAGGTCTGAAATACACCAGCTGTTCTAGGAAAGCGCAGCACTCAAAGAACAGTCTTTGTGGAGAATACTAGTCACTTAGCTGCAGTCTTTTCCGGAGTGCTGGAGGAATGCCTGGTGTCAGCTGGTACAGGAATGAAGAAAAGAATTGTCTCAAAAGTCCTGAATACGAGGATGACAGCAGGGGCTGGACTGCCAAATCAGATGCTGAGATCAGGAAGCAAAACAAAGCCAAGCAGGGAGGCATACTTCACTCTGCTATCTATAGCCAATCAGGAAAGCAGTTGAGTTTCCACATGTGGATGAGTCACCACACACAATTAGAAGCACATGTCTACACCACACCCAATTAGAAGCACATGTCTACACCTGCTCACATTAGCAAACAAGCAGTGGTAAAACAAGCATTGATAAAACCAATTGTGTAACACAGCACATTATGTTTACTTAGAAACATGAAGGTTTAACCAAGAACAGAGACATGATTTAACCCTAATCCCTGCGGATGCTGACAGATAACACAGGAGGCACCTTGAGGATCCCTGACAGTGATAGACACATAAACATGTGATATATATTAGAATCTCATTTAATCAATAGGCCCTGATGTAATACAACCAATAATGCATTTCTGCATCTTTATTCAAACCATTTGTGTGTTACTTAGTCTTAATATTAATTTGCTTTCCCATCTCCTCATAGCAAGTTCTCTGTTGGCACCTTGGATGTGCATTTTTGTTTATTACAGTCTAAAGAAAGAGATGCTTTTGTGGTTGAAGGGATTTTCCTGAGAATGTTCTGTGAATGGAAGACCCACCTCTGGTTTATTGATAATCCATTAGTGTTCCAAAATGATGATTTGTAAGCATCTACTAATGCTCCTGACATAAAGTTGGTTGTAGGGACATATAATGAGATAGAGGACATAGCTGCTGTTGTAGTTTATCGAATAATTTATTTTTATTGCAATCTCTGGTGATTGAGAGAAGCTTCTCTTTTTATCTATACCAAATTTACAGGCTCCACAGTTATGATGTGGATTTGACAAAATGGTGCTTGCTGTTTGTCTTTTGTCCACAAATTTCAATTTACAAAGAATATGTTTGAGGTTTCTAGCTCTATGAAAGCCCATTTGTTGGTATTCCAAAATTTCATCCTTGAAGAGGGGTTAATCATCAGTAAATTCCATTATTTTCTAAGGTCTTTCTGCATATATTGGTGGGAATTGTGAAAATCTGTTCAAAACCTTGTTTTGCTGGTGGTCATGCTTGTGACTGGTTGGCGTTTTGGTCAAAACAGATCATCTAATTTCTTTATCTCATATTTTTTTTCACACGTACGAAGATGCATTCTCTGGTAACGTCGCTGTTCCAAACTTTATTACAGTTCTTTGGATTTGATCTGATAGAGATTGTCTTCACTGCAATTTCTCTTTGGGGGAATTTCAACACATTAGGAGAAAGAAAAGCTTGCATTAGTTTTAAAACAATCAAAACATTTTATGTTTCTTTGTTCTTGTTTTTATTATTGGTGTATTTTCAGCATATTTTCCACAATATTTTTATTGATGATGTATGTGTTTTTTGTTTTGTGTGTTTAGGGTTATGATACTGTAGTTGTCAATATTGTTAGACAATATTTTTGTGTTTCATTATTATTTTTCTCAGTATACTGTCATTCAATCATGGCAGAGATAACAGACTCCCAACAGTGCTCCTTGCCAGATACTGCAGAGTTCCTTGAAATTCTTGTTATGAGTAGATCATACATGAGACAGGTACATCAATGGCATGACTGTGGTTTAGAATTGTTCACTGACAATGATAAAGTCAGAAATCATTTTTGTCACTAAAACGATTCATCATCCTGATAGCTGCTAGAATCTACATTGTCTCTGGTTACTAGTCACACAACAAGAGCCAGTAGTAAATAGTCAGAGAGGGTCAACACCTTTTTCCTGATGCATATGGCTCCTACCAGGACTTTGGCCTGAAACAGCACTTTGTGGAATGTTTTCTTCCATCTCTGTGTGAGTGATGTGTGTGATTTAATGGAAAACGAAAACTGAGAAACCGCATCATGGAAAACCAATTTTAAGGAAAGACAATTTTAAGGAAATACAAAAACAATTGAACACTAAAGCAAATTTTTTAAAGGAAAGATCATTTTAAGGACAAACCCAAAATAACATTAAACATGAATGAAGTCTAGGACTACTGTAGGGGTTTTTATGTTCAGGGGTGGGTAATGTTTAAGATGATGAGGGGTGTTTAGTGGTAAGGAATAGTTGGAGCTTGGTCATAGAAAGGGGTTTTTAGGGTTCAGAAATGGGTGGAGTGTAAGGGTGTTGAGGTGTTTTTATGGTTCAGGGATGAGTGGAGTGTAAAGTGTTGAGGAGAATTTGGGTTCATGGGTGGGCTGAGTTTAGGACTGGAGAGGGCTTCTAAGGTTCAATTATGGTAACAGCTCAGATGGTAATGGATGGCTGGTGTTTAATGGCAGTGAGGGTTTTTTAGGGTATAGGTATGGGTAGAGTTTAGGTGTGCTAAGGTGTTTTAAGGGCATGGGATGCATGGGGTTTAATCATACAAAAGAGTTTTTAGGGTTTTGGAATTGGTTGAGATGAGGGTAGTGAGTGAATTTATGGTTCAGGGATGGTGGATTTGTGGGGTAGAAAGGGCTTTTAGGCTCCAGAGGTGAAGTTTAGGTGTGATGAGTTTTAGGGGCAGGGATTGATGGTGTGTAGTGGTTGTGAGGGGACAGCAATGGATGGTATTTACACGTGATGATGGGTCAGCAAATTAAAAGCATCTGAAGTAATTATTTGACAATTTAAAAGATATAAATATGAAATAATGTTCCCTGAAGTAAAGAACTTAATATAGGTCACCAACAAAACTGTTGCTGAAAAAAAGACCTGCAAACAATGCATTTACACTTAAAAAACGGCATTCAAAAGTAAATTTCGACTAAAAAGACATTCTATGAATTGGTTTCTATGAAAAGGTAAATGCCATTCATTCTGAAATTTTCCATTAAACAGTTTAGATTAAATGGTTTCTCAGTAATGGTATTCCATGAAATCATTTTTCTAGGAAACACATACAACTGAGTGTGCCAGGTACTATGGTCAGTTTTTTTAAGTAATGGCTGCCAGGTGTGTGAGAACTGGTCATCTTTCGGCAGGGCAATTTAGTTACTACACTTGGGGCCAGATGTGCAAGTGTTTTGCATGGTGCAAACAGCAAATTTCGCTCTTTGCGCCATGCAAAACGCACATCGCGATGCTCATTCCCATTTTGCGAGTCGGTAACCTGGTTACCGACTCGCACAATGGGAATGCGACTCGCAAATAGGAAGGGGTGTTCAACTTCCTATTTGCAATTCGCATCGCAATGTAGAATTGCTTTGTGACCGCGAACGCGGTTGCAAAGCAATTCTATATCAGGACCAGAGGCTCCAATTATGCTTTCTCTTTCTTTACTGACAAACAGCAGCCAATCAAAAACAAGTAAACAGAAAAACTAAACATCCCATGATGCCTCACATATCGTCACATGGTCCAATAACCAAGCACGACCTCTGTCCATAAGTCCTTTGACCCTCGACGTCACTTCCTCTTTCTTTGCTGCTTCGCAGCAGATAAGTATACTAAAATGTTCTCTTTATGATTGTAATGTGTTTGTATCATTGATTTATTGTTTATTGCTGTACATAAGCGTCACGATTCAGTGCACTTTCATTGTATTATATTAAGCGCGTCTCGCGCTAATTTCGTTTCGGCTTGCCGATAGTTTTATGCCCATTTTATTTTGTGGAGCGGAGCTGCGTGTTCTACGCAGTCTCCTTTTCATTTTTGTTGCCCGTGCACGTGCGCGCGCGTGCCGAAAAGAGCCGATCTGTTTCCTTCCCTGGAATCGATCGGCTCGTTGATTTGCAGCGCCAGTGTTCTGGTTCTTTCTGGCCTTACTGCGTGTGCTCGCTGACGCCCAGCTATAGAAGAAAATAGCTTGGGTTGTAAAACTTTGATTAGGCTACTGCCGAGAGTGCCATCAGGCAGCTCCCGCCACACTTTATTTGGGGCACTTTTTCTTTGCCTGATTTGGGGTTTTTGCACTCCCCCTTGCTTTTCAAAGCATATTCAAGGATATTCAAAAGCAAAATAAAATAGTTATCTTACTATAAATTTTCATTTATTAAGACTATTGTGCATTGATATTTTGGTCATGGCTCAGTGGGATGACCAGGAGGCAGAGTACTACACTGAAGAGTTGGGCAATCAGCTGGAAGTAGACTTAGTGGAAGCCCTTGATACTAGAGTCCAGCAATCAGTAAATAATGCCCTGGTGAGAGCCTTGGGTCCCTTTTCAGGACAACTTTTTGATTACGCACATTCCCAGGGTTGGGTGCAGGGACAACAACCTCAACCCGAAGGTAAAAAAGTTAAAGATAAGGCAAAAAATCGGGAGTCTAGAGCCAATGTTAGCAGAATTCACGCCATCGCCTTTGAAAAACTCTGTAAGAAGCGTGGTGGGAAACATAATTATAGTTCTAGAAAGGAAGCCTCTTTCTCCCCTTCCTCCTCTGATAAAGATTCCTCTTCTGAAGCTTCGGAAGACTCGGATACTCCGATTCCTAGTAAGAGAGCTAAAAAAGCGGCCCCTCCTTGTCAGGTTTTAGACTTTGGTCCCACAGAAATCATACACCCCAGAGCTTCCAATTGGGTTCCTCCTCCTGAGGTGGCCCAGTATGTTCAATCTAACCTAAGGAAAAGTTTTGATAAGGAAGTCCGGTCTCGACTAAAAGCCGAATGTCCCAGGCCAGACTTAGAGGGCAAGGTTTCTGATACCCCGGAAATAGATCCTACTATGGTCACATTCATGAGAAAGTTTGCGAAGGACCCTAAAAAAGGTTTGGATAGATCTTGGGGTAGTTGCCAGGACAAACTTTTGGATCTTTCCAGTCCTTTGACCAAGATCCTTGAGACGGTGTATCTAGCTAAAGAGTCAGGATCTTCTGTGGACACAGACGTTCTCATCGGTTGGGCCCAAAGAGCCATTTGCCTTCTAGGAAACACTAATTGCGCTATTTCTGCAGGACGCAGGAAATCTATTCTAATGTGAATTTACCCAAAGTTGTCGGATTTAGCAACCTCAGAGGCGGGTCCTTCGGCCGAGGGACTTCTTTTCGGATCATCTTTTATTAAGGATTTGGCTAAGTTTTGTTCCATTTTTCTTCGCTAGACAAAGCCCAAATGTCTCTCAAAAAGGTATTTAGACGAGGCCTTTTTGTCAGGGCTAGTCGTTACGGAGGACGCATGCCTGGCAGAGGAACATTCAATAGTCCCCAAAACTATTATCCCAGAGGCACAGGTGGTTGGTACGGTGAACAGGATCCCACCTTCTATCCTACTCGCCCCAGAGGAGGACGTCCTCACTTCGGCAGAGGATCTCGCAGAGGGCAACAAGGTGCCATACAAGACACAAGTTTCACAGGTGAGCATTGTTCATTTTTCTCAAGTCAAACTTGGGGGCAGAGTGGCACTGTTTTTGGTAAATTGGAAAAGGATCTCCGGAGATCCAGGGATTCTCCAAACGGTCAGGGGATTTCGCCTTGAGTTTATCAGTACTCCCAGGCAGCTCTCTCCACCTCTACAGATGTGTTTTTCCCTAGCAAATCAAGATTTTATAGACAAAGAGGTTCAGGCCTTGTTAGACAAAGGGGCCGTCCAGTTTGCTTCCTCTCACCCTTATGGTTTCCTCAGTCCTATTTTTGTATTAGACAAAAAAGGGGAGGACACCGTTTAGTCTTGAACCTAAAGGATTTCAATCATTGGATTCTGTACAGACACTTCAAGATGGAGGGCATCCACATGTTAAGAGATATTCTGTTAGAAGGAGATTGGATGGTTCGTCTGGACCTAATCCAATTTTCCCTCCTCACAGGAGGGTTCTTCAATTTCAGTGGAAAGATCAGTGCTTGGAGTTTCTTGCTCTCCCGTTCGGTCTGTCATGAGTCCCTTGGTGCTTCACGAAGCTACTGATGCCTGTGATGGAATGGCTAAGAGCCAGGGGAGTCAGATTAATCATATATCTGGACGACATCCTTCTGATGGCTCAGTCACCTCAAGTCCTCCTATCTCACTTGAATTGGACCATCAGTCTTCTGCAAGATTTAGGTTTCCTTATCAGTGTGTAGAAGTCATTGTTGAAACTGACTCAGGTGATAGATTTCCTGGATTTTCAGATAAATTCTATTCTATGTCAGCTCCTTCTACCCTCTCAAAAGATCCGCAACATCAAAAGGGAATTGAGATCGGATCTGACCAGTCCGACCGTTTCTTTAAGGACTATAGCCAGATTAGTGGGCTTATTAGCTTCGTCTATTTAGGCGATCTTCCCTGCCCCTTTACATTATCGTGCTCTGCAGAGACTCAAGATCAGGAATCTTCAACAGGGTCTGAGTTATTCGGAACAGATTCTGTTGACTGCAGAGGTAAGATCGGAGATTCAATTGTGGCTTCACCATATGGAAGCCTGGAATGGCAGAGTGATTTTTAGGGTCTCACCCAGAGGTGGTGATAGAATCCGATGCCAGCCGATGGGGATGGGGAGCACGCTGCAACTCTCTAGTGACGGGAGGCAGATGGTCATAATGGGAACAAACTTTGCATATCAATTGCCTAGAATTTCTGGCGGGTTCCTTTGCGATAAAGAGTCTATCCCCTCAGAAGACAGACAGTTGCATACTTTTATGGATGGACAATGTATCAGCAGTAAGGTATGTCAACAAACTGGGGGGCACGAAATCCAGAATTTTGGCGGAGATTGCCAAGGATTTCTGGCATTATTGTCTGACACAACTGCTAGTGGTCATAGCGGAATACCTTCCAGGGGACCAGAACACTATAGCAGACTGGAATTCCAGATACCTGACAGATTCCAGCGACTGGAAACTGGATCCTCTGATCTTTGCCCAGATAGTCAAGGAATGGGGCAATTGCGAAAAGGATCTATTTGCCTCTCGGCTCAATTTTCAGATACCAAAATTTTACAGTTGGCGTCCAGACCCTTGTGCGATAAAAACAGATGCATTTCTTCAGGATTGGTCTCAGTTTGGGGGTTATGCCTTTCTGCCATTTCTGATGATTGCCAGGGTTTTGTCTCAGGTTCAGAGACAGAAAGAGATTTGGTGACGCCCTTTTGGAGAGCACAACCTTGGTTCCCCATAGCTCTACATTCTGGAGTCTGGAGGGCCTTCAACATCCAATGATCTCGTCAGGGAAGTTGACTCTGTTAGCCTGGTTGATTTCAGGTCAAGATGGAGTACCCCAGATATTTTGCAACAAGCTGCGGAGTACATTAAACAGGCCTGGGCCGGTAGTACCCATAAAAGATATGCTTCAGCTTGGCGCAGATGGACTGGTTGGTGTGATGGAAGAAGTGCCAATCCAGTGGAAGCACATATTGAATTGATTGTTAATTTTCTAGCAGAATTAGCAAGTTCTGGTTTAGCTTACCGGATGGTCAATAATTTTAGATCAGCCATTTCAGCGGGGCACTCTCAACTAGAAGGTAAACCCGTTGGAGAACATCCGTTAATTTGTAAACTATTGAGGGGTATACGTCTCTCTAAACCTCCTCAAGCTAAATATTCTGTTTTATGGGATGTTAATGTTATTCTAAAATTCTTAGATTCTTGGCCTGCCAACAGGTATTTGTCTTGCAAGCAGCTTTCGGCTAAATTGACCATGCTTCTATGTCTCATCTCTTGGAAAAGAGTATTGGATGTCAGAGCATTGGACTTAGCTGGTAGAGCTTATTCCCCGGATGGAGTCACATTTTCGGTGACAAGAAGGACTAAAAAGAATTACAGGTCAGTATCTTATCCAGTATATCCTGACAATCCTAAATTATGTGTAGTCCAATGTTTAAAGGAATATGAAGTTATCACAGAACAGTTTAGACAGGATGTTAAAGGTCAACTGTTAATTTCTTTGCAAAAACCTTTTAAACCAGTTACCTCAGCTACTTTAGCTAGATGGTTGAGATGGTTAATGAATGAAGTGGGTATTGATACCACTCTGTTTGGAGCTCATTCTGCTAGAGGAGCTATGGACTCTAAATCATATGCTTTAGGTTCTCGCTTAGAAGACATTATGAAGGCAGAAGATTGGTCTTCAGAAAATACTTTTCGTAAGTTTTATCACAAACCTGTCTTGGATGTAGCCACAGTAGTAATGGAACAGCTTTAAACTAGCATAATCGGAGCCTCTGGTCCTGACATAGAATAAAATTAAATCTACTTTACGCGTCAAGAATTTTCAGTTCTATTAAGGACACGGAGGCGAGGATTATCTCTCCCTTAAATACAATATGATATTGAGTATTAAATTAAGGTTGAAATTGATGATCTATTGTTATATTACCCGCCCAGTTTATTGTCATTTATAGAAATATCATTCTTATTGAGATATGTTCATTTCTTTTGGATATTACCATCCTGTTTATTATTTATAGGTTCTGATCAGAAGAATTCCTGAAATTTCACGGCTTTATGGAAAGATTTGGGCGTAGCTACTTCCTGGGACTGTTTCCCTTCGAGTTGAGATCTTCAAGTTCTGGTTATCCGGTAGGAGTGGATGTTCCTGACTCCTGTTTTTCGAGATGGCGTAAGAAGTTTCGATTCATTTTGAACTTTATCTGTTTTGACCAAAGAAAGAGGAAGTGACGTCGAGGGTCAAAGGACTTATGGACAGAGGTCATGCTTGGTGATTGGACCATGTAATGATATGTGAGGCATCATGGGATGTTTATTTTTTCTGTTTACTTGTTTTTGATTGGCTGCTGTTTAAGTCAGTACAGAAAGAGAAAGCATAATCCTCGCCACCGTGTCCTTAATAGAATTGAAAATTCTTGATGCGTAAGCTAGAAAAAAATGTATTCGCAGTTAGCACCCATTTCAAATGGGTGCTAACCCATTCGCAAAAGGGAAGGGGTTCCTACGGGACCCTTTCCCCTTTGTGAATGGCTCTGAAAATTTTTTTTCAGAGCAGGCAGTGGTCCTATGGCCCACTGCCTGCTCTTAAAAAATGAAACAAAAACGTTTCATTTTTTTCGAGTGTATTGCAACTCGTTTTCCTTTAAGGAACACAGGCTGCATTATAAACAAATAAAACTGCTTTATTAAAAAGCAGTCACAGACATGGTGGTCTGCTGTCTCCAGCAGGCCACCATCCCTGTGAGTGCTGCGAATCGCAAGGGGGTCGCAAATTGCGACCCCCCTCAAGAATATTCATGAGGTGGGTCTTTGCGATCCCCTTGCGATTCGCAGATGGTGTCAGGGACACCATCCTGCATCTGGCATTGCGGCTCGCAAATCGCAATTTATGAGTCACAATGCCGGTTTTACCTACATCTGGCCCTTAATCACTACAGTCCTCAGGACTTTGCATATAAATTAAAGGAGTGTAAATATGAATGTAGTTAGACACTTCTAAATACAGTTAGTTGACAAATAAGAAGCCATCAGGAAGCTAGACATAGATGGATCAGGCAAAAGACCCTTAAATCAAGCTGATGCCACTTAATAGGCCAGCACTACTCCTTGTATTCTAATAGTCCCCCACTAACATGATGTGCTTTTGAAACCCCACTTGCCCCCATCAGTACAGCAGCTTCCTTCATCAACCCATCCAGCACCCTCCTAGCCATAAATGTCAAAAGGCATTCTGGTCATGGTTCCATTCCCAATTAGTTTCTCCATTGGCTTCCTATCCCCATCCCCCACCCCCACCTCCATAGACTAAAATAGCCTTGTTTGATCCATAACTCCCTGAATTATCACAATCTCCAAGAGCACTCCTGTCATCCCATCAGAACCTCCGTGTCAGGTCTCAAGACAGCTCCCACACCACAGTGATTCCTATAGTAGCTGCTACTCCACCAGACATAAAGCTATTAAGTCTGGGCATGATGCATTTTAGACACAATCTCCTCCCATCATGCCTCTGTAACCTCCCATTATGATGCACGCTACCCACACCTTGCTAACCTAAGTCCCCAAACTATAGATTCCTCCATACCATTCTTGTCAGCCACCCCACCACTCATCAGGTCGCCTGATGCTTTCTTGCCCTGCAGTCTTTCTAACTGTAATCCTTCTGTAGCCACCCTCATAAGTTAACCTGACACCCTTTCTGCTCCTAAAAAGCAATACTGAAATTTTAACTATTCTGTCATGTGATATCTCCATCTGAACTCTTACAAGATCCTCAGGTAGGCCACACTCAACATTCCTGATGCTCCTTGCCTATACTTGGCCCCGTAGCAGGCCGATTTCAACAGGGACATAATTGCATTGTGGGAACAGGCAGCATGAGCAGACTGGGGCATTTCAGAAACTCAATGTTGGCCTCTAAGAGCATTTTTAACTAGCAAGGTGGGCCTGCATTGCAGTACAGAAACCTTGAGTGGGAACTTTCTAGGGCATTATAAAGACTAGGAATATCGGTGGCATTGTAGCTCAATATGCTTCCAAGTCTATTAGCATATTACAGTTAGGTGGGTTACATTCTGGACATTATAAAGAGTAGTAGTAACATTAGCATTCCACTGGTTATGTGGGCATATAACAGTACTGTAGAAACTGGTAATGTGCATACTGTATTGAGGAGAATGTTAATGTGTGTACATGTAACTCGTTTCGTCAGCACAGTGGACATGTATACAAATTGTTGACAAGAACTATTGGGAAATTGGGGATACTGGTAATATGGGCTCATTGGAGCATTATTGAAACAGGTATAATTGGTAATTTGGGGTTTTACATAGTAGTGTAGAGCTACTAGATTAGTATACAAACGTGGTATAAGGGTAATTGGGCTTCACAACAATGTCAGCTTTATGGAAACGTGCAATATATACACACTGGGGCAATATGGCAAATGGTTTTATCTGCCGCTATGAAATCTGAAAATTGTTTATGCATCTATATTGGGGTATTATGGAAAATGGCGATGTGGCCGAATTGTGACTGTGTAGTAAAAGATCCGTGGGCCTACTGAGTAATGGAAATTCTTGCAATGTGCGTTGGCACGTTGATGTATTTATTATCTATGAAAATGGTATACTGAAGTGATATAGAAACACGTTAGGTTGGCATACAAAAAACTTACACAAAAGGTTCTGCAGCATTATGTAAACCGGTGAAAAGAACATATATGGGCATGAAGTAAGTGTATATTCGTAGCAAAGTTTGAGAGGAAACTAATAGGACAAACTGGGTGGTGTGTTTACTTGATCCTTAAGTAAATCTGCTTAGTCATTGTGGTGAAACGCAAACATTTCAGGAGTAAAACATTCCAAGAGGCCATGGAAACTGGTTCTGTGACCCCATTAATCGCTTTAGGACTCTGTTGAACATTGCAAAGCAGCCATTATGGAAACAGAATGCCAGTAGGCTGGATGCATACCAGGTGCAGTGCTGTGGTGGGATTTACTTTCCAACGAGAATCATGATTATAAAGTTGCATAAAGTACCACAAGGTAACTATGTGCTACATTGCACTGCGAGGGCATACCATGTATGGTACATGTGTGTACCCATGCTACCACCCATGGATTGTGATGCAAATCCCTACCTCCTGTCATTTATAGACAGGGATTTGCACCAGAATAGTATGCAGGCATAACAGTGGAGCAAGTTTTAAAAGTCTCTACATTTTTCCTACTTGCACTCTAGAGAAAACATACAAAGTGGGAAAACTAGTTAAGCATACTTTTTGTAATAGAATGTTATGCTTCCAGTACAAAACGTATTCTGGACCACAGTGCAAGGGAGGATGCTTTGGCATTTGGCAACCAAAGTGGGAAAGTGTAGTGGGGGAGGAAAACAGCACCACATCTTAGCAGACATGACATTGTTTTTCTTGTGTTATATAAAGCAACACAGTGTAGAAACTTTGGCTGTTGCTTTAGGTTGCATCAAAAGCTGGGTGTTTTGGAAAATGGCAAATATGCTTAGTAGAAAATTAAGAAAACTTCTATTGTGTACATATTGAAACATGCTGAAAATGGGTACGGTGTGCATAACGAAGACGGTTTGGAAAACAACAACGTAGAAGTTAGAAAGCAAACCATAAAATGTTATTCTATATCAGAACATTGGAATGTTGGGTGCTCCAATGAGACAATGGAGGGCTCGGGGCTTTTACTGGCCGGTAAAAGCCCGAACGCCAACATGCCAATCTTCTTTGTTCACAGCAACAGCTGTGAACAAAGCCTCACGGAGCCTGAGGAGATTTTAATCCCCTCCGGCTCCCTGAAGCCTTTGTTTTATTTATGAGAACATTCTGCCCTCTAGTGGATGAATGTTTTAATAGCCTTAGAACCCGCGGTAGCGGGCTTTACCAGCTTCGGCTCGGGCCTTTAAGGTGGGAGTGGGTTCTAAGGCTATATTACGAAACTAGTTTAATTAGTCCTAATGAGGTATTATGAACAGTGATGAACTTCACCTCCTAGACCACAACCTCTCCTTCATTGAAACTATATCCCTTGAATCTAACAGAACCACATTTCCCACAGCCTATCTATTCATCTCATCAACCATTTGTACAAACTCACATTATTGATTGCACCTAGCTCCTATTAATTTAATCTAGCACAAAGAAATTGCAGAAATTGCTTGCATTGGCTCTCCTGAGGGCACAAGACGTATCCTATTAGCCAAAAATACAATATAATCCAATAATAGCAAATAATCACAGGATTAAAACTAAAGTTGAGCTGTGGAGTAGCACGTACTCGATGTGAAGCACCTATATAACTCATCAGGGGTATTAAGCTCTATGTAACTGTTATCACACCATAATAAGAAGAGCACAATTTTGCCTTTCCGTGCCCTATGTGCGCTACCCCAAGCATATGCTACAACTGAAGGCTGTAAACTGTACCAGGTCTCTCTAAGTGGTGCACACATACATTGAACAACAATGACAGTCTAAAGCCACAGTCCTTATTTGGTATATCTGTGAGGTATATGACAATATAATGTGCTTTGTATGCATGTGGTCCATGTAGGACACAATCAAAGACCATTAATTACGAGCATTATTGGAATGTTTTTAAAATTAGCGACCGGTAAAGGCACCAGACCTTGTTTTCAGTTAAATGCAACAGTTACTATTTCATTTTACATAGAGACATGCACAAAAAGTTGCAACAGGCCATGCAATCTGTGTCACACGCATCTACAGCAGTTGTCGTTTATAGCCAAATACTGAGAGCAGAGCATCATATCTGCCCGTCCTTATGTATGGTTGCAGATGAAAGCAGTCTGCGGCCCTGGTAATAAACTGAGTGTTGAATTCTGTTATGAATGCTAAAAGAAGTTGCCGCACACATTGGAATTCTGAGTCATGAAAATCTACATACTGTCGGATTACCAGGTGCGGAAAAACCATGCCACAATTTCATCAGACAGATTTTGACAGGTGAAATATGTTCAAATTAACTTCAATAAAATGCCCATGTGGATTTCTGTGCGGCGTGCTCGTGATTGATAGCATTTATCGCACCTGTTTAATTCTGAACTCCGGTGCATCAGAGTTTACTGGTGCAGAAAATTTTGTTTTACATTGAGAGCAATCATACTCAGACCCTAAGTGGGACACATAGGCTTTAATTAGAAGTGACCCACATAATTCAATATGTGCTGTGACTCATTTGCGTTTATAATTATTTTGTACCTAGATAGATCCACACATTACTAATTTTGGCAGTGAAAGAACGGACTTGTGTATAGCAGACGGTCTTATATTGTCTTCCTTTGGCAGAATTTATGGAGTGTTCTCCAATTAACCCATCAGATTGAAGAGGAGAACAGCTTTTATCCACAGGAAGGTAAGAATGGCTCTAATGACTCCTAGTGTTGAGTGCACTAGATGCATTGTTTGGACCTGAATAATAAATATAAAAATAATATCATAGTTAAAATTGTATTGTACATTATTCAACATAGATCCATTATAATGATTAGATTAACTCTGTAGGGCTATATGGCTGTATCTGGTATTCTGGTATTTCAGTATTGGTCCTTCATTCAACCAAATATAGTACGTGGGCACACACCTAGTCCTGTCCATTGACTTCTGACTTAGTAACACACACCAAGGCCCTGATTACGAATCTGGCAGTCTTTTGGCAAGACCGCCGCGGTGGCAGCTGCCAAAAGACGGCCATGTTGGCGGTAATCTGACTACCGTATTAGGAGACAAACTACGAAGACTGCCAAAAAACAGCCACAAATCCAACACTGCCAGGACTCCGGAGGGCAGGAATGAGGCGGTCCCACCACCAGCACCGCCACGCCAACAACCTTCCACCTACCAGATTCCTTCCCGCATATCACCACAGTGGTTCTTCCATGGCGGAAAATCATTGGCGGTCCCAACTGCCACGCTCAGAACTCACTCCTATCAGAACACAACACCACATTGGACAGTTTGGATACCCCACACCTGAAGCACATACACACACCAGATGCACCTGTGCACTGCAATGTATAACACACCCACACACAAATCACAATCCGACCACCATATACACCGAGAAGCCACAATCTCATTACTTAGCACTCATACACCATAGGCACATTTACACTTCACACTCACCACATACCACACGACTGCACAAACAACATTATACACATGTTACAACTACACACAAACATGACAACCTACCAGCACTCACAACCAAACACCCCCACCCCACCAAGCACCCTACACTGCACGCTACACACACAACACCCACCCACAACACAACCACCATGTTGTGTCAAAAGTACCCACGCTTCAGTGACGATGAGTTGAGGGTCATGGTCAATGAAATCATCAGGGTATAGCCACAGCTCTTAGGAGCACAGGTACAGCAAACCTCCATAGCCAGGAAAATGGAGTTATGGCAGAGAATAGTCGACAGGGTCAACTCAGTGGGCATCCACGCACAAGGGAGGACATCAGGAAGAGGTGAAAGGTGCGTTCCATGGCTTCATGACCCAATATAGCCGTGCAGAAGACTGGCGGTGGGCCCCCACCTCCTACCCCAGAGCTCACATCGTGGGAGGAAAAGGTCTTGGACATCCTGAATCCTGCGGGCCGGAGGACAAGACTCTGGTGAGTGACTACCACTCTCCTGGCACTAAATTTACCTGTCCAGCATGCTTCCTCACCACCCAAACACTCCCCAATTCACCCTATCTCCCACTACACCTCCCATCTAATCACCTAATGGCCCTCTCCTGCACGCCACACAGCCACCCTGCTCCAATGCCCACACACTCCCTGCCAAGTTCATGGATAGCACAGCCATTCACCATCACTATGACTCCCACAATGCATCAGCCCATCTCATCAAAACCTGCAATGTGCACTTCACAACACATCTCTTGCATGTATGACTGCAGCACTAGCTACAACAACTGGATGCTTCGACTTAGGACCACTACATGGCAATGACATCAATGCTATGGCACAACACAATGCCAAACAATGCCAAACACAGACACGGCATTGTCACCAAAGCTAAGGGACACTCATCCAGATCAACAACCCTGAAATGGCTGATAATAGGCATAAAACTAAGAAGGTGCACTCCATGCACAACATGCACAGAGACTACGAGCTACCTTGCATACACACATACCCTCCCCCCACCTGGACACCATGCTGCAATGTACAGCCATTCCCACTCACATCTAGCAAGCAAGAATGGCCACCAGCTAACAGGCCACACCTATCGTGTGAACCATCACACAGGAACAGAACCCACCCAATGAGCTAAAGTTACCAAGCCTGGTACACAACAACACTTATGGAGAATGGTACACATGTCACAATCCACTATCCACAAACTGTCTGAGCACTGCTGCACCTGTCATTGCCATTGCTGGGAATCAAGTCGAGACACTCTATGCATCAGACAAACAGATAACCCATCACACCTCCACCATTTAAACCTCTCTCACTCCATCCACAGGTACCCCTGCCACTGCCACCACAGAGAGGATACCAGGGACAGGCAGCCCTCCTCAGGATGAAGGCCCCAATGAGGACAAGGCCGCTGGATGTCTGGACAGTGACGACCTACCTGGCCCATCTGGGACCCCTGGTCAGTCTACACACCCAGCCCACATCAAACCCCTCCCAACCTGTGGCACCAACATCTCAGCCAACCCTTTGTCCACAAACCTGTGCCCAAGGACTATTCAATCAATTGTGTGCCCCACAGTACAGGACCTGAGTTACCCCCTCACACCCAAGACAAAGAAGGTCCTGCTGACACTGGGAGTGGGCACACCATGCCAGGGTCACAGGAACATGGGGCCAGGGAGCGTGAGAGGGGACGTGTGGGCCAGAGGATTGGGTAGCCAATGCATTCATCTGACCAGGAAGCCATCTCCCAAGTCCTGGGTGCCTATCAACAACCCCAGGACAGGATGGGCCAGATCATACCTGTGATGGGGGAAAACAGAGGCTGCAGAGGGAATACCACCCTGCGTGCTTCCTCCACCCACCAGCTGGCCCCTTCCACTAGCCACACCACATCAGAGCCTTCTCCATTTGTAGCTGCTAGTGGAATGGAGGCCCTGGCAGGGAAACCACAGGCCTCAGACACCCCTCCCTCTGCAGCTGAAGAACCCCCCGCAAATGTGGACCTCCATCCAGACATCCGGCTGCAGCAGATGCCAAGACAACACCCACTGCCAGAAAGTGACCCTCTCCTGACTACTTTTCCTTGTCTGCCACTGAGTCACCGTGTTGACTGTTCAATGACATTACTCCATTGTCCAATAGCCCATGGACACTAGACCACAGCCTACAGCTGTGCCACCTACTCAGAGGATTCCATCTACCATGACCTCACTCATCACCTGTTTGCCACTGAATGCACAATAAACACTATATCTCACAGCTACTGCATTTGTGTCTTTATTTGTACACATACAAATGTTTGGTCTGCAAAATGTTCCACTTATCTAACCTGCAAAAAGACCGTGACAGAGACCACCATCAGGATAGTAGGCATGGTAACACACAAAGCACATATGCAGTACATAGTTGTCGGGTCCAGTGTAGATAGTCATCTAAGCAGGCCACAACTGATATCACTTATACATCACCAGTCTCAGGTAATACATCACATTGTACATATACAAATGTTTGGTCTGCAAAATGTTATGTAGATATGGCACCCTAGTCCAAAAGGCAGTGAAATGGACTGCAGAGGAATGGACTGCAGAGGGAGGCATCCTCTGCAGGAGACACAGTACAACAGATATGTCCCAGGTTAGATGTAAGGGAGTCACTAGTACAACCAAACACCAGAGTATATCCACTTACCTAACCTGCAAAAATACCACGACAGAGACCACCATCAGGATAGTAGGCATGGTAACACACAAAGCACATATGCAGTACATAGTTGTTGAGTCCAGTGTAGATAGCCATCTAAACAGGGGACAACAGATGTCACTTATACATCACCAGTCTCCGGTAATACATCACAAAACACTGTAGCTGCCTACTGTCAGGCGCTAAACTCTACTCTGAGAACAGTAACCAAAGGCTAATGAACATGAAGGGCTCAAGCACTAGGTTGGGGAGCCAAAGATTAACAGTACACAGTCACTTGCTGGAATGACATGAGAACAGGAGAATGTAATGCACATAGCACAATGCAGGCCTGTCCATAGGAGATGCGAATCTTGCAACCTGCAGAGAGTACTTATGGTAGATATGATACATTTTTAGTCAGCACCTTACATGCATTCAGTTACCTCACATAGGGATAGGAACACATTATACCACCACTGATAATCCAAATCAGGAGTACACGTGCAAATACACACACAGCATACCTGTATGTTACTGGGAGTAATGATTGATGAGCTCAGCCCTAGAGTCAGCTGCACCTGCCTCATCTGCCTCCTCATCACTTTTCACTTCGGCATCACCAGCCACTGGTCCAGCTGCCTCCTCCTCATCACCAGCTACTAAGGGTATCTGATGTCTCAGGGCCAGATTGTGAAGCATGCAGCAGGCAACTATGATATGGCATACCTTTTGGGAAGTGTAGAGGAGGGCACTTCCAGAGATGTGCAGGCACCTGATCTAGCCTTCATGAGGCCAAATGTCCTTTCTATTACACGCCTCTTCCTGGCATGGGCCTCATTGAAACAGAGTTCCCCTTCAATAGCAGGGTACCTCACTGGTGTCAACAGTCAGAGAAGGTTAGGATAGCAAGAGTTACCTGTGTGCACAGAGGTAGGACCTGTTACAATACTGGTGATGCCACAGGGAAAAATGTGATGACAGGTGCCATAACAGAGATACAAATCCAAATGCATGCACACCAATGAGCCAAGCCCTCTGTCTCTGTAGTCGTGCCATCATGTGGGGAACATTGCTCTTCCTCAGAATGTAGGAGTCATGCAGAGATCCTGGAAATGTGGCTGTCACTTGGGAGATGTATTGGCCTGCCACAAACACCACCTGCACATTGATGGGGTGGTAGTTTTTCCTGTTCCTATATACCTGTTCATTGGCACTGGGAGGGACCAAGGCTATATGAGTGCCATCTACGGCCCCTATCACATGAGGGATGTGTCCCACATCATAGAAGTCAGCCTTCACATAAGCCAAATCCCCTCTTTGGGGGAACCTGATGTAGCTCCAGGTGTTTCAAGAAAGCACAGAGTACATCTTTCAACACAGGACTGAACATTGGCTGTGACATCCCTGCTGCCAAGCCCACTGTAATCTAAAAGGAGCCTGTGGCAAGAAAGTGTAGCACTAACAGAACTTGAACTGTTGGAGGGATGACATAGGGATTACGTATGACAGGCAATAGATCTGGCTACAACTAGGTACATAGACCCATGATGGTTTGACGATTCAAATGATAGGTCTGAATGATATGCCTCTCCTCCAGGGTTGCAAGGTCCACTAGCGGACCGTTTACCGGTACATGTCTCAATATCCTCATGATAGCGTATCCAGGATAGAGATGAGAGAATGTACAATGTGATATGAAGTCAACACATGTTGGCAGAACATATCATAATCACACACACCTAACACTGTAGACATGCTCCACACTGCTGACACATACCATATTGGGCATGCTGAAGCAGCATGGACTCCATCCTTGGTTTACATTGCTGCCCCTGATCAATAATTCCTGACATACATCACATGTGTCAAGTTCCATATAAATTACACCGAGCTGTCCTGCACTTAGCAAGTATGTAGTCATGCTAATTACCTATATGGTTACACCGCCTCTGAGCCGACGAGTATCTAAACATGCACGTTATATGACAACCAGCAATATAAGGCCACTGTGTAATGCATGTCACATGTATAAGCCAAACCATGATGCCCCAACATAGGCCTATTCCGCATTCAGGTGGAAAAAGTGAATGGCGCACGTAATTTCATGCATCAAGGCATGATATGTTTATAAAATGGCAGCCGCCTGTCCTGCGGTACTGGACAGATGAAAGCGAACTAAGTCGGCCGGCATCTGTCGTCATGGCGGTAGGCGGTCACATCCGCCATGCAACATCTCATTGGGTAACATTGCTGCCTATGGGGGACTGGAGCCAATGGCGATCACTGTGGGCAGTGACGGTCCTTTATGCAGTGGACGTGACTGCCATTTTCTGCAGCCTTACTCTCCTGACTCCTGACACTCTTGCAAGCAAGAGCTCAATGAGCTGAGCTGCTGTATACTGTCTCTGGGAGCAATCCTGCCACGTCCTGCAGGTGATAGGACCCCAGCCTTCACCCAAGAAGAGCTGGGAAAACTGGTGGAAGGGGTCCTACCCCTGTATGGACAGCTGCTTGGTGCATCAGAGGAACAGGTGAGCCCAATGCCATAGTAATGTGTGATTGGGGTGTGTGTGAGGGTGAATGGCGTATGTGTTCTGGTCAGGGAGTACATGCATACAGGGGGCATGGTGTTTAGGCATGTGAACCATGAGGACGGGTATGTGTGGGCATTGGGTGGGTCTGATGTTAATAGTCCACTGCTGTTGGTATGGTGCCAGTCTGCCTAACTTTCTTCCTCTGTCTGTGTCATCCATGCAGGTCATTGCCCATCAAAAGAAGGGGCTCTTGCGTGCCATCGCTGTGAGAGAACAGGGCTGATTGCAGAGGCCTCCTAACTTTTTGCCCCATTATCCACTTTTTGCTGGTGTTTTCCTGACTCTGATGGTGCCCTGGGTACTGGTAACCAGTCCCAGGGCCTGTGCTCTGTATAAAATCAGTATGCAAATTAGGCTAATTATAATTGGCAAAATTAACCTATCTATAAGTCCCTAGTATATGGTAGGGCATAGAGGTTTAGGGACCCCAGCATAGGTTGTGCCCCCATAGGTGCACTGCTGAGGTGCCCATTGTCATTTTGTAAGGCAAGCCTGCCTTGCTGGCTGCTTTTAAATTAAAGTTATATGCAAATTAGACTTTGGAATTAAAAATAGTTCCAAAGTCTTACACTACCTTATTTTTACATATAAGTCACCCCTAAGGCGTGCCCTATGTGCCCCTAGGGTTGGGTGCTGTGTAACTTTAATCAGAAACCTTATAAAAATTGTTTTATAAGCCCTGGTGAGGTAAAGCAGCCACATTTATTTTTTCCTCAATGTAGTGAATGGCCTCTATAGGCTAGAATAGGGTGACTTTCTAGCCTATAGATTTTAAAAGTCCCCTTAAGTAACAGATACCAGAAGTTTGGTATCAAATTAATTGTTATAATAAATCCCACAACTTCTAGTTTTGGGATTTAATATAACTTGTTCAGGTAAAGAGTTATAAACTTTACCTGAAAAGTTGCCAACTTCAGCCCTGCAGTGTTTTTGCTGCTGTGCTCTGATTGGCCAGCCTCTGGCAGCCTGGCCAGCCTGCCTTGATGAGGTGTGAAGTGGCCTGGCTCCGCACAAAGAGATGTGCCTGGGGGAGGAAATCTCCCCTCAGCAGATGGTGAAGCAGGAAGGGGGAGGGCTGCCAAACTGGACTTCAAAGGCAGAGAAGGACATTTGGAGCAACCCAGCAACAACCTCACATCCTGCAAACCCAGACAATTAGGTGCCCCCTTGATTAGATTAGGAGAGGGCAGGAGAGGGGTGTGTTTAGGATTTTTAGCCACACCAGTGGGTGGGCTCAGCCAGATGTAACCTCCAAAAATCACTTTCAGCCGTGATTGATTTTTGCCACACTTCCCAGGAAGTGGTCATCACAGGGGGAAGGACCCTGCCCCTGATTGGAGAACCAGGACCCCCCTGTGTTTCACCCAGGAGTAAGGATAAAACTGGCAGACATGCACCCACACCTCAGATCCCCATCAGATTCCAACAAGGAAGAACTACAGGAGAAGAAGGACTGCCCTGCTGGACCCCTGGCCTGCACCTGGACCCTGCACTCTGGAGGACTGCACCAGCTGCACACTTGAGCTTCACCACAAGAAGGACTTTGCCTGGCTTCAACTGGTTCAAGGAGGGACTCCCTGTTTGCTACAGGTACAAAGGAGCTGCCCAGAGTCTCCTGCATGAAGTCATGCGAACAGAGCCCAGCTGACCAGCGTCCAGTGGCCATTTGAGTATTCTGACCAGGTGCATTCAGGGAATTGTGGTCCCAAATCCCAAGGAGCAACTCAGAGCTTCTGGAACCTTGGATCAAGTTGTGGACACTTCAAGGACACAAAAAGGACCTCTGGAAGAAGATCCAGACGTTTGGAGAAGTTTGGAGCAACGCCATAAGCTGAAGAGGTCATTGTGGGAGTTGTAGTCCCAGACCCCAAGAGGCACACCAAAGCCTCTGAACCCTTGGCTGGTGCTGTGGACCACTTTCCTGAATCAAACACTTCTGAAAGTAAGTGTGACAGTGTTACCTCATGGGTGGCCTGAACTCTGGACTTTGTTCCTTTTCAGTGTGACCTTTTTTTAAATGTATTATCCCTTTGAGCGCTAGTCGCTTCTATGCGCTAGAAAGCATTAATTCTTTAAAAATTCATATCTCCTGTTCCCCTTATCCGATTTTATTAGTTTTGGTGTCATTTTAAAGCTAAAAATATTTCCTATTGTTATACATTGATTTTGGATTTGTAAACTGTTTCCTGTGTTTCATTCAATTACTGTTTTGTGATAATGGAATGCTTTACGCTTTGACTCCTAAGTTAAGCCTTGTCGCTTGTTGCCAAGAAACCAAGGGTTGAGCTGGGTTTAATTTACTGAGACCTGACTGGACCTAAGTGGAGGTTAGTGGCCTATTGCTAAGTGTAGGTACTTACCTGCCCTTACCAATAACCCATTTTCCAACCATCGACAAGCAAGTGCAGACCCTGGGGTCCAGGCCTCGCAGAGCACCCATTGTCACAAGCGCTGGGAAGATCTGAGAGCTGGGCCCAGAAGACCGTGGAGGCCCAGCTGGGGATGGCCTCCCAATGAGGGAGGGGTGCCCGTTGGACCCTGATCCCTCTAATGGCCCGTATTTTGGCAGTGGCCTACCCTGAGGTGGATGGGCGTTTGAGGGCATCAGAGCAGCCACAAGGGGGTGAGTACTGGCTCCATCCTGGTACTTGGCTGCCCTTAAATGGGATTGTGTGCATAACGTCAGGCAAAGTGACATTGAAGTTAATGCTACATGTGTATCAACAATTGGAAATGGGTACTAGGTTCCCTGGCAGAGTACACTATTGTAGATGTGTCTCAATGCTTTACTATCAGTAGATGTACATCTCCCATTTCCATACCTCTCAATGTCTAGAATGTGGAGATGCACTAATATCAATGGCACACGTGTGACCCCACCCTGCCCTTGTGAGTGTTTGTATGACCCTATGGATTGTGTATGAGCAGTTTCAGCCAAGTGCATTAGTGGCTATGAGGTGTCAGTCCATTCCCTTGTATGTAGCCTATCCTGTATATTCGACTATGTGACTCTTCTGATTTCACTGGGACTATATTAATCATGTACTGGTTATGGTATTGGGGCTGCCATTACAGTTCCACCACAGAACTGGCCTTCATGGACATGAGTATTGGCCTCATAGCTGAATAGGCAAATACATAGGTGATCTGCTGACTGTAGGGTATGTGCAGATATCCAACCAGGGATACTGTAACTTGTTGAATTGATGAGGTCTGATAGCACAGATAATGCATTCCTAGGAGCTATGCTTGTGGGGATGTGGCCTTCCAGCCTATGGGTTGGTACTGGAGGTGGTATGTGGGAGATCCCTTATTTGTCAACATGGTGTATACATGGCATGTAGGATAAAGTCCTAGCAAGCATTATGCTGCATTGCTGACTGATTGCCTACAACATGTCATCATGGATGGTTGAGGCACATCTTATGGCCTGTGGCTTTTACAGCCTGCCTTGGCTATTGGGTAGTGGCAGATTAGGAGTGGTTTGGGTACTTCATGACACATGGCATGTTGATGTGAAGGAATATTTGTATTCAGTCTCCTTAGGCTTCTTATGTGGTAGTGGAGTGTGTATTTGGTGTAGTGGCAGTGGTGTCTGTCCATGTGTGACTAATGCATGCAAATATATACCCCCTGAGATGTGTGTTGAGATGTGTGTTGTCTGGGCTCAGTGACAGGTTTTGCCATTTGGTGAATGGTGTGTGTGAGGCTGGAGTTGTCATGGTGCATAGTCCAACTGGTGTACCTGCATGTGTGGTGGCATTGGAAGTGGTCCATGAAACGGTATGAGTGTTCCAGAGGTACATCTGTTGCAACAGTGTACTCAGGTGGACGTGTTTGGATGCTTTACATGTGGTACACGGACCATTGTAGACACACTTAGCAGTATGCTTGGTAGTGATGTATGTGTTGTGTGTCACCTGCTCTAGCTCTGTGATAGGGTCTGACTACTCACATGGCTATACCACATAATCACACTGTACACATCAGATGTGAACTGTTTGGGTATCTAACTAGTATAGGCTTAATCTAAGTTCTCCTCCACCACACCAACATACAAGGATCCAGCCACTAGGCCCATCTTACCCACAGTCAGCACAATAGCAGACCCGCAGACATCCACCCCAGTTACCACATCCGCACCCACTACACCCACTGACACCCACATGCAGCACATGTACCATACCTGCAGACACCACCCCAACAGACAGTCACCAATCCAACATGGCATCTCCCAGCACCTCCATCCCCTCCTCCCAAAACACCTAAACACCTGCACTCACCCACCTACCCAACAGACACCCACACCCACAAGCATTAAACACACCTTTACCCAGGACATCCACACCTAAACATCTGACAACCTCTCCCTCCACTCACAAACCCTTTAGCCATGGCAGCCCGTGTGTCTAAGAAGCATTTCCTTCTGGAGTTTTCCTTTTCCCCTACCCCTCTCTGACCCCATGAGACCCCCAAGCACTCTGTGTCCCTGCTCAAGTCCAGCCTTTCCACCTTTAAGTCTTCCCCTGCCCCTCCCCTGCCAAGAGATCTGCTCCTCCCAAGCCAAAGGCAAAGGACCCCCCCTCCCAAGCCCAAGGACCCACTCTCCCAAGCCCAAGCCCAAACCCCCCTCAACCCCTTCCCATATCCCGAGGTGCCTACCTGCCACCTTGATGCCCCTACTTTCTGGAGGGCTTTTTGCAGTCAGGAGTCAAGTTGGGGCACAGTTGGGCGCCATTTGTGCCATGGGCACCTCAGACTATGGACTGGCCAACGGCCTTCTATTTGTATATAGTTATTTATAAATGTATACATCTTTTAATATTTTAATACATCTGGCCCAATCTGCTGTTGGTATTGATGGTAACATACTTGTCCTGCCTTTCTTTCTACATGGTTGTTTAGTGTTTGTGGGCTTTGGTTTGTGAGTGTGTGAGATGTGTGTGAGTGTTGGTTGTGCTAGCTGTTGTGCCTGGGCTGCATGTGTGTGTGTGGCCCTGCCATTGGTCCCGCTGCCATTGCTGTGTTTTGTGTGAGGATATGTTTGTGTTTGGTACATTCATGTGTGTCGCCAAATTGTGTACAGTTTGGTTCAGCATGTATAATGGTGGTGTTGTGTGCCCTTGTGTGGTTGTTGTGTGTGCGTCCATGTGAGTGGAGTTGGCAATGTCCCATGCATTGTGTGTGTGTGTGTGGTGTGATAAATGGTTTGTTGTATGGCAGTGTGATAGTGTTGATTGGTATTGTGGTGTTGTTACGTGTTGCATGTATGTGTTGCCATGTGGAGATGTGCAGTGAGAGTGCTTGGTGAACCGTTTGTGTAGTTGCAGTTGTGATATCACTGTGTGAGTCGCTGGTGTTTTATATAAGTGTATTAGACAGTGGCAGTGCTCTGTGTGTGTTTTGGTGTGTGTATAGCATGTGTGTGTTGGCCATGGTGTGTGAATGTAGGTGTATGTGTGTTCATATGGGTGTGTGGGTACCTGTGTGTGTGTCCGTCGTAAGCTGCCCCGGATGTGTGTGCTGTGTGTGCGTGTGCACCAATACATTTCCCTCCATTGTGTGCTAGGTGTGTGTACTTACGGTTGTTTTCTTCGTCGCTGGTTCCGGACTCGCGAACACCGCCATGGTCATAATTTGGCAGTCGTCACTGCTGGGCCGTTGGCAGTGCGACCACTGCCACCAACCTGGCGATCCTGAGACCGCCAAACCCGTAATGAGGGCCCAAGTGTACATTCATAGTACTAATGTTCCAATTTTGGGTTTTGGGCAATACCATGGTGCATAATTAATGGATTGGATACTCCATAGCTGTAAACTAACCTTTATAGCCTTTATAGTATTGTCACTAGAGTTGAAGTCTACTAGGTCACTCAAGGACCAACTACTTTGTGTTTGCATTAATGGTATTGTTTTATATGGCCTGTGTCTTACACATCCGCAGTTTCCTATTGATGCACAGTAAAGCAAACCCACAGGATTCAATTTGAATACTTTACAGCCTGGCCTTCCACAAAATGAATTGCAGTGACTGTGTTACTAGACTGTGGAATTGTATTACTCATGTTCTTTTAGCTGGAGGAGATACATATAGAGAATGAAGTGAGGGGGGAACACAGCTTCTATAAATATTTTATACATTTTATAAATATTTATACATGTTTTATGAGCCCCTTTCATTTGCATGGATATTGTGACTAGTGTGACAGAGAACTGCCATTTCGTCAGTGTTAGGATTCAGGGGTGGCAAGGGAGATTCTAACGTGCCAGTTGAAGAAACATTTAGCCCTTTTACAGTTTCCACATTACACATTTAGTTAATAGTTATCATAAATGCATAGTTTCTGACCTATTAGTGAAGGAAAGCCTACATTTGTAAAGGTACATGGGTCAGTATTATGCTTACTTTCCTTGCTGTAATTTTGCTTCAATTAAATATCAGCCAATACATAAAAACTAAAATTTCCATGATGCTCTCAAATCACAGCCAATGGGTAACAAGGTTCAGTAGTCCAAAAAGCTTTGAACAAAACCTATAACTAGCTTATCTGCGAGTAGCAAGTCCTCTTTTCTTGTGTGAGGAGTTAGAAACCTGAATTAACAAGATGAATTATAAGTACAACAATTAAAAAGGCTAACAATGGAATAACTAAATCGTGAAAAAATTAAAACTACAGGAAGCAGCTGGATGAGTTCCTCAAGCTTCATATTCGCAATCAGCATTGTAGACGCGAGAAAATAAGATGAATTATGAAATAACTGACCATTCATACTAGTGGTCCATTTATTAATTTGTAGCAGTTGACTGAAGAGGAGGCATTTGAATATAAAGGGAGGGAAAAATTTGAATATTGAGGTGGGATAATACGTGCCTCTGGTTTGTTAGTAAAATCTAGAATTGTCGTCACTAATAGCTGGATAAAGCTGCATCTTATGATGGACCAGAAGATGCTATTATGCCTGTTTGGAGCTTATTCACATCATCAGAAATTACGTTAGAAATAGGTTTGCAATATAGAGTATTAACAAAACTGAATCATTAAATTGATCTGCTGACCTAAGAATGTCCTCCAATCTGGAATCAGCCCAAAGGTATTAGATGCCATATTCCTATCTAGTGGAATGGGCTCCAAAGGAAGTAATGTAATTTCCAGCTAAGGTCATCGCTCATTTTACTGATGGTCATGCTCACGTGGTAACTCATATGGTGGCTCCTGAAATGGCTTCGGCCTTGGAGTTTCCAGACTGGTAAAAGAGTGGTAAGCTTTGGTGACTAATTTTAAAAAGTCTGTGATCTTTGCCTTTCTTGGGCCCGGTGGGGTGGTGGAATGAGTTTAAGTTATATCTACCCTGCTTATGCCCTCCACCTTCTCAGCTCCAAAATAAGTACAACAACATAGCTTCACTTTCCTCTTGTGCCCATGTTTTATAGTGGGCTTCAGGGCCCCCGAATTTGCCATCATCTCATTATGGGTGGGCAGCTGGTGAAATGGTTGAGATTGTGGTTGGCCGTGAGGTTGAGTGCAAAGTATGTTTACCACCCTGTGTTACCCTGCAATGCCCCTTTTCTCCCTGTAAATGCTGTAAACACTACTTGCTTAATGCTGCTTCCAACTTCACTCTGCATCACCTTTTGGCTTTGGAATTTTGAGTGCAGAAGGTGTTTAATTGAATGAGTTGTCGTATTTTATCAAATTGGTCTTATTGTTGTATTGGGTATATTGCAATGATTTGAATTAATTTGGCAATAAAGATTATTCATTCATTCTTTTGTTCATTCATTTATTGTTGAAGAGTCTTTACAGTGATTGTGATCCCTTTAATACCTTTGGCTTTAAGAAGCATAAGTAAACCAATCTGGATCATTTTTATTATCATTTGTATAATAAATAGAAACATTGTTATCAGTGCCATAAAACTGATCTACCACAATTTTAGGATATGCCTTTTTTGTTGTAAAAATATCTTAAAACTGGTAGTTCCAAAGGAAGATGTTGGTCCAGACTCTTCTGTGATCAAAATCCTCATATAATTGAGAATCATCATGAAGGTGAGCAGAAATACAGAAAATCCCAATGGATTCTTAGAAGGAGTTTTAGCATTATCTTTCCTAACAATTGTCCTTTTGCATTTCCTGACTTCCCATCAGGATGACCCAAAGCAGACTGTTTTTGTAAACTTCTACTCACAGAGGATTCACTATATATTTTTACATATTCTACATGGTAGGAGTCTGTTTAATTGAAAACTATGATTAAAAGTGTAAATCCTTTCTAAAAGATTCACTTTCCTCATCTTCGGTATAAAAACTGAAGGTTAATCTGAAGGCACATGAAGCTATTCACAAAGGCAAATTCAATTTTGGCAAGTCACAAAATGTCATGTCTTCCCCCCCTGAAAAAAGGAGGTTATCCAAATGTACAAGTGTAAGTTACCATTTAAAAAAAACAGTACTAAGTTCAGCACCACATCTGGCCAACTATTGACATTGTAACACCCTGATAAAACCTCACAGAGAATAATGTTATATTAAATTACATTATTTAAAATAGTAAAAAATATACATTTGTATAATTGAATGTTAAAACATCTAAAAATAAAAAAGTATGATTTAATTATAAACTATTTGAAACATAAATAAATTACTTATAACTCTAAACATCATTTTCAATAATTAGGAATGTATAGTATAATTTTTTATTTTAGGTGGAAAAGTAGTTTTTAAAACTAAACTTTAAAAAAATAATTGTAGTTTAGTTTAATATTTAATTTAGGTTTTGATTCAAAATAAAGTTAATTGTGGTGTAGCTTTTGTTTTTTTAACTTTTGTTCTACGTTTAAATATAGAGGACAGTGATGCAGGCCCTCATCATCACCAGTTGAATGAACTATGGCAATGCACTCTATGCAGGCACCACCACCAAAGTCACGCAAAGACTTCAGACAATCCAGAACACAGCTGCTCAACTGAGCTTCAACCTGCCCAAGAGAACCCACATCATCCAGCACCTGAAGGACCTCCATTGGCTCCCGATCCAGAAAAGATGTCACTTCAAGCTGCTGACCCTTGCCTACAAAGCCTTACATAACAAAGGACCCACCTACCTGAACCACTGCCTTCTACTCCACCAACCGACTAGGAACCTCTGCTTGGCACACATCGCCCTTGCAAAGATTCCATGCATGCACCACTGCCACGCCAGAGGACGCTCCTTAAACCACCTCACGGTCAAAGCCGGAATGTCCTCCACCTCAGCAGCGCACCCTCGCTGACCCACCTCAGAAAAAGACTGAAAATCTAGCTTTTCTTATTAACACCTGCAGCCATCGCCTGGATACCCACTCGGGAGACAAGCTGCACTATACAAATAACATCTGATTGATTGATAAATTAGATATATATTAATTATTTACAATAATATTACAATTAAAATATTTTACTAACTGTTTTCAAGCTTGTTTTTTAAAATTCACTTTTTTCTATATGTATTATACAGATTTTCAACTGTGGAGTCTGCCAAAGGTAAAGTGTAGGGGAAAAAATATATTTGATGTGAAAAAGCTATAAACATATTTATTTGTTAAATAGTACTGTAAATTAGTTTTGGTATTTATTTTGTTTTAAATGTAGAAAAATGCTGTAGCACTATTAACCTAATTTTGAATGAAATCTTTATTTAATTTAAATAAATTAAAATTACTTTTTGAAGTTAAAATTAAAAACTTAATTATCTAAATTGAAAAAAAACCTGTATTATGCATTAAGAATTATTAAATGCAATGTAGAGTATTAATTAAAAGTAGTCTAATTGTATTTAGAAAAACAGAAATGTGAGAATGTGTACACTTGTAAAGGCAATTAAGATATTTTGTTATTAAGTATGAAATGTGTACTATTTTAATATCAAATTATATTTTTTCCTATTTAACTATTTAAAAAATTGTAATTGTATTTACCGTTATTTCATTTAGGGTTTTATTTTAAGTCCTTACCATTATTATTTTCTATGGGATGGTGTACCAGTGATTGGGTGTGTGTGGTGATAGACTTACTTCAGCTCTGAGTTGGAGTAATTTACTTTTCTTTTGGGTCCCTTTTTGTCTGTGAAAGATGAAAGCAAAAATAAACTGGCAATTAAAAGTTGTTATTGTCATTTTGTTTTTACCCGTCTGTGCAGTTCACACAGCAGCAGCCCCGAGCCTAGAGACATGCCTATTAGCAGCATGGGGGACTGAAGCAGGGCTGACTGAATGCTCCCAAGTATGCATGTCGCTTTGGCCCACTAATTTGCACCAGCCAAAATGACATGCGCACTTTGAAGCTCTCCACCTAGATGTCTTAAGACATCTGGCTAAAGGCCAAGCATAGGCCTCCAGGGCCTGAAGGAACATTCAGACAGCCCACTCCATCCAATCCAGGAACTTCTCTGATGCTGGTTGACAGCATGAGAGCAATGTCTAGATTGATTAGGGTAGCTCTTCCTGATCCGACAGCAGAGACAACAGAAGAGCAGCGAGGAGGATGCGCAGCCCGTGGATAAGTGCTGCTTTATTTTATTTGAAATTGTAATGCATGTAAATGTAGTGGTTGTGTTTTATTTTGCAGTTAGTGTTAGGTTTTTGTTTGGACTTTTGGCGGGAGTGGGAATTTTATGTTGGGCTTTTGGAGGGAGGGGTGGTTTACTTTGGGGTTTGGAGGGAAGGTTTTTGAAAAAATGTTTGGAGAAAGTGTTGGGGCGCTACACTCCCGCCACCACTTTCAGAAGGTACCAGTCGTCCTTGGGGTGCATGTCCCTCGTTAAGCCCTTCCTTACTCAATGTTTGCTATTGTTAGAAAGTCCAGAAAATGAGAAAAATAAGAACAATTCTGAATGGAAAGGGTTACAATTCAATTGGGAAGACAGACAGCCACACAGCCCACCTTCAAAGGACAGGCTCTTCAATACGTTAAAGCACTGGGGGCGTCCAAGCTCTGAAGGGGCTGGCCTACTTCCTTGCAGAGTCAACTGAACAGGAGTGTGATGGGCTAACATGAATGGTCTTTAGATGGAGTGTTTACTAACCTCTGCCTGATGTTTGGCGGGAAATGCTCTGACAAGAAAGTGGTGAAGCACTAAGTGTGCTGGTGAGGGAGTAGAATAAGCACATGTGTGAGTCCCTATGGGACTTTTAATCAAATAACCTATACCATAACAGCAATAGATAAAAATGACAAAGAATGTGTAGCTTGACTGTGAGCAGCAAGAAAAGAAGACCTGTTGTTCACAGCCAAATTGGTTTAGTTATTGTTAAGATTTTTAAATTTTCTACAACAGTTTCCAATTGCCTAAGATTTCAAAGCATCATGGTACGTGTAGCTTTTACATCCTTGCCGTATGGAAAGGAAAGCAAGCATAATAGGAGCCTCCTGCCTTGTGATAAAATCTTTGTTCCTCCTTTCACAATGGTCAAGGATGGAGATACCCCTACTGTAATTAGCATCCTTTCACTACATCAATGTATTGATTGAGAGCTACATATTGTTAGAATGCAAATGATTGAAATACAGTATTTCTGGATTAGCATCTGATTTGCCTATGGAAATATATAGGGCATAATAATTCCTTAGTTTTCTAGAAGGTGCTAAATCTGGAAGAATTTCTTCCACTACTCATATAAAGTAATTCTGCAACTGCATTCTTCTTTGAATTTAGCACTTGTTACCTAAATTGGGGAATTTTCCTTTATTACTCATCTCTTAATCAGGCACATAAGCCCTCATTATAACATTGGTGGTAGAAACCGCCTACCGCCGTGGCGACGGCTGCCAAAAGACTGTTGCCGCGGCTACCAGCAATCAACCGTATTATGGGCACAGGCGGATTTCCGACAGAAGGATGGTGGAAATCCGGCTGTGGTCATGCCGGCAGAAGGCGGTAACGTGGCGCTGCTGCTAGCAGCAGCGCCATGCCAGTAGACCGCGCAGACCATATCATGACCCATGAAACAGCCTGGCGGTGTTCTGGTGGCGGACGCTGCTGCTGGCACTAGCGCCACGTCCTGTCTCTGGCTGGAGGGCCCCCTGACATCAGGTAAGTCGTATGCTCCGACAGGGGAGGGGGGTGGGGGGGTGTTGTGTGTGTGTGGGTATGTGTGCATGTCTGTGCATGTGTGAATGTGGGTGTGTGTTGCATGTTGTATGTGTGTGCATGTATGGATGTGTGAGTGTGTGTGTATTGTGATGTGTGAATGCGTGTGTGTTGGTATGTATGTAAGGGTGTGTGGATGTCTGTGTGAATGGATGTATGCATGTGTGGTTGAATGTGGGAATGAGTGTGTGAATGCGTGTGTGCATGTATGAATGAATGTGCATGAGTGAAGGGGGGTCTGGAGAGGGAGGGGAGTTTGGGAGGGAACCATGGGAGGGGGATGGGGCAGGGAAGACCCCTATCAGTGACAGGAAAAGGATTCCCTGTCACTGATAGTGCCTATTGCTATGGTTTTCGTGGCAGTAAGGAAGCCACAAAAACCATGGCGGTAGGCGGGGTCATAATCCTGCAGACGGCCTAGTGACGGCCGCCGGGCTGGCCCGTCGGTCATTACCGCCGTGGTGGACGGTGTGGTACATTGGCGGTTTGGCTTGTACCAAACCGCCAGTGTCATATTATGGAGACAAGTACCGCCAGCCTGTTGGCAGTCCTTTTCTCCATTTTACCGCCGACCACCGGGGTCATAATGACCCCCATAGTTTTAACAGATAAGGGACTATTGTTACAAAATCAGGAGTAATAGAGTGAAGAGTTGTACTATTGGTAAACAACTGTGCTAGTTCTCTGGTCCAGTGTCTCACTTATGCAAAGGGGAGGTTCTTAAGGACAGTGAGCCATATGAAGTATATCTGTCCTTTAAGTTGATCTGTACTCAATCAAAAACAGGAAGATTCCTAAATGCTAAATTTAGGTTTATAACCTCTGCAGAAATTTGACATTTCTGACCCCCATTAGGTCTGGCAACTTTTTAAAATGTATATTGAGTTGGCTTTGCCTGCAACAATAGGAATACTGCTATCTCACCTCATCCTGTTGTCTGTTTGGTGTATTATTGTGCCTCTTCTAGGGTGCTTGCAATGCATTGCAATGCATGAGGGACCATGGCACATTTCAAAAGTAGACTGAATCCCCACACATGAAATTCTTCATCTGAGTGAGGCACTGCAAACACATAGAAATCGTTTTTCGTTTTATGTTAATTTTTTCACTGTAACAGGCGTTCTAAAAATGCAAGCCAGGTTCTTTGTCTTTACCAGTGCTTTTTAAAATACCACTCCCTAAATGTAGGTCATAAATGCACTGCAATCAATAAAACGAAATCATATTTTCATGTATTCCCGTGATACATGGTGCTAATGACTATAACCTGCAGTTTTCACAGTTTTCACCTTATGTAATAGGCATTGTATTGTGTCACAAAAACACAATTTTAAAAAATGTGTGGTAATTAATGTCACGGGTTTTGCTACATTGTCAAGCAGTGCCCTTGCATTAATGTTTAAATGAATGGGGTTTATCATCCTTTGTCCAGCAATATAGTAACACGATTAATATACATCCTTTCTTCACTACATTAATACATTAATACAGACTCTAGATTAGGGTGTCCGTGTACCCTATTTACTTAACGTCTTCTCAAAATTTAATTATTAATTAAATGTAAAACACTTATAATTGCGCATTAAAAAGTACAAAATATATTTAAAAATGTAAATATAGTTACATTTGATATATGTCAATTTTTAAGTATTTTACATTAATAATAGTAAAACCTAAATGAATGTAGTAACTAACATATATTAAAATAATATATTATAATTAATGCTTTATTAAAGTAAACAGAATTATATACAGTGATATGTTTAAAAACAATATTATATAGAGGAAAATCACTATTCTTACATTCGTTAAGTATTTTTTAAACGTGATATTCCGGTCACTCGATATTTTTGAATAGATATATATGCCATTGACCCCTTCTTATTGCTCTTGTAGATGCCCAAAGGTTTCAATGTTTCCTTCCCCACCATGTCCCCGACCTTAAAGATTCCTGTCAAGTTGCACTATGCACAACCCTGTCGTTTAAAAGAGTGAATCTTGATGTATAAGGAATACTGACAGAACTGTTCATAAACAGTTTCCCACTTTGGAAAGACAAGTGTGTACCAAACATCTGGAAGAGATGATAAGAAACAATATGAACAAAATCCAGCTCAGGCAAGTTCGAAAATAACATATGTTATTGCTTGCAAAGAGTATTGAGTTAAATGAAATGTAAAAATACATCTAATTGAATAAGAGATGTGCTCCTGCAATATTTCTGTTTACACAAGAACAAACTGTTACCAGTTAGAGTTTTGCGGGTTTTCACAAAAATATAGCATAAATTTGTCCACGTTTTGGATTAGGACTATTTATGAATGATACATTCTGTGTGTAGAAAGATGATTGAAGCAATGGTATACACTCTCTATTCGAACTACCACAGCCCAGCACCTATCTCAGTAAAAGTCAGGAGTGGTTAGAAGAGCAGGAAAAGATCATGGGCCGGATTCCTAAAGTTCTTTTTGTGGTTAACATGACCTTCCTGCCCAAGATTCAAGGATTTACATTTTGCAAGGTGCACGAAAAAGGATACCTAGCAAGTATTAATCTGCTTTGACTTGCATAATTGTATGTATGTATGCATGCACATGCTATCCTTATAGTGCAAACTTAGCCAAAAAGCAGCAAAGCCTGGTACATGGTTAAAGGCAACATTAACTTCAATGAGTAAGAAGGGAAGAAGGTGGTTTGTGAATGGTCTGTGTATTGTGATATAGGCCCTCATTACGAACAGACTGCCAGTTTCGCGGTGGTGGTCAGACCACCACCAATGCGGTGATCCAAGCGCCATATTACAACCACAGCGGTTGTGCCGGGGTTGGACTGCCAGGACTAGTCGTCTTGATCTGCCAAGGCAGAGCTGCAAGCAGAGCTGCCCTGGGGATTACGACTTTGTTCTCCGCCAGCGATTTCATGGCAGAAGCACTGCCATGAAAAGGCTGGTGGAGAACGGTAGAGGGAGCCCCAAGAGGAGCCCTGCACTGTCCATGCACTTGGCATGGTCAGTGCAGGGGCCCCCTGGCCAGCATCGTCGCAATGTTCACTGTCTGCTCTACAGACAGTGAACATTGCGAGGGTGCTGGTGCACTCTGCGCACTACAGCATTGCCGCCGGCTCGATTAGGAGACAGAGACAATGCTGTAGACTCATAATGGGCCTGGCAGCAAGGCAGCTACAATGGCGGCAACCTCCTCGTCGGAATTTCGGCAGACAGGCTTTTCTGTACTGATGCCCATGTTGTTATTTAAAGAAGCGTGTATTAAACTCTTACCTACACTAGAGAAGCATTGAGTGGTCCTGATGGATACAGGATGTTGTTCCAGATCCTTGGAACATAAATGGGAAAGACCTGCTGTCTTGTCTTTTTTCTTTTTTATACTTCTTACTCTGCAGTCTGAGGATGTCATAGCTGGGGGCTGTGCCAAGATCCACCAGGGATGGTGAGAATATCTGCGAGATCAGCGAGGGTGCTGGCCATGATAGGTTTGTAAATGTGTACTCCATGACAGCATACACAAAAGCAGAAATAACACACAAAAGGTGTGGGTAGGAGAGATTATGAAGCATGGCTAGCCATTTGAGTTTCTGAATACCCACAAACATGATAGTTGAGCATTCACAAACACTCTGAACCTTTACAACCACCCAGGAAATGGTGAAAGATTTTGACAAGGACTGGAGTATATCCCTTTCTAGGGCATAGAGGGTCACAGAACCCATCCAAATTTCTAGCGGAATGTTTGAAAGTCGTTTCTCCACAAGGTAAAACAATTTTCATTTTGGAAAATAATAAAAAAAAATTACAAATTGCACAATGCACAAATGTACTCTGTGTTCCATTTTCAATTGTGGAACTGCCCAAAACACTGAATCATCACGAGTGCTGCTGGAAACGTGCCACTGGTGCAGCTTTCCAGGACTATCCTGGGAAAGTCTTGTAAATATTAAAACAACTCAAAAATATATTAAGATGTAAACAGAAATCTCTAACCATATGTTTTATTTTGTGTTACTCAGGCCCAGGATACCCAATTCGCAACAAAGCAGATAATAAATAAATAATAATAATAACTTTATTTCGGCTAAAAGCCATAAAAGCAATTACAAGACAATAAATACATGTTATTCATAAAACTCATTTAAAAACGCAAAACATGATTGAAATCAAAGTCCATAAAATGACTGAATGAATAAAACCTCAATGGCAGTCTCACTAGTAAATCCATTGCTACTCAGTGTCATCTTATAAATCGCAATACCAAGTGTATTAATAGTGTTACAAACCAACCAAGTGAGAGTTCTCCCTAGATCTCACAACCCAGGCACATTGAAGTTACCTTGTTACAGCAAACACAACCTTGTCACTGGAATCACTTGTCAATATTCGAAGTGATTCCCTGTAGCTCCTTACACCAAGGAGCCTTCATAAGGGAATGATCCACTTCTTCCTAGGAATTGAGTATCTTGGGCAAAAGAAAACAAAGTGGGCCAGAGTCACAACTTGCATTGGGCAGTAATAAAAAAAGCAAGAAGCTGAATTTGCTTTGTTCCACCCCAAAGTAAAAGAATTCAGTGGCAGAATCCCCAAACTAAATTTGATGAAAAGGCTTTTAATCTGAGGCGATTGCATATTGTCCATGTGGTGTTCAAGCATTTATGGATTAAAAATTGATCTATTCTACTACCTGATTTCTGACTACACCATATCTGGGTCAGAACCATCTCCCAATAGCATCGCTTTATACGAAAATTGCTTCCTTTGTGATAAGATGAGGGGATCTCCATACCTCCTGCATTTGAATACGGTGACACAGGTCTCTGAAATGTTTGAACCAAGGGATAGATACCACACAATAGAGTGTTACTAACTCTGTTACGGCTGTTTGATAAGAGACCAATGGCCTGATGTATCAAAGGGTTTTACCCATTCTGTGTCTATGGGAAAATGCTTTAGTACATATGGCCCCAAGTACTCAGAGGACCAGAGACACACCCAGTATGTGAGTGGTGTCAAGGCAATTACTTTATGGATCTGTTTGAGTGCTAGATCAAACCTAAGAGGAATGAGTGGCGTACTTGATGGTAAATGTAACAGTGAACGTATAAACTTGTTTTCAACCAAGGTCAGTTTCTGAGTATTACAATGTCCCCAGAGTTCGGCACCGTAAATTGCAGCTGCCCCTGCAGCAGCTTTATAAACCGTGATAGCTGGCAAGATATGCCCTCCCATAGAATTTTTGATTTTCCTTCCGATCACCACTGACCGCTGCTGGAGGGCAACAACACTCTTCTCAATTTTCACTGACCTTAGGAGGTTTTCTGATAATCTTATCCCAAGGTAATCAAATTGTCTAACCTGTTCAATGGGTAAACCCCCAACGGACATATTCTCCCTGAATGCCTTATGCAGGTTCAAAGCCATAAATTCTGTTTTATCTGGGTTAATTTAAATGCCCCTTTTCTCACAAAACATTGAGAATACATCTAATTCGTTTTGGAGTCCATGTGGGCATCTTGATATCAATAAGGTATCGTCTGCAAACATAAGAATTGGGACAGGTACTCCTGTTAGCTTAGGAGCGTCATGGTTACACTGCCTTAGTTGTTCTACTGCACCATTGATATAGAGGCTAAACAGGGTGGGAGCCAAAACACACCCCTGTCTTACCCCTTTAGCAATGGTGATTAAGGATGTCAGATCACCACCTTGGGTCCATCTGACTCTAGCATAAGTTCCCTCGTGGAGATGTTTTATCAGCCTCAGCAGTTCACTGTCTAAGTTGTAGGATTCCAAGACGCTCCATAGGAGCTCGCATGGAACTAAATCAGATTTGGCCTTTAAGTCATTAAATGCAACATTCAAATGGTCCCTTTTTAGCGTTAGGTACTTCCAACATAGAAGTTTAAATCTAAGGACCTGGTCTATCGTGCTGACCCCCTTCCTAAAGCCAGCCTGGAAATCTGAAAGGATTGAATGGTCGTTGATCCAAGAATGCAACCTAGCCAAGGCCTGTTTTCAGAACACCTTTTGGCTGATGTTGATTAGACTTATTGGTCTACAATTACCTGGTGAATCTCTATCCCCCTTTTTATAGATAGGGACTATTGTTGCTCCTCGCCACGTTGGGAGAAAATCACCTCCCCTCAAGATGGCATTGCTTAAAGTGTTTAGGTACAACGTCCAAGTTCCAGGACGTGATAAATACAAATCGCTTGGTATACCGTCTGGGCCCGGGGCCTTTTTTTTTCCGCAGCGATTGGAGATCCAATACAGTTTCCGTCAAAGCAAAAGGGGCCAAATCAAAAGCTAAAGAACCTGAGTTAGTAACAAGTGGATTAAAGTCAATATAGTTCTCAGTAGGTGTTGGAGGAGAGACGTTGCTGCTGCTGCTACTAGAACCTGCTCAGTAAGGATCCTCAAAATGTGACACCCATCTTTCAGGCTGAATTGATGGATCACTCTAAACTTTCTGAGGGTCGTTCCTCTCTGCCACCATCTTCCAAAATAATTTAATGTCACCTTCATGGAGGGCATCAACTAAAGTTTCCCTTTTGGAGTTTTCCCACTCAATTTTGGCCTTTTTTAAGGTCATTTTGTATGAATTCCTCACCACCCTTATCTCAGAGTTGTTCCCTGTTTGCAATACTCTCAACAGCTGGGATTTCGCCTGGTGACAAGAACTGGTAAACCACCTCAATGATCTGCCCGTATCATTCCCTCTTTTCCTTGTTACCACAAAGAGGGGTCTCAACCGATTCATCAGGCAGCAGTGAAGTTGAATAAAGTCTACGAATAAAAAGTCAGTAGACATCAAGGGGGATAGACTCTCTTTGACTATGTAATAAATTGTAGCCTGGACCTTTGTATCGTTTGCCACCACTGCCCATCTGTCATTCTTATTATCATTAGTCGCCATTACGTTGTTACCCATCACCCATGGGGATAAGTTATTGCTTCTGAACAGGGAAGCTGTGAAGACTACACAAAGGGCTTGATGACTGCTGTCAGCCCTAGGGATAACTACCATATCACTAAGGGATTGCCAAAGCATATCGTCTACAAAGATGTAATCAAGAAGACTCACATAAGTTCCTTTTTTGTACGTAGGTGCAGCCTACGTCTGAGTTGGTGTTCCTATTAACCTGCCTTAGCCCTGCATTAGTTATTTAGTTCTCTAGCACGGCTGCCACTCCCGCAGAATGCCTAGTCACTTTCTGCACTGGGCCTGATCTATCCCAAAGGTCTGCATACTGGTTTCGTAGTCGTATGTGGTCTTCCTTAAAGCTTAGTTGTATATTACAATCCCCAGCTACAATTAAACCCATTCCCCCAGGCAACTGTGTCAGGAAATCTGAGAGGTAATTCAGCATAGACGTTTGTATGCTTAGTGATGCAGGTCTGATTTCTATGTTTACAATCACTATATGAGTGTACCCCCTTTGTTTCCTAATACTTAGGTCCACAGCCAAGATATCCATGTTAAAGCTGTATATCTCGTTTACCTTTGGGAATAAGTCTTGTTTTAACCAGATTACCAACCCTCCTGAGGCTCTCCCATATGGAGATGGGCGAGCAAGCTTCGGGAAAGTAAGGTAACATGTTCTAAACATCAATTGTGATACCCACGTTTCCTGGAGCAGAACAACTTGGTGCTGATCTATAAAGTTACACCATTTTGAGTCACTTATTTTTGATTTCAGGCCTGCCACGTTCCAAGATAAAACATTTATTGGATCATCATCATGCCCTCTCAACTTCAACCCACGCTCTGGTTCCCTGTATAGATTAGTGGTTACTTCCCTCCCCCTCTGGTCCGAGGTGGCACAAAAGGGAATCTGATAGGTTGTTTCCTTTGTTCCCACACTGCTTGCTATAAGCCTAATTGTATTGTAACCACCCAGGGGGATACTAGGTATGGGAGACGTAGCCGATGTAGTTGGGAGTTGGACCTTTAGTCAATCAACATTAGATATTTCACCAATTGAGTCTGAGTTGGAGCAGTGTTAGGTGTTGGGGAAGTGAGGATCTTCAGTTATTCCCACAACAACTGCTTCCAGGTGGTGGAGGAATTGTCAGAATGACTCTTATTTGTGGCAGGGTACAAGGTCTTGATCTTTGTTCAAGGGATAATAACCCCTCTACTAAGTTTTGGTTAGCTAGCTTCAAGTCTATGAAATCTGACCCTGAGCCTTCTCCTAGATGTCTCTGGGGATGGATTATGTCTTCTTGTATGATTCCCTTGTCTTCCTAATCCAGTAGGTTACTTTGTTTATAAGTGAGTCCTGAGATTAGTTTGTACCCTGGGTTAACTTGGGAACGTTGGTCAGATATAAATCATACTGTCTTCTGCCGATATCGGTCTGGGGGGTTTGCATAATTTGTCTCTGTTCCTAGTGGCCTGCCACTCTGGTTTATGGTAAAAGCCTTGCCCCTCCTCTCCTGTTAGCTTGATGCCACTTGGGCCCGTATTTATACTTTTTTTGCGCCGCATTTGCGTCGTTTTTTGACGCAAAAACGGCGCAAACTTGCAAAATTCCATTGTATTTTGTAGGTTTGCGCCGTTTTGCGTCAAAAAGCGGCGCAAATGCGGCGCTAAAAAAAGTATAAATACGGGCCTTGACCTTTTGTGGCTACAGCTGGGGCTACATACACCTTCGGGTAGTGTTTCCCACAATCTCCTGTTGGCACCATATTTGCTCTCTGTACCCAACCCTCTGTGGGGGGTGAGTTTTGCTGGGTTGGATTGGCGGTACCGGGGTCTGCTCAATTTCTAACACTGGGGACGCTTTCCTTATCTTCCCAATTATAGCAGTTATGTCATCCAGTTTCTCATGCAGCTTCTTGCTCAAAGTTTCTATATAATCTCATAGAACAAAGAAGATAAGGGCTGAATCATGATGGCATTCAGTGCGGGGCAAAGACGCAGACAGGGTCTGCACATTTGTCTTCACAACTTTACCTGTCTACATCAATTAATTGAGAAAATCTCTTAGGCACTGCATGGGCTGCAGAGAGCACGTCTTGAAAGTGCCAAGCAGAGAAGGTCTCTCTTTAATTCTAAACTATGCTCTCTACAGCTCATGCTTGAACTCAATTGTTTTCTGTGTTAATGAATGTGCTGCAGTCAGTGCAAGTTTGGCAAAAATAAGCACACTAACCCCGCCTGTGTATGTGCTCAGCAGTGATGGGCATCATGATGCAGAGCATGGTGTTACAACTGGGAGTTCAGCCATCTATTTGACCAATCCTGTATTACACATTGGGTGGGCTCAATTTTAGCACCTGCTGAATGTGTAGTGAGTGTTCCCTCATTTGCATGCATGTGTGGCCCCAAGCTAATAAAGGGAAACTCATCCACAGACACCACATAACCAATTTCAGTTGCATGGAAAAAGTGGCTGGGGGCTGTGCAAATAATATGCCACCAAGAACGTGATTCACAATTAGTCTGCCCCCAAGAATTCCCTTTGGAATAGCGGGTCTCAGGGACCATGTAAAAGAGGGATTTCATTTGCAGTCAAAGGGCAAACTCCGGTGGGGAATCCCTGCATCTCCTCCTAAGACAGGCCATACTTGCACAAACCAATTTGGGTATAAAAGTAAAAAATAAATAAATTAATAAATCACCCAGGCATAATAAGGCGAGATACGGTAAATTTCTCTGAGTGCACTCCAAGCACCACATGCTTTAAAAGGAACGCTGAAAGACTTAAGTGCCCCCAATTTCAAGATTTTGCCCTTTTAATGTAAATAAGTTGGGCCTCATTACGAGGGTGGCTGTTAGACTGCCGCACTCCAGACGCTCTGACCATCAAACTATGACCCTGGCATTCCGACTGCCAGGCACCGCTGCCACACCCAGGAACAAGGTTACTGACAATGTGGTAACAGTCGAACTTGTGGTCAGCCATGGCAGTGCTGAGTTAAGCACCGCCATGCTGTTCATGTGTCCAGTTTCTGCCAGCCTTTTCATGGCGGGGACACCACTATGAAAAGGGTGGCTGGAACCCAGTGCTGGGGGGTACAGGGGGGGCCCAGCCCAGCCCCTCAGAATGCAAACTGTCTGCTACAGCAGACAGTGTGTATTCCGAGAGTGCTGGGAGCACCCTCTGTGTGACAGTATTGCCTTCGGCTCCCTGAGGAGCGTAGGCCAATGCTGCTGCACAGTCTCCACTAGGCTGACCAGCGGAAACCACTGATTTCAGAGGTTTCTGCTGGTTAACCCAGTGGAAACCTTGTGGGGGACTCCTCTCCATGGGGCTGGAGGGCTGACAGTCAGCCTACCAACCTTGTACCGAGGCTCTTTATTGCTGCCTTCACACAAAATAAATTATCTGGATTTATAAAAAGGAAAACATATTACAAAGATTATGCTGAAGCACTCCATTAAAATAACCTAATAACGTTGCCAATGGATTCTGGAGACATTTGTGTGCATAAAAGTCTAAAAGAAACAAGGTATTGTTTTTCTACAATATTATTTCACTCACATCAAATACATGAATAATTTACTTTTTACCTCAAACTCTCTTCCAGCTTTACTGTAATGGCTCTTTTAGGATTACTCGAAGTGTGTGATGATTTAAATTTCGTTTATAAGCAAAGCATTTTCAGTCATCTCTATGTTTCCGTTTTAAAGCTTAAAGCTTGCTTAGAAGTTGGAGACCAATTCTCTGACTGATGAAATGATTCTTTATATTTGGCGCTGGAAATGTGTTGTTCCAGGGCCATTTTAGGAGCAGTATGGAGGGGTAAATCTGCTGTACTTATCAACCTCCAGTGTCAGCTCCTCTGTTATGGCAGGGGAGTCACCCACCGCCCCCCAGCCAGCAGCAGCTGCAAACCTTTTACTACAAAATGACAATAAACCAGGTTTATTATCATTTTGTAGTAAAAGGGGCAGGGCATTGGGAATGACAACAATGGAGGGGAGTGCACAGAGCACTCCCCTCAGTGTGCATGTATGTTTGGCCGGCCGTCTTGGGCCGTCCAAACACACATACGCACAGTCTAACTGGGAGCACCATGGCTGGGTGCTCCCAGCCAATCCTAATGCTTCTCTGAGCAGCTCTAAGGATTGGCCGCAGGGCAGGCTGGGAGACTGTGCCTGCCTGCCAAGGAGTCTGAGGAGAAGTGACACGAAGCAGAGGTTTAATATTCCCCCTCAAGCCCCCCCACACCGCCCCATCCCCTGGAACCCTGGAGAGTCATGACTGTCAACCTCAGCCGAGCTACACTTACCATTTTAACTATTCTTCGGCAAACTACTTAATAACCGACATAGGCAACCACAGTGAGGAAAATTACATCCAGCAAATAACATGAAGCTAACTTCCAACAGATTGCTCTTAATTTAGAAGACATGGAAGTAATTTGAAAGCTGTGGAATCATAACATACCCAGAGTACTTTCTTGGCAGACATGGAAGGAACTTTAATAAGTTCAAAATCGTTATTTCTGGGAAGGCCTTTCACGGTGCCAATTGACATTCTTAAGGAAATACCGCTGAATTTGTTACCCGAAGACTTGTCATCATAGAAACTGATGGATGAAAAAATAGGTATGAACCTCCGTCGCACATCTAATTCCAAGTTTCTATTATACAGCTAATTCTGATAATGTATAATACGTATGTATGATTTGATTGCTTTATGTATTGAAGAGTAAAATGTATGTATTAATAAGTTCTACTGATAAGTGAGAAAAACTTCACAATGCTCATAACAATTATTCATAATTAATATTTTCTTAATGCATTGTAAAAAGAATCGGATGTCACCTTTTGGTTACCTAAGTTCTTGTTGCTGCTTTTATTATTATTACGATTACCAACTCATTTTTATTAGAGTTTTTTATGCATTTGCGTTATTTCAATTTCTGAGACCTGCAGCAGAGCACTTTCATCAAAAGCTAACCAATACAATGTGTAACAATAGATCAAATGACCTTTAAGGTCATACCAGAAATTTCAGGAAGAAGGGAGAGCACTCGAGGGATCGAAAGATATGTTGGGAAGGGACGACACTTGCTAGCCTCAGACGAGAAGTAGAGTGAAGGGAATATGGTACACCTGTTCTGAGAGGAGATTTCAGGTTATTGGGATGAAAGCCTGAATAAGAGTCTCTTTAAGTATCATGGGTCTTTGGTTAATAGGATTTCCAAAATATAGAAAGATTAGTTCTGGTATTCTAGGATCTGCCAGTTGAAGAATGCTGCAGAACCACTCACACGCTGGCAAGTGGTCTTCCTGACCACGTCATGCCCTCTGCTCCCCTGGGAGAGAAATACCAAAATATTTAGAGATCGCTGTGGCAAGCTGACATCTATATACCGGTACAGAAGCCACCTGAGTAGTGGCTCTAGTAATGGCACAGGCATGTGCTGGACAGGTGCCATGTTTGTTGTGACAAACCATTTCTTTTGTTTTAAAGAAACAAGCCGCCAAAGCAGGAAACAAATATACAATGCCCATGTCACTCGGGAAGGTGTTTTTCCATGCACATTGTACATTTTCCTTGTCCAGGACCACTATGGCTTGTAAGACAGTCCCTGGTAGGAATGACATATGACAGTTTCCCGTAGGTTTTCAGGGGTCGCCTTCTCTGCCAAACTCTAAATTATCTCATTTGGCTGTCACATCCGAGACATCCCTAGTGGGATAAGAAATTGCAATTACATAGTAATCATTTTTAGGGTCGAGCGAGCAAGTGCTCTGTCCCTGTTGTATTCTTTCTGTGGACTTTTAACCACAGCCATGTCATGCCCATCAATTTCGTTGGTTCGTGGGCTTGCCTTTTAAAATTCGCTTGATTTCAATAGTGAAAGGCATGCATACATCATGCCTTTTCCGGTGTTTAGCTATCCTTGAGAGCACCAGCCAACTACTGAAAACTCACGAGGCTCCATGTTTTCCGTATGGTTTCTGGAGTACTTTTTCTCTTTATTTCGTAGGCAGCGTGATCTCACTGGGCAGTAATTGAGTGCTTTTCATGACAACCAGTTCCATTCTATTGTTCATCCTAGTTCTCCTTTGTGAATTCAAGGTTGCACTTGTTTAAAAAATTAGTTTTATTACTCTGTAAAAGCAAAACCTGACAGTCTTTTTGTTCTGCTTAGTCACCTTCACGTTCATGGCGTGGCACTTTAAATCGGTTCCCTTATGTGAAATTGTATTACTTTTCATTTTTAGTTTATGTGGCAAGATAAGTCCGGTTAGGAGTTTACAAAGCTACTAGCTCTAACTTGAGCAAATGTGAGACCCATTGTATTGCAAATGCTTGTTTAAGTGATGGAGCTAATCAAACACACATAACACCAACCATTACTATTTTTATATCATAATAAAAAAGACATATACTTTGTATTCAGTGGTAAAGTGACCACACAGTGTGTGAAGAAGTGACAGAAATATAGGTGTGCATTATGCAGTGGAGACAATGGTGCAATAATAGTTTGTTTTGTTGTTTGTTTATTTAAAAGTCCTTTAGATCACTACAAGAACTACAATCATTTAGAGACCGAAGGCCTGATTACGACTTTGGTGGTCCCATAACGGGACTGTCAAAGCAACAGGGAGGCCACCACTGCCATGGCTGTGGCTTCTCCCCACCCGTACTACAATGTTCCCTCCAGGCTGACCGGCGGGAATGCTGTATTACAAGGTTCCTGCTAGGCTGCCTGGCAGGAACAGTGCTACAGTATTGGCCTTGGCTCCCTTGAGGGAGCCAAGGCCAACAATGTATCACCCCAGCACCATCGGAATGTGCACTGTCTGTAAAGCAGACAGTGTGCATTACAATGGTGCTGGGCAGGGGGACCTGCACTGCCCATGCCATAGGCCCCCCCTGGGCCACCTACACTGTCTTTCCACCAGTCTTTCCATGGCAGGGTGACCCCCACGGAAAGGCTGGCGGAATGTGGGTTTGTACTTAGCCAGGCCACATTTTGTTCAGTGCCACCCTGGCTGGTTACAACTCCATCTGCCTTTGACACCTTGGGAACCATGTTCCCAATAGAGACGGCAGTCCCCTGGCAGGTCAACCTGCCAGGATTGTGATGTGGTGGTAAGACCTCCACCACAAGGCTGGTGGTCCTTGGACTGCCATCCTCGTAGTGAGGCCCTGAGTCTTTTAGTCCTGGTATCCTTGGCATGGGTTTCCCCCAAATGTTTTGCTTTTATGCCTCCTGTTTTGCTAACCTCATTTTTGATGGTTTTATGACTCTGCACTCTTTACCCCTGCTGACCAGTGCTGAAGTGGTTGTGCTCTTTCCTTAAAACATGGTAAGATTGGCTTATTCTCAATTGGCCTATGTGATTTACATATAAGTCCCTTTTAGGGTGGCACTGCCTGTGCCCAGGACATGCAAGTTATAAATGCTATTAGTGGGCCTGCAGTGCTGATTGTGCCACCCACTTAAGTGGCATTTTAAACATGTCTCAGGCCTGCCATTGCAGCTTGTGTGTGCAATCTTAAACTGTCATTTTGATCTGGCAAGGTTGCCCAAACCGTCCTTTTTCAAACATGTAAGTCATCCCTAGGTTAGGCCCTGGACATTACAGAGGGCAGGGTGTAGTGCATTTAAAAAGCGGCAGACATACTTTTTATTTCTACATGTCCTGATAGGAAAAAAAGCTTAAATTTGTTATTCACTATTGCAAGACCTACTTCTCCCATAGGACAATATTAGAGTTACCTAATTAAGTTTCCAAACCAGTAACCAGTTCATAGTTGGTATCTTTGGAATTGTAATAAAAAATCCTAACTCGGATTCTAAATTTGAAAATGCCACTTTTAATAAATTGGCATTTTCCTACCTTATCCATTTGGTGCCTGCAACCTGTCTCTGGGTCACATAACTGAGTGTACGTGGGAGGCGGGCTCAGCATATTCCTCCTTGATAGCCATATAGAATAAGGAGCTTAAGTGTGCCTTGATGGGCCTTCACTTACAGGGTGTGAAGGAGGAGCTGGGCCCAGCCACACTTACAATTGAATAAGCCGTGTCCAGCCTCCACGCAAAGGGCTGCATGCCCCCTGGAGGTAGTCGGGAGCCAGGGTGGGACAGACAGGGCACCTGTGCACCTCAAAGGCATGCCTTTTCAAAGCTTTCCCCTACTTCAAAGGTGCACTGTCCAGTACATTTCTGGACCTGTAGATACTCTGCCAGGAAGAAGGACTGCTGTGCTCCTGAAAGGACTGCCACTTGACTGGACTGCTGCTTTGCTGTGCTGGCCTGCTGCCTTCTGCTCTCCTGCCTAGGTGAGAAGGACTGGACCTGCAGCTGTTGAACGAGGACCCCAAAATGACTCAAAGGGCTAGTTGGCTGGCCTCCTGGCTTCAGTCTCAGAGACAGAAGGCACTGACAACCTTAAACCAGCCCCTGGATTCTGCCATCTGTGATACTACCCTGCCAAATGGTGCTTCCCCAGTCCTGGACCTTTGAAAGTATGCTGAATTGACCCTGTCTATCTCTTCAGATCAAGCAAACCGATACATTACCCCCGCTACGTGATACAACCTCGAGCAGAACTGATGCATTGCTGCTGCTGCGAGGATCAGTACAGCTGCAAAAACGTGCATCGAAGGCAACCACCCCATCAGAACTTCCACTGTATGATGCATCCTCAGTGCAGGCCCTTACATCCCTTGTCTACGGTAGCATTGATGATTATGTAAGACTCTGCCTACTAGGCTCATTGCTCCTCAGAACCAATGCATCGCACTGAATGCACAAGTCATCCTTGTTGCTGGACTTTGTATCGCATGCCTTTGCGAATGGGATCCTCAATGATAATGCATGACCTCGCACACAGCCTCTTCGCGTCATGGAACCGACACATCACTTTGGCTGTATGACGCATCTTTGACATTGATTTCACATTGCCCTGCAAATCAGGGTTTAGGCTTCTTTTTTCAGCAGACCTATTTACATCCCTGCAGCTGGCCTGTGCTTCATCAAAGTTGGTTTGAACTTGTGAGTTTGTCCTAGTCCGGCGCTATAGGATATCACATCTGAAGCTTTGTGGTTTTTGGTGCTATTTTCACTGACATCTTTAACATTATATATCTCCGGTTTTACTGATTGGATTTATGTTGTTTTGGTCCTGTTTTATTTATTAAATTCAACTCTATTTTTCTAACTTGGTGTGGGATCTATTTGTGTGGGGATTTTCACTTTGTTACTCATTGAAGTGTTTCCCAATTAGTGTAAGTTAAGCCTGACTGCTCTAAACTAAGCTACCAGAGGGTTAAGCACAGGTCAATTTAGGGTTGGCTTGTACCTCACACTGACAAGGATTGTGGTTGCTGCTTGACCAGGGCTCACATCCCAGCTCACATGCCAGTCGATGACTTCTTAGAATCAAATTTTGATTTAATATATACATTTAAATGAAACCTAACATAGTAAAACACAAGTACAAACATTAAAAAAAAAATTACCAATATTAAAAAACTATACAATTAATTAATATTTATTATAAATATTACAAACATTTAAAAAAATCTATATATATAAAAACATTTTTTTTTAAATTAAACAAACAAATAATAATTATAATAATATGTATATTTAAACATTTTTTAAAATAAGTATTTATATCAGAAAATAAAAGATAGACTATTCCTACTCATGTCTAGGCAACAGTGAGGAAAGCGTTGGACTTCGGGGGAGTAAAATGTACTATTCCAACCCCAGTCTATGCAACAGTAGAGCAAGCGTTGGTCTTCGGACACGTAAAATTTACTATTCGCACTCCAATCTGTACAACAGTAGGAAAAACGTTGAACTTCGAAGGGGTTACATTTTCTATTCGTACTCTAGTCTGTGCAACAGTAGGGAAAGTGTTGGAATTTGAAGGGGTAAAATCCACTATTCACCCTCCGAGCCTGTGCAACAGTAGGAAAAGCTTTGGACTTTGGAAGGGTTAAATTTACTACTCCCACTACAGTCTGCGCTACTGTTGTGAAAGCCTTAGCGTTAGACTTTGGATGGGTGATATTTACTATTCTCACTCCAGTCTGTGCAACAATAGGGGATGAGTTAAACATTGAAGGGGTTAAATTTACTATTCCCACTCCAGTCTGTGCAACAGTAGGGAAAGGGTTGGGCTTTGGAGATGCAAAATATGCTATTCCAACTCCAGTATGTGCAACAGTAAGGAAACCGTTGGGTTTCAGAGGAGTTAAATTTACTATTCCCACTCCAGTCTGTGCAACAGTGGAAAAAGTGTTGGACTTCGGAAAGGTAAAAGTTACTACTCTCACACCATTCCATGCAGCAGTAGGGAACGTACTTGACTTCAAACACATAACATATTTTAATAACCATAACCCTGTTAGTTGAACAGAAATATAAAAAGCTTAATAGGAAAATTATATCTATAAAAATAAAAAATAATGAAACAATTAACATGATTATTAAAAAATTTAATAAATAATTATGAATTAGAAATGTTAGAAATCACTTAAATTAAAAAATGTGTGTAAAAATATTAACAACAATTACACAAACTATTTTTTAACATGTACAATTAATAGATGAACTAAAATACATAAAACACATAAAGATAATAAAAAAATGATATTATTTACGGCTTCATTATTGAAAATACTTAAAACACCGATATTCTTGATACATTGTATTACTTACCTAAAACATCAATATTCTAGTCAACGATATTTCTGCAACACAATATTTTTGTATCACTATATTGTTTTACAGCTATTTCTGTATCTCGAAATTTACAACTTAGAGCTTTCAGACGAGTTATACAGGCAGGACCACTGACTGCCAACCAAAAAAGGAAGACCTCAAGCAGCGCAGCAGCCTGAAAATAGGTGGTCTGACCTCCACTGTTGACAGCACTACAACCAGCCACTGACCTTATTACAAGCACACAGTCGCTGTGGTCTCCCCCATGGCAGTCAACCAACAGCAGTCTGAACCACAGTGGTTTGCGGTCAGCAAAGTAATACACAACTTTGCATTGGATGAATTTAAAAACACAGCTGACACACCTTGCCACACTGGGCACACCTGCAAAGGACACTATAAAACCTACCCCTTCACAGACCACAATCATTTGCATTGTCAACGCAAAACACAGTAGCCAGAATGCTTTTTGTCCACAGAGTCCATATATTAGGCATCCCTTTTTTTCACCATCCAAATGAACACCCTGCACACACTTTTGTATATTCACACCCTTTTGCTCTTCCCCTGTTTAGTAAGTCACTGTCACCCATAGTTTTTTTCCACCGTGTCACGTTTAAAAAGCCCCTGTTTTTCAGAAGATGAATTAAGAGACCTTGGGCCTGATTACAACTTTGGAGGAGGTGTTAATCCGTCCCAAAAGTGACGGTAAAGTGACGGATATACCACCAGCCGTATTACGAGCCCATTATATCCTATGGAACTCGTAATACGGCTGGTGGTATATCCGTCACTTTACCGTCATTTTTGGGACGGATTAACACCTCCTCCAAAGTTGTAATCAGGCCCCTTGTTTGTAGCACAAGTCCAGCATATTCCTCTCAGTAGGAAAATCAAAATGTGGGACAGGATCGTTGACAGAGTGAATGCTGTAAGCACCACCCTGTGCACAATGGAGGATATTAGGAAATAGTGGCATGACCTCAGGGGCAAGGTCCGTTCCCTGGTCTCCAAGCACCAGCTGCAGGCCAAGAAGACTGGTGGTGGCCCTCCCAGTATTCCATTACATCTCTTTCCATGGGAGGAGAAGGTATGGCAATTCTGCATCCTGAGAGCTTGGCAGGAATACCTGAGGGAGTGGAGTCTAGTAAGTCACAACACAAAAAAAGTAATTCACAAAATGCAATGTCATGCATGCTTGCAGCTTACCTTTTGCCTCATTTACTGTTGCTCCACTCACCAGCCCATTGTGCACCTTTCCAAAGACCTCTAGTTGGCTAATCTTAATTGAAGTGTACTCACTGGTGGAGATGACATTTGTATAGTGTGTAGAGTACAGGGTCTGACATGACTACATCTCCCAGCAGCCACTCTTTCTATATCTCCAAACACCAGACCAGTGTTAATTTGTCCAAATTACCCTGTGTGGTAGTACAGGAGCTAACATGACTACAACTCCCAGGAGGCACTATTCCTGTAACTACAAACACTAGCACAGTAGTCACATGCTACAATACATCTGTTAATTAACTCTCAATTGAAGTTTACTCACCTTGGAGGGAGAACATTGGTCAAGTGTGTGTGGTAGAGAGCGTGATCTAACTGCAACTCACGGGAGGCACTGTTTAAACAACTCCAAACAGCAGCCCAATGGTCACATGCCCCAACATATCTGTTTCACAATTATTAATTGAAGTGGACTCACTTGGGGAGGACAACATTTGTATAGTGTGTGTAGTAGAGAGAGTGATCTGACTGCAATTCACAGGAGGCCCTGTTGCTCTAACTCCAACCACCAGCACAGTGGGCACATGCCCCAATATATTTGTTTCACAATTATCAATTGAAGTGGATTCATCTGGGGGGATAACAGTAGTATGGTGTGTGTAGTAGAGAGAATGACATGACCGCAACTCCCAGGAGCCACTGTTTCAGCAACTCCAACCACCTGCCCAGTTTTCCCTTGTCCCAAGATCCCTGTTTGTCAACTCCCAAATTAAGTTTATTCACCTGGGGGGATAACATTGGTCAAGTGTGTGAAGTAGATGGAATAACCTGACTGCAACTCACAGGAGGCACTGTTGCTCTGACTCCAAACAGTGTCTACTTGACTAAAGACCCCTGTAGGCAAATGTCAATGTCAGTGTACTCATCTTGGAGGATACCATTTGTCAAATGTGGGAAGTAGAAGGAGTGACATGATTACTAAGACCAGGAATGCCCTGTGTCTAAAAAAACAACCACCAGCCCAGTGTTCTGTTTTCTAAATACCATTGTTTGGTTACTCAGTTGAGGTGTACTCACCTGGGAGGATACCATTTGTATAGTTTGTGTACTTGAGAGAGTGACATGACTGCAACTCCCAGTAGGCCCTGTATCTTTAACTCCAAACACCAGCCCAGTTTTCACTTGTCCACATACAACTGTTTGTCAAATTCCAAATGAAGGATACTCACTTGGGCGGACACCATTTGTTTAGTATGTGTAGTACAGGGAATGACATGACTGCTAGGGCCAGCCCAGTGTCCTCTTCTCCAAAGACCCCTGTTTGGTAACTCACTTGGGAGGACTGTATTTGTAAAGTGTGTGTAGTACAGGGCATTGATGATGACTGCAACTCCCAGGAGGCTCTGTTACTGTCACTCCAACGGCCAGTCCAGTGTTCTCATCTCCAAATATCCTTGTTTGGGAACTCACAAATAAAGTGTACTCAAGTGATAGACAACATATATCGAATGAGTGAAGTAGAGGGAATGCCATGCCTAAGGCCAGGAGCTCTGTTTCTGTAACTCCAAACACAAGCCCAGTGTTCACTTGCCCAAATATCCATCTTTTTAACTCTCAATTGAAGATTCCTCACATGGGAAGATATCATTCGTATAGTGGTAGAAAGTAGAGGGAGTGACCTGAATGCAGAGCCCAATACACCCGTTTCTCTAACTCCAACCATAAGCCCAGTGTTCATTTGCTCAAATCACTCTATTAGTGAACTCTCAAATGAGATTTAGTCACTTGGGAGGATTACATTTGTTGTATGTTTAGTATAGAGAGTGACATCACTGCACCTCCCAGGAGGCACTGTTTATATAACTCCAAACACCTGACCAGTGTTCACTTGTCCAAAGACCCTTGCTTGCTAACTCTCAATTGAAGTTTACTCACCTGGCAGTGACCGATATACAGATCATGCCCAACTAAGAGATATGTCTATCTACCTGGCTCCATCTTGACCTGCTAACCCAAGATGAAACTATTGAGAATAGGAATGACATCTTACCCAACATGTATAACAGGTATTTCTATGTCCTCAAGAAGCATCGCCAGACTGGTATTGGCAGCAGACACATTAACACTTCATTATGCACTTGATGACTCCAGTCACATGTACAACAAAGTCGTGGGTCTGCCTGCATCATACTCAACTAGGCCTCCAAATGGTCAAAGCCATATGTTGCCTGGCCACTGTTATGCCTGCAGGGATAATTTACAGTCCACCCTTCCAAATGCTAATGATCTGCACATTTCAGCAGCTGCCTCAGTCAAAAATATCTGGCATGCTCCACAAATGTAAAGTCAATACAACCAATAACATGGGTATTAGTCACAATTGGACTATCTGCAACTTAACTTTGTACAAGGTCAATGCTTACTGTAACACTAAACGGTTGGAGGTAGATGTCACAATACAACCAGTAACATTGTACATTTCACATCAACAGGTGGAGCTTTCACTGGGCACATAGAGGCCAAATAAGAGACTGCCACTGCCCCTCAGATGAAGCCCTCAGTGAAGAAGAAACTCTTGGACATCTGAATGTGGAGGACAGTTCTGGACCATTTGGGCAACCTGCTCAGACACCAAAAGTGAGTTTCACTGTGGCCAAGTTGAGACCTCCCAGCCCGGTTGCCTCAACATCACAGGCAGTCATTCGCCCCCCCCCCCCAATGTGCGTACCAAGCACAGTGTCTACCATCTCATTGACCCAGTCCTGGATCCTGAGTTGCAGTGCACCACTTCAGACATTGAGGTTCCAGGACCCAGATGGAGAGGGAGCCCTGTGGCAAGGGCTCAGGCCCGTGATGGTAGGGTGCGTGGGAGTGATTCTGTGTCTCAGTGGGGTGAGGCCACTGGGGCGAATGTATGATGGAACAACTCATGTGTCAACCACACATTCCTGAACAACTCGGTTGGAACAACAACTGTGTTGTTTCCACAAATGTCTTAACCATTCATGCCTTTGCAACAATTTTTTGTTAAATGCATGTAAAGGCATATGTGGAATAGTATATGTTTTTTTTGCAGGCCATCCCCCCACCTGCCCTAAAATACAACTACCCCAATAACCCTCACCCACCCTGAGCCCTAAAACCTACCCCAACCCCACCTACCCTAAAAACAACCGACCCCACCTTGAAAAATAAAACTACCCTACCCCTAAAAACAAAATTACCCTGATCCCCTTCACCCCGAAAAACCAACGACCCCCATCCCCAAAAACCAAACTACCCCAACCTCCTACCCCAAAAACTAAACTACCCAACCCCACCTCCAAAAAACAAACTACCTCAAACTACCCCACCCCCAAAAACAAAACTACCCCAATCCCCCACCCCCAAAAAGACTAACTACCGCGACCCCCTGCTCCCCACCACCAAAAACCAGAACTACCCGACCTCCTGCCACCCCAAGCCCTTAATCCATCCCCACCCCTAAAAAGTACCACCAACCCTCCCCCAACCCCACTTACTTGACTATGTCCTCTCCCGATGCTGACTCCCTTTTTCTCTGCCCTAACCACCCATGTGCATTGTTCAGCACATGGTGGGTAAGGCAGAGAAAAAGGGAGCCGTTGTTAACACAAGCGTGGTTCCGTTTGCGTTAACAACGTAGGCTGTTGTTCCAGAGTCATTGTTCCGGATGCTCCCCCACTGGGGCTGCTCCTGGATGGAACACCATCAGCCACATCATGGGGGTCTATCAGGAGTCCCAAGGCGTACTGCGCCAGATCTTTACCGAATTCTGGGACATCAAGTAACTACAAAGGGACATGCAAGAACAGATGAAGGCCCACAATACCAACATGACCTCCGTAACAGGGGTGCTGAGGGACATTCACACAGTCCTGAGCAGGGCTTTTCAAAAACACCCTTCTCCTTCCTTTAGCTCATCAACACCAGGCCCATCAACATCGGTGCCAGCCACTAGAAGGGAGGCCCTGCCAGAGAAATAACCCACCCCTGTATCTATAACATTAGATCCCTCCCCCCCACTCAAGTGGGGTCATCCAGCAAAGAATCCAGGTAGCACGGATGGCAAGACCTCCACCACTGCCTGCACGTGACCTCTTCCTAAAGGACCTCCTTTGTGTGCCACACATTCACTCTGTTGACTGATTCTCAACCACCTACCAGTCACAATGGGAGGAATACTCTGAACTTTGGACTCCCAATAGTGTGGCATCTACTCCAATGATTTCCTTCACCATGACTGAATCTTCAATTTTCATTTTAGTCCCTTTCTGTTCAAATTGTATTTTCTGCATTAGCATTATAATAAATTCACCCATCAAAAACTCATTGTCTGCTTGATTAATTTCCACATTTTGATATGTAGAGTTGTAAGACCATGTAAACCAGGTGATGAGGACATATGTTACTTGTGCAAGCAGGGATATGTTTCAGGTACACAGTGTCCTGCTGGGGATCACAACAATTATGCACATTAGTACAAATGTCTGGTCAAACCAACATTTTATTCCAGAGTACAGCACATAGGCTGTCTATATGTCTGGACTTTTAGAAACAGGACTGTCTGACTCATACTGAGTCAAAGTACATATTCCAAGGTACAGCCCCCTAGACCATGGAAGGAAGGGATTTGCCAGACATTTCCCTGTAGAATAGGCAAACATTAACGTGGATGATGTCACCAGCTTGAGCCTTATCACATACCATACCAAATAATTTAAAATCATATAATCCAAGATACAGACAGATGGCAGTACAACAGTCCCTGATCACAGGCCCATCGTAATCCAATTCCCATGTATCTGGTGTTTTGCCACAAACAAATGTCAGTGTTGTGGCACAGCCACTGTGGCCTCCAATGATGAAACACATCTACAGCTACATACTGGTCATACAAAAAGTGTTTAGCCAATGTGAAGGTACAATGACTTGGTTGCAATCTATGACTACTTATTACATGCCCACATGATGATACACATAATGCAATCAACCCACCACAGCACAGAAAACTAGTCCATTGACCATTTATGTCCTTCCACCCAACCACTGTGCAAACTGTCTTGGCACAGGTCTCATACACCCAAACTCTGTGACCTACATCAGCTGGAACAATTTATGTTCACTTTGTATGTCAAAACAGCATCAGATACCTGCCAAAGTCACAACTCTGAAATGAGCACATGACAATGTCATGGTGAAGGTACCTATACAAAGACAAAACAAGGAGTATAGGCTCGAAAACATACTTATGGCACAAATCACATAACAAGCCTCTGGAAAACAAATTACATTGCAATTAAACTGACACAAACAAAGCAACATCATCAAGGTGGGGATGTGTCAAAAGCTATCTCATCAAGCAGCCTTTGGCTGAATATTGCAGAGTATCAGCTCCCTAGCTGTTTCTAAAACAATAAACTCCACTCTTTCTCATAAATACAGTTCATTGTACACTCACAGTCATTTCATTACATGACAAACTTACACTCATCAAAAGTAGCTGTTGACAAGATCTTCCCGCAAGTCAGTTCCTTCCTCTTCACCACTGTCATCCTCACTTGGAATTTGAGAAGTCTCACCGGGTGGCACTGCAGGCTCCCCCTTCTCTGGAATGTACAGGTCATTCCTCCGCAGGACGACGTTGTGGAGCATGCAGAATGCCACAGTGATTTGACACACTTTCCCGGTTGAGTAGAGGAGGGTTCCAACAGTCCGGTCTGAACACCTAAGTCTGGCCTTCAAGACCCCAAACGCCTGCTCCACTACTCGCCCTGTTCTTCCATGGGTCTCATTGTAACAGACAATCCCTGGCATAGTTAGATTCCTCAGTGGCGCCAACAACCAAGGACGATTTAGATATGTGGAGTCTCCTGTAAAGGAATGGGACATATGTGCAACAATGAGTCACTCAATTACTGATTATAGGACCTGACATTGCACACACACAAGCAGGACAAATGCGACTTACCACCCAGCCAGGTCCTCTCTGGGAACAGTTGTGACATCAGCTGGAGTATGGTGCTGTTTTGCATTATGAAGGAATCGTGGGCTGAACCAGGATAACATGCCCAGATGTGAAATATAGAGATCCACCAAACATACGACTTGGGCAGTGATGGACTAGTAGTTCTTTCTGTTACGATAAACATGTTCATTGGCCTGCGGTAGCACCAAGCCAACATGTGTGCCATCAATGGCCCCCACCACATGTGGGAGTCAGACAAAACCATAAACGTCAGCCTTCACATTGACTAAATCCTCTTCTAACCTGATATACCTGTCAAGGTGTTTCAACATTGCTGAGAGGACATTCTTCCACACCAGACTGAACATAGGTTGGGACATACCAGTAAATAGGGCCACGGTATGTTGGAAGGGCCCTGTGGCAAGACTGTAGGCCTCACTCCTGTGACACATGTTAAAAAGGACTTGTTCAATCCTACTGATCACTACACAGTATGGTTCCACCACAGCAAACGTGCTGCTTAATTCCTGGTAAAAGCAGTAGCCATTCACCACTGTAATGGTAGAACATTGGGTGCCTCTCCCGATCCAACGGGTCTGCAATCCGCGAGCCAGGCCTATGTCATGATGTACATGCATTTTCCGTTCTTGCGTTCTTGCTTATGTCAACAAAATCAGCATTAGGAATCCAGACATCAGTACAGTTGGGGCACTCAAAGCAGGGGTCAACATCGATTATCATGAGGAGGACTTTTCAATCCTAACAGAAAATAACACAGAGACAACATAACAAGGCAAACCAATTGAATTAATATTGAAATAATTAATCACTGGAACAATGATTCATTGTAGAATATTAATAAGCATAACCTTTGGTTGGATTCATGACAAACACCATAACATTATGGCTCATTCATGAGGATTGTAGACCAGGTTAAACCCTCTCTGTATAAGCTTGAGCCATAGGCAAGGACCTATACTATAACAAAGGAGACAACCTGTTAAGAACAGTGTAGCATGAGCGAAAAGTCTAGAATGGTACAGAAACATTGCACCCTGTGAGGGTAGAATGTCCTACATTAAATGAAGAGAAACAGAAGAACAAGATTTGCCATCATTGGTGCTCACAAAGTTCCAGTATTTTAATTAGAATTTTAACATCGTAATTCTATTTAGAGAATTGGAATGTTTTGCTTGCCTTTGCAGACAATGAGGTGCCAATAATGACCAATGCCTTTTTTTCTGTATCTCAATATTCAAGTTAGAACATTCTAGCATCATAGAGTGAAATGATTTAATAGGAGTATCGCACTTCTGAGAGATTTGAACCCTTTGACTGCCCTATTGACATAAATACACATCATAAAAATGTGTTGTTAAAATGCCCTTATTATGTATATTAATGGTTGTTATTTTTATTTATTTTTAACTTGTCCTCCAATGGAGGCTAAACTCCTGCTAGTGCTAGCAGGTTTTAAAATAGGTTTATTAGTGTTGGATCTATTATGAGAACCGCCAAACTCCTAAATGAGGCAAATGGCCCAGTGCTCATCTCTAGCCGAGCTCATTAATACTTGTGAGACATCATATGTGACATCAAACACATGAAATGGACCTGGCAGGGAATTTCTAGCTCCACTCAGCTCCAACCAAGAATCAAGCTGCTGGGAGGGCTACAGGAGGGGATAAGGGTAGGCAGATATACCCTAGACATGCCCACCAGCTCAAGCCACATTTTTCAAGAAGTGTGTACAAAGGGATATGAGGGAGAGGGTGGAAGGCACACCGACCCCTCCGACCTTTCCTTTCACCACCCTTTCTAAGCCACTAATATAATAAATGAACCAGGAGGTGGTAATTGAAAGCTGATGGACCAGGATTTATTATTGCCTCTTTCAATTTCCACTACCCAATTGAAATTCACACAGCTCCTTCTTTTCACAAAGGTTCTCTGTTCACCAGGCCATTGTGTAATGAAGGATCTGTGTATTTGTGTCCTAGCAAAGATTAATACTTTGGGCCTCATTACGAGTTTGGCAGACGGGATTACTCTGTCACAAATGTGATGGATATCCCATCCATAATATTACAAGTTCCATAGGATATAATGGAACTTGTAATACGGTGTGTGGGATATCCGGCACGTTTGTGACAGAGAACCCCCCCTCCGCCAAACAAGTAATGAGACCCTCTATGTGGACATTTTTGTAGCCTAATTAAAATCCCCCAAAATATCTGACTCCTTCCTGGGGCATGGACTATCAGTTCTGTGTCCCAGAAAGGATTCAGGCACTATTTGGGCATTTTCTTAGCATCAGAAAAAAGCCATACGCATATGGGTCTTTGTTGGGGCACAGAATTGCATGAAACAGATATATAGGTTTTGTAGTTTCTCCAAAAACCCACAACACACTTAGCCAACAATTGAGACATTATTTGAAAAAAAAAATCACTGAGCATTGTTCTTGCATCACTTGATATTGGAAACTCAAACAACACGCATTCTGGATGAATAAGCGCCAGGTATTTTTAATTCTGCCCAACAATCTGAGTTTAAGGATTAGGCATCATTTGAACCGTTATGAATTTTGAATTACACATAATGACTGGTAATTCTAAGTAAGTGTTTTAAAACAAAATGCTTTTGTAGATATTGAATTTATATAAGACATCAAAAAGACAGATCTCTTTAACAGATAATGGCACGTCATACTGGCCTGCATTTTCACACTTCTTATTGCAATGGTATCCCACAAGTGTAGGTGATCCTGTTGTCTGGGAAAGGAAAGACCCAAGAATATGACAATGAAAAGTGGAAAAAAGAAACATGAAGGTGGGTTACTTTTTGGGATGAGTGTAGCTGCATTATGTGGGCTTGATGGAAGAGAGCATCTAGGAAAATATATCAGCCCCATACATTTCTGAGAACTGCACACCCAGGTTAGTCATAGGTGGCTGCAACATATTTTCTTACCTTTGCTAATGCGTCCCTTTATTCACTCTGGGACTCATTTTAGGCCAATGAATCTTTTGACCCTGTTTGAAGACACCTTAGGACGAGATAGCTAATTAACATGTCAATCAATATGTCAATAACTTCATCAATATTCACCATAACAAAACAACTCAGATTATTCAATGACATTAAAAGGACTCAGGAATCACCATGACCTTTCAGTCATGAATAACCACACCAGTTTAGTACGTTTTAGTGATGTTTATTCCCTATTGATTAGAATTCTAATAGCAAGTTTATTAGTCTCAATATCAAAAAGCTCATCAACATTGTCATAATTTGGCAACTCGAATAAGACTTCAACAAAGCAAAGATCACGAACATTAGAACATAGCACAACGTCAACATAGGTTATCCTTAGCAGAGTAACATTAGCGCATCATTCAACAAAGCATAAATTCAGTCATTTGTTTATTTGTGTCTGTGTAGTGAACTCCTTAACTAACCTCGAATTAGCATTGGCATGTTGGGCTTCATGCAAAACAATTTAGCAACATCAATTTGGAAAACCTCTAACTATGGTCTCAGTCAAAAGGAAGCAGTTGGTACCTAGAAAGGAAAAGCAAACAGACAATTACAATTTCATTGTCATATAGTTACCCTCCGTATTGGGTCAGCATACAGATTCCGCCTTCGTCCTCAGGACATCAGTTAATTCGCCATCAGCCAGGAATTCAGCACAGCTCGGTAAGGCAGGGTAAAAAGAGTACTTCCCTCATAAGGAGGTGAAGTATAAATGGGCAAGTTAAGGCAAGGATGGTTTGAAGAACCAAACGGCAAAGTCTCTAAGTAGAGTGACAAAGGCCCATATTTATAGTTTTTTAGCGCCGCATTTGCGTCATTTTTTGACGCAAAAGCGACGCTAACATACAAAATACAATTGTATTTTGTAAGTTTGCGCCGCATTTGAGTCAAAAAGCGCCGCAAATGCGGCTCTACAAAAGTATAAATATGGGCCAAAGTGTCTGGGTCATAGCAAAGTTTGCAATAGCATCTCCCTAACTAACTCATTTTCTTGTGTCATAGGTTTTTATCCCTTTTCTATTGTACAGTGCCCTAATTCTTGATTGGATAGGGTTGGCACCCCACTATCTTCATCCAATGAGTTTCCAATGAGTTCATCAAAATTGTCACCCCATAACAGTTCTCACGTAGTTTATTGGTTCTTATGAGTGACGTCTCCAGCGGGTAGAATGTCCTGTATGATTTCATACTCTCGTGGTCCTTTTCGCATCTTCAGTCAGTGGCTCCATTTTCTGTACCGGTTCAGGCGACCTTGTACCTGCGACTAGTCTACACTGTTGCATTCAGCAAGAAGGTTTCCTTGAGCAAGTCGAATTTCATGAGAACGGATCTACTACAGTTACACTCATCTTCTAGCTTTTGGAAAAGTACGAGTTCATGTCCTTCAGCAAGTCTGCACACTGTACGTTAGAAAAACACATTTAATATTAAACCGGGCAGCTAGGCCTCGACTCATGCTAACTAAGGCCTAATGATTTATTAGCAGAACTTTAGCATAGAACTCTTAATATTAGTGTAAAATCATACATTAACACATTAATTCTACATCATTAGTTGGTTTGATTAATCATTCTATACATTGGCGGCCACTCCCGGTGGGCACATTTCAAGCGTGCGTTTAGCAGAATCACATTAATACATCTTCCATACGGAATTATTACGCATTAGTTCATAAACCTTTCATGTTAGTTTCTGAGTATATAAGCTATGCTCTCTCACCCTGATTGCTCTACCAATGTTTAACTTTGTTTCACAAAACAGAGTTTTCTCATAGGTCTGTGCTGGGGAGTTCTGGAATTTGTGGCAAGCGATAAAAGTCTCATTGCCCAGTAAACAAGTAGCTGACATGTTTGGGTGGGCCTATGTTAATGGATAGAACAGACCAAAACTATTACTATGGGAATCATTGTATTGTTAATGTGTCTTCACATGGTTAAAGGTTTGCACTACTCTTGTAGCATGCAGCAGGCTCATCCACAGACATAGGGTACCATTTTTTATCAAGTTTGCAAATGATTGATGGTGGAACATTTGCAGTTTTCCAAACGTTCTGGAAATTATACTTTTTGTAGCCATAGATTGACAACTTCAGGGCTTTCTGGATAAACATGATGGGAGCATAAAAGCCTCATGACCCCTTGTGTCTCTACATTTTAGAAAACTGTAGGTTTGCTAGCTTTCTCTGGGAGCCAGCTTACCTCACTCCCAAATACTGTAAAAACTCCATTAGGAAGCTCACAATCAAAGATATTCCTGATTGTCTAGAGTGTGGATCCCTGCTCGAACTCATTGAACACCCATGCATCTGTTAGATCACAAAGTCCAAGAAACCTCGAAGAACACAAATGTGGGTCAAGCATTGGCATGGGTATCTTCCTATGTGAGGAAGACTGAAAGGGATTACCATGTTTTGGGGAAAATCCAAAAAACAACATGTTGAAGGTATTGTTTCAGCCAGTTGTTTAGGGTAAGAGGGGTATCATTTCCTGAGATAGAAATGTCAAGGTATGTACATGTAAAATATATGAATGTCATTTATGTTTCCATACGACATAGAGGTGAGGCCTGTGACCAAATGATGGGCATCCTAAACTGCTGTTTGAATTTCAGTTACAGTCCTAAATTTCCAAAATAACTGTTTATGGTTGTTAGACCTGACAGCCTTAGGGTTGTCACCCTCAACTTTTTGCCTGCCTCCCTCCACTTTTTGACATTGTTTTTGCTGGTTTTAGTAATCTGCGCACTTTACCACTGCTAACCAGTTCTAAAGTGCATATGTTCTCTCCCTTAAAACATGATGACATCGGCTCATACCCAATGGCTTATTTAATTTACTTATAAGTCCCTAGTAAAGTGCACTACATGTGCCAAGGGCCTGTAGATTAAATGCTACTAGTGGGCCTGCAGCACTGATTGTGCCACCCATATAAGTAGCCCCTTAACTATGTCTCAGGCCTGCCATTGCAAGGCCTGTGAGTGCAGTTTCACTGCCAATTCAACTTGGCATTTAAAAGTCCTTGCCAAGCCTTAAACTCACTTTTTCTACATATAAGTGACCCCTAAGGTAGGCCCTAGGTAACCCATAGGGCAGGGTGCTATGTAGATAAAAGGCAGGACATATACCTGGTAGTGTAAAACTCCTAAATTCGTTTTTCAATCAATCAATCAGTGTACTTGTAGAGTGCGCTACTCACCCATGAGGGTCTCAAGGTGCTTTGAGGGGGGGGAGGGAGCTGCTACTGCTCAAACAGCCAGGTCTTGAGGAGTCTTCTGAAGGTCAGTCGGTCCTTGGTCTGCCATAGGTGGATGGGGAGGGTGGTCCAGGTCTTGGCCACGAGGTAGGAGAAGGATCTGCTGCTGGATGTTGTCCTGTGGATGCGTGGGACGGTGGCGAGGGAGTGTTCGGCGGAGCAGACCTGACGGTTTGGGGTGTAGAAGGTGAGACTATCGTTGAGGTATGCTGGTCCAGCATTGTGGAGTGCTTTGTGGGCATGGGTTAGGAGTTTGAATGTGATCCTTTTGTTGACGAAAGCCAGTGTAGGTTTCTCAGGTGGGCTGTGATGTGACTGTGGCAGGGGATGTTGAGGATAAGGCGTGCGGAGGCGTTCTGTATCCATTGCAGTCATTTCTGGAGAGCTGCCGTGGTTCCCACGTAGAGAGCATTGCCGTAGTCCAGTCTGCTGCTGTCGAGGGCCTGGGTAACCGTCCTTCTGGTTTCGGTAGGGATCCACCTGTAGATTTTGCGGAGCATGCAAAGGGTGTTGAAGCAGGAGGACGAGACGGCGTTGACTTGTTGGGTCATGGAGAGCAATGAGTCAAGGATGAAATTCAGGTTGCGGTCATGGTTGGTGGGCATTGGTGCGAATCCCAGTGAGGGCGGCCACCAGGAGGCGTCCCAAGCGGAGGGGGTGGGGCAGAGGATGAGAACCTCTGTCTTATCTGAGTTAGGGTTTAGTCGACTGTTCTTCATCCAGTTGGCGACGGCCTTTATTCCCTCGTGGAAGTTGGTTTTGGTTGTGGCGGGGTCCTTGGTGAGGGAGAAGAAGCCGGGTGTCGTCAGCATAATAGATGATGTTGAGGTTGTGAGATCGGACGATTTTGGTGAGCGATGCCATGTAGACGTTGAAAAGTGTCGGGCTGAGGGAGGAGCCCTGTGGTACGCCACAGATGGTCTTGGTGGCTTCAGATAGGAATGGTGGGAGGTGGACTCTCTGTGTTCTGTCAGTGAGAAAGGAGGTGATCCAGTCCTGGGCTTTGTCGCAGATCCCTGCGTTGCGGAGGCGTGTATGGTGGCAGACGGTATCAAAGGCGGCCAAGAGGTCCAGGAGGATGAGGGCTGCTGTTTCGCCTTTGCCCAGGAGGGTCCAGATGTCGTTGGTTGCTGTCTTGGTGCTGTGATTGCTGCGAAAGCCGGATTGAGACGGGTCCAGAATGTTGTTTTCCTCCAGGTGGTGGGACAGTTGCCTGTTGATGATCTTCTCGAGTACCTTTGCCGGGAACGGAAGTAGGGAGATGGGCCGGTAGTTTTTGAGGTCCTTGGGGTCCGCCTAGGGTTTCTTGAGTAAGGCTTTGATCTCAGCGTGCTTCCAGCTCTCCAGGAAGGTGGCGGTCTCGAAGGAGCTATTGATGATCAAACGGAGTTGGGAGGGCGATGATGGAGCTTGCTCTGTTGTAGATGTAGTGTGGGCAGGGGTCAGATGGAGAGCCGAAATGAATGGTGTTCATTACTTCAATGGATTCGGCGTCGTTGACGTGTGTCCAGGAGAGCAGGAGATTGGTGTGGTTGGGGGGCGATGAGTCGGAGGTGTTGATGGCTGCTGGTGAGGTCATGTTGTTGAAGCTGTCATGGATGTCAGCGACCTTGCGGTGAAAGAAGGTGGCGAGGGATTCGCAGAGGTCTTGGGAAGGTGGGATGTCGATGGTGCTGGAGCTGGAGTTGGGGAGTTCCTTTACGATTTTGAAGAGCACTTTGCTGTTGTGTGCGTTGTTATCGATACGTTCCTTGAAGGAGGATCTCTTGGTGGCTCTGATGAGCTGGTGGTGCTTGGGGATGGCGTTCTTGAGGGCTGTGTGGGTGGCTGGTGTCTTTTCCTGGCGCCACTTTCTCTCGAGTTTGAGGCTGATCTGTTTGGAGGTCGGTGGTGAATCAGGTGGCCTTACTGATGGTGCGGTTGTGAGAGGGTATTTTGAACAGGGCGAGAGTGTTGCCGCAGTCTTCAATCCATTGCCTGAGGTTGTGGGCGGCTGAGTCGGCGTCGGTGGAGTCAGCTGGTGGGGCTCGGGCGAGGGCGGAGATCAGCCAGTTGTTGGTGATCTTGTTCCAGCTGCGGTGGGGGATTGGTTGCAGGAGGTGGTGGGTTTATTGAAGGTGAAGTGGACGCAGAGGTGGTCGGTCCAGTGGAGTTCGGTGGTGTGGCTGAAAGTGATGTGTCTGCTGGCGGAGAAGATGGGGTCGAGTGTGTGTCCGGCGGAATGGGTGGGAGATGTGACTAGTTGATTGAGCCTGAGGTTGGCTAGGTTGTCGAGCAGGGAGATCGAGTTGCTGTCATTGGTGTTTTTGAGGTGGAAGTTCAGGTCCCCGAGGAGAATGTAATCTGTAGAAGCTAGGGCTTGAGCGCTAGCGATGTCGGCGATGAAGTCACTAAACTGAGGTCGGGGTCCTGGGGGTCTGTAGATGAGGGTGCCCCTGAGGGTGGTCTTGCGGTCGAAGTGGATTTGGCAGTGCATCTGTTTGGCACTGCTGAGGGTGTCTTCGGTGTTGGTTGAGATTCTGATGGTGTTCCTGTGGACGATGGCGATCCCTCCACCTGGTCTGTTGATGTGGTCTCTGCGGGTGATCTTGTAACCGTCTGGAATGGCCATGGCGATGTCGGGAGCTGAGGATAGGATCAGCAAGGTCTCTGTCAGGAATGCGATGTCCGGGGAGGAGGAGACGAGAAGGTCCAAGAGCTCGATGGCGTGCTTGTGGATGGAGCAAATGTTGAGAAGGATGCACCTGAGGTGGTGGTCAGGAGGGTGGAGAAGTTGCAGATCCGGCAGGAGAAGGGTCCGTGGGCGAGCTCTGGTGACGCCTGGACGCAGATGGTAGAGTGGACGATGTTGAAGGCATGGTGGGCGTTGGCGTCATAGTGTCGTCTGGTGCCGAGGGATCTCCAGAGGTACTGGCACTAGGCGCGGTCCAGGCGCGGACGGGCGCAGAAGGGGTTGCCACTGGCCCGCCTCTGGCGCGCAGCGGCCACCATTTAGAGGGGGAGGTGGGAGGGAGGAGCAGCTGGGAGGTGGGAGGGAAGCGCGAATGTGCGCGTGAGGGGGCGGTGCCACGGGGGATGCAGAGGCAAGGGAAACCACAGGGGAAGCCTAAGGGCAAGAAAAATAGTGGAAAAAAGGCACAAAAACAGGGCAAGAAAAACAGAGAAGCAGTGAAAAAAGAAAGTGAAAGACAGACACAAGGCAAACAGAAAGACAATACTTATGGCACCACTGGACCACCAGGGATGAGGTACAGGCGGGGCCTGCGGGTGGAGGAGGGCCTCGAACTCACAGTAGCAGCTGCGAGGGCGGGGAGAGGGACACGGGCACAACGGTGGAGCTGTGCGGCGCAGGGAGCTTCTCCTGACTGAAAAAGTAGGTTAGGGGTTGCACTACATGTGCCAAGGGCCTGTGGATTAAATGCTGCTAGTGGGCCTGCAGCACTGATTGTGCCACCCACATAAGTAGCCCCTTAACCATTTCTCATGCCTGCCATTGCAAGGCCTGTGAGTGGAGTTTCACTGCCAATTCGACTTGGCATTTAAAAGTCCTTGCCAAGCCTTAAACTCCACTTTTCTACATATAAGTCACCCCTAAAGTAGGCCCTAGGTAACCCATAGGGCAGGGTGCTATGTAGATAAAAGGTAGGACATATACCTGTGTAGTTTATATGTCCTGGTAGTGTAAAATCCTAAATTTGTTTTTCACTGCACCTTTCATAGACTAATATTAGGGCTACCCTCATATACTGTTTGAGTGGTAGATTCTGATCTGAAAGGAGTAACAGTGTCATATTTATAATGGCCACAAAGGTAACACAAAATCCTGCTGAATGGTGAAGTTGGATTTAATATTACTATTTTAGAAATGCCACTTTTAGAAAGTAACCATTTCTCTGCACTTAAATCCTTCTGTAACTTACAATTCACATCTGGCTAGGCTAGTTGACAGCTCCCTTGTGCATTTCATTCAGACAACCCCAAACACAGGATGTTCAGTCACACCTGCACATATCTGCATACTGAATGGGTCTTCCTGGGCTGGGAGGGTGGAGGGCCTTATACTTACATTTGAAAGGACAGTCGCCTGCCCTCACACAATGGACTGTCAAACCCCTTAATGGGACCCTGGCAGACAGGATGGAACTGAAAGGGGACCTTGTGCACTTCTAAGCCATTCTTTGAAGTCTCCCCCACTTCAAAGGCACATTTGGGTATTAAAACCAGGTCTCCGACCCTACCAACTCAGACACTTCTGCAGACACATCTTGACAAGATACCTATTGGGAAAGAAACTCTGACCCAGGACCTGCAACCTGCTAAGAGAAGCTGCCTGGCTGCCCAAAGGACTCACCTGACTACTTTGCTGAAAAGGACTGCTGCATTGCTGTTGCCCTGCTGCCTTGCTGCCCTCTGGCCCTGCTGAGAAGTGCTCTCCAAGGGCTTGGATTGAGCTTGCCTTCAGTTTCCTGAAGTCTCAGGGACAAAAAGACTTCATCTCTGCAAAGAACTCCTTGTGCAGTGAAATTCAACACACAGCCTGCTGGAAACAACGCACAGCCTGCACCGCAATGAGAAAATCGATGCGTCGCCGAACCGGAACGACGTAGCTCGACACTTTTTGCTTTTTAAGAACTGAAGACTCTATATGTCATTACAAAAGTGATATTTCCACTTGTATTTATCAAACCTTGATCGTTTTGACCTTATTTTAACCAGATAAATATTCTATATTTTTCTAAACCTGTTTGGTGTATTTTTGCGGTGTCTATACTGTGTTATTGCATGATTTATTGCACAAATAATTTACACATTGCCTTCTAAGTTCAGCCTGACTGCTCAGTGCCAAGCTACCAGAGGGTGGGCACAGGATAATTTGGATTGTGTGTGACTTACCCTGACTAGAGAGAGGGTCCTTGCTTGAACAGGGGGTAACCTGACTGCCAACCAAAGACCCCATTTCTTACAATGGTTTATTACCTGTTGGCATACTGTGCGCATAGAAAACACTTACCTATATGCATGTTTTCATATACTTCACTAAGGAGACCCAGAAGAAATATGTTAGGGGTCAAATCTTGGCAAAGATTTGTATCTCCATAAGGAACTCAACAGGGAATCGCCAGGGTTTGGGGAATAAAATGCTAAACATAGGACAAATATCATGTTCATTGTGATCTCTCAGATAGCAAATCAGAGTGAGAGAAGTCTTCTACCCAGCAGTAGTAACATCAGGGTGTGTAGATATTAAAAATATATAGTTGAAGTATATTTCCACAAACCTCAAAAGTAATACCTGCAACCAAAGACTGGTACTGTGAACCAGTGTTTTGCTTTCAATTGCTGTCTAACTCTTTCAAATGCACTGCACCTATTTCATTACCCGTGGGCACCTTGAAAACATAGTACATTTATATATGCCGGGTACCCTTTTTTACTCATAAGTTCCTAACAACTAAAACTGGTTTGCAAGCCTTGGCATGGATATGTTCCTGTGTTAGATAGACTGGAGAGAATTACTGTGTTTTGGAAACAAATACAAATAATCTGACAATTGTCATGTTCATTCGATCAACCAGACAGCTAATTAGGATGAGACAGATCTTGCACCCAGCAGTAGACACCTTAGGATGTGCAGATGTTAAACATATGTGCTTTTGATACATTTTCATACAGACCTGATGCATCATCTGCAACAAGAAGGTAGGTGCACTAAACCTAAACTGACATTTCACCTTCAGTTGTTTTCCAAATTTCCCAAAATGCACTGTACCAAGTTTACTGCATGTGGCCATTTCGAATGCATAGAGCATCCATATATGTTTGCTGCCCTAATACACAGGAGCATAGATGACCAAGGAATGTGGTTAATTAAACCTTGACGGGGCTATGTTCCTGCATGAGGAAGACTGGAGGAAGTTACCATGTTTTGAAAGATAGACACCAACAACCTCACTAATGTTCAGCACGTTGTACAGGCCAGGCACTCAGGGCAAGGGAGATCTGGCTTCTAACAGTGGAAATCATAGGATGTTTAGATTTTGAAAATGTATAGTCATGGTATGCTTCCGTATAGCCCAGGAGTGGTATTTGTAACCTACAGACTAGTGCACCAAACTAGTTTTTTGTTTTTATTTGATTTTCATATTTCCCAAATGCACTGAGCCTATTTATTGCCCGTGGCCACCCCGAACCAATAGAAAACTGATTTATATCTGCCCCTCTCACTCAGGTGCGTATGCAGAATACAATGGGGTCAAGCACTGGTAGAAATATGTGCTTGCTTGAGAGAGACTTAAGGCAACTACCATGTTTTGAAAAATGATTGCTAAAAATCAGACAGTTGTTATGTTCTGCTTGTTCTGATGGCCAGCCAGTCAGTGCAAGGGACGTCTGGTTGCACTAATTTATTACCTAGGTATTACATTTCGAAAATATATATGTTTGTTTAACCTTTCCCTATAGGCTAGAGCTGGATATCTGTCATCAACAGTAATTCTGCTACAGGTTAGTGACCAGAGTTATTATTACATAATTGATTGCGCAAGCTACATTTTCCACACATATTTGTTATTGCCAGACATCCGGAGCAAGATTTTCTTTGTTGTGTTCCAGGAGTTTCTTTGTCCATTTGAGAAATGTAACAAAATATGGAGCCAATTTTTTAAAACATGTATTTAAACAACCTAAAGCTGATTTAAAAAAAAAAAAAAACCTCCAGGACAGAGTTGTGCAAATAACATTGGCAGTAAAATGGTAAAAGAGCCAGTCCCTCACTAATGGTCTCGGGTCAGTAACTCAAATAAAGGACCCTTGGGCTTCAATGCTACATTATGGGGGTCATTCTGACCTCGGCGGTAAAAGCCGCTTACCGCCGGTCAGAAGGCCGCCACAATACCGCCGCGGCCGCGGTCAGCCGCCACGGACATTCTGACCCACAACTGCAAAACCTCCAAAAATCCGCCCTCCTCTGCAGTCCGCCACATCAGCGGCCAGCGGTAAACTGGAGAAGACCAAACCTCCACCGCCACGCCAACAGAAATACGCCCATCCCATTATGACCCGCAAATCCACGCGGCGGTCATTCAACCGCGGTATTCCATTGGCGGTACACACCGCCGCGGTCAAAATACACACACCTTTACAAACCCCTACCACATTGGACAATTTGAAAGGCACACACCTGAAACACATACACACACCACTCCCACACATCCAATACCATATAAAACACACACCCACATCACCCACAAACCCCTACCAACAAAAACCAGAGACGAAGGAGAGAGAGACACATCAGAGAATAGATAGCCAGACACACAGAGGCACACCACAACATCACACACACCACATAGAAGCACAAAGCACCACACACCAACACACACATCATCACATACACCACCCCACACCTCATACACACCACCCCATGGCACCACAAAGGCACCCACGCTTTTCGGACCAAGAACTCCGGGTCATGGTGGAGGAGATCATAAGAGTGGAACCCCAGCTCTTCGGCTCACAGGTTCAGCACACCACCATAGCAAGGAAGGCAGAGCTCTGGCAGCGGATCGTGGACAGGGTCAACGCGGTGGGACAGCATCCCAGAAATCGAGAGGACATCCGCAAACGATGGAACGACCTACGGGGGAAGGTGCGCTCGATGGTCTCGCGACACAACATCGCAGTGCAGAAGACTGGCGGGGGACCCCCACCCACTCCACCCGAATTCACAACATGGGAGCAAGAGGTACTAAACATCCTGCATCCTGATGGCCTCGCTGGAGTACACGGAGGAATGGACTCTGGTAAGTACAAGGCCAACCACTTCACCCCCCCCCAACATGCTAACCCCCACCCTCACCCCCAACCCCCCAGCACACATCCTCCCTGAGAATGTCTCCCCAGCACAACCCACCCAACACCAACCCCTGCATGCCATCCCCAAACTATGGACACCCATCACCTAAGCATGACCACTGCACATACCCATCCCCCCCCACAAAACACCCTCACAACACCTCCCCCAAGGGAATGCCAGCACTGGGGGACAAGGGCACCCATAAAACGCAAGCTAATGCACACACAGAAACAATAACCATACCCTCTTACCCCATGCAGGACCCGAACGACAACACACCGGTCAGGAGGGACCAGAAATGTCCATCCCACCCCCGGAACAGGCCCCTAGTGATGACAGCAGCTCTGTCGACCTGGAACCTGACGACCAGCCCGGACCATCGGGGACCTCTGGGCAGTCAGTTCCCCTCACCCAGACACAGGCCACTGCAGACCCAACCCCCTCTGGGAACAACAGCACAGCTCCCACCCAGCGGGCCCATGCCTCTGTCTCTAGGACAGGTCAAGCAGCGGTGTGTCTACCACTACAGGGCCCCCAAGGTATCCCACCAACCCAACAACAACAGGGACCTGGGGGCAGTGGGAGTGGGCACACCGTCCAGGGGACAGAGGCCCAGGGAAACAGGGCAACTCGGAGGGCTGCTGTGCGACAGGGGGGGAGGAGAGGCCCAGGGAACCCACTCTCCAAGAGGCCCTCACCACCATCATGGCAGCCTACCACCACTCACAAGAGACGATGGCGACGGTACTGGCCAGGTTCCAGGAGATCCAGGCACAGCAGGAGCAACGCTACATGGGGTTCAGCGACCAACTCAGCAACATCTCAACCGCTATGGGGAGCATAGTCCAGGCCCTGAACCGTATAGAGGACACGTCTCGGGACCATGTGGCATCACACAGGGCCCCTGTCACTAGCCAGGAACAGGAACAGCCTACCACCTCCGCCGGCGCTAGTGGACAGGAGGCCCCACCACAACGACAGCCCACCAGAACCCCACCTCCTGCTGAACAACAACCGCCCCGCAAAAGGAGCCTGAGATAAAAAAAAACGACAGAGTAGGATGTCAAGTCCCCCGCCAGCATCACATACCCCCTGAAGTCCTCCCACTGTTCCACATTGCCACCCTGTCAAACCTTGAACTGCCCCTGCTCCATCCTGCCACAGGCATATGGACAATGCACCTGTGAGACTGAGAACTGGACTCCGCCATGGACATTACTCCACCCCCACCCATCACTGTTTCACTATCATGTACCAATATCTATGCACTAATAATCAATCACACATTGCACTGAAATCAATCAGGACTCAGCCTGTCTTATTTACAAATGTATGAGACATTACATATCAATTACGTATTATTAACATTGTGAATTACACATACCGAGGTAACTTAGCATTAGTCCATGGGCCAACCAAGCCGAGGTCACGTAGTGGCTCATACAGCACAGAAAAGGGAAGGGAAAATCAAACATCATGTTTATAGTTCTGGGGGGAAATCGACAAAGTTGAGATGAAGGAGGCTTTCAGGAAATGTAAAATGGCATGGGTGATTATTACCTGTGTGCTACTGGAAATACTGTTCTATTACTCTGTCCCTGTTGTCTGTGTCGTCCTCTGAGTCTTCCTCCTCTTCACTCTCCGCAGGCTCCACAGCTGCTTCAACACCACCATCTGCACCATCCTCCTGCAGGAAAGGAACCTGACGTCGCAATGCCAGATTGTGAAGCATACAGCAGGCCACGATGATGTGGCACACCTTTGGTGAGTACATCAGGGATCCCCCTGTCATATGCAGGCACCTAAACCTGGCCTTCAGGAGGCCAAAGGTCCTTTCGGTGATCCTCCTAGTTCGCCCATGGGCCTCATTGTACCGTTCCTCTGCCCTGGTCCGGGGATTCCTCACTGGGGTCAGTAGCCAAGGCAGGTTGGGGTAACCAGAGTCACCTATTAGCCACACACGTTGTCTCTGTAGCTGCTCCATCACATAGGGGATGCTGCTATTTCGCATCACATACGCGTCATGCACTGACCCTGGGAACTTGGCATTTACATGGGAGATGTACTGGTCAGCCAAACAGACCACCTGGACATTCATCGAATGATAACTTTTTCTGTTTCTGTACACCTGCTCATCGTCTTTTGGGGGTACCAAAGCCACATGGGTCCCATCAATGGCACCAATGATGTTGGGGATATGTCCAAGGGCATAGAAATCACCCTTCACTGTAGGCAAGTCACCCTCCTCTGGGAAAATGATGTAGCTCCGCATGAGTTTCATCAGGGCAGACAACACTCTGCTCAAAATCTTTGAAAACATAGGCTGAGACATTCCAGATGACATGGCCACTGTTGTCTGGAATGACCCAGTTGCCAAAAAATGGAGGACTGACAAAACCTGCACCAGAGGGGGAATCCCTGTGGGTTGGCGGATGGGGGACATCAGGGCTGGCTCCAGCTGGGCACACAGTTCATGGATAGTGGCACGGTCAAGTCTGTATCGAAGTATTATATGGCGTTCTTCCATTGTCGACAGGTCCACCAGCGGTCGGTACACGCGAGGATTCGTCCTTCTCCTCGCAAGTCCCAGCGGACGGTGCCTAGGAAGGACAACATGGAGCACAGAGTCAGGCAAACCACAGGTACGTACAGACAGCTTGCACAGTTAAAGAATGGCAATGGGTTGAAAGGCGTGTATGTGTGGCAATGCAAGGCCTAGGCCTGTGTGTCGCAGTCAAAATTAAGCCATGTAGGCCCTTGAAATGGCGGCTGCCTGACTTGTGAAGTGGGACAATGGGATGTGAGGTCAATGCGCTGGCGGGGCACACCGTGGCGGTAGGCGGTCGAAGACCGCGGCGCAAAGCCGCATTGGTTAACATTGAACCCTATGGGTTTCAGGAGCCAATGACGATGTGCGCCGGCAGTCGCGGTACGCACCGCCGCGGTACGCACTGCCGCAGGCGTGACCGCCATTTCCTAGCTGATTGATCACTCGAGACCTGATCATCCACAGGAGAGGACCTATACTGCAAGTGCTGCTGTGACCTCGGTCTGGAAGTGACAATGGCTGCTGCGACTGGGGAAAGGGCCCCTACCTTCACGTCTGAAGAGTTGGAGAAGCTCGTGGATGGGGTCCTCCCCCAGTATGCGCTACTCTACGGTCCTCCAGACCAACAAGTGAGTACACCGGGTGCACATGGAATGGGCTATGCCTGTGTGGATTGGGGTGGATGTAAGTTGGTGGGGTGGGGGGCGAATGAGGAGTGCAACGCCCGACAGATGAGAGCATGTGCCATATGGCAAAGTTGGTGGGGGGGGCCAATCACATCTAACATGCAGGTCATTGATGATTTCCTCCTTTCCACCCTGTACATGTCAAATAGGTCAGCGCCCATCAGAAGATCGAGATTTGGCGTGCCATCGCCAAGGAAGTCCGGAACTTGGGGGTCCACAACAGACGGGGCACCCACTGCCGCAAGAGGTGGGAGGACATCCGCCGCGGAACAAGGAAGACCGCAGAAACACTGCTGGGGATGGCCTCCCAACCTAGGAGGGGTGCCAGTCGCACCATGACCCCCCTGATGTCCCGGATCCTGGCGGTGGCCTACCTTGAATTGGATGGGCGCTTTAAGACATCACAGCAGACACAAGGGGGTGAGTATCAGCACATTCTCCTATCTTTCTGCGCAGTGGAGGCGTCTGGGTGGGGGAGGAGGGCTGTGGGTGACATTAGGCCAGGGCGCTTTCAGTAGTGTAGTCCTCTCCCTTAGGCATGGCCCTGTGCCCCCAGCCCCCACCTCTGTAGGGTGACAAGTACAGCCATTGAAGGTCCAGCATCACCCATGTGCGCGTTTGACGTCTCTTGGCCTGTTGTCCTAGTCAGTAGTACTGAGTAGTGTACCCCGAATGCGCGGCTTAGTGCATGAGGCTCCTGTGTCTGTCCTCTCCGCCAACGGTGTTGACATTGCATGCACTCAACCTGGTCTTCTTTTTTCTCCCCCCACCCTTTCTCTTCATCTTCTTGTGCATGTGTGCATTAGCATCATCAGGCGGAGGAGATTGGCATCGGAGCACGAGGGAGCTGCAGGACACAAGGCCCCAGTGGGCCCAGGAACAGACACCGAGGGCACCAGTGATCCGGAGGGCGAGGGGAGCACCACGACGGGGACCGCTGGTGAGAGCAGCGACAGCGACACGTCCTCGGATGGGAGCTCCCTAGCGGTGGCGGCAACATCCGGGCCCCCGCCTCTACAGGTACAGCCGCCACCCAGCGCACCAGCCCCGCCCTCCCAGCAGCCCCTCAGCCTACGCTCCGTGCCCGCTTGCCCAGGAAGGCGCGCGTCTCCTTCGCCCCAGGCACCTCAGCCCCTGCCCCTGTTGCCCCTGCTGCCCTCAGTGCGGAGCTCATTGACCTGGTGAGGACGCTCATTGTTGGGCAGACGACCCTTTTGAATGCCATCCAGGGTGTGCAAAGGGAGATGCAACAGAGCAATGCGTACCTGGAGGGCATTCATTCGGGTCAGGCTGCCCATCAACGAGCGTTCACTGCTCTGGCCTCAGCACTGATGGCAGCCATTGTCCCTGTTTCCAGCCTCCCTCTTCATACTGCCTCCAGCCTGTCTCTGTCTCCTGTTCCTCAGCCTATCCCATCCACACCATCAGACCAGCCTGCACACACCTCAACACCCAAGAGCAGCTCATCCAGACACAAGCACCACAGATCCCACAAACACTCACCCAAGCAACACACAGATGCAGACATTCCAGCAGTCACAACCACCTCTGTGTCCCCCTCCTCCTCGTCTCCCTCCTCCCTCCCTGTGACGTCTACACTCACACCTGCATGCACCCCAACATCAGCCAGTGCTTCCATCACCACCTCACCCTCCAGCACAGTCCACACTCGTGCAGTCACCACCCCCACTGCCATGTACACGTCCCCTGTGTCCTCTCCCACTGTGTCTGTCACCCCCTCTTCCAAGACACACAAACGCAGGCAGCCACCCACCTAACAGACATCCACCTCACGACAGCCTACAGCACCAGCACCTTCACCCAATGACAGCGCACCTGACTCTCCTACAACCACATCCTCTTCCTCCACTCCCATCACCACTTCTCCTACCCTTTACCTTGGACCTAAAAAGCTTTTCATGGCTAATCTTGACCTCTTTCCCTCCGATGAGCTCCCCCCTCCATCTGCAAAGAGTCCCAAGAGCACCGCAGCCACCACCAGCCCAGCTTCGAGTGTCACTGTTGTGCATGGGATCTGGAGTCCACCCTTTGCCAGCAGTGACACATCGATCAGCAGCAAGGACACGTCCAGCCCCCCCCCCCCCCCCGGCAAGAGGACCCACAAAAACAAGGGCCGCCGTGCGAGGACTGACAGGGCTGCCCCCAAGGAGCAATGTGCGGCCACTTCACCAGCCACACCATCTAGGGGAGGCAAGGGCCCGAGAGCCCCATCAAAGGAGCGGAAGGGCAGCAGGAGCGCGGAGAAGGTGGACCCCACATGTCACATCCCAGCTGGGAAGGAGGACACTAAGGAGGCCAGGAGTCCGTCCCCGAAGGGTCCAGAAACGTCACGGTCCGAGGGCGACTGAGCAGGGAGTCCAGGCCAGGTCTGGCTCCCTTGACCTGCTGGATGAGCACCGCTGAACAGGGCCCGCCGTGGAGAAGAGCACCGCTGAACAGGGCCCGCGGTGCAGAAGAGCACCGCTGAACAGGGCCCGCGGTGCAGAAGAGCACCGCTGAACAGGGCCCGCCGTGGAGAGGAGCACCGCTGAACAGGGCCCGCCGTGCAGAGGAGCACCGCTGAACAGGGCCCGCCGTGGAGAAGAGCACCGCTGAACAGGGCCCGCCGTGGAGAGGAGCACCGCTGAACAGGGCCCGCCGTGGAGAAGAGCACCGCTGAACAGGGCCCGCCGTGGAGAGGAGCACCGCTGAATAGGGCCTGCCGTGGAGAAGAGCACCGCTGAACAGGGCCCGCCGTGGAGAAGAGCACCGCTGAACAGGGCCCGCCGTGGAGAAGAGCACCGCTGAACAGGGCCCGCCGTGGAGAGGAGCACCGCTGAACAGGGCCCGCCGTGGAGAGGAGCACCGCTGAACAGGGCCCGCCGTGGAGAAGAGCACCGCTGAACAGGGCCCGCCGTGGAGAGGAGCACCGCTGAACAGGGCCCGCGGTGCAGAAGAGCACCGCTGAAGAGGGCCCCGCCGTGAAGATAGGCACTGCTGAAGAGGGCCCCGCCGTGAAGATAGGCACCGCTGAAGAGGGCCCCGCCATCTCAAGCACCGCTCCGCTGGGCCCTTCTTCTCAAGCACCGCTCCGCTGGGCCCCGCCGTCTCAAGCACCGCTCCGCTGGGCCCTTCATCTCAAGCACCGCTCCGCTGGGCCCTTCATCTCAAGCACCGCTCCGCTGGGCCCTTCTTCTCAAGCACCGCTCCGCTGGGCCCCGCCGTCTCAAGCACCGCTCCGCTGGGCCCTTCATCTCAAGCACCGCTCCGCTGGGCCCTTCATCTCAAGCACCGCTCCGCTGGGCCCTTCATCTCAAGCACCGCTCCGCTGGGCCCTTCTTCTCAAGCACCGCTCCGCTGGGCACCGCCGTCTCAAGCACCGCTCCGCTGGGCCCCGCCGTCTCAAGCACCGCTCCGCTGGGCCCTTCTTCTCAAGCACCGCTCCGCTGGGCCCCGCCGTCTCAAGCACCGCTCCGCTGGGCCCCGCCGTCTCAAGCACCGCTCCGCTGGGCCCTTCATCTCAAGCACCGCTCCGCTGGGCCCTTCATCTCAAGTACTGCTCCGCTGGGCCCTTCATCTCAAGCACCGCTCTGCTGGGCCCTTCTTCTCAAGCACCGCTCCGCTGGGCACCGCCGTCTCAAGCACCGCTCCGCTGGGCCCCGCCATCTCAAGCACCGCTCCGCTGGGCCCTTCTTCTCAAGCACCGCTCCGCTGGGCCCCGCCGTCTCAAGCACCGCTCCGCTGGGCCCTGCCGTCTCAAGCACCGCTCCGCTGGGCCCCGCCGTCTCAAGCACCGCTCCGCTGGGCCCTTCTTCTCAAGCACCGCTCCGCTGGGCCCCGCCGTCTCAAGCACCGCTCCGCTGGGCCCCGCCGTCTCAAGCACCGCTCTGCTGGGCCCTGCCGTCTCAAGCACCGCTCCGCTGGGCCCTTCTTCTCAAGCACCACTCCGCTGGGCCCCGCCGTCTCAAGCACCGCTCCGCTGGGCCCCGCCGTCTCAAGCACCGCTCCGCTGGGCCCTTCATCTCAAGCACCGCTCCGCTGGGCCCTTCATCTCAAGCACCGCTCCGCTGGGCCCTTCTTCTCAAGCACCGCTCCGCTGGGCACCGCCGTCTCAAGCACTGTTTATGGTTCACTGTGCCCACCATGCCTCCTCCTTGACCAGTGGAGACTGTCATCCACCTGATGGACTGTGGCTTTGCACTCCCCAGGATGGTACAGTGGGCAGCCCACCCACTGTAGAGACATTGAGAGACTGTGGCTTTGCACTCCCCAGGATGGTACAGTGGGCAGCCCACCCACTGTAGAGACATTGAGAGACTGTGGCTTTGCACTCCCCAGGATGGTACAGTGGGCAGCCCACCCACTGTAGAGACATTGAGAGACTGTGGCTTTGCACTCCCCAGGATGGTACAGTGGGCATGGTGGCTCCTCGTGGATCTGGCGTCGTGGACTCATGTGGCTGTGGTGCCCCCCCCTTCCCTTCCCCCTGAGGTGCCTGTAGTTTTTACATCTGATGCCCCTGCAGTGTTCTCTCCAAAGGACTCAGGTCTCCTGTGTGGGCTTTGCCCTTGTTTCTCAAAACTTTGCCCCACGGACATGATGAATTCGTAGGATGTGCAGGACTTGTTACTTCAGTTATACACTGATGTGTATATCATTTGTTTTCTTGTAAATATCTTTCATGGTTGTACGATAATTTTCAGGAGCTTTTTGGTACATAAATATTTATTCCAAATTTGATTATGTCATAGCATTTTTCAGGGGTGTTTGGGTGGTGTCACTGTGACTTGTTGCTCTGCATTGGTGTGTACATAGTTGGGGGGGGTCGCATATGTGTGTGCCCGTAACCTTTCGTCCTCCCCCCTCCCGTGTGTCGTAGGTGCAGTACTCACCGTTGTCGTCTGCGCCGGACTTCGTAGATGAGAAGGTAGACGAGAGCAGGTAGGATGTTTAATTCGGGTTCCATGCTGTCCTCCTTCCTCCTGGAGTGCGTAGTGGTGTGCGTTTTCCCGTTCGTAGTCTGTTTCCGCCGTGTTTTTATCGGCGGTGCTCCCGCCCCGGAAAAGGTGGCGGATTGGTGAGTTGTGATAGTGTGGGCGGAACATTGTCTGCCGCCTGGCTGTTGGCGGTGACCGCCGCGCTGTTTGTTTGTACCGCCGTGGCGGGCGGAGTGTTAAAGTGGCTGTCTGTGTTGGCGGTTCCCGCCAGGGTCAGAATTCCATTGTTTTGACCGCCAGCCTGTTGGCGGGTTGGCCGCCGCTTTAACACCGACCGCCAGGGTTAGAATCACCCCCTATATGTCATAAAGAGATGTGGCAATTACAGAAATCAGTATGGACGGCTATAGTACGTATTATATTCCAGAGATTATGATGCCCATTAGGTGACCTAGTGCTATGGGTGTCTTTGAAACTGTTAAGACTTGTGAATTCTATCACTTTTTTAAGTTAAGCACATCTACCAATACTACGCATATTAGATTGAGTGTGAATTGTCCTAAGGGGGGGGGTACACACAAACTAAATGTGTATGTTCCTGCAGGGAGGAAAGATAGTGGTTAACCTGTATTGAATGCCCTTGAGGAACTAATCCTATACATTAGATCTGATTGTAGTGAAATACCTCAGCAATTGATATTAGTATGTGGAAATTTTAATAGCTCAATGAGAAGTGATGCACAAGTGGGTGCACTCCCAAGGGAATATCTTTCCTAGGGTGTACCCGAAGCTGTTATGGAAGGTAGCAGGGGGATCAATTTGATAGGGCTCCGGACTATGATGTTCCCATGTGGATTAAGTTATCTTAATGACCATACTCTCTCTGACATCCCGGAAAATGTGACTTATCTTGGCATTATAGATTTAATTTTGGTAAACCTCGAATCCTGGCTAGTGGTGAAGGATATTTGGGTAATACCCTGCCAGATGGTCACCATAATAATTTAGTTGCATCCTTTTGTTTTGGCACATTTATGAAATCCCTTGTTCCTGATGAGGTTGCTAAGGGTAGTGGCACCACAGAACATCAGCAAGTGAGTAGTGACAATTGTATTGGTAATTGTTTTGATCATGAATGTTGGACCAGGAAGAAGGAGCTGTCAAATGCCTTGGTTAAACATTACAATACTTTTGGTTCAGATATGAATTTTACTAGATTAAGACAAGGTTATAAAAAGCTGATCTGGGAAAAAAGCTTGAGCTGCATCTTAAGACCTGGGAGAAGTTGAAACAGGTGGCTACGAACAAGAACTCCAGAAACTTTTTGTCACTTAATACTTGGCGGTACAACCAGTGTAGGGATAAGCAGGTTATGGGCATAATGGCACAGGAGGGAGTTTCACAATTCAAGCGGCTTTATGCCACTGATACACCCATAAGTAGTCCTTTTAAAGATTTGTGGGGCCACCTGGTATCCCCGGTGGAGTCAGGCAGCAAGGTAAATTGAAGGGGTGAAAAAAAATACAACATACACACATAACATAACATACACACATAACATACATAACATACACATATAACATGCACACTAATATAAATATAAATATATTTTTTAAAACGCTTACCTTACTCAATGTCCTGCAGCACGTCCTCATTCTACAGCACGTCACCGGAGCGCCAAGCCCACAGCCAACTACCTCATCCAATCAAGACACTGTTTTGATGCTGTTAAGCATCATGAAAAAAGTTTCTTGATTGACTGGAGCAGTCCAGTTCTATGCTCCAAAAGGCACAGTATGCCTGTGCCTTCTCTCCAACCCAGCTGTACAACAGCTGGGTTGGAGAGGTTTGAAATGTACATGTCGGTTTGGCAGTAGCAAGGTAGCTGACCAAAAAATCATGCGCACTTCAAACAATGGGGCCACTTCTCACTGCTGCCGATCATTAGCAGCAGTGACACACTTGCACCGCCCTGCCCTCGTACTTTGTTTGCTGGCAGAAAGCATAAAAAATAAAATGGTAATAAAATCATCTTCTTCAGCTCCACCCCTTGCATATGGGATGACTCCAGGTGGCCTGCCACTCTCGGAACCACTCCAACTCCCACCGACCACGCACGCAACCTAGGATTCATCTTGGACCCCTCACAGTCCATGACCCAGCAAGTCAACGCCATCTCCTCCTCCTGATTCAACACCCTCTGCATGCTCCGAAAGATCTACAAATGGATACCCACCGAAACGAGAAGAACAGTCACCCAAGCCCTTGTAAGCAGCAAGCTGGACTACGGCAATGCCCTCTATGCAGGAACCACGGCCAAACTCCAGAAAAGGCTGCAACGCATCCAGAACGTCTCCGCACACCTCATCCTGGACATACCCCGCCACTGCCACATCACAGACCACCTCAAAAACCTGTACTGGCTCCCAGTCAACAAGAGAATCACCTTCAAACTCCTCATCCACACTCACAAAGCACCGCACAACACCAGACCAGAATACCTCAACAGACGACTCTCCTTCTACACCACGACCCAGCATCTCCACTCTGCCAACCTCGCCCTCTCAACTGTCCCATGCGTCTGCAAAGCTACAACCGGCGGTAGATCGTTCTCGCACCTCGCCGCCAAAATGTGGAACACTCTTCCCACCCACCTGCGCCAGACCAGAGACATCCTTACCTTCAGGAAACTTCTCAAGAACTGGCTGTTCGAGCAGTAGCAGCACCTCCTCCCCCACCTTCTCCCCCCTCAGCTTCTCAGCACCTTGAGACCCTCGTGGGTGAGTAGTGCGCTTTACAAGTCTCTGATTGATTGATTACCATTTTATTTTTTATACTTTCTGCACAGCAGTGCAAAGGGCGACGCACCTCTGCACCCACAGAAGAACCGCCACTGGGCATCCCTAAGAACATGGGTACAAATTACATATTAAGAGCAGTTTGAATAACTGTATAATCTTCTACATATGCTTAACAGATGTTATGTTTATGTTTTAGAGGTTTAAGCACAAACTTCTCCTGAGAGAACCATTCTTTCTATTGATATATGGAATTGGTCCACAACTATACTTACTCCATCTCCTAGAGGATTGGGCAAATGGGACTTTTCAGATGCTAAGGTAGAAGAGGACATTCTACAAACAAAGACAAATAAAACAAATAAAAACAAATAAAAGACAAATAAAGCCCCGGACCCTGAATTTGTATTCATAGATCTACAGAGCTGCTCTTTCATTATAGATCCCAATTTTCGTTAGAGTCTTTAATATGTTATTGAGATCTGGAAACACCTCTAGATCATGGTGTACTGCGACAAGAAAGGCGCCAGATGAGCCTGTCCAATTATTTTCCAATATAATTAGCATAGGCAAGATCTGTGGGAGGTCGCTTGATAACCACCTGCAAGACTGGGTTGAGTCTTGGAAGATGTTATCTGACAACCAAGCAGGTTTCAGGAGGGGTATTTGAACGATCAGACCATGTGCTTATATTCTACCTGCATAAAGTATGTTAAGATAAAGAAGAGTCCTATTTTAGCTAACGTTCATTGGTCTAAAGTCAGCTTTTGACTTAGTGGATAGAAACCTGCTATGGTTGGTTTGCACAAAGGACTACATCAATACTTCCTAACAACCCTGCAAAGTCACAGTATGGGCCGGATGGAGAACGTATAGAGAGTTTCTGGATTACCACAGGTGTGTTTAATTATTTCTGAAATATGTAGCTAATACCTAGACATCCTGAAGTTGGATAGCCTAAGGCTCGGTAAGTCGAGGATCTCTGTTATTATTTGCGGATGACGCGGTCCTATTAGCTCTTACGGAGCTGTTGATGCATAAATTGATCAAGGGCTTTATTGACTATTGTTTGAGGTGATATTTGTTTATTAATGTACCCAAATCTAAATTTATGATAATGAAACCAAAGACTGTGCTAGGACGCTCATTTTCTGTAAATAATCAGACCCTGGAACGGGTGAATTGTTTCTATTATCTTTTTCTACGACACAACATTGAATTGACTTGGAGCCAGCACAGGGAAAAGACAGCATAAATATTAAAGCAGCCTGCAGTGGCAGTCATTGCATGTAATCCAAGGTCTCTGACCATGTGTTTGCATGTATACTCGACAAAGGCAGTATCACACTATAGGCCCTAGGTCTGTAGCTCAAATAAAGGGCCTTTGACAAACTCCATTGCCGTCACATTTGGGCTTCAGTGTTACATTATATGTCATAAAGTGTTCCCCATAATTGAAATTATGGCACCATGTAAACGTTCAAACGTAGCTTCCCTCTAATGTGTTTTTATGATGAACTACAGTCATGTCATGTGCACATAATCGCTTCGTTCCCCGAGTCATTAAACCAAACATAAGGGATTAGTTAAATCAACAGCATTACAGTGGAACAAGTTTTGTGGCATTCATGGAACAGCCCTTCCTTTCCGCCTTTCTAATGTGATGGATTGAGATACTACACCTGTTTAAATATGAGCATTATTTGTCCTCATGCTCCATTTCATGCCAGACACATTTTCTTAATGGTTCATGATTGCTCTTACATTTTAAGTTTTCAGGTGGTATCAGATGCAAAGGTAACAAAATGCACACAGCATCGATTTTAAGCTGCTTATATTTGCTGCAAAACTACAGCAAGGATCTAGGGGGCATATTAATACTCTGCTTGCGCCGAATGTGCGTCAAAACGTTTGACGCACATTCAGCGCAAACCCTGCCCCATATTTTTACTTTTTTTTACTTTGACGCCCGACCCCGCGGACGTCAAAAATCCCACCATGTGCGTCATTTTTTGGAAGGTGGAACCTGCCTTGCGTTAATTATATGCAAGGTAGGCGCTCCCTTCCAAAAAATAACTTTAAGACCTGTGCGCCTTATTTATACTCTGGCGTCATTTTGGCACACAGGAGGGGGTGGGCCTTAAAAAACGGCACCCATCAGGCTGGGTCAGGGCAGGCGTTAAGGAACCTGTGGGCTCGGAAGGAGCCCAGAGGTGCCCTCCCCTGCCCCAGGGACACCCCCTGCCACCCTTGCCCACCCCAGGAGGACACCCAAGGATGGAGGGACCCATCCCAGGGAAGTAAAGGTAAGTTCTGGTAAGTATTTTTTTTTATTTTTTTAAGTGGCATAGGGGGGCCTGATTTGGGCCCCCCTACATGCCACTATGCCCAATGGCCATGCCCAGGGGACATAAGTCCCCTGGGCATGGCCATTGGGCAAGGGGGCATGACTCATGTCTTTGCTATGACAGGAGTCATGTCAATGGGGATTGTGCGTCAAAAACAATTGCGCAAATCCGGTGTGAGGCCTGATTTTTGCCTCAGACCTGACTTGCACCATTTTTTGATGCACAACCCCCATTTTCCCATACGCCGGCGCTGCCTGGTGTGAGTAATTTTTTTTACGCATACCAGGCCGCAGCGCCGGCTAATGTCATTCTATAATGGCGTTAGCCAGCGGTAAAATGTTTGACGCACAACTGCGTTGGCGCAGTTGTGCGTCAAAAAGTATAAATATGGCCCTAGGTTTGTTGAATGCATGTGAAGAAATAAACTATAGTTCGCCCCTCTAATCGTTGAAACATAATTTTGATGAACCACATTGATTGCTGTTAGTTTACTAATAAAACTATGACATTAGTCACCAATCCCATGCTTCATTAATTGTTGCTATCCTCAGTCACTGCTGGAACCAGAAAACAAATTCTTCAGCTAGTTCTGAATCTTCCTTACAGTCACCACTTTCATGACCCAATTTGTGTGCTCTGATTTCAAGTTCCACATCAATAAGCACTCAAGGATATCTGTGCTCCTCTCTTTGTGCATTCACTCCCACCTCCAACAATACCTGGCCCCTTCTGGCCTTACCTCTTTATATCCCATACTCTCATCCACAACTTGACAACTACACCAACCTCTATGTATATAATGCATCCTTTACCCCTTATAATAGCATAGCACATACATCAAGTAAAGCAACCTCCTCTCGCTCCACCAACAATGTCAGCTATTTAACCTATAAGCATGGCTGTACTCAGAGGACTATTTTGTAGGTAGATTGAACTTGCCTTCTTCCAGAACATCCATGTTGTTCAGCAAGTCACCTCCAAAGTCTCCAGTGATCCCACATAAGTCTCACATATGATGACACAGTCTGTGCAGGCCTGGCAAGGCCAACTGTGGCACAAAAGAAATAAAAGGCGAGTGCACTTCTAACTATGAGGAAGCACACATGAAAGAAATATGTGATAATTAAAAAACAATGGTTGAGTAATGTGGTCTGATCCAGGTGTGACTGATAGCTTCTGCAACGTATATTATTGTCAGAAATGGAGCAAGTGCCATTAATTAAATTCTGAAAATATGTAGCTACACCAATTAGCATCACCCCACAAACACACCTGGGTGTAATTTAGACATCACCTGAGAAAGTAAATGCTAATCCAAGCATGAACTTACTGCCACTGGCATTAGAGTTCTCAAAGTAGCAAGTCAAATTAAGACATTTTCACTCTGGAAAACCATAAGCTTTTAATTTCTAAGCAGCTGCATCAAACTGATCCAGTACCTACAATGCAGTGTTGCAAGTTGCAATTGTTTCAGTTTAGAAGGATCAGCCAAGGTATTGCCTCTCTGGCCTAAGGCATCTCAAAAGATGATGAGAGTTTACACTTAAGCATGTGAGAGTGGTCTGCAAGGTGAGGTCATAATAATCATGGTGAAACTAGAGTATACTGTATGCCCTTCAAACAGCCCAGCTACCATATGAGGGGTCTAATCAACCAATACTCATAACTGTAATCCATGCATTCTTAAACGTGAACGTGGGACATTATGGACAATTGGGGGTAAGTTAGTATAAGGACTTGTGAATTTGCAAAATGAGTGCTTAATGAGCCTTACCAGAAAGTTCACAAATATGTGTAGGAAATCCGCCTTTCCTTTGTGGTCACATTGGATTTACTGCCTTTTACTGGACCCTATATACTCTGTACACTTTACCGCTGCTAATCAATATTAATGTGTCTGTGCTCACCCTTTAAACATGGTTCAGTTAGCATATTTCTAATTGGTATACTTATCTAACCTATATGTGTCTTACATATTGTTAGAAATGGGGTCTTTGGTTGACAGTCAGGTTACCCCCTGTTCAAGCAAGGACCCTCACTCTAGTCAGGGTAAAAGAGAATCACCCTCAGCTAACCCCTGCTTACCCCCTTGGTAGCTTGGCAGAGCAGTAGGCTTAACTTCAGAGTGCTAGGTATAAAGTATTTGTACCAACACACACAGTAACTTAATGAAAACTCTACAAAATGACACAACACCGGTTTAGAGAAATAGGAAATATTTATCTAAACAAAACAAGACCAAAACGACAAAAATCCGACATACACAAGTCAAGTTATGAATTTTTAAAGATTAAACTCAAAAATAGCGCTTAGAAACAAAAATGGTTCGATGAGATGTTAACACAGCGTCGTGACTGAGTCGTTCCCAACAAGCCGACACCAGCGGCGCCGGACACGGAGTCATGTAGACCCCCAAGTACAGTACCTTTGGTGAAGAGTGAAAACAAGCCGATGCGCAAAGTTGGGAATCGCAGCGTCTTTGCGAAATGTTGAATCCAGGCACTTCGAGCGGCGTCGGTCACGACGTGGTGTGGCGACTTCCACGGAGTCGCGGACTTCAGCGGGGCTGCAGCGGCGTCGGGCCTGCGAAGAGCGGCGCGTTCCAGCGAAGGTCACGGCGTCAGGTGCAGGCGGCGTTACCGGATTCGGCAGCGGCGTCGGTCCGGAGTCGTCCAAAGTTGATTTCCTTGGATTTCCACCAGCTTTCCTTTCAAGGGCCCAGGAACTGGATAGGGCACCACTTGTCAGAGCAGGAGTCTCTCCAGAGACTCCAGGTGCTGGCAGAGAGAAGTCTTTGCTGTCCCAGAGACTTCAAACAACAGGAGGCAAACTCTAAATCAAGCCCTTGGAGATTTCTTCACAAGATGGAAGGCACACAAAGTCCAGTCTTTGCCCTCTTACTCTGGCAGAAGCAGCACTGCAGGAAAGCTCCACAAAGCACAGTCACAGGCAGGGCAGCACTTCTTCCTCAGCTATCAGCTCTTCTCCAGGCAGAGGTTCCTCTTGGTTCCAGAAGTGTTTCTCAAGTCTGTAGATTTGGGTGCCCTTCTTATACCCATTTTAGTCTTTGAAGTCACCTTTCTTCAAAGGGGACTCACACCTACTTGTGAAATCCTGCCTTGCCCAGGCAAGGCCTCAGACACACACCAGGGGGTTGGAGCCGGCATTGTCAGAGGCAGGCACAGTCCTTTCAGATGAGAGTGACCACTCCACCCCTCCCTCCTAGCAGAGATGGCTAATCAGGAAATGCAGGTTACACCCCAGCCCCCTTTGTGTCACTGTCTAGTGCGAGGTGAAAAACAACCCAACTGTCAAACTGACCCAGACAGGGAATCCACAAACAAGGCAGAGTCACAGAATGGTTTAAGCAAGAAAATGCTCACTTTCTAAAAGTGTCATTTTCAAACGCACAATCTTAAAATCAACTTTACTAAAAGATGTACTTTTTCATTGTGAGTTCAGGGATCCCAAACTCCACATGTCCATCTACTCTCTAGGGGAATCTACACTTTAATCATATTTAAAGGTAGCCCCCATATTATCCTATGAGAGAGACAGGCCTTGCAACAGTGAAATACAAAATTGGCAGTATTTCACTGTCAGGACATATAAACCACATTACTATATGTCCTACCTTATCCATACACTGCACCCTGCCCTTGGGGCTACCTAGGGCCTACCTTAGGGGTGCCTTACATGTAAGAAAAGGGAAGGTGTAGGCCTGGCAAGTGGGTACACTTGCAAATTCGAATTTACAATGTAAAAATACACTTACAGACACTGTAGTGGCAGGTCTGAGACATGATTACAGGGTTACTTGTGTGGGTGGCACAACCAGTGCTGCAGGCCCACTAGTAGCATTTGATTTACAGGCCCTGGCACCTCTAGTGCACCTTAGTAGGGACTTACTAGTAAATCAAATAGGCCAATCATGGATAAACCAATTACATACAATTTACACGGAGAGCATATGCACTTTAGCACTGGTTAGCAGTGGGAAAGTGCTCAGAGTTCAAAAGCCAACAGCGACAGGTCAGAACACAATAGGAGGCAGGAGGCAAAAAGATTCAGGATGAGCCTGCATAAGCAAAAGTCCAACACGATCCACTACCAGCCTAAAGCCAGGGGAGAACAATCAATACCTTGATGTACTTCCCTGATTGGGGCGATAGAACAAGGACCCAGGCCCACAACAGCAGGAGCATGTTCCAGTTCTACGCCTTCCTGACTCCAGTTGAATCCCTCTGTCCATACTCTCAGGGCCCACTAAGCTAACCCATGGGGAACCCTTCTCCACATCTGCAGACACCATCTGTGCAGCGCCTAACTTAACTTTGCTCACAGATGTATTGCAATGGGCAGATAGTACCACCAGGGCCAACACAGTGGTGTTGCACACTCCACCCCTGGGGTGTGACTCTCGTTCCCCCCCCAGGGGCAGCTCTGTCCACCAGGACAGCAAGCCACAGTGACCCCTGACAACTGTCAGGGATGAGAGCCTGACCTCAGGCCTCTCCAACCACTGTGACTGTGGAGAGAGGGGGGCGGTAGCCCCAGGTGCCTGACACCCTATGACCACTCTACCTTCCACCAGGTCAGAGAAGATAACCTGACCCTGGCCTCCCCTCTGGGGCTCTGTACCCTCCCTCCAGGAGCAGCACCCCCAGAGTAAAAAATTGTCAGGGTGCTTGTAGAAGCAGTCCTGTACAATTCTTCCACCAGTGCAGGGATGTTAACCTGCAACTGATCCTCCAACCTGGGGTCTGTACCTTCAGGTTGGACCAGCGCCAGGGGTGAGGCTTCCCTCCCCCTGCCCTCTCTTCTGGGGTCCTGAATCACCCAACTAGGAGTGCCCCCCCCCAGAAGACAACATGGTAGTGGCACTGTTAGCAGTAGCCCCTTCCTCCAGGTCAGGGGGGACACCCTGAACCTGGCCTTCCAATCCAGTGTCTGTACCCTTAGATTGCTCTGGGGTCAGGGGTGAGTCTTTCTCTCCCCTTCCCCTACTCTCAGGGTCCTGCACCCACCCCTCAGGGAGAGTACCCATTGAAATCACACCGGGGGGGTGATTGGGCAAACCGCCCCCCCCCCTTCAGGTCAGGGTTTATCCCCTGCACCTGATCCTCCAGTCCAGGGTCTGTACCCACAGACTGGACCACTGCCTGGCAACCCAGGAATTCCTGGGGGACATACCTACTTCCCACCAGGTCAGAGTTTACCCTCTGAACCTGGTCATCCAACCCAGGGTCACCACCCTGCGGTTGAACCACTGCCTGGCGCACCAGGACTTCCTTGGGAGCACACTTACCCCCCATCAGGTCAGAGTTTACCCCCTGAACCTGATCATTCAACCCAGAGTCACCACCCTGTTGTTGAACCATTGCCTGGCACACCAGGACTTCCAGGGGGGCACACTTACCCTCCTCAAGGGACACACTGTCCCAAAGGGCCACACAAGAGTCTGTCTGGCGCAGGTCTCCAGACCTCTGCCCATCTGACAGAGTCTAGATTCCCCCCAACCCAGAAATGGTCTCACCAAGGTCATTCATGGGGGGCTCTGCTCTCAGAGCTGACCCCTGATCCTCCAGGTTCTCCACTGGGGTCGGCAACCCCCTCTCAACCCTCTGTCTGGACTTCTGCACCCCCTCACTAGAAGTGGTACTGCCAGACACCAGAACTGGTGGGACGCTGGCTACAGCCACCCCCCCCAAGTTCTCCTGACACTGTGGGATCTCCCTCAACGGATGGCCCTATGGTACAGGCTAGGCTCCCCTCCTGGTGTTCCCTCAGGGAACCCTCCAGGACCTGGACCGGATCTCGGGCACCTTGGACCTCAGCCCATCCCCATTCCCTCTCCTCAGAGACTGGACATGGGGTCCCTCACCCATCCCACTACACTGGGACCTACCTGGGACACTACAATCCTTCCCTACCTCACCTGGTTGGGAAATACCTAGACCACTCCTCTCAGGAGCCCCCCCAAAGGCCTCTTCAGACTCTCTGGTACTCACCAAGAGGTCTGCCTCCATTGTAAGCTCCCTGGGGTCAGAGAACTCACACTCCACCTGGTGTTGGCGTAGCTCTGGAAAATAAGGACTAGACATATGCTCTCCAGCAATTACATCACTCAGCCCCTTACATGAATTAACCAAAGTACCCTTCACCCAACCATCCAGTGACTCTGCTTTGAAAAAGCACCCAACATCACCCTCCTGAGACTGGTGAGACAGTACCTGACTGTCCCTGACACTCAACCCCCACTCTTCTGGGATGTCTTCACACTCCATAACCAGGACTTCTACCTGGGGGGAACCCCTCTCCCTGTCACTCTCACCTAGAGTCAGTAGAGTGTCCCTCCCACCAGTAGGAATATGACTCCCCATGCCAGTTCCCCAATCCACCTCAAGGACCCTGAGCATCACTGGAGCTACCTCATACCCCTGAACCTCCTGGCGTGTGTTAACTCCCTCCTTCAAGTAGGGCACCACATCTCTGGGCATGTGCACTTCTTCAGCAGCACTGGATATAAAATTGTTGCTGCCACCATTCCAGCTGGACTCAGCCCTCATGACTTCCAGCTCTTTCAATTTAAGCTCGTAAGCATAAATCATCCTTCTTTCCTCAAGGACTGCTCTTCTCTCATCTCTTCCTTTCTCCAGATTGAGCTTCTGTAGGTCCAATTGGTATGCCCTCTCTGCCTGTCTGTCCTGCAATTCTTCAGGCGTCAGACCTTTGGAGGATACACTGCTACCTGCCCCAGAGACTCTTTCCCTGGGAATAACAGGTCCCCCCACTATTCCATTATGTACTGATTGCCCTCCCTCCTCATCCTCAGTGTGCCCTCCAGTGCTTCTGGTTGTCACCCAGGACCTTAGCGCCTTTTTAAGCTCATCCTTCTTGGAAGAGCTCTTAATGAGACAACCAAAATGTTTACAAAACTGCTTTAGCTGAGCCTTGTTATAACTATCCAATTGCTTCCGGTCAAAAACAGCTTCAACTGATGCATCTCCAAGTTGAGACATGATGAAAAGTTAAAAGAGTGCAAAGTTCCAAATGCAGAAACAAGTTCCCAAATGAAGTTCAAAGTCAATCAAAGATCAGCGAAGAAAAACAAAGTGGACGTAGGGAAAAATCCACAAAAGAGAAAAAGCTAAAAATCTCCAGACAAGCAGTATGTGGTCACGTAGTGGTCTGCTCTCAAAATAATAGTCTACACTTAATCACTGTATGTCAAGTACAAATACAAGTCCAAATCCCAACTACTGATCATTAAATGTTAGAAATGGGGTATTTGGTTGACAGTCAGGTTACCCCCTGTTCAAGCAAGGACCCTCACTCTAGTCAGGGTAAAAGAGAATCACCCTCAGCTAACCCCTTCTTACCCCCTTGGTAGCTTGGCAGAGCAGTAGGCTTAACTTCAGAGTGCTAGGTGTAAAGTATTTGTACCAACACACACAGTAACTTAATGAAAACACTACAAAATGACACAACACCGGTTTAGAAAAATAGGAAATATTTATCTAAACAAAACAAGACCAAAACGACAAAAATCCGACATACACAAGTCAAGTTATGAATTTTTTAAGATGAAACTCAAAAATAGCGCTTAGAAACAAAAATGCTTCAATGAGATGTTAACACGGCGTTGTGACGGAGTCGTTCCCAACAAGCTGACACCAGCAGCGCCGGACACGGAGTCGTGTAGACCCCCAAGTACAGTACCTTTGGTGAAGAGTGAAAACAAGCTGATGCGCAAAGTCGGGAATCGCAGCGTCTGTGCGAAACGTTGAATCCACACACTTCGAGCGGCGTCGGTCACGACGTGGTGTGGCGACTTCCACGGAGTCGCAGACTTCAGCGGGGCTGCAGCGGCGTCGGGCCTGCGAAGAGCGGCGCGTTCCAGCGAAGGTCACGGCGTCAGGTGCAGGCGGCGTTACCGGATTCGGCAGCGGCGTCGGTCCGGAGTCGTCCGAAGTCGATTTCCTTGGATTTCAACCAGCTTTCCTTTCAAGGGCCCAGGATCTGGATAGGGCACCACTTGTCAGAGCAGGAGTCTCTCCAGAGACTCCAGGTGCTGGCAGAGAGAAGTCTTTGCTGTCCCCGAGACTTCAAACAACAGGAGGCAAGCTCTAAATCAAGCCCTTGGAGATTTCTTCACAAGATGGAAGGCACACAAAGTCCAGTCTTTGCCCTCTTACTCTGGCAGAAGCAGCACTGCAGGAAAGCTCCACAAAGCACAGTCACAGGCAGGGCAGCACTTCTTCCTCAGCTATCAGCTCTTCTCCAGGCAGAGGTTCCTCTTGGTTCCAGAAGTGTTTCTCAAGTCTGTAGATTTGGGTGCCCTTCTTATACCCATTTTAGTCTTTGAAGTCACCTTTCTTCAAAGGGGACTCACACCTACTTGTGAAATCCTGCCTTGCCCAGGCAAGGCCTCAGACACACACCAGGGGGTTGGAGCCGGCATTGTCAGAGGCAGGCACAGTCCTTTCAGATGAGAGTGACCACTCTACCCCTCCCTCCTAGCAGAGATGGCTAATCAGGAAATGCAGGTTACACCCCAGCCCCCTTTGTGTCACTGTCTAGTGCGAGGTGAAAAACAACCCAACTGTCAAACTGACCCAGACAGGGAATCCAAAAACAAGGCAGAGTCACAGAATGGTTTAAGCAAGAAAATGCTCACTTTCTAAAAGTGTCATTTTCAAACGCACAATCTTAAAATCAACTTTACTAAAAGATGTATTTTTTTATTGTGAGTTCATGGACCCCAAACTCCACATATCCATCTACTCTCTAGGGGAATCTACACTTGAATCATATTTAAAGGTAGCCCCCATATTATCCTATGAGAGAGACAGGCCTTGCAACAGTCAAATTGGCAGTATTTCACTGTCAGGACATATAAACCACATTACTATGGTGGGCATTATGACCCTGGCGGTCTATGTAGCATCCGTACCGCCAACAGTCTGGCGGTACAGAGGCCCTCATTACGACCGCGGCGGTAGCGCCGCGGTCGCACCGCCGGGGCCGGCGGTTTCCCGCCATTTTAGCCCCGGCAGTGATAATCCGCCAGGGCAGTGCTGCAAGCAGCGCTGCCCTGGGGATTATGACATCCCTACCGCCAGCCTGTTTCTGGCGGTTTGCACCGCCAGGAAGAGGCTGGCGGTAAGGGGTGTCCTGGGGCCCCTGGGGGCCCCTGAACTGGCCATGCCACTGGCATGGGCAGTGCAGGGGCCCCCTAACAGGGCCCCGGCCAGCTTTTCACTGTCTGCATAGCAGACAGTGAAAAGAGCGACGGTTCAACTGCACCCGTCGCACGGCCGCAACACCGCCGGCTCCTATGTTGCGGCCTCATACACGCTGGGCCGGCGGGCGCAAACTTGGTTTGCGCCCGCCGGCCCAGCGGGAATGTCATAATGGGGGCTGCGCGAGTGCGGCCGCATTGGCGGCCGCACGGCGGTTACCGCCTGGCGGGCGGCGGTAGCCGCCCACCAAGGTCGTAATGACCCCCTATATGTCCTACCTTATCCATACACTGCACCCTGCCCTTGGGGCTACCTAGGGCCTACCTTAGGGGTGCCTTACATGTAAGAAAAGGGAAGGTTTAGGCCTGGCAAGTGGGTACACTTGCCAAGTCGAATTTACAGTGTAAAAATACACTTACAGACACTGTAGTGGTAGGCCTGAGACATGATTACAGGGTTACTTGTGTGGGTGGCACAACCAGTGCTGCAGGCCCACTAGTAGCATTTGATTTACAGGCCCTGCCACCTCTAGTGCACCTTACTAGGGACTTACTAGTAAATCAAATAGGCCAATCATGGATAAACCAATTACATACAATTTACACGGAGAGCATATGCACTTTAGCACGGGTTAGCAGTGGAAAGTGCTCAGAGTTCAAAAGCCAACAGCGACAGGTCAGAAAAAAAATAGGAGGCAGGAGGCAAAAAGATTCAGGATGACCCTGCATAAGCAAAAGTCCAACACATATGATACAAGGTGTACCCAGGGCCTGGACATTAAATGCCACCTGCAGACAGCAGTACCTATTGTGACATTCACTACAGTGTCAATTCAAACCTGGCTTCAGGTCTACCCTGTGTAGTCTGATTGTAGCAGTGTAAATACTGTCCTGCGGTCTGTCAGAATGAACCCTTTTGACAGATAAAAACCTTCCTTTTAAATATTACTTCCCCACCCCTTTGTAGCCCTTGTAGTCCACAAGGCATTGTGCATGGTATTTAAAAGTAGGATATGCAGGACATTTAGGTTAACATGAACTTACAGTGGCTTGCATCCAAAAGCTATTTTCACAAAGGCAGGCCTAGCTATCCTATGAAAAAAATGCAGAGTGCAGATTCAAATACTAATGTTGTATCTCAGGATTGCGCCCAGCTTGATAAATTATTGAACAACTATTTTATAGGTATTAAAATTCCAATTTCAGGGTTAACTTGGATTCTAATAAAAATTAAGGGAAGGTAACTTTTAGAAAGTTGCATTTTCCCTGCCAGAAGACCATGAAGACTAATTTGCATTGGCTATCCAGATTTTCCCAACGACTATTTAGCTTTGAACAAGTGACAAAATGTCTCCCAGGAGCAAACAATAGGCTGACCTGATTAGACAGAGATTACTCCTTGAGGGGGCTACGTGCATTCTTTTTGACACTACAGTGTCAAATCCTACTTGGGTGTGAAGTAATGCTTGACAGGTTTGCAGAAGTGACATGCAGTACTGCTGGCACACTTAAAAGGGTGGAAAACACGATGCCAAGACAATTTGTATATTCACTGTCTGGTTGCTAAAAGACTCTGATTTTGACCTGCAAGACATCTGTCTCTGGGTTATTGCAGGTACAGTGACTGCTTCAAACTGGATTTTAGAGTTAGCTATGGGAGGGGATTAGGATTACCACTCTCCACAAACAGCCCTCATAGCTCAAGTTTAGTGTGGATAAAGGCTTTTACCATCTTGAAAATGCCCAAAGTGTGCAGGGTTGTCCCTGGAGACTTTTACCACATTTTTAGGGCTTGTCCAGTTGTCATCCTCACCCACTTGCTAGTGCCAGGCATAAATGTGGCACCTCCAGGCATCCACTTCAGAACCTTTCTTGGTCCTGCAGATGACCAGATGACTGGACCTGCTGTCTTTGACCTGAGAGGAGCCCTGAAGGACTCGGCCTGCTTCCTTTAATAACCAGGACAAAGAAGTGAACTCACAAGGCTGTCTTTCTGTTCTTAAGCTCCAGGGTCTACCGCGACCATTAACTATAGTTTGCTCATCACTAGTTTCTGTTTCAGGATTTTTTTCATGTTTGTATCATTTTCTTTATGTACAAGGGTAGTGGCGGTCAAGATGCCGCACCTCCGTAGCGTTACAATTAGTAGTAAACAACAAAGTCAGACGATATGAGAGACTGGTGCCAAGTTGGTCTAGTGCCCAACTACCCAATAGGCACTAAGAGTTATGTATCGAGATACACAATGACAATTAATACAGAATGACCAAGGCACTCAGAGGAGCAAAGTTCCGCAGAAACGCGTTTCTACGGACGGATCGGTGGGCCTTGCAAGTCGACTCAGGACGTTGCTGGGAGGCTTATCAGGGCTTCCGCGTCTCTTTCTTCGATCGCTTGAAGATTAAACATTGACCTTGCCAGGCTCAACACATACCTACTACCTTCCTACTTACCATTTGCGGTCTCACTTTCCTTGGCCGGACGGGCCCAGCCTTGATAAAGTCACTTGTGTGACGAAACACGTGTTGGCTGTTTTTCTGCAAGACACAACTTACCTACGACAAACTTTGTCAAAGAATAAAGACATCACTCAACACTAACTCGGAATCAGCGCTTTTTTCTCCGCTTCTGGACTCATACGACCAGGGATACCTTCTCCTACAAACTTTGCAGAACTTTGCTCCTCTGAGTGCCTTGGTCATTCTGTATTAATTGTCATTTTCTTTAGTAAATGTTTCTTCCGAATTTGGTTTGGGATTTTTATTGTTTTGCATTGTGACTTTATTACTGTTGGGTACTGCAAACATTATTTACACATTGCCATAAGTTAGGCCAGTCTCTATTCCTTAGGTAAGAGGAGGTTGTGCTCAGGTTAATTTTGTGACTTTGAGGGTTCATCCTCGCAAAGGCTGTGATTATTCTTTGTGGTGTTTAGTCACTCACTCCAAATAATAAGCACATTTCTTACAATATGTAAACGCGCATTCAGGAGTTTTCAGGGTGCACGCAGTAGAAGCATTTTAGAAACTGGTAAGGCATGCTTTGTTAGTTAGACCTAATTGAAACTACTGAAAATTTTAAATTGGGGCTTTATAGACACTGGTGCTGGTATTCTGTAGTACGCCAGAATGTTGTAATTCAATTTCTGAGCAACATACCTTGCATTTTGAATTTTGTATCCATTTCTTTGTAATAAATGTTTATTTTTATGTTGTAAGATATGTCTAAATGTAATGCAAGCAAAAGAAGGGAGAAGAGAAACGTATCTTACAGTAGGAGTAAGTCGGTATAAAGGATAACAGACAGCAAGGGAGGGAAAGGTGTGTCTACCTATTAATAAAAAATAAATGCATCAAGGCAGTCACAAAGACTAGATGAGTATAGAACTCGATGAGTCAAAATACAGTAAAAAAGTACAAATCCATTAGTAGAGGTTTACTGAAAAGGTAAACTAGAAATTATTTTTCCTCCATAGTTAGTTTGCACTTATGTTATCTCAGTTACATTTCCCATTGACAGACCCTTTTTCTTTCTACATAGTTTTATCTTGTTTTTTTGTCTGTGACAGCTACACAGTCAGGAACTGCAAAGCAACCTACATAACTCTAATGAAATAGGCTCACAGAAAGATTTCGAAACCCAGACCTCAAAATGGAGTCAAGATTGACAGGTAAATAAATCAGATTACTAACATCTAGTAAATACACTCAGATGCATCTTGAATCACCATTCTTCCCTCATCATGAATCCCTCTCACTGGACTCCTAAATACCAGAGAACAAATGAATCATACATATCCCAGCCAACACCGTTGGCACTGTCAGTCGATCCCACCTGTGTGTGATCAGGTTCCGACCCAAAAAACAAAATAACAGTCAGGTCTAGCATTCCCACTGCCCGGTAACACAAGGGAACTCATGTACAGGAATCAGGGAGTGTAACATCATGAATATACATGAAGGGTAGTATTCTAAGACTAGGCACGTCATTTTATCACAGTACGTCAGAAAGGAGTTTCAGCAGCACCTTGGCAGGACATAAAACAAAGGGCCTGGGTAGGAAGGAGGTCACACCTCCTCCCACCATGGCTCGCAATAGAGAAAAGCATCAGGGCGGTGAGCCTCAAAGGCTTCACCCACCTTTGATGTGCAAGTAGCTGTCCCCCAGTGGAGGACAAAGCCCTTTCAGCCCTGCCCGACCGGGTGGGTGGGAAATTAGCTATGCAGGAGGTGTGCACCCTCAGAGGACTATCTACACCCTGATGGTGGGCTAGGAGGTCTGCACAGCCGAGGGAGGGTTTTGGCATCTTTGCAGACACCAAGAATGGTGGGTCTTGGGTAGACAGTAATATACTTCCACAGAAAATCATCACTGCAGGGGCAGATTAGCTGCAGGGACTAGTAGCCCATTGGCCACTGTCCCTCACACCCTTAAACTCCCCCTAAACAAGGAGTTAAGTTGCTCCCCTGGCACCAGAATGTAGCTCTTACCCTGAAAAGAAGAGCGAAGCACAAAGAGACACCAGCAACAGAAGCTGGACTCTAGTCCCAGCACAAATAAGAGCATACAGAGTGACCTAAGGAGACCACTACTAGAACCATGTGCTTGGTGTGTGTCCGAGGTGAGGGCTCGTTGGTCCCTGCAAGAGGGACCCCAGTGGACACCAAAACTCCAAAGAAGACTCCCTGACTGGTGGTACCAGTCCACTGTAACCTGCATGAGTAAAGGTGGATTCAGATCGAAGAACTGCGACCTGACAGGCTCTATGTGTCTGAGCCTAAAGAAACTCGGGACCAAGCATCTCAAGAGTGGGAGTGAGGCCCATGCCAAGTTTCAAACCTCTACTCCCTGCCAAAGGACCTCCATCTGCCAGAAAGCCTGTGGACCATCCTTGAAGCTCCGAACACTTGTCTGTCGTCTGCCTGGAAATCCACAGCCACACGACCTTCACTTACTTCAGGGCATCCCCCAGTATAGAGACCAATGTTGCAAGCGACCCCTCTCCTATGAGACTGCAGCCTGAAGGAAGTGACTGACTGGAGCGGCAAAGCATCTTTGGCACAGCCAGTCTGTTGATTGACAGCGACGAGCTACCTTTGCACCCAGAGCCGCCAGACAAGGTGGTGAAGATCTTAGTGTGGAAACCTGGTCCTGGCCCCCAAAAGCCCTCTACATCTGAAGGGTAGAGTGTGAGTCCACCCCCAAGTCCAATTTTGCAACAGAATGCACCAGCCACTGCGGACCGTTCATCACCAAGGACAGCCAAATAATATCTACAGCCGGACTCCATGGGCAAGCTAACAAAAGTCTGACTGTTTAATCTTGGTTTAGGTCCTCACAGAACCTTAAGTTCCTGTGGGTTTGTCGGAACTCACCCTACAAATGTCAGAGTGCACACTGCTATTTCCTCCATTGACTTCAATGAAAGGCCTTTAAATCTACAAAGTACTGTATTTTCTAAAGACTTAAAAATTAACAACTTTGGTTGTACAAAAGCTACAAAGTTCATTTTGGTGTCTAAATGAAGATTAAAATAAAATCTATTTTCTAAATTGGTGTCAGATTTCTGTTGAGTCGTTTCATTTACTTATCATCCATGTTGGTAATGTGAAATGCTTTACACATGTTCCTATAAGTAGCCTGACTGCTTTTTGCCGCGCTACCAGGACTGAGCCAGGGTTTACTGAGAGTGAATCGAGGTCCACTACTGATACTAATACTGTTGGTATTCCATGGTAAGACTACCTAGTCATACCATATAATACCTTCACCTTGCTACAATAGTACAATTTTAGGGAAAGAGATGTGACACTGGGAACCTGTTTAGCAAGGGCTGAGGGCACTTACCGTTTGAAACCACATCAGTTTCCAGGCAAAAGTGGGGGGCTAACCATGCAAAAAGAGGCCCTTCCTCACAGAAGTTTTAAATAAATGTTCTATCATCAATAGGAGGATTTCAATGATATCTGTAATGAATTAGAATCTACCAGCATAAATCCTTTTCATCATTTTGATATTTAGATATATCTATAGCCTTGAAGCTACAAACCATGTAGCTGAATATATGCACTGAATGTGAAATTGAATCCACAACATACAGCAATGACCTAAATTTGACCTTGAGAGACTCCACATTTCCATTATTCACTTGGGGTTCAATTCGCAAAGGCACATAGGAGTACGTGAAATAGTCCTTCTATAGAACTACTTCACATACCTGGAAATGTTTTTGTAAATTAGCTCGATAATATTTAACTAAACACAAAAGAATACTTTGGGCTGGTGGCTTTCTTTTTTAAATATTAAACTTTTGGCACACATGGAAAAAAAGATTTTATCTGATTATATTCCACACTATTTAGCTAATTCATAAGCGATTTGTTAGTTATACTTCTTTCTGCTAGCCTTTATACCCTCTGGGCTGGGCCCCCTGCATTTGCCCTCAGACTTAAACTGAGCAAAGAACGTTGCTATTCATTGGACAATATATACTTCACAAAGTTTGGAGATGAGACCCACCAGGAAATTTAGAGGATTTTATGGACACAATTCACTAGATATGAAATATACCGCTCCGATAGTGTTCATACCAAAATCTGAGAAATCTCTTTGCTAATGCAACTATATCCTTATAAATGTTTACATGTCAACACTATTGACAATTTGTCTTAGAGATGTAAAACCACATTTTAATGCCAAAATAAGTGTATCATTTCAGGGATGCCGACTGAGTTTTTCGGAGCACCAGTCACGTTTCAGTGGCTGCCAGCTCGTGTATTGAGTCTCGTGAGAGCCAGAGCATACTTGGATGGCACTATATTGTACATTTGGACAACCTACCTCTCTTTGGGTTCCTCCTTCAAAATCACGACGTTCTGTTATCCCTAACTTCAATGCTTGCTTGAAAGGAACTGACTTATGTTACCATGCAATAGTTTTGAGGATGGGTTATCAGGCTCGGAAGGGAGGTTCCTGTATTCGGGTTAGGGCCAATTTTAGTGTGACTTTCGAATCTTGCTCTTAGGAAATAGGTACCACTTTTTCCTTCAGGTATGGAGAGATCTGTCCTTGAGGATGCCTCTCTTCTTTGTTACGTAATATCTGGGAGAACATTTGGAAAAAATAGATTTTGAAAAATAATAACATATGATAAAATTTTGTGAAATGTCTCCTTTTCCTAGAATTCCTCCGCATTGACTGACGTTATTACTTTTCAATTATTTATCTTTATGATATATTTTTATGACTGCACAACAGCAGGAGTTTTATAGAGAAGATGAGACCCCATTTCAATAATCTGAAAGTTGTTCACCTGATCCATTGAAAAGTGTGCACTATACCCACTCCAATTTGGCCCTCTAGTAGAATTTATTAGTCTTCTGTAAGTTTATTCATACACACACAATTAGATTGATGTTTGGACTAGTGGCTCAGTGGACTAATGCTTCCACTGTAGGAATCTGTGGCCCATATTTATACTTGTTTAGTACCGCATTTGCGTAATTTTTTTACACAAAAGCTGCACAAACTTGCAAAATACAATTGTATTTTGTAAGTTTACGCCATTTTTGCATCAAAAAGCGGCACAATGTGGCGCTAAAAAAGTATAAATATGGGCCTGTATTTGTTCTCTCAGTAACAGGTCTGAAACCTAGGCCTATATTTATACTTTTTTAGCATTTGTGTCATTTTTGTACGCAAAAGCGGCACAAACTTACGAAATGTAATTGTATTTTGTAAGTTTGCGCCGCTTTTGCGTCAAAAAAATGACACAAATACGGTGCTAAAAAAGTATAAATATGTGCCCTAGTTCGACTACTGTTTCTTTCATTCCTTGAAGGTCAATGAAATGAGCACCATGGAGTTGAGTAACTGTAAACTGTTATTCAGTGCTAAGGTGCCTCAACCTGCTCTTTAAAGATTTAAGTAATATTTATTCTACTTTACCGCTGGGTTGTTGTTGCCTGACTCAGCATCCGTATTTCACAATAGAAGATGGGCGCAATTGTGGGCTCATCTCTATTGGGACTGTGTGCTTCTTGTTGGGAAAGCTAAAATCCAGTGTTTATGGGGTCACTAGTCCAATTTATGCAAATAATATTGGGCTAGTTTTATTCACTGTGCTTCAACTGTTCCTGGGGAAATAAAAAGAGCAATTTGCACTCAATCTACGGATTAAAAGTATCCATCGAAGTCCTCCTTACTTAATGATCCTTTGGAAAACAGGACAAACCAATACATATGATGTTAATCTTTCTCACAGTACATAGATTTGCCATGGTTGTTCTTGTTACAATGGAAACTATGAATACACGATCCATTCGACAAAAGGAGATCTGACGCGTATTTCCTGCCCCTTAAGTGAGGCTTTGCAAGGTTTTATCCTTTCAATAACTTTTAATGTTTGTGGCACATAGACCTTTTAAAACAAGGGCACTGCAAACATCTTGTTGAAGGTACTAGTTTGTTATAATTCTGGGGCCACGGAAGAGTCTAATTAATGTACACACGGACTTTTCTTCTCTTTTGTGTAAATATGGCCTCTGTTGCCCATAAATGGACTTGGTGCAGCCAAGTCGAAATCCCAACATGCTCCTCTGTAACAGACTATCCTCCCTCCATGTGCCTCCGACAATGCAATATGTTCAAATCAAATCAAATCAAATCATTAACATTTATAAAGCGCGCTACTCACCCGTGCGGGTCTCAAGGCGCTAGGGGGGAAAGGGGGGGTTATCGCTGCTCGAACAGCCAAGTCTTTAGGAGTCTCCGGAAAGCGGAGTGGTCCTGGGTGGTCCTGAGGCTGGTGGGGAGGGAGTTCCAGGTCTTGGCCGCCAGGAAGGAGAAAGATCTCCCACCCGCCGTGGAGCGGCGGGTGCGAGGGACGGCAGCAAGTGCGAGGCCAGCGGAGCGGAGGGGGCGGGTGGGGACGTAGAAGCTGAGGCGTCTGTTGAGGTATTCCGGTCCCTTGTTGTGGAGGGCTTTGTGTGCGTGGGTGAGAAGACGGAAGGTGATCCTTTTGCTGACTGGGAGCCAATGCAGGTGTCTCAGGTGTGCGGAGATGTGGCTGTTGCGGGGTACGTCGAGGATGAGGCGGGCCGAGGCGTTTTGGATGCGTTGCAGGCGGTTTTGGAGTTTGGCGGGGGTCCCGGCGTAGAGGGTGTTGCCGTAGTCCAGGCGACTCGTGACAAGGGCGTGGGTCACGGTTTTTCTGGTGTCGGCGGGGATCCAGCGGAAGATCTTACGGAGCATGCGGAGAGTGAGGAAGCAGGCGGAGGACACGGCGTTGACTTGCTTGGTCATGGTGAGAAGAGGGTCCAAGATGAAGCCGAGGTTGCGGGCGTGGTCTGCGGGGGTCGGTGCGGTGCCGAGGGCCGTGGGCCACCAGGAGTCATCCCAGGCGGACGGGGTGTTGCCGAGGATGAGGACTTCCGTTTTTTCAGAGTTCAGCTTTAGGCGGCTGAGCCTCATCCAATCTGCGACGTCCTTCATACCCTCTTGTAGGTTGGTCTTGGCGCTGGCGGGGTCCTTGGTGAGGGAGAGTACAAGTTGGGTGTCGTCGGCGTAGGAGGTGATGATCTGTGATCACTATGGCACATAATGTATGCCATTTGTTCAAACGATTCTGTAAGTTTGGCAAATTCAAAATGTCAAAGCTGGTTCACTTTTAGGTATTTTTGGTGACCACCTAAAATTGCCTGATTTGCAGGCCGTTTACTGGACCTTTATGTTTGTAATAGTCAGTGTTTTCAGGTCAAAACGCAGATTCAATTGGTGTTTCTATTTATTGTATTACCAACTAGGTCAGTAAGCCTGATCTATGGTTGTCACTCGCCATACTGTCTTTGAGCCGCACCACTTCAGATTGATCAGCATCTTACAGACTAACCTGCATTAGTTTGTCCCAGGTGTCTGATGGAAATGTTACTTGTTAGAAATTGGGTCTCTATTTGGCGGAGGTATGCACCCTGTCCAAGTAGGGACCACAATCGTAGTCAAGGTACGTCACAACACAACAGAAGTATCCTGTGCTCATCCTCTGGTAGCTTGGCACAGAGAAGGCAGGCTGAACTTAGAAGGCAATGTGTAAAGTATTTGTGTAAAAACTCATACTGTAACACAATGAAAACACCACAAAAACACTCCACGACAGGTTAGAAAAATAGATAATAAAGAAAATAAGATCACTATAATACAAATCCAATGTGCAAAAGTCAAGATATGAATTTAAAGAATAAGTGCAAGATAGCACTTAGAAGCAAATAGCGCTTTTTGGGATTAGTTTAGGTCACTCTGGACTGGGGCAAAGTCAGCTTTTGGGCCAACAGGGATAGAGCACAGGCAGATACAGGAGCCATGCAAGCCCTGGGTAACAAAGTACCTTTCCTGGTCACAAAAGTGACGTGCGTGGTGAGATACATTGATCAGGTCCAAGCAGGGTTGAGGATAGGTTGATTGTTCCCATACAGTGATGGAAATGCATTGGTTCTGAAGACAAGAACTTAGCCGAGATGTGTTGGTTCTGAAGTGCGATATGTTTCTCTATGCAGCTGAGAGATACGTCAATCTCTGTAGACCTCTGTGGTGGCGAAGTGCAGTTCTGATGTGCCAGGCTCTCAAGGCAATGTGTTAGTTCTGACAGTAATGCGCTGATTCTGCTACTGCAATTGGATTGATGCGTTGGTTCTAATACTTGCAGACAGGAGATGTGTTGATTTCCATGATGCAAGTATCTGGGTTCACTTCCAGTGAACCAGGCACATGAGTAGTAGAAGAGAGTTTGATATCCCTGGGTCTCAAACAACAGAAAGCAAGCCATCAAGCCCTTGGGGGACACTTGTGGTGCAAGGCAGAGACCAACTCGCTCTCAGCAGTGTCAGAGAGCAGCAGGCAGCAGGGCAGTACAGCAGAAAAGCAGTCCTTCCATGTCAGCAGACCAGGAGAGCAACAGTCCTTGTTGCAGCACAGCAGTTCTTCTGACAGAGTCCAGATGTAGGTCCAGAAGTGTCTGACTTAGTGGGGTCAGAGACCCAGTACTTATACAAAGCTGTGCCTTTGAAGTGGGGGAGACTTCAAAGAAGGGTCTTTGAAGTGCACAGAGGCCTTTTCTCTCCAGCCCTGGCTCCAGACTATCAGTAGGTGGTAATCAGCCCTTTGTGTGGGGACAGGCACACCCGATTCAATTGTAAGTCTCAGCGCTCCCTCCACCCTTCCTGCCCAGGAAGAGCCATCAGATGCAGATGAATGGAGATGAGTACTCAGACATGCCTAACCTTCCAATGTTTGTATCTGTCTAGCAGGAATGCACAAAGTGTAGCTGTCATCCACCATAGACATGTAATGGAGTCAGGCTACAGGCACACAGAGTGGTAAAAGCAGAGAAATGCCCACTTTCTAAAAGTGACATTTCTAAAATACTAATGTTAAATCCAACTTTTCCATTAATATGAAACATGATGCCGCTACTCTTTTCTGATCAGGAATTACAGCTTAAAATTGTATTAAGGAATTCCCAATGCTGGCGTATGAGAGGTGTAGGCCTTAGAGTAGTGAAAAACAACTTTGGGAGTTTTTTCACGACCACCTGTAAAACATAAGAGTACGTGTCCTACCTCTTACTTACACAGCACCCTGTCCTATGGGTTACATAGGGCCTACCTTAGGGGCAACATGTATGTAATCAAAAGGGCAGTTTAAGGTTTGGTGAGGGGTTTCAAATGCCAAGATGAAGTGGCAGTAAAACTGCACACTAATGCCTTACAATGACAGGCCTGAGACAGGGTTAAGAGTCTATTTGTGTGGGTTGCAGAATTACTGTTGCAGGCCCACTGGTAGCATTTTAGTTTACAATCCATGCGTATATGATATACCACCTTGCAAGGAACTTACAAGCAAATTAAAAATGGCTCATCTGTATTGGGACTGTGTACTTCTTGATGGGAAAGCCAAAATACAGTGATTTTTGGGTCCACTAGTCCACTTTCTGCATAAAATATTAGGCTGGTTTTATTCACTGTGGTTCAACTGTTCCTGGCAAAATAAAAAGAGCAATTAGAGGAGCAATTTGCACTTAAAGGAACTTACAAGTAAATTAAATATGGAAATTGGGTATGGGCTGATATTAACATGTTTAGGGGAGAGAGCACTAGCACTTCAGCACTGGGCAGCAGTAGTAAAGTGCAGAGAGTCCTAAAACCAGCAAAAACTAGGTCAGAAAAATGGAGGGAGGAAGGCAAAAAGTTGGGGAAAAACAACCCTAAGGCTGTCAGGTCTAACATTAGTGATTAATCAACATAATACATATTGACTGGTATTAGTTTGTACTATGTGTCAATGGCAATGTTGTCTCAGTTCTTGCTTCTTGGAACATGGAAATAAACACCAAGGGCAAAGTCATGAAACGGATAAAAACCAGAAGCACTGCCCTTAACTAGCATGGCCGTCAAGAAGCTTCAAGCAGTTAATGAGAAAAACAAGTATAGGTCCTTTTGGCTTTGTAAATGCTTGTTTTGTTTCATCATGGTTTTTGCAAAATCTTATTGTTGTGTAAGATGTGGGGTCAATCTGGAAAAAAATATGTTTTGGTATCAAAAAGCACCCATTGCCATAGTAGTCCCTGTCACCAAAGAGAACTACTTTGTGTGTGGATGTACTCCTCTCGAAAGCGCAATAGTGGTCAGTCACAGTGAAGTTAGCCAATAGCAGAAGTAGGCAATCCATTGCCTCATGCTGCATGGGGAAATGCGAATGTCAGAATAACAGCTCAGTGTTTGAATAGGGCTAGCTGAAAGTAAATATATTATATATACAATTTTAGTTCATGAGTCTTGGCTAACAGCAGACCTAAACTGGGTGTAGAAAAGCGTAATTTGTGCAAAGGGGAGGCACAGCTGTAAAGCCCAAAGTAAACAGAGCATCAAACATGACTCTTCTCAGTACCTAAAACCAAAGATATGAGATCAAATTAACATTGAAAGCAAGTTGCAATATGTAATTTAAGATTTTGGACAAAATCAAATCCTTATCAAAGGAGCGTTGAACACAAACATCATACCATGGAAAATGAATACCGACAGGGAAAAGAGGGAATCCACTTAAACAGACATTGCAACACACCACATTCTAGAACTGCGTTTTTTTAATGTTTTCTTGTATAGGATTCCGTTAGAATAGGAAATGTGCTTGTGACAGGATTAATTGCCGTTCTTTTACTCTCATGCAAAATGTACAGGTGACTCTTCCTGAGGTAAAATTAATATAAAGCGCTTTGTTTTCACAATTTATGAGCCGCTCTAAGATGTCGAACGTCTATTTTCTATTACCTGGAAAGCTTTACTATGCCGATGCGACTTAGAAAGGACTAGTGGCTCGGAATAAAAGACTAAAGAAAACATGTTAACCACATCGCTGTCAGCCTGTAATTATCTGTTTTGAAAAGAGCAGCCTCTAATCACTAATTTAAGTAGACCCATTCTTGGCAGCATTATTCAGTTTACTCAAACTGCTCTGGAAACCAGGTGCAGCACAGACACACATGTAATTATATCCTCTCCGATATGTAACGAGGACAAGTATGTAGGCTGGTGACATATTTGATTACCTATTTCTAATTTACTACAGTGAACAGAAAAACCCAAATATATCATTTGCTATATAAAATAGTACTAATTTCCTCTGTAGTTCCAAACACCTAGTGCATTTTGGGTTCCACATAAAAGGTGTGGTTTATTATTGCTGGCTATATAGGAAAAGGTGATACAGGTTTCAGCTTCTTTGGCAAATAACAATACCTGCGAATAGCAAAGTGGAAAGATGTAGGTTAGTCCTGATAGCCTTTGCAATCGTTTCCCCCCAAACATTTTGCCTGCTGCCCTCCTGTTTGCTGAAATAAGTTTGTTGTCTTTAGGACAGTGTGCACCTTACCACTTCTAACCAGTGCTAATATGCTCGTGCTCACTCTTTAGAACATGGTAAATTTGGCGTACACCCAATTGTCACATTAAATTTACTTCTAAGCCCCAGTAAAGTGGCACTACCTGTACTTAGGGCTGGTAAATTAACTGCTACTAGTGGGCCTTCAGCACCTAATGTGCCACCCTATTGAGCAGTTGTGTATTGCAAAATAAACCTTCTGCCAGGCCTAAAGCTCCTTTTTTAGGACATATAAGTCAATCCTAAGCCCCTAAACAGCCCGTAGGCCATTGTACGTTGTATTTAATGGACAGGACCTGTGTGTGTTTTTACATGTAATATGTCATGGTAGTGACTCCCAAATTTGTTTTTCACTACTATGAGGCATTGTTCTCGCATAGGATAAAATTGGGCATTCCTATAACATTTAATAAGTGCTAGCATGTGATTGAGAGAAGGTAGGAATGTCATGTTTGGTCTTAAATGAATTGTAATTTAAAATCCTTGTTAATTGTAAAGTTGAACTTTAGGTCACAGTCCTGAAAATGCCTCTTTTAGAAAGTTGGTATTTTCCTGTTCTATCCATTTGGTACCTGTTGTCTGTGTCCTGGGTCACATGACTGTGAAAAGTCGTGAGTTGGCCTTAGTGTATTGCTCCCAGACAGTGAGACAAAGGGGAGGCTAGGTGTAGGCTACTGGGCATCCTAAAAGGATGGGCAGTGCGGAGATGTTCCCTACCCCTCTTATATTTGAATGAGTTGCCACAATCATACTGACAAAGGAACCTGTCAAAAGCCTATTGTCACACTAGACCACTTGGAGCCTGGGCAGGAGAAGAAACTACATTTACAGAACCTGATGTATGGATAGGTAGAAGTTCCCCCCACTATAAAGGCTGGCTCCAGAAAAAAATATTGGACCCTTACACCAACTCTGTAATGCAATTTTGGAACTGCGGAGGACTCCCAGAAGGACTGCCTTGTGCTCAAGAGGACTGTCCTGCTGCATGAGGCCTGCTTTGTACCTTTGTCTCCTGCATAAATACTTAGCACAGTTCCTTTACGTTAAGCTTTGTGCCAAGCTACCAGTGGGTTAAGCACAGGTTACTTTAGTGACTTCTATTGTTCATCCTGACAAGAATTGTGAGTATTGCTTAAGAACGGTTTCCGACCACCTCAAACAAAGCCCAGTTTCTTACAAAGAGGCATATGGAAGTATTAATACCTGCTAGTGAGCATTTGCAAAGTGAAAATGTAAACCTATACAGGGGCATAATTGAGAAGCAAAACAGACATAATGGAGCAGTACAAATGACTTCTCTAAGCAGCAGAGCATGTGTGGTGGGGGCAATGATGCCATATCTGACCTGCACAACTGGCAACATACAGTTGGTTAGTGAATTGTCTTTCACATTTGGATCAGGCCCAAAACTCCTTTGAGTGGAAGCAAACGTTGGCTGCCCATCGAAGTTTGAGGGACCCCACCCTGGAGCTACATTCACTTTTAGTCTTTACAGTGTGTATAATGTCAAAATATGTGCATGTAAAATTTTACCTACATGTTTGCCAAATGCTGCATTTGAAATACCCTTTAATTAACTATCAAGTTGGCACATCCTGTGAAGTTTAAAAGAACAGAGTTGCAACAATATTTCTGCAGATCTGTGTCAACACATTATTTCTTCTATGTATTTCTACTTCAGGGGTTGTCTTATAGAACACAGTGCACTCTACTTGTTGAAAAAAACATTTTGCTAGAGTGACTCTTTGAAGTCATTGTATGGAAAGACCATTTTCTTTCTCTCTCTCTCTTCCATCCCATCATGTGATGTAAAAGAGAGCGAGAGAGAGAGAGAGAAAAAGTGAGAGATTGAGATAGTGAGAGAGATATTTAGAGAACAAGACTAACAGAGAGTGATTGAGAGAGAGAGAGAGAGAGAGAGAGAGAGAGAGAGATAAAGAGAGAGAGAGCGAGAGAGGGTTTTTAAGCTTTGATGAATGACATACTGAGAATGAGAAATTGTGGGAAAAATTAAAAAGTAAAATGTATTTGCCAATTAAAAAAGTGAGATCACATTTTGGTATTTACCTTAAAAATTAGAAGTTGAAAATAAATTAAAGCACAAAAAAATAAAGGACTCATATTGACCAGAACCCTTAACATGAATCTCTGAGACACGAACCACTAGGTGACAGTCACCTCATGCTTTCATGATGTCTAGATATGCCAATGGCAGTCAACCCACAGAAGGGTGTTGGGAAAAAATATATTCCATCACTTGGGATGTTTAACATTCAAAACACAAGTAAAGAAACAGATATTTTGTAATGAGGTAAACTGATTTGAACCTTCATTCTTCTGAGACAACAGAACAAGAACTTTACCAGTAGTCCACAATTGACTCTGCTTTGCTGGGCATCAAAACATGACCAGAGCATTCAAAACAAACATCTTGCTAGCATGACACTTTGAAGTCATTGTATGGGGAGGCCATTGCAATAACTGCCTCTCTCTCCCTCTCTTCCATCCCATAGTGGGATGGAAGAGAGGGAGAGAGAGAAAGAGATAGTAAGTGAGAGATTGAGATAGAAAGAGAGGGAAGTTTAGAGAAAGAGACTGACAGAATGACTGAGAGCGAGATAAAGAGCGAGAGAGGATTTTTTTGTTTTTTGCTTTGATGAATGATATACTGAGAATAAGAAATTTTGGGATAAATTGAAAAGTAAAATGCATTTGTCAAGTAAAAAGAGTGAGATCACCTTATGGTGTTTATCTTAAAAATTGGAAGTTGAAAAGAAATTAAAGGACACAAAACGACCAGACTCAATGTGAAGCTCTGAAACAGGAAACAATAGGCCACAGGTGTTTTATGGCATAATGTTCTCCAGGTATACCTATGACAGTTAACCCACTGAAGGTGTTGGGAAAAATACATATATTCGATCACTAGGGACGATTAACATTGAAAAAAACTAGTAAATAAACAGACATGTTGCCATGAGGTAAAATGATTTGAACCTTCAGCATTTTGAGTCACAGTCAAGGAGCTTTGCCACTAGTCCACAATTGACTTTTGCTGCAAAGTGCACCTTTTTGGATTGTTACCCACCACTTTTTGCTGTCAGGTGCTGTTTTTTCAACCTCTTAGTGTACTGAGGCCTGCTAACCAGGCACTAGTGCCAATGCTCTTGACCTTAAAGTAAATATCGAATTGCATAGGCCAATTGGCAAGCACCACCCCTGTGAGTCCCCAGTAAATGGCACTGAGGGTACCCAGGGCAAGTGTGGTAAAGGGGATACTAGGGCTGCAGCACTAATTGTGCTACCCAGGGTACCCAAAGTAAAAGAGAGACTGCAGAGCTGCCATGTCAGCCTGCATGAGCAGCCTGCTGCTCAAGTGTGATTCTGCCCCTATCAGGTGCAGGCAGAGTCCCTGGCCCCCTCTAGCCAAGGGGGCAAGGTGCACTGCTCTATGAGTGAGGACATATGTGCAGGAGCACATATGCCCTCCTACCCATATTTAAACTGCAATGCTGGCTCGGGTAACCGGCAGTCCACTGGATAACATGGGCTGGTATCTGACCAAGGCTCACACGTCCAACTCTGCAATGGCCCACCCAAATCCTGTCATGTTTGGCATCAAACACTGTGCTTTTTATCCTGAACATCATGCCCATATTTAGGATTATGAAGCAAATGCCCAGGTGGCTCGCTTAGAGGGTGCCCACCGAGTTGCCCAGTCCTGAACTGTTTTGGCAGCCACTGGCAGAAATCTGACCTCCTGCTGGTGGTGCTAGCACCTTGGCAGGATGTAAGACAAAGGGCCTGGGCAGGAAGTAGGTCACACCTCCTCCCTCCCAGTCTGACTAGTAACCCTCAAAGGCTTCACTGCCTTTGATGTGCAATTAGTTGTCCACCCAGTGGAGGACAATGCCTTTTCGCCCTGCCCAGAAAGGCAGGTGGAAAAATAGATATGCAGGAGACATGCACCTCCCTCAAACCAGCCACACCTTTGAGGGTGGACTAGAAGGTCTTCACAGCCAAAGAAGGTTTCTGCCATCTTGGCAGACACCTAAAATAGTGGGTTCTGGGTAGAAAGTGACATACTCCCCACAGGAAGTCATCACTGCAGGGGCGGACTAGCCACAGAGATAGTAGGCCATTGGCCACTGTCCCTCACACACTAAAATGCCCCTTAAACCACGATTTAAGGGGCTCCCCTGGCACCAGAACTTAGATCTTACCTGGACAAGAAGAAAGAAGCACAACAAGATTACTGCACCAACAGCAGGACCTCGACTCCAACCCCAGCTCAAAGAAGAGGACACAGAGTGACCTTCAGTGACCAGTACTGGAAACGTGGGCCCTGCGTGTGCTAGTGGTGAAAACTCATTGCCTCTGACCAGAGGGGCCCTCGAGGACACCGAAACCCCAAGGAAGACTCCCCTGACTGGTGGCACCAGTCCCCTGCAAATTGCAGGAGTATAGAAGTGCTGAGGATGGAGAACTGTGACCTGACAGGCTCTGAGTGTCTGAGTCCAAAGAAACTCACTGTCCCTCATCTAGGTAGTGGGAGAGAGGACTGTGCCACGTTTCAAGAATTTACTCCATACAAAACGCCCTCCAGCCACCATAAGCCTGTGGATGACCATTGCAGCTAACAAGGCTTGTTTGTCACCTGCACGGAAACCAGACAAAGTAGTGAAGATCCAAGCGTTGATTCCTGGTCCCCCAAAGACCTCTACATCTGGGTCTAGTGTGAGTCAGCACCGAAGACCAGTTTAGCACTTAGTGCAAAATGCACCAGCCACTGCGGACAGTTCAGCACTAAGGACAGCAAAGTCACCTCTGCAACCAGACTCCGTGGGCAAGGTAATAACGGTTTGACTGTTGACTCTTGGTCTAGGTCCTCACATCACCTTAAGTTCCCGTGGGTTCACTGAAACATACTCCAGAAGTGCCCAAGTGCAATTTTACCCATTGAAGTCAATGGAAGCCATTTAAATTTGCAAAGTACTGTATTTTCCAAAGACCTAAAAAATTCACAACTCTGGTTGAACAAAAGCTACAAAGTTCATTTTGGTGTCTAAATTAAGATTAAAATCTAATCTATTTTTCAAAATTTGTGTCAGATTTCTGTCAAGTTGTGTAATTTACTTATCGTCCATGTAGGTAATGTGAAATGCTTTACAGATGTTCCTCTTAGAAGCCTGACTGCTCTTTGCCATGCTATCAGGAGTGAGCTAGGGTTCACTGTGAGTAAATCCTAGGTCCACTACTGGGTATTGTGCTGGCATTCCATGGTAGGACTACTTAGCCATACCATATAATACCTTCACCTTCCTACATTGGTGTTACAGCGGTGCAGATCTTGAACTTGTGTTTAACTTTACCTTTGTGAGATAAGTATATTTTTGAGTACACAAAATATCCTCAATTTATTTTTTAGACTCAAAAAGTATTTTTTAGATTTTTTTCCAAAAGCAGGGTAATTGGAATTGTTAGGGGCCTGTGTTACATCCCATTCCAATAGGCCATAAAAGTCTGTAAAAGTTTTTTAGAAGCTAAGGTAGTTAGGTAAATGAGTTTTTAAACGCTTAAAGAAGTTCCCAACTTCTTAGGTAAACCAGTGCACAATAGAGAGGGTCCAGAGCCTCAATCAGCTCATCCTCTCCATCCTCAGGATCAATGATCTGAGGGTAATGTGCAAAGCTAGGGGCATCAGCTTTAGAGCTACTGCCTAGAGAGGAGACCTTGCACTAGAGGGCTGGATAAAGGGCAATAAAGGTGACACTTATGATGGGCTATATAATCTTTTGATGAAAGATCATATCCTGAATAATTGTTGCACAGAGAGATTGTGACAGCATCTGATAGATTCTGAGTTGTCTTCTCCCAAAGAGCTGGGAAAGATAGCTGACAAGTGGGTTAGGTCCAGGGTATTCCAGACCAAAAGGTGGAGGTGACTCCAAGAAGGGTGCACACACTTCTCAGCAGGTGAAGGGGAATAGCACTGACAAGGGTAAAAAGACAGAGGTGGTCATTACAACCCTGGCGGATGGTGTTAAAGCGGCGGTAAGACCGCCAACAGGCCGGCGGTAAAAAATTTGGAATTACGACCGTGGCGGAAACCGCCAACAAAGACAGCCACTTTAACACTCCGACCGCTACGGCGTTACAAACAAACAGCGCGGCGGTCACCGCCAACAGGCAGGTGGGAGACAATGTACCGCCCACACTATTATGACAGGCCAATCCGCCACCTTTTCCGGGGCGGATTCACCGCGGATAAAAACACGGCGGAAACAGGCATTTCGAAGGGAAAACGCTCACCTCTACACACTCCACGAGGAACGACGACACCATGGAGCTGGAACTCCATATTCTTCCTGCGCTAGTCTTCCTGCTCCTGTACTAGGAGCACCAACGGCGGCGGCGAAGACCACGGTGAGTACTACACCTACGACATAGGGGATGGGGGAGGGAAAAAACAGGGACACACACATACGCAACACCCCAACCCCCACCCCCACCCTCACCCACTACAACACACACACCAATGCATATCCAAACATTACAGTAACACCCCCCAACCCCCCAGAAGAATGCAAAGACAAAAGGAAATGAGTGTAACCATTGTAATATATCAAAATAGAGTAAGCAAATATATACATATATACACTATTAACAAAATATACAGCACGAATAGTAGTCCAGGTATTGCACCATTCAGAGTCCGTGGACCACTGGGCCCAAAATGCATGGGCGAGGCCCTCACAAGATACCCGAACATGACGGAAAGAACACTGCAGGGGCATCAGGTAGAAATACAACAGGCACCTCAGGCTGATGAGTGCACGACGCCAGATCCACGAGGGGGCTCCATGCCCATTGATGAATCCTGGGGACTGCAAAGCCACAGTCTCTCAAGTCTCTCCAGTGGGTGGTTTGCCCACTGTACCATCCTGGGGAGTGCAAAGCCACAGTCTCTCAAGTCTCTCCAGTGGGTGGTTTGCCCACTGCACCATCCTGGGGAGTGCAAAGCCACAGTCTCTCAAGTCTCTCCAGTGGGTGGTTTGCCCACTGCTGTATCCTGGGGAGTGCAAAGCCCCAGTCTCTCAAGTGGATAACAGTCTCCACTGGTTCTGGAGGGGGACTGGTGCCCAGAGCGCTTCATCCTGTGCAGGACAGACGGAGTGGATGCAAGTCTCCACTTGTTCTGGAGGGGGACTGGTGCTCAGAGTGCTTCATCCTGTGCAGGACAGACGGAGTGGATGCAAGTCTCCACTGGTTCTGGAGGGGGACTGGTGCCCAGAGTGCTTCATCCTGTGCAGGACAGACGGAGTGGATGCATGTCTCCAACGGTTCTGGAGGGGGACTGGTGCCCAGAGTGCATCACTCACCCTGTGACGGTCCCTGTTGCGTCACTGCCCCTGCCGCTCATGGGCTATCAGTGCTTGACTTGGCAGTGCTTACCATGTTCAGCGGTGCTTGAGTTGGCGGTCCTTGCCCTGTTCAGCGGTGCTTGAGTTGGCGGTGCTTGCCCTGTTCAGAGGTGCTTGACTTGGCGTTCCTTGCCCTGTTCAGCGGTGCTTGCCCTGTTCAGCGGTGCTTGACTTGGCGGTCCTTGCCCTGTTAAGCGGTGCTTGCCCCGTTCAGCGGTGCTTGATTTGGCGGTCCTTGCCCTGTTCAGCGGTGCTTGCCCTGTTCAGAGGTGCTTGACTTGGCGGTCCTTCATTGTCCAACTGGGCTGGGGCTGGCGGTCCTTCATTGCCCAGCTGGGCTGTGGCTGGCGGGGCCCTCCTGGGCAGCTAGGCTGTGGCTGGGGGGGCCCTTCTGGGCAGCTGGGCTGTGGCTGGTGGGGTCCTCCTGGACAGCGATGATGGGGCTGGCGGTGGCGTCCTGGGCAGCAACGATGGGGCTGGCGGTGGCCTCCTGCCCAGCGGGGATGATGGCGGTCTTCACCGCCGTGCTGCTCCTCCCAGACTTTGCAGGTTTCTTATTCCCCTTCCCTACCTTGGGAGGAGTCACAGCTGAGTCCACACTCCCCCGGGACCCCTGTGAGCGGCTTGGGTGGCTGGAGGCTTCCTCCTCTCCCGCCGGGCACTGGCCAACCTCTGGTGCTTCACAGGGGGGGGACTGGCTGTGCTCTGACTCAGTGATACACTGGCTGGCCTGGTGGCCGGTGCACTCCACATACCTGTGACAACAGGCACCACTGGTCCCAGTGATTTTGTGGCTGAGGTGCTAGTACAGGACCTATGAGTTGGACGGGGGGGTGGTGGGAAATAGGTTAAGGGTGAACAGGAAAAGTTGTTTGGAGACACTGTGACGGGTAGCTGGAGGGGGTTTGGGAGTGGAGGAAGAGGTGGTGGTTGTAGGAGGTGTAACTTTTGTGGCTTTGGGTGCAGGTGCATGCGCTGGAGGCTGTCGTGAGGTGGATGTATGTTGGGTCGGTGTGTGCCTGCATTTGTGTATCTTGGGAGGGGGCGTCACAGACACACTGGGAGAGGACACAGGGGACGTGTGGATGGTAGTGGGGGTGGTGACTGCATGTGAGTGGGGTGTGCTGGTGGGTGTGCTGGTGCGGGACGTAGTGGCTGTAGTGGTAGTGCATGCAGGTGTGAGTGTAGACGAGACTGGGAGGGAGGAGGGAGACGAGGAGGAGGGGGACACAGTGGAGGCAGTGGATGTTGGTGTGTCTGTATGTATGTGATGCTTGCATGAGTGCCTGTGGGATGTGTGGTGCTTATGTTTGCCTGAGCTTGCCTTGTGTGGTGAGGTGTGTGCAGGCTGGTCTGATGGTGTGCTTGGGATAGGCAGAGGTACAGGGGATTGGGTCTGGGTGGAGGAAGTTGGAGGGGGGAGGCTAGACACAGGGACAATGGCTGCCATCAGTGCTGAGGCCAGAGTTTGAAAGGTTCGATGAAGAGCAGCCTGACCAGAATGAATGCCCTCCAGGAATGCATTTGTTTGTTGCAACTCCCTTTCTACACCCTGGATGGCATTCAAAATGGTAGACTGCCCAACAGTGAGGGACCTGAGGAGGTCAATGGCCTCCTCACTAAGGGCAGCAGAGGTGACAGGGGCAGGGGCTGAGGTGCCTGGGGCGAAGGTGATGCCCACCCTCCTGGGTGAGCTGGCACAGGGTACACGCTAAGGGGCTGCTGGGAGGGCGGTGCTGGTAGGGGGGGTGGCGGCTGTACCTGTAGTACTGGGGGGCACAGATGTTGCCGCCACCACAAGGGAGCTCCCATCAGAGGACAAGTCCGTGTCGCTGGTTTCAGCACCTGTCACCGCCGTGGTGCTCCCCTCGCCCTCCGTCCCACTGGTGTATTCAGAGTCCATAGTGTGGCCCTCCATGGCCATGTGGGACACAGCTCCCTCGTGCTCCGGTGCCACTGCTCCTCCGCCTGATGATGCTAATGCACACAAGAACAGAGAGACCACAAAAAAAGGGGGGGGAATAGAAGAAAGACAGGTTGAGTGCATGGCTTACCGCTACCGTTGGCGGACAAGACAGACACAGCAGCCCCCTGCACTACGTCGCGCTGTTGGGCTCTACAGTGCAATTCCTGGGAAAGGGCCTACAAGGCTATGGACGACATCTGCACACATAGATGACACAGGTGCATGAATACCTGTACTTTGCACTCTACAGAGGTGGGGTTGGGGGCCACAGGGCCATGCCTTGCGAAGGGGCCTAGCCTACGGAACTCGCCCTGGCCTAGGGAAACCCACAGCCCTCCTCCCCCACCCAGACCCCTCCATTGCACGCAAAGTCAGCTGAATGAGAGTGTACTCACCCCCTTGTGTCTGCTGTGATGCCCTCAAGCGCCCATCCAACTCCGGGTAGGCCACCGTCAGGATCCAGAATGTCAGGGGGGTCATGGTTCGACGGGCACGCCTCCCACGTTGGGAGGCCATCCCCAGCTGAGCCTCCGCCGTCTTCTTGCTCCAGCGGCGAATGTCCTCCCATCTCTTCCGGCAGTGGGTGCTCCATCTGTGGTGGACCCCCAGGGTCCGGACGTCCTTGGCGATGGCACACCAAATATCCTTCTTCTGGTGGACGCAGACCTACATGAAATGTACAGGGGAAGAAGAGAAGTCATTACCAACTGCGCCGTCAAAGTGAGTGGCCCCCATCCCTACCCTTGCCATGTGGCACATGCACCCACTGTCTTTCATGCACTCAGAACTCTGCCCCCTTCCTTCTTACAACCAGCCCTCTCCACACAGGCATAGCCCATACAACATGCCCCCTACGTACTTACCTGTTGGTCTGGAGGACCGTAGAGTAGCATGTACTGGGGTAGGACCCCGTAGACGAGCTTCTCCAACTCCTCCGACGTGAAGGCAGGGGCCCTTTCCCCAGATGCACGAGCCATTGTCTCTTCCAGACCAAGGTCACAGCAGCACTTGCAGTGTAGGTGCTCTGCTGTCGAAGATCAGATATCGAGTGATTCAACAGCTAGAAAATGGCGGTCACGTCCGTGGTGGTTCGTACCACCACCGCCGGCGTACATCGTCATTGGCTCCTGGGACCCATAGGGTCCAATGTTAACCAATGCTGCATTGCGCCGCGGTCTTCGACCGCCTACCGCGACGGTGTACAACGCCAGCGCAGTTACCTCACATCCCATTGTCCCACTTTAGAGGTCAGGCAGCCGCCATTTCAGGGGCCCACATGGCCTAGTTACCAACTGCGTCACACATACCTAGGCCTATTCTCAACACACATACAGGCCAGATTTTGTGTATGAATCGTGTTATGTGTAGACTGTGGGTACATACCTCTGACTTGTTTGACTCTCTGGTCGCTGTACTTCAGTTGTCCTTCATAGGCACCGTCCGCTGGGACATGTGAGGAGATGGCGGAATCCTCCGGTGTACCGACCGCTGGTGGACCTGTCGACAATGGAGGAAAGAAATCTGATAATCACCTACAGGTTTGACCGTGCCACAATCCAGGGACTGTGTACCCAGTTGGAGCCAGACCTGATGTCAGCAATCCGCCATCCCACAGGAATCCCACCTCAAGTGCAGGTGCTATCAGTGCTCCATTTCGTTGCAAGTGGGTCATTTCAAACAAATGTGGCCATGGCATCAGGGATGTCCCAGCCTATGTTTTCCAACGCATTGTCCAGAGTGTTGTCTGCCCTGCTGAAACACATGCAGAGCTACATCGTTTTCCCTCAGGTGGAGGATTTGCCTACAGTGAAAGGTGACTTCTATGCCCTTGGACATATCCCCAACATCATAGGAGCCATTGATGGGACCCATGTGGCTTTGGTCCCCCCCCACAGGAGTGAACATGTGTACAGGAACCGGAAGAGTTATCATTCCATGAATGTACAGATGGTATGTTTGGCAGACCAGTACATCTCCCATGTGAATGCCATGTTCCCTGTCTCAGTGCATGACGCCTACATCATGCGGAATAGCAGCATCCCTTATGTGATGGGTCAACTCCAGAGGCACCGTGTGTGGCTATTAGGTGACTCTGGTTACCCCAACCTCTCATGGCTATTGACCCCAGTGAGGAATCCCAGGACAAGGGCAGAGGAACGCTACAATGAGGCCCATGGGCGTATTAGGAGGGTGATCGAGCGGACCTTCGGCCTCCTGAAGGCCAGGTTCCGCTGCCTCCATATGACAGGTGGATCCCTATTCTACTCACCAAAGAAGGTGTGCCAGATCATCGTGGCCTGCTGTATGCTTCATAACTTGGCTTTGCGACGACAGGTGCCTTTTCTGCAGGAGGATGGTCCAGATGACGGTGTTGTGGCAGCTGTGGAGCCTGGGACAGTGATGAGGAGGAAGCAGAGGAAGAAGACATTGACAACAGGGACTCATTCATCCAGCAATATTTCCAGTGAAACACAGGTGAGAATACATTCCTGCCTACTACAAGTACTTTTACACTTCTACCTCTATCATGTCTGTCAATTTCACCCAGTGTATGGTCACTGAGTTGTCACTTTCCCTTACGGTTTCACAGGTGTGGGTCCCAACGTTTGTCATTTGCTTGGATTCCTCAGGGACTAGAGCTGTGTGACATGGGTATGTTGACATTACTATTTGCTGGAAATGTTGTCACTGTAATTGCAAATACACTATTTCAAAATCACAGACAGACTCCAGATCTTTTGGTGCTTTAGGTGTGTTTATTTACATACAAAATATTGGAGGTGGAAGTTAAATGGTGAGGGGTGATGGCAGAGGAGTGTCCATGGCAGAGTCCAGTCTATTTGTCTCATAGGTTCATTGCCCATATGTTCAGAGGAAGTGGAGCTGGGGCAGTTTCAATATGGACAGGGTGACAAAGTGGGACAGTGGGTTGACAATCAGGGTGGTCTCATTTCTTGGCGGGGGTCTTGGCATTGTGCTCTGTCTTGTTCCTGACAAGCATGCAAGCATCTCAGGGACCGCTTGCAGGGTAGTTCTCCATCTGCAGGGGGTGGGGTGCTGGTGTGGTGGTCCTGTGGCGGTGCCTCCTGTCCACTCGCACCGGTGGAGGTGGTGGGCAGTTCATCGTCCATGCTAGTGTCAGGGGCCCCTTGGAGTGCCACAGTGTCCCTCATGGTGTTGAGTATTTCCTTCAGCACCCCTACGATGGTGCCCAGGGCAGAGCTGATGGTTCTGAGTTCCTCCCTGAAGCCCAAATACTGTTCCTCCTGCATGCGCTGGGTCTCCTGAAACTTGTCCAGGACCGTTGCCATCGTCTCCTGGGAGTGGTGGTATGCTCCCATAATGGAGGAGAGGGCCTCGTGGAGAGTGGGTTCCCTTGGCCTGTCCGCCCCCTGTCGCACAGCAGCCCTCCCAGTTCCCCTGTGTTCCTGGGCCTCCGTCCCCTGGACCGTGTGCCCACTACCACTGCCCCCAGGTTCCTGTTGTTGTTGGGGTGGTGGGTTATCCTGGGTTCCCTGTAGTGGTGGACACACAGCTGATTGACGTGTCCTGGGGACGGAGGTTTGGGCCCGCTGGGTGGGTGCTGTGCTGGTGTTACCCGAGGGTGGAAGGTCTGTGGTGGCCTATGCCTGTGTGAGGGGAACCAACTGTCCCGAGGCCCACGATGGTCCGGGCTGGTCATCTAGATCCAGTTGGACAGAGCTGCTGTCATCACTGTGGGCCTCTTCTGTGGGTGGGGTGGAGATGTCTGGACCCTCCTGTCTGGTGACGTTGGGTAGTGGTCCTGCAGGGGTGGAAAAACATGATTATTGCATCTGTGTGTGTCATGGTGTGCAATGGGTGGGTGAGCGTGTACCCCAGTGCTTGCATTCCTGTGTGGGGGCTTGTGTGATGATGGTTTAGGGGGGTGTATGGGTATGTGCAGTGGGCATGCTTTAGTGATGTGTGTCCATGCGTTGGTGTTGCATGCAGGGCTTGGTGTTGGGATGTGTGGTTTGTGATATTGGTACATTTGTAAGGAGTTGGAGTGATAGGGGAGGGGGCGAGGGTGGGGGCATGTGATGGCATGCAGGTAGGGTGGGGGATATGGTAGTTAAAGGTTTGACTTACCAGAGTCCATTCCTCCACCGACTCCTGCGAGGCCCTCAGGATGCAGAATCGCCAAGACCTGCTCCTCCCATGTTGTTAGTTGTGGGTGAGGAGGTGGGGGTCCGCCGCCAGTCCGCTGAACCGCCTGGTGGTGTCTTGAGACCACGGAACGCACCTTCCCCCGTAGGTCGTTCCACCTCTTCCTGATGTCGTCCCGATTTCTTGGGTGTTGTCCCACTGCATTGACCCTGTCGACTATTCTTCACCATAGCTCCATCTTCCTTGCAATTGAGGTGTGATGCACCTGTGCTCCAAATAGCTGTGGCTCTACCCGGACGATTTCCTCCACCATGACCCTGAGCTCCTCCTCCGAAAACCTGGGGTGTCTTTGCCGTGCCATGGGGTGGTGTAGGTGATGTGTGGGGTGGTGTGTGTGGTGATAAGTGTGATGATATGTAGTGGTGTGTGGTGTTTTGTGCGTGGAAGTTGTGTGGGTGATGGTGTTGAGTGCCTGTGGATGCTTGTTTGTGGATGATGGTGTCTCTCTCTGGCCTTCTTTCGGAAGTTTTTGTCGTGGGGGTTTGTGGGTGATGTGGGTGTGTGTTTTATATTGTAATGGGTGTGTGGGAGTGGTGTGTGTATGTGTATCAGGTGTGTGTATTTCGAATTGTCCAATGTGGTGGTGTTTTGTATGTGTGTGTGTATTTTGAGCGCGGCGGTGTGTACCGCCAATGGAATACCGCAGTTGAAAGACCGCCACGTGGATTCGTGTGTCGTGATAGTGTGGGCGTATTTCTGTTGGCGTGACAGTGGAGGTTTTGTTTTCGCCAGTTTATCACTGACCTTTGGTGTGGCGGACTTGTGTGGGTGTCTGAATTTTGTCGGATTTCGAGATGTGGGTCATAATAGCTGTGGCGGAATTCTGCGGCGGTGTGTTTGCGGTCTTCTGCACGGCAGTAAGCGCCTTTTACCGCCAATGTTGTAATGACTGCCAGAGTCTTCACCAGGCCCCCAAAAGGCCTCCAAGGAGGGTGGGCCTAAAGACTCTTTCCAGGCCAAAGGAAAGGGATGTCAGGGTAGGAGCTGGGATCCCAAAAAAGCTGGGACATGCTTTTACTGTGGTCAGCCAGGGCATAAGAGAGGTGATTCAGTTTTCACCAAGAAGTCCCCCACTGAGGGGAGGTCCAAGGGCATTGTTAGTCTTGGGTTGGGAGTAGCAGTGTGGTCTGGAGATGCCAGAGACTACACTGAGGCTACCTTGGTTTCCCTGGGAAGGGTGGACATTGAACCTTTGCCTGTTTTACCTTTCAACTTGGAAAAGTCCAAAGAGTGCTCACGAATTAATGGGACTAAGGTAGAGGCTCTGAGGGATAGAGGTGCCAGTGCCACTGTGGTGACAGCCAAACTGCTTTTTCCAGACCAGATGATCCCTGGTGAGAAACAGCTTATTAGCAACTCTGATAATGAGACCATGTCACGTCCTATGGCTTTGGTGAACCTAGAGTAGGAAGGAGTAACTGGTCCAAAGAAGGTGGCTGTGTCTCCTGCCATCCCAGTAGAGTGTTTTTGTTGGGAAATTATTTGGACACTTATGCCTGGGCAGAAGTTGAGAAGAAGGTCCATGCAGGAAAGCTTGGTCTCCCTGGGTGGGTGTGTATGACCGCAAGGGCACAGGCTGCACGTGTGGGAAATGATAAGGAAACTGGAGCCTGAAACTATGGCCCAGCACCCTAAGAGCAAGAAGAAGGGCAAGAGGACTGCTGACCCAGCCTCTACTTCCACACAGGATCAGGGGGAGAACTTATCCCAGAGTGCCAGAGGAGGGAACTGCAACTGAGGAGGCCTGGCCTGACTTTGCAGAGCTACTCAGTGCAGGAGGACCCTACAGGGAAGAGCTTTGCAAGGAGCAAAGAAGTTGCTCTATTCTTGAGAGCCTAAGGCAGCAAGCTGCCAGGCAAGGGCAAAGAGACACCAGTGGTTCTCATAGAGTCTATTGGGAGGATGGCTTACTGTTCACTGTGGCCATGGACCCCAAACCAGGGACAGGCAGGAGAGTGGTGGTCCCTCAGGTGTACAAAGAATTCAGACTCACTTTGGCTCATGATACTCCACTGGCTGGACATCCGGGGCAGTCGAAGACTTGAATGAGATTGGTTAGTGGCCCATTTTTACTGGCCTCAGATATCTGAGAGAGTGAAGAGTTTTGCCACTCCTCTGTCACCTGCCAAGCCAGTGGCATGACAGGCTCACAGCCAAAGGCTCCCTTAATTTCCACTACCTGTGGATGGGACCTCCTTTGAGAGGGTAGGGATTGACGTGGTTGGTTCCCTTGACCCACCCACTGTATCTGGGAGCAGGTTTGTTCTAGAGGTAGTGGACCATGCACCTAGGTACCCATAGGCAATCCCTTTTAGGACTGTCACTGCACCTGCAGTAGCCAAAGCCCTCCTCGGTATCTTTACCAGGGCAGGGTTTCCTAAAGAAGTGGTCACCGAAAGAGGGACACATTTCATGTACACATACCTAAAAGCTATACGGGCTGAATGTGGTGTGGCTTACAAGTTCACCACCCCCTATCAACCCAGACTAATGGGTTAGTTGGGAGATTCAACAAGACCATTAAGGGCATGATCAAGGGGTCTCCTAGAGCATCTCAACAGAAGGTGGGATGTATTCTTGCCATGCCTCTTATTTGCATACAGGGAGGTTCCTACAAATTCTATTTGGGCACCCTGTAAGGGGTCCTCAGAGTCTTGTGAAGGAGGGTTAGGAAAGGCCTCTCAAGCAACCTAAGCAATAAATAGCGGGCTCTGTACTAGGCCTGTGTTCTCAGATGGCAGAGTACATAAAGAAGGCAAACAAGAATCTTCAGGCCAGCCAGGAGCGTGTAAGGCACTGGTATGATCAGAAGGCAGCCTTGGTTGAGTATCAGCCTGCCCATATGGTGTGGGTGTTGGAGCCTGTTGCCCCTAGGTCCCTCCAGGACAAGTGGACTGGGTCCTATGCAAATGTGTAAAGAAAGCAGGAAGTCAACCAACTTGGTTGACCTAGGCAACCCAGGAATCCTCATAGAGTGATTCATGTCAATCGCCTTAAACCACACAAGGACAGGGCTGACATGATCATGCTGTTGGTCACAGATGGAGGGTAGGAGAAGGAGAGTGAGACACTCCAAGACTTCGAGTCATGCAACCCACAAGATGGTACAGTGGAGGGTGTTGAGCTGTCAGCAACCCTCACTGCACAACAGCAAACTGACTATAGGCAGATTCTCAGTCAGTTTGCAGAGCTATTTTCCTTAACCCCTGGACAGAAAACATGGTGTACCTATGATGTGGACACCAGTGTCAGCCTCCCTGTCAAGAACAAGTTGTACGGACTGCCTCACCAAGTTAAGGATTGCATCAAGACAGAGGTCAAGAAGATGCTGGAGCTCTGGGTGATTGAACCCTCTGATAGTCCCTGGGCTAGCTTAGTGGCACTTGTCCCAAAGCCTCACTCAAAAAGTGGGAAACCTGAGATGAGGTTTTGTGTGGACAATAAGGGGCTGAATGCAGCCACTAAAACTGATGCACACCCCATTTGATGAGAAGATGTGCTTATTGATAAGCTAGGGGCTGCTAAATTCCCACGTCCCTTTGACTTGATATCAGGGTACTAGCAAATTGGACTGACCTAGGAAGCAAAGGAGACATCTGCATTCTCCACTCCTGAGGGCCACTTTCAGTTTAAGGTGATGCTCTTTGACTTGAAGAATTTACCTACCACTTTTCCGAGGTTGGTGAATCGAGTTCTCTCAGGCCTGGAAGAGTTTAGTGCAGCTCACTTAGATAACATAGCTGTCTTTAGCTCCACCTAGGAGGATCACATGGTCCACCTCAAAGAAGTTTCACAGGACCTGCAGCAGGCAGGCCTGACTGTCAATGCCAGGAAGTGTCAGATAGGGCAGGGCGTTGTTGTCTACTTGAGCCACATGGTAGGTGGAAAGCCAAATTAAACCTCTCCAGGCCAAACACCAGACAATTCTGGACTGGCAGCCTACCACAACCCATACCCAGGTCGGAGCCTTCTTAGGCCTTACAGGGTACTATAGGAGGTATGTGAAAGGGTATGGAATCATTTTGGTCCCTCCCACTGAGTTAACCTCTGAGAAAGAACCCAGGAAAGTAATGTGGACAGAAGCCTGTCAGAATGCCTTTGATCCCTTGAAAGCAGGCATGTGTTCAGTACCTGTTCTAAAAGCACCTGACTATGAGAAACAATTAATTGTATAGAAAGACGCTTCTGAACTAAGGATTAGGGCAGGGTTGTCACAGACCAATGATTAGGGTCAGGATCAACCAGCAGCTTTTATTGGCAGGAGGCTCCTTCCCAGAGTGCAGTGTTAGAGTGCTACTGAAAGGGAAGCCTTTGCTGTGGTCTGGTCCTTGAGGAAGCTGAGGCCATAATTGTTTGGGACTCACTTCAAAGTTCAAACTGACCACAGGCCTCTCAGATGTTTAATGCAGAGGAGAGGAGAGAACTCCAAATTGTTGAGGTGGTCCATTTACCTACAGGGGATGGACTTTGTAGTGGAACACAGACCAGGTACTGGCCATGCCACTGCAGATGACCTTTCCAGGTTCTTCCACTTAGAAGATGTAGACTACCAGGAGGGAGGTTAGTGCTCATCCCCTTTCATTCATGTTGTAAAGTGTCCCATTTTTAATGGTGACCCCTCACCTTTTGCTGTCAGATGCTGTAGATTATGACCTGTTAGGGTATTGAGGCTTGCTATCCAGGCCCCAGTACCAATACCCAATGTTCTTTCCCTCAAAGTAAATATTGAATTGCATAGGCCAATTGCCAAGCTCCTTACCACCCCTGTGAGTCCCCAGTAAATGGTACACAGGGTACCCAGGGCAAGGGTGATAAAGGGCGTACCAGCGATGCAGCACTGATTGTGCCACCCTGGGAAACACATATATAAGAGAGACTGCAGAGCTGCCATGTCAGCCTGCACATGCAGCCTGCTGCTTGAGTGTGACTCTGCCCACACCAGGTGCAGGCAAAGTCCCTGTTACTGCCCATGGATAGGTCAGTCACCCCTAAGGCAGGCCACTGCTGGCCGAGGTGGCAGGGTGCTCTGTTCTATGAGAGAGAGCATATGTGCAGGAGCACATATGCCCCTATGCAGACATTTAAACTGCAATGCTGGCCCAAGTAACCAGTGGTCCTTTGGATAACATGGGCTGGCATCTGACCACTGCTCAGATGTGCATCTCAGCAGTGCCACAGCCACATCCTGTCATGTTTGGTATCAAACACTGTGCATTTTAATCCTGAACATGATGCCCATGTTTAGGAATAAAAATCAGATGCCCAGGTGTTACCCTCAGATGGTGCCCACCAAGTTACCCAGTCCTATACTATTTTGGCAGGCTCTCCTGATCCGCTGCCACCAAAGACATAAATCTTTGTCCTGCCGGTTGTGCTCGCATCTTTGCAGGAGGTAAGACAAAGGGCCTGGGCAGGCAGGAGGTCACACCTCATTCCTCTCAGGCTGCCTAGTGAGAAAAGCATCAGGGCAGTGAGCCTCAAAGGCTTCACCCACCTTTGATGTGAAAGTAGTTGTCCCCCCAGTGGAGGACAAAGCTTTTCTGCCATGCCCGGCCAGGCAAGTGGGAAGTTAGATATGCAGGAGATGTGCACCTCCCTCAAACTAGCCACACCTTTGAGGGTGGGTTAGGAGATGTGCACCTCCCTCAAACTAGCCACACCTTTGAGGGTGGGTTAGGAGATCTGCACAGCCAAGGAAGTGTTCTGCCATCTTGGCAGACACCTATAAGAGTGGGTTCTGGGTAGAAAGTGTAGTCACTGCAGGGGCAGACTAGCTGCAGAGACAGTAGCACATTGGCCACTGTCCCTCACAGCCTAAAACACCCACTAAACCAGGATTTGATGGGCTCCTCTGGCACCAGAACTTAGATCCTACCTTGACAAGTAGAAAGAAGCACAAAGAGATGCCTACACCAAGAACATGACCTGGGCTCCAGTCCCAGTGTGAAGAAGAGGACACAGAGTAACCTGCAGAGACTAGTGCTGGAACTGTGTCCTCGGCATGAGATAGTGTTGAAAACACTTTGGTCCCAACCAGAGGGAACCTTGTGGACACTGATACCCCAATGAAGACTTCCCTGACCGGTGACACCAGTTCCCTGCAAAGTGCAGGAGTAAAGAAGTGCTGAGGATATAGAACTGCGAGTGGATGGGTTCTGAGTGTCTGAGCCCAAAGAAACTCTGTGCCCTGTATTTAAGTAGTGGGAATGACAAGTTTCAAGAATCTTCTCCCCGCCATACGACCTCCAGCCGATAGAAAGCCCGTGGACTACCCTTGCAGCTACCAAGGCTTGTTTTTCACCTGCACAGAAACCGTCTCACACAATGTTCACCGACTCCAGACTACCCCCACAGCAAAGGGACCAACTTCACCAATGACCCCCATCCTGTGGGTTTGCAGCCTGAAGAAAGTGACTTTGACTGTAGCAGCAAAGCAGCTTTGGCATGACCAGGCCAGTTATTGACCGCTAGGAGCTACCTCGGCACCCAGAGCCACCGGATGAGGTAGTGAAGATCCAAGCATCAATTCCTGGTTCTGGCCCCCCAAAGGCCTCTTCATATGGAATGGAAAACGCACCAGCCACTACAGAGCATTAAGCACCAAGCACATCCAAGTCACTTCTGCAACGGGACTCCCTGGGCAAGGTAACAAACATTTGACTGTTGACTCATGGTCTTGTTACCCATGTGTGTCCATGGGTACGCATGTGGGTGTGTATATGTGTGGGGGCTGGAGCGTGAGGGGGAGGGTTGGGGATTACTCTATGGAGAGGGGACGGCAGAGCCCCTATCAGTGCCAGGGAAGGGAAGGAAACCTCTAGGCGCCAGGCTTTTTTTTTTTTGTTTTTTTGTTTTTTTAGAGATGGGGAGCGACCCATTAGGCGAGGGTCGCTCCCCTGGGGGGCAAATTATATTTAGACCATTTCTTTGGGGGCTGATCGGCCGATTTTAGGTCAATCTGCCCCCAAGGAGGCAGAAACCACTAGGCACCGGGGTGTTTATTTTTTTTGCGCCAATGTCACACAGGAGGAGCGACCCCGTAGGCAAGGGTCGCTCCCGGGGGGGGGGAGGGAGGGTCAAATTTATTTTAGGCCATTTCTGCCCCGCCTGGGGCCGGCTGAGGTAGAGGCCAAAATCCACAGGTAGGCACTTTGCAAAAAACACCTCTGTTTTCTGGGAAAAAATGTGATGTGTCCATGTTGTGTTTTGGGGCATTTCCTTTCGTGGGCGGTAGGCCTACCCACACAAGTGAGGTACCATTTTTATCGGGAGACTTGGGGGAACGCTGGGTGGAAGGAAATTTGTGGCTCCTCTCAGATTCCAGAACTTTCGGTCACCGAAATGAGAGGAAAAAGTGTTTTTTTGGCCAAATTTTGAGGTTTGCAAAGGATTCTGGGTAACAGAACCTGGTCAGAGCCCCACATGTCACCCGATCTTGGATTCCCCTAGGTCTTTAGTTTTAAAAAATGCACAGGTTTGGTAGGTTTCCCTAGGTGCCGGCTGAGCTAGAGGCCAAAATCTACAGGTATGCACTTTGCAAAAAACACCTCTGTTTTCTGTCACAAATTGTGATGTGTCCACGTTGTGTTTTGAGGTATTTCCTGTCACGGGCGCTAGGCCTACCCACACAAGTGAGGTATCATTTTTATCGGGAGACTTGGGGGAACATAGATTAGCAAAACAAGTGTTATTGCCCCTTGTCTTTCCGTACATTTTTTCCTTCCATATATAAGAGAGTGTGTAAAAAAGACGTCTATTTGAGAAATGCCCTTTAATTCACATGCTTGTATGGTCACCCCGGAATTCAGAGATGTACAAATAACCACTGCTCCTCAACACCTTATCTTGTGCCCATTTTGGAAATACAAAGGCTTTCTTGATAGCCATTTTTCACTCTTTATATTTCAGCAAAAGAATTGCTGTATACCCGGTATAAAATTAAAACGCACTGTAGGGTGCAGCTCATTTATTGGCTCTGTGTACCGAGGGTTCTTGATGAACCTACAAGCCCTATATATCCCCGAAACCAGAAGAGTCCAGCAGACGTAACAGTATATTGCAGAAAAAAGTTACAGAGTAAAACGTAGAGAAAAATTTCAGTTTTTTTACCTCAATTTCAATATTTTTCTTTTTCACTTGTTATTTTCTGCAGGAAACCCTTGTAGGATCTACACAAATGACCCCTTGCTGAATTCAGAATTTTGTCTAATTTTCAGAAATGTTTAGCTTTCTGGAATCCAGCATTGGTTTCACGCCCATTTCTGTCACTGAGTGGAAGGAGGCTGAAAGCACAAAAAATTGTAAAAATGGGGTATGTCCCAGTAAAATGCCAAATTTGTGTTGAAAAATTGGGTTTTCTGATTCAAGTCTGCCTGTTCCTGAAAGCTGGGAAGCTGGTGATTTTAGCACCACAAACCCTTTGTTGATGCCATTTTCAGGGGGAAAAAAACACAAGCCTTCTTCTGCAGCCCCTTTTTTCCCATTGTTTTGAAAAAAACGAAATTTTCACTGTATTTTGGCTAATTTCTTGGCTTCCTTCAGGGGAACCCACAAAGTCTGGGTACCTCTAGAATCCCTAGGATGTTGGAAAAAAGGACGCAAATTTGGTCTGGCTAGCCTATGTGGACAAAAAGTTATGAGGGCCTAAGCGCGAACTGCCCAAATAGCCAAAAAAAGGCCTGGCACAGGAGGGGGAAAAAGGCCTGGCAGCAAAGGGGTTACAAAATATTGTAAGCCCCAGAAGATGCCATTTCATTCAGTCCTAGTTCAATACATTGACGATTTGATGGTTGCCTCAAACCCACATGAAGCCTCTAGAAGAGATACCACTGCCATGTTGAATCATTTGGTTGAGAATTACAGTATTGCCAGAGAGAAGTGAAATATTGCCTATGAATGGTGACAATGTTAATGATGAAGATGAAGTGGAACATGAGTGTCTCGATGTGACTGAACTATGCACCAAATCAAGACCTGATATTCAAGATATCCCATCAAAACTAAATGGACTGTGGCCCTCATTACGACCCTGGCACTCTGAAGACCGCCAGGGCCGTGGTAGAAGTCCTTCAAATTACAAGTTTTGGCCAAACCCCAGATACTCCGCCCCTCCCACAGATTTTCCACGGTCCATTGAGCTGGAGGTGAGCACCTCTGGCCCAGCAGACGCCGACATAGTGCTATCTGTATTACGATATGGATCACCACCAGCATTTTTCTGGCGGTCGTACTGCCACCAAAGCTGGTGGTCTTGTATACCGGCGGTAGGAATCTACATTCCTGTCACTGAGATACTTCTGCACACACCTCCACATACCTGCACACATGCACCTACATACTCCCACACACAAACCAACACTCCTCCACTCACCCACGCACTCGCCCCATTCACACTAACATACATACACCGCATTGATGCACGCATTCACTCCCCCTCCCCAGCGCATACATACATTTTCACTCCCCTCCTCCTTCCCCCAGCGCATATGTACATTCACACCCCACTCGCCCCAGCACATACATACATTCACACTCCCTCACCCTGCACCACATACACTCACTCAGCTGCTCTCTCCATCCATTGACACACACGCACCCGCACTCGACGTTCACTCAAACAAACATGCACCCCTTCCCGTCCACTTACATACACATGCATACACACAATCACCCCTTCCATCCGCTCAATCGCACTCACACACTCAATCGCTCACAAAAATGCACTCACGCACTCACCCGCTCCTCAATCCTCACTCACTCCCCCAACTCCTATCCACTTACACACTTGCACCCCTCACCCCAAACCACAAACACTCACACACACCCTCACCCCATCCACAATCACTCACACATGCAGACATGCACTCACAAACATTCACACATGCACTCACACAAGCACACCATCTCCTCCCATGTCAGATGATCCACTTACCTCATCCATCGAGGAGGTCATCCGGGAGGTTACGGGTCCTGGTGCTACAACATTGAAATGGCTGGATGCGTTGCTGCTTGTTCTAATGAGCAGGCACAGCACTCCAGCCAGGAAGACAGGACTGCCCCCACACAATATTCTCATGGGACGTGCCATAAGACTACCAGCTGTGCCTGCAAATGCACTTGTGAACATTTCAGATGACTTAGTGATGGATTATTACAAAGGACTAGCTGATGTGGTTCACTCTTTGACTCGCCTGGTTGAGGAAGAAACTGTTCAGCCCATTCAAGATCAGTGTCATGACTTGAGCACTGGAGAATGGATTCTGGTGAAAAAACATGTTAGTAAGCCATGCCTATAGCCATACTGGAAAGGGCCATTACAGATTATCTTGGTAACTACAACAGCTGAGAAGTGTGCTGGTATTTTGAATTGGGTTTTTGCGAGCCATTTGTGCAAAGTTCCATGTCCTCTTGAAGATACAGTGCCTGTTTTTCTCTTGTCAATATCATTGAGTGAAGGGTCCAGGTTAGCTAAACTCTGAGGACTGGACAAGTGGCTGTCACAGAGCCTGCCTAAGTGGGTGAGAGTCTGAGTGTGTCAAAGCAACCAAAGGTACAGGAGAGTCAAGTCCGAGTCAGTCAACTCCTGCTAGCTCAGAGAACGTTGAAAATCCAGTTGTGACTGAAGCAAGAACTGTGAGAGGAGACCAGTGGCCCACAAAAGTTCAAACCCAGTTGCAGGTGTGCTTCCAACAATAGCTGAAGTAGGTGAATAGTGGGATGAAAGTGACAGCGAAAACTATGCAGCAAGGAGATCAAAAAGAAAAAGAATGACAAGTTGCAGGTACTCAGTGCCTGAATGGACATACTTTGATGCAAATGAAGGGAAGAAGGAGTTTATTGCCTTTCGTTTTTGCCGTGTTGACTCAGCTGAATATTCTGGAACTTGAAATTGCTCTTGAACTGAACTTTGAAATTTTGTTGTCAATGAATGAACAGAGACACTATTTGCTGAAAGTGCTAATCAGTGATTACCAAAAGAAAATGTATTAAAGACTTTTCTTTTGAATTTTGAGAATGTGCTAGTAGAAACGTGATGAACTTTCTAGAGGATCAAGAACTGTTGTAAATAAGTGCAAAAAGACTTTAAAGTATTTGTAATTTTGTTTTTGCTTTACTCACATAGAGAAAAAAAATAACATTTTAAAAGCAGCTTTCTATTTTTTATTTTACTTTTCTGTTTTGATTTTTGAATTTTAGTATTTTTAGTGAGGTAGGTTCTAGACAGGTCATGAATCCCGATAAAGGTAAATGGAGTTAATGTAAGTATGTGTCTTTAGGTTTAATAACAGTGTGTGTGATTGTGAGCAAATTGGTGATTGCTGGATTGAGTGTGTTTGTAAAAGACAAAGTTGAGAGCACAGTTACACTAGGGCATGAAGAGTCACATACAAAACAAGATCAATTGTATAAGGATGAGAGATTACTTCATTTGGACAGGTCAAAGGGAGATATGTTGTGTAATGTATACTACAGATTACTGTAAGAATACATTGAAACTATGAATGTGCATAATTGTTATGTGTGTACACAGATTCCTTCATCTGTACAGGAAGGAATTACATAGCATAGTCTGCCCTTAACTTATGGTATTAGTTGTAGCCTGCTATAAGAACTACTATATAAAGCTAAGAACGTTGATATAGTGGGAGGTTTCTTTGAGCCAACACTAATCTTTGGAACTGCCTCTGCACATAAGAATACTTTATTTAACCTGCATTCTCCCACAAAATGAGAAGGATTTCATTATTCAAGTCAATGACAGGAGTAAAGTAATGAAAACTAAAAAAAAGAAAAGGGAATAGTTTTCCAGGATTGGCAAAAAGATGCTACACATCTTGCAGGTAGTGATACACAAGGACTCTTGACTTTAGATTGGCAACATGTAGGGAAGCTATATATATATATATATATATATATACTGTATATATATAGGCAGCAGTCAAAATCAGACACAACATTTGTAGGGACTAGTGAATGTAGACCCATGTTTTTGTTTACAGATGTTTGGAATTTCCTATTAAATTGACAGGACACTGCTGTACCAGATGTTTATTTCATTTGTGGGAAAAAATGCCTATTACAAGCTGACAAAATGCTGGCTTGGTACATGTTACTTAGGGGTATTTGTACCAAAAATCTACCATGTGGACAATTTTGACAGTTCAGTATGGAAAGAGAGACCTAAAACCAGGAAAAGAAGAGGAGGTAGTGCTGCAGAGATTACAGGTGATATATTTGGTGCCATTATTCCATCAGTGGGTGTGATTCTGAATGATATCAAGATTAGTAAGTTGTCAAGTACTGTGGATATGTCAGGAATTTTATAGCAGGAACTAGAACTTACCTGTATCGAAGTCCAAGACACCAAAGACTTACAAGAGCCTGGCGATATCCCCATTGGTGGCATGGAAGGCCATCCGCAAAACTTTTGTTGAACGCCACTCTTCCCCTGTTTGCAACACACTTTAACTTCAAGAATTCAAAGATTGCAGACATCCCAAGGAGGTCAGCAGTCTAGTGTTCGAGAGTGAGCTGGATATCCTGCTTATGATGTAGACACTTGCCTCAGAAGGTGGCACACTTCAACTGTACCTTTTGAGGTACTGGTAGCGTCTCTTCAGCGTGTGTGTTTTTCATCACAGAAAAGACTTCCGTCAACATGAACACTTATGGGCATGTTCTTGGCAAGAAGCTCATGTATACCAGAGTAGTGTCTCAGTTCGTCGTACCACAAGTATTGTCTATACCTTGCAGCACACACAATTCATAGGGAGTTCAAGTCTTAGTTCAGAATATATTAACTTTAGAAGGTGAGGAAGAGAAATTCGATTTACAAGAGACATTCAGTTTGAAGATAACAAGTTTTTCAGCATTACGACAAATTACTAACATAAAACTTTACAGTCAATTTGTCCAGGCAAACATCTTATTAGCAACGTTTTAAAGGAGCAACATTGTTGTAATTTTATTCCAGATAAATGAAAGGCAATAAGGAAAATCAAATCAAACATGCCAAATTTGAAAATTACCTGAAAGATTTGAAGGAGACAAATATCTGGGAGACAATAGGTAAAGAATTTGCTGATGTTGTATCATGGTTTGGAGATCTAGGACAGGGAATTGGGAGGATGATCCTGAGACCTTTGTTGATTGTGACATTGTGTGCTAAAGCCACTCTTGAATTTTACAAGTTATAAAGATTTTGGAAAGTACAAAGAGCTGAGAATAAACAGAGGAGCATAGAGATTGAAATGGAGAAAATGAGGTGCAGTTATTACAAGAACCTGAAGAGAATTTAGAATTTCAGAAGACCAAGGCAATTACATTACCAGGCCACAAGGCTTTGACTTGTCTCATTGAAATGAGTTTCCTTTTTGTGACAGCATATGTGGCTGTCAGAGGAGAGGCTATTGGAGCTAAAATGTTAGTAATGCTTTAGTGGCACAAAAGTCTTGTGGTCTTGAGGTATTGAGGTGACTTTTATAGCCTAACAGAGCTAAGCTGCACTGACATGTATTTTAAAAGTGTACAGGATTATATTTGTGGTGGCCATTGTGTCCCACTATGGCAAAATTTGTGCCTACTAGAAATGACAATGTGTTAACATGATTAAACAAAGTTGGATTATATTTTAAATCATTAGAATGAATTATAAATAGTAGAAATTAAAATTATTTATTATGATTTATATTTGATTAGTTTAAGTTACATGTGCACAAAACAATAAATGCACGTTTCTGTCGTACTAAATGTGATATTTTAATAAATTCTGCAATTATTCATTAATTGCTTTTACATATTTTAATGACATATTATTAATGATGAATTCATAATTGTGTATACTATGTGAGTTTAATTAATGTAAATATCAATGCATTGTATTTCTTGTGTTACCATAAGTAGGCCTGAAGTCTTCATATTTGCAGCAGCCGTAAAAATGCTAATTTCTTTCTTTCTCCCTAACATGATTTTTTTTCATTAGGTTGTTTCACATGAATAACAAAGAGTCCTATTGTATTATGTGTACGTTTCATTCGCAGAGACCTTGGATGTTGCAACATTAGAACATGGGGAATGGAAAGTAGAGCAACAGTATTGTTTGACTGATCATTCTCATTGTCATGAGAGCCATTGGAACTTTCGTGAGCCATGGGAATATGTTGGAATGTATCAAGTAAGGTATAGAGTTCCCAGTGTCACAGGGAAGGAGAGATGACTTTTCCCCAAACCTGGGAACTTTTGTGGATGTTGCAAACTTGATTTCTGTTATATTTTCATTGGATATTAACCCTTTTGTGTAATGTGGACTTATCGAACTGACCAATTGAATTACTTTGATTGTTTTAGAATAGGGATGTAAGAAGCAAAGGGATGCACAGTTCCAATTGAAGAGACTCCATGCTACCAACTCGGGTAGGTGCCATTAGACCTATGCAAGCATTAATTGCTAGGAACAAGGGCCCTCACTCAACATCCGGTGACATGCTTCATAACTGGGCCATACTCCTTGTCAAGCCGGCAATGCAATGCCTGATGGGGGTGCTCTTTGCCGGTGATCTCTTAGATATATTTGCCAGAGATGAAAGCAACAATGTGGGATTGGAGTGAACAAAGGAATGTTAGAATTAACTAAGGGAGACTAAAGGACAAACCTTTAATATAACCTGGCACCCCTGTCAAGACTAAAAACAAAATCAAAAATGGGGAAAGCTGGATATAATGATCTAGTTCCCCTACAGAATTGCTGTGTGTCCTACACCTCAAATGCAGGTGTCTACAGAAAAAGGGGGTTGTGTGTGGGTAGTTCTTACCCTACCTACCCTAGAAATCTGGTCAACATGTTTCTCACTCCAGCAGTCTAAAGATCTAGTGGTGATTTGTCAGGACCTAAAACATTCTAATCCTGACTAAGAGAGTAACTGTACTCACTACCAAATAGACAAATACCACAATCCTTACTATTGTACTGCAACACAAGCACAGACCTGGTGAAATAAAAGAAGATCTGGTTACCAACTCCTAATACTGATAACGTTAGGTGCAGATTGTCCCGTGCCAAATGGTGTCACACATATAGGTGAGAACCACTGAAGAAGCCATGCTAGAGCTTAAAGTGGAATGTGAGAGGTGAAGACAACCATGTGCAAAATATCATGTGCAAAAAATCACAAGCCAAATCCTATAGAGTGACTCCATGGGGATAACATGGGTGCAGATCGTTCAACAATATATTAATCTAACAGGTATAGACAATAAAATAAAAAGAAAGCTATTAATGTACAAAGGTATAACGTATGTCCTAACCAATGATAGAAAGGTGTATCTAATAAATATCTGGATCGTCATCGGTATAATATTGTCCCATTAGATTGGTCAGTGACTCCCTCATTAATGATAGCTCACTCCAATGGGTAAACTAGTGTAGAAACTTGATGTCCATACTTATATTCGTTCTCAGAAGTGAAACCCATTCTAGCAAGGGAGATTTCACATGAACTCTAGGGTAGACAACAGGATGATGACTGAAACAAACACGTACACATGTCAAAACATATACTAGGCTTAGTCGTATTTCAAATATCTCATTGAGATCGGTATTAATTAACCTGGACTGACTAAACGATCCCCAAACATTTTTTGACTGCTCCCACCCGGTATTAAATCAACACAGGAGTATGTACTCATGAGGTGGCGTATTCATCGGTCATTATGAAAAGCATATATGACCCAGTATATATAGTGCCATCTCTACTCGAACCTCGCACATAGCAACATGTCGTAATTATAATTTTCATACAGTCAAGGTGCCTCTGAATGTGACAGCTCCTGCCTTCTACAGTAGATAATACGAAGACCCTTTTGTTTGTGCAGTATCCTCACGAAAATCTCTTACATTGCACCCACTTTAGCATAGGTATGGACATTCTAAGTGTTAGGCAGTCCCCACTTGATTTGTGTTCTGTCAAGTAGCCCTCTCTTGACTCTTGATCAGTGTCATTCCCCACTTTACTCTTGAACTGTTAACTTGTCCCTTGGATCTTTCCTGATTTTCATGTGCAGCCTGTGTTCTGCATTTTCCCCTGATGCTTCTTCTAAATGACTTTGCTGATGCTCCACTGTTTTGCGGACAAAACTGAATTGAATGCTAAACCCAGGAGAGGTATATTTTAGTGCAAATCTTATTTTTCCCTGACCTGCATTTTTGAGGAGAGTTAGAATGCTGACACCTACCTCTTGTGTTTTAGATAGCTTAACTTGGCCCGAGATAGATGCTCTTCCAAATTATTTTTGACTTTTCTTTTTGACTTTTGCTTGCATGTGTTAGCCCGCTCTAACACATGCTTGTCCTAATTTGGTTAGTAGTAGGGAGATAATGGTGGTGATTCCTAGTTTGGCGGGCGGCGGTTGCCGCCCGGCAAGCGGGAACCGCCAGAAGACCGTACCGCGGTCAAAAGACCGCGGCGGTCATTCTGGCTTTCCCGCTGGGCGGGCGGGCGACCGCCAAAAGGCCGCCCGCCCGCCCAGCGGGAAACCCACAGCAACGATGAAGCAGGCTCCGAATGGAGCCGGCGGTGTTGCTTTTGTGCGACGGGTGCAGTTGCACCCATCGCGATTTCCAGTGTCTGCTATGCAGACACTGGAAATCAATGTGGGGCCCTGTTAGGGGGCCCCTGCAGTGCCCATGCCGTTGGCATGGCACTGCAGGGGGTCCCAGGGGCCCCACGACACCCGTTCCCGCCAGCCTGGTTCTGGCGGTTTTTACCGCCAGAACCAGGCTGGCGGGAAGGGGGTCAGAATCCCCATGGCGGTGCTGCCTGCAGCGCCGCCATGGGGGATTCTGCAGGCCAGGGGAAAACCGGCGGGAAACCGCTGGTTTCCCTTTTCTGACCGCGGCTTTACCGCAGCGGTCAGAATGGGCCTGGATGCACCGCCAGCCTGTTGACGGTGCATCCGCGGTCCCCTACCCTGGCGGTCTCGGACCGCCAGGGTAGGAATGACCCCCAATATGTCTCAATTCCTAAATTTTGAATTTATGCATTTGAGTTGACTGATGTCTTTAAATACTGAATTGAAATGAGATTGATAAGCATTATTCTTCTTGAATGCCTAATGGTTTTGACCTTGAGTTGATTAAACTTGTTTCGTAGATTTGGTCAGCCTACAGTCTTTATTTATCTTTATGATCTGATCTTGCACACAACTTATGTTGGCTCTGTGGTTATAATAAAGCTTTGAAACTTTTCACAGATTGAAGTTTTCCTTCCGTGGCCACATTGGTTATGGTGTGTAATTTGTTGATTGCCATATTGATGTAAATTTTGGTTTGTAGTTCACCACACTTTTTACTGGGTCAGAAGGTTTGTCGACCTTGGTGAAACTGTCTAGTCTTGTGAAGAATGAAAACACATTAACAGCTGATTCCTCTTTTCGGGCTTCCTGACTTCTCTAGAAACAGACTGAGGAACTCATTTCCACAGTGAAGTCCTAAAAAAGCTGTGTGTGGCATTACAAGTTGAGCAAAGACTGCATTGCAGCTGTAGATCAGAGGCTTCAGGACTAGTAGAGCAGATTAACGGAACTTTGAAGTCCATATTGACAAAAGTATGTGTATCCACAACACTGGAATTGCGACATGCTTTACCTCTTTTTTTTTAAGAGTATGTGCAGTACACCGGACAGAAAGACTGGATTGTCACTCCATGAGATCATCATGGGAAGGGCCATGAGCAGTGCTTATTTTGTACCTGATGGTTGCTGGTGGTAAGTGCCGGCACTTATTTGTGAGGGCCCCACCTATTTTTCTGCATCAGACATTTACTGTGAGCAAAATACACATATGGGAAAGACAAAGGAAGAGAAGAACAAAAAAATGTCACAAAGGGAGAAGGCAGAATGCTCCAAGAGTGATCTAAAGGGAAAATGAGTGGCTGTAAATGGATCAACAGGACCTGAGATGACTTTAGGATTATGCTGCCTCAGTATTCTGTGCTCACACATTTAAATGCAGCAGCCACCTGTTTCATGGAAGATCTGTGGGCACATTTTTACTTACAAATCAAGCACTGGCCATCAGATGGCCAGCAGTGCCTGCAAATGCGCTTGTGAACATTATGGATGACTTAGTGCTGGATTATTTCAGAGGACTGGCTGATGTGGTGCGTTCTTTGCCTCATCAGGTTGGAGAGGCTACTGTACAGTGCAGCAGGAACTGTGTCATGATCTATGTCCTGTCGAATGTCACGCTTCAGAAGCATGTAAGGAGAATAAACCTAGAACCACATTGGAAGGCCCTCACCAGGTGGTCCTTGTAATCACTACAGCTGTGAAGTGTGCTGCTCTCCTGAACTGGGTGCATGTGAGCCACACATGCAAAGTTCCGGGTCCCCTAGATGAAACAGCACCTGTTCCAGAAGTGTCAGTTACAGTGAGCAAGAGGGATCAGATTAGCCAAGCAGTTGGGGCTGCTACAGCAAGGACTGATGGGGTTCTGAGCAAGTCAACAACAGTGAAAGGTACAGGAGTATTGAGATGGAATCATTTGACTCATGCTAGCTCGGATGCTGATGAAGGACAAATTGCTTTAAGTGATAGAGCTGTATTAGGAGACATTTGGCCTAAAGAGAAAACTGTGCCTGCCATACAAGTACCTACAACTATTGCTGAAGAAACTGAAGAATCAAGTCTAAGTGACAGTGATGCTGACAGCCGCGTAAACAGAAGACCAAAAAAAAAAGAGTGCCAAGCCAAAGGAACTCAGCAGCTGAATGGACATATTATTCTGCTGATGATTGGGAACAGGAGTTTGTTACCTTTTCTGCTAACAATTTGAATCTAGTTCAATATTCATGTGATTTAAATTACTTTGGAACTGAACTTTGAAATCTCATTGTCGTTTGATGAACAAAGATATTATATTTTGGAAGTCATTATCAGTGATTATACCGTCTGAAACTGAACTCAGACAAAACGGAAGTCCTCATCCTCGGAAACACCCCTTCCGCCTGGCACGACTCTTTGTGGCCAACGGCCCTTGGCACCGCACCAACCCCCTCAGACCACGCACGCAACCTCGGTTTCATCCTGGACCCACTTCTCACCATGACCAAACAAGTCAACGCCGTATCATCTTCCTGCTTCCTCACCCTCCGCATGCTCCAAAAGATCTTCCGTTGGATCCCCATCAACACCAGAAAGACTGTGACCCACGCCCTCGTCACGAGCCGCTTGGACTACGGAAACACCCTATATGCAGGAACCACCGCTAAACTCCAGAAACGTCTGCAGCGAATACAAAACGCCTCTGCCCGCCTCGTCCTCGACATAAGCCGCAACAGCCACATCTCCGCCCACCTGAGACACCTGCACTGGCTTCCCGTCAACAAAAGGATCACCTTCCGGCTCCTAACCCACGCACACAAAGCCCTCCACAACAAGGGACCCGAATACCTCAAACGTCGCCTCAGTTTCTACACGCCCACCCGTCAACTTCGCTCCGCCAACCTCGCACTCGCTGCCGTCCCTCACATCGGCCGCACCGCGGCAGGTGGGAAATCATTCTCCTACCTGGCGGCCAAGACATGGAATTCCCTCCCCACCATCCTCAGGACCACCCAGGACCACCTCGCTTTCCGGAGGCAACTCAAGACCTGGCTCTTCGAGCAGCAGTAACCCCCTCCCCCTAGCGCCTTGAGACCCTCACGGGTGAGTAGCGCGCTTTATAAATGCTTTTGATTTGATTTGATTATGAATTGTGCATTTAAATAAAGACATTTGAACGTTTAGTTGAACTTCCTAGAAGGTCAAAGAACTTTGTGAATAATTACATTTTTGAAGCGATTATTTTTGATTATTGCTTTGCTCACAAAAATGGACTGAAAAGAGACAGTGATTCATGAAATTTGCTTAGCATTTTTGATTTTGGTTTTTTCAATTCAGACGTTTGGTCTGGATTTAGAGAACTCATGGAGTTGAATCACAATAGAGGTAGTAAATGTACTAGTGGCAGTTTTCATGATTATATTATTGCTTGTAGATTTGAGTTTGCCTATAGCAAATGTTTCAGAAAAGATTGCATCCAAAATTGTCCCCAATTTAGAAAATCCCATTGCAAGTCAGAATTCACTTTATAATGATGAGAAATATTTACACACTGATGCTTCCAGACGTGATTTGACAGCAAAAATATATTGTATTGTAAACTCTTACCTAGATTGCTACGTATGCACACAGCTGCCTTCATCAGTAAGTGAGGGAATCACATATCAAATGTTACCCCTCAGTTATGGAATATCCTGAAGCCTGTTATTAACACTGTTTTATCAGCAGGAGTATTATCAATACTTCTATTTAAATTATGATTTTGTGTTTTCAATCGTCCCCATCATCAAACATTTGAGTAACATTGCAAAAACAATGAACATCAACACTGTGGGAGGGGTCTTTGAACCTACATTGACATTTGGAACACTATATGCACACAAGAAAAATGTGAGCTGCATTTTTAGACCAGTAGGAAAGGAGTTAATGGGACAAGTTGAGGAGAGACGAAGAGCAACGAAAGGAAAGATAGAAAACAAAGTAGATTTATAGAATTGGGAAAAAGATGCAACACATTCAGTGGCTGGAAATCAAGGATTCCTGGCTAGATATTGGCAACATGTTGGGACGACTATCTATATATAGACTTAGATCAAAGACTGTCCCACATTTTGTAGGTACAAGTGAATGTAGACATGTATTTTTGTTTAAGAGTGTTTGGACTTTCATGTTAAATGGCCAAGACCCGCCATACCAGTTTAGAACCAAGGCCCATATTTATACTTTTTGACGCTAAACTGCGCTAACGCAGTTTAGCGTCAAAATGTTTAGCGCCGGCTAACGCCATTCTGAAGCGCCATGCGGGCGCCGTATTTATTGAATGGCGTTAGCCGGCGCTAGCAGACCGGCGCTGCCTGGTGTGCGTGGAAAAAAAACACGTACACCAGGCAGCGTCGGCGTTGGGGAAAATGGCGTTAGGGCGTCTTAAAAATGGTGCAAGTCATGTTGACGCTAAAAAATCGCCTCCACCCGATTTGCGCCATTTTTAACGACGCCCAGACGCCATTTACATGACTCCTGTCTTAGTAAAGACAGGAGTCATGCCCCCTTGCCCAATGGCCATGCCCAGGGGACTTATGTCCCCTGGGCATGGTCATTGGGCATTGAGGCATGTAGGGGGGCCCAAATCAGGCCCCCCTATGCCAAAAAAAAATATAAAAAAAATAAAAATGTATACTTACCTGAACTTACCTGAATGTCCCTGGGATGGGTCCCTCCATCCTTGGGTGTCCTCCTGGGGTGGGCAAGGGTGGCAGGGGGGGTCCCTGGGGGCATGGGAGGGCAGCTGTGGGCTCATTTTGAGCCCACAGGTCCCTTAACGCCTGCCCTGACCCAGGTGTTAAAAAGAGGCGCAAATGCGGGTTTTTTTGCCCCGCCTACTCCCGGGCGTGATTTTTGCCAGGGAGTATAAATACGACGCATTTGTGTCGCAGTCATTTTTTGGACGGGAACGCCTACCTTGCATCTCATTAACGCAAGGAAGGCGTTCACGCAAAAAAATGACGCTCTTTCCTCATACTTTGGCGCTAGACGCGTCTAACGCCAAAGTATAAATATGGCGTTGGTTTTGCGCCGAATTTGCATCGAAAAAAACGACGCTAATTCGGCGCAAACGGAGTATAAATATGCCCCCAAATGTCTAAGTTTACCTTTGTGAATCAGACCCCAGGTGTTTATTTCATTTGTTAAAAGAATGCCTACTACAAGCTGCCAAAAGGCTGGTGTGGTACACGTTATCTGAGAGCAGTTTTTCCAAAGATTTATCATATGGAACATTTTATGGATCCCATATGGAGTGAAAAATCTAACTCCAGATTTAAAAGAGGAGCTAGTGCTTCAGAGATTTAGGAGATATTTTTAGTGCCATAATTCCATCAGCAGGTGTCACCTTGAATGATATCAACATTAGAAAGTTGTCAACAATAGCAGGCAGGCTTCCTACAGACACTGCATGTTCCATGTTGTTAATGTACACAGAAATGGTTGCTGTGAGATCAAAAGTAGTTGTAGTTTGATTTTACAAGTTATAGAAGAAGCTGAAGGAGAAAAGAGCCAACAGTAGACAGAGAAGAGAAGAGATGGAAATGGAAACTAGGAGAAGGCTATATTATATTAACATCAAGCAGCTAGAGGACTTCTTGAGCTATATCATCGAAAATGAGAGTGGAATTACTTTGTGATGGCTTAAATCACCATCAAAGGCGGGACTGATGTCGGTAAATTTTAGTAGTGTCACTCTTGTCGCAAAAATCATCAGTATGTGGTATTTTAGGCCTTATGTTAATTAAAGCACTACCACCAGCCTTATAGTGATATACAGCAGTGGCTTGGGGATTTTAATGACAGATGTACTCTGTGATGTTTTATTTCTTGTGTTATCATGTTATTATCTGATTTTTGTTTACACATGCATGTATGACTTTAAATTGTTGACTGCATTCAGTGTGAATATGCCATGGATTAGGGCTTTGACTAATCATAAACTCGCTCAGTTTTTGGTGGGCACGATAGACCCCTTAAGGCCCATTAGCATGGTCATGCAGAGGTTCTTGCTGAAAATGCTGTCAATCGCCTAAGCAGGAGGCTCAGGAGGCAATATTGATATTGATTATTTAATTGTCATGTTTATGAGGGCGTTCTTAATATGTATTTTTTTAAGTATTTTATTACGGCTTTTATGGTCCTTTGCCTGAAATATGTTTTTAGTAACTAACTAATTAAAGCACTAATGGTTTGAAGTAGAAGCTGTACTGATACGCAATTTAAATGTGCATTTGTTTACACTGTTGAGTTCAACTTAGGTAGTATTTTAATTAAATCACACGTTAAAAGGATTAAACTGATATTATTATGTGATTTAAACTCCAGTCTAGCAGAATATGTTGAAACAATATTGAATTTTCAATTATTAATTCATTAAATATGCGTGTAAAAAGGAAAAAAATGATTTCTCTGTTCTGCCTATTGAAAAGCATTGACACCGTTTTTTGTTTAAAATGAAGTGTATTACATATATTAAAGAAGTATTAATAATATTGAACTCGTCAGTTTGCTTACTAAAGTGTGTTTTTAAAATGTGTTAATTGAATGTATTGCTGTAATGTATTTGCATTTGCATTAGTGAGGCCTGTTACGCTTATATTCCATGAGTGTGCAGGAAATGTTGATTCATTCCCTCACATGAGTTTTTTTTCAGACTTCGTTCCCATGAGAAGATTAGTTTTTGGTAATTGGCCCCATTGTTCAGACATGGAGAGAATGTATATTACTGTTCTTGAGAAAGGAACATTGTGAAACATGAACTACCATAGTATACAATTGTTCCAAACTTATATGGAGTCACACAGATGGAAGATGTTCCCATAAAAGACTTTGGAAAGAATATGGATGTTGCGTATTGGACGTGCATGATCAATTTCTATTGGATGATGCTCCTTCAATGTAAATTGGACTGATACCTTTGCTGAATAAATTTTTTTATTAACTTTAATATATCAATGACCAGGCAGACTGACAGAAGATTTTTTGCTGATGAAGAATCCCTGAATTCTGTGCCCTTTGGAGAGGTATCTTCCTCTTTGTCTTCGTCCTTTTGAAATGTACCTTTGAGACTTAGAAATCTAGTTCCCAATCCCTTTCAGAAGAATCTTGAGCAAGCTTCTGACATGCAGACGCTTTCCCTTTTTTATTCCTATCTATTGCCCATTTTAGCTGGTAAACTGCAATTCAAGATTATTTTTTTCAAAATTATTTTTGCCCTCTTTGTATTTTCATTTTTTCCTGCATGTGGTTTGCCCCACATATGTATTTCCCTGATTTGATCAATTGTAGGGTTTTCACCTATGTCCAGCTAAATTATTACTCAGCTAAATTGAATTTACTGATGATTGCTAAACCTGAGCAATGATTAATTACTGAATTGTGTTAGTGGTTCTGCACAAGAGGAATTGTACTAAGGAAAGTGATTATGAAATTGCTGCACGGGAAGTAGCAAGAAGATTTGACAGGAGAGGGTATCCCAAGAAGGTTTTGGCTATAGCAGAACAGAAAGTTAGTAAAATAAGAAGGCAAGAACTCCTAATTGACAAATGGAAAATCAAGTAGACAAGACAAAGTTTAGGTTAATGACTACCTTTTCAAGTGATGCGGGTAGGATCTGGAAAATTCTTCAGAAGAACTGGCATATATTGAAATCTGATAAGATAATATAATGGGACCAAACTTAATAGAAGGTCCCCAAGTGACGTTTAGAAAGAGTAGATCAATCAAACAACAACTAATGGAGAGTCATCTCTCTCAACAAAAAATCTCAACAAGTTTAAGAGATGTTGCCAGTTTCCACCCCTGTACCAGATGCAAGGCATGCAGGAATAATAGAAAGGTTTTGATGAATGAAATCCCTGGGAAAAAGCCATGGGGGATTAACAATTTTATGAGTTGTAACACCCCTTTTACAGTTTATTGTTTGATTTGCCCCTGTGGGCTAAATTAGAACATGAACATTTGAGGGCTATTAAACATGGGGACAAAACTTACCCGGTTGCAAGACACTTTTGAAGCATATCATGAGAGTGATAAGAACCAATTGTGTTTTTTCTGTGTAGATCACATACCATCAGGGGAAAGCAGAGGAAATAGGATACATAAACTGCAAAGAATTATTCACTTTGACCTAAATAGTGAAGAGGAAATTAAGTCCACCTAGGATAGGTTTATGACATTAAGCCATTTCACAGCTTTATTCCGAGTTATGTGAGCTTGACCCTTTAGGAATGAAATAATCATGGTTTGACATATGATGAATAATTGAGGTAACAAAATGGAGCAATTAATAAATGAAATTTCAATTTTGCCAATCTGTTGTATGATTTGCAATTTTGCATAATTTGTTGGAAAGATTTGATTTTTATTTATTATTTTATTTTATTTTGTCTTATTTAATTATTTTATTCTGTTTGAATTATATTACAATAAAATAGCTTGATTGTCATAAATCATGGAGAAGTATTGAATTTGAATTGTTAAATTGTGGTTCTAAAAATAGAAAACTGGGTAATTATAAGATGGTGACCATTATTACTAAAAGAGCAATGTTAATGTCTTTGGAAGAGTACAGGAAACAAGAACTGGGTTGATGACGTACATACGTGTGACTTCCCGTGGTATGCTGCTAACATTGAGTAAGGTGATTGCCGAAATGCATTTGTTTGTTCTTGTTTTCTGGAATCGCGAATGGGTGCAGGAGGGTATGAGTGGGTCTGTGAGTGGGTGTGTGAGTGAGTGGATACAAGAGTATCTGACTGGGGCTGTGGGTGCGTAAGAGTCTCAGTCGGTGTATGAGTGGCAGAAAGAGATTGAAAGAGAGAGAAAGAGAGGGAGAGGGAGACAGAGACTTTTTCGGGCTTTGATGTGTGATAACTTACAATGACATATTTTCGTTTGATTAAAAAATGAAAAGGTATTTTTTTTATTTTAAGTCATAAAATCACCTTTAATTTTTTTGTGTTTAAACATTTTAAAATTAAAAAAAGAGGGAAACAAGTACAGCTGGACATAAACTCATAGTGCACAGTGTGAAAGTCCTTTACTATCACACTGAGCTATTTTTGCCTTTCTTTAAGTCTGTTCTTTTAGTCCATGGATCGACCACAGATGGGACCATAACTTTTAAAAAAAAATTGTTTTTTTTCTAACCCAGGAAGGGGGGGAACCCCACCCCCAGAGCTAAGGGGTCAGAGTTTTTGTACCCTGGCTCCTTTTGTATTTTTTTAAAGAAGCCGAGTCCCAAGATGGCTGACAACACTGTCATCAGCTGAACAGATCTCTGCATGAGATTGTTAGGGGTCGCAAATACTTCACGTCCCTATATATACAAATTTGTATTTTCTTAAATTTCTCAAAAACTGCTGAATGGATGTACACCAAATAACAAAAAAGGGCTCTTTCTGAACCGAGAGCTACCTTTCTGCCAAATGTGGTGTAATTCGATCCAATGGTTTTTGTGCTATTACTGTTCAATTTTTCCTATGGAAATTAACATTGGAAAAGCTCTAAATTTCAACCCCCTTTATCTCGGTGCCCTCTTGGTGGATCACCCCAAAACTTTCCAGATAGCAGCACATTTTTGGGGAGAATGTTGTGAAGATTTGTCAAGCGACGCCAAAGAAATAGGGAAGAAAAAAACTACTTTTTCTATAGAAACTAGGTCCTAACAATAACTACCTAGTGGAATACATATATATTTTAGTTAATTTATGCATCACTCCAAGCCTATAAGGGCATGACATTACTTTGACTTCTGGGTGCTCCCTTGTGTTTGGACAAAGCTGCACCTCTTGAAAGAGCTTTAATGATAGTAAAACATATGTCAAAGGTTTCCTTTGCTCATTCCAGGTTGGCTTGGATGGTATTTTACCAGTCCAAAGCTGTAATACTGTACCTAGAGTGGTGAAAGGCTTTTATCATTGTATAGCTCGACATGAATGGCACTGTGCTATTCCTATGTTGAAAGACTTTGCTGTATAAATGCCAAACAATGTGGGCTCTTTCTAGCTTGGCGTGGATAGCACTGTGCTAATTCTATGCCTCAAATCTTGCTAGAAAAACAGACATTTGAGGTGAGCAAATTTAGGGCCCCTTTTTGGCTCTGGTGGTATTGGGACCACCAGGACCCCAGAGGCGGTTGGACCACTGCCAATGTGTGGGTTTGACAGCCACATTACGACCATGGAGGTTAGGCCATGGTTGGACCACCAGCACCACCACTTCTCCTCCACTGAAGGGGCTGATGGTCCTAATCCACCAGGGTAGCACTGCAAGCAGCGCTACCCTGGGGATTATGAGTCCCCTCTCCGTCGGCAATTACATGGCGGTAGCCTTGCCATGTAAAGGCTGGTGTGGACAGGGTGCCACAGGGAGGCCCCTGCACTGCCCATAAACTTGCCACCAGCTAAATTATGATGTTGTGGGCTGTTTCCTGCTGGGCCACCGGGCGAAAACTCTGTTTGACCCAGCAGGAAACTCGCAATGGGGCCCGCAGGAAAGGTAACCTGACCACAGGAGTTTGGCGGACAGCCTCTTACATCTGCCAAACTCATAATGACCCCCTTAATGTGTTGTGAGGTGCTCTATACTAGAGCTTCTCCAAACGTGAGGACTACCCAGGGTTCTCTCTTCTTTGTTGCATAAATTATGCACCACACTAAGCCTGAAAGGTTATTGACACAGGATTAGGGGTCATTCCCCTGTTTTGGGATTACAGTTACTAAAGTCTTACTCATAGATGGGATGACTGCGTGGTTCTCTGCTATTTAATTAAACAAAACCGTTAGGTGAGATATCATATCGGAGCTAAAGGTTTTATAGAACTGGGCTGTGAAGCCAACAGCCTGGGTGATTTATGGAGCTTCTGCACAGAGATTGAAGTTTAGACCTCCTCTTCTGGAATGGGGGCCCCCAAAGGTATAATTTTGGTTGTTTGTCATTTAATTATTTTAGTTGTGCCACTTCATTTCTGGGGTCAGTGGTGAAGAGCGCCTCTTAGAACTCTCTAAAAGTCTTAACTTTCTTGTTGTCTGAGACTGCAAGAGATCCATCTTCTTGGGTAATGTACCCTATGTATTCTTTCTCATGCTTAGCTCTAAGTTGCTGTGCCAGATGCAAGCCCACCTTGCTTTTACGATCATAGGTCATGTTTTTAAGGCATAACAGAGTAAATCTAGCTGTATTAGTATAAATTGCATTAAGTTTCCCTCTTTCAGCTGTTACTTTTATTTGTAGGGTCACATATGTTTATTATTTATGAGCCTTTTCAGCCCTTCAAAGTTCAGCACCCCGAGTCTATTACATGATCTTTGTTTATTCAGTGTAGATAGGATAGCTACGCATTTCCCTCTCATCATTGTTTGAAGGCATCCCAAGTATTAGACGAGTTGGTGTCACATGGATTATTCAGGTCGAAAAAATCCCTGATTGTTTTGCATATTTCATCCCTAAATTTCTATCTCTAGTCAGGGAGCCCTGGAAGAACCAGATGTGGTATTTGGGGGGAGGGACATCCCATCCAGCATTAGTCCCAAAGGAGCATGGTCAGAGAGGGCAATGTAATAAAACTGGACATCCACTAACAAGGGTATTAGAGAAAACATAATCTAATCTGAAATACGTATAGTGAGAATGGGAGAAGAATGTATAGTCTTGGAAGGTCGAGTGGAGAGTCTTCCATGCGTCTATATGCCCCAGAGAGTGAAAAGCTTGTTTTAAGGTTTTAGGGAAACACCCATTGGTAGCTCTTTGGGTGTGGGTACTATCTCTCACAGAGTCCCATGTCAAATTAAAATCCCCCATCAAGAAGATGTCACCTTTTGCAAAGACTACCAGTGGTGGTAACAGTGAGTGTAGAAATGGGACCTGCCTGGAATTGGGTGCATCTAGAAAAGCAAACATGCACACTCGGCATGCCAGGCATCCCTTTACCAATACTATCCTACCCTCCCTATCAGTCTTACAACCTTCCAGTTGAAATTTCAAAGAAGAGCTGAAAAATAGTGCTCCACCATTATGTTTAATAGGGCCATATGATTTTTACATTACAAGGTATCCTTATGTCATTATTGATGTTCCTCATCCCGCCTAAGGTGTGTCTCCTGCAAAGTTATCTCATTGTGCTGTTGATGGAGCAGGTATTTCCAGAGCTTGTGGCGTTTGAGCAGAGAGTAAAGGCCTTTAACATTCCATGTGAGTGTGGTGTTTACCATAGTTAGGTAATAGTAGGTAGTCTCAATTCTGTAAAACCATTATCTCTCTGCTCTGTTTTACCTGTTCCAGCTATCTCCCTTGAGGGGTGACATTTCTGCTGAGACTCCCCTCTCAATTTCCCTCCCGTCAGTGTTGCATGTACCCTCTCACACACCTGAAAAACAATAATGAGTAGGACTGAGTTTCCCGAACAATGGGAAGACATATCTGTACAAGGAACCTATATGGGTGTTTAGGTAAAAAAAACACTAGTGCATTATAAGAGAAGCTTAAATTCGGCAAGGTATACGGACATTGAAATAGTACTTAACCCTGAAGAACAGGGCTTGGCAGCTCACTGTCTAGGGATTGACTCCCAAGCAAAAATTGGTGTCTAGAACAGAGAGAGAAGATCTGATCCATTCAATTCACTGTTTGAAAGTTAAGTGTCATTTGTCTGGGCTTCGGGATCATGCACCAATGAAGTGTTTCAGATTGGTGAGTGGCAAGAACTTCTCCAGGTTAACTTTTCTTCTGCTTCCATGGATGTCGTTCTTTGAGCCATTGGCCCTTCCCTCTGCTGACAGACAGGTTCTGCTGGGTTTCTAAGAGTGATTCTCCCAACAAGGGTGCTGCTTGTGGTAACTCCATAAAGTGAATTGTTTTGTTGTAAAAGTCAAATGTAAGACCAAAGGGGTAGGTCCATAAATATTTGATGTGCTCAAGGTATAGTTTGTCTGCAACAGGTTAGAACTGCAGCCAGTGAGCAATCATTGCTGGGGCTATATCTTGAAATAAAGAATATATGGCCCATTGAAAGGAAATTTCATCTGCTTTAGGTGATTCCTTGACCTTGTGCGAGTGAAACTTTGCTAGGACTCCTTGAGGGTGTTTCCTCCCCTCAGGGGTTTTGGGATCAAGCCGTTGAACTCCATTAAGCTCAATCCTTATCTAATCATTGCCTCCACTCCCTCAACCAATTTGGAGATTCATATGTTATCCCTCCAGGGCTTGTTTTCTAGGTCTTCACATTTCAGGAGGGAGCCCTGAAGGTGTGTATTGAGGAATATCAAAATGGATCTGGCGAGGATATGAGCTAACCCTCCTCCTGAAGGACCCCAAGTGGAAGCCTCAACCCTTTTCAGTTAATGTGGAAGCCTCAACTATTTTCAAGCAATGTTGACAGGTCTGCCCTCCCCCCAAGCAGTCCACGTGATGCTCAGGGAATTCAGCTCCTGGTATCAAATGTGTGGCTGTTGTCAACAATGGTGCCAGTGACTGTTGTGGCCTCAGGGGAAGCTAGTTGAATTGCAGTGGGGGAGCTGTGGGGGCCAAGATGCATTGTGCCTAAATACAACCTGCCTGCAATAGCCTCAACCTATGTCACTGCTAAATGAATTGCTGAAGTCTGCCTCATGGCTGAGCTGGCATTTCAAGGTGAGGCAGTTGGACCTTGCAGGTTCTTTCTAGCAGCTCCGTGGGTGCGTAAACACTGGCCCTTTCTTCTCCACAATGACGCTCGGCTGGAAGGCTGACCAGGGGAGATTTGTGGGGGATCAGAGTGCAGTTGGATCATAGGTGCTGTTGAGCTCTCCAGGTAGGTGTCAATGCTGATGTGTGTATTGCAGGCCCACCCTGCCGATGTCACCGCTCCTGCAGTCAATGGTGCTGATAATTATTCCTGCACACCTCCTTACTTTTATCCTGTGGCACTCCGTTCTTTTCTGGATGTGGTGAGTCTATTGGGCCATGGTGGTCTCTCTTGTTTCATCCAAGGAGGATTCAGGCCTGTCAGGAATGACCGGGTATTGCAAACATGCTTCCCTCTAAGGTGCGAGGCGGCCTAGCCTCACTGTTGCCAGCCTTACAGGTGTCATTGAACTCCCCGTGTGGGTCTCCTCACAATTCAGCAGTGCCACATCATGGTGGGAGGTAATTTGCTGCCAATGAGAGTCTGTAACCCTGAGTCGCTGCTATCGCTGCAGCTGACCCCTCTTGAATCACGTCCACCCGGCCATCTTGGTTGGCCGTGCCCCAGGCCAAACCATTTTTACTACGTACATATCACTGCTAACGGTAGGCCTTAAATGCCCATAGAACAGGATGCATGATGTTTTAAAACTAGTACATGTATATTTTCGGTTTTGCATGGCCTGGCAGTGAAAAACCTCCAAAGTCTTTATTCACCGTGGCAAGCCTGGCTCTCCCACGGAAAAGCACGGGGTTCACATAAAACACACCATAATGCTTAACTTCAGTTTAGCAGTTGCTAGAAAAATGATTTGAGGACTTTTAATAGAAATCTAAAATCAAACTTAACGGTCACGTCGGATTTTATATTCATATTTTGAAAATTAGACGTTAAAAAGTTGTCATTTTTCTTGAATAAGCCAAATGTGCTTTCTAACAGTGTTACTTGACTGTTGTTGGCTTCTCTGTGGTGAGATGTGGATTGCTCCAAGGCAATAGAAAATTGCCTGGATTTGGGGAGATGTTTTTCCTCTGTAAGCAGGATGGCCTGGGCAATGGAGTAGCCAGAAAATTGAAATACCCTCCACTTTGAACCAAAGCTCGTCTGGCACAAAGCAAACACAGAAAGTCATCATGACTGTTCCCATCTATTCATACACCCTGTCAATTAATCCATCCCCATTCCACTCATCCATCCAACTAGCTTTTCACTCATCCTTCCACTACTTTACCCACCCACTCATCCATCCACTTACCCTTATACTCATCCATCCATCCATCCACTTGCTCATCCATCAACTCTTTCAATCATCCATCCATCCATTCACCCTCCCTTTCACTCATTTCTCTGTTTATTCAGTCATCCATCCATCAATCCTTTCATTCATTAACCCTCCTTTTCACTCATCCATTCACACACTCATCCATCCATCTATCCTCTTATTATTCATCCACCCTGCATCCTTTCTACCCAGCCATTCATCTTTTCACTCAACAATCCATCTATGCATTCATCCATTCCTCCTCTCTCTTATCATCCAGCCACCCTTTCATGCATCCATCCATTCTTTCTTTCATCCATCCATCGACCCTCCTTTTCACTTATCTATCCATTCTTTCATGCATCCATCCTTCCAACATACACTCATTCAGTCATCCACCTGCTCATCCATCCATCCATCCTTTCACTCACCTTTCCATCAACACTTTCAGTCACTCATTCACCTTTGTCTGCCAAGTTGCAGACAGAAGGGGCCCACCAAAAACACCACCCCCACTGTAGCTGCTAAAGCTGGGTGTTCACAGTGCCACAGCTCCATCCATTTACTGAACGCATTCTTGACGCAGGATCTCGCAATGCTCTGCAACCAGAAGAGTAGGTACTTTGTTCAGCAGGCCCTGTATCCAGTCATATTCCATTGTGTTCAGCATGAACTTGTAACTTTGTACCAGTCTGATACGACAAGATAACCACATTTGGTGCTATGTTTTTTTAGGCACTATTTTCACCTTATTCTTTAAAATTGCATATCTCTGGATCTACTGATTGGATTTTGTTGTTTTGGTCCCAAATAATGCATTAACCTTTACTCTATTTTCTGAATTGGAGTAGGGTTATTTTATGGTGTATTTTTGTTTTACTACTGGTTGAAGTGATGCATAAATATTTTACACCTTGCCTGACCGCTTACCAGCTGACCGCTTTTGGACAAGCTGTCACAGGGTTAAGGGCAGGTTAATTTGGGGTTTACTTATGTTTCACCATGACACAGATTGTGGTTACTGCTTGGGTAGGGTTTCACCCATCTCAGTCAGTAACCCAAGACCTACAACCCTCTTTGCACTTTTACTTATAGGAAGCTTGATATTTCCGAGACAATTAAAAAAGGCATGAAAGTCTACATGAAGAACACTCCTGTGCTGATAAATGCTTTCATGAATTGCCCCCACCTCTTCATTTTCACATCTGTAAATTTTCAATTGACACTTACATCGTATATGAAAAACATAATCCATACAGATTACAGTTGGTGCTGGAAATAGTTTATGTGGTTTAAACAATAATGGTAATTTGGCTTCTGACTGAGCCATGCAAAACGCTCAAACTTTGACATTTTAAAGACTTTGGCAACATATCAATAAAGCGAAAACAACAATAATGGTTAGATATTTTGAAACCCTTAAAAGAACAGGGTTCTGATGCAGACACATTCATTATGTGCGCCCACGGCTTGTTTACTCTGTCTCGACTGAGGCATTATACACTTACCGGGCTCAAAAAGGAACAAACAAAACGGTACAGAATTCAAACAATTGCCTTTGACTACTGCCATCTTCACCTGGCTTTTTCCGCTTGAAATGGTGTACAAAGACAATCTACAAACTGAAAGGTGAAATTTTCATTTACTGCCATGTTTTGTTTTGGAGCCCAAACCAAATATAACAAATACCAAACTGCTATCGTCTTGTAGAAAAAATCAAATTTAATGAGACAATCGCACGTGTAGTGTCTTTGAGAATGGGACACGATGTACCTATGTACCTCCCTGCTCTTTAAAACAGTGAGGAACTGTACTGGGAATAAATAACTCAATTACAGCACTTGGCTCCGGTAGCAAAGCAAAGCAGTACGAGGTCTACTGGGGGAGGGTCGGTTGCAGGCTAGTAAACTTCTTTTGCTGGTGTGCAACAACACTCAATATTTATTGTCCCGTCGGTACTTTTTCTTTCAAAATTGAAAAACATTTTTATTACACAAATAACTAAATACTATGCATTTATTTAAAAATATGTACCTAGGGTAGATAGAAATACCACAGCTGATACTTTTATATCACATTTCACCGTTAGTGGGTCTTGAAAATCATCATCACAATGTCTCCCGCCTATGTCAGAAGCAACATCACAGTTTAAGGAGGTGACATTTTAAATAAGACAGACCCCCGCTTTGTCAAGGGTCACAACATTAAGTCAGAATGCATTACTATTAAAATGGTAAGCACAAGTTAGAATTCAACATTTAACCCACTGGAATCAATAATCCTAATAAAATCCATTGTCATGGCAATAAGCATTATAATATTTATCAATAGTCACTGTCAATAGGACATTGCAAATAACGCATTTCAATTCAATTAAGCAGGAGCCAATGTGCCGAAATCTTTTCTACACCTTTTCTGGTCAAATAATACAGCCATAGTGCCAACCACTACGGGGTCCCTGCCATCTAAAGCCAAAGACCACAAGCACTAACTCTAGGAAAGCTTCAAAATGAAATAACCTGGTGTCATATTATTAAAGCCCCTGGAGACTTGCGGGTGGTTTTATAAAATATTTCTGGTGGGAAGGGGATCTGCTACACTCATTGCAGCCTGCAACAAAACTCAGTAAACACTCCTGCCCAGTTTTGGGCCACCACAGAAATAAAAAATAGGCAAATGAAGGCTCTTATAGGGAATTATGGGCATTCTGTGCTAGACTCATGTATAACTAATGAACAAGCCATCAGCTGTGTTTATGTTTATTTTGCTGCTTGCACAGCATCATCATCTTTGTTTCTGGGTGCCTCAGTCCCCCCAGGACACCCCTCAACTTGTACTATAGTTGGAGTATTAATTTTAGGACAGTGTAGGCAGCCCACGCTAACACCACCAAGCACATTCTCCACCTGCATCTTAGGCTAGGCCAGTTTCCGGCACTGGAGCCAGCATCATCATTCTCCCTGCCTACTCCTTGCGGCCAGGATGCAGGGTCTACAGGGTATGCCCTGCTCCCCTCAACATGGGCACAGGGTACGGGGAGCGGGGTGCAACACCTCCATGTGGGGGGGGGGGGGGGGGTGACACTCACCCCGCTCCTCTTCATGTTGGGATCCCATGGGATGTTTTTTCTTTTTATTGAATGGGTCCTTGGTTAGATGTGACCCCCCCCCCCCCCTTGCACAAATAGCATTGAGGGAATGTGCTCTACACATACCCAATCTCTGAGGAAAACAATAAATTGATTCTGCGCTGACCCCAGACTTTGGCCCATCCAGGGGGATTTTGAGGAAATAGAGGTGACCTTAATGCACTCAGTTTTTTTCAGGGTCAAAATGTTTACAAATGAATAGTACCAGCCCTGTTGGACTGAATTTGATGTTCTTGTGCTCATTTTTCACCTGCTGGTGAGCTCTAGCCACCAGGGACATTTTCTACACTCCTCTTGACATCTAACAGAGCACACTTTGTGGGGAGCTACATGTACTCACTCCCTGCACTCCCTATTCTCCTGACTCCAGGTGCTCCTCTCCTGCTAGTGGGAGCATCTTGCACAGCTTCGTGGACTTCTGTCTGTCTGTAAGGGCACTTGGGAAGGCAGTGGAATCCAGGTCTTCCTCTACTGGTCCTCATTCGCATAAAAAGCACAGTGCCAACTTCCCTGGAGGACCCATCTAGTCCTAGGAGGCAGCTGGAGACAAAGTCCTAGCAGGGCATGTAGTGGCTTTTCCTTCCAGCTTTCCATTAGTCCACTGTTGTTGTCTTTCGGGCCCAGGGTCATCACTATCTCTCCCCTGTGCAAGTTTTGTAACTAGGGCTGAAATCTTCTAGAGGGCGGAACCTGGCCAGTCCTATGATGCCACAACGTCCCTCCACCCCTGTTCTAACCTTCCTACACAGCATTCAGGAGCAATATGGTGCTTTCACGTGTTCTCAGTGAAAAGCTCCTCTCAGGGTTCTCAGCTCTACCCTAGTTGAAGTCGCTTCCAGATCCCAAAATTTCAAAGCAGAGCCCCTCCTATGTTGGTTCCAGATGTCTGAGCTTTCTCTCTAATTCAGCAGCCCTGGACTGGCCTAGCCCATGTCCAGTGTGAAAGCTAAATATCAGATAAAGATTTTCCATCTTCCCTAGGGCTGAGCCACTTACTGATAATTGTTCCTTTTGTGTTGGAACAACTTTGTTCCCACTGCTGTGGAGCAGAGTAATTAACTTAGCCCAGCAGTTGGGACAAAGGCCAGGAATATGATTATGAGCTACGCCAAAGAAATATGGCTTTTTTTGATGTCCCATAAGATATTTATAAATGTTACCAGGACCTGTATATTCAAACTCAGCATCCATATTTCACCCCAGTATGACATCTTTTTGGACTGTTTAGGCCCAAGAGGTGTGAAACAGCTCTCTATGGCAGATTTTACCTACATGCATGATACAGTGAAAGAACTGCAGAATTCCCTTTAAACCCTACTGAACTATCTATAAATTCACATTAATATTATAAGGCCTACCCCAGGTCAGTACCTATCCTTGCAAAGTTTTTTGCGTCTAATTACCTGTGTACAGTTACTGTGCAGCCCATACACATGTGCACATGTGTTCACATGAAAATCACAGTGCCCCTTTCCCTACATCTACCACAGTGGTCTTTTCTTAAAATGTGTACACTGGAGGTAAAATTGCTTAGGCCAATTACTGTGTAATTGCCATAAGTGAGACTCAGCTTGTAAGACTTACCCACTGTAAAAATCCTAATACAGGGTCATCAAAAGCAAAAAATTCTAGTGGACTACATGGGCCGAGACTATTTTCAACAGAATCTATTCTGCAAAATGTAATTTTAAGGAACTTTAAGGTCAGATTTACAAGGCCCTATTGCCACTGGAGTGTCACTTTTTGTGACGCACCGATGGCGAAATGTCATGCACCGTATTTACAAGGTGGCATTAAGCCACTTTTTGTGGCTTAGCGCCACCTTGTAAATACGGCCCCTTCACACGCAGCACTTTGCGTGGAAGGGGCGTGCAATGAGTGTTGCTGTGGGCGTGCCGCAGCAACACCCATTGCATTTTGATGCTGCCCCAGATTTATGATATTTTGTACAGCTGAGGCAGCACCAAAATCTAACACCCCCTCCCCTAGGGCTCGTGTTAGAGTGGTACAATGAGGAGAAATGCTTTCACTTCTCCTCGTTTTTTTGCTCTTTCCATGTGTGCTGCATTCTGCACAACACATAGAAAGAGCAAGTCACCATTTAAGATTGTTTTGTGCAGGAAGGTGTCCCTTCCTGCACAAAACCAATTTCCCCCTCAACGCAGCCATCCATGCACCATGGCACAAGGGTGGCTTCATTGGCACTTGGCAGCAAATTTAGCGCCTGTGCAGGGGGAAACACAGGGGTGTGCTGTATACTATTAAATACAGCACATCTCTGCTTTTTGAAAATGATGGAGGGTAGCTCTTCCAAATTTGACACAGTGCAGCACTCTGTCATTTTCTAGCAAATCTGGGCCTTTGGGACTAAACAGTAAACTACAATAAGTAGCAAGGCATGTGGAGAAACAAGAAAAAAACTGAAAATTAATGATGTTTGTAATCAACAATGGACAGACAGAAAAAATACTAAAAACCAATGAGGTGCAGTTGGGGTTTTCCGCAACAACACCTATTGCATGCATCTTCAACTCATCTTCACTATCAGTTCCGGTGCCTGAATAAAAGAAAATTACTTCAAAGACCGCTTAATTTGTGAATGGTGACATAAGGGGCTGGAGTCATGAATTAGGAAACCACAGTGATCTTCTATTGTTCGGTCCTCCACACTATTGGAGCTCCCCCTCAATTTTTAAACATGTTCACATTAGCCTGTTTTTCCTAAGCCAGGCTTATCCAAGAAATTTCTAAAAACAATTAAGCTTAAACTCTTTTCCCAATCCCAGAATCCCTTGAAAGCTGGTAAGTACCATGTGCTAGGTATAACTGTATTGAAACTGACATGTAAACATGAACAGATCATTTTTGGATTTTTTGTAAAGATGCACGAAAATATAGCATAAATATTGGACATAACTTAGCAACTGAAGCTTTTGGTATTCCGGCTTATGTACTTCAAATCTATCTTTTTACCAATGCAAGACTGTGCTCCAAATTATAGTAATAAATGTCCATTATTTCACCAGCATTGTCAACTGTCTGAAAGGCCTAACATCAGAAACTCTCACAGTAACACTGGTCCTACTCACTCCACTTCTTAGTCCAACATGGCCAAACTGACTCCCAGGCAGTATCAACCTCACCAAAGATCCCTCTGATAAATCATCAGTGGTCAACTATGATGTTAAATATCTTCAGACCTGTAACTCTACAAATCATGCTTCAAAGAATCCTTCTCTCTAATACTCACAGATATATTCCAAAACCATCACTGTCTTAATGTCTTCTCTTTTGACACTGAATCACCTAGTACCCATGGAACCACTCCTGTGACACCAAACGCTGTTCATATTAATTAACCAGTTATCCCCTGGTTATAGATCACCATTGCCCACTCACCACTTTCCCCTTTGCTTTGGCAACATTGTGATGGTCCTCTCAGTCAGCCCCCAACTGTGGATACCTGTAAATTCAAGGGGACAGTACTGCATTAAAAGCTAAAGGCAATCCATGATGCTCTATCCAAATTGCGCAATACATGCCTTTCCATGCTCAAATTCTAAGCTCTAATATTGCTCTCACTCATCTCCTATTTGTGGATAGTTTACTATATGGTGAGTTTCACTTGATATCTCCATTGCTACAGTGAGAACAGGATCACACTTGCTTGCCAGTCTTCTCCCTATCCCCCATTCCCTGCTTCATTGAAAACATCAAACCACTATCTAAATACACACTATATAAAATCTTCACAACAAAAGATTTGACATCAACTCTCTTTCTGGTTTCACCATCACCCTTGCGAGAATTTGCAATCCAAAATAGAGATCAATGTGCACAATAAACTTAAAGAGCATCCACCTCTATTATTTAACACTATACAAGACATTACCTGCCATGGGTGTCACTATACACTGTAGATCTGCAATAGCTAACTTGGAAGATAATGGAAGCATGGTTCATACTCTCATCCACACTGCCCTCTGACCCCCTTTTTTCACCCAGGTACAAAATTATTCTACAAAGCCAGAATTGAAAAGCAGGTGGTCAGGTAGATATAATTTCTAATAAAACAATGTTATGCATTTTGATAGATACCCTCTCAGCTAAGCCCTTTCAATTTCCTACTGTTGACACTTGTACTACCACACCCTCTATAGCTAAAATATATATAATTAATCACATCTCTTTTTAGAAATAATGTGTTTCTAAATGTTTATAGAATTTAGGATGAATTAGTTACTGTCAGCATGAAAGCACACCTTTTACAGAGGTTGTAACTACCCTTGGAATAAGTGACAGACACACTAAGTAACTCAGGTCCTGATTTAGTTCTCAGCAGATGGAATACTCCGTCACAAATGTGATGGATATCCCATCCACTGTAACATGATCTCCATAGGATATAATAGGATCTTAATACTGTCGAGAGGGGCCCACTCACCTGAAAAGCAGGATGTCTGCAGGGGCGATGGTATGCCCCCGACCTCCTGGAACACCTCTTGGCACTTCCTGGTGGACACAGAAACCCCGGCAGGTGTCCCAAAAGGAAAGGGGGAGTGGAAGAGAAAGAGACAAAACACTGCCACATCTTGCCGGTCCAGGCAGGCACCCTGTATCTTCAGGGAGGCAGATCGTTGTTGACAGAGTGATAGTAGAGTTAGTGCACTCAACTTCCTTGAAACTGAATCTCTCTTTCTGATATGGGCACAGGAGCGGTATTGGCACAATTACTAACACTGCATTACCAAAAACCCAAACTGAGTACCATGACAATAAGTACTGTAACACTAGGGCTGGCTTCACAGAGATTCACTGTTGCACACTACTATTAGAACTGTGGTTGCACTTATCATGCACAAGAAAGACTAACAAGTGCATTAATTATATCATGTATAACTTTCCTGCATGCATAAGGTTAAACTAAAAGGAACAAAAACAATCCAAGAAATACAAATGTCCACTCTGGGTTTAAACATTTAGGGTGGCACAATTTGGTTTGGTTCACTGTGTGTGTAAAAAACCCTTCAAAAGCAAATTCCTCAAATCTGAAACACAGGCATGAATGACACCATTTAAATCCAAGAGTTATGCTATTAGAGAAAGAAAAGTCACGTAAATGCTCTTTTAAAATTGCACTGTCACTTTTTGTAGTACTTGAGCTCAAGCAGATTTCCTGAAGCACGTCTAGGCAAGTAACTACAATAATAATGTAGAATGTTCAGAAATGCATTTGTCTCTTCAAGATAAGCACTCTACCAAAATACAAGGTCTGAAATACACCAGCTGTTCTAGGAAACCGCGGCGCTCGAAGAACAAACTCCCTGGAGAATAGTAGTCACTTAGCTGCAGTCTTTTCCGGAGTGCTGGAGGCCTGAATATGAGGATGACAGCAGGGCTGGACTGCCAAATCAGATGCTGGGATCAGGAAGGAAAACAAAGCCAAGCAGGGAGGCGCGCTTCACTCTGCTATTTATAGCTAATCAGGAAAGCAGTTGAGTTTCCAAATGTGGATGAGTCACCACACCCAATTAGAAGCACATGTCTACACCACACCCAATTAGAAGCACATGTCTACACCTGCTCACATTAGCAAATAAGCAGGGATAAAACAAGCATTGATAAAACCAATTGTACAACACAGCACATTATGTTTACTTAGAAACATGAAGGTTTAACCAAGAACAGAGATATGATTTAACCCTAATCCCTGGGGATGCTGACAGATAACGCAGGAGGCACCTTGGGGATTCCTGACACAGACAGGCTGTTTTCTCCTCCATCAACAACTAAATCAGGTCCTCAGTTCTTTCTTCCAAAGGAATGACCTAACAAAACATCACAACTTTCCTACTCACCACAAAAAGGTTCTACTCTTGATTTAGTGGTTTCTGAACCCAGCTACATCATGATGCTTTACTCCATATATGTTGATTGGTCAGACCACTCTGTCATCCTATTCAACGCTCATGGCCCTGCCTTGCTGAGCTTAGAATGAATGGGAAGCTACAAACAGTCAGAGATGTTAGAAGCATCAATCATAACAAAAAAACTCTATCATCAATTCTCTTACACTGAGTAGACACTCTACTGGCCCTGCTGAATTGATCACGCAATACAATGTTAAAATATCCATTATACCCAATATTATTGCTCCTGACAAGTGTATGCACAAATACCCAAACAATAAGCTTACTGATTGCAAAATGAGATTGCTATAGAAAGATCAGGCCTACCCATGTGAAGAGAGCTCATTCTCTCTTCAAACTCATATCACTACATAATGAAAGAAAAGCTCCTTTCCTATTCAAAGTCCTCTTTTTCAGGCTCAAACTTCAGATTACTAAAAACAGTCCAAGAGGTATTTTTAAATATTACATGACCAGATGCATGAAGCCACAACTCCTCTACCTAAAGTTACTAAGTACAATGACTTAGCCATACACATTTCACCAAAAGAAACACAAAGTTCAAAAATGATATTGACTGCCTCATACCCCAAACAGAGCCTGAACAAAGAAAAGTGCCCTCAGCATTATGGTTCTCCTTTCATACCATTTCAGAACTTTAGGACAATAATATAGTCTTCTATATTTGTGTTGTTGATAATTTACATGCAAAATATTTTAAGTCAATATTTTGTTCTTAATATTCTTTTGCCAATATTTTCATCTCAAACATTTTTTCAGCAATATTTTATCATACCACCTCTAGGTATCATGTTCAATAGCCCCCTCAAACTTGAACACTTTACCAAATAAATCCCTACATTTTATAGCTGTCAACTGAAGTTACTATGTAACAACAGAACCTTCAACTCCTGACTTCGAGGCCACTATACAGGTCCTTGCTATAATCTTATAAAATACAGAAACACTCTAGTAAGTGAATTGCAAAAAGTCCCAACTAAGCTGGTCACACACTGTGTTGGACCATGTTCTGATTACCTAGGGTGTTACACCCGTAAGGGTTGCTAACAGGTGAAATAATCTGATAGGTGTTTGTTTACAGGAAGGTCTGGGCATTGCTAGAATTTGACAATTGGTAGGGCATTGCATCTGTTGAGACCAGGGTCATTCAATTAAGGTGTAAAGGGAGCTGTGTTTATTTGGACTGTTGCTTGGTGGAAAACAATCCTAAAAGGAATGTGTGGACCATGGTGTGGGAATGGTGGGAAGTGTTTTATGATAATACTGTAGTGCATTTAATGATTTTGCTTATTACATACACCTACGAATGCGGCTCCTAGTGCTGCTAATTTTATATGAATCTTTATGACACGTATAACTTCTATCCAAGTCCATGCTCACTGTGTCTGCTTTACTTCTAATTCTTGATACACTGATGCTGCTACTTTTTTACAGCTATTATATTTGGAGTCAAAAGAGTGAACAAAATAAGATGTATTTGTTACAATGCTTAATTTTTGTTGGTGTTTGCTAGTGCTGGGGACAAGCACTTAGGCCTATATTTATACTTTTTAGCACCGCATTTGCGTAATTTTTTTATGCAAAAGTGGCGCAAACTTGCAAGATACAATTGTATTTTGTAAGTTTGCCCCGTTTTTGCCGCAAAAAGCAGTGCAAATGCGGCACTAAAAAAGTATAAATATAGGCATTAATTCTTAACACTGACAGAGTTTTATGACAGCTCACCACATGGCGGTGCTGACTGCCTACTGTGATCTAAAAAGATCCGAAAAAAAATTAAATTTAAATTTACCCTTTAAAAACCGATAACAATGCATTCCAAGTCATTCTTATCACTTTGGATGTACAAGACTATTTCAAATGTTCACAATTTTAGGAGATGATAATTAATGGGTACATTGGCATTTGGCAGAAATGAAAGGCACATGGGGATGTACAAGCTGCAGTGGCTGCATACAAATATTTGGGCCCTGTCACTTATTATTGTTATATACTTAGGTATGGTGCTCATCTTCAAGTGTCCTGGATGTGCTTACTACTTATTTTTGGCGACAAGCTGGCCAGGCAACCTACTCGAGCAGCTTAACCGTGATGACAGTGCTTCCTTGATACCCATTTCAGCTCCAGTGAGGATCATCAACTTCAAAATTCTCTTGATATCTCCCACAAGTTATCTTCTCCTGACAGCAAGTATTAAAGTGTATACATATATATAATATTTAGCCACTCTGTGAGTGTTTGTCTTCACCAGCTTCCTCTTTACGGTAAGTGCAAATTTTATCATTGAAGTGCTGAAAGACTTTCTTTAAGTCTGGCATGCAAGTTCTTTCCCCAGTGCAGGCCTCAAGCCTTTCCAGCTTGTCCCGTGCCTTGCTGTGGTAATTGCCCTGCCCTGGAAAATAAAATAAAATTACTTACTGACACAGCCTTGTGTATTTCCAGTTACCTCCAGCTAGTAGTTCAACGCTGAGGCCCTCACCATGAGTTTGGCGGTCCGAGGACCGCCATGGTGGTGGTTGTACCACCACCGTACTGGCAAAGAAAACCACTATATTATGACCATAGCAGTGTTCCTAAGAGAACACAACCAACACACCGCCAGTACCACCAGTGCAGGTGTACCATCGCAGCTGGCGGTAGGCATCTCCAGGCCAGCAGGGACCATGTTCCCGCCGCCATATTACGACCCAGCACACCGCCGCAATTTCCAGGGCGGTCTCAACGCCATGAAAAGCCTGGTGGAAATGAGCAACATAAAAGCAGACACTCACCTTCAGGAACACAGACACGTCCACAGCTGCCATGGAACCCTAACTGGAAGTTTTTCCACTGCTCCTGGTGGCCATACAACTCCAGAACCTGCGACAGTGACGAAGACAACACCCGTAAGTGCATACACCTAGCACACACTGGATTGAAGGCCATTAGTACACACCCTCACACATCACACAACCCTGGCACAGCTAGCCACACCTACACACACACACAAACATACACCCATACCAACACACAAACACATCTACAAACAGACTCACACATACACACAACACACACTGTGTCCAACATACACTTGTCATACACACACCTCAATGCACACACACACACCACTGCCACTGTCAGACACATACACAACACCACACATAACACCACCGAGTCACAAAACCACAACACCATTGTAACCACACAAACGCATTGTCAGAGAGGCACAACCCTCACCTCCACAGGAAAACACATACTGCCAGGAACACATAACAACAGCACACAACCAATACAAACAATAACACTGCCAAACGGCATATCACAACACACGCCACATCCACCCAACACACAAGCCACATCACAGATGCATCACAACACACACACACAACTGCTACACTATGCCACACAACAACAACACAACATTTCACAACATGTCCATAGCACAAGTCACCCACACAACTCATGCTGCTACACAAACACAACACATACACAGAAGACACACCAACTCGCACATCTACAACACATACATGTGGAAGGAAAGGCATAGGTTGTTAACCTTGACTCCAAGGGGTGACTGGTGCAGATGTATTGAAATAAAGGTCTCGGCATTAAAAACAACTATATACAACATAGGCCTACTGGCAAGTCCAAAAGCGTCCATTGCCTCAGGCACAATAGGCAGAGTATCTGGCCCCAACTTGACTCATGACTGCAAAGTGGCCTCCAAATGGCAGAGGCATCAATGAGGCATGCAGGCACCTCAGGGGCAATGGGGGGACTGAGGTGGGGGTTTGGGAGGGGGGCCCTTTGGTTTGGCTTTGGGAGAGGGGTTGTCAGATTTTGACTTGGAGGGGTTGACTTTCCCCTTTTGTATGGCCCTTTGGAGGAGGACCCTTGCCTTTTAGGGGGGTGGTAGTCTTTGCTGGTGGAGGGGGAGTGGCAGTACCGGGGGGCCATGGAGGACTGGGAGATGGAAGGACTGGGTTTGGGGAGAGCATGAGGGTGCTTGGGGGAAACAGGGACAGGGTCAGTGGGAGGGAACATGGCAAACTCATATAGGAACCTTTTTTAGGGACACAAGGGTGGTCATGTGAAAAACAGGTAGGAGTGGAGGGAGAGGGAGTAGTTGAGAGATGTGTCTTGGATGGTTCCTTGGGTGCAGGTGAGTGGGTGGTAGTCTTGTGTGTGCTGGGTGTCTGTTGGGTGGGTGAGTGCGGGCATTTGGTGTCCTGGGAGGAGGGGGGAGGAGATGCAGGGAGATGACAGGTTGGATGTGTGAGAGTCTGTTGGGGTGGTGCCTGCAGGTGTGTGGGATGTGCTGCATGTGGGAGTGTCAGTAGTAGTGCGCATGTAGTGAATGGGGTGTGCTATTGTGGTGACAGTAGGTCTGAGGGGACTTATGGATGGATCTGGGAGTGTTAATGTGATGAAAGCAGGTCTGAGTGGAGTAATGTCTGTAAGGGAGGAGGTGGAGGGGTGTCAGTGGAGAGAGTGGATGTTGTTGTGTCTGTATGTGTCTGTAATCTGTGTGCATGGCAGTGTTGGATGAATGCTGGTCTGACTGTGTGCTCTGGATGGGTGTGGGGAGAGGGGTGTGGGACTGGACACAGGTATCTGGGGGGGGACAGAAGACGAAGGGGCACTGGCTGATGTCAACGAGGAAGTTAGAGTCTGAAAGTCAGGGAACCATGAATGCCTTCCAGGAAGGAATTGGTTTGCTGCATCTGTGATGCCAGACACTGGATGACATTCAAAATGGTTGACTGTTCCACAGAGATGGACCCCACGGGGTCAATAGCCTCCTCATTGAGGGCAGCAGAGCTGACTGGGGCAGGGGCAGAGGTGCATGTGGCAAAGGAGATGCCCACCCTCCTTGGTGAGCGGACATGGGCAAATTGGTGGGGAGCTACAGGGAGGGCGGTGCTGGTAGGGGGGGTGGCAGACAAGGATGGTGATGGGCTTGTCCCAGATGGGTTCACCACCGTCAGTGAGCATCCATTGGAGGAGGAATCCGAAGAGGATGTTGTAGATCAGGTCCCCCCGTGGCACTCCCCTCGCCCTCCGTCCCACTGGTCCCCTCGGCTCCTCTGGTATAAGCCTCCTGGGTCCCATGGGCAACTGCTTCCCCCTCGCCGGTGCCCCTTCTCCTTTGCCTGATGATGCTGATGCATACAAAGACAGAGGAGGAGAGGGAGAGAGGGTGGGATAGAAAGAAAGGGTGCAATGGATTAATACCTGCACATCATTCACACAGAATGACAACCACAAATTATCTGCTGGTATGCCATGCCATTGAATGCATATACATTGAAATGCTCAACTTTGGTAAATCAGAGGGGAAACAGGAGCCATGCACTCTAATATAAATAATATGGGAACATTGCCGCTTTTGACTACATCATACAATGCACCGTAGCACAGTACTTGGCACACATCCATTATGGTAAACATAGACCTACCCTTTACTCCTTACTCTACCAATTCCGGCATTGCAAGGTAGTATGTCAACAAATCCATTAACAATGTGGCCAGTAATATTTTGTCCCCTGCAGCCATGTACACGTACAGTCTGAGGCAGCTGATTTAGATCACACCAATTATCTCTGTCATGGTGGCAGACTATTATTGATGGCAATGCCCTGACACCTTAGGTATACTGAGGTTGATGGAAGGATCTGTTCACCCAAAAGATGACAAATGTCAGGAGACAAAAAAACTAATTTTCCTACCGTCATGAGTCACTGTCTGCATGGTACTGGCACACATAAACAATACTATTCCAGCCAGGGTGGCTCATACCCATAGCCAATGTGCAACTACCAATCATCTACACAACATATACACACTAGTGGCCTACCTAAACCCATAGATGCATACTATTATGGAGGTGTGAGTCTGTACTTACCCCCTTGTGGCTGCTGTGCTGCCTTCAAGCACCCACTTACCTCAGGGTAGGACCCTGCCAAAATGCAGTCCATAAGAGGGGTCAGTGTCCGACGGGCACACCTCCCTCATTTGGAGGACATCCCCAGCTGGGCCTCCGCAGTGTTCTGCGCCCAGTGTCTCAGGTCCTCCCACCGCTTTCTGCAGTGGGTTATCTATTGGACATGGACCCCCAGGGTCCGCACTTGCTTGGGGATGGCACCTCAAGTCCCCTTCTTCTGATGGGTTCTGACCTGCATGAGTGACAAAGAGAGAAGGAGAAAGTCATATAGAATGGCATAACAACAACAGCAGTGGACTTGACACATCAGACACATCTCATGACCACACAAACATGTCTTTATGGCACTTCCGCACCTACTCCTTTGCCATCGGCATGCGTCCACTCTGTGTGCATTGTCTCCATGCCTTTCAACCTCATACACATCACCCTCAGACAGGACAGGAACATTGGACTCAGCTGCTGCTCTGGTGCCCCATACAACTGTCCATACAGAGGTAGGACCCTGCCCACGACCTTTTCTAGCTCCTCCTGGGTGAAGGCAGGGGCCCTATCTCCTACAGGACGTGGCATATTGGCTCCCAGAGACAGAACACAGAAGCTCACGTAGTGGAGGTCTTGCGTGCACTAGTATCAGGAGTGAAGTGAGCTATGCAATAAAAAAATGGTGGTCACAGCCACCACATACATTACCGCTACTGCTGGTGGTGATCATCATTGGCCCCAGTCTCCCATAGGCAACAATGATAGCCAATGAGGAGTTGCACTGCAGTTGTGACTGTTGACATCACTGTGTGGCTTTTTCTACCCTGGAAGAGAGACACATAATTGAGACATATCGTCTGAACCATCATGTAACTGTGTACCCAGTTGGAACCGGAACTCTTGACAGCCATCCGTAATCCCTATGCCACCCCTCTCACAGTACAGGTCTTATCTGTGCTGCACTCCCTTGTCTCAGGCTTGTTCCAGGTGACAGCGGGCTTGGCAGCAGGGATGTCACAGCCTATGTTCAGTAGAGTGTTGAACCATGTCCAGTGTGCTTTACTGAAACACCTGGACAGCTACATCAGGTACCCCCAGTGCGCGCATTTGACCACTGTCACATCTGACTTCTATGCAATGACGCATGTCCCTCATATGATAGGGGCCATAGATGGCACCCACATTGCTTTGGTTCCTCCCAGGGTCAATGAACAAATGTACAGGAACAGAAAGGGCTTTTACTCCATCAATGTCCAGGTGGTGTGTCTCGCTGGCCATTACATCTCACAAGTGATGGCCAAGTTTCCAGGACTATGCATGACTCCTATATCCTGAAGAAAAGCAATGTCCCACACATGATGGCACAACTACAGAGAGAGAGAGGGCCTGGCTTGTTGGTATGTATCCAATAGTATTTGTGCAACTGTAATGACACCTCTCTTCACATTCTACCTTGTGTCTCTACCAGTATTGTGATAGGTCCCACCTTTGTGCACACAGGTGACTCTGGCTATCATACCCTTCCCCTTCCGTGGCTGCTGACACCAGTGAGATGTCCAACAACAGATGGTGAAAACTATTTCAATGAGGCCCATGGCAGGACGAGGCGTGTTATCGAGAGGACCATTGGCCTGCCAAAGGCCAGATTTCGATGTCTACACATCTCAGGAGGTGCCCTGCTCTACACACCACTGAAGGTCTACCAGATCGTAGTTGCCTGCTGCATGCTATACAATCTGGCTCTGAGCCATCACATACCATTACTGGATGTTGAGGAGGTGGCAGCTGGACCTGTGGCTGATGATGGTGAAATAGACACTGATGAGGAGGCAGATGATGAGGATGCAGATGAATCTATGACAGAGTTGATCCAACAATACTTCCAATGATCTACTGGTATTTTTCATGTGTCTTGTATGTGAACTGTACTTCTATCTGCCTTGTGACATAGGCCATTCAGGTGTGTGCCATCAGTGGAGGTGTTAAGTGCAGCTATCCCTCTGTGTGAGTTTGTGGCAATTACAATTTGCCCATCTGGGGAGCTGTTACTGTTCATATGTCAGTGCTATGTTTAGTGTACAGTTGAGTGACATCACATCTGCAAGGGACTGGCCATGTTGTAGGGTCTCAGTTATACAGTGTCAACTGCAAAAGGACTGGCAATCAAGGTTGTGTCAACAGTATAGCAACTTATCCTCACTGTACACAATGGATGCCTATAAAAGCTAACTAATATTGACAGTGGAACTTTCCATAGTTGGTTTCTGTGAGGGATGGACCACTGGGAATGGATGTCTTGAAAATGTGGATTTGCTATGATATGTTGTGTTCACATGCAACACTGTACTGCATGTGTGTTGGCTGGGCAACAGTGACTCTTTTCATGATGATTGTCCCTGTCTTTGTGTATTTGCAGATAATTTGGGAGGTCCTACTCTGGTTCCTGCCTTAGTTGTGAGTTCCCTTGACACAGGATTTGAGGATGAGACTGTTCTACTATTAAACCTGCTGCATGTGCCTCCCATTTATTTCCATCTAACAGACTTTTGCTGGTCAATGGCTTAAGGAAGCTGACATATTGTACAACAGTTAATACATACATGTTACAATAAAGACACCTGAGCAGTAGTTGTGCTCAATAATGTTTATTGTGATTTACAAGTGCAATAGTTGATGGGTGGGGTCATGGTGGATGAAATCATCAGAGCAGTGGGCCCAGCTGTAGGTAGTACAATTCCAATATCCAAAGGCCATGGGAAAATGGAGAGCTGACAGTGGACAGTCAACAGGGTGTGTCAGTGGCACACAAGGGTGAATGTTCAGGAGAGTCTCACTTCCTGGCAGTGGTCTCGGTCTTGGCATCAGCTCCTGCAGGATGTCTGGATAGATGACCTCATTTGAAGGGGGTTCCTCAGCTACGGGGGGTTCTAGTGGCCTGAGGGTCCTCTGGTAGGGCCTCCTTTCCAATAGGTGAGGCAGAAGTGGATGGCACAGATGGTATGTGGCTAGTAGAAGGGATCTGCTGGTGGGAGGAGGACGCATTCAGGATGGATGTGAGTTCTTTTAATACCCCTGCAATGAAGGAAATGGTGGCATTGTGTGCCTGACACTGCTGCATGGCCTCCTGGTGGTAATCACACTGCAGCATTTGGTTCTCCTGCAAGGTGAAGAGTATCTGGCCCATCTTGTCGTGGGATTGCTGACATACATGCTCACAGGACTTGGAAGATGGCCTCCTGGCCAGTCCTTTCCCTTGGTTGCCCCATCCCTTGGCCCACAGGTACCCTACCACTGGCCCTGGCCCTCTGTTCCTGTGCCCCTGACACGGTGTGCCCACTTCCAGATACACCAGGACCTTCATCATCTTGGGTATGAGGGGTAGACTCAAGTCCCTGTACTGTGGGGCACACTGCTGAATGTACAGTTCTTGGGATACAGGTTTGGGGATGAGGGATTGCCTGTGTTATTGTTACCACAGGGGTGGGGGGCTCAGATGTGGGCAGGGTGAGGCTGGTGATGGTACACTGACCAGATGTCCCAGATGGGCCAAGTAAAATGTCAATGTCCAAACATCCAGAGCTGTAGTCCTCACTGGGGGCTACACCCTGGGGAGGGCTGTCTGTCTCTGGCATCCTCTACAGGGTGGCAATGGCAGGGGTACGTGTGGATGGAAAGGGGGAGAGTTACATTGTGGAGGTGTACTTGTTCGTATCATTGTCTGATGCATACAGTGGGCAATGACAGATGCGTCACTGCAGACATTATTAGTGGGTGAGGGATTGTGGAACAAGTTCCAGGTTCCATGGAGGGTTGTGGATTGTGAATAGCATTGCTGTCATTGCCATGTAGTGGTAGTCAGTTGAAGCATCCAGTTATTGTAGCTGGTGCGATGGTTTAAGGTGCAGGTGTTCCAATCTAAAGTGTAACTGGCAGCTTTTGTGTGGGGAGTCATGCATTGTGGGAGTTGTAGTGCTTGCCATTGTGAGTGCTATCCGTGCTTTAGGGGTGGACAGTGTAGAGATGTTAGTAGTGGAGTGGTGTGGTGAAGTAGCTGCACTGTACACCAACGAAGGATGTAAATAAATTAAAGTTTATTAGAACCAAGACTGGCATGAACCTTCGCCCCAGCCTGCTGCTGAATAAATGACTCAAGAAGAATCATCACCTATAAACATTCTAATTATATACTAAATATAATAGAAAGACATACAACTCCTTTATTACACATATACACCACCCAGTAGAATATAACACATCTCCCCCTTTCACATCTATGCAAACTGAGTTACTTACAAAAATAACAACATACATTTATACAAGCAAACAGAACAAAAGCTTTAAAATTTACACCCCTTGTACATAATCTTCCAAATAACGAGGTGGTTTCTGATTTCGTTGGCTGCGAAACTCTTGTGTCACAGCTGGCAGAGAGGTGTTGCGGCTTCTTTCTCTATCAACAACCTTTCTCCCAAACTTCTCACTTATTGTGCAATCCTTGTCCTTTCCATTCCTTATCAACTCTTCATCATTCATCATCATAACATTATTGAAACCAGTATTGTTATAACTCACATCCTTGGCATTCTCACTCCCTCTTTGATACAACACTACTCTTCTCTTGTTCCATGTGTTGCCATTCTCCAACTCTACATATTCTTCACTCACTTTCTTTACTTTGAATGGACCCCAAAATTTAGAAAGTCCTCCAGACAGTCTACCATGCCTAATTTCCACCAAATTACCTTCTTTAACATCCCTCATCCTTACCTCTCTCCCCTTATCTTCACAAATCTCACCCATGTCATGAGTCATCCATGCAGGAGTCAATTTTGAAATATGTTTCCTACCCCTCATCTTCTCAAAAGGGGATACCCCAGTCGCTCTGTTGATTGTAGTACGACGAGCCCACAACATCTTATTTACAATTCTTACCACATTCCCATCACATTGAGTGGCCATCGATATAGTACCCTTAACCCCCCCGTTCATCCTTTCTACCATCCCATTTTCCTGGGGATTATACAATGCAGTGCAATGATGTTTAATCCCACAGTGCTCTAAACACTTCCTCATTTCATGTGAAGTGAGTTGCGTCCCATTGTCCATTATCAAAACATTAGGGAATCCCTCCTCCTGAAACACTTCTTCCTACGTTTCAATAGTGTTCCTAGAAGTGATTTCGGATAAAGAATTTGCCACAGCCCATCTGGTGTGAGCAACAACCATGACCAAAGCGTTCCTAAGACTGTTCTTTAAGCCTTGCATAGGACCAATGAAATCAACACACACAGTACTCCATGGGGAACCTGAATCTGCCATATGACCCTGTATACCTTGCGCTCCAGTCTTCAACATTTTTTCACTTTCCTTACAAACAATGCAGTCATCAACCCATTGGGAAATCATATCATCCATCCCTGCCCCCCAATAGTTTTTCTGACTTATTTTTTAGTCATGGTTTGCCATAAATGGCCCTCTTCAGCCGTACCAACTATTTTCTTTTTAAGGCCCTCGGGAGGCAACATTTGTCATTTCTCATAATCATTCTATCATCCAACACAGTTAATTCATCCACAACTTTAAGAAATGGTCTCAAGGAAGGAGTAAAGGTACTCTCTTTCCTTTTACCTTCCCTTATCATCCGTACTACTCCCTTGAGAACTACATCATCACCCATATGTTTTCCCAGTCATGAGCAGTAAAGGTTCCTGTACCACATTTCTCAACCTCACATAACCATGCAACAGCCCCTTCCTGTTCTATACCTATTATGTCCTTTTTATCCATGTCTTGCCAATACACCGATAGCATAGAAAGACAATCCGCCTGTACATTCTTCCAACCAGGAATGTGTTGTACTCTAAAATGATACTCTTGAAGTCTTGAAGCTAATCTCGTTAATCTAGTGGAACCTTTTTGCTTTCCCCTCCAGGACTCAACACCTTTATCAGTGGCTTGTGATTGGTTCTTATGAGGAAATCAATACCCCACAGGTACGTCCTAAAATGCTCTATAGACCATGCTGCAGCTGAATCTTTCCTATCTGTAACAGAATAATTCCTCTCACTTTCTGTCAAAGAACGTGAAGCAAAAGCCACTGTCACCACTTCTTTCCCTCGCACTTGCGAAAGAACAGCCCCTACTCCACACACATCGACATCAACTGTCACAACAGGGTTTTTGCCGAACATCAAAGGACGTTAAAATACCTGCGTTGAAAATGTCCTCTTTTATAGCATTAAATGCTAACTGTTGGGCACCATCCCATCTGAATGTGCGACCCTTGCACTAAAATATCCTCAATTATCCTGTTTTTAAAGCAAAGTTGTCAACAAACTTACTGTAATACTCTATAATACCCAGAAATGACCATAGCTGATCTTTATCATGAGGGACAGGCGCAGCTCTGATGGCTTTCAACAATCCACCTTAGGCCTGATCCCCTCCCCCGATGTCATGTGTCCCAAATAATCAATTTCCTCCACAAGATATTTACTTTTATCTCTTCTTAAAGTCAGACCAGCCACTTTCAGCTTAATTAATACCACACCTAAGGTCATGTTATCCTCTCTTGTTGTCTGACCGAAAACCAAGATCTCATCTTGGAAATATGTTACATTTTGTACATCCTTGAAAATTTGAGACAACATTCTTTGGAAAACGCTCACAGCTAAGAACAGTCCAAAAGGCATCCTCGTGAACTGGAACGTGCCCTCCATTGTTATAAATGTGGTGAGTGCACAATACTCATCATGTAGTTTTATCTGATGGTATGCACTCTTCAAATCTAGTTTGGAAAAATATATACCCCCTTTGAGTAACAACAGCAGCTCATTAACGTTAGGAAGGGGAAAAGAGTCTGTCACAATATGTTGGTTCAGACTACGCGAGTTCACACAAAACAGACGTTTTCAACCACTTTTTTTTTGTAATAACCATCATAGAAACCCATGGTGAGGCTTCAACCAGTTCAATAATTCCGGGCCAGATGTAGCAAACGTTTGCGACTCGCAAACGGGCCGATTCGCAATTTGCCACAGTGCAAAATCGGAAATGGGATGCAAAAAGCCCATTTCCGACTCGCAAAAAGCGATGGGACCCGTTTGCGAGTCGCATCCGTTGCGACCCCATTTTGCGACCCGCAAATTGCAAGTCGCAATTTGAGAGTCGCAAACCTTATGCAATTGCAACTCGCAAATTGCGACTAGTCGCAAAAAGCCCAGTTTGCATGTCCCATTTACCACTAACTCAGAGCAGGTGGTAACCATTACCAAAGTATAAAAGGGGACCCAGAAGGCATCTGGGTTACTCAAGATGGCGGAGATATACCTGATAGGAGTGAGGAGGAGAGTCTACGCAGCCCAGCAGAGGAGGAGGAGGGGCCACAGACAGGAGAAGATATATAGAACCAGGCAGACTCTTTTTCAGCAAACTGAAGAGGAGATCTATGACAAATACCGCCTTAGCAGCGCAGCCATTCTAGAATTAATAGATTTACTGAAACCACAGCTAGAACACAAGACTCTGCGTGGCTGCGCCATCCCTACGCATGTGCAAGTGCTATGCGCACTGCACCTCTTGGCCTCAGGGAGCTATCAGGGGGTCATTGCCGTGGCAGGTGGGGTATCCCAAAGTGCAGTGTCAAGGTTCCTCAGGACATTCCTAGATGCCTTAGTCACGCACATGTCTCACTTCATATACTTACCAAGGAATGAGGCAGAAATTAACAGCACCAAGCTGGACTTTTACCACATTGTCCACTTTCCTCATGTCATAGGGTGTGTAGATGGGACACACATTCAAATATGCCCCCCTGCTAATCTGGAACACATTTTCCGCAACAGGAAGTGTACCCACTCACTCAACATACAGGTTGTTTGTGATGCCCATTATGTCATCACGGACATCGTAGCTAAGTTTCCTGGCAGTACCCATGGCTCATACATTTTTAGGCATAGTGGGATACATCAACGCCTGGAACGTGGGGAATTTGGAGACGGTTACCTCCTAGGTAGAGCCACAGACACTTGCAGACATACACACAGGTCACTGTGCACGACAATCTGGACTTCCTAACCGTGTACTTTTGTGCCCAACAGGTGACAGTGCATATGCTCTCAGGCCTTGGATCATGACTCCGTTTTTAACACCCAGAACTGAATCAGAGAGGCAATACAACAGTGCGCATAAGAGGACCAGGAACCTGATCGAGCGCACCTTCGGACTGCTGAAGGCAAGATTCAGATGCCTCCACCGCAGTGGAGGCGCCCTCCAATACACCCCCATTACCGCTTTCAAAATTGTGGTCGCATGCGCCATCCTCCACAACATAGCCACCCGACGTGGGCTACCTCTCACCCCTGCAGACCCAGATCCTGATGATGAAGAGCAAGAACAACCACATCGCCATCAAGGGGATAGGAGTCTAGCTAATCAAGGCAGACTGAGACGGGACCACATTGCAACGCAATATTTTGGACGGTACGTGTCAACTCCCACCATACTCACCTATTAACCATTTGTTAAGTGGAACAAAAATAACTGTTTTATTAATGTCATGAAGAAACTATATACAAGTTGAAATTGTCCATATGCAGGAAAATGCCAACCAGTCATGTGGCACATTAACGCCATGTGCCACATGAATCTGTCCTGGCTATTATCTATGATCTCCTGCCCCTCCTGCCAGCCTGGATGGTCCCTGCTGCGTCCATGGTGCTGTGCCTACCAGTCCTCAGCACCCTACTGTGAGTGGCAGAGACACTGCTCACTGTTGAGCCCTCCTCCCAGGTGTATTTGTTAACTTCCTGGCTGTGATGTCATCATCATGTGCCAGGAAGTGTTTCCAGGGTGTTCTGGTATGCTTTTTGGAGTGTTCTGCTGCATCTGCAAGCAATTTTGAAGGTATTCGCAATTTGCGACACCCACTCGCTAATTGCGAGTTCGTTTTTTGCACACTCGCAAACAGCGACCTCGCAAACTGCGGACTCGCACACAGCGTTGCGAGTCCGGCTGCGAGTCGCAAAATCGGATCGCTTTTTTTTACGGCATTCCAATTTGCGACTCGCATTTTGCGAGTCGCATCAACTCGCAAAATGTGAGTCGCAATTTTTATTTTTGCTACATCTGGCCCTCCATCTTTTAATATATCATCCAACATCTTTCTCACCTCTTCTCTTACTACTACTGTAACTCTCCTTACCTTCTGTTTCACTCGAATGACACCTTCTTTCAATACGATTTTATGTACATAACCTTTCAACACCCCCAATTTTTATCAAAATCTTCTTTCGCTCCTGTCACAATCTCGTCCACACTCCCATCATCAACTATTAGCACTTTGTCTCCAGAATGTGGATCAATTACAATATGTAAGTCATATTGATGCACCCAACCTAGTATGGGTGATCCTTCCTCAACCACATGAACCTTTCCTTCAATGCAGCGAGACCTGAATTGAATAGTTGCTTCAAAATAACCCAAAACATTTATCTTTGAACCTTGATAATCTCTTGGGGTTATTATATCTTTTGGCAGCAAAACTATTTGTGGACACTCTTTTTCCCACAATGCTTTATAGAGTGAACCAGAGTCAACCATAAGTTCCACCTCTTTCTTTGCAATGACAAAGGATTCTTTTAGTCTAACACCTCTTCCCTTCTCAGCTGTATCATGTTGTACCATTAATACTCAATCTGCACTGTAGCTTTCTTCTACACAGTCTTCTGTCATTGCCACTCGTGTCTTGTAACCCTCCTTGCACATGCAAGTGTAGTGCCCCTTGTGGCCACATTTCCTGCACTCTTTATTCACCAAAAAACATCATTTGGCCTTGCTAGCTTCCACACCTTGAATATGGTTTAGGCTTAGATAGGCTTCGACTTCTGTTATATTGTTTAGTGATAGATACCGGAACATCGCTTTTCCTGGTAACAACAGCAATTTCACCATCACCGCACATATTTTCTTTTTTGTTTGTTTATTTGATACATTGTTTAGACTCCTCTACTATTTTAGCTATAGTTACGTCATCCTTGAGTGATGATTTTTTTGCAGCCCATAACCGTTCTTGAGTTTTTTGCTTCTACACTGCACAATAAGTTGGTCTTTAATTAATTCTTCAGTCATGGGACCAAATTTACACTTTACTGATAGTTCCCGTAAACTTGAAATAAAATCTTTCAATGCCTCTCCAATTTTCTGAGGCCTCATGTAGAATTGATATTCACAATATTTTCCTTCTTAGCAAATCTTTTCTCCAAACGCAATTTTGCTTCTTCACATCCATCCTCCATTGGTTTATCAGTCTCTCCTCAGATAACTGGTAAGTAATTAAATATATGATGAGCTTGTTTGGCAATATTGCTTAATATCAAAGCTTTTTTCCTGTGAGTAGAAAAGGATTGACCATCTAATGCCTCTAAATCATTTTCAAAAATATCTATTCATTCCTCCCATTGCATAGTTAGTTGGGCATGCTGGTCTAGAAATGAAGCAGGAATGTTAATAGCAGATACCATTATGTAAAAATGAGAAAAAAAACAAATTTGTAAAGCCAAAAAAAAAACACACAAGCTAAAATATACAGTGTTTCAGCACAATGTAATTAAACACTTGTTATTTGCACGGTCCTGTTTCTCTTTCCATCATTGAACACTGTAATTGGCACAGCCCTTTTCTCTTTCTATTTCTTTTAGTATTCTATGGGTGATAGGGTTAATTCCTCTGATTCCAACGTCACGCAGCATTTCCTGACCGAAAGGCAGGCTGAATTAATCTGCACAGGCTGCGGTGAATCCCCACATGCCGCAAAAACACGAGATAAGAGCGTACTGTGTTAATAATTACTTTTATATCAAAACTAAAGATGGTCTGTGATACTATAGCATGTATGCAGTGCACAAGCTTTTCCTTAAGAGCTGTATCGTAACGTGCATGCTGCGTGCGTTTTGATCTTTGAAAGACACACTCACTAGCTTGCGCGTGACAGGGCTACGCATGCCTCACAAATATCCAAAGCGTACTAGCCAACCCAGTTCTTTCTACTGGTTGAGACTCAAATAAACAGCACATTTATGTACTTGCCACAGTGCTTTTCTCCCACTTTCTGTCCTTACACATCCATAACACAGGTACTGCACTCCAACACGCTTGGTCTTCAGTCTTTCTCCACAACTCGCATCAAATCTTAAGTGCGGCTGGTGCTCGTCACCAAAATAAAGTAGCTGCACTGTACACCGACAAAGGATGTAAATAAATAAAAGTTTATTAGAACCAAGACCTGCGTGAACCTTCCCTCAGCCATCCGCCGAATAACTGACTCAGGAAGAATCATTGCCAATAAACATTCCAATTCTACACTAAACATAGTTGAAAGACAAATAACTCCCCTATTACATATATACACCGCCCAGTAGAATATATCATGTGGCATGTAGGGAAGGGGCATTGGATGATTGGGTGGGGGATGAAGTGTGGGTGGTTTGAATTAGAGAGTGATAGGGTGGTGGGGATGCATGCTGCACAGGAGTTGTTGGTGGCAGGGGAGTGTTAATAACTTACTGGAATCCAGTCCTCCGATGATTCCAGTCAGGCCCTCTGGATGCAGGATGTCCAAGACCTTCTCCTCCCCCGATGTGAACTCTGGGGGAGGAGGTAGGGGCCCACCGCCAGTCTTGTTGATAGCAATGTGGTGTCATGATACCATGGCATGCACCTTCCCAGATAGGTCATTCCACCTCTTACTGATATCCTCCCTTGTGCGTGTATGGTTGCCCACTGCATTGACCCTATTGAAGATCCTCCACCATAACTCCATTTTCCTGGCAATTGATGTTTGCTGGACCTGTGCTCTGAACAGTTGTGGATCTACCCTGACGATTTCATCGACCATGACTCTCAACTCTTAGTCTGTGAATCGTGGGTGCTTTTGTGGGGACATGGCAGTGGTGAGGAGGATTGGGGGGGTGTTGGGAGCATGGGTGGTAGTTTTGGTGCTTGATGGGCTGTGTATGACGGTTCGGTTGGTGTGGTGGTGTTTGTGTGCATTTGTCCTGAGTGTGACGTGTGTGTGTGTGTTCCAATGGTATATATGTGCTATATATTGGGTATAGCAGTATTTCCAGCTCAGCGTTGACAGTTCCTTTTGCAATGGATTGTGGGATGTGTGGGTGTATGTCTGAAGTGTTTATTTGTCTAAGGTGTGGGGTATTTGTACTGCCCAATGTGTCTTTGGGTCCTTTTGGAGGTGTATTTTTGAGTGCAGCAGGTTGCACACCGCCAATCGTTTACCACTGTGAAAGGACCATTGTGCTGATTTGTGGGTCATAATTTGGTGGGCTGAATGTTGTCGGCGTGGTGGTGCTGGTGGTGGAAACGCCTCTCTCCCACCCTCAGCCGGCCTGGCGATGCCGGATTTGTGGCTGTTTTTGGGTGGTCTTCAGTATGTGACTCGTAATACGGCAGTCAGGATACTGTCAACACTGGAGGTCTTTTAGCGGGGCCACCACGGTGATCTTCGGAAAAGACCACCAAACTCGTAATGAGGGCCTGAGTGTCTCACAGGAAATCTAACCTGCTTCTGTTCCTGAAGCACAGCACTACATGCTGGACTTTTATTCAACTCAGCCTGCTTTTGGCCAGCATTGCAGCAGTGGAGGACATTGTACAATGTTAATCCTTATAACTACACAATGACTTTCAATTAAAGTATTATTACTCCACCAACTTTCCTTAAGTTACTTGGAAATCATCCAAATGAAAGGGACGATTGGATTGAAGCTTTTAAGAACTACTTACAAGCACTGGATGGTGTAGATTTTCCTCTTATTCGATAAAAAGCTCTTTCTCTTGGTCTTTAGGTAAAGAGGGGCAACATGTATTTAAATACTTACCAGTAATATGTGATGACCAAGAAAATGAGATGGCTGATGTTTATAAGGAAGCAAAATTATGCTTACATACTGTTGTGCAGCCATTTTAGAAATAGCTCCATGCATGTTAGTTTGACACATTAGGCCGCTGTGCACTTTAACCTAGATATATTTTATTCGGCTTCACATTGTTATTTTTACAATAACCAGTTTTACCGTCTTGTTTTATTTTCATCTATATAACTGTTTTTGCTTAATTCAGCACTGTGTTCTCAAACAAGGCATTCTTCATCACTCTGTGCTTCAGTCAAGGCTACAGTTTGGTACAGTGCTGGTGAACGTGGTAAAAGTTTAGTCTCCAACATTTATAGAAAATACACACCCTTATGTAGGGACATTTTCTTAGAACATGAGCTATGTTATTATAAAAACACTTCCTAGTCCCATTACACGTTAAGAGGGAGATTCCAGCCAGGGAACCACAACTGTATGCTGATTGCTGAAGGCTACGCTACAGATGCTAGCGCAGACTACAGGCCTTTGCTCAGGTATGAGGGTTAATGTCCTCCTGGGAGAACCTGAAAGGCAGAATTAGAGCTTAACAGGCTGTGCTCAGATTATGATTTAGATAGGAAATAGTCCATCAATCCGACTGACAATTTGATAGCGTTATTCTTATGCTTCACTCTTCTTGTCACCATTTTAATATTGTCATGTTGTGTCGTCCTGGTTATTGCAGCTCATGCTTTGCTATCTAAGATGCAGTAGTTTTTTTAAACCTATCATTTGAAACATATACTGTTTCTGTCTATCATTTGTATATGAGACTGTATTGTGAATGAGAGAACCGGATGTGACCTGAGTGACCACGACTTCCCTGAAATGCCTAATATGTCATGCGGTCGGCTGCCCAATCATCCCTATCTTCTGGTAGAGATGAGGCACTGCTAGTTGGCCGGAGCAAAACCAGGATTTAGAGTGACAGGTGTCACCCACCGTGAGTTAGACTCAGTCTCCCACACCGTGGACTATCTTGCTGCTCAAATCCAGTAGTCTCATTAGAATAATGAGAGCCTACGCGACATGGCGCCGCCAACGTTTGGCTCTACTTTTCGGGTCCTCAGGAGTATCTCTGTCTCATTATACATAATGATACCTCAATGCCGTATGCGGAGACGTCCGTGGTGCTGAGGATTTCCACCACAGCTGTGTAGGTGATCCTACTACAGCGGGAGGTTGTTCAAGCTTGAACATTAAAAGGAAAACCCAATTTTTTGTGTGCCGTCTCTAAACTCATAGTGTTACTATCATGGCGAATCCCAAACAGGTACAAATAGCGGTTAACATGAGACAACCTCTAACAGCACATTTATTAGCAAATGGCCCAATGGCCCAGGGGGGTCCAGTCACATTTGTGGTGGACGCCCATGCAGCTTACAGAACAGAACTGTTTTACTCTTGGGTCACATTTCCAGCAGTTGATGGGAACACAAATACATTTCACCAATATACACCTGCGAATGTGCCAGGACAATACAGAGCATATGCATATTTAAAGATACCTCTGTCTTATCAAGAATATAATAATTGGCTTGATGGCACCCTACCCCACACAATATTACCAGTAAGGTTAGGTCCACTAAGTAATGACGGTCCTACCTGGCCTTTATTGGCTACCTATACACCACATCCCTGAGGTTCGTCACTTATATATTGAATTAATAGCGATATATAGATGACTAGTACAATTTGTGATGCAAACACTAAACACAAACCCAGCATGTTCTGCTCCAGCACATCCACATGCTGCAACGCCATGTATAAATCCTGCGACTGTACATTCTATCTTGGGTAAAGTACCCGCCAAACGAGAGGAAACTCCGTTTTGTCTAGCACAGAAAATTAATACGCTGAAGGCAGTATTTCCCCATATGGGACCTCAGGATAAACATAGAATATTAACAATGTGCTTGCCTTATGGGATGGTCCCTACAGTAGAAAACTGTAATACTTGGGGCACGGCATTTGCTGCGCTCTTTATAACAGCACACGGTACACCGACACTTGCCAACTTACCAGAAGTGTTGAAACAAATTCAAGACGAATACGGGGCTGCCCCGGCCCTAGATTTGGGGATGCAATTAATGGGCAATTTTGCCACAGTGTCCTCAATCATTTTAAGTAACCTTAAAGGGGAAGCGGTCGCACTTGCAGTGCACATACGGCTTCGTGACGTACCACAGCAGGATCAGGAACGAGAACTGCCTAAAATAATAGCAGAGACTTATTCAAGTCAAGTATTGGTCGAGATAGCTTAGGGGCCAGACCACAAAAAATAAAATTTCAGGGTAAATCGAACAAAGATACTCCCAAGCAGGCATGTAAGGGTAATAAGAAATGCTGGGATAAAAAGCAACAAACTCCTAAGAAAGAGAGGGGAGAATCTCCGCGTATGGAGACCCCACAGAATATGTATAATCTCAGAAATAGAGATATTATAAAAACGCCTGATAGATATCAATATACTGATACACGCCAATCAGGACTGAGAGAGGTGGTTGATCAGAGCGAAGAACAGAGTACGTGAAACCGAGACAGGAATCACAACGCTCTTCGGAGGTTTCTGTTAAAAAAGAAGAGAAACCCGCCCAACAAAAACAACAATTTAAAAAGAAAAAGGTGGCAGCAGTCGCAGTCCGACATGCCACACAGGAAGAGGGTCCTCTTGAAGAATAAGAATTCAGCTCTAGCCTTGCTAGACAGCGCGTCAGAGATCACAATAGTGTGCCGGAATCTTCTAGAGCATCTGGAGGTGAAAGCAACTGATGACTTTATACAAGTAGAAACTGCGGACATGCGTGTCTCCACGCCTGATAGGGTGTACAAAGTAAGTTACAGTTAGAAGGAGACATTGAACGCACAATAGATGCAATCTTTTGGGATCGCATAGTAAAAGTAAATGATGTCTTATTGGCCGAACAAGATTGGCCACCTGACTTTGTCCGTACCTGCCCATATTGAGAAGAAGTCATTAAGCCTTCCTTCTCGCCCCTTGTTCCAGAGGAACTTGCTGAATCCTATTCTATTGAATGGGCTTTGGCACAAGCACCTGCATTATACAGAAATCACATGGTATGGGATAAAGAATCCCCCTGCCATGTAATTCCAATTAAAAGTGTACCTCAGCCAAAACCGCAGTATCCTATAAAACATGAAGCAAAAGCACCAGTGAGAGAAATACTCATGCAATTAGAGTACCAGGGTGTGATTGAACCCTGTATCTTGCCAATGAATAACCCATTATTCCCAGTATCTAAACCAGACCATCATACAGAATAGTCTTAGACTACAGAGATTTAAACAGTCATACATGCACCTATGCTATCCAAAACTTTCATAGCACAGCACTAATGAACAATATAGTGCGTAAAAAATACAAAACAACACAAGACATTTCCAATGGGTTTTTCTGCCAGAATATAGCACCTGAGAGTAGAGACTTAACAAGTTTCAGCGCACTAGGCTCCCAGAAAAAATTCTGTTGTTTACCTCAGGGGTATAAGAACTGCCCAGGACTGTTCACGGCTCGTGTCACTGCTATTTTGCACAAGATTGACCCTGAAGCATTGTCCTACCTAGATGATATCTATCTCATGGATGATCAATTACTACAACATTTAAAACGAGTAACCCGCATTGTTGTAGGGTTTGCTGAATTTGGATACAAATTTAACTTCAGAGAAACAAAATTAGCCTTCCTCAGCGTCCTGTTCTTAGGATATGAGCTGTCAAGTGAAGGGAAGAGTCTAGTGCCACAATTCTTAGATAAATGCGCACAGTTACAACCACCGAATACAATTAAAAAACTCCAATCACTATTGGGTTTCCTAAATTTTGGCAGAACCTACATTCCAGATTATGCTACACGCATAAAACCTTTATATGACCTTATACGTCCTGATTTTTCAAGTATATTCTGGACAATTTAACATACACGTATACTTCAAGAGTTGAAAACAGATATGCTTGCAGCACAACACTTACATACGAGGGACAACAAAACACATTTGGTCATCAGAGTAATAGCTGGGGCCATCGATTTCACCTATGTGACGTTTAATGAAGGTGAGACAGTTCTGATTGCATACAAATCGCACTTATACTCAGTGGCAGAACAACGCTTTGCTCCCACTGAGAAAAAGCTCACTGCTGTGCAGATGGATGTCATTTAAGAAATACCTCTTGCCCAAGGAAAACGCAGCATTGTTGTTTCTCCAGAGGCAGTTACAAAAGCTAGTGTTCCAAACGCAAAAGCATTACATCCACGCTGGATGCAATGGGCTACGTCTCTGACAGCCACTGATGTAGATTAAATTTTTTACCCAAAGTTACAAACTCAGGAATTTTTACAATATGAATTAGAATATCCAGTTCCAGCAAATACTTTGCCTATTGACCAGTATCATAGAGTCATGTACACCGATGGCTCTGCACAACCTGCAATTGGAACAAAACATCAATATTCTGCTGCTTGCACAGTCGTAAGCAGCTATATGGAGGGCGATACATTTTGTCCTCTACATACCTTTACACAAACCCTAGGGGATTGTACAGCACAATTGGCAGAACTAAAAGCTCTACTGATGGCACTGGAACACACGGATCCTACACAGCCTACACTGATTGTTTGTGATTCATATTATTGTGTCCAATACCTCAATGAATACCTGCATTATTGGTGCCAGAATGGGTTCAGAGATTCCAAAGGCAACACCAATAAACACAGACTACTGTGGGGTAAAGTAGCTGACCTGAAAGAGACGCTATTGAATGTCCATGTTGTGTACACACTTGGACACCAGCGCGTTGGAATACATGTTGCTGGAAATACACTGGCTGATGAAGCCACAAAGTCAGCAGTGGCTGTGGCCGCTGTAACTGCAGTGACTCGTTTGAGTTAAAAAACGGACGCAGACAGTTGGGCTGCCGTGACAGCTACGTCTGATGGTACGCCCTATCCTAAAGGATTTCCTAACAAATATCACTATCGTATGGGAGGTATGCTGAATGCTGAGGTTAAGATACCAGGCATAGGCGTACAAGACATACCCAACAAAGACACAGGATCACAAATGATTAAAGCAGCGCATGAAGGGGTGGCATCTGCCCATGCTGGTGTGGTGGCTACAATTTCGATCTTGCAGGCCCGTTATTTGTGGCCAGGTCTCTACAAAGAGACTAAGCAGTATGTCCTTTGCTGTGACATCTGTCAACAAATTAAAGTTTCCACTGCCAAGCGCCCCCCGCAGACACCCCTCTTAATTTCAAACAAACCATTACAATGTGTGTACTTGAACCACTGTGGTCCCCTAACACCTGATAGTGCATACAAATATATTTTAGTTGCTGTTGATTCATGCTCCAGATTTGTATGGGTGTGGCCACAACGCTCGGCTGACGCTCGGACTGTCATTAAAGATTTGCGAGTCTTTATCGGTACATATGCAGTTGCGGCTTTCCATTTGGACCAGGGCCCTGCTTTTGCCTCAAGGGCATTCAGGGACTCCATGGCTTAGTTGGGGGTCCAACTCCAGTACTCGTCTCCATTTCATCCCAAGGCAAATAGTGTTGTGGATCGATCAAACCGCTATTTAAATCAATCCTTAACAGCCAGAGTCTTAGGTACGGGTCGTAGTTGGCTTAACCACCTGTATGGAGTCCAGAGAGCACTAAATAATCTGCCGAGAAGGTCCCTGGGGGGTCGTACTTCATATGAGTGCCTGTTCGGAACTCGAATGTATGTTCCGGATCTTGATGGTCCTGGCGTAGAGGCAGCAGAAACACCTTTTGATATAAATGAACGTGTCACTGTCTTACAGGAATTACAAGAGTTCTGTGATGATAATTCTTCCAAAAGTGCCACCTCCACAGGAATTAAGGATGTGCCTGTAACATCTACCAGCTGGTTTCACAGAGTTGCGTCTCTTTACGTGAAAAAGTTGCAGTGAAAAAGGAATTTGGCCCTTCTTATCGAGCACCAGTCCCAGTAATAGGGATGCACGGTACCAGAACTGTTATTCTACCACCGTTGGCAGGTGCCAAAGAAAATTGTTTTGTCTCTATTGACAGTGTCAAACTACACCATGTGGCTGATCCTACACAGCCGACCAAGAGGAACATCCAGCAGTTCCCGAATCCCTCTCACTACTGGTGAAGAAGTTCCTCTACAAGTTGTTTACACCAACACGACACATCCGACACCTCTCCGAGCATGGGGAGGGTGGAAGATGATCTTGCATTAGTTCCACTAACGTCAACTAATTTAGAAACATTTGACCAAGTCAACTCGACTTCAAGCCAAATGGATGGTGCTGTCTATAGTGTGCCACCGCAGGAAACACCAACTCCACCACTGACAACGGCTCCGCCATTTGCACGAACTGCCTCTGGGTATTTTGCCGACTTCAATTATGATTTTTCAGACTCATTCACCTCTTCGACAGCAGACTTGTCAAGTACACATAAGCTAACAAACTGGCTTAAAGAAAAGTATTTTATTTTTCCATGGAACTATCTATGGCTCTCTTTGACTGTCTTAGCCTTTCTACTTTGGATTGGTTTTGTCATTACCTTTTTCTTATTAATACATGGTAATTTTTTGACCTGAAAGATCGACAGTTGCACTGGTGGAGGAGGTTTTGAAACCACATTTTTCATCACATAAAGTCTGAAGAGACTTATCATTTGTGAACATTTCCGCAGTGCCAATTCCTGATGGGATTGTCTGGCACAAAGTCATGTTTGATATATATGGTCCCACGGAAGTTATTCAAATACTGTATGTGTTCAAATTATCAATTAATTATATAGTAATACCAGGCATTTTTTCTGATGATTGGGATGATTGGGATGTGAAAACAGTTGATTCTATGATGATTGAATCGCAATATCATACAATCCTTGAAAACGAAGATGTTTACCAGTTTAAAGAAAATTATGGTGATATGTTTTGTTATAATTATTATGGCCACCATTTCATACATAGAGCCAGCAGTCCAAAAACAGTTTTTAATTACACGCAATGGGAACATTGCCCAACTCCGCCTCAAGGGAGTTCCAAAACATATTCTGAAAAATTTGCATATTTTTCTGGGCACAATCGAAAGAATGCTGAGTCATATTATTTTAAAGTACCTCCTACTAAGGATATACATATGTTATTGACCAATACTAAATTTATATATTCGGAATCCTTTGTTTCCCGTTTATCGATAGAAGGCTATGAATATTGGCCCAAATCAATTGATCTGAAAAGTGTGTGGGGAACAAAAAATTGGCATATTAAGGGAAAAGAAACATTGTTTAGAGCATGCCTTATTCCAGTACAAATCATCTTTTTAAACAAAACGGTACAACAGACGAGTTGTTTAGGCTTAGCTAGAATTAGGGAATTAAACACGTCCAGTATACCTGCCCCGCAAAGTTTTATAAATGGCAAAAATATACAAATGCAACTGAAAATGAGCTTGATGAGTGGGTCCAGAATGGTACATTTAATACTTCACTGTCCTGGTGGGTGGTTATTGTGGCCAATAGATACCAGTGGGTGTCACCAATGTTTTCTTAACTCCTTGGGGGGTTTCAAGACGAGTAGGTCAGACCCTCGCTATATATCACCAGAGCATGCAGGTATAATTACAACTTATAGTGTGTGAAAATTATGCAGTGGCTAAAATCATCCTCACTAGATGCAGTTAGAGAACACCTCAGTCTCCTGTCTAACTCCACTGACTTAAAAGATTTCTTGTCAGGCCCCAGAACACCACGTAGGAAGCGTTTCTTATATGCAGTATACAATGAAATTTGGAAACTTTCCCAACAAGTTGCCACTGCCCGGTTCAGGCCAATAGATCAGGAAAATCTAAAAAAGGCATTAGCCGTTGTGGATAATGGGATTAACACCTTGTCCGACTGGATATACACCATAAACAACATTGTCTCTTCTGCTATAGACATCATACAATCAGATATGTCTTCTTTATACCATGGACAGAGTCAGATCAGGTCTATTATGCAGTTGGGTTGGACGCTTCAAACATTGAAGGCAGGTCGCGTTCCATGGTAGTACGTCAGTGCAAGGGAGATATTTCCTTCCTTTAATTTAACGCGACAACAACAACTAATGGCTAAGAAGGAAGCGACTTATGTCATGCTTAATATAGAGAAATCTGAAAAGTTACCTATTACTGTGGCTGAGATACCTTCTGCTGAGTGGTTAATACATGGGGTTATTAATCTGCCTATTTCTACACTTCAATTCACCTCCTGTTTAAAACACATTCCGGTAGGCAGATATGAAAAGCTGGGAGATAGTTACATTCATGAGGTGTGGGAGCTTCCCTTCTCGGACAAATGCTTCAGTGGCATGAAAGAGGTCTTTCTTAGTGGTAGTGAATGCAAGACTTCAGTCAGCCATTCAATGGTTTGTAAACAGCAATCCTTGCATGGGGCGTGTAATGCCTCGGCTGCAAACTTGGCTTGTTATCTGAAGGGAGTCCCAGTCCCATTGATTAGACCTACGTTCCAGGTGCTTTCAAACGGCAGCTACGTCCTTCTTAATAGGGAAGGTTGTTGTGGCATGCGGGCCGGAATAGTTTACATTTTTTCGGTCTCTAAGGTCGTTACATGCTGCTGGAAAGTACTGTTTCCCCCGTTAATTTTGACAAGTTAAGTAGACTCAAAGCTTTATTGTTTCAAAAACATGTGGCCCTTACATCTGCGCGCGAGACCTACGCACTTCAAGTGGCAAGGTCATCAGCAGAAATACAGTCCCTGTTAAATACAAATTTTCCGAGACACTTTGTTGAACTCGTGGGACGAATATTTAATGCATCCAGTACAACTGGAATCGCACATTTTTTCAAAGCTGTTGGTTCTGGTTTCGTTCACACCTTCTCCTCCATGTTCGGTTTGATACCTTCAGCTATCCACTCAATGTTCAGTAGTATTTTTGGGGGATTTCCGATAACTTTGGCTTTATTAGCTAGCATCCTACTGTTGCTATTGTTCATAGGCAATGGCTGTCCCACCACAAAAAGGAGAAATGACGGCTCTCCCATCAGCTCAGCTGTGTCTTGAGCGAATGATGCAGTACTTTGGAGCAAGAGTCCTGGAGCAATTGGAGTGTGACTGGTCTTTGTTATTCAGACTGGGTTTGTGTTGTGTGCAGCCCGTGTTCCGGTGCCTGTGGTGCTCTTTCGAACATGCACTGGAAATCTGTCTTTCACAGCAGCGCTTGCCTGCAGTGGATGCTGATCTGTTGATGTTCTCGCTGAGGGTTCATTACCAGACATGCACATTAAGGTTGCGTTTGCTGCGTTAAGCTAATTATGAGTTACCCTTCCTGGAGGAAGTTGTCGACAACTCATCAGTGGGCACTCCACGGGATGCCGTCTTGGTTGACACTGGGGCTATGGAACACACTTGCTCCTTGATCCTTTTTGGCGAGGACTTTCCGACTTTGACATCTGCCGAAGTGGAAGATCTCTTGTTCTCCATGACTCATACCTAGTTTGGAACTTTTCAAAATTGACATGTCCTTCTGATTCGATTATAAAGTCACATGCTCATGTTTTAAATTGCCATGTAGTATGCTTGTGTGTCCTTTTAACTTGTCCAGATTGACGTCGTTTTTATATATATTTTAGGTTGATCTTTTAGCTATGAGATTTTAGTTTTGTCTTTGAACCACTTTCAACCGACGAGGGGAGGGTGTTGTCTAGCCATTTATAAATAGCTCCATGCTCATTAGTTTGACACATTAGGCCGCTGTACACTTTAACCTAGATATATTTTATTTGGCTTTGCATTGTTATTTTTACAATAACCAGTTTTACGGTCTTGTTTTATTTTTATCTATCTAACTGTTTTTGCTTAATTCAGCACTGTTTTTCAAACAACACATTCTTGATCACTCTGTGCTTCAGTCAAGGCTACAGTTTAGTACATTGCCGGTGAACGTGTTAGAAGTTTAGTCTCGTAGAAAATACACATCCTTACATAGGGACATTTTCTTAGAACATCAGCTGTGTTATTATAAAAACACTTCCTAGTCCCATTACACATTAAGAGGGCGATTCCAGCCAGGGAACCACAACTGTATGCAGATTGCTGAATGCTTCACTACAGATGCTAACACAGACTACAGGCCTTTGTTCAGGTATGAGGGTTAATGTCCTCCTCGGAGAACCTAAAAGGCAGAATTAGAGCTAAACATGCTGTGCTCAGATTCTGACTTAGATAGGAAATAGTCCGTCAATCCTACTGACAATATGATAGCGTTATTCTTATGCTTCACTCCTGGTTATTGCAGCTCACGCTTTGCTATCTAAGATGCAGTAGTTTTATTAAACCTATCATTTGAAACATATACTGTTTCTGTCTATCATTTGTATATGAGACTGTATTGTGAATGAGAGAACCGGATGTGACGTGAGTGACCACGACTTCCCTGAAAAGCCTAATATGTCATGCGGTCGGCTGCCCAATCATCCCTATCTTCTGGTAGAGATGAGGCACTGCTAGTTAGCCATAGCAAAACCAGGATTTAGAGTGATAGGTGTCACCCACCGTGGGTTAGACTCAGTCTCCCACACCGTGGACGATCTTGCTGCTCAAATCCAGTAGTCTCATTAAAATAATGAGAGCCTACGCGACAATACTAGTTTTACAAAGACATTGAACATTGATATGCGCTTTCATAAATTTTATACCCAATTGCAAAAACCCTGTGAATCAATAGATGTCTTCATGGCTAGATTATGGGAATTAGCTGGCAAATGTCAATTTGGAAAAATGACAGAGGAACTAACAAGAGACCAGCTGATCATGAAACGCTGTAATAAGAAGATTCAAGAACGACTTTGGGCTTCCAGCAATCCCTTGCTTAAGGATTATAAAACTATAGCTGAGGTGGTTGAGGAAAGTGATACGTGCTTGACTGAGATACAATTATTAGAAGTTACTCATCTTGCAGAAGTGGCTAAATTGCAAGTAAATGTACATAGAATAATAGCTGTGAGGAAGAAATAATTTGTCAGTCTTCAAACCATCTTCAGAGGAGGAAATGCTAAATCAAGGTGTGAATCCAATAGTGCTGGAAAGTTGGCCACAGGTTCTTGTCACAGATGTAGAAGCCAGTACCATCTGGCAAGTTGTTAAGCAGTTGGCAAAGAATGTCGGAAAAGTGGGGAAAAGGGCATTTTGCCATAATCTGCAAATCAGGAAACTGTACACTGAAATGTATGACAGTGTGTTTGGAACTGTAAGTGATTCACAGTGGGTCACAAATGGACCTGCCTTATCAATATTCATAAGCAGGTCACAATTTGCAACCCATTGTGAATAGCTAAAATCACAAGGATGATGGCCTACTGGGGTCAGCAGACCATCATGTCTGTGATTGCTTTCAAATAAAGCAATTTTTTTTGTGATTCAGCCCATTTTCCTTAAAGGAAAACGGGATGCATTGCAAAAAGAAAACTGAAAAGTTTTGCTATCAGGAAACTGCACACTGAGATGTATGACAGTGTGATTGGCACTGTAAGCGGTTCGCAGTGAGTCACAAATGGACCTGCCTTATCAATAATGCTGGGGTCAGCAGACCATCATGTCTGTCATTGCTTTTAAATAAAGCCATTGTTTTTTGTAATGCAGCCCATTTTCCTTTAAGGAAAATGGGATGCATTGCAAAAAGAAAACTGAAAAGTTTCGCTATCTGAAAACTCCACATTGCGATGTATGACAGTGTGATTGGCCCTGTAAGCGATTCGGAGTGGGTCACAAATGGAACTGCCTTATCAATATTCATAAGAAGGTCGCAATTTGCAACCCATTGTGAATGGCTACAATCACAGGGATGATGGTCTGCTGGGGTCAGCAGCTCATCATGTTTGTGATTGCTTTCAAATAAAGCAATCTTTTTTTTTGTAATGCAGCCCATTTTCCTTAAAGGAAAATGGGATGCATTGCAAAAAGAAAACTGAAAAGTTTTCATTTCATTTTTAAAAGAAGGCAGTGGTCTGTGGGACCACTTCCTGCTCTTAAAAAAAGTTTTCACTCCCATTCACAAAGGGGAAGGGGTGCCTTGGGGACCCCTTTCAATTTGTGAATGGCTTACCACCAACTTGAAGCTGTTGGCAACTGCAAATGTTTTACGACTGCATTCTCAAAACATTCTTACATCCCCCTGCGACTAGCTATTAGGAAGGGATGCCCTTGGCATGCCCCTTCCTAATAGTCAATTTTCTAAGTTGGAAATAGGTTACCAACTCATGAGTGGTATATGCCAAGAAGCATTTTGGCAGTCGCAAATGGCCACATGGCCCATTTGTGACAAGTGCTTCATGCATCTGGCCCCTAACCTTTCCTGTTTAGATATCAGGTCAACTGCAGAGGCACAATGGAGGAAGATTAGATGGTATTTGGGGTCTGGGCTTGATGTTACATGGTTCGACTGAAAATAACTGCAATGTGAAAGAACGCTGACCTGAACAGAACTGAGAAGAATTTAGGGCCAGATGTATCAAAGGGTTTTACCCATTCTGTGTCTATGGGAAAATGTGTTCGTACATACGGCCCTTAGTGTTAAGGGCAACTGTGCGACAAACATTTTTTTTTTGTAATAGGATGTATTCAGGGCATATTCTTCCAAATATTTTTTCACGGAATGCATCCTTTTTGACCTTATATTGACACCACTCAATGCTTTCTTTCAACTGAAGGTCCATTTATAGTTTGATGATTTTTCTGGGTGTCAGATGCTTAGCTTGATGTTCACTGTCTGTTGTAAATAATATTGAAAATGTTTCAATTCAGAAATTGAAACTGTGAATTAAACATTACTGAGGCTTATGGAAGGGATAGTGGTTTTCAGTGTTTCTAAATTACTCCAGTTTTACTCTATGTTAGACATGCATGCCCTTTTTCTCTCCATATCTCATCCATTTGAATATCTTGCACATCATCTTATTTCTCTTTAGTACCCTCTTTTCACACACGCCTGGTTGCACTTCCTCACATCACCTTCAATTAATGACCCCCCAAAACACACAAACACACTGGTAAGCATAGCATTTTCTTTTCCTGTCCTTCCCTTTGTCAGTATGTACCTCCTTCAGACATTTTTATACAGAATCACAATTGCAACTGGAATGCGTGACCATTGCTCTATCTTCTCCATGTAGAGGCTAAAGACTGGATTACCACGTACTCTGGACACCTTTCTGACCGACTGACAGGCCCTGTGAGAGATTCACACTGCAAGAGATTTGCACTGCACTGCCTTAAGCCTCTAGAACTCTCAGTTGTGGCCTCTTATAAACTCCTGGAGGTGATTCAGTTCAAAGTACGCATGGTACAAGAGTAACATGCTTCATGTAAAAAATACAGAAACACAGCTTCCTTGAAAGAGCTAACACTCTTTGGGAATGTAAGATTAAGCAAAACATGTGACATATAAACAGGAACTAACTTGCTGACGTTGATTACCCTAACTTTTTTTATATCAATTGTTTATAACTCGATCAGTATTATTTGCCAATGAAGCTAAGGACATGAATGTGGACCCAATAGGATCTGTTTTAATGTCTGTGCTTTATTACTGCTTGGTCTGAAACTCGGAGGAACCTGGCCACAGCTCTGACTGTAGCAATTGCCTATCTTCTATCCCTTCATGTCTCACTTGTGTAAACACTTTGGACCTCCTGGTCAAGGTCGGATCGTATCTCTGAGGCGATTCAAAGTCAGGCAGTGTGGCTTTGCCTCGCCTCATACATATGATTGAGATTCCTTCACCACTGAAGCATCTAAAAAAGTGATGCTTCAGTGGCACAGACTTCTTGTACATAACCCCCAGGTTTACTGTCTCACTTTGACTCACTCAATCTCACTTGATCTCACTAATTCATTCAGTCTCACTCATTCTATTCTGACCCACTCAGTCTCACTCAGTCCCACTCATTCTCGCTCATTCTGAATTACTCAGTCTTGCTGTGTCTCGCAGACAGTAACTCTCAGTAATACTCACTGTCATTGTTCCTTACTCACTCACATTCATTCTCACACATACCTGTCCTCACTGTCACTCATTCTCACTCATTCCGACTTATTGTAATTTAATTATTTTTTATTCTTTGCTATTGTTTCTTTATTTGGTTACAGAATTTAAAACCATAAAAGCAATAGCAAATACATAATTACAATAAATACATATAATAAAAATATATATAAAATAGAACTAGTAAAAAATGTACAATCCCTACTCTAAAATATCTTTAATGAGAAAACCAGCATTAAAAAAAGTAATCACATTTGCAATTACCCATGCCCCGGACAACATTTGTAAATATAAAAGGAGTGGCCTCACTTGCCTAAATCCCCATCCTTTTAACAAAGGTACTATGTAAAAGATCCCTGATTTCTGATAGTACTTACAGCCCAACAAAAATGCAGTGTATCTTGAGTAGAAATGCCATCACATCTGCAATGCCCCAATTGACCAGGGTCAAAACATCCCTTGGGAAATGCAAGATACAGGTGCAACAGGTTCCACCTAAAATGGGTCAACACACATCTTACCCTGTTGTTTTTCACCATTAACAAGTACAGCTCAATGTCCCATATGGTAGGCATAGAGACGGACTGTGGGTTTCTTCAACTCAGACTCTTCTCTAAGCAATGAGGCCCTTGCCCTAAAAGAATCTTTGGCCCACTTCATGCTAATTCTATCAATGCCTTCCTGGTAAGAAAGATCCCTTTTCTTCCCAATTTTACAAAGGAATCCTTAACATATTTAAACCAAGGGATTTTCATCACGTGGGTCATACGTAAACAATCTTGAACAATTTGATGATTTAACAGGAACTCCTCCTTGCACCAAATCCTAATCCACAACAACAGTGGTCATAAAGCTATTGTGTCACACAGATAATTAACCCAGGTCTCCTCATGGATTGCAAAAGCTGCAGCACATTGGGCTACGCATAAGAGACATTTTCAGAATGTATTCTCTTCATCCTGTATATCCATTGCAAGTAAGGACCCCATAACTCACTAATGTACAGAATCTTGGCTGTGCACTTAGCTTCATAAACTTTAATTAGTGCCTTCAGGGGATGACAGCGTAATCTAGCCGCAAAACCAAAAATGGCCCCGGTGGGCCTCCTGAACTCAATTTTTTTTACTTCAGTTAGGGGCTCTCACTTTAATTTTGAGTCAAACTGAACCCCTAGCTCAGGAAAGCTCTCAACTTTACCTAGAGGGGATCCATTTAACAAAAAGGCCTTATATTTTAAAGGATTTGGGCCCACCTCCATAATGTACGACTTTGTTAAATTTATTGAGAGGTCTGAATCGTTCATAAGGTAATCCAAAGGATTTAGTACTTTCTGCAAACCATTTGCGTTTCTTGCCATCAGGACCGCATCATCCGCTTATAAAGAAACTGGTAGAGAATGGGAGCCAAATGAGGGGCAATCAGACTTGGTCTCTACTAGCACCTTCTCTAGCCCATTCAATTATAGACAAAATAAAAAAGGAGCAGGGATGCAACCCTGCCTAATACCATAACTTGTTTTAAAACTCTCTGTACAAACCATTTCAGCTGAATACTTTACCGCAGCATGAGTGTCTAAATAGAGATAACACAAAAAATACACTATATTAGGATCAACCCCCATATCTAGCAAGATTTTCCACAATTTGAACCTATTTATCCAGTCGAAAGTCAACATTAAGTCCATAAACCCAAGGTACATAGTCTCGGACCGGGAAATAGTGTATTTGCTAGTTACCAAAAAAAGATTTAGACACTGATTTATTGTCGACTTACCCTGCTGAAATCCATAGTGACACCCAGCAATAATATAATTTTCTACTGCTCATGAGTGCATCAATCTGGTAGCACCCTTCCCAGGGCTTTTACTATGGAACTAGGCCTATAGCAATCCGGCCTACTCTTGTCCCCTTTATTGAACACAGGCACAATAATGGATAAAGACCACGAAGGAGTGCCCACCCTGACAGCTGTGTTCAGTTCCAGTGTTAATATTAGTGGCCAAACTTCAACATATAATTCGAGCAGTCAGGAGGAACACCATCAGACCCTGGTGCCTTGTGCCTAGTTAGACCCCTGATGCCCAGAACTACCTCATCTAAAGTAAAGACCGAGTTGGTCTTCACATCCTTCTCCTCAGCCTCCATTCCATCTCCAACCTGTGCAGGACAATTATACATCTTCTCATAAAAGGTCACCCAATCCTGGGCCGATATATGATGACATAAACTGGGAATGTTCTCTTGCACAAAGCTGGACTGATTCACAATACCCCAGAACACAGCGCTATTTTTAATTGTACTGGCCTGCACCAAATTGTTCCATGCCTTACCTTTTAAATTGTCCTTTATAGCAATAACAGTGTGTTGTCACCAACTCCAGGTCCCTAGTTGTGGCTTTGAGGGACATTTGTAGGTTATGAAATGCCTTTGAGCAAATAAGATCAAACAGTTTCGGGGATTTTAGCTGAAGGCCTAGAACATTTAGAGGTAAGAAGAGACTTAACCTTATCTGCTACAACAGCAAATGCACTCAAAAAATCTTCATCAAAGGAAGTGAACTCCAAATAAATGGCCAACTCATGCTCACAACCTTCTACTAAAGATGACATAAAGGAATACGGGTTCACTAGGTACCACCTAATCCTTCTCCCCTGATCCTGAAGCTGCAACAAAGCCATGGCTTGCAGAGGTAAGACCTTTGTTGTAGCCAAACAAGGGCCCCTCAGCTTAGCTCAAGAGAATAGTGATCACTACAAGGATGCCTTACAATTTCAGTATTACTTATTATGGGGAATAATGCAGCAGGAATTAAAATACAATCAATAATAGCAGCACATCCCTTTCTCTGATATATTCGTATCAATACCCCATCAGGGGTGATTGTGAGCCCATCCATGGCATGCACCATTTTAAAGTCATTCAGCAGGGCCACAATCTCAGTCCCTTCCCGAGTGTGTTCTAAATGAACCCCCTTTATCCAGCCACAACTCCACTTGATTTTACTAATCACAGCCAGTTTAACAGGGTCCAAAACAGCAAGGCTCCCCACCCAGCACTTATATATATTAAAGTCACCGGCCAGCAACAAATTTGACAAGTTCCCCCTCATCTGGTGTCTTAAAGAAGTTAAAATACTGATTATTTATAAACACAAGAGGAATTATGAAACCAGGTTGTAGCATTGTAGAAAAATTTTCTGTACCAAATTCCATGACCTTGTGATAGTGAGCTTGAGAGCTTGTATTGTAGTCGATGCCAACTCCCTCAGCCGCCCATTTATCCTTATAGGTGCAAAAATTATCATACCCCCTTTGACACGCCTCGTGACCGATGGAATTGCGGGGGTGAAGTAAGTTGGATGTCCTTCAAGATGAAAATTATTGACACACTCCCGGGTCTCTTGGAGACAAATCAGGTGAAAGCTCTTCATATACTTTAACCACGAGGCTTCCTTGAACTTTGCCGAGAACCCAGCTATGTTCCAAATAAGCAGAAAAATTTCAGACTCTACATAATTAGGCCAGACTTTCACATCCTGAGCTTCAGGGGGTATCTCACTAGATAAGGCTATCCCAACTGGGGTACCTGCTGCTGGGGGTTCTTGTCAATCACACTCATTCAGTTGACTCAAGGGAGCAAATCTGTTAGAACATTGTACTTGCGTGCCACCTGGCCGCTGGAAGCCTTGACCACCATTCATTCGTCTGATCTCTATCCCCAAATATTGAGTTTCTTGTCTGGGCCTATAAAAATATCCCAGTGGCAGGACCGGAATACTGGAAAACAAACAGCCATTCCTAATACATTAAATTAACAATTATACAATCACCCTTCAGGGATTTTGGGCCCATACCAAGCCATTTCACTCTTCTTACCATAATTATACTCTTTAAAAAGTCTGACTCTAAATTAAAATGATGACTGAGCCAATGTGCTACGTTATTCCTAAACTCAGAAAAAGATTCACAGGAATCGTTAGCTAGTAATGGCACATTTCCTAAAACTACCTCATATGGGGTGGCTTCTCGGGGGGAGATTAATAATTGGCAGATCAAGTGCATTAGGATTAACTATCCTTTCACATCGTTTATGCCTGGATTCAATGTGAATACTCTCATCTCCCTCCATACCGGAGATTACTTCACAAGCCCCTAACCTCCTTAGTGGTGCCTAACTTGCAACCATTGATATTTACATTGGAGTTAGGATTTTACTTAAGCTTCCTCTGGGCACTAGTCAGCACCTCTACCTGACCACCCAACTTTGGTTTGTTAGCAAAACTTGCCTTATGGTTTCCTGGCAATGGGTCAACTGTGGGCCCAGTCCCTCCCAGGCACTTCTTTGTTAATCCTAACAACAGCCTGTTCAAGCTTTTTACAACAAGGTATTAGGGAGTCCAACAAACCTTGTTAAAAGTTCAAGCTTTGTATACAGTGTGTCGAAACAGGCCTGCAGTTGTCCATTAATCGAGTCCTTCAATATTCTCCTCCCCAATTGGACCTTCCTGTGGGTTGCAGATCATCCTCCACCCACCACCCCCCGGTCATGATCTTCTACTTTTTTCCATTCCCGTGCTGGGGATGTGGAATAACCTTCATTCTCAGAGCCTAAGGGTCCCTATTTCAAGACACTGTCTACAACCTCCACTGTACGATGAACTTGAGCTTCCACTATGAAACGGTTTGGTACAGTGTCATCCACACAGGGTGTACAACCTTGGGGCACTGCCTAGGGGGCACTCTGTACCTCTGCACCACTATGCTGTGCCAGTTCACCCTCTACATGGTTTATTTCCTGCTCAAAAGCTCCCACTGCTGATGTTAAAAATTATAACATTTTCGACTTCTTCTGAAGCAAGCTTGGGTGGGTGCCTTCCCACCCCCTTCCCTTTCCAAGTGCCTTGTGCTTGCCCATCTGCCTGCAAAAACTACTAGAAAACTATGCACAGAAAAAAAGCCCAGTCAAGGTCTGAAATCCTACTAGGAATCAGTATACTTTTACCACTTCGGGGGTAGTGTAGCAGTGGAGCCCATAAAGGAGAGCCCCCATTGGTCCAGAGGCACCCATCCAACGAACCAATCCATCCACTCAATCATCCATCCTTTCACTTTTATCCATTCATTCTTTCAGGCATCCATCCACCATTTTGTTCCATCTATCCATCCTCTCACTCATCCATCATTCATCATCCTTTTGGCTCATCCATCTATCCACCTTTTCATTCAGCCATCCATCACTACACCCATCCATTCACCCTTCGTCCTATCCATCCATCCATCCACTCAGACAGCTCTCCATTTACCCTTTCACACACTCATCCACCTACCTATCTATTCATCCATTCATCAATTCACCCTTTCTTTCATCCATCCATCCTTACATCCAGACATCCATCTACCCTTCATTTCATTCATCCATCTATTGTATTACTCATTCAACCTTTACATGCATCCTTTTACTCATCTGTTCTTTTGCTCTTCCATCCACCTGTTCACTCTTTTCATCCACTCATCTATCCGTTTACACTTCCACTCATCCATCCATCCTTTCACTCATTCTTCCATCCATCCACCCTTTCTCTCATCATCCATTGATTCACCCTTTCACTCCCCCATCCATTCACCCTTTTATCCATCCATCCATCCATCCATCCATCCATCCATCCATCCATTTATCCTTCCAGTCATCCATTCATCCTTCCACTCTCTCTTCCATCTATCCTTCCATCCATCCTCTCTCTCTCATCCATTGATCCATCCTTTCACTCCTCCATCCATTCACACATCCATCCATCCACCCACTATCCATTCATCCATCCACCCATCACTCCCTCCCTCCCTCCCTCCATCCATCCATCCATCCATCCATCCATCCAGCCATCCGTCCATCCATTCATCCATTCATCCAACCATTCATTCATCCACCCTCCCTTTTACTCATACACCATCTCTCCCTTTCACTCTTCCATTCTCAAATCCATCATTTCATTCATTCATGCACCTATCCCTCTACCTTTTTATCCATCCATTAATTCAGCCACCCATCTATCCTTCCTTTCACTCACTCACCTTCCCAATTTAATTTTGAGCCTTTGTCTGCAGAGCTGCGGACAGAAAGGGATCATAAAGAACCCAGTCCTGACCACAGCTGCTAAATCAGGGAGAGGAGTGAGGTGGGGTGGGGTGGAGGGAGGGTGGTGATGCCCTTAATGCAGAAGCTTAACTGCATACTTACCTCTTTTTCTACTATTGCAATTGTTGCCCACAGCTGGTTCCTTCCTTCTCTTGGGTCTCTATGGAGTTGAGATAAGTAAGCACTCTGTCATGCTCAGCCCCATGTTTTTTTCAAAGTGGAACCAAATGCGGTATAAACACATGCTACTGCGAGGAGAGCAGCCCCATTCATCCCTCCTACAGACTGCCCCTCTGTGGCGATCAACAAAATGGTGCCACCAACTCCCTCCTTGTCCTCATGGCCTGCCCCACCCTGAGCCATTGAAGTGAATGTAGTTTTGTTACTCCTCCAAGAGCCACTGCTTATGCGCCCCAAAAGCAACCACATCCAGTGCATTCTTATTCAGCACTCCCTCTCATATGATGTCACTGCTGTAGCTTGTGCCTGCAGGTCAGAGAAAACCACACCTGGTTGGCACTTGCGCAGTAGGAAATCTGGAACGTTCACTGGTGTTCTCCAAGGAGATTCAGCACACTGTCTCGGAGTAGTAATTTCTTTTCAGCTGCTCTCTGTTTTTTTCCCTGTTCTTGCCTCTCCCCAAATGGTGGCAGAGCAACACCCCTTTTGCCCATGAACACCAGTCATCCTTGGTGGACAGCTACAGTTCCTGGGAAGATAAAGAATATCCTGCTAAATGAGGCACTCATAGAAGCACAGAAAACCCAGGAACCAGTTATATTTGAACTTTTTGCACGACTTGTTATTCACAGGTAAGAGTTAAAGGTGTTGCTCGACTGGGTATTGGTCAGATTGCAAGGTGGTGTTTCGGCAACTTGCAGTCATGCTAGTTAATTCCTGCCCTGCATTGAGCTGCCTCCTTTCCCACTAAAACTGATTATATGGCAGGACCAGAGGCTTCAGATTATGCACTGTCTTCTTCTATTTATTTTATAGAGCCAGAACATTAATATGTAAATGCTGTGAAGAAAGTCACACTTCTACACACCCCAGTAATAAGTAAGAACTATAAGTCCGAAAAGGCCCATAAACAATAGGCAATCAAATCTCAGATGTCCATTTAAACAATGATGACGAGAGAAGGTCTGCCTCTTCTTTGCTGCTTGGTGGCCATGCTATATTGGTATTGTGTCACTATGAGTATTATGGTCAGTGGCCAACATTTTACTTCAAAATTAATTGTCCGAACTGGTCAGGAGCATACTAATGACATTTCCTAAGGAGGGCCTCTTTTAACTCACTAATGGGTCTCCTTGCCACCGCCATGTTGTTCAATCGTCAATGTTCGGTGCATGAACACAGAGACCTGCTTCTCTGTGACAAAGGTGCGTGCCAGATTACCAAGATCCCTTTTTTCATGTCATGTGTCAGTAGAATGAATAAAATGATTTGAGTTCTTCCTCAGAATGCTCACTGTTCAGCCACCTCCTGCCAATGATGACAAAGTGTCAAGTCAAAGGCAGCCATGTGAGTATCTTCAAGGTGAAGGTCAACAGAAACTCGTGGAATTAAATAGGCACTTATAGCAGGTACGAGATAGGATGAAGAAAGGGATAAAAAGGGAAGAGAAATTCATGCATAGCATAGATTTGCATCCCTCCTTGGGCAGCACTGGCAACTTCTGATGTTGTCTGCCAAACTACTCTCACTAAGCTCCCATGTTCTACCAGTGAATTGTGGACAATCAGTCCAGTGAAAGAAAGATCACATATTCTGGTATGCTGAGCCACAGCCCGAGCCCATAGAAATGACTGGAGATTCATATTTTCCTCCACTAGCACATCTGACTTGAAGTGTTTCCCTCGAAGGTCCATCAGTAATTACTTCCATCAGAATGTTATGGATTGGAGCGGGTGACAAAAGTCAAATATATTCAGCTGAAGACTGCATCGCCTTCCTGCTCCTCCTGAGAAACAAAGATGCATCCTTCACAGTACCTCTAAGAAAGTGGTCAAGAGGTGAATGCGGCTTTAAAGGAAAAAAACAACAATGCTTTAGAAGATATTCGTAAAAGAAAGATGGAAAATAAGAAATGCTAGATCCTATGTAATATAGCTGAGAACTGATGCATGTTTAGTCAACACCTGTTTATATGTAATGTACAGAACTCATGTATGCTTATATGTATCATTATACTAAGCATAACTACTCATGTAATACACTGTATAAAATTGAATGCAATTCTGTCACTCAAAATCAGGTGTTTATTGTTACCTTAATCAATTAAATAGCTATTCTATAACTTAGGAGAACAAAACATTGAGTTAAAATCTCCAAGGATGGATTATACGTAAATAGCTACTCCCAAATATCATTTGACCATACTATTTTGGTCAAACTATTGTTAATGTAAATATATTATGGTGTCTATTATATAATCATACAAATATACATAATACATAATTTAAGATGAGTATATTGGTATTTTCCTATCACAAATAATATTGTTGTTAAAAATATAGCACATCAAAGTATCAAGGTATTTAACAGAGTTATATTAATGCTGTGATGTGTATTTTTGTTATAATTGTAGATCTAGTTTTTTCATTTTTTACTAGTATTTTATTTTGTTTGCTATGATATTGTCTTTTGTCAGCTGTGACTTGTTTTGGGTGTGTGGGCAGGTAAAGTTATATATTAAAATACTTACAATCATATTAGTTTTGGGTTCATATTTTCAAATGTTGTTGTTATATATATTTTCAGGATTAAATATTTGTGCTTTCATGTTGTATTCTTTTATTTTAATTGGAATATTTAGAATTGAATCTTTAATTTTATTCTGTGGTTGTAGGGTTAATTGGGTAGGTATTGGTTGAATTGAAATTATTTTGATTTTTAAAACGTTACCAAATTTAAATTGCATTTAATATAAATAATTGGATTTAGTGAAAATAACTTACACATTTTAAAATGTAATAGTAAGGTTCATTAAATCATGACTAAAATGCAATTTTTACTTTTAAATAAAATGGATTGTGGATTATATTGGAGGATTTGGAAGGTAATTGGTATGGGACATTAAAGTGCTACTACTGTGTTTCCTTAGTATTATACCACGTAGTCCTCAAATAATTTACAATAATTTAAAATAAGCAATTATTGTGCATTATTTGAGGTCACTTTAAAATTATATATGTTATTTGTTGGATATAAAAAAGATGTAGGGCTTTCAATTATTTGGTGTATATGTGTGTGTAGATATGTGATGTGATTCATATTTTATTTATTTCATATTCAAAGAGGAATCCCACGATTAGTAAAATAAAATATAGTTGCATGTTTTAAGTAGCTTACTTTATACCAAACACAATGATATTATAGACACCTCTTAAATTGTAATTAAATAGTAAGAATAATTATTAAATATTATTGAAATAAAATGTGTATTAGTTTTTAGAATAATAAAGGTGATCCCTTCAATATGTACACAGTTCTCAAGGTGTGTGGAGTTGCAGTTAAAGTAATACAGCCAACCACCACAAATAAATGCTCTTTATACAGTTTTTGTTGTATAGGAGATAGAATAATAAATCTGACACCCTCTCCCCGCTCAACCAGTATATCCACTTTTCTCAAATCTAATCCCCAATACCTGAAAGTTCAGCAAATGATTGTTGGATTACAGTCAGAATAGAAACTCTACTTGCCCCAATAAATGTCTTTGGTCAGTGTTTGACAGATTGCATTTCAAATAGCAATTCGTGCATTTTCACCAATGTTTATTGAGTTGGAGTTAGAATAGCAAAAAAGATGTTCCATGCTTGAATACATGCTTTTTCCGCATTATTTTTGGGATTGGAGTTATAATTTTAAATCTGATCCCTTTCCTCCCAATACATGTTCTTTCCCTAATGTTTGTGGGACTGGTTATAAAATAATAAATCAGTTCCCTTTATTATTTTCATTTTCTTCATCGTAATGGAGTTAGAATAGTAAATCCTCTCCCCTTTTATTTCCGTATTTTCACCAAAGTTTGAGGGAGTGAAGTTAGATCAAAAAATATCAAGCTTCAAAACAGTTTCTTCCAAAATGTTAATGGCTTTTACATTAAACCAGTACATTTAAGTTCCAAAAGAATCATGTGTTTTTCAAAATGTTAGACAATTGAATTCTGTATATTGAATTAAAAGGCTTTCTTTCATATGTTTCTATATGTTTTGATCTGTTTCATATGATTGTTTTACATATGTGTATCAAGTATGTGTAACCGTTTTAAATATGTCTATATTGTTGAAATGATGTTTGTGACCTATTTATTGTTTTAATGATTAGTGTTGATATTTTTGTATTCCTCAATATACATTTAAAATTGATTGGGAGAAAACTGGGCTGATTGCAGAAGCCCCCTAACATTTTGCCCCTGTGTTTTCACGTTTTGCTGGTGTTTTCCTGACTCTGATGGTGCCCTGGGTTCTGCTAACCAGTCCCAGGGCCTGTGCTTTGATTAAAATGATCCCAGCATAGCTAGTGCCTCCAACAGGTGCACTGCTTAGGTGTCCAGGGTCATTCTAAAGGCAGGCCTCCCTTGCTGGGTGCTTTTAAATTAAGGTTACATGAAAATTCGACTTTAGAATTGAAAGTGCATCTAAAGTCTTAAAGTACCTTATTTTTGCATATATGTCACTCCTAAGGTGTGCCCTAGGTACCCCAAGGTGGGTGCAGTGTAATTATAAGCAGGGATCTTATAAAATGTGTTTCATAAGCCCTGGTAGGGAAAAATAGCCAAATTTGTTTTCCCTCATTGTAGTGAATAGGCTCCATAGGCTAAAATGGGGAGACTTTTTTTAATTGATAAAGCCTCTGAAGGAGATAGACCTGTCAAGTTTGTGTAGGAGGCTGGCCTGGCTTATAGTGGGTACCTGATGGTACTTACACCTTGTGCCAGGTCCAGTTATCCCTTATTAGTAGATTAGTAGGGTTCTAGCAGCTTAGGCTGATAGAGGTAGCTATAGCAGAGCAGCTTAGGCTGAACTAGGAGACATGCAAAGCTCCTACTATACCACTTATATCATATAGGTACTATATCACAAGAAACACAATACTCAGAGTTACTCAAAATAAAGATACTTTATTTTAGTGACAATGTGCCAAAAATATCTCAGAGGATATAGGCCCTCATTCTGACCTTGGCGGGCGGCGGAGGCCGACCGCCAAAGTCCCGCCGTCAGGTTACCGTTCCGCGGTCGAAAGACCGCGGCGGTAATTCTGACTTTCCCGCTGGGCTGGCGGGCGGTCGCCTTCAGACCGCCAGCCAGCCCAGCGGGAAAGAGGCTTCCACGATGAAGCCGGCTCGGAATCGAGCCGGCGGAGTGGAAGCTGTGCGACGGGTGCAGTTGCACCCGTCGCGTATTTCACTGTCTGCGCAGCAGACAGTGAAATACATTTAGGGGCCCTCTTACGGGGGCCCCTGCAATGCCCATGCCAGTGGCATGGGCACTGCAGGGGCCCCCAGGGGCCCCGCGACCCCCCCTACCGCCATCCGGACCTCGGCGGTCCGACCGCCGGGATCTGGATGGCGGTAGGGGGGGTCGGAATCCCCGCGGCGGTGCAGCAAGCTGCGCCGCCGCGGAGGATTCAATGGGGCCGCGGTACACTGGCGGGACCCCGCCAGTGGTGCCGGTCCGACCGCGGCTTTACCGCCGCGGTCGGAATCCCCATTGGAGCACCGCCGGCCTGTCGGCGGTGCTCCCGCGGTCCTCCGCCCTGGCGGTCAAAGACCGCCAGGGTCAGAATGACCACCATACTCCCTTAGGAGGTAAGTAAAATACACAAAATATACACACAAACCAAAATCAGGTAAGTAAACAGTTAGAAAAGTAGTGCAAACATGATGAAAATTTGATGCTGATGCTCCGTCACCTCTCTGACCAGTATTTCATGCTCCTCTGCACTGAAACAACACTTCTTTCTCTTCTTGTCTCTCCCCTGGGTCTTGTCTGTGTCCTCCTGGCTGGTTCCTGGTAGATTGGGGTCTCCCTGGGGTCTCTCCAGCCTTCTGGGATCCATTTTGAGGCTCCTTAGCACTGTTTTCTGTGTTTGCGTCGCTTTTTGATGCTAATGCGGTGGAAAATCGCGCATAGCTGGTTTGTGACGTCACAAACCGGATTAGAGTAATTTTCCCTGCACTAATGTCATTTTGCTTTACAACGCAGCGCAATGGTTAGAGTAAAAAAAAATGACTCTAACCCATGCTTTGCGCCACCGTGCGTCAAAGTATGAATTTGATGCATGGGTGGCGCTAAGAAATGCCATTAGACCGCGTTAAATTTTTGGACGCAAAACAGTTTTGCGTCAAAAAGTATAAATATGGGCCACAGTTGCATTTTGGAAGTTTGCGCTGCTTTTGGGTCAAAAAATTACACTAATGTGGCGCTAAAAAGTATAAATATGGGCCTCAGTGTGAAATTTGAATATCATTTTGAGAGATAAAACAGTACCTCATGCATTCCAATGTGTGATTCAAAGGCTGACTGATACAACAAATAACGAGTAGCATGAAGTAAGAGAATAATATCACTGTGGGTTAAGCGGGAGTCCACATTTACGGTGTTGGTAATAATACATCATGCAGGCAGCTGTGCTGTCAAGCTAGATCTTCAAATTACCGCTTTCAGTTATATTCTCGATTTGCAATTTATACAGTAGTAAGTGCGCTGAAGACTGAGCAAAATCTTAAAAACGGCTTCAAGTCTCCCTTCTAGGCCCATGCGCACTAGTGCATTACATCATGATATAGCTCTCGTTTTAGGGTGAAACTGACGGCATAAGAAGAACTTTCCTTAAAACTTGAAAATGTCTTGAGTAAACAAACACGATTTAGTTTCACTTTCCCAAATTAAGATGACAAAGCATGCGTTAATAGTCATCTTTATCTATAAATGTCAACAGCATAGTAAGTAACATTATTACTTTTTTACGAAATTAAATCTGATAAACTGAACCTTGCGAAGATAGAGCTGACTATAATTTCAAAGTAACTGTAGCAAATTGGAAGACTGGTTCGAACTCACAATAGCACTGACTGACTCTGAATGGATATAATTTATTAATAAGTATGCACCTCTTAACAATAGGAAATATAGAAGAAATTAACATTTTCTTTGCAGCAAATGATGCATAACAATGAAGAAAAGACTTGTCTTTCCCCCATTATGTTTTTTCTACCCATTATTTGAGGAATCGGAAGACTGGACAATGACTTCTAAATCTATAACTTCAACCATTAAGTATATAGACGCAGCACCGCCACCTTATTCATTTTCATTGCGATATCTCTTTCACAATTTGGACCTGTCAACGTGATCCTTCTACCACTGATGATAAATCCAGCCACCCTGAAAAATACTGGAATAAACTGATATGAAGACATGAGACTTAGTTGGTTTCATGGCTTCATGACTATGATGACATCTCTAATTCTAAGTATCAGTAAATCAATGGCTCTCGTCCAAAGTCTTTTTATCTATATACTACTATGATGTTTCACAGCTCCAGTACTGAACTGGTTAAGTTTCAAAATTGTGGAACATCCTCCTAATATGGGTGTGGTCTTTGATGAAACTAGCAATTTAATTGAGATAAAACTCCCTTCAATAGCAAGGATCAGCTTCTACTCTTACTAAGTCACTGCTGATTGGGTACAGATCCCTTAATGCTCGTGGGCCAGTAGTTCTTTGCTGGTGGTGCTAGTTGGTGTGGTGCTACTGGTGCAAATTTGTGTGGAGGTGGAAATAAAGACTTTTGTGAATGCGATTCATCTCAGTGTCAATTATGTCAATTTTGTTACATCATAATGTGATTGAGAAGCTGATTCCAAATGATAAGTGTGAATCCAAAGTATCGATAGCAAAAATATTCCCTTTTGGATCCTAGCATTTCATACAAGCACCCAGATATGGTGCTGACTCACTGTGTCTAAATTCAAATACCAGTTCCACATTCGGGACATGCAGCACATGAATCAGAGAGAAGGCATTACTCACTGCAGACGGCCCATCCAACACATTTGAAGGGCATCAGAATTCTGAGGAAGCACTCAGAAACCCTCATGTTGCTGGACCTTCAAGGATGTGGATTACCCTACCTTTTCATTGTCATGCACCCTAACATCAAGCATGTATTTCTATTGATAAAACATTTTTTTTTAAATTTATTTGTGCTTCTACGTAATCATCCTGCCATTTTTTTGATTCATTAATTGTGATTTGGCTTCAGATAAATGGCAAAACTTGACCTTGAGGGCATGTGGTAAAACCTGATATATTTAAAAAATGTGTTAGCATAATGTCTTTCTGCTAGGGTAACAAATGTAAACCACAACTACGCTGGTGATGAAGAAATCGCCACATTTTTAGTTCTCCTACACTGCAATGGAATTTCCCCACGAGGTAGGTTTGTCCGCTATAAGTGGAATTGCTTTAGGAGGAGTTCCACATGCAAGATTTCTGCCAGTCTACTTCTTGCACAGATTAATTTTAGCCATCCATGCATGCTATGCAAATTTACGTCTAAAGCGGGGAATGCATTGCCAGTGTACACAAAACTTGTCTCCTTAACATTCTGGAGGATGCTTTCTAAAATACTCAGACAATTCTTACAGTTCTGTGAATGCTGACCACCATTTCCATGGCAGTATTTTCCTGTCTCAACTCTGTCAAACATTGTGGTGAACCAAGCACTGATCACTGTATATTGGGAAGTGCTCCAGTACTAGTTCTAGTTTTTGGCCCAGTAGTCGAGACAGAAGTGTCACGGCTGCAAATCTGTTGTGAGAGCAGCGTCCATTAGTTGAGCTCCACACAGGATTGCAACAAATGTTTAAATTGCCAGGCCACAGTCCAGGATTTTCTACATTCAAAGTCAGATTCTCACAACTCTCTATCTATAAAACAATAAGCATCTATTACCAAACTAGACTTCTTGTGGGAACGAAGCCTGAAAGAAAGGTAAACGCTAGCAAGATGACTTGACATTTTCTGTATGGGCACAAAATACAGGGCCCAGTAGGCCTCACATAGGCGAACGCAAGTCCATTTATACAGCACTTTAATGCATTCAAATAAAAAAATGCAGACTATAAATTCTACTTTAATAAATATTCATTAGCATTTAGGTTACAGTACCTTTAAACAAAATAACTATCAACTTTTTTCAGTCAGTATAACGCAGAACTGCATTTCTCTTTTTTTGCACACACATTTAAAACACTAATTATTAGAAATTCAGTATAATTTCAATACAGACTATTAGTTTAGTGCCTAAACTATAACATAATGTCAGTTTAATCCTTCAACCATCTAATTAAACGTCAGTACCGCCTATGTTTAAGTCATTAGTCTAAACAAATGCACATTAAAATGGCTTCTCAGTGCATCACTCTACAGTCAAACTGTTAGTACTTTATGCATAAAGTACATAATGCATAAATTGTCACGTATAAATGATATCTGTGACATAAGGGACAGCACTAAAGTTTCTGCTACATCAGTTATGTAACCTAGCATACTGATGTTAGAAATGGGGTCTTTGGTTGGCAGTCAGGTTACCCCCCTGTCCAAGCAAGGACCCTCTCTATAGTCAGGGTAAGTCACACACAATCCAAACTATCCTGTTCCCACCCTCTTGTACCTTGGCACTGAGCAGTGAAAGTTAACTTAAAAGGCAATGTGTAAAGTATTTGTGCAATAAATCAAGCAATAAAACAGTATAACACCACAAAAATATGCCACACAGGTTTAGAAAAATATAGAATATGTATCTGAGTAGATTAAGGTCAAGACAATCAGGATTTGATAAATAGAAGTTGAGATATCACTTTTGTAATGATTGAGTATTTAGTTCTTAAAAAGCAATAAGTGTCTATTGCAAGCACAAAGTACCTGGTTTGCGTCTAAATTATCCACACGGGACAGCAGAGGAGGAGATGCGTGGAAAACGTGGAGGTGTGCATTGTTTTCTCCGGGCGCACACAGACGATGCATCAATGCTTTTCCATGCAGTAAGGGCTTAGCATCGATTTCCGGCACATAGGCTTGGATCCTCTTCAGGTTGCGGGGTATTTGGATGCCCTGGGGACGATGCAGAGTAATCCTGGGAATGCAGGACGAAGTCACAGGAGCTTCGTTGATCCGGTGGGAGAAGCGGGGAAATTTCTGTTGCACGGCAGGTGCTGCGTCAATTCCTCTCGCAGGAAGTCGACTGCGCTGTTCCGACTCAGCAATGTGTTGATCCGGTGGGCCGTGCATCGAAGTTCCGGTCGCAATGCTGGTGCTACGTCGATCTCTAATTGGGAGGCGGGCTGCGTCGTTCTGGTTCGGCGATGCAGTGATTTTCTCAGTGCAGGGCAGGCTGTGCATCGACTCCAGCAGACTGTGCATCTTTTATCGCCACACAAGGAGTTCTTTGCTGAGATGTAGTCTTTTTGGCCCTGAGACTTCAGGAAACCGGAGGCAAGCTCAGACCAAGCCCTTGGAGAGCACTTCTCAGCAGAGCCAGAAGGCAACAAGGCAGCAGGGCAACAGCAAGGCAACAGTCCTTTACAGCAAAGCAATCAGGTGAGTCCGTTGATCAGCCAGGCAGCTTCTCTTCACAGCTTGCAGGTTCTGGTTCAGAGTTCCTTTCCCAGTAGGTATCTTGTCAAGAAGTGTCTGAGTTGGTAGGGTCAAGGACACAGTTTATATACCTAAATGTGACTTTGAAGTGGGGAGACTTCAAAGAGGGGCTTAGAAATGTACACGGTCCCCTTTCAGTACAATCCTGTCTGCCAGGGTCCCAGTAGGAGGTTTGTCAATCCATTGTGTGAGGGCAGGCCACTGTCCTTTGACACGTAAGTGTCAGGTCCTCCACCCTTCCAGGCCAGGAAGAACCATTCAGTATGCAGATGTGTGCAGGAGTGACTGAGCATCCTGTGTTTGGGATTGTCTGATTGAAATGCACAAGGGAGCTGTCAACTAACCCAGCCAGATGCACAGAAGGATTTAAGTACAAAGAAATGCTCACTTTCTAAAGGTGAAATTTCTGAAATAGTAATATTAAATCCTACTTCACCAGTGAGCAGTATTTTGTATTACCATTCTGGCCATACTAAATATGACCCTGTTACTCCTTTCAGATCAGAATCTACCATTCAAACAGTATATGAGGGTAGCCCTAATGTTAGACTATGAAAAGAGCAGGCCTCACAGCAGTGTAAAATGAATTTAGGAGTTTTACACTACCTGGACATATAACTACACAGGTATATGTCCTGCCTTTTACCTAGATAGCACGCTGCCCTATGGGATACCTAGGGCCTACCTTAGGGTGACTTATATGTAGAAAAAAGGGAGTTTAAGGCTTTGCAAGTACTTTTAAAAGCCAATTTGAAGTGGCAGTGAAACTGCACACACAGGCCTTGCACTGGCAGGCCTGAGGCATGGTTAGGGGGCTACTTGGTAGGGTGGCACATCTGTGCTGCAGACTCACTCGTAGCATTTTATCTACAGGCCTTGGGCACCTGCAGTGCATTTTACTGGGGACTTACAAATAAATTAAATAAGCTAATTGGGTATAAGCCAATGTCACCATGTTTTAAGGGAGAGAGCTTATACACTTTAGCACTGGTTAGCAGTGGTAAAGTGTGCAGAGTCCTAAAACCAGTAAAAACAGTGTAAAAAAAGTGGAGGGAGGCAGGCAAAAAGTTAGGAATGACAACCCTAAGGCTGTCAGGTCTAACATGTGTCCCCCCAGCTAAAAGTGGGGAGAGCTACCCAACCCCTTGGGGGATCTCATCGCTAAGGCGGAAGTATCTGGAGAGACCATCAGCACTGGCGTGGTCAAACCCCGGGCGATGCTACACCGTAAAGTCCATCCCCTGTAGGGAAATGGATCACCTCAAGAGTTTAGGATTTTCACCCCTCATCTGCATGAGCTATCTGAAGGGCCTGTGGTCTGTCTGAACCCGGAAGTGAATCCCAAACAGGTATGGTCTCAGGTTCTTCAGTGCCCAGACCACAGCAAATGCTTCTCTCTCAATAGCACTCCACCTCTGTTCCCGTGGTAATAGTCTTCTGCTAATAAAGACTACTGGTTGGTCTAGACCCTTCTTATTCAGCTGGGAGTCATAGGCTTTCTGAAAAGCCTCTGTCGAATTCACCAACCTAGGTTGTTTCTTGGATATCAGTTCTGTTAACGAGGCCACTATGGTGCCATAACCCTCAACAAATCTTCTCTAGTATCCGGTGAGACCTAAGAAGGCTCACACCTCTGTCTGGTTTCTAGGTGGTTGCCAGGCCTTGATGGTCTCATTCTTGGCCTGGAGGGGCTGCACCTTGCCACCGCCTACTAGGTGTCCCAAGTACACCACAGAACCCTGCCCAATCTGGCACTTACTGGCCTTGATGGTCAAGCCTGCCTGTTGCAGGGCCTGAAGCACTTCCTTGAGGTAGAGCATGTGTTCCTCCCAGCTGGAACTATAGACGGCGATGCCATCTGGGTAGGCTGCGCAGAAGGCATCCTTACCAGCTAGGACCCCGTTAACCAACTGTTGAAAAGGTAGCAAGGGCATTTCTCAGTCCAAAGGGCATGACCCGGAACTGGTAATGGCTCTCAGGAGTAGAAAAAGGGGATCTCTCTTTTGCCTCCTCAGTCAAGGATCAAAGGTACTGAGGAACTTGGCAGCGCCTAGCCTGTCAACAAGCTCATCAGCTTGGGGGTGGGGTGAGCATCTGTCTTTCTGACAGACTTGGGACGCCGGTAGTCGACGCAGAACCTAAGCTCTGGCATGGCACCGGGAGTGGCCTCCTTGGGAACCAACACTACTGGGCTGGCCTAGGGACGGCTGGACTTCTCACTTACCCCAAGAGCCTGCATCCTGGCAACTTCATCCTTGATGCTGGACCTTACCTTATCTGACACTCTGTAAATTCTGTTATTTACAGGGGGAGTGTCTCCTGTGTCAATGTCATGGGCACCCAAGTGTGTGAGTCCAGGGGTGTAGGAAAACAGGGAAGAGAACTGCTTCAGTAACTCGTAGCAGTCCCATCTCTGATCTAGGGTCAGAGAGTCAGGGAGAATGACACCCTCCACTGACCCATCACCTTTCTTGACAGAGATGAGGTCAGGGAGAGTCTCACTCTCCTCTTCCATACCCTCATCTGTCACCAGAAGCATGTTGACTTCAGCCCTCTCAAAATGGGGCTTCAGTCTGTTCTGGTGGAGCACCCTTAGGGGGTTCATAGGGGACTTGAGGTCCACTAAGTAAGTGTCCTCCCCCTTCTGCTCCTTGATCTCGAATGGGCCAATCCAGTGGTCCTGGAGAGCTCTAGGCTATACTGGCTCCAAGTCCCAAACCTTGTCTCCAGGTGAGAATGCTACCAGGGTGGCCTTCTGGTCATACCATTGCTTCATCACGTCTTGACTGGCCTCAAGGTTCCTCTTGGCCTGATTCCAGAAGCATTGCATCTGGTTGCAGAGGGCCAGCATGTAACTGACCACATCCTGGGGGGGGGTTTCCTGGGAGCTTTCTCACACCCCTCTTTTGCTATGCTTAGGGGTTCCCGGACAGGGTACCCATAGAGAAGTTCTAAGGGGCTGAACCCCACCGCTTTCTGGGGCACCTCTCTATAAGCAAAGAGAAGGCATGGCAAGAGGACATCCCACTTATGCCTCATGGCCTCAGGCAGGCCTGAGATCATGCCTTTTAGGGTCTTGTTGAACCTTTCCACAAGCCCATTGGATTGAGGATGGTAAGGGGTGGTGAACCGATAGGTCACCCCACATGCATCCCACATGAACTTCATGTATGCAGACATGAAGTTTGTGCCTCTGTCAGACACAGGGCCTCATTCAGGATGCCGGAAGCACCGCCAACAGGCTGGCGGTGCTTCAGATGGCATTCTGACCGCGGCTGTAAAGCGGCGGTCTCTCAGCCGGGTCTGGCGGTTTCCCACTGGATTTCCCCCGGCTGGGGGAATCCTCCATGGCAGCGCTGCTTGCAGCGCCGCCATGGGGATTCCGACCCCCTTCCCACCAGCCTGTTTCTGGCGGTTTTCACCGCCAGAAACAGGATGGCGGGAACGGGTGTCGTGGGGCCCCTGGGGGCCCCTGCACTGCCCATGCCACTGGCATGGGCAGTGCAGGGGCCCCCTAACAGGGCCCCAGCAGGATTTTCACTGTGTGCTTTGCAGACAGTGAAAATCGCGACGGGTGCCACTGCACCCGTCGCACCCCTGCAACTCCGCCGGCTCCATTCGGAGCCGGCTTCCTGGTTGCAGGGTCTTTCCCGCTGGGCCGGCGGGTGCCCTTTTGGCGGTCGCCCGCCGGTCCAGCGGGAAAGTCGGAATGACCCCTGTGGACTCTTGACCGCGGAGCGATCTTCCGACGGGGTTACTTTGGCGGGCGGCCTCCGCCGCCCGCCAAAGTCGGAATGACCCCCACAGTCTCCTTTGGGAATCCCACATGGGTAAATATCCCCATTAGAGCTCTCGTCACCACCGGTGCAGTCACTGTCCTCAGAGGGATCGCCATTGGATAGTGGGTGGCATGGTCCACCGAAACCAGGATGAATCTGTTGCCTAAGGCAGTTTTGGGGTCCAAGGGACCAATGATGTTGATGCTCACCCTTTCAAAGGGGGTGCCAACAATGGGGAGTGGGATCAGGGGGCTTTTAGCTTTTTCACTGTCTTCCCACTAGCCCGGCAGGTTAGGCAAGACCTACAGAAAGCATTTGAGGTCATCCGCATTCGAGGCCAATAAAAGTGGGTGACAAGCCCAAGCCTGGCAAAGGTCTTGTCTTGCCCCAAATGTCCTGCCAGGGGGATTTTGTGAGCCTAACCCAGTAGGAAGGCCTGGTAACACTGGGGGACCAACAGCACACATGCTGCCCCAGCTTCTGGTACCTTAGGCTCACTGTGGTGCCTTAGGCTCACTTGTCATTCTCCCAATAGATATGGTGATCGCCAGAGGCTTCACCTGCTGCCTGGGCTGCCGCCTGTTGCCTGAAACCCTCAAGAGTGGGGCACTCTTTCTGCGCTTTGCAGAACTCCTCCCTGGTTGGCCCACCTTCTGCTTACCAGCCAGCAAGTTCAGGCAGGTTGCCCAGGGAAGCGATGTCCTCCCCAGTTGAGTCAGGGGCTTTCTCCTCTGGGACCCCGTCAACCACTGCAGGAACATCTGGGACTGGTTTCCCGCACCCCTTGCTTTTCCTCTTTTCAGCTGTCTGGGCCATTGTTCCAGGCTCCACACTCCCTTGACTCCCTTCCCGGGCAGCCGTGGACCGTGTGGTTATGCAGGTCCATTCAGGCAAACCTAACATCTCCAGGTGAGATCTGAGCCCCACTTCCTTCCAGGTAGTATGCTCAAGGTCATTGCATAACAAACAATCTACAGGCATGGCAGGACTCACAGCTACTTTTAGAGTACCAGAGACCCCCCCACTCAAAGGGAACGAGAGCCAGCGGTAGGTGACTCTCACAATTGTCAGCGACTATGACCTGGTGGAATGTATTGAGGATGACCTCCTCTGCAGACACCAGCTGACCCCTGACAGTAGTCATGTTGGCTCCTGTGTCACGCAAAGCCTCCACCCTTTGCCCATTAATGGTGACTTATTGCCTATACTTGGAAGTATTGCCAAGCATGTGGGCTTTTGGCACCATTTCCTCAGCTCCCAGGGACACTAGGGTTACCTCTGTCTGTCCCCCAAAACTATCTGGGACTACCTCCTCCCTGAGTGCTATACTAGCCAACCCAGGTGTCTGCCATCCAGTGGGGGGCTGTGCCCACATTGGACACTTGGAGTCACACTTGTAGTGACCAAACTTGGTGCACTCTAAGCATTTGGGTACAAACTGCCCTTTCTTTTTATCAAAGAATCTGGGACTCCTCTCCTGGTGACGAACATGCTCCCTGGAACACAGGTGGTGGACCGACGTGACCCAGACTGTCCTAAGGTCCGGCTGTCCAATTTTGGAGGAGGTAAGAGCTTGCCTACCTGTGCTGCAACAGTACCCCTGTGGACCGCGTCTTCTCCAGCTCCTTGGGCTTCTGTGCACTTCTTTCAAGAATCCTTCATGCACATTGTAGACCAGGTCCCCAGCACTCCATCCTGTGACACACAACTGGCTGAGCTGTTCGCCAGTGGTGTGGGACCTTCCTTTGTAGTGCTGCGATGACCGCACTTTGCATCTTCTTTGTCCCACTGTCCTGGGACTCTTGTGCTACCTGGTCTTCTGAGGGCTCTTTAAAGTGCTGAGAGCCCCCTCTGTGTCCTCAGTCTGAGTTTAGACCCCCAAGTCCCTCCTGGGTCCAGGTAGCTCCTTTTTGATGCAAAATGCGTACTTGCGTGAACCAAGGCTTGTTGGCGGAATCCTGCGATGCAAACAGCCTGCATCCAACAACTCGACGTGGGACGTCTCCTGCACCACGCAGGAACCCACAGCCATCTTCTTTGGTGCTCTTCTGTACTCTTCTTCTCACCGGAGACCCCACTTTTGCACCATCTTCTAGGTTGGCAGGGGCTCCTGTCCTTCCTGGAATATTCTGCGACTTCTGGACTTGGTCTCCTCTCTTCATGGGTCTTCAGGTCCAGGAATCCACTGGTTGTTGATAGCAATCTTGCTTGGTTCTTGCAAAATCTCTTATCACGACTTGTAGTGAGTCCTGAGGAAACTTGCAGTACTTTACTCCTACTTTCCTGGGGTGGGGTACATTATTTACCTTTGGTGTTTTCTTACACTCCCTGTGCCCCTCTACACACTACACTTGTTTAAGGAGGAATTTGTGATTCGCATTCCACTTTCTTAGTATATAGTTTGTGTTTCCCCTAGGCCCAGTACTATCTATTGTATTTTCTACTGTTTTCACAATTCTATGGCTATTTACTTACCTGCTTTGGGTTGCTACTGTATATATTGTGTATAATACTTACCTCCAGAAGGAGTATTTTCTCTAAAATATTTTTGGCCTTGTGTCACTAAAAGTACCTTTATTTTTGGTAACAATGAGTATTGTCTTTTATTGTGTATAAGTACTGTATAACTATAGTGTTATTGCAGGAGCTTTGCATGTCTCCTAGTTCAGCCTAATCTGCTCTGCTACAGCTACTTCTAGACAGCCTAAGCTGCTAGAACACTGCCTACATTTCACTAATAAGGAATAACTGCACCTGGTATAAGGTATGGGTCCCTTAGGCACCTACTACAAACCAGGCCAGCCTCCTACAAACACCACAAAAATACACCATACAGGTTTAGAAAAATATAGAATATTTATCTGAGTAGATTAAGGTCAAAACAATCAAGATTTGATAGATACAAGTTGAGATATCACTTTAGTAATGATAAATAGAGTCTTTAGTTCTTAAAAAGAAATAAGTGTCTCTTGCAAGCACAAAGTACCTGATGTGCGTTTAGGTTATCTGCACGGGTACGTAGAGGAGGAGATGTGTGGAAAAAGGGGAGGTGTTTGTCGTTTTCTCTAGGAGCACACAGTCCAGATTTGCCAGGTATTTGGATGCCCCGGGGACGATGCGGAGAAATCCTGGACGTTCAGGATGAAATCACAGGAGGTGCGTCGATCCGGGGAAATTTCTGTCGCACTGTTGGCGCTGTGTTGATTCCTCTCGGAGGAAGTCGGGATGCGTCATTCTTGTTCAGTGATACATTGATCCGGTGGGCCGTGAGTCAAAGTTCCAGTCGCAACACTGGCGCTGCATCGATCTCCATTCGGGGAGCGGGGCAGTGTTGTTGCAGTTCGGCGATGGGTTGATTCTCACCGCAGGGCAGGCTGTGCGTTGATTCTGGCAGGCTGTAAATCGTTTTTCACAGCACAAGGAGTTCTTTGCAGAGATTAAGGCCCTCATTACAACCCTGGAGGTAAATGCCACCTACCGCCATGCTGACGGCCGCCAACATACCGTAAACGCAGTGGTAATCTGCCACAGGTATTATGACCAACACCGAGAATACCGCCACAATACTGACACCCACACAATTCCGCCAGACCAAAGGTCAGTGATAAAGTGGCGATAGCAAAATCCACACCGTTACGCCAACAGGAATACACCCACAGTATCATGACCCACGAATCAACGTGGCGGTCATTCAACCACGGTAAACCATTGGCGGTACACACTGCCGCGCTCAAAATACACACACACACTTACAAAACTACACCACATTGGACAATTCTAAATACACACAGCTGACACATATGCACACACCACACCCACACACCCACACACCCACATCACTATAAAACACACACCCACACTACCCACAACCCCTTACAACCAAAAACAATTGAACAAGCGCAGAGAGACAAGCAAAGAGCATACAATCACTCAGAGGCACAGAACACCATCACTCATACACCATCCACGCACATCACATAATACATCCCAACCCATCATCCCACACATCACCTCACACATATCACTCACACCACATCCTGGCACCTCAAAGACAACCCAGGTTTTCTGAGGAGGAGCTAAGGGTCATGGTGGAGGAAATCATCCGGGTAGAGCCACAGCTATTCTTATCACAGGTGCGGCAGACGTCCATTGCAAGGAAGATGGAGCTATGGCGGAGAGTCGTCAACAGGGTCAACGCTGTGGGACAGCATCCAAGAACCAGGGATGATATCAGGAAGAGGTGGAACGACCTATGGCGGAAGGTGCGTACCGTGGTATCAAGACACCAGATGACAGTACAGAGGGCTGGCGGTGGACCCCCACCTCCTCCCCCACAACTAACAACATGGGAGGAGCAAGTCTTGGCGATCATGCATCCTGAGGGCTTCGCAGGAGTAGCAGGAGGACTGGACTCTGGTAAGGCAAATCTTAACTACTTTATCCCCCACCCTACCTGCATGCCATCACTAACTCCTACTCCTACCCTCACCTCCATCACTCCATCACCTCACATATACCCCACTATCACAACCCACACATCCCAATACCAAGCCCAGTGTGCCACACCAATGCATGGACCCCCATCACAGACCTGCATGGACACCCATCATCACAGCATGCCCAGTAGACAGACTCACCCAGCCCACACAATCAGCAATCACACAAGGCCAAGGTGACAGGAAAAGCACAATTCTATAAGGGAAACACACCCATTGCACAAGATGGCACACACAGATACAATAAGAATGCATTTGTATCCCAACAGGACCCCTACCCAATTTCACCAGACAGGAGGTGCCAGCTACATCCAGTCCCCCCAGAAGAGGTCCACAGTGATGACAGCAGCTCTGCACGCCTAGATCACGATGACCAACCTGGCCCATCAGGGACCTCTGGACAGTCAGTTACCCTGCCACTGTCCCAAACCACTACAGAACCTCCCCCCTCAGGAAACACCAGCACAGCACCCACCCAGCGGGCCCATGCCACTGTCCCCAGGACACATCAATCAGCAGTGTGTCCACCACTACAGAGACCCCAGGCAACCCCACTAACCCAGGACGATCAGGGACCTGGGGTTAGTAGGCACACGGTTGAGGGGACAGAGGCGCAGGACAACAGGGAAGCTGGGAGGACTGCCGTGCGACAAGGGGAGGACAGGCCCAGGGAACTGACCCTCCACGAGGCACTCCCAAACATCATGGGAGCATACCACCATTCCCAAGAGACCATGGGCACGGTACTGGCCAAGTTTCAGGAGACCCAGCGGCTGCAGGAGGGACAGTATATGGGGATCAGGGATGACCTCACAAAAATCTACACCATCCTGGTCACCATAGCAGGGGTGCTGGCTGACATGGGCAAGACCATGAGGGAGGCAGTGGCTCAACAAAGAGCCGCTGACAATAGCCAAACCGAGGAACAGCCTTTCCACCTCCGCCCTCACTAGTGGACAGGAGGCCCGCCACATGAACATCAGGCCACCAGCACCCCACCCCCTGCAGAAGGAGAACCACCCCACAAACAGTCCCTTCGACCCAGGCAGAAAAAGAGAACATTGCCAAGACCCCCGCCAGGAAATAAGACTCTCCTGATTGTCACCCTTCAGTCCGACTCTGTCCTCCTTGAACTGCCATTGCTCCACTTCCTATTCCCCCTTGGACAATGCACCTGTGATGCCACGAGACTGGACTCTACAATGGACCTTCCTCCACCATCACCCCAGCCCCTTGCACATACCCCTATACCTATTATCACCTAAAGAAACACCCTTGAAACAAATACAAATCTGGAGTCAGTCTGATGATTCACAAATGTATTACTAAAACATTAGCAAAGCATTGCAAGGTATATGTTCATTTACTCATACCAATGTATGACAGTTGTTGGGCAGCAGTACACATAGCAGAAGCCAGAATGGGGTACACAGATATGAAAAAAGGAAACCCAAAGTGAACAGTCAGTGTCCATAGACAGAGGGTAAGAGGCTGCCATGTACAATGTCCTAAAGTATACTGAAATGGGAAGAGGAGTTACACTCTCTTATCTGTGTGTCACTGGAAGTACTGCAGGATAATGTTTGTTCTGTTGTCAACATCATCTTCCTCTGCCTCCTCTTCCTCACTGTACACAGCCTCCACCGCTGCCACAAGACCATCACCAGGCTCATCCTCCAGCAGAAAAGGCACCTGGCGTCTCAATGCCAGGTTATACAACATACAGCATGCCACGATGATCTTGCACACCTTCTTGGGTGAGTAGTACAGGGAGCCACCTGTCAGATGGAGGCACCGGAATCTGGCTTTCAGGAGGCCGAATGTCCTCTCAATAATCCTCCTAGTTTGCCCATATGCCTCATTGTAAGGTTCCTCTGCCCTTGTCCTGGGATTCCTCACTGGGGTCAGTTGCCATGACAGGTTGGGGTAACCAGAGTCACCTGCAAATATTGAGGGACAATTGTGAGACACACACTAACCCTTAGGGACAACCCCATACACAGACACCTACTCATACTGTGTGAGGACCTTGGGCTCACCTATTAGCCACACCCAGTGCCTCTGGAGTTGGCCCATCACATAAGGGATGCTGCTATTTCGCAAGATATAGGCATCATGCACAGAGCCAGGATACTTGGCATTCACATGGGAGATGTACTGGTCCGCCAAACATGCCATTTGCACACTCATCAAATGGTAGCTTTTTCTATTCCTGTACACCTGTTAATTTCTGCGTTGGGGGGACAAATGCCACATGTGTACCATTGATGGCACCAATGATGTTGGGGATATGTCCCAGGGCATAGAAGTCAGCTTTCACAGTGTCCAAATCCTCCACCTGGGGGAAAACAATGTAGCTGCGCATATGTTTCAGCAGGGCAGACAACACCCTTCTCAACACTTTTGAGAACATTGACTGAGACATCCCTGATGCCATGGCCACTGTAGTTTGGAAGGAGCCACTTGCCAGGAAATGGAGCACTGACAGGACCTGCACTAGAGGGGGGGATACCTGTGGGCTGGCGGATAGCTGACATCAGGTCTGGCTCCAATTGGGCACACAATTCTTGGATTGTGGCACGATCAAGTCTGTATGTGATTATAATGTGTCTGTCCTCCATTGTCGACAGGTCCACCAGGGGTCTGTACACCGGAGGATGCGCCATCTCATCATCTGCCTCAGCGGTTGTAGCCTACGGAGGAGAACTGTGAGCAGAAGGTCATTTACCACATAGCACAACTGTGTCTGAATTAATGTTACAGAAGCAGTGTGTGAAATCGTGAGTCAGTATATGTGCCAATATGTGCTGTGACGCAGTTAGGTCCCATGCCATCTGCCCTCCTGAAATGGCGGCTGCCTGACCTGTGAGAAGGGAAAAGGGGAAATGAGGTAAAAACGCTGGCGTTGTGCAGCGTTGCGGTAGGCGGTCGAAGACCTCTGCGCAACTCCGCATTGGTTATCATTGGGCCCTATATGTTCCAGCAGCCAATGGCGATGTACGCCGGCGGTGACGGTACGCACCGCCACGGACGTCACCGCCATTTTCTACCCATTCACTCACTTGATACCTAACCATCAACAGGAGAGGACCTACACTGCAAGTGCTGCTGTGACCTGAGTCTGGAAGTGACAATGGCTCGAATGTCTGGGGAAAGGGCCCCTGCCTTCACTGCGGAGGAGTTGGAGAAACTGGTGGACGGGGTCCTCCCCCCAGTACACGCTACTCTACGGTCCTCCAGACAAACAGGTGAGTACACTGTGAGGATGATGTGTGGGTAATGTCGTTTGGAGTGGTGTGGATGTAAGCCACATGTTGGGGGGGTGCTAAGGCATCCTGGCCTGAGTGCTGCATGAGAGGTGGTCAGTGTATGTGTGTCAGGGCATGGGTGGAACTGGTGGTCAATGAGTATGACAGTCCGGATGGGTGAGCAATTACATTTTCCGCTGTCTTTACCCTCTAGGTCAGTGCCCACCAGAAGAAGGGTATTTGGCGTGCCATCGCCAAGGAGGTGCGGACCCTGGGGGTCTATCAGAGGCAGAGCATCCACTGCGCAAGAGATGGGAGAACCTGCGCTGCTGGACCAAGAAGACGGCAGAGGCCCAGCTGGGGCTGGCCTCCCAACGTGGAAGGGGTGTCCGTTGCACCATGACCCCCCTGATGTTCCACATCCTGATGGTGGCCTATCTGGAGTTGGATGGGCACTTGAGGGCATCACAGCAGCCACAAGGGGGTGAGTACAGTTTCAGAAAGCTGACTTTGCGTGCTTTAGGAACTAGCTCGGTGGGGGATGTGGACTGTAGGTGCTCCTAGGCCAGGGCGATCATGCCAGGGTAGGTCCCTTGTTTGCAGGCTCTGAAGCACCCCTTCCCCAATGGTACAAGTGGGCAACTACTAGTGTGCTGGCGTTAGGCATTATACCCCATGGGCTGGTGATTACCTTAGTGAGTGGTTGGGCAAGGCCTAGTGCATAGGGCAGCTCAGTGTGTGTTGTGTCTGCCAACGGTAGTGGTGTTGCTGGCATTGACCATGTGTGTCCTCTGTCTTTCCCCCCCTACTTGTTTTGTCACCCTGTCCTTGTGTGCATTAGCATCATCTGGCGGAGGAACAGAGGCACCGGCGATGGAGGGAGCTGCATCCCACATGGCCCATGAGGGTGAATCCACGGAGGGTGAAGCCACCAGTGGGACGGAGGGCGAGGGGAGCTCCACGACGGAGACAGGAGGGGATACCAGTGACAGCGACTCCTCCTCTGATGGAAGCTCCCTGGCGGTGGCGGACACCTCTGTGCCCACCCCAACAACAGGTACAGCCGCCACCCCCCCTACCAGCACCGCCCTCCCAGCAGCCCCTCAGCACGTTTCCTGTGCCCGCTCGCCCAGGAGGGTGGGCATCTCCTTCGCCCCTGGCACCTCAGGCCCTGCCCCAGTCATCCCTGTTGCCCTCAGTGAGGAGGCTATTGACCTCCTGAGATCCCTCACTGTTGGGCAGTCAACCATACTGAATACCAGCCAGGGTGTCGAGAGGCATCTGCAACAAACAAATGCATACCTGGAGGGCATTCATTCTGGCGTGGTGGCCCAACAGAGAACATTTCAGGCTCTGGCCTCAGCACCCATTGTCCCTGTGTCCAGCCTCCCCCCTCCAACTTTCACTACCCGACTCAAGCCCCTCTACCTCATCCTATCACAAGCACACCTTCAGACCAGCATGCACACACATCAACACACAAAAGTGGCTCAGGAAAACATGAGCACCACACATCATCACACAGGCACTCACACAAGCACCATCCCCATGCTCACATACAAACATCCACTCCCTCAACTGTCTCCCCCTCCTCCTCGTCTTCCACCTTCATCTCCACTCACACCTGCATGCACTACATCATCAGCCACTGCCTCCATCACCAGCGCGCCCATCACAACACACCGCTCACGAGCAATCACTACCCCCACAACCATTCACACATCCCCTGTGTCCTCTCCCAGGGTGTCTGTGAGCCCTCCTCCCAAAGTACACAAAAGCAGGCACAAACCCAAAGAGGACAGTGCCAAGGTCCCAGCAGCGACTACCAAGGTGAGGAAGGGACAAAAAAGCAAGGGCAAGTCACCTCCGGGCACTAAGCCTCCTGGTGAGGGGCTGGTGACCACCATTTCCCCAGACAGGCCAGCAACCTGTACCACGGTCAGCACTGCTGCAACGACCCCCACCTGCACCGCCATCTGCACCACCACGTGCCCAGCCGGTGCCACTACATCGGACATCAGCAGCATCCCCAGTGGACAGCCATCCGAGGCTGCAGGTGACGTCCTGGACCCTGCACACACCACATGAGGCACCACCACCAGCACTGGCACTACCACCAGTTAGCAGCTTAAGTCGCCGCAGGATGGAGTGTGGATCTGACTCCATGGAGTATCATGCTACCTGTTCCCTACAGATCTCGTGGCTTAGACACCCAGGTGAGGGAATGGGAACTGCCACACCCCAGGAGCAGCATCACTGGGCACAATGCCCCCTTCAGAACCAGTGGAGAGATGCATCCACTCCCGCAATCCTTTGCAGGATGAAGCAGACTTGCCACAATGCCCCCTCCAGAACCAGTGGAGAGATGCATCCACTCACCCAATCCTTGACAGGATGAAGCACACTGGGCACAAAGCCCCCTCCAGAACCAGTGGAACAAAACAGCCACTTGAGAGATTGTCTTTGAACTCCCCAGGACCAAGCAGTGGGCAAAGCACCCACTTGAGAGACTGTGTCTTTGAACACCCCAGGACCAAGCAGTGGGCAGACCACCCACTTGAGAGACTGTGGCTTTGATCTCCCCAGGACCAAGCAGTGGGCAAACCACCCACTTGAGAGACTGTGGCTTTGAACTCTCCGGGACCAAGCAGTGGGCAAGCCACCCACTTGAGAGACTGTGGCTTTGAACTCCCCAGGACCAAGCAGTGGGCAAAGCACCCACTTGAGAGCCTGTGGCTTTGAACTCCCCAGGACCAAGCAGTGGGCATGAAGCCCCCTCAATGAACAGTGATGTAGTACCATCTTCCAGCTGAGGTACCCCCTCTCCCCTTCCCCCTGAGGTGCTGTGTTTTTTCGACCTGATGCCCCTGCAGTGTTCTCTCCGTTTTGAGGCAGGTGTCATGTATGGGCTTCGCCCATGATTTTTGGGACCACTGGTCCACGGACATTTACAAGGGACAGTGTACGGCCTTCTGTACATAATGTGAATATTTGTATATACTGATTTATTTTTATTCGATTGCTATATCTGATTGTTCAAAATGTCACTAGTTAAACTCATTTCCTTTTGTCCTTGCATTCTTCCGGGGGTTACAGGGTGTATCTGTCATGTTGTTGGATGTGTTAGTGTGTAGCGTGTTGTGGGTGAGGGTGGGGGTGTTGCGTGCTGTGTGTGTGTGTAACTGTCTTTTACCTCCGCCCCTCCACTGTGTGCTAGGTGCAGTACTCCCTGTTGTCGTCACCACTGCCTTCTTTCTACTTCCTGGTGTATTAGTAGGTACACCAACATGGGGAGGACCTGCAGTTCGGGCTCCATGGGGTCCTGGTTCTTCGTAGAGTGTCGGGAGGTGAGTGGTTCCCCTTCAGTGTACTGTTTCTGCCATGCTTTTGATGTCGTTGGTACCGCCCCGGAAAAGCTGGCGGATTGGCATCTCATAATAGGGTGGGCCGTACATTGTCTTCTACCTGTCTGTTGACTGTGTCCGCCGCGGTGTTTGTTGCTACCGCCCTGGCGGTTGGAGTGTTAAAGTAGCTGTCTATGTTGGCGGTTTCCGCCGTGGTCGTAATCCAATTTATTTTATCGCCGGCCTGTTGGCGGTGTTACCGCCGCTTTAACACCGACCACCAGGGTTGCAATGAGGGCCTAAGTCTTTTTGGCCCTGAGAGTTCAGGAAACAGGAGGCAAGCTCAGTCCAAGCCCTTGGAGTGCACTTATCAGCAGAGCTAGAAGGCAGCAAGGCAGCAGGGCAACAGAAAGGCAACAGTCCTTTACAGCAAAGCAGCCAGATGAGTCCTTTGGGCAGCCAGACAGCTTCTCTAGGCAGCTTGCAGGTTCTGGTTTGGAGTTCCATTCCCAGTAGGCATATTGTCAAGAGGTGTCTGAGTTGGTAGGGTCAGGGACCCAGTTTACATACCCAAACGTGCCTTTGAAGTGGAGGAGACATCAAAGAGTGGCTTAGAAGTGCACAAGGTCCCATTTTAGTACAATCCTGTCTGCCAGGGTCCCAGTGTGGGGTTTGGCAGTCCATTGTGTGAGGGCAGGCCACTGTCCTTTGACACTTAAGTGTCAGGCCCTCCACCTTTCCAGGCCAGGAAGAACCATTCAGTATGCAGATGTATGCAGGTGTGACTGAGCATCCTGTGTTTGGGGTTGTCTGAGTGAAATGCACAAGGGATCTGTCAACTAACCCAGCCAGACGTGAATTGTAAGGCACAGAGGGATTTAAGAACAAAGAAATGCTCACTTTCTAAAAGTGTAATTTCTCAAATAGTAATATTAAATCCAACTTCACCAGTGAGCAGGATTTTGTATTACCATTCTGGCCATACTTAATATGACCCTGTTACTCCTTTCAGATCAGAATCTACCATTCAAACAGTATATGAGGGTAGCCCTAATGTTGCACTATGAAAGGAGCAGGCCTCACAGCAGTGTTGAACTACCAGGACATATAACTACACAGGTATATGTCCTGCCTTTTACCTCCATAGCACCCCGCCCTATGGGATACCTAGGGCCTACCTTAGGGGTGACTTATATGCAGAAAAAGGGGAGCTTAAGGCTTGGCAAGTACTTTTAAATGCCAAGTCGAAGTGGCAGTGAAACTGCACACACAGGCCTTGCAGTGGCAGGCCTGAGGCATGGTTAAGGGGCTACTTAGGTGGGTGGCACTATCAGTGCTGCAGGCCCACTAGTAGCATTTAATCTACAGGCCCTGGGCACATGTAGTGCACTTTAATAGGGACTTACAAGTAAATTAAATAAGCCAATTCATTTAAGCCAATGTCACCATGTTTTAAGGGAGGGAGAATATGCACTTTAGTGAAAGTGCTCAGAGTCTTAAAATCAGCAAAAACAGTGTCAAAAACGTGGAGGGAGGCAAGCAAAAAGTTAGGGGTGACCACCCTAAGGCAGTCAGGTCTAACAACTGAAATAACTATCATCATCGTGGTGCAGGTGTAACACAAACAGAGGGCATCATTTGACTGCTAAATAAAGTTAGCAAACTGAGTTCCCAAACATAGAGAAGAATCAAATTCCAGAACTGTTACAGTTAATCTGCTATTTTTTAAAATAAAGTGTAGCCCAAGCAGTGTGCCTTCTAAATGCAAGGAACGTAATGGGCTATATTTTTTAAATTGTTGTCTAAGTGATCTGGAGACTTGGAAGAGATAGTCTTGAAATAAATCCTGATGTGAACAGGTAGCCTGTGGAGTTTCTCAAGTACTTTAGTAATATGCTCCCTCTGAGGCAGTTTCAGAACTGCTCATGCTGAAAAGTTTTGAGTGGTTTGCAGCTGTTGAAGATTTTCATGGAAACATTGATTGAGGCAGTGTAAATGTGGCTTAGTTGATGACAGCTCTAGGACATATGAGAAGAACAAGGTATACATGATTAAAATAAGAAGATAGTGATATATTACTGATTCATATGAACAGCTTCAGAACTATCTGAGACAAAGTCACTCCAAGGTTTTGCTTTCATTACCATGGGGCCCCGGCACTACCTATGCACTTTACATGGGCAGTGCAGGGGAGCCCATGGACAACTCCTTTGCGCTTTTCACTGTCCTAATTACTGGCAGTGAAAAGCATGACAGGTGCTGTCACACCCAAAGCACTACAACATCAAGGCAGTGGTGAGTTTCCCTCTCAACACTGTTTCCGCCCACCGGCCCAGCGGAAAACTAGTAATAGGGCCCAAGGAGGGACAGCCACATAGACAGTCATTTGGCAGGCAGAGTTATAATGAGCCCCTTAATGTTAAAGATGACCTACTGTGGAGATACCACAAAGAGTGGATGTGGAACAGAACACTGGACCTTAAGCAGCACTACGGCTGGTTGCGTATTGTACAGCCCCATGTAACATTAAATTAAGCATTATCCTAGCACTGTGCACAACACTGGAATAATGAGTTGCACTGTGTCTGAACTGAGACACATAATAGGGTATAAAGCAGCAAATTAAAATACTGGCATAATGAGTGTCCCCCATCACATTAAATAGCACAGCCATATTGGAGAGTGCTCTGGCCATAAGGAACAGTGTCCTATTTTGAAAAACCAAATCATATTTGGAATCACACATATTGAGATATATGCTGCACATGGAGAGACACAGCTCTTTTCTGGACTTCACCATGCACTCTAAGCCTAAGTGTGAGGTATTGAAAGGAATGATGATGTTTTGACTGGCACCTACAAATTACTAGCATCTACGAAGCATTGTGAGTCACATCATGGGCTATTGAACAGAACTATGATTTATTATTATTAGCAGGACAATGCATAATTGGGATGCACTCAATTATACTTGTATTATTCTCTTATTTGCGTACTGGTCTATTATGGATGAAACCTTTTTGCTTGCACCAATTATGATACTATATTTCTTCGGGGAGTTAGGAATCTTTCTACTAGAATGAGTTTGGGGCCTTTTTTTTCCTCTCAGAGCAATAACATCTGTTGTACTTTTCTCCACAGTATGTTTTATTATAGTTGTGACTGGATATTTTCTATTGGTGCAGGACCACAGTATAGGTTGGTCTATGTCTAAAGTGGCACAGTGGTCAAAAGAAGATTATCTGGAATGTTACTGGAATAATTATCAGTGGCTGAAATTATTTCAAGCAATCACTTTTTGTTGTCCTCATGTTCACCACAGGAGCTCAATTAATGATACTGGCTGACATTGTCCAGAGACATTCTGAGTTTTAAATTGCTCTGGACACCCACCTTCGAAGGGGCCCCATGGTAAATAGAGTGGGACAGTCAAACTTCCTGCTATAATAACGTTGCTCATAAAGAGCAACTTTTTTACTAATTTGACAACATAGTGTGATTAATAGAAACTTAAGGCCTGATTTATTTAGTATTTGACGTGGGGGGAATTGATACAAAGCAGGGCAAACTCATGCAGGGCAATTTACTTTACACCACTTGCGTCAAAAGGGCTTTACTTGGGTTTAACTTGCATGGATCATTGGAAGCACTCATTGCTTCTGAGGCAAGTCCCAAATTACTGAGATAGACAGGTTTGGCTTTGGGTAAAAAAATGCCTCCTTGAAAAATGCGCTAACATGGAGAAAAGATAATAATTTTTCCAAACATTCCATACTTTGCTTGTGTGGTGCATTGTATATCACACATACAATGCCTGAAATGTTTCAGAATTTTTCTCGGCATAGGATTTTATATTGGAAGGGTATGCTTCCACTACAAATCTTAAACTAGAGAGCACACACATATCTCTGCTATCTGGGGCAAAGGTTGTGCATTGGATCTCCTTGTTCTTCCTCAAGGCTCACTGTCTAAATCTACCTCTCAAATCCATTGTATCTAAGCAGTTCAACAGTGCTTGTGCTCTCTGTTTTGAACATGGTAAAATTATCTTACACCCAATTGGCACAATAAATGTACTTGGAAGTCCCTAAAAAATTGCACTGTGGGTATCCAGGGCTTTTAATTTATTTTCCACCTTTGGGCCTACAGCACTGATTGTACCACCCACATAAGTAGCCTTTTAAACGTCTCTGAGGCCTGCCATTGCAGCCTGCATGCGCGGTTTTAAACCAACATTTTCAACTGCCAAAATACAACTTTTCCAGGCCCAAACCTTACTTTTTAACTCATTTACACCACCCCTATGGTAGGCCATAAACAACTCCTAGGGCAGAGTGCAGCATATTCAAAGAGCTGAGAATGTAAAGTTAGGTTTTACATGTCCTGGTAGTAAAAAAACTTTTAAATGTGTTTTTTATTACTGCAGGGCCTGCCTCTCCCATAAAATAACAATGGGTTAACTTATTACATTAAATAAGTCATAGTTTTCAATTTGGGACAGGTAGGAATTTCGAGTTTGGTGTTTCACGAATTGTAATTTAAAAAAACTCTTTAATGGTAAAGTCGGATTTCAAGTCACAATTTTAAAACTGTCACTTTTAAAAAGGTTGGCATTTTCTTCTCCCAATCATTTGGCAGCCTGTATCCTGGGTCACATGACTAGGTGTAGCTGGCAGTTTGTCTTTATGTATTACTCCCAGACAGTGAGACCAAGGGGGACTAGGTGTTGGCACTGTGGACCATCTCTGACCTGGTAGGGTTGTGGAGCTGTCACCTATCAAACTTGCACATCATGAAGCCTTTCCCTCAGCACACTCACAAAGGGTTTGACTCTAGTCTTTTGTGCCCACAGATGAGCTTGTGCCAGGGAAGAGAGGCAGGAAATTCTGGGAGTGGACACCTTCAGAACCTTCCCCTGCTTCAAAGCTAGCACAAAACATAAATATTGGACTCTCAGACCCAACTCTTTAGTACACCTCTGGACCTCTAGAAGACTCAGAAGGACTGCTGTGCTGCTCTGCTGCAAGAAGGGCTGCTTCTCTACTCCCCTGCTACTCTGCCGTGTTACTGCCTGAGTTAAAACCGCTGCACCGGCGTCTTGAACATGGGACCACCAGAGTGACTCCAAGGGCTAGTTGCCTGGCCTCCTGACCAGAGTCTTAGAGATGAAAAGGCTCCAATCACCTTGAACCCAGCAACTGGACTCTGCTGTAAGTCTGATGTGTCCCCCAGGAGATGCCACCTCAGTCCTGAACCCTTGGACGTGAGCCTGAATGTGCTCTGCAAGCCCAGCTGTGGTCTTTTGAGCAGGACCAACACAACATAGTGCATCATCTATCACAGCCCTACATCAGAACAGCCTCTGCACAAAACATCCCCAATGCGGGACCTCGCATCACAGCCAACACCCTCTTGGAACTGCTTCTGAGAAATGCATCCCCAATGCAGGACTTCGCATAGCAAGTCTTGTTGGTGTTTTAATCGGAACACTGCTGTATGGCACTTTTTCGACTCAGGACTTCACATTGCTGCCTGGAGTTCATTTGAGCCGCCAATGCAAGACTCATACTTAACTCGGGATCTAGCAATGATTCGCAACAGGAATTAAAACACTTTACTCAGCAGGCCTAATTTGGTTCCTGCATTCACTCATGCTCCTTAATGGTTAGCCTGAAATTGCTACTTGGTCTCCGTCCAGGGCTATCAGATCACTACAGTTGGCACTTTGTGCCTTTAGGCACTATTTTCACTTACACCTCTAAAACTGAATATCCCTCGCTCTACTGATTTAATTTTTGTCATTATGGTGTCAAATAATTTATTACATTTTATTCTATTGTTCTAAATTGTTGTAGGATTTTTCTTGTGTTGTGTTTTCTCTTTATTGCTGTTTAGAGTACTACATAAACATTTTACATACTACCTCTAAGTTAAGATTAACTGCTTTGTGCCAAGTTACCAGAGGGTTAAGCATAGGTTATTTGGAGGTTTCCCTGTGACTTTAAGCTGACAGAAATTGTGGTTGTTGAGTGAGTAGGGTTTCACACCCCTTAACCAGTAACTCAATTTCCTATGAGCAAGTTTGTTTATTGGGAGCCAGTGGAGCTCTTTGAGATGTGGTGTGACCTGAGATCTGTGTGGGAGGTTGAGGATGAGTCTAGTTGTTGAGGTCTGAACTCTTTGTAGTCTTCTAATGAGTTGCTTCATAACCCCAGCGTAGAGTAGCCTCCCATAGTCCAACTTGCCTGTGACAAGAGTGTGAGTGAAGGTTTTTCTGCTGTGGCTTGGGAGCCATCTGAAGAATTTCTTAAGCTTTTTCAGAGTGTGGAGTCAGAATGCAGTGGTGTTCTTGACTTGTGGCTTTGTGTCCAGTTTTCTCTCAATCTTTTTAATGTATCAGTATCTCTACTGCCTTGTTCCATTGATACAATTTTAAGTGATATGTGCATATGTCTTGCATTAATCTAACTGCACCCCTAAAAGTCATCCTTAGCATGTTTTACTTACAGTGGGAGTAATTGGCTAGTTAGACACTGAAATCCACATAAAATGCTGTTGCTCTCAATACAATCTACATCCAAACTCAAAAATCAATGTCTTTATCAATCCTTGGAACTGTTTGGCTAGCGGGCGCCAAGCAGCTTGAGCTTTCAGCTGTTTATTCATGTCCTTATTCCTGAAGGTTTATCATGTAATTCAATATTTTTAGAATTATGAGTACTTGAATGAGCAGAAAGGGGTACTAAATTCAAAGTTGCTCCAAACAGAGGGGTCCCAAAACATATCTTTCTCCGGGCTCTGCAAATCCTTAAGGTGTCACTGCATGTGCGTGCTACAAATTTAATATTTGCTGCAGCAGAGGTCTAATACTATTTAGTAGTAAGAACTAAATACGTTTAATTTGGTTAAAATAAAACACAAAATGCGTTATCAATATTGTACAGCAATGTAAATATTATTAACTTCATTGAACAAGGATCAGCTGTAAAAAGAACTCATAAAATGTTTAATGGCACGAGAGGTAAATCTGAGAGCACTTCAATAAGAGACCTGATTTGATTCAGGTCACCAAAATCTTCCTGCTCCAATTGACACAAGATGCCAGTCCAGAACCATCAAAAAGGCGGTCACAAGTGTAAAGCGAGTGTGCACTTGAGGGCAAGTATTCCACAACTAGTTGTATTATATACATCACAATAAATAAAATATGGACGATGGATTGACGAGATCGGCCCTTCTACGGGTATGTGGTGTGCAGTCTGTTTATTTTGCGAATTCTCTATCCTAATGCAAGTCTCAGTTGAAAAGAGCTGGCTCGCTTAGGGACATGGGGCCTCTCGTAGACAATATTGAGTGGGTGGTATAACGTTGTTGACAATTATCCAGGTATTCCGATCAGCGGCAGAATTTGATTAATCTCGTTAGAAACATTATTGAGACCCTGACGCATGCAGCTCTTTCCGAAGCAGCTGCTAGCGCTACGCTTGAATGGCCAGCACACTTACGAGTTGCAAAGAGAATCAATTTTTCTGTTCATTTAAAATCAATACATGAAATTCAAAGTGTCACTTCGCTCGGTGAATGAATAAATGCTACCGCCTCTATGTTTGCTAACGGGGAACAGCTGGAGTTATAGAAGAAGATTGTAAAATGAATTATGTTTCTAAGAAGTCGATGACGTCATAGTCTCAGAAATAGATGCACAGCGAAAATAAATCTTCTTTCTTTTCACCGTCTTGGATTTGCGTCAATAAACGTCAAGCTGGGCAATAATAATGATCCAGGTACTCTGTTAAAAGTGGATCTATTGACTTTGGTAAAGAAAACGTATGCTGTGTGTATAGTCTTACCAACAATATTGAAATTGCAGTACATTACGGTTGAAAGTTATTTTCGTAAATTGGCTTGTGCAAAGGAAATCCTGAGCCTTTGTCATTCATTTAGCACACTTTTGGCTAGTTTTTGATTCAGAAAGTTGCAAAAGAATTTTCGTAATTGACCACTGCTTCAGGAACTGGAGTAAAATATAGAGCTTACTGAACAGAATACAATGAATGAATATCAAAAAAACAAATTAACTACAAGCTAAGGCCTATATTACTATGGTTCAAAACCACTGACAAGACTTTGAGTAATGTTGGCAACCTTTAGTAACAAGATCAAAAGATCTGTGCTTTCTTGTGTGTGCCACAGGAAAAAGAAGAGCAAGTGCCACCGGTGCTGCATCTATCGGCTCCAAAAGTGCCACAGGTGCTGCATCTGTAGGCTCAGGGCTGTAAATGTTATAGGGGCTGCAGGTATAGGCTTGAGCTCAGAGCAGTGCTGCATTGGGAACAAAAAGAAGCCCTATCAAAAAAGTGCAAACCATATCTCATCTCATCCACAGGGGCAGCTCCATCACAATGGAGAAGAAGCATTGCTCCCCTAGCTAAGAACCAGCAGTTGAAAAATAAAAAAATAATATACTACTGTTTCATTGTTCAGCTGCTGGCTCAGCCAGCAGATGCATGGGGGGCATGGCTGCTCCATGAGAGGAGGCAGGAGGGGGAGTGGAGTCAGTGCACTAAGTGCGCATGTCAGTTTGGCCGGCCATCTCAAGGCATTTAAAAAATAAGCATCAAGGCAGTTGAAATAATCAAAGTTCAGTTTAGTGGGAACAAGGGAACACCCCCAGATTAGCAAATCAGAGAATAATGTGCTGGGTGGGACACATGGAGGCAAAAGACAAAAAAGATAAAAAGGGAAAAAGAAATGGAAAAAGGTAATCTCAGGAAACAGGTTACTAGAAAAGATAGGCAAAAAGTAAGTAAAAAGGGTAAGCGTCAGCGTGCCTGAAGCTCGGTCAAGAGTCTTCTTCTTTGGATTAGGGATAACTCTCTTGGTCTCAGCAAGGCATTTCAAAGGGGCAAGGGCAGAGAGGGAAATACCTCTCAGAGTCCAAGGGGCACTACAAGCAATGGCAGGAGAGATTCTGCATGGGGAAGTGCAGGACCAGCATCTGAGCAAAGTCCAGCTGGGCATTGGTATATTAAAGTTCATAGGGCAAACTGATTTATCAGTGCAACAATCTACCTGACGTTGATGAGGCAACATCCAATAGAAATCGACCATGAGACTCAATTTAGAAACATCCACAGGCTTTCCCAAGTTTGTCATGCAAGACTGAAACAAATGTTTACATTTTCAGTCTACAGTTCAGGATGTTCTTTCCTCAAGGATGTTTTCTCACACTCTTTATGTGTAGAATAATAGTCATCTATTATCGAGATATCCTTCTCATACAAACAACATCTGAAAGAAACTTACACGTTAACAAGATGATGATAGTTTCTGCATAGTCACAAGTACAGGGCCTAGTAGGCTTCACTTAGGCTAATGCAAATGAATTAAAACAGCACATTAATGAATTCAAATAAGAGAAATTTTAATATACAAACTGTAAATTCAACGTTAATGATTCTTCATTGCCATTCATGTTACAGTAACTTTAAAACAAAATAACTTTGTCAATCCATTTTAGTCAGTGTGGCGCAAAACTGCATTTCTCTACTTTTACATACTGTTAGACCTGGCATCTTTGGCGTAGTCTCCCCTGTCTTTTTTGCCTCTACTTCCTGTGTTTTGACTGTGTGCTGCACTTTCTTTTTACTAGTTTTGGTACTCTGGGCACTTTACACTGCTGACCAGTGACAAAGTGCAAGTGCTTCCTGTGTAAATTGTGTGTGTAATTGTCTTTTCCTTGATTAGCATATTTGATTTACGTGCTTCATCCTGACAAGGACTGAGGTAGTGGATGGATCTCTCCACTGGTTCTGGAGGGGGCTTGGTGCCCAGAGTGCTTCATCCTGCCAAGGACTGAGGTAGTGGATGTATCTCTCCACAGGTTCTGAAGGGGGCTTGGTGCCCAGAGTGCTTCATCCTGCCAAGGACTGAGGTAGTGGATGGATCTCTCCACTGGTTCTGGAGGGGCCTTTGTTCCCAGAGTGCTTCATCCTGCCAAGGACTGAGGTAGTGGATGTATCTCTCCACTGGTTCTGGAGGGGGCTTGGTGCCCAGAGTGCTTCATCCTGCTCGTGACGGACTCAGTAGCGTCAGTGCCCTTGGCGCTCATGGGCCAGTGGTGCATGTCGCAGCGGTGCCCTGTTCTGTGGTGCTTGTGGCGGCGGTGTCCTGTTCAGCGGTGCTTGTGGTGGTGGTGCCCTGTTCAGCGGTGCTTGTTGCGGCGGTGCCCTGTTCAGCGGTGCTTGTGGCGGCGATGCCCTGTTCAGCGGTACTTGTGGCGGCGGTGCCCTATTCAGTGGTGCTTGTGGTGGCGGTGCCCTGTTCAGCGTTGCTTGTTGCGGCGGTGCCCTGTTCAGCGGTGCTTGTTGCGGCTGGGTCCTTTGCAGTGACTCAGCTGCTGGCGGTCCATCATGGCCCAGCGGGGCTGGTGCTGGCGGTCCTCCCTGGCCCAGCGGGGCTGGTGCTGGTGGCCCTGTCTGGCCCAGCGGGGCTGGTGCTGGCAGTCCTCTCTGACCCAGCGGGGCTGGTGCTGGCGGTCCTGTCTGGCCCAGCGGGGCTGGTGCTGGCGGTCCTGTCTGGCCCAGCGGGGCTGGTGGTCCTGTCTGGCCCAGCGGGGCTGGTGGCAGTGGCCTCTTGGGCAGCAGGGCAGGTGCTGGTGGTGGCCTCCTGGGCAGCGGGGAGGATGGCGGTCGCCTCCTGGGCAGCAGGGTAGGTGCTGGCGGTGGCCTCCTGGGCAGCGGGGATGATGGCGGTGGCCTCTTGGGCAGCAGGGCAGGTGCTGGCGGTGGCCTCCTGGGCAGCGGGGATGATAGCGGGGCCTCCTGGGCAGCAAGGCATGTGCAGGCGGTGGCTTCCTGGGCAGCGGGGATGATGTTGGTCTTCTCCGCCGTGCTGCTCTTCCCAGACCTGCTGACTTTCTTGTGGCCCTTCCCCACCTTGGAAAGTGTCACAGCTGACTCCACACTCCCACCTGTACCCCTGGGAGTGGCTTTGGTGGCTGGACTCTTCCCCCTCTCCCGTCGGGCACTGGCCAACTTTTGATTCTTCACAGGTGGGGGACTGTCCGTGCTGTGGCTCCGTGCCACACCGGCTGCCCTATTGGCCGGTGCAATCCAGATTCTGGTGACTACAGGCACCACTGGTCTCGGAGATGTTGTGGCTGAGGTGCTAGGTTGGGACCTGGCGAGTCGGGCACTAGGAGACGGACGGGGTGGGGGTGGTGTGGGAAAGAGGTCAAGGTTGGACAGGAAAAGTTTCTTGGAAACACTGGGACGGGTAGCTGGAGGGGGTTTGGGAGTGGAGGAAGAGGTTGTGGTTGTAGGAGGTGTTCGTTTGGTGACTTTGGGTGAAGGTGCATGCGCTGGAGGCTTTCGTGAGGTGGATGGCTGTTGGGTGGGTGTGTGCCTGCGTTTGTGTATCTTGGGAGGTGGCGTCACAGACACACTGGGAGAGGACACAGGGGACGTGTGAATGGCAGTGGGGGTGGTGACTGCACGTGAGCGGGGTGTGGTGGTGTGTGTGCTGGTGATGGCAGTAGTGGCTGTAGATGTAGTGCATGCAGGTGTGAGTGTAAACAAGACGGGGAGGGAGGAGGGAGACGAGGGGGAGGGGGACACAGTGGAGGCAGTGGATATTGATGTGTCTTCATGTGTGTGATGCTTGCGTGTGTGCCTGTGGGATGTGTGGTGCTTATGTTTACCTGAGCTTCCCTTGTGTGTTGACGTGTGTGCATGCTGGTCTGAAGGTGTGCTTGGGATAGGCTGAGGTAGAGGGGATTGGGTCTGGGTGGAGGAAGTTGGAGGGGGGAGGCTAGACACAGGGACAATGGCTGCCATCAGTGCTGAGGCCAGAGTCTGAAAAGCTCGCTGAAGGGCCGCCTGACCAGAATGAATGCCCTCCAGGAATGCATCTGTTTATTGCAACTGCCTTTCTACACCCTGGATGGCATTCAAAATGGTAGACTGCCCAACAGTGAGGGACCTGAGGAGGTCAATGGCCTCCTCACTGAGGGCAGCAGGGGTGACTGGGGTAGGGGCTGAGGTGCCGGGGGCGAAGGTGATGCCCACCCTCCTGGGTGAGCGGGCACGGGGCAAAGGCTGAGGGGCTGCTGGGAGGGCGGTGCTGGTGGGGGGGTGGCGGCTGTACCTGTAGATGCAGGGGCACAGATGTTGCTGCCACCACAAGGGAGCTCCCATCAGAGGACGAGTCTGTGTCACTGGTGTCAGCTCCTGTCCCCACCGTGGAGCTCCCCTCGCCCTCTGTCCCACTGGTGAACTCCGAGTCCGTTGTCTCGCCCTCCAGGGCCATGTGGGATGCAGCTCCCTCCTGCTCCGGTGCCACTGCTCCTCCGCCTGATGATGCTAATGCACACAAGAACAGGGAGACCACAAAAAGGGGGTGACGACAGAAGAAAGACATTTTGAGTGCATGCATTACCGCTACCGTTGGCGGACACGACAGACACAGAAGCCCCCTGCACTACGCTGCGCACTTGGCCTCCACTATTCAATCCCTGGGACATGGCCTACAAGGCTATGGACGACATCTGCACACATGGATGACACAGGAGCCTGACTAGGTGTACTTGGCACTGCACACAGGTGGGGTAGGGTGCCACAGGGTCTGCCAGAACAAGGGGACCTTGCCTACTAAACTCGCCCTGGCCTATTGAAACTAACAGCCCACCTCACCCACCCAGACACCTCCACTGTGCGCAAAATCAGCAGAATGAGAGTGTACTCACCCCCTTGTGGCTGCTGTGATGCCTCCAAGCGCCCATCCAACTCTGGGTACGCCACCGCCAGGATCCTGAACATCAGGGGGGTCATGGTGCGACAGGCACCCCTCCCACGTTGGGAGGCCATCCCCAGCTGGGCCTCCACCATCTTCTTGCTCCAGCGGCGAATGTCCTCCTATCTCTCACGGCAGTGGGTGCTCCGTCTGTGGTAGACACCCAGGGTCCGGATGTCCATGGCGATGGCACGCCAAATATCTTTTTTCTGGTGGGAGCTGACCTACATGAATTGTATTGGGGGAAAAGAAAAGTTATGACCAAATGCACCATCACAGTCATTGGCCCCCATCCCTACCCTTGCCATGATGCACAGGCACTCATCGTCATTTCATGCACGCCTTAATCTCCCCCCCCATCTTTCATCCACCCGACTCCACACAGGCATAGCCCAGACAGCATGCTCCAAGTGTATTGACCTGTTTGTCTGGAGGACCGTAGAGTAGCGTGTACTGGGGGAGGACCCCATCCACGAGTTTCTCCTACTCCTCCGATGTTAAGTCAGGGGCCCTTTCCCCAGACGCACGAGCCATTGTCTCTTCCAGACCGAGGTCACAGCAGCACTTGCAATGTAGGTCCTCTCCTGTCGAAGATCAGGTATCGAGTGATTGAACAGATAGAAAATGGCGGTCACCGCCGGCGTACATCGCCATTGGCTCCTGGGACCCATAGGGTCCAATGTTAACCAATGCGGCATGGCGCCACGGTCTTCAAACGCCTACCACGACGGTGTACAACGCCAGCGCAGTTACCTCACATCCCACTGTCCCACTTTACAGGTCAGGCAGCTGCCATTTCAGGGGCCCACATGACTTAATTATTAACTGCGTCACACATACCTAGGCCTAGCCTCAACACACATACAGGCCAATTTTCGGATTATGATTCGTGTTCTGTGTAAGCTGTGGGTACGTACCTCTGAGTTGTTTGACTCTGTGATCACTGTTGTCCTTCATGGGCACCGTCCGCTGGGACATGTGAGGAGATGGTGGCATCCTCCGGTGTACAGACCACTGGTGGACCTGTCAACAATGGAGGAAAGACATGTGATCATCACCTTTAGGCTTGACCGTGCCACATTCCAGGAACTGTGTGCCCAGCTGGAGCCAGACCTGATGTCAGCTATCCGCCATCCCACAGGAATCCCCCCTCAAGTGCATGAGCTGTCAGTACTCCATTTCCTTGCAAGTGGGTCATTTCAAACAACAGTGGCCATAGCATCAGGGATGTCCCAGCCTGTTTTCCAACGTGTTGTCCAGAATGTTGTCTGCCCTGCTGAAACACATGCGGAGCTTCATCGTTTCCCTCAGGTGGAGGATTTGCCTACAGTGAAAGGAGACTTCTATGCCCTGGGACATATCCCCAACATCATAGGTGTCATTGATGGGACCCATGTGGCTTTGGTACCCCGCAGGAGTGAACAGGTGTACAGAAACCAGAAGAGTTATCATTCTATGAATGTGCAGATGGTGTGTTTGGCAGACCAGTACATCTCCCATGTTAATGCCAAGTTCCCTGGCTCAGTGCATGATGCCTACATCTTGCGGAATAGCAGCATCCCTTATGTGATTGGTCAACTCCAGAGGCACCGTGTGTGGCTAATAGGTGAGCACCTGGAAGCAAGTCAGTGGGAATGGTTGTCTGGGTCTGGGGATATCCCTACAGGTTAGTGTGTGTCTAACAGTTGTCCCTCGCCATTTGCAGTGACTCTGGTTACCCCAACCTGTCATGGCTACTGACCCCAGTGAGGAATCCCAGGACAAGGGCAGAGGAACGCTACAATGAGGCACATGGGTGAACTCGGCGGATATTACAGCGGACCTTCGGCCTCCTGAAGGCCAGGTTCAGGTGCCTCCATATGACAGGTGGATCCCTATTCTACTCACCAAAGAAGGTGTGCCAGATCATCGTGGCCTGCTGCATGCTTCACAACTTAGCTTTGCGACGACAGGTGCCTTTTCTGCAGGAGGATGGTCCAGATGGCGGTGTTGTTGCAGCTGTGGAGCCTGTGGACAGTGAAGACGAGGAAGCAGAAGAAGAGGACATGGACAACAGGAACTCAGTGATCCTGCAATATTTCCAGTGAGACACAGGTAAAAATACAAACCTGCCTACCACATGTACTTTAACACTACTACCTCTCTACTGTCTGTCGTTTTCACCCACTGTATGGTCACTGAGTTGTCACTTTCCCTTACGATTTCACAGATGTGTGTCCCACAGTGTGACATCTGCTTTGTTTCCTCATGGACTAGAGCTGTGTGACATAGGTATGTTCACATTACAATTGAAAGAGCATTTTGCCACTGTAATTGCTAATACACTATTTCGAAATCACAGACTGACTCCAGATTGTTTTGTGCTTCAAGGGTGTTTATTTAAGTGCTCAATATTGGAGGGCGTTGTAAAATGGTGAGGGGTGATGGTGGAGGAATGTCCATGGCAGAGTCCAGTCTATTAGTCTCACAGGTTCATTGCCCAAATGGGCATAGGAAGTGGAGCTGGGGCAGTTTGAGGAGGGACAGGGTGACAAAGTGGGACAGTAAGCTGACATTCAGGGTGGTCTCATTTTTTGGCGGGGGTCTTGGCATCGCTCACTGTCTTTGTCCTGGATCTCAGGGACCGTTTGCGGGGTGGTGGGGTGCTGGTGTGGTGGTCCTGTGGCGGTTCCTCCTATCCACTAGCGCCGGCGGAGGTGGTGGGCAGTTCATCGTCCATGCTAGTGTCCGGGGCCCCTTGTTGTGCCACAGTGTCCCTCCTGGTGTTGAGTACTTCCTTCAGCACCCCTATGATGGTGCCCAGGGTGGAATTGATCGCTCTGAGTTCCTCCCTGAAGCCCAAATACTGTTCCTCCTGCAAGCGCTGGGTCTCCTGAAACTTGGCCAGTATCAATCAATCAATCAATAATATTTATAAAGCGCGCTACTCACCCGTGAGGGTCTCAAGGCGCTAGGGGAGGGGGTTACTGCTGCTCGAAGAGCCAGGTCTTGAGCTGCCTCCGGAATGCGATGTGGTCATGGGTGGTCCTGAGGTTGGCGGGGAGGGAGTTCCATGTCTTGGCCGCAAGGTAGGAGAAGGATTTCCCACCTGCCATTGTGCGGCAGATGCGAGGGACGGTGGCGAGTGCGAGGTTGGCGGAGCGAAGTTTACGGGTGGGCGTGTAGAAACTGAGGCGACGGTTGAGGTATTCGGGTCCCTTTTTGTGGAGGGCTTTGTGTGCGTGGGTGAGGAGCCTGAAGGTGATCCTCTTGTTGACGGGTAGCCAGTGCAGATGTCTTAGGTGGGCGGAGATGTGGCTGCTGCGGGTTAAGTTGAGGATGAGGCGAGCGGAGGCGTTCTGTATTCGCTGAAGACGTTTCTGGAGTTTTGTGGTGGTTCCTGCGTATAGGGTGTTTCCGTAGTCCAGGCGGCTTGTGACGAGGGCGTGGGTCACAGTTTTTCTGGTGTCGGCGGGGGTCCAGCGGAAGATCTTACGGAGCATGCGGAGAGTGAGGAAGCAGGAAGACGAGACGGCGTTGACTTGTTTGGTCATGGTGAGAAAGCGGGTCCAGGATGAATCCGAGGTTGCATGCGTGGTCTGAGGGGGTAGGAGTGGTGCCTAGGGCTGTGGGCCACCAAGAGTTGTCCCAGGCGGACGGGGTGTTTCCGAGGATGAGGACTTCCGTTTTGTCTGAGTTCAGTTTCAGACGGCTGAGTTTCATCCATTCTGCGACGTCTTTCATTCCATCCTGCAGGTTAGTTTTGGCGATGGTAGGGTCCTTGGTGAGGGAGAGTATCAGCTGGGTGTCGTCGGCGTAGGAGATGATGTTGATGTTGTGTTTGCGTGCGATGTTGGCGAGGGGGTTCATGTAGACATTGAAGAGAGTCGGGCTGAGCGAGGAGCCCTGTGGGACTCCTCAGATGATCTGGGTGGGGTCTGAGCGGAACGGCGGGAGGTAGACTCTTTGGGAGCGGTTAGAGAGGAAAGAGGTAATCCAGTCCAGGGCCTGTCCTGGGATACCGGTGGAGCGGAGGCGGGATATTAGGGTTCAGTGGCAGATGGTGTCGAAGGCAGTCGAGAGGTCGAGGAGGATGAGGGCGGCTGTTTCTCCGTTGTCCATCAGAGTTCTGATGTCATCGGTGACTGCGATGAGGGCGGTTTCTGTGCTGTGGTTGGCTCGGAACCCGGACTGGGAGGGGTCGAGTAGGTTGTTGTCTTCAAGGAATTTGGTCAGTTGCTTGTTGACGGTCTTCTCGATGACTTTGGCAGGGAAGGGGAGGAGCGAGATGGGGCGGAAGTTCTTCAGGTCGTCTCCTGGGAGTGGTGGTAGGATCCCATGATGGAGGAGAGGGCCTCGTGGAGAGTGGGTTCCCTTGGCCTGTCCTCCCCCTGTCACGCAGCAGCCCTCCCAGTTCCCCTGTGTTCCTGGGCCTCCGTCCCCTGGACCGTGTGCCCACTACCATTGCCCCCAGGTCCCTGTTGTTGTTGGGGTGGTGGGTTAGCCTGGGTTCCCTGTAGTGGTGGACACACTGCTGCTTGAAGTGTCCTGGGGACAGAGGTATGGGCCTGCTGGGTGGGTGCTGTGCTGGTGTTTCCAGAGGGGGGAAGGTCTGTAGTGGCCTGTGACTGTGTGAGGGGAACCGACTGTCCCGTGGTCCCCGATGGGCCGGGCTGGTCATCTAGATCCAGTTGGACAGAGCTGTTGTCATCACTGTGGGCCTCTTCTGTTGGTGGTGTGGAGATGTGTGGGCCATCCTGTCCGGTGACGTTGGGTAGGGGTCCTGCAGGGGTATAAAAGGATGTTTAGTACATCTGTGTGTGCCATGGTGTGCAATAGGTGGGTGACCATGTACCCCAGTGCTTGCATTCCTGTGTGGGACCTTGTGTGATGGTGGTTTAGGGGGGTGTATGGGTATGTGCAGTGGCCATGCTTTGGTGATGGGTGCCCATGCTTTGTTGTTGCATGCAGGGCTTGGTGTTGGGATGGGTGGGTTGTGATAGTGGGACATTTGTGAGGAGTAGGAGTGATGGGGGTGAGGGTGAGGGTGGGGGTATGTGATGGCATGCAGGTAGGGTGGGGGATGTAATAGTAAAGTTTTGACTTACCAGAGTCCATTCCTCCATCTACTCCTGCGAGGCCCTCAGGATGCAGAATGGCCAAGACCTGCTCCTCCCATGTTGTTAGTTGTGGGGGAGGAGGTGGGGGTCTGCCGCCAGTCCACTGAACCGCAAGGTGGTGTCATGAGACCACAGAACGCACCTTCCCCCGTAGGTCGTTCCACCTCTTCCTGATGTCATCCCTATTTCTTGGGTGCTGTCCCACTGCGTTAACCCTGTCCACTATTCTTCGCCATAGCTCCATCTTCCTAGCTATGGAGGCGTGCTGCACCTGTGATCCGAATAGCTGTGGCTCTACCCGGACGATTTCCTCCACCATGACCCTGAGCTCCTCCTCAGAGAACCTGGGGTGTCTTTGCCGTGCCATGGGGTGGTGTGGGTGATGTGTGGGGTGGTGTGTATAGTGATCAGTGGGGTGATATTTAGTTGTGTGTTGTGTGAGGTGCGTGGAAGTTCTGTGGGTGATGGTATTGTGTGCCTGTGGATGCTTGGTATTTGTTTGTGGTGTCTCTCTCTGGCCTTCTCTCGGTAATTGTGGTCGTAGGGGTTTGTGGGTGATGTGGTTGTGTGTTTTATATTGTAATGGGTGTGTGGGAGTGGTGTGTGTATGTGTATCAGGTGTGTGTATTTGGAATTGTCCAATGTGGTAGTGTTTTGTGAGAGTGTGTGTATTTTGAGCGCGTCGGTGTGTAGTGTGGTCAGTTTTACGTATATTTTGCGCATTAGCTTCAGGCCTTAGGCCTCTGTGCACTTTGCCCTAAATATATTTTATTCATTTGCTAACAGCTTAGAGCCTCTGTGCACTTTACTCTAAATGCTTTCTATTAGGCTTCGTACTGTTATTTTACAGAATAGCCAGTTCTACGGTGTTGTTTTTTATTCATATCACACTGTTTTGCCTACTTCAGCACTGGAGTTCTTCATAACATATTCACTCTGTGCTTTAGTCAAGGATACAGTCTGGTACATTGCCGATAGACGTGGTAGGAGTCTAGACTTGCCATTCCTGCGCAGGAACATTTTGTGATCACAATGACATGTTAGTTATAAAATCACTTCCTTGTCCCAATACATGGGGAGGGAGATTCCGACCAGGGAACCACAACTAGACGCTGACTGCCTCGTTGCAGAACCAGATCACAGGCCTTTGCTCAGGTATGAGTGTGTCCGTCTCCCTAGTGATACAGAAAGGCAAGCTGAAAGCTTAACATGCTGTGCTCTAAATAGAACAAGCAGAGGGAGAGTAGAAACGGTTAGGAATTATGATAGCTTTATTTCTATGTTTTACTCTCCTGGTTACTATATCAATCCTACTATGTTGTATTGTTCTGGTTATTGCGGCTCACGCCTTAATATCTAAAATACAGTCGTTTTATCAAAACATTATATAAAACTTATACTGTCTTTGTCATTTGTATATGAGACCATATAGTGAATGAGAGAGTTGGTTTGGATCTGAGTGACCACGACTTCCCTGAGAAGTTCCAAAGATGTCATGCGCTCGGCTGCCCAATCATTTCTTCCCCGTGGGAGAAATGAGGCACTGCTAGTTAGCCGGAGCAACAACCAGATTTAGGGTGACAGAGTTCCTTACACGTGGGTCAGACTCAGTCCCCCACACCGTTATCGATCCTGCTGCCTAGAAATCCAGTAGTCTCATTTAGGATAATGAGAGCCCACGCAACATGGCGCCGCCAACGTTTGGTCTGGCTCTAATGTTTGGGTCCGACTGACTCTCTCGGTCTCGTATATATTTTGACTCCTCAGTTCCGTATGCGGAGACGTCCGTGGGGCTGAGGGTTTCCGCCACCACAGGTTGGGTACATCCTATTACTTAGTGGTTGGTTGTTCAAGCTTGAACTTTGAAAGGGAATACCCCGATATTGGTGTGCCTTCTCTGTCCTAGAGCTATTATTGTTATACTAATGGGGAATCCAGTTGTAGTAAATATACCGCTTAATATGCGATTTCCGCTCACGGGTCATCTGATAGCACATGGACTGACGGTCCAGGGGGGTCCGGTCACTTTTGTGGTGGACGCCCATGCAGCCTATAGAACAGAACTTTTTTATTCTTGGGTCGTATTTCCAGCAGCTGATGGGGGTACAAATACTTTTCACGAATATACTGTTGCGAATGTCCCTGGACAATACAGGGTTTATGCATACTTAGAAATACCTTTATCTTATCAAGAACACCATAATTGGCTTGATGGCGCCCTCCCACATTCAGTAACACCAGTGCGGTTAGGTCCGTTGAGTAATGATGGTCCGACCTGGCCTTTATTGGCTACATATACACCATATCCTGGAGTGGCAAATGTGGCAGTGGCTGAAGTGCGTCGTTTATATGTGGAATTAACTGCAACGTACAGACGATTAGTTCAGTTTGTGATGCAGACATTAAATACTAATGCAGCGCGTGCTGCTCCAGCTCATCCACATGCGGTGGTGCAGGGAATAAATCCGGCCACTGTACACTCTGTAATGGGCAAGGTACCGGCTAAACGTGAGGAGACTCCATTTTGGCTGGCGCAAAAAATTAATACGCTGGAAGCAGTATTTCCCCAAACGGGACCTCAGGATAAGCATAGAATTTTGACGATGTGTTTGCCGTATGGGATGGTTCCTACGGTGGATCTTTGTAATACTTGGGGCACGGTGTTTGCCGCTCTCTATACTACAGCACACGGTACACCGACTTTGGCTAATTTGCCGGAGGTGCTTAAACAAATTCAGGATGAATATGGGGCTGCCCCTGCCTTGGATTTAGGCATGCAATTGATGGGTAATTTTGACGCGGTTTCTTCTATTATTTTGAGTAATCTCAAGGGGGAGGCTGTAGCACTAGCAGTGCGAATGCGTCTTCGGGACGTTCCGCAGATTAATCAGGAGCGGGAACTTCCGAGAATAATAGCTGAAACATATTCTAGTATTGGTCGTGATAGCCTAGGGGCTCGACCGCAGAAACCACAATTGCAGGGTAAAAATAATAAGGATAATTCTAAGCAACAGCAACCTGAGGGTGCGAAAAAGCGCTGGGATAAGAAACAGCAAACACCTAAGAAAGATGGTGGACAGTCTCCGCAACTGGAGACCCCACAAAATAAGTATAATCTCAGGAATAGGGATACTTTGAAGACGCCTGATAGATATCAATATACTGATACGCGCCAATCTCGTTCCTTTCAGGACTCCTCGGAGAAAAGAAGTGAGAGAGGTGGGCGGTCAGAGCGGAGGACGGAGTACGTGAAACCGAGACAGGATTCACAACGCTCAGCGGAGGTTTCTATTAAACAAGAAGAGAAACCGCTGCAACAAAAACAGCAGTTTAAAAAGAAGAAAGTGGCAGCAGTTTCAGTTAGACATGCCGCTCAAGAAGAGAGTTCTCTTGACGAACAAGACATGGGCGTTAGCGCTGTTAGACAGCGGGGCAGAGGTCACAATAGTTCGCCGGAGTCTTCTAGAGCATCTGGAGGCGAAAGCAACTGATGACTTCATACAAGTCGAGACGGCGGATATGCGAGTCTCTGATCCTGATCAAGTATATCTTGTGACTCTACGATTAGAAGGGGACATTGACCGCGTTGTGCACGCCATCTTTTGGGACCATATGGTGAAATCATATGATGTCCTGTTGGCCGAACAAGATTGGCCACCTGACTTTGTTCGCGACTGTCCAGTTGGGGAGGAGGTTATTGCGCCTTCCTTTTCACCACTTGTTCCGAGAGAACTAGCGGAGTCATATGGTAAATCATGGGCTCTAGCACAAGCCCCCGCCCTATATAGAAATAATGTGGGGTGGGATAAACAATCACCTTATCATGTCATTCCCATTAAAGGAGAACCTCAGCCACAGCCGCAATATCCTATTAAATTTGAAGCAAGGGCATCGGTTCGGAAAATTCTTACACAATTGGAGTACCAAGGTGTGATTGAGCCTTGTGTCTCGCCGATGAATAATCCCTTATTTCCGGTTGCTAAACCGGACCATTCCTATAGGATAGTGGTGGATTACAGACATTTGAATAGTCATACACGCACATATGCTATACAGAATTCACATAGCGCTGCGCTTATGAATAATATAGTGCGTAAAAAATACAAAACAACCTTGGATATCTCGAATGGATTTTTCTGCCAGAATATAGCACCCGAAAGTCGGGACTAGACCGGTTTCAGTGCGTTTGGCTCTCAGAAAAAGTTTTGTCGTTTACCTCAGGGGTATAAGAATAGCCCAGGACTGTTCTCGGCTCGTGTGACTGAACTTCTGCACGAGTTGGACCCTGAGGCGTTATCATATGTTGATGACATTTATTTGACGGACGATGAGATTCTACAACATCTCAGTCGCGTATCGCGCATTGTTATGGGTTTTGCTGATATTGGTTATAAGTTTAATTTTAAGAAATCGAAGATTGCCTTCCTCAGTGTTATTTTCCTGGGATATGAGTTATCGAGTGAGGGCAAGAGCCTGGCGCCACATTTTTTGGAGAAATGTGCTTTACTGCAGCCTCCTAATACGGTTCGGAAGCTCCAGTCTTTGTTGGGGTTTCTGAATTTTGGCAGAACTTACATTCCTGATTATGCTACACGTATAAAACCCTTATATGAACTGATTCGCCTGAATTTTTCAAGTAGATTTTGGACGATTGAGCATACACACATACTGCGAGAGCTGCAGAATGATCTCTTAGCGGTTAAACATTTACACACGCGGGACAATAAAACTCATTTGGTCATCAGGGTGATTCCTGGGGCTGTTGGATTTACGAATGTCACCTTTAATGAAGGGGAGACAGTCCCGATAGCATACAAGTCCCACTTGTATTCTGCTGCAGAACAACGTTTTGCACAGACTGAGAAAATTCTCACTGCAGTACAGATGGCTGTGATCAAAGAAAGACCGCTAGCCCAGGGCCAACGCATTATTGTCGTTTCCCCAATTCCGGCCTTGGAGGCTGTTACAAAAGCGAGTGTTCCTAATTCGAAAGCTTTACACCCGCAGTGGATACAATGGGCTACGTCTTTGACGGCCACTGATGTGGATTACATATTTGACCCTAAGCTGCAGACTCAAGAATTTCTTCAATATGAAATAGAGTACCCGGTTCCTGCTGGCACATTACCTATTGACCAATATGAAGTGGTCATGTATACTGATGGCTCTGCGCAACCGGCGGAAGGGACTAAACAACAGTATTCTGCTGCTTGTGCGGTGGTGAGCGGGACTATGGAGGGGGGAGTTTTCTGCCCCGACATACTTATACTAAAACCTTGGGAGATTGCACGGCGCAGCTGGCTGAGCTCAAAGCTCTTTTGTTAGCGTTGGAGCATGCAGAGCCGGCGATATTGACCTTGCTGGTCTGTGACTCCTACTACTGTGTGCAATCCTTCAATGAATATCTGCATTATTGGAAAATGAATGGGTTCAGAGATTCTAAAGGCAACACCATTAAACATAAATTGTTGTGGGGTAAGGTTGCGGGTCTGAAAGAGACGCTTCCTAAAGTCCATGTTGTACATACACTTGGACACCAGCGCGTTGGAATACACGTTGCTGGGAATACTTTGGCTGATGAGGCTGCAAAGGCGGCAGTGACTATCGCCACTGTAGCCGCGGTAACTCGTTCGAGTTCAAAACCAGACATAGAGATTTCGGCTGCCATAAAAGCTACGGCTGATGACACGCCATTTCCTAAAGGATTCCCTTCTAAATATAGTTACTGCTTGAGTGGTGCACTAAATGCTGTTGTTACTATTCCAGGCGTTGGTGTACGTGAGTTACCGAATAAGATTGAGAGACCTCGATTAATTTCTGCAGCGCATGAAGGGGTGGCATCTGCGCATGCTGGTGTGGCTGCCACGATTTCGCTTTTACAGGCCCGTTATTGGTGGCCTGGTCTCTATAAGGAGACAAAGCAGTATGTCCTTTGTTGTGACGTCTGTCAACAAATTAAAGCATCGTCGGCTAGACGCCCGCAGCAGACTCCTCTTCTGATATCAAATAGACCATTACAGTGTGTGTACTTGGACCATTGTGGTCCACTGACACCAGATAGTGCATACAAATACATATTGGTTGCTGTAGATTCGTGCTCCAGATTTGTGTGGGTCTGGCCACAGCACTCGGCTGACGCTCGGACTGTTATTAAAGATTTGCGTATCTTTGTCGATACATTTGCAGTTGCGGCTTTTCATTCGGACCAGGGCCCTGCTTTTGCCTCAAAGGCATTCAGGGACACCATGGCTTCGTTGGGGGTCCAACTCCAATTCTCGTCTCCATTTCATCCCGAGGGAAATTCTGTCGTGGAGCGTTTAAATCGTGATTTAAAGCAATCCTTAACAGCCAGGGTTATAGGTACGGGTCGTAGTTGGCTAGCCCACCTGTATGGAGTACAGAGAGCACTTAATAACTTGCCTATAAGGTCACTGGGGGGTCGTACTTCATATGAGTGCCTGTTCGGAACACGAATGTATGTTCCTGATCTAGATGGTCCTGGTGTGGAGGCGGCAGATACGCCCTTTGACATAAATGATCGTGTCACTGTTTTGCAGGATTTACAACAATTTCGTGAAGATAACTCTTCTGCGAGTGCTGCCTCCTCTGGAATTAAGGATGAGCCAGTAACACCTACTGGTTGGATACCCAGAATTGGGGATCTAGTGCGTGAAAAGGTTGCAGTAAAGAAAGAATTTGGTCCTTCTTATCGAGCACCTGTCCCGGTGTTGGGGGTGAGCGGCACGAGAACTGTGATTTTGCCGCCGCTGCAAGGGGCCAAAGGAAATCATTTTGTTTCCATTGATAATGTCAAGTTACAACATGTGGCCGATTCTGCACAGCAGACCAAGAGGGACACCCAGTAGTTCCGGCATCCCTCTCACTACTGGGGAAGAAGTCCCGCTGCAGGTGATTAGCACCGACCATGTTTCCTCTCCGAGCTTGGGGAGGGTGGAAGATGATCTTGCGATTGTTCCACAGTCGACGATTGATATCGATTCTTTTTCTCAAGTTGCTGTACGTTCTACTGATGTTTCTGAACATGTGATTTATAGCGTACCTAGGAGAGAACCTCCATCAGCTTCCTTGTTCACTGTTGCACCTTTTGCAAGAACTGCCTCTGGCTGCTTCAACGACGCGGATGCGGCTGTATCCAGCTCTTCGTCTTCGCTGTCTTCAATCCGAGGTCCACGTAAGCTACTAAGTTGGCTTAAACGTACATATTTTGTTGTTCCTTGGAACTATTTGTGGCTTTTTATGGCTGTACTGACTATTTTTTTATGGTTGGGATTTGTGGTTACCTTTTTTCTGGTAATACATGGTCATTTTCTTCCTGATCAATCAGACATTGAGCACGTGGAGACTGTGTTGAGACCACATTTTTCGTCTCATATGGTTCAAAGAGACATATCCAATGTGAACATTTCTGCTATACCAATTCCGGATGGAATTGTGTGGGATAAAGTAATGTTTGAAATATATGGTCCCACTGAATTGATTCAAATACCGTATGTTCTTAAGTTATCAATGAATGATATTGTTATTCCAGGCATTGTTTCTGATGATTGGGATGTGAAGACAGTAGATGCTATGCTAAAAGATTTGCAATATTATACTGTCTATGACGATGAAGATGCTTACCAATTTAAAGATAATCATGGTGATATGTTTTGCTACACCTAATATGGACACCACTTTATTCACAAAGCGAGTAGCCCTAAGTCCATCTTTCATTATGTACAATGGGAACATTGCTCGACTCCTCCACCAGGGAGTTCGAAAACGTATAATGATAAATTTGCATATTTTTCTGGGCATGATCAGCGAAGCGCTAAGTCTTACTATTTTAAAGTGACACCGTATTCTAATAAGCAAATTTTGTTGACCGATACTAAATTACTGTATTCTAATTCGTTTGTATCTAAACTTTCGGTCGAAGGATATGAATACTGGTTGAAGACTGTTGACTTGAAAAGTGTTTGGGGTACGAAAAATTGGCAGATGCAAGGCAGAGATACATTATTTCGAGCATGCATTATCCCTGTGCAAATGATTTTCCTCAATGACACAGTACAACAGACTAGTTGTTTGGGCTTGGCGTCGATTAGAGAATTGACTTTGCCTAGCATACCTGTCCCTTCTAAATTAAATAACTGGCAGCACTATGTGAATGCTTCTTTTAGTGAATTTACGCATTGGGTCCAGAATGGTACGCTTAACGCTTCATCGTTACATCCGGGCGGGTGGTTATTGTGGCCTGTAGACACTAATCAGTGTCATCAACGTTTTGTTACCTCTTCTGGGGGGTTCAGGACTAGTAGGGCAGACCCTCGTTACATTTCACCAGAACATGCAGATATAATAACTACATACAGTGTGGGGAAACTTTGTCAACAATGGTTGAAGTACTCCACACTGGGTGCAGTTAAGTCACACCTCAAGTTACTGTCTAATGGTACTGATTTACAAGATTTCTTGTCAGGTCCCAAGGTGCCCCGGAGAAAAAGGTTCTTATACGAAGTGTATAATGAGTTTTGGAAACTTTCCCAGCAGGAGGCTGCAGCCAGGTTAAGACAGATTGATCGAGAAAATCTGCTGCAGACTTTGTCTGTTGTTGATAATGGCATGCATACCCTTTCTGACCGTGTTTACACGATTGACAGCATTGTCTCTTCTGCTATTGACATTATAAAATCAGACATGTCTTCTTTATATCATGGGCAGAGTCAGACACGATCTATCATGCAGCTGGGTTGGACTCTTCAGACCTTGAAGGCGGGTCGCGTTCCATGGCAGCACATTCGTGCCAGAGAGATCTTTATCTCCTTTAATTTAACTCGTCAACAACAATTGATGGCTAAGAAGGAAGCGACGTATGTTATGTTAAATATTGAAAAGCTGGAGAAACTGCCTTTTACGGTGGCTGAGATTCCGTCAGCTGAGTGGTTGATTCATGGGGTTATTAATTTGCCTATCTCCACTCTGCAATTTACTTCTTGTTTGAAGCACATTCCGGTGGGTAGATATGAACTATTGGGTGACAGTTACATACACGAGGTGTGGGAGCTTCCTTTTCAGTACAGATGTGTTAATGGTTTGCGGGAAGTTTTTCTTAGCGGTAGTGTTGGAAAATGGGTTATTGGTAGGGCAGGTAGGTACCTACACCTAGCAACAAGCCACAAACCTCCACATAAGTACAGTTAGGTCTCAGTAAATTAATCCCAGCTCTACCCTTGGTAGCTTGGCATCGAGCGTCAAGGCTTAACTTAGGAGACAAAGTGTAAAGCATTCAAATATCACAAAACAGTAATTAAATAAAACACAGGAAACAGTTTAAAAATCCAAAACCAATTTATAAAAATAGCTTATATTTTTATCTTTAAAATGACACAAAAACGATTAAAATCGGTTCAGGGGAACCGGAGATATGAATTTTTACAGTATTATTATTTTCTAGCGCTTAGAAACAAAAAGCGCCAATCGGGTCATCTGGTTGCACCTCGACCAGGGCAAAGTCAAACTTTCAGGCCGACCGCGATGGAGCCCTGCTCGGCTACAGGTCGCGGGAGGCCTCGGTTAAAAACTTACCTTCTGACTTAGTCTCTTTTTTTTGATGTTTTTCTTCCCCGGGACGAACCTGCCAGTTGGATCCGACCTCCTGGAGCCCTTGTCCGGATACGCGAAGTCGGTTTCCTCGGTGGTGATTTTTACCTTCAGACTTAGTCGTTTTTTCGAGATGAAAATCCTTCGACCGGGGTAAACCTGGATCTTGATCCGACGTCCGTGGAGCCCTTCTCGGATACGATGGCTGGAAGGTCCCGGTCAACTTTTTACGTTCGGACTTAGTCTCTTTTTTGGATGTTTTTCTTTACTGGGACGAACCACGAAGTCAGGCCGGGTCGCGGTTGAGGCAAGCCGGCTAGAATTTCCGCGTCGGGTCGGTCACTTTATGGAGCTTTTTTTAAAAAATTCTCCAATCTTTTCCAAACTTCTGGGGCTTCACCCAGATGTTCTTTCAAGGTTCTTTTGGGGTCCACAGCTCACCCCAAGGGTCCAGAAGTTCTGTGATGGTCCTTGGGGGTGCGGACTTCAACTCCCAGAATGCACCTGGCGCAAACTCCTTTTTGGCCACTGGGCAGTGGTCAGCTGGTCGCTTCTTTCAGGAGTTGGTGCAGGGGACTCTGGTTAGCAATTTTTCACCTGTAGCAAACAGGGAGTCCCTCCTTGAACCAGTTGAAGCCAGGCAAAGTCCTTCTTGTGGTGAAGCCCAAGTGTGCAGCTGGTGCAGTCCTTCTGAGTGCAGGGTCCAGGTGCAGGCCAGGGGTCCAGCAGGGCAGTCCTTCTTCTTCTTTAGTTCCTTTCTTGTTGAATTCTGGAGGGGATCTGAGGTGTGGGTGCAGGTCTGCCAGTTTTATCCTTGCTCCTGGGTGAAAAGCAGGGGGGCCCTGGTTCTCCAATCAGGGACAGGGTCGTCCCCCTGTGATGACCACTTCCTGGGAAGTGTGGCAAAAATCCATCCCAGAAGGCAACAGTCTCTAAAAATCCAAAATGGATGAATCTGATTTTTGGAGCAGAGATCTGGCTGAACCCACCCACTGGTGTGGCTAAAAATCATAAACACACCCCTCTCCTGCCCTCTCCTAATCTAATCAAGGGGGCACCTAGCTGTCTGGGGTTGCAGGATGTGGGGGTGTTGCTGGGTGCTCCAGATGTCCTTCTCTGCCTTTGAAGACCAGTTTGGCAGCCCTCCCCCTTCCTGCCTCACCATCTGCTGAGGGGAGATTCTCTCCCCCAAGCACATTCCTTTGTGTGAAGCCAGGCCACTTCACACCTCATTAAAGTAGCCTGGCAGAGGCCAATCAGAGCACAGCAGAAAAAACAATGCAGAGCGGAAATTGGCAACTTTTTAGGTAAAGTCTAAACTTTTTACCTGAACTAGTTATATTAAATCCAACAACTGGAAGTTGTGGGATTTATTATAACAATCAATTTGATACCAAATTCTTGGTATGTAACATTTAAGGAGACTTTAAAATTTAAAATAAAGTCTGCCCATTCTAGCCTATGAAAGCCATTTACTTCAATGAGGGAAAAACGAATTTGGCTGTTTTTACCTCACCAGGGCTTATAAATCTATTTTTATAAAGTCCCTGCTTATAGTTACATGGCACCCAGCCCTAGGGGCACATAGGGCACACCTTAGGGGTGACTTATATGTAAAAATAAGGTAGTTAAAGACTTTGGAAGTACCTTTAATTCCAAAGTCGAATTTGCATATAACTTTAATTTAAAAGCAGCCAGCAAGGCAGGCTTGCTTTTAAAATGACACTGGGCACCTCAGCAATGCACCTAGGTGTGCACCACCTATGCTGTGGTCCCTAAACCTACATGCCCTACCATATACTAGGGACTTATAGGTAGGTTAACTTAGCCAATTATAATTAGCCTAATTTGCATATCCATTTTACACAGAGCACAGGCCCTGGGACTGGTTAGCAGTACCCAGGGCACCATCAGAGTCAGGAAAACACCACCATAAAGTGGAAAATGGGGGCAAAATGTTATGGGGCCTCTGCAATCAGCCCTAGTTTCTCACAGGTAGCGACTGCGAAACTTCTGTTAGCCATTCCATGGTTTGTAAACAGCTGTCCTTGCACGGAGCGTGTAATGCTTCGATTGCTAACTTAGCTTGTTATCTGAAGGGAGTTCCGGTCCCGGTAATTAAAAACACTTTCCAGGTGCTTTCTAACGGCAGTTACATTGTTCTTAACAGCGAACGCTGCTGTGGCATGCGTGCCGGAATAGTTTACATCGTCTTTGTCAACAAGGCCGTTACGTGCTGCGGGAATGTGTTGTTTCCCCCTACTGAATTTAGGGAGGTAGCGGACATCTGGCCTCATATTGCTACTTCCAAGGTTGATTTCGACAAGTTGAGTCGGCTGAAAGCTTTATTGTTTCAAAAGCATGTGGCCCTTACATCTGCTAGCGAGACCTACGCACTTCAAGTGGCAAGGTCATCGGCGGAGATACAGTCCCTTTTGAATACTAACTTTCCGAGTCACTTCGGTGAACTTGTGGGACGTATATTTAATGCATCCAGCACTGCTGGTATTGCTCATTTTTTCAAAGCCGTTGGTGTTGGTTTCGTTCACACCTTCTCTTCCATATTCGGTTTGATACCTTCGGCTATACACTCTATTTTCAGAAGCATTTTTGGGGGTTTCCCAATTACTTTGGCTTTATTGGCTGGAGTTTTGCTATTGTTGCTATTTTTTCGCAATGGCTGTCCCGCCGCAACGAGATCCTGTATTGCTGCTCCCGTCAGCGCAGCTGTGTCGTGAACGCATGATGCAGTGTTTTGGAGCAACACTCCTGGCTCATTTGGAGTGTGACTGGTCTTTGTCGTTCCGACCGGTTTTGGATAACCCGTGTTTCGATGCCTTTGGTGCTCGTTTGAACATGCACTGGCTTTCTGTCTCTCACTGCAGCGCTCTCCAGTGGTTGATCTTGATCTGTTGATGTTCCCGATTAGGGCTCATTCCCAGACTTGTGCACTACGGTTGCGTTTGCTTCGTGAAGCGGATTATGAGATTCCCTTCCTGGAGGAAGATGGTTTTGTCTCTTTCCTTGGCACTACACGGGGTGCCGCCCTGAATGGTTTTGGGGCTTTGGAACACACCTGCTCCATGGTACTTTGTGGCGTGGATCTTCCGATATTGACATATCTCGAAGTGGAGGAGCTTCTACGTTCTATTGCTTCTGTCTGACAATTGGATTTTTTTTCTCTCTCTCCCGACTAAATTGACACTATATTGCAATTTGCTCTATCGTCACATGTTTCCTAAATTTATGACTTTGTTGTCTTCTCATCTTGTCGAAATATTGGGTTTAAATTTAGGTCATTTTTTTTATTTTTTATGTTGTTAGAACCACTTGCTACCGACAAGGGGAGGGTGTAGTGTGGTCAGTTTTACGTATATTTTGCGCATTAGCTTCAGGCCTTAGGCCTCTGTGCACTTTGCCCTAAATATATTTTATTCATTTGCTAACAGCTTAGAGCCTCTGTGCACTTTACTCTAAATGCTTTCTATTAGGCTTCGTACTGTTATTTTACAGAATAGCCAGTTCTACGGTGTTGTTTTTTATTCATATCACACTGTTTTGCCTACTTCAGCACTGGAGTTCTTCATAACATATTCACTCTGTGCTTTAGTCAAGGATACAGTCTGGTACATTGCCTATAGACGTGGTAGGAGTCTAGACTTGCCATTCCTGCGCAGGAACATTTTGTGATCACAATGACATGTTAGTTATAAAATCACTTCCTTGTCCCAATACATGGGGAGGGAGATTCCGACCAGGGAACCACAACTAGACGCTGACTGCCTCGTTGCAGATGCTGAACCAGATCACAGGCCTTTGCTCAGGTATGAGTGTGTCCGTCTCCCTAGTGATACAGAAAGGCAAGCTGAAAGCTTAACATGCTGTGCTCTAAATAGAACAAGCAGAGGGAGAGTAGAAACGGTTAGGAATTATGATAGCTTTATTTCTATGTTTTACTCTCCTGGTTACTATATCAATCCTACTATGTTGTATTGTTCTGGTTATTGCGGCTCACGCCTTAATATCTAAAATACAGTCGTTTTATTAAAATATTATATAAAACTTATACTGTCTTTGTCATTTGTATATGAGACCATATAGTGAATGAGAGAGTTGGTTTGGATCTGAGTGACCACGACTTCCCTGAGAAGTTCCAAAGATGTCATGCGCTCGGCTGCCCAATCATTTCTTCCCCATGGGAGAAATGAGGCACTGCTAGTTAGCCGGAGCAACAACCGGATTTAGGGTGACAGAGTTCCTTACACGTGGGTCAGACTCAGTCCCCCACACCGTTATCGATCCTGCTGCCTAGAAATCCAGTAGTCTCATTTAGGATAATGAGAGCCCACGTGACAGGTGTGTACCGCCAATGGAATACCGCGTGGATTCGTGTGTCGTGATAGTGTGGGCGTATTTCTGTTGGCATGATGGTGGAGGATTTGTTTTCGCCAGTTTATCACTGACCTTTGGTGTGGCTGACTTGTGTGGGTGTCTGAATTTTGGCGGATTCCGAGCTGTGGGTCATCATAGCTGTGGCGGAATTCCGCGGCCGCGGCGGTGTGTTGGCAGTCTTCTGCACGGCTATAAGCGGCTTTTACCGCCAATGTTGTAATAATGGCCTATATGTCCTACCTTAAAAATACACTGCACCAAGCCCATGGGGCTACCTAGGACTACCTTAGGGGTGTCTTACATGTAAGAAAAGAGAAGGTTTAGGCCTGGCAAGTGGGTACACGTGCCAAGTCAAATTGGCAGTTTAAAACTGCACACGCAGACACTACAGTGGCAGGTCTGAGCCATGTCTACAGAGCTACTATTGTGGGTGGCACAACCAGTGCTGCAGGCCCACTAGTAGCATTTGATTTACAGGCCCTGGGCACCTCTAGTACACTGTACTAGGGACTTACCAGTAAATCAAATATGCCAATCATGGATAAACCAATCAACCATACAATTTACAGAGAGAGCATAGGCACTTTAGCACTGGTTAGCAGTGGTAAAGTGCTCAGAGTTCAAGAGCCAACAACAACAGATCTGAAAAAATTGGAGGCAGGAGGCAAAAAGATTGTCGATTGCCCTGCATAAGGGAAAAAGTCCAACACAACTCCCTACCAGCCTAAAGCCAGGGGAGACCAGTCAATACCTTGACAGACTTCCCTGATTAGGGCGACAGAACAGGGACCCAGGCCCACAACAGCAGGGGCATGTTCCAGTTCGATGCCTTCCTGACTCCAGTTGGATTCCTCTGTCCATACTCTCAGGGCCCACTAAGCTAACCCATGGGGATCCCTTCTCCTCACCTGCGGATACCATCTGTGCAGCACCTAACTTTACTTTGCTCACATATATATCCCTGTTGGCAGATAGCACCACCAGGGCCAATACAGTGGTGTTGCCCACAACACCTCTGGGGTGTGACCCTTGTCCCCTCCCCCCCCCCCCACAGTGGCCACTGACAGCTGTCAGGGATGAGAGCCAGGCCTCAGGCCTCTCAAGGCTCTCCAACCACTGTGACTGTGGAGAGTGGGGGGCGGTACCCCCAGGTGCCTGGCACACTTTGAACACTCTCCCTTCCACCAGGTCAGGGATGACACCCTGACCCTGGTCCTCCCCGCTGGGGCTCTGTACCCTCCCTCCAGGAGCGGCACCCCCAGATTTAAAAATTGTCAGGGTGCTTGTAGAGGTAGTCCTGCACAAAAATCCTCCCACCAGTGCAGGGATGTTAATCTGCAACTGGTCTTCCAACCTGGAGTCTGTACCTTCAGGTTGGACCAGGGCCAGGGGTGAAGCGTCCCTCCCCCTGCCCTCTTCTCTGGGGTCCTGCACACCCCAACTAGGAGTGCCCCCCTAGAAGACAACATAGAAGGGACACTGTTAGAAGTAGCCCCTCCCTCCAGGTCAGGGGGGACACCCTAAACCTGGCCTTCCAATCCAGGCTCTGTACCCTTAGATTGAACTGGGGTAAGGGGTGAGTCTCTACCTCCCCTGCCCCTACTCCGAGGGTTCTGCCCCCCCTCAGGGAGAGTACCTCTAGAAATCACCCCAGGGGGGGTGTTTGGGCAAACCGCCCACGCCTTCAGTCCAGGCTTTACACCCTGCAGCTGATCCTCCAGTTCAGGGTCTGTACCCTCAGACTGGACCACTGCCTGGCAACCCAGGACTTCCTGGGGGGCACATCTATCCCCCCACCAGGTCCACACAAGAGTCTGGCTGGTGCAGTTCTCCTGGCCCCTGCCCATCTGTCAGAGTCTGTATTCCCCCAACCCAGAAATGGTCTCACCAAGGTCATTCCTGGGGGGCTCTGCTCTCAGAGCTGACCCCTGACCCTCCAGTTTCTTCACTGGGGTCCACAACCTGTCTGGACTTCTGCACCCCCTCACTAGGAGTGGTACTGCCAGACACCAGAACCTGTGGTCTCTTACCAAGTTCTCCTGAGACTGTGGTGTCTCCCTCAGCAGATGGCCGTATGGCACAGGGGAGGCTCCCCTCTTGGAGTTCCCTCATGGAACCCTCGAGGACCTGGGACTGTGGGACTGGGGGACTGTGTCTCGGGCACCTTGGGCCTCAGCCCATCCCTAATCCCTCTCCTCTGAGACTGGACATGGAGTCCCTCACCCATCCCACTACACTGGGACCTACCTGGGACACTGCAATCCTCCCGTACCTCACCTGGTTGGGAAACACTTAGACCATTCCTCTCAGGAGCACCCCCAAATGCCTATTCAGATTCTCTGGTACTCACCCAGAGGTCTGCCTCCAGTTTAAGTTCCCTGGGGTAGAGAACTCACACTTCACCTGGTGTTGGTGTAGCTCTGGAAAATAAGGACCCGACATATGCTCTCCAGCAATTACTTCACTCAGCCCTTCTAGGAGGCTGGCCTGGTTTGGAGTGGGTACCTTGGGTACTTACACTTTATACCAGGTCCAGTTATCCCTTATTAGTGAAATGTAGTAGTGTTCTTGCAGCTTAGGTTGATAGAGGTAGCTATAACAGAGCAGCTTAGGTTGAACTAGGAGGCATGCAAAGCTCATGCAATACCACTTATAGTTACACAGTACTTATACACAAGTAAAGACAACACTCAGTGTTACCAAAAATAAAGGTATTTTTTGGGTGACACAGTACCAAAAATATCTTAGAGACAATAGTCCATCTGGGGGTAAGTATTATACACAATATATACACTAGACACCAAAATTAGACAAGTAAATAGTCATAGAACAATGCAAAAAATAGGGAATGGGAGAACATGGGTCTAGAATGCAATGGGAGAACATGGGTCTAGGGGCAACACAAACCATATGCTAAGAAAGTGGAATGTGAATCACGCATTCCCCCCTAGAAAAGTGTAGTGTGTGCAGAATCTCTGGGAGAGTAAGAATACAGTAAACGTAAGTGAATGACCCCATCCCAGAGCCCAGAAAAGCAGGAGTAAAGTACTGCAAGTTTCCTTAGGACACACTACACCTCATGATTGGGATTTTGCAGCAGCCACCAAGTGTGCAAAGACCAACTGCTGTATTCCTGGACCTGAAGACCTGCAAAGGAAGGGGCCAAGTCCAGAAGTCAAAAGAAGTTCCAAGAAAGACAGGAGCCCCTGCCAACCCAGAAGAGGGTGCAAAAGCAGAGTCCACAGTTAGTTGAAAACTACAGTCATGCACCCTATAAGGATGCCAGTGGGTTCCTGCAGGATGCAAAGGATGTACCATGAAGTGAAGATTGTTGCAGATGTGATTTTTATGTTGGAAGTCGCCAACAAGCCTTGGCTACGACAAAAGAGCGTTTTGCGTCAAAATGGTGCCCGATGGACCCAGGAGGGACCTGAGGGCCTCATCCCTGTGTGAGGACAAAGAGTGGTCTCTTAGCAATTTAGAGTGCCCTCAGGAAGCCAATCAGCACCCCCATAGGTCCCAGGATCCGGGGAAAAGGGAGGTGCAAAACGCAGTTGATGCAGCACAACAAAGGAAGGTCCGAAACTGCCGGAGAACAACTCAGTGAGTTGAGCATCACAGGATGGAGTGCTGGGGACCTGCGCCAGGCTGTGCACAAAGGAACTTTGCAAATAGTACCCAGAGGTCTCAGGAGGTGAAGAAGACGCAGTACACAAGGGTACCATCGCTCTCAGGGAAGGCAAGGTCTTACCTCCTCCAAATGGCGTCAGCAGGACCTAAGGACAGTTATGTCAATGATGTCCACCCTCTTTGTCCTTAGGAGCACGCTCGTTGCTGTGAGAGGAGTCCATGGGTACGGTTGTCATCTTGGAAGGTGCCTGCTTGGAGCAGGGGAGTGACTCTGTCACTCCATGGGAGATTTCTTTGGTCCTTCTGTGCAGGATGAAGACAGGGAGTCCTCAGAGCATGCACACCTTGGAAACTGTTGCAGTTGCTGACTTGGAGCTGAGGTTGCTGAAGAAAAGTATCTCTTGTGTAGCTGCAGTGCCAGCCTCAGAGAGCTGGTTTTCAGTACTGGGGGTCTATGGTGGAGCCCCCAGGATGCATGGGATTTGCTCCCCAATACCAGATTTGGAATGGGAGGACAATTCCATGATCTTAGACATGTTACATGGCCATAATCGGAGTTACCATTGTGAAACTACACATAGTTATTGACCTACATGTAGCGCACGCTTGTAATGGTGTCCCCGCACTCACAAAGTCTGGCGAAATGGCCCTGAACTATGTGGGGGCACCTTTGCTAGTACAAGGGTGCCCTCACACTTAGTAACTTTGCACCTAACCTTCACCCAGTGAAGGTTAGACATATAGGTGACTTATAAGTTACTTAAGTGCAGTGAAAATGGCCGTGAAATAACATGTGCGTTATTTCACGCAGGCTGCAATGGAATGCCTGTTCAAAGGTTTGTCTGAGCTCCCTATGGGTGGCAAAAGAAATGCAGCAGCCCATATGGACCTCCTGGAACCTCAATGCCCTGGGTACCTAGAACCATATACTAGGGACTTATACTGGGGGGTTCAGTGTGCGAATTGAAATTGGTAAAAGAAGTCACTAATCTACAGTGACAAATGTAAAACTAGAGAGAGCATAAGCACTGAGGTTCTGATTAGCAGAGCCTCAGTGACACAATTAAGCACTACACAGACACAGACATTAGGCCATAAACTATGAGCACTGGGGTCCTGACCAGCACGATCCCAGTGAGAAAGGCAAAAACATACTGACATATAGGTAAAAATGGGGGTAACATGCCAAGGAAGTTGGTACTTTCCTACAGCCCCTCACATGAACTAATCATACTACCCTTCACCCAACCATCCATGAGTCAGCCTTGAACAAGTACCACACATCACTCTCCCGAGACTGGTACGACAGTACCTGACTGTTCCTGACACTCAACCTACACTCTTCTGGGATGTCTCCACACTCCATAACCAGGACTTCTACCTGGGGTGAGCCCCTCTCCCTGTCACTCTCACCTAGGGCCAGTAGAGTGTCCCTCCCATCACGAGGAATATGATCCCCCATGCAAGTTCCCCAATCCACCTCAGGGACCCTTTACATCACTGGAGCAATCTCATACCCCTGAACCTCCTGGTGTGTGTTAACTTCCTTCTTCAAGTAGGGCATGACATCTCTGGGTATGTGCACTTCTTCAGCAGTACTGGATACAAGATTTTTGGTGCCACCATCTGAACTGGATCCAGCTCTCATGGCCTCCAGCCTCAGCTCTTCACAGCACAGCTCTTGAGCTGCAATCCTTTTGTTTTCTAGGGCTAAGGCTCTCTCCTCCTCAGCCCTCTCAATCTCTGTATCTAGCTCTTCCAGCCTCTGGATTTGAGATAGGAGCCATTCACTACTTTCTGTTCTCTCCTCAGGGCCACTACCCTCCTCCTCAGAGTATTCTTCCTCCTCAGACTCAACTGTTATGGTGCTTCCCAGCATTTCATCTCATACTGAAACAAGGCTGTCTCAAAACCCACCTCGGGGACCTTCTTTTCACAGTTAGCCCCCTGCCCTTGCAGAAAGCTTGTAGCTCCCTCTTTGGATAGATCTCCAAGTGCCAGAAGTTGACTTCCATTCTGCAAATGTTTCACAACCAAAAACCAGAGTCCCAAAATATCAACAATATATCTAGGAGGACATCAGTGAACAAAAAGAAAAATCACAAGACAAGTAGTATGTGGTCACGTAGTGGTCTGCACTCAAAACAGTAATGTAAACTTAATCACTGTATGCCATGTACAAATACAAGTTCAATCCCAACCGCTGATCACCAATGTTATAAATGGGGTCTTTGGTTGGCAGTCAGGTAGGTTACCCCCTGTCCAAGCAAGGACCCTCACTCTAGTCAGGGTAAAAGAGAAATACCCTCAGCTAACCCCACTCATCCCCTTCGTAGCTTGGCATGAGCAGGCAGGCTTAACTTCAGAGTGCTAAATGTAAAGTATTTGTACCAACACACATAGGGGGTTATTCTAACTTTGGAGGAGTGTTAATCCGTCCCAAAAGTGACGGTAAAGTGACGGATATACCACCAGCCGTATTACGAGTTCCATAGGATATAATGGACTCGTAATACGGCTGGTGGTAAATCCGTCACTTTTCCGTCACTTTTGGGACGGATTAACACCTCCTCCAAAGTTAGAATAACCACATAGTTACTCAATGAAAACACTACAAGATGAAACAACACAGGTTGAGAGAAATAGAGAATATTTATCTAAACAAAAAAATAACAAAACGACAAAAATCCACCATACAAAAGTCAAGTTATTAATTAAAATGTAAAAAGAGTCTTCATGTTCTTTTAAACACAACGCTAATGTTGTTAGCATGAAAATGTACCCGGGTCACTTCATAGTAACCTGCATGGGTGAGTGGGCATTGAAGGAGGTAAGCAGTGCGTCTATTTCTCACCCGCAAGCGAGGTCGTGCGTCGTTTCTCCTACTCTGGTCCAACCGGCGTGTATTGTTTCTTTCCCTGCTGGAGAGAGATGCGTTGATCCGGACAAAACACCTCAGGTCCGGCCAGGCTTGCATTGTTTTTCCATGCCCAATGATTTTGCATCGTTGCAGCCTTCGTATGCGGTGCCGAGCGTCGTTTCTCCAGACACGCTGCAAGCGCTGCGTTGATTTCAGCCACGGAGATGGCAGTGCGTCGTTTCTTTAGCTGCTCTCAGTGCTTGCATCGGGAATTTCCCCCCGGGGCGATCTGTACGTGAATTTCCAACCTTGGTCCACCAGCTTCACCTATCACGGCCCCAGGAACTGGATAGGGCACCCCTTGGCAGGGCAGGAGTCTCAGCAACGGCTCCAGGTGCTGATAGAGAGAAGTTGTTGCTGTCCCTGAGACTTCAACAGCAGGAGGCAAGCTCAGTTTCAAGCCCTTGGAGAGTTCTTCACAAGCAGGAAGGCACACAAAGTCCACTCTTTGTCCTCTTGCACAGGCAGAAGCAGCAACTGCAGGATATCTCCACAAAGCGCAGTCACAGGCAGGGCAGCTCTTCTTCCTCAGCTCTTCAGCTCTTCTCCAGGGAGAGGTTCCTCTTGGTTTCCAGAAGTGATATAAAGTCTATAGTTTTGGGTGCCCTCCTTATACCCATTTTTCCCTTTGAAGTAGGCTCACTTCAAAGAAAAGTCTCTCTTGTTTGTGAAATCCTGCATTGCCCAGGCCAGGCCCCAGACACACACCAGAGGGTTGGAGACTGCATTGTTTGAGGGCAGGCATAGCCCTTTCAGGTGTGAGTGACCACTTGTCCCCTCCCTCCTAGCACATAGGGCTCATCAGGATTGCAGGCTACATCCCAGCTTCCTTTGTGTCACTGTCTAGAGAGAGGTGCAAACAGCCCAACTGTCAAACTGACCCAGACAGGGAATCCACAAACAGGCAGAGTCACAGAAATGGTTTAAGCAAGAAAATGCCCACTTTCTAAAAGTGAACACACTTAGGGGCAACCCAGTATTCTCCTAGGAACTGGGTACAGACAATGTCTCACTCAAAAATGCTCCTAGAGGAAATATTTAGATATATTGTGCATTCATATTATGCAGTCTTCAATTAACGGATAAGACGACTCCGTACTGTTAAAATCCAATATATTACTCAATAGGATTCAGGAAGTTCAAACACATGTACAATTCCAATGAATATCCATTTCATAAACAACAACACTGTATTTAATCCCTCTAAATTATAAGATTGAATCCCAACTGCAGATCCAGGAAGAGGTTATAATCCTCCTCACGACACAGTTCTGCACAATAATTGCCTGGCTTTCAGTCCCAGTTCAAGCAATATCATGGACTTTCAATTTAGCTTGTGAAATGAGAAGATAATGTCGACGTTTCGGCCTGTAGTGGCAATCAGAGGTCCGTCAGACCATCATCAGGACACAGTGTTGTTAAATAATACCTATACATAAGAAAAATTAATTAATTAATTGCAATCTATTTAATCACACCATGTGTACCGCCTGTTGAACCCCAAAAAACACCAAAACAGAGGTGAGGATACTAGTATAAGCCACCCCCTATAGCACAAGCAAAGTTCAAAAAATACTTTAAAAACAAAGCAAACGTGCACCAAAAAGGACACTGTGTCAGGCTCATAACTAGAATAGCTATATTCTGCTACTTACAACAGGTTGCAAAAATAGGCTCTGTAGCAACACACCAGGAGACCTCAACCTATAAGCCCAGGTAAACAAATCTACAAAGATTAAAATATTAGAATTGCTTAACAGTCATACAACATGAACTCTAGAAAAACTTTGCCTCCATTGCAGTGTACTCATACCTTTTAAATATGGGACTTCTAGTGTCTGTCTCCATCCACATCCGCTCAAAACATGCGAGTCAGAATCAAATATTGCTGGCCTTCCTGGTGAGTTTAACCTCTTCGCTGTCAGGCCTTTTCCCCCTCCTGTGCCGAGCCTTTTTTTGGCTATTTAGGGCAGTTAGCCCTGGTGCCTAGAGGTTTCTACCCCCCCACCCCCCAACCCCCCCTGGGGAGCGACCCTTGCCTACGGGGTTGCTCCCCTTGCGTAACATTGGTGCAAAAAAAAAATCCCCGGTGCCTAGTTGTTTCTGCCCAGATTGACCTAAAATCGGCCGATCTGCCCCCAAAGGGGGCAGAAATGGCCTAAATACAATGTGCCCCTCCAGGGGACCGACCCTTGCCTAAGGGGTCGCTCCCCATCTGTAAAACAACAACAACAACAAAAAATCCCCGATGCCTAGTGGTTTCTGCCCCCCTTGGGGGCAGATCAGCCTAACTAAAATAGGCTGATCTGCCCCCCGGGGGGCAGAAATGGCCTAAAATAAATTTGCCCCCAAGGGGAACTACCCTTGCCTAAGGGGTCGCTCCCATTGCGTGAAATTCACGGGAAAAAAAAAACTCCCTGGTGTCTAGTGGTTTCTGTCCCCCTTGGGGGCAGATTGGCCTCATAAAAATAGGCCAATCTGCCCCCAAGGGGAGCAGAAATGGCCTAAATATAATGTGCCACCTATGGGAGCGACCTTTGCCTAAGGGGTCGCTCCACACCTCAAAAATAGAAAACAAAACAAAAAAAAATACTCCCTGGTGCCTAGAGGTTTCTGTCCCCCCTGGGGGCAGAAAAGACCTTTAAAAAAAAATGCCCCCCCTGGGAGCGACCCTTGCCCAAGGGGTCACTCCCTCATGCCAATTTCATTTGAAAATAAACATCCCTGGTGTCTAGTGGGCGTTTTGACAGCCGGATTGCTTGCAATCCGGCTGCCAAAACGCTGAGGGAGACTTCAAAGGGAAGGAAATAACTTTCCTTCCCTTTGAAGTCTCTCGGCCTCCTCCACGTGATCGGAAGAGAAATGCTTTTGCATTTCTCTTCCGACTGCGCTGGAAGCTGAGCTTCCAGCGTGATGGGAGGAGGCCTTTTGACAATCAGTGTGCGCTCGTGCGCTGATGTCACGGGGGGTGGGAGGGGTCAGGGGTGGAAGGGGAAGGGCTTCCCCTTCCATCCCTGCCTTGGGGGGGTGGGGGGAACCCCACAGATGGAGCGCTAGCGCTCTCTCTCGGCTCAGTGCACAGGACGTAATGGTTACGTCCTGGGCACACGAGCACTGTGCCTCAGGACGTAACCATTACGTCCTGGGCACAGAAGGGGATAAATAATGAAGTGAAAGGTCATGTGACGATTCCAGTGACTATGGTGGCCATCTTAAACTGGTAAAAATGCCTAACTAATACCCTGAGTTTGGAAACTGCTGTAAGTACAGTAAGTATACTGTTGTCGACCTCCGTAAGTTCATAAATAAAATATCGAGCTGGGCCATCAGCTCAGTCCATGTTAGTAAGATCCACACGCTGTCTGTCTCCAGAGCATTCATGTAGTCACATGTCACATGACCAATGCAGTAACTGTGGCGGCCATCTATAAATGTAATGATGGCCCATCTAAATACTCTCCAATACTAAATCCCATGTCGCGTGGGCTCTCATTGTCCTAAATGAGACTACTGGATTTCTAGGCAGCAGGATCGATAACGGTGTGGGGGACTGAGTCTGACCCACGTGTAAGGAACTCTGTCACCCTAAATCCGGTTTTTGCTCCGGCTAACTAGCAGTGCCTCATTTCTCCCACGAAGAAGAAATGATTTGGCAGCCGAGCACATGACATCTTTGGAACTTCTCAGGGAAGTCGTTGTTACTCAGATCCAAACCAACTCTCTCATTTACAATATGATCTCATATACAAATGACAAAGACAGTATAAGTTTTATATAATGTTTTAATAAAACAACTGTATTTTAGATATTAAGGCGTGAGCCGCGATAACCAGAACAATACAGCACAGTAGGATTGAAATAGTCACCAGGAGAGTAAAACATAAGAACAAAGCTATCATCGTGCCTAACAGTTTCTACTCTCCCTCTGCTTGTTCTATTTTAGAGCACAGCATGTTAAGCTTCTAGCTTGCCTTTCAGAATCACTGGGGAGACATCAGCCCTCATACCTGAGCAAAGGCCTGTGATCTTGGTTCAGCATCTGCAACGAGGCAGTCAGCGTCCAGTTGTGGTTCCCTGGTCGGAATCTCCCTCCCTAAATCTACTTTCACAACCCTGCTGTAGGTAGCCCAAGAGTCTAGCTTATCCACAGAACAAATAGAAAAGACCCAACCAATTATTGTCAGGGCATAATTAGCCATCAACCGCAACAACCAATACAACTAAATGTCAGAAATGAAAGTACAGATAAAGGGACTCACAGCCCTCATACCAACCATAAGAAAGAAAAGGACACAATAGGAAACCCTGAAAGGGACCGGACCCTCTCTAGTAGAGCTGCTAGATATCGATTCAGTGTCCGCAAAATGTAGGCACAGAACCATGAAAGGCGGGTCTGGTGAAGGAGGGCTTAGAGAAAGCATCCAGTAAGCCCCCCAGGATGTATTTAGTTACATGCTGGCTTTTAGGAACCAGACAGCCCGCTTCAGGAAGCTCACCCAAGAAATCCTTGAAGTAAGCCAGGAGTGCATGAAATGCTGGTATGACCAGAATGCCACTCTGGTTGGGTTTCAGCCTGGCCAGAAAGTGTGGGTCATGGCCCCAGTGGGGCCTCGTGCCCTCCAATACAAGTGGACTGGGCCTTTTGAGGTGGTGGAGTGCAAAAGTGAGGTCACCTGTCTGGTGAACTTGTGGACTCCAAGGAACCCTTTAAGGGTCCTGTATGTGAACCGCTTCAAACCTCACTTTGAGAAGTCTGAATTGACAATGCTCCTAGCAACAGATGATGGGGTGGAGGAAGAGAGTGAGCCTCTTTCTGACCTCCAGTCTGCTCAGGTGAAAGATGGGTCTGTGGAGTGTGTGAACCTCTCCCCCTCACTGACCTCAGAGCAACAGAGGGACTGTCGCCAGGTGTTCAAACAGTTTGCCTCATTATTTTCCTTGGTCCCAGGTATCACTCATTTGTGTACACATGATGTGGACAGTGGGGGCAGTCCACCTGTAAAACACAAAATTTACAGGGTGACTGACAAGGTCAGGGCTAGAATTAAGGATAAGGTTTCCAAAATGTTAGCACTAGGGGTTATTGACTTCTCCAGTAACTCCTGAGTCAGTCTAGTGGTCTTGGCCCCAAAAGCTGCTGCCCCTGGTGCCACTCCAAAACTCAGATTCTGTGTGAACTACTGTGGACTCAATGCCATTACGAAGACTGATGCGCACCACATCCCCGGAGCTGATGAGCTCATTGATCGTTTGGGAGCTGCCATGTTTCTCAGCATGTTTGATCTAACTGAGGGGGGCCGAGGAGAGGTCTGCATTTTCTACCCCAGATGGGCACTACCAGTTCATGGTGATGCTCTTGGGGATGAAAAATGCCCCTGCCACCTTTCAGAGGTTGGTCAACCAGGCTTTGGCTGAGTTGAACGACTTCAGTGCAGCCTACCTGAATGGCATTGCTGTGTTCAGCTCCTTCTGGGAGGAACACTTGCGCCACCTCTGCAAAGTGTTGGTTGCTCTGCAGATGGCAGGCCTCACTGTTAAGGTGAGTAAATCCCAAACAGGGTAGGGTTTTGTGGTGAACTTGGGACACCAGGTAGGGAGTGGCTAGGTGGTACCCTACAAACAAAGATTGACACAATTCTGACTTGGGAGCCCCCCAGACCCAGACTGAGGTGAGAGCCTTTTTAGGTCTCACAGGATACTATAGGAGGTTTGTCATGGCACTATTCTTGCTCCCTTGACTGAGTTAACCTCCAAAAAGCAACTCAAAAAGGTAATCTGGTCTGCAAGACAGCTTTTGTTGCCCTGACGGCAGCCATGTTCAGGGCACCCGTGCTGTAGACTCCTGACTTCTCCAAGGATATTGTCATGCAGACTGATGCTTCAGAACATTGTGTGTGAGCAGTACTTGCACAGCTAAATGAAGAGGGCCTAGACTAGCCTTTAGCCTTCATTAGTAGGAGGTTACTTCCCCGGTAACATAAGTGGAGTGCAATTGAGCGAGTAGCTTTTGCTGTGGTCTGGGTGCTGAAGAAGCTAAGACCCTACGTGTTTGGGGCTCACTTCCTGGTTCAGATAGACCACAGGCCCCTCAGATAGTTAATGCAGATGAGGGGTCAGAACCCCAAACTTTTGAGGTGGTCTATCTACAGCGAATGTACTTCCTGGTGGAACACTGCCCTGAACAGAACTCGCCAATGCAGATGGTCTGTCCAGATCCTTTGACCCTAGTGATGAGAAATCCCATGAGATTAGATAGTTCTCCCCACTTTCAGTTGGGGGGGGGGCATGTGTTAAACTTGCCATCCTTGGCATAGTCTCCCCGGTCTTTTTTGCCTCTGCTTCCTGTGTTTTGACTGTGTGCTGGACTTGTTTTTGTTGTTTTTGGAACTCTGGGCACTTTACCACTGCTGACCAATGCTAAAGTGCAAGTGCTCCCTATGTAAATTGCGTGTGTAATTGGCGTTTCCATGATTGGCATATTTGATTTGCTAGTAAGTCCCTAGTAAAGAGCACTAGAGGTGCCCAGGACCTGTAAATCATATGCAGCTAGTGGGCCTGCAGCAGTGATTGTGCCACCCACGAGTAGCCCTGTAAACATGGATCAGACCTGCTACTGCAGTGCCTGTGTGTACAGTTCTAAAGTGCCAGTTAGGCCCAAACTTTCCCTTTCTGTACATGTAAGGTAACCCTAAGGTAGGCTCTAGGTAGCCTTTTTGTACATGTAAGGTACCCCTACGGCAGGCCCTAGGTAGCCTCATGGGAAGGGTGCAGTGTATGTTAAAGAAAGAACATGTACTGATGCGTTTTACATGTCCTAACAGTGAAATACTGCCAAATTTGTTTTTCACTATTGCAAGGCCTATCTCTCTGATAGGTTAACATTGGGACTGTCTTTAAATGTCTTTTGTGCTACTGACACTTTAAAAATACATATTTTGGTAAAGTTGGTTTTTAAATTGTCAGTTTCAAAATGCCACTTTTAGAAAGTGGGTATTTTCTTGCTTAAACCATCCTGTGCCTGCTTGTGTATTCTCTGTCTGGGTCAGACTGGCAGTTGAGCTGTTTTTGAAACTCTACTAGACAGTGACACAAAGGGAGCTGGGGTGTAGCCTGCATATCCTGATGGGCCATCTGGGCTAGAGTGGAGGGAGGAGTTGACACTTACACCTGAATGGGCTGTGCCTGCCCTCACACAATGCAGTATCCAACCCCCTGGTGTGTGTTTGGGGACAGGTCTGGGCAAGGCAGGATCTTGTGAACAACATAGACTTTTCTTTGAAGCTTGCCTCCTTCAAAGGTAGAAACGGATATAAATAGTGGCCCCAAAACCCCAGACTTTTAGATTACTTCTGGAACCAGGAACCTCTGCCAAGGAGAAGAGCTGAAGTGGGGGACTGCCCCATTGCTTGTGACTGTGCTTTGCCGGGTTGCCTTGCAGTTGCTGCTTCTGCCTGAAAGAGGACAAAGACTGGACTTTGTGGTATATTCTTGTTTGTGAAGTGTCTCCAAGGGATTGGACTCAGCTTGCCTCCTGTTTTGAAGTCTCAAGGCCATCAAAGACTTTCTCTGCCAGCATCTGGACTCTCTTCTGAGACTACTACCCTGCCAAGTGGTGCCCTATCCAGTCCCTGGGCCATAGAAAGGTGAAGCAGTGGAGCCAAGGTGGGAATCCATGCAAAGGCCCTGTGCAGGGAAACGTTTGATGCACTACCTGCAATGCGGCTCTAAAAACGATGTGCCACCGGCACACAAGTCCGCCACACCAAAGGTCAGTGATAAACTGGCAAAAACAAAACCTCCACCGTCACGCCAACAGAAATATGCCCATGCTATCACGACCCACAAATCCACATGGCGGTCTTTCAACCGCGGTATTCCATTGGCGGTACACGCCGACAAGATCAAAATACACACACACATACAAAACACAGCCACATTGGACAATTCGAAATACACACACCTGATACACATACACACACCACACCCACACACCCAATACAATATAAAACACACACCCACATCACCCACAAACCCCTACGACCAAAATTTTTCCGAAAGAAGGTCAGAGAGAGACACCACCATCCACAAACTAGCAGCCACAGGCACTCAACACCATCACCCACACAACTTCCACGCACAAAACACCACACGCCACTACATATCACCACACTTATTACCACACACACCACCCCACACATCACCTACACCACCCCATGGCACGGCAAAGACACCCCAGGTTCTCGGAGGAGGAGCTCAGGGTCATGGGGGAAGAAATCATCCGGGTAGAGCCACAGCTATTTGGATCCCAGGTGCAGCACACCTCCATAGCTAGGAAGATGGAGCTATGGCAAAGAATAGTCGACAGGGTCAACGCAGTAGGACAGCACCCAAGAAATCGGGACGATATCAGGAAGAGGTGGAACGACCTACGGGGGAAGGTGCGATCCGTGGTCTCAAGACACCACATCGCGGTACAGCGGACTGGCGGCGGACCCCCACCTCCTCACCCACAACTAACAACATGGGAGGAGCAGGTCTTGGCGATTCTGCATCCTGAGGGCCTCGCAGGAGTCGGTGGAGGAATGGACTCTGGTAAGTCAAAGCTTTACTATTACATCCCCCACCCTACCTGCATGCTATCACAGACCCCCACCCTCGCCCCCTCCCCTATCACTCCAACTCCTCACAAATGTACTACTAACACAAACCACACATCCCAACACCAAGCCCTGCATGACACAACAAAGCATGGACACCCATCACTAAAGCATGCCCACTGCACATACCCATAACACCCCCCTCAACCATCATCACACAAGCCCCCAAACAGGAATGCTAGCACTGAGGTACACGGTCACCCACCCACTGCAGACCATGACACACACAGATGCAATAATCATGCTTTTACACCCCTGCAGGACCATTACCCAACGTCACCAGACAGGAGGGTCCAGTCATCACCCCACCCACAGAAGAGGCCCACAGTGATGACAGCAGCTCTGTCCAACTGGATCCAGATGACCAGCCCGGACCATCGTGGGCCTCAGGACAGTCGGTTCCCCTCACACAGGCACAGCCCACCATAGACCTTCCACCCTCTGGTAACATCAGCACAGCACAGCACCCACCAAGCGGGCCCATACCTCCATCCCCAGGACTCGTCAATCAGCTGTGTGTCCACCACTACAGGGAACCCAGGATAACCCACCACCCCAACAACAACAGGGACCTGGGGGCAGTGGCAGTGGGCACAAGGTCCAGGGGACGGAGGCACAGGAACACAAGGGAACTGGGAGGGCTGCCGTGCGACAGGGGGCGGACAGGCCTAGGGAACCCACTCTCCACGAGGCCCTCTCCTCCATCATGGGAGCATACCACCACTCCCAGGAGACAATGGCAATGGTCCTGGCCAAGTTTCAGGAGACCCAGCGCATGCAGGAGGAACAGTATTTGGGATTCAGGGAGGAACTCAGAACCATCAGCTCCGCCCTGGGCACCATCGTAGGGGTGCTGAAGGAAATACTTAACACCAGGAGGGACACTGTGGCACTCCAAGGGGCCCCTGACACTAGCATGGATGATGAACTGCCCACCACCTCTGCTGGCGCTAGTGGACAGGAGGCACCACCACAGGACCACCACACCAGCACCCCACACCCTGCAGATGGAGAACCACCCGCAAGCGGTCCCTGAGATCCAGGAACAAGACAGAGCACGATGCCAAGACCCCCGCCAAGAAATTAGACCACCCTGATTGTCAAACCACTGTCCCACTTTGTAACCCTGTCCATACTGGAACTGCCCCAGCTCCACTTCCTATGCCCATATGGGCAATGCACCTGTGAGACTAATAGACTGGACCCTGCCATGGACATTCCTCCACCATCACGCCTCACCATTTTACAACCCCCCTCCAATATTGAGCACTTCAATAAACACCCTTGAAGCACAAAACAATCTGGAGTCATCCTGTGATTTCGAAAATGTGTATTAGCAATGACAGTGACAAAATGCTTTTTCAAATGTAATGTCAACATACCTATGTCACACATCTCAAGTCCATGAGGAATCTAAGCAGATGACACACGTTGGAAACCACACCTGTGAAACCGTAAGGCAAATGTACAACTCAGTGACCATATACTGGTTGAAATCGACAGACAGGATAGAGGTAGAAGTGTTAAAGTACTTGTAGTAGGCAGGAATGTTTTCTCACCTGTGTGTAACTGGAAATATTGCTGGATAACTGAGTCCCTGTTGTCAATGTCTTCTTCCTCTGCTTCCTCCTCATCACTGTCCACAGGCTCCAGAGCTGCCACAACACCATCATCTGGACCATCCTCCTGCAGAAAAGGCACCTGTCGTCGCAAAGCCAAGTTGTAAAGCATACAGCAGGCCACGATGATCTGGCACACCTTCTTTGGTGAGTAGAATAGGGAACCACCTGTCATATGGAGGCACCTGAACCTGTCCTTCAGGAGGCCGAAGGTGCGTTCGATCATCCTCCTAGTCCCCCATGGGCACATTGTAGCGTTCCTCTGCCCTGGTCCTGGGATTCCTCACTGGGGTCAGTAGCCATGACAGGTTGGGGTAACCAGAGTCCCCTAACAGCCACACCCAGTGCCTCTGGAGTTGACCCATCACATAAGGGATGCTGCTATTCCGCAGGATGTAGGCGTCATGCACAGAGCCAGGGAACATAGCATTTACCTGGGAGATGTACTGTTCTGCCAAACATACCATCTGTACATTCATGGAATGATAACTCTTCCGGTTCCTGTACACCTGTTCACTCCTGTGGGGGGGGACCAGAGCTACATGGGTCCCATCAATGGCACCTATGATGTTGGGGATATGTCCAAGGGCATAGAAGTCACCTTTAACTGTAGGCAAGTCCTCCACCTGAGGGAAAACGATGTAGCTCCGCATGTGTTTCAGAAGAGCAGACAACACTCTGGACAACAGGTTGGAAAACATAGGCTGGGACATCCCTGATGCCATGGCCACTGTTGTTTGAAATGACCCACTTGCCAGGAAATGGAGTACTGACAGCACCTGCACTTGAGGGGGGATTCCTGTGGGATGGCGGATTGCTGACATCAGGTCAGGCTCCAACTGGGCACACAGTTCCTGGATTGTGTCACGGTCAAACCTGTAGGTGATGATCAAACTTCTTTCCTCCATTGTCGACAGGTCCACCAGCGGTCAGTACACTGGAGGATACCGCCATCTCCTCACATGTCCCAGTGGACGGTGCCTAGGAAGGACAACAGCGAGCACAGAGTCAAACAACTCAGAGGTATGTACCCACAGTCTACACAGAACACCATTCATACTCAAAATGTGGCCTGTATTTGTGTTGTGAGACACGGCCTAGGTATGTGTGACGGAGTTGGTAATTAGGCCATGTGGGCCCCAGAAATGGCGGCTGACTGACCTCTAAACTGGGACAATGGGATGTGAGGTAACTGCGCTGGTGTTGTACACCGTCGCGGTAGGCGGTCGAAGACCGCAACGCAATGCTGCATTGGTTAACATTGGACCCTATGGGTCCCAGGAGCCAATTACGATGTACGCCGGCGGTGATGGTACGCACTGCCATGCACGTGACCGCCGCGGACGTGACCGCCATTTTCTATCTGTTCAATCACTCTATACCTGATCTTCGACAGGAGAGGACCTACACTGCAAGTGCTGCTGTGACCTCGGTCTGGAAGAGACAATGGCTCATGCGTCTGGGGAAAGGGGCCCTGCCTTCACTGTAGAGGAGTTGGAGAAGCTCGTGGACGGGGTCCTCCCCCAGTACACGCTACTCTACGGTCCTCCAAACCAACAGATAAGTACACAGGGAGCACATTGTATGGGCTATGCCTGTGTGGAGAGAGCTGGTTGTAAGAATGAAGGGGGCACAGTTCTGCATGCATGAAGGACTGTGAATGCATGTGCCACATGGCAAGGGTAGGGATGTGGCCACTCACTTAGACGGTGCAGTTGGTAATGAATTCTCTTCTTCCCCTGTACATGTCATGTAGGTCAGCGCCCACCAGAAGAAGGATATTTGGCGTGCCATCGCCAAGGACGTCCGGACCCTGGGGGTCCACCACAGACGGAGCACCCACTGCCGGAAAAGATGGGAGGACATTCGCCGCTGGAGCAAGAAGACGGCGGAGGCTCAGCTGGGGATGGCCTCCTAACATGGGAGGGGTGCCTGTCGAACCATGAACCCCCTGATGTTCCGGATCCTGGCGGTGGCCTACCCTGAGTTGGATGGGCGCTTGAGGGCATCACAGCAGACACAAGGGGGTGAGTACAACATCATTCAGCGGACTTTGCTTGCAGTGAAGGTGTCTGGGTGGGGGAGGAGGGCTGTGGGTTTCCCTAGGCCAGGGCGAGTTCCGTAGGCTAGGCCCCTCCGTAATGCAGGCCATGTGGCACCCCACCCCACCTCTGTAGAGTGCCAAGTACAGGTATTCATGCTCCTGTGTCATCTAAGTGTGCAGATGTCGTCCATAGCCATGTAGGCCATATCCCAGGAATTGCATCTGTAGAGTCCAACAGCGCAACGTAGTGCTGGGGGCTGCTGTGTCTGTATTGTCCGCCAACGGTAGCGGTAAGTCATGCACTCAACCTGTCTTTCTTCTGTCGTCCACCCCCTTTTTGTGGTCTCCCTGTTCTTGTGTGCATCAGCATCATCAGGCGGAGGTACAGTGGCACCGGAGCACGAGGGAGCTGCATCCCACATGGCTATGGAGGGCCACACCACAGACTCAGAATACACCAGTGGGAGGGAGGGCGAGGGGAGCACCACGGCGGTCACAGGATCTGCAACCAGCGGCACAGACTCGTCCTCCGATGGGAGCTCCCTTGTGGTGGCGGCAAAATCTGTGCCCCCCACTTCTACAGGTACAGCCGCCACCCCCCCTACCAGCACCGCCCTCCCAGCAGCCCCTCAGCCTTGGCCCCGTGCCCGCTCACCCAGGAGGGTGGGCATCACCTTCGCCCCAGGCACCTCAGCCCCTGCCCCTGTCACCTCTGCTGCCCTCAGTGAGGAGGCCATTGACCTCCTCAGGTCCCTCACTGTTGGGCAGTCTACCATTTTGAATGCCATCCAGGATGTAGAAATGGAATTGCAACACACAAATGCATTCCTGGAGGGCATTCATTCTGGTCAGGCTGCCCTTCATCAAACCATGCAAACTCTGGCCTCAGCACTGATGGCAGCCATTGTCCCTGTATCTAGCCTCCCCCCTCCAACTTCCTCCACCCAGACCCAATCCCCTGTACCCCAGCCTATCCCAAGCACACCATCATACCAGCCTGAGGAATGGCAAGAGTAGAATGAACATGCAAAAGGTCAGCATAGTGTATTGAAAAGTGGTCTATCCAGAATGCAGGTGGTATAAAATGATTAGTCTGGGTAGTGGCCTCGGCATGGCCATTAGCTCTCCAGCTAATTCTTACTGTACCCTACAGCCTGAAAAATTCTCAGATGGTAATCATAGTAATTTGTTTTTATATAGTCCTTCTTGATGGAAGTCTGCTATTTATATTTTCTGTAAATATAAGGTCTTAATATTACTCAGTTTAACAAATTTACTAACATCGAAAAGATAGAAGGCTGTTTACTTGAATTTAAACTCATGGCCTTGACTGCATATTTTAGCAATTGTTCTCCATCTCACTGAGCCATCCTTCTAATGAGCCATACATTTAGAGACTTGGGGGCTCATTAAAACATTGGCGGTAAAAGCCGCTTACCGCCGTGCAGAAGACTGCCAACACACCGCCGCGGCCATGGAAATCCGCCACAGCTATTACGACCAACATCTCGAAATCCGACAAAATTCAAACACCCACACAAGTCCGCCACACCAAAGGTCAGTGATAAACTGGCGAAAACAAAACCTCCACCGTCACGCCAACAGAAATATGCCCATGCTATCACGACCCACAAATCCACGCGGCCGTCTTTCAACCGCGGTATTCCATTGCCGGTACACACCGACGCGCTCAAAATACACACACACATTCAAAACACAGCCACATTGGACAATTCGAAATACACACACCTGATACACATACACACACCACACCCAATACAATATAAAACACACACACACATCTCCCACAAACCCCTACGACAAAAAATGTTCCGAAAGAAGGCCAGAGAGAGACACCACCATCCACAAACTAGCAGCCACAGGCATCAACACCATCACCCACACAACTTCCATGCACAAAACACCACACACCACTACATATCACCACACTTATCACCACACACACCACCCCACACATCACCTACACCACCCCATGGCACGGCAAAGACACCCCAGGTTCTCGGAGGAGGAGCTCAGGGTCATGGTGGAGGAAATCATCTGGGTAGAGCCACAGCTATTTGGATCCCAGGTGCAGCACACCTCCATAGCTAGGAAGATGGAGCTATGGCGAAGAATAGTCGACAGGGTCAACGCACTAGGAGAGCACCCAAGAAATTGGGATGACATCAGGAAGAGGTGGAACGACCTACGGGGGAAGGTGCGATCCGTGGTCTCAAGACACCACATCGCGGTACAGCGGACTGGCGTCGGACCCCCACATCCTCACCCACAACTAACAACATGGGAGGAGCAGGTCTTGGCGATTCTGCATCCTGAGGGCCTCGCAGGAGTCGGTGGAGGAATGGACTCTGGTAAGTCAAAGCTTTACTATTACATCCCCCACCCTACCTGCATGCTATCACAGACCCCCACCCTCGCCCCCTCCCCTATCACTCCAACTCCTCACAAATGTACTACTAACACAAACCACACATCCCAACACCAAGCCCTGTATGACACAACAAAGCATGGACACCCATCACTAAAGCATGCCCACTGCACATACCCATAACACCCCCCTCAACCATCATCACACAAGCCCCCACACAGGAATGCTAGCACTGGGGTACACGGTCACCCACCCACTGCACACCATGACACACACAGATGCAATAATCATGCTTTTACACCCCTGCAGGACCACTACCCAACATCACCAGACAGGAGGGTCCAGACATCTCCACCCCACCCACAGAAGAGGCCCACAGTGATGACAGCAGCTCTGTCCAACTGGATCCAGATGACCAGCCCGGACCATCGTGGGCCTCGGGACAGTCAGTTCCCCTCACACAGGCACTGCCCATCACAGACCTTCCACCCTCTGGTAACACCAGCACAGCACCCTGCCAGCAGGCCCATACCTCCGTCCCCAGGATACGTCAATCAGCTGTGTGTCCACCACTACAGGGAACCCAGGATAACCCACCACCCCAACAACAACAGGGACCTGGGGGCAGTGGCAGTGGGCACACGGTCCAGGGGACGGAGGCACAGGAACACAGGGGAACTGGGATGGCTGCCGTGCGACAGTGGGCGGACAGGCCAAGGGAACCCACTCTCCACGAGGCCCTCTTCTCCATCATGGGAGCATACCACCACTCCCAGGAGACGATGGCAACGGTCCTGGCCAAGTTTCAGGAGACCCAGCGCATGCAGGAGGAACAGTATTTGGGGTTCAGGGAGGAACTCAGAACCATCAGCCCCGCCCTGGGCACCATCGTAGGGGTGCTGAAGGAAATACTTAACACCAAGAGGGACACTGTGGCACTCCAAGGGGCCCCTGACACTAGCATGGACAATGAACTGACTACCACCCCTGCCGGCGCTAGTGGACAGGAGGCACCACCACAGGACCACTACACCAGCACCCCACCCCCTGCAGATGGAGAACCACCCCGCAAGCAGTCCCTGAGATCCAAGAACAAGACAGAGCACGATGCCAAGACCCCCGCCAAGAAATTAGACCACCCTGATTGTCAAACCACTGTCCCACTTTGTAACCCTGTCCATATTGGAACTGCCCCAGCTCCACTTCCTATGCCCATATGGGCAATGCACCTGTGAGACTAATAGACTGGACTCTGCCATGGACATTCCTCCACCATCATGCCTCACCATTTTACAACCCCCCTCCAATATTGAGCACTTCAATAAACACCCTTGAAGCACAAAACAATCTGGAGTCATCCTGTGATTTCGAAAATGTGTATTAGCAATGACAGTGACAAAATGCTTTTTCAAATGTAATGTCAACATACCTATGTCACACATCTCAAGTCCATGAGGAATCTAAGCAGATGACACACGTTGGAAACCACACCTGTGAAACCGTAAGGCAAATGTACAACTCAGTGACCATATACTGGTTGAAATCGACAGACAGGATAGAGGTAGAAGTGTTAAAGTACTTGTAGTAGGCAGGAATGTTTTCTCACCTGTGTGTAACTGGAAATATTGCTGGATAACTGAGTCCCTGTTGTCAATGTCTTCTTCCTCTGCTTCCTCCTCATCACTGTCCACAGGCTCCAGAGCTGCCACAACACCATCATCTGGACCATCCTCCTGCAGAAAAGGCACCTGTCGTCGCAAAGCCAAGTTGTAAAGCATACAGCAGGCCACGATGATCTGGCACACCTTCTTTGGTGAGTAGAATAGGGAACCACCTGTCATATGGAGGCACCTGAACCTGTCCTTCAGGAGGCCGAAGGTGCGTTCGATCATCCTCCTAGTCCCCCATGGGCACATTGTAGCGTTCCTCTGCCCTGGTCCTGGGATTCCTCACTGGGGTCAGTAGCCATGACAGGTTGGGGTAACCAGAGTCCCCTAACAGCCACACCCAGTGCCTCTGGAGTTGACCCATCACATAAGGGATGCTGCTATTCCGCAGGATGTAGGCGTCATGCACAGAGCCAGGGAACATAGCATTTACCTGGGAGATGTACTGTTCTGCCAAACATACCATCTGTACATTCATGGAATGATAACTCTTCCGGTTCCTGTACACCTGTTCACTCCTGTGGGGGGGGACCAGAGCTACATGGGTCCCATCAATGGCACCTATGATGTTGGGGATATGTCCAAGGGCATAGAAGTCACCTTTAACTGTAGGCAAGTCCTCCACCTGAGGGAAAACGATGTAGCTCCGCATGTGTTTCAGAAGAGCAGACAACACTCTGGACAACAGGTTGGAAAACATAGGCTGGGACATCCCTGATGCCATGGCCACTGTTGTTTGAAATGACCCACTTGCCAGGAAATGGAGTACTGACAGCACCTGCACTTGAGGGGGGATTCCTGTGGGATGGCGGATTGCTGACATCAGGTCAGGCTCCAACTGGGCACACAGTTCCTGGATTGTGTCACGGTCAAACCTGTAGGTGATGATCAAACTTCTTTCCTCCATTGTCGACAGGTCCACCAGCGGTCAGTACACTGGAGGATACCGCCATCTCCTCACATGTCCCAGTGGACGGTGCCTAGGAAGGACAACAGCGAGCACAGAGTCAAACAACTCAGAGGTATGTACCCACAGTCTACACAGAACACCATTCATACTCAAAATGTGGCCTGTATTTGTGTTGTGAGACACGGCCTAGGTATGTGTGACGGAGTTGGTAATTAGGCCATGTGGGCCCCAGAAATGGCGGCTGACTGACCTCTAAACTGGGACAATGGGATGTGAGGTAACTGCGCTGGTGTTGTACACCGTCGCGGTAGGCGGTCGAAGACCGCAACGCAATGCTGCATTGGTTAACATTGGACCCTATGGGTCCCAGGAGCCAATTACGATGTACGCCGGCGGTGATGGTACGCACTGCCATGCACGTGACCGCCGCGGACGTGACCGCCATTTTCTATCTGTTCAATCACTCTATACCTGATCTTCGACAGGAGAGGACCTACACTGCAAGTGCTGCTGTGACCTCGGTCTGGAAGAGACAATGGCTCATGCGTCTGGGGAAAGGGGCCCTGCCTTCACTGTAGAGGAGTTGGAGAAGCTCGTGGACGGGGTCCTCCCCCAGTACACGCTACTCTACGGTCCTCCAAACCAACAGATAAGTACACAGGGAGCACATTGTATGGGCTATGCCTGTGTGGAGAGGGCTGGTTGTAAGAATGAAGGGGGCACAGTTCTGCATGCATGAAGGACTGTGAATGCATGTGCCACATGGCAAGGGTAGGGATGTGGCCACTCACTTAGACGGTGCAGTTGGTAATGAATTCTCTTCTTCCCCTGTACATGTCATGTAGGTCAGCGCCCACCAGAAGAAGGATATTTGGCGTGCCATCGCCAAGGACGTCCGGACCCTGGGGGTCCACCACAGACGGAGCACCCACTGCCGGAAAAGATGGGAGGACATTCGCCGCTGGAGCAAGAAGACGGCGGAGGCTCAGCTGGGGATGGCCTCCTAACATGGGAGGGGTGCCTGTCGAACCATGAACCCCCTGATGTTCCGGATCCTGGCGGTGGCCTACCCTGAGTTGGATGGGCGCTTGAGGGCATCACAGCAGACACAAGGGGGTGAGTACAACATCATTCAGCGGACTTTGCTTGCAGTGAAGGTGTCTGGGTGGGGGAGGAGGGCTGTGGGTTTCCCTAGGCCAGGGCGAGTTCCGTAGGCTAGGCCCCTCCGTAATGCAGGCCATGTGGCACCCCACCCCACCTCTGTAGAGTGCCAAGTACAGGTATTCATGCTCCTGTGTCATCTAAGTGTGCAGATGTCGTCCATAGCCATGTAGGCCATATCCCAGGAATTGCATCTGTAGAGTCCAACAGCGCAACGTAGTGCTGGGGGCTGCTGTGTCTGTATTGTCCGCCAACGGTAGCGGTAAGTCATGCACTCAACCTGTCTTTCTTCTGTCGTCCACCCCCTTTTTGTGGTCTCCCTGTTCTTGTGTGCATCAGCATCATCAGGCGGAGGTACAGTGGCACCGGAGCACGAGGGAGCTGCATCCCACATGGCTATGGAGGGCCACACCACAGACTCAGAATACACCAGTGGGAGGGAGGGCGAGGGGAGCACCACGGCGGTCACAGGATCTGCAACCAGCGGCACAGACTCGTCCTCCGATGGGAGCTCCCTTGTGGTGGCGGCAAAATCTGTGCCCCCCACTTCTACAGGTACAGCCGCCACCCCCCCTACCAGCACCGCCCTCCCAGCAGCCCCTCAGCCTTGGCCCCGTGCCCGCTCACCCAGGAGGGTGGGCATCACCTTCGCCCCAGGCACCTCAGCCCCTGCCCCTGTCACCTCTGCTGCCCTCAGTGAGGAGGCCATTGACCTCCTCAGGTCCCTCACTGTTGGGCAGTCTACCATTTTGAATGCCATCCAGGATGTAGAAATGGAATTGCAACACACAAATGCATTCCTGGAGGGCATTCATTCTGGTCAGGCTGCCCTTCATCAAACCATGCAAACTCTGGCCTCAGCACTGATGGCAGCCATTGTCCCTGTATCTAGCCTCCCCCCTCCAACTTCCTCCACCCAGACCCAATCCCCTGTACCCCAGCCTATCCCAAGCACACCATCATACCAGCCTGAGGAATGGCAAGAGTAGAATGAACATGCAAAAGGTCAGCATAGTGTATTGAAAAGTGGTCTATCCAGAATGCAGGTGGTATAAAATGATTAGTCTGGGTAGTGGCCTCGGCATGGCCATTAGCTCTCCAGCTAATTCTTACTGTACCCTACAGCCTGAAAAATTCTCAGATGGTAATCATAGTAATTTGTTTTTATATAGTCCTTCTTGATGGAAGTCTGCTATTTATATTTTCTGTAAATATAAGGTCTTAATATTACTCAGTTTAACAAATTTACTAACATCGAAAAGATAGAAGGCTGTTTACTTGAATTTAAACTCATGGCCTTGACTGCATATTTTAGCAATTGTTCTCCATCTCACTGAGCCATCCTTCTAATGAGCCATACATTTAGAGACTTGGGGGCTCATTAAAACATTGGCGGTAAAAGCCGCTTACCGCCGTGCAGAAGACTGCCAACACACCGCCGCGGCCATGGAAATCCGCCACAGCTATTACGACCAACATCTCGAAATCCGACAAAATTCAAACACCCACACAAGTCCGCCACACCAAAGGTCAGTGATAAACTGGCGAAAACAAAACCTCCACCGTCACGCCAACAGAAATATGCCCATGCTATCACGACCCACAAATCCACGCGGCCGTCTTTCAACCGCGGTATTCCATTGCCGGTACACACCGACGCGCTCAAAATACACACACACATTCAAAACACAGCCACATTGGACAATTCGAAATACACACACCTGATACACATACACACACCACACCCAATACAATATAAAACACACACACACATCTCCCACAAACCCCTACGACAAAAAATGTTCCGAAAGAAGGCCAGAGAGAGACACCACCATCCACAAACTAGCAGCCCCAGGCATCAACACCATCACCCACACAACTTCCATGCACAAAACACCACACACCACTACATATCACCACACTTATCACCACACACACCACCCCACACATCACCTACACCACCCCATGGCACGGCAAAGACACCCCAGGTTCTCGGAGGAGGAGCTCAGGGTCATGGTGGAGGAAATCATCTGGGTAGAGCCACAGATATTTGGATCCCAGGTGCAGCACACCTCCATAGCTAGGAAGATGGAGCTATGGCGAAGAATAGTCGACAGGGTCAACGCACTAGGAGAGCACCCAAGAAATTGGGATGACATCAGGAAGAGGTGGAACGACCTACGGGGGAAGGTGCGATCCGTGGTCTCAAGACACCACATCGCGGTACAGCGGACTGGCGTCGGACCCCCACATCCTCACCCACAACTAACAACATGGGAGGAGCAGGTCTTGGCGATTCTGCATCCTGAGGGCCTCGCAGGAGTCGGTGGAGGAATGGACTCTGGTAAGTCAAAGCTTTACTATTACATCCCCCACCCTACCTGCATGCTATCACAGACCCCCACCCTCGCCCCCTCCCCTATCACTCCAACTCCTCACAAATGTACTACTAACACAAACCACACATCCCAACACCAAGCCCTGTATGACACAACAAAGCATGGACACCCATCACTAAAGCATGCCCACTGCACATACCCATAACACCCCCCTCAACCATCATCACACAAGCCCCCACACAGGAATGCTAGCACTGGGGTACACGGTCACCCACCCACTGCACACCATGACACACACAGATGCAATAATCATGCTTTTACACCCCTGCAGGACCACTACCCAACATCACCAGACAGGAGGGTCCAGACATCTCCACCCCACCCACAGAAGAGGCCCACAGTGATGACAGCAGCTCTGTCCAACTGGATCCAGATGACCAGCCCGGACCATCGTGGGCCTCGGGACAGTCAGTTCCCCTCACACAGGCACTGCCCATCACAGACCTTCCACCCTCTGGTAACACCAGCACAGCACCCTGCCAGCAGGCCCATACCTCCGTCCCCAGGATACGTCAATCAGCTGTGTGTCCACCACTACAGGGAACCCAGGATAACCCACCACCCCAACAACAACAGGGACCTGGGGGCAGTGGCAGTGGGCACACGGTCCAGGGGACGGAGGCACAGGAACACAGGGGAACTGGGATGGCTGCCGTGCGACAGTGGGCGGACAGGCCAAGGGAACCCACTCTCCACGAGGCCCTCTTCTCCATCATGGGAGCATACCACCACTCCCAGGAGACGATGGCAACGGTCCTGGCCAAGTTTCAGGAGACCCAGCGCATGCAGGAGGAACAGTATTTGGGGTTCAGGGAGGAACTCAGAACCATCAGCCCCGCCCTGGGCACCATCGTAGGGGTGCTGAAGGAAATACTTAACACCAAGAGGGACACTGTGGCACTCCAAGGGGCCCCTGACACTAGCATGGACAATGAACTGACTACCACCCCTGCCGGCGCTAGTGGACAGGAGGCACCACCACAGGACCACTACACCAGCACCCCACCCCCTGCAGATGGAGAACCACCCCGCAAGCAGTCCCTGAGATCCAAGAACAAGACAGAGCACGATGCCAAGACCCCCGCCAAGAAATTAGACCACCCTGATTGTCAAACCACTGTCCCACTTTGTAACCCTGTCCATATTGGAACTGCCCCAGCTCCACTTCCTATGCCCATATGGGCAATGCACCTGTGAGACTAATAGACTGGACTCTGCCATGGACATTCCTCCACCATCATGCCTCACCATTTTACAACCCCCCTCCAATATTGAGCACTTCAATAAACACCCTTGAAGCACAAAACAATCTGGAGTCAGTCTGTGATTTCGAAAATGTGTATTAGCAATGACAGTGACAAAATGCTTTTTCAAATGTAATGTCAACATATCTATGTCACACATCTCAAGTCCATGAGGAATCTAAGCAGATGACACACGTTGGAAACCACACCTGTGAAACCGTAAGGGAAATGTACAACTCAGTGACCATATACTGGTTGAAATCGACAGACAGGATAGAGGTAGAAGTGTTAAAGTACTTGTAGTAGGCAGGAATGTTTTCTCACCTGTGTGTCACTGGAAATATTGCTGGATAACTGAGTCCCTGTTGTCAGTCTTCTTCCTCTGCTTTCTCCTCATCACTGTCCACAGGCTCCAGAGCTGCCACAAAACCATCATCTGGACCATCCTCCTGCAGAAAAGGCCCCTGTCGTCGCAAAGCCAAGTTGTGAAGCATAAAGCAGGCCACGATGATCTGGCACACCTTATTTGGTGAGTATAATAGGGAACCACCTGTCATATGGAGGCACCTGAACCTGTCCTTCAGGAGGCCGAAGGTGCGTTCGATCACCCTCCTAGTCCGCCCATGGGCCTCATTGTAGCGTTCCTCTGCACTGGTCCTGGGATTCCTCACTGGGGTCAGTAGCCATGACAGGTTGGGGTAACCAGAGTCCCCTAACAGCCACACCCGGTGCCTCTGGAGTTGACCCATCACATAAGGGATGCTGCTATTCCGCAGGATGTAGGCGTCATGCACAGAGCCAGGGAACATAGCATTTACCTGGGAGATGTACTGGTCTGCCAAACATAACACCTGTACATTCATGGAATGATAACTCTTCCGGTTCCTGTACACCTGTTCACTCCTGTGGGGGGGGACCAGAGCTACATGGGTCCCATCAATGGCACCTATGATGTTGGGGATATGTCCAAGGGCATAGAAGTCACCTTTAACTGTAGGCAAGTCCTCCACCTGAGGGAAAAAGATGTAGCTCTGCATGTGTTTCAGAAGGGCAGACAACACTCTGGACAACACGTTGGAAAACATAGGCTGGGAAATCCCTGATGCCATGGCCACTGTTGTTTGAAATGACCCACTTGCCAGGAAATGGAGTACTGACAGCACCTGCACTTGAGGGGGGATTCCTGTGGGATGGCGGATTGCAGACATCAGGTCAGGCTCCAACTGGGCACACAGTTCCTGGATTGTGGCACGGTCAAACCTGTAGGTGATGATCAAACTTCTTTCCTCCATTGTCGACAGGTCCACCAGCGGTCGGTACACCGGAGGATTCCGCCATCTCCTCAAATGTCCCAGCGGACGGTGCCTAGGAAGGACAACAGCGAGCACAGAGTCAAACAACCCAGAGGTATGTACCCACAGTCTACACAGAACACCATTCATACACAAAATGTGGCCTGTATTTGTGTTGTGAGACAAGGCCTACGTATGTGTGACGCAGTTGTGAATTAGGCCATGTGGGCCCCTCAAATGGCGGCTGCCTGACCTCTAAACTGGGACAATGGGATGTGAGGTAACTGCGCTGGCGTTGCACACCGTTGCGGTAGGCGGTCGAAGACCGTGGCGCAATGCTGCATTGGTTAACTTTGGACCCTATGGGTCCCAGGAGCCAATGACGATGTACGCCGGCGGTGACGGTACACACTGCCACGGACGTGACCGCCATTTTCTATCTGTTCAATCACTCTTTACCTGATCTTCGACAGGAGAGGACCTACACTGCAAGTGCTGTTGTGACCTCGGTCTGGAAGAGACAATGGCTCGTGCGTCTGGGGAAAGGGCCCCTGCCTTCACTGTAGAGGAGTTGGAGAAGCTCGTGGACGGGGTCCTCCCCCAGTACACGCTACTCTACGGTCCTCCAGACCAACAGGTAAGTACACAGGGAGCACGTTGTATGGGCTATGCCTGTGTGGAGAGGGCTGGTTGTAAGAATGAAGGGGGCACAGTTCTGGGTGCATGAAGGACTGTGAATGCATGTGCCACATGGCAAGGGTAGGGATGTGGCCACTCACTTAGACGGTGCAGTTGGTAATGACTTCTCTTCTTCCCCTGTACATGTCATGTAGGTCAGCGCCCACCAGAAAAAGGATATTTGGCGTGCCATCGCCAGGGACGTCCGGACCCTGGGGATCTATCACAGACGGAGCACCCACTGCCGGAAAAGATGGGAGGACATTCGCCGCTCGAGCAAGAAGTCGGCGGAGGCTCAGCTGGGGATGGCCTCCCAACGTGGGAGGGGTGCCCGTCGAACCATGACCCCCCTGATGTTCCGGATCCTGGCGGTGGCCTACCCTGAGTTGGATGGGCGCTTGAGGGCATCACAGCAAACACAAGGGGGTGAGTACACCATCATTCAGCGGACTTTGCGTGCAGTGAAGGTGTCTGGGTGGGGGAGGAGGGCTATGGGTTTCCCTAGGCCAGGGCGAGTTCCGTAGGCTAGGCCCCTCCGTAATGCCGGCCATGTGGCACCCCACCTCTGTAGAGTGCCAAGTACAGGTATTCATGCCCCCGTCTCATCTATGTGTGCAGATGTCGTCCATAGCCATGTACGCCATGTCCCAGGAATTGCATTTGTAGAGCCAAACAGCGCGACGTAGTGAAGGGGGCTGCTGTGACTGTATTGTCCGCCAACGGTAGCGGTAAGCCATGCACTCAACCTGTCTTTCTTCTGTCGTCCCCCCCTTTTTGTGGTCTCCCTGTTCTTGTGTGCATCAGCATCATCAGGCGGAGGTACAGTGGCCCCCGGAGCACGAGGGAGCTGCATCCCATATGACTACGGAGGGCCACACCACGGACTCAGAATACACCAGTGGGACGGAGGGCGAGGGGATCACCACGGCGGTCACAGGATCTGCAACCAGCGGCACAGACTCGTCCTCCGATGGGAGCTCCCTTGTGGTGGCGGCAAAATCTGTGCCCCCCACTTCTACAGGTAAAGCCGCCACCCCCCCCTACCAGCACTGCACTCCCAGCAGCCCCTCAGCCTTCACACCGTGCCCGCTCACCCGGGAGGGTGGGCATCACCTTCCCCCCAGGCACCTCAGCCCCTGCCCCTGTCACCTCTGCTGCCCTCAGTGAGGAGGCCATTGACCTCCTCAGGTCCCTCACTGTTGGGCAGTCTACCATTTTGAATGCCATCCAGGGTGTAGAAATGGAATTGCAACACACAAATGCATTCCTGGAGGGCATTCATTCTGGTCAGGCTGCCCTTCATCGAACCCTGCAAACTCTGGCCTCAGCACTGATGGCAGCCATTGTCCATGTATCTAGCCTCCCCCCTCCAACTTCCTCCACCCAGACCCAATCCCCTGTGCCCCACCCTATACCACGCACACCATCATACCAGCCTGCACACACCTCACCACACAAGGGAAGCTCAGGCAAACATAAGCACCACACATCCCACAGGCACTCACGCAAGCATCACACACATACAGACACACCAACATCCACTGCCTCCACTGTATCCCCCTCCTCCTCGTCTCCCTCCCAGTCTCGTCTACACTCACACCTGCATGCACTACCACTACAGCCACTACGTCCCGCACCAGCACACCCACCACCACACCACGCTCACGTGCAGTCACCACCCCCACTACCATTTCCACGTCCCCTGTGTCCTCTCCCAGTGTGTCTGTGACGCCCCTCCGAAGATACACAAACGCAGGCACACACCCACCCAACAGCCATCTACCTCACGACAGCCTCCAGCCCATGCACCTGCACCCAAATCCACAAACGTTACACCTCCTACAACTACCACCTCTTCCTCCACTCCCAAACCCCCTCTAGCTACCCGTCCCATTGTCTCCAAAAAACTTTTCCTGTCCCCCCTTAACCTATTTCCCACCACCCCCCCCTTCCATCCCATAGGTCCCGTACTAGCACCTCAGCCAAAAAATCTCCGGGACCAGTGGTGCCTGTTGTTACAGGTATGTGGAGTGCACCGACAACCAGGCCAGCCAGTGTGGCACAGAGCTACAGCACAGCCAGTCCCCCCCTGTGAAGCACCAGAAGTTGGACAGCGCCCGGCGGGAGAGGGGGAAGATTCCAGCCAGCAAAGCCGCTCACAAGGGTCCCGGGGGGAGGGTCGACTCAGCTGTGACTCCTCCCAAGGTGGGGAAGGGGCAGAAGAAATCTCCAAAGTCCGGGAGGAGCAGCACGGCGGAGAAGACCGCCATCATCCCCGCTGCCCAGGAGGCCACCGCCAGCCCCATCGTCACTGGCCAGGAGGCCACCGCCAGAGTCACTGCCGAGGAGGCCAGCCCCATCGTCACTGGCCAGGAGGCCACCGCCAGAGTCACTGCCCAGGAGACCAGCCCTATCGTCACTGGCTAGGTGGCCACCGCCAGCCACAGCCCAGCTGTCCAGGAGGGACCCGCAAGCCACAGCCCAGCTGACCCATGAAGGACCGCCAGCCACAGCCCTGCTGGGCAATGAAGGACCGCCTTGGCAAGGACCGCTGAACAGGCCAAGGACCGCTGAACAGGGCAAAGACCGCCATGGAATGCACCGCTGAACAGGTCTGACACTGGCAACTCAAGCACCGCTGAACAGGCCAGGGACCGCTGAACAGGGCAAAGACCGCCATGGAATGCACCGAGGACAGGTCTGACACTGGCAACTCAAGCACAGCTGAACAGGCCAGGGACCGCTGAACAGGGCAAAGACCGCCATGGAATGCACCGCTAGCCCATTTGCGGCAGGGGCAGTGACGCAACTGGGACCGTCACGGGATTTGTGCTGCACTGTGGGCACCAGTCCCCCTCCAGAACCAGTGGAGAACAGCATCCACTCTGTCTGTCCTTGGCAGGATGAAGCACTCTGGGCACCAGTCCCCCTCCAGAACCAGTGGAGACTTGCATCCACTCTGTCGGACCTGCACAGGATGAAGCACTCTGGGCACAAAGCCCCCTCCAGAACCAGTGGAGAAAGGCATCCACTACCTCAGTCCTTGGAAGGATGAAGCACTCTGGGCACAAAGCCCCCTCCAGAACCAGTGGAGAAAGGCATCCAATACCTCAGTCCTTGGCAGGATGAAGCACTCTGGGCACAAAGCCCCCTCCAGAACCAGTGGAGAAAGGCATCCACTACCTCAGTCCTTGGCAGGATGAAGCACTCTGGGCACAAAGCCCCCTCCAGAACCAGTGGAGAAAGGCATCCACTACCTCAGTCCTTGGCAGGATGAAGCACTCTGGGCACCATGCCCCCTCCAGAACCAGTGGAGACTGTTATCCACTGGAGAGACTGTGGCTTTGCACTCCCCAGGATGGTACAGTGGGCAACCCACCCACTGTAGAGACTTGAGAGACTGTGGCTTTGCACTCTCCAGGATGGTACAGTGGGCCACCCACCCACTGTAGAGACATGAGAGACTGTGGCTTTGCACTCCACAGGATAAAGCAGTGGGCAAACCACCCACTGTAGAGACTTGAGAGACTGTGGCTTTGCACTCCCCAGGATAAAGCATTGGGCAACCCACCCACTGCAGAGACTTGAGAGACTGTGGCTTTTCACTCTCCAGGATGGTACAGTGGGCAACCCACCCACTGTAGAGACTTGAGAGACTGTGGCTTTGCACTCCACAGGATGGTACAGTGGGCAACCCACCCACTGTAGAGACTTGAGAGACTGTGGCTTTGCACTCCCCAGGATAAAGCAGTGGGCAAACCACCCACTGTAGAGACTTGAGAGACTGTGGCTTTGCACTCCCCAGGATGGTACAGTGAGCAAACCACCCACTGTAGAGACTTGAGAGACTGTGGCTTTCCACTCCCCAGGATGGTACAGTGGGCAACCCACCCACTGTAGAGACTTGAGAGACTGTGGCTTTGCACTCCCCAGGATGGTACAGTTGGCAACCCACCCACTGTAGAGACTTGAGAGACTGTGGCTTTGCACTCCCCAGGATAAAGCAGTGGGCAAACCACCCACTGTAGAGACTTGAGAGACTGTGGCTTTGCACTCCCCAGGATAAAGCAGTGGGCAACCCACCCACTGCAGAGACTTGAGAGACTGTGGCTTTGCACTCCCCAGGATGGTACAGTGGGCAACCCACCCACTGGAGAGACTTGAGAGACTGTTGCTTTGCACTCCCCAGGATGGTACAGTGGGCAAACCACCCACTGTAGAGACTTGAGAGACTGTGGCTTTGCACTCCCCAGGATGGTACAGTGGGCAACCCGCCCACTGTAGAGACTTGAGAGACTGTGGCTTTGCACTCCCCAGGATGGAACAGTGGGCAACCCACCCACTGCAGTGACTTGAGAGACTGGCTTTGCTCTCCCCAGGATACATCAATGGGCATGGAGCCCCCTCGTGGATCTGGCATCGTGCACTCATCCGGCTGAGGTGCCCCCCTTCCCTTCCCCCTGAGGTGCATGTTGTATTTCAATCTGATGCTCCTGCAATGTTCTCTCCGTTTTGATTGGGTATCTTGTGTGGGCCTCGCCCATGCATTTTGTGCCCAGTGGTCCACGGACTATAAATGGTGCAATACCTGCACTACTAATCGTGGTGTATATTTTGTTTATTGTGTATATATATATATATATATATATATATATATATATGTATATCTTTGCTTACTGTATTTTGATATATTACAATGGTTCAACTAATTTCCTTTTGTCTTTGCATTCTTCCAGAGGGGTTGGGGGGTGTTACTGTAATGTATAGATATGCATTGGTGTGTGTGTTGTAGTGGGTGAGGGTCGGGGTGGGGGTTGGGATGTTGGTTGTGTGTGTCCCTGTGTTTTTGCCTCCCCCCTCCCCTATGTCGTAGGTGCAGTACTCACCGTGTGTAGGAGGCTGGACTGGCTTGTAGTGAGTACCAAGGGGTACTTGCACCTTGCACCAGGCCCAGTTATCCCTTATTAGTGTATAGGGTGTCTAGCAGCTTAGGCTGATAGATAATGGTAGCTTAGCAGAGCAGCTTAGGCTGAACTAGGAGACGTGTGAAGCTACTACAGTACCACTTAGTGTCATATGCACAATATCATAAGAAAACACAATACACAGTTATACTAAAAATAAAGGTACTTTATTTTTATGACAATATGCCAAAGTATCTTAGAGTGTACCCTCAGTGAGAGGATAGGAAATATACACAAGATATATATACACAATAGCAAAAATATGCAGTATAGTCTTAGAAAACAGTGCAAACAATGTATAGTTACAATAGGATGCAATGGGGAAACATAGGGATAGGGGCAACACAAACCATATACTCCAGAAGTGGAATGCGAACCACGAATGGACCCCAAACCTATGTGACCTTGTAGAGGGTCGCTGGGACTATTAGAAAATAGTGAGAGTTAGCAAAATAACCCTCCCCAAGACCCTGAAAAGTGAGTGCAAAGTGCACCAAAGTTCCCCTAAGGACAAAATAGTCGTGTTAGAGGGAAAATGCAAGGAAAACACAAATCAGCAATGCAACAACGATGGATTCCTGACTGAGGGTACCTGTGGAACAAGGGGACCAAGTCCAAAAGTCACAAGCAGCTCGGAGATGGGCAGATGCCCAAGAAATGCCAGCGGTTGGTGCAAAGAAGCTCTTACTAGGCTGAAGAACTGTGAATACTGCAGGAACGACAAGGGCTAGAGACTTCCCCTTTGGAGGATGGATCCCCCACGCCTTGGAGAGTCGTGCAGAAGTGTTTTCCCGCCGGATGGACGCCAACAAGCCTTGCTACACGCAAATCGTGCGTTTGGCGTTTTTGGACGCTGCTGGGGCCCAGGAAGGACCAGGAGGTCGCAAATTGGACCTGCAGAGAGAGGGGACGTCGAGCAAGACAAAGAGCCCTCACTGAAGCAGGTAGCACCAGGAGAAGTGCCAGAAACAGGCACTACGAGGATGCGTGAAACGGTGCTCGCCGAAGTTGCACAAAGGAGTCCCACGTCGCCGGAGACCAACTTAGAAAGTCGTGCAATGCAGGTTAGAGTGCCGTGGACCCAGGCTTGGTTGTGCACACAGGATTTCCGCCGGAAGTGCACAGGGGCCGGAGAAGCTTGCAAAGTCGCGGTTCCCAGCAATGCAGCCCAGCGAGGGGAGGCAAGGACTTACCTCCACTAAACTTGGGCTGAAGAGTCACTGGACTGTGGGGGTCACTTGGACGGTGTCGCTGGATTCGAGGGACCTCGCTCGTCGTGCTGAGAGGAGACCCAAGGGACCGGTAATGCAGCTTTTTGGTGCCTGCGGTTGCAGGGGGAAGATTCCGTCGACCCACGGGAGATTTCTTCGGAGCTTCTGGTGCAGAGAGGAGGCAGACTACCCCCACAGCATGCACAAGCAGGAAAACAGTCGAGAAGGCGGCAGGATCAGCGTTACAGAGTTGCAGTAGTCGTCTTTGCTACTATGTTGCAGGTTTGCAGGCTTCCAGCGCGGTCAGCGGTCGATTCCTTATCAGAAGGTGAAGAGGGAGATGCAGAGGAACTCGGCTGAGCTCATGCATTCGTTATCTGAAGTTTCCCCAGAGACAGAGACCCTAAATAGCCAGAAAAGAGGGTTTGGCTACCTAGGAGAGAGGAAAGGCTACTAACACCTGAAGGAGCCTATCACAAGGAGTCTCTGACGTCACCTGGTGGCACTGGCCACTCAGAGCAGTCCAGTGTGCCAGCAGCACCTCTGTTTCCAAGATGGCAGAGGTCTGGAGCACACTGGAGGAGCTCTGGACACTTCCCAGGGGAGGTGCAGGTCAGGGGAGTGGTCACTCCCCTTTCCTTTGTCCAGTTTCGCGCCAGAGCAGGGGCTAAGGGGTCCCTGAACCGGTGTAGACTGGCTTATGCAGAATTGGGCACATCTGTGCCCAACAAAGCATTTCCAGAGGCTGGGGGAGGCTACTCCTCCCCTGCCTTCACACCATTTTCCAAAGGGAGAGGGTGTCACACCCTCTCTCAGAGGAAGTTCTTTGTTCTGCCATCCTGGGCCAGGCCTGGCTGGACCCCAGGAGGGCAGCTGCCTGTCTGAGGGGTTGGCAGCAGCAGCAGCTGCAGAGAAACCCCAGGAAGGGCAGTCTGGCAGTACCAGGGTCTGTGCTACAGACCACTGGGATCATGGAATTGTACCAACAATGCCAGGATGGCATAGAGGGGGCAATTCCATGATCATAGACATGTTACATGGCCATATTCGGAGTTACCATGGTGAAGCTACATATAGGTAGTGACCTATATGTAGTGCACGCGTGTAATGGTGTCCCCGCACTCACAAAGTTCAGTGAATTGGCTCTGAACAATGTGGGGGCACCTTGGCTAGTGCCAGGGTGCCCTCACACTAAGTAACTTTGCACCTAACCTTTACCAGGTAAAGGTTAGACATATAGGTGACTTATAAGTTACTTAAGTGCAGTGTAAAATGGCTGTGAAATAACGTGGACGTTATTTCACTCAGGCTGCAGTGGCAGGCCTGTGTAAGAATTGTCAGAGCTCCCTATGGGTGGCAAAAGAAATGCTGCAGCCTATAGGGATCTCCTGGAACCCCAATACCCTGGGTACCTCAGTACCATATACTAGGGAATTATAAGGGTGTTCCAGTAAGCCAATGTAAATTGGTAAAAATGGTCACTAGCCTGTCAGTGACAATTTGGAAAGAAATGAGAGAGCATAACCACTGAGGTTCTGATTAGCAGAGCCTCAGTGAGACAGTTAGTCACTACACAGGTAACACATTCAGGCACACTTATGAGCACTGGGGCCCTGGGTTACCAGGGTCCCAGTGACACATACACTAAAACAACATATATACAGTGAAAAATGGGGGTAACATGCCAGGCAAGATGGTATTTTCCTACACCGTGGTCTTCGCCGCTGGCGTTGATGATCCTCGTATAGGAGCAGGAAGACTATCGCAGGGAGAATATGGAGTTCCGGCTCCATGGTGCCCTCCTTCCTCGTGGAGTGTGTAGAGGTGAGCGTTTTTCCTTCGAAATTCCTGTTTCCACCGTGTTTTTATCCACAGTGAATCTGCCCCGGAAAAGGTGGCGGATTGGTAGGTTGTGATACTGTGGGTGGTACATTGTCCTCCTCCTGTCTGTTGGCGGTGACCACCGTGCTGTTTGTCTGTACCGCCGTGGCGGTCTGAGTGTTAAAGTGGCTGTCTTTGTTGGCGGTTTCCGCCACGGTCATAATTCCAATTTTTTTACCGCCGGCCTGTTGGCGGTCTTACCGCCGCTTTAACACCGTCCGCCAGGGTTGTAATGACCGCCTTGATCTCTTGATGAGAGGCAAATGTCTAAATTAACTCTCAAATTGTGTGCAGATGCAGCAGGAGACTTATAACAACAGAAGTAGGCCCCTGGCATGGAGACTAGCTATACAGTTTGACAAAAATCAAAACCTCTGCTTTATTAGTGTCTAGACAAGGAAAATTGGCTTTCATGCAGCTGGCTAACGACTGGAGACAATTCTGCCATTTTGTTTGCAGAATGTGTAGAGGACTGTGAGAAACTGGGTTGTTTTTTGAGGGGATGTAAGCCCTTCTGAAGTAACAACCGCTATCTTTGTCACAAAGTCACTAAATTAACCTTTGATTAACCCTCCGTTAGCTTGGTACAAAAGCAGTCAGGCGTCGCTTAGAGGCAAAGTGTGCAGTATTTGTGCAACACTTAAGTAATAAAAAAGTGAAAACGCAACACAGGAAAAAATCCCACACTAATTTAGCAACATAGAGTAAATTTTAATAAATTATTTGACATCAAAATGACAAAAATCCAACCAGTAGAACTAAAGTTAGGAATTTTTAAAGTTTAAAGTGTAAAATAACTCCTAAAAAATGAAAGAGCCAAAAGATGGACTTGCAGTCATGCGAGACTGGGCCAGAGATGAAAACGATAGCTGACCGCAATGGAGAGGATACATGAAGTGGATTGGGCCTGGTCTCTGCTTACCTTCAGATTCAGGAGACATTTTAAAGTAAAATGCCTGAGTATAGCTCAGCGGGGCAAGGCAGGTGGGAGTGTCTGAGGAGGAGGCATCGTCATCAGGGAGCAACTGGGTGAAGTTGCAGTGAAGATTTGTACATTCAGATATAGGCCCTCATTACAACCCTGGTGGTCACTGATGAAGCGGCAGTAAAACCGCCAATAAGCCGGTGGTAAAAAAAAATGGAATTATGACCACGGCGGAAACCGCTCACACAGACAGCCACTTTAACACACCGTCCGCCACGGCAACATGCACCGTGGCGGTAACCACCAACAGCCAGGCTGAAGACAATGTACCGCCCACCGTATTGAAACAGGCCTATCTGCCACCTTTTCCGGGGCAGTACCAACAACATCAAAAGCACGGCGGAAACAGAACACAGAAGGGAAACGACTCACCTCTGGACACTCAGGGAAGAACCACGTCGCCATGGAACCTAAACTGCAGGTGTTCCCCATGCTGGTCTACCTCTTCCTACACCATGGATACCAACGCCGGCAAAGACAACCACAGTGAGTACTACCACCTAGCACACAAGGGGGGAGGAAAAAAGAGAGTGACACACACATGCAACACCATACACACAACCAGATGCAGTAACATTACATATTCTCCCATACCCCTCAGGAATAATTCAAGGGCAAAAGGAAGTGATTAAAGTGAGTGTAATAAGATAAAATACTAGAAATACGTCCTCAAAAAATCAAAACAGTATATATATATATATATATATATATATATATATATATATATATATATATACACACAAATGGAGGGACACTGCCCAGTCCACAATGTCCGTGGCCCACAGGGCCTCATCACATAGGCCAAGGCCCCACTTGACTCCTGCATCAACACGGAGAGAACACTGCAGGGACATCAGTTTGAAAATACACAGGCACCTCAGGGGGATGGGGAACGGGGGGCACTTCAGCTGGAAGATGGTACAACACCACTGGTCCTGGAGGAGGCAACAGGCCCTGTGTGATGTCCTGGGGAGTGCAGAGCCACAGTCTCTCAAGTGGGTGGTTTGCCCACTGCTTGGTCGTGGGGGGTGCAAGGCCATAGCCTCTCAAGTGGGTGGTTTGCCCACTGCTTGGTCCTGGGGAGTCAAGGCCACAGTCTCTCAAGTAAATGGTTTGCCCACTGCTTGGTCCTGGGGAGTGTAAGGCCACAGTCTCTCAAGTGGGTGGATTTCCCACTGCTTGGTCCTGGGGAGTGCAAAGCCACAGTCTCTCAAGTGGGTGGTTTGGCCACTGCTTGGTCCTGGGGAGTGCAAGGCCACAAGTGGGTGGTTTGCCCACTGCTTGGTCCTGGGGACTGCAAGGCCACAGTCTCTCAAGTGGATGGCTTCTCCACTGGTTTGGGAGGGGGCTTTGTGCCCAGTGTGCTTCATCCTGACAAGGAGGGGGTGAGTGGATGCCTTCTTCCACTGGTTCTGGAGGGGGCTTTGTGCCCGCTGTGCTTCATCCTGGCAAGGAGGGGGTGAGTGATGCCTTCTTCCACAGGTTCTGGAGGGAGCTTTGTGCCCAGTGTGCTTCATCCTAGTAAGGAGGGGGTGAGTGGATGCCTTCTTCCACTGGTTCTGGAAGGGGCTTTGTGCCCTGTGATGCAGGTCTTGGGGAGTGCAAGGTCCCAGTCTCTTACCTGGGTGACAAACCCACACGATTTGCAGGGGTCAGGATGCATTACAGTCCATGGAGTCAGGACTACAGACTGCCCGCCGCCGGCGACGGGTGCTCAGTGTTAGCAGTGGCGGTGCTGGTGTTGGGGCTGGCAGTGGTGGAGGGAGGCTTCAGCCCATCCCCTGCAGCCTCGGACGGCTGCCCATTGGAGCTGCTGCTGCTGGCAGCGGTGCAGGTGGCGGTGCAGGTAGCGGTGCAGGTGGCGATGCTGGTGGTGGTGATGCCAGTGGTGGGGGAGGCTCCAGCCCATCCCCTATAGCCTCAGACGGCTGCCCATTGGGGCTGCTGCTGCTGGTGGCGGTGCAGGTGGCGGTGCAGGTGGCGGTGCTGGTTGCGGTGCTGGTGTCGGGGATGCCAGTTGTGGGGGGAGGCTCCAGCCCTTCCCCTGCAGCCTCGACAGCTGAACCACCATGTTTGGTGGTGGGGGCTCAGAATTAGTCCCAGCACCAGGCTCCTGTCCTTCCTGCCTTGCCCTTGTAAGCTGGTGGTGGCTCCTTGCCATTTAGTGTTGCCTCCTTGCCAGCTGGTGGTACCGTCTTGCCCTTGCCAGCTGATGGTGCCTCCTTGCCCTTCCCCCTGGCAGCTGATGCAGGCACACTGCCAGTGCTGATGGGTGGTTCCTTGGATCCTCTCACACCTGTAGTAGCTGCCGACACTATTGTGGCCATAGACTGGGTGGCTGAGGTGCTAGGCTGGTCTTCTGACAAACCTGGCCCGATGTGAAGGACGGGGGAGGGGTAGGGAAGAGGTCAACGGCGGAGAGGAAAATATTCTTAGGGACACTGGGGTGGGAGGAGGGTGAAGGTTTGGGAGTGGAGGAAGAGTGAGTGGCTGTTGGAGGTATCTGTCTGCTGTGTTTGGGTGCAGGTGCATGGGCTGGATGCTGTTGTGAGGTGGATGGCTGTTGGGTGTCTGAGTCCTTGCGTTTGTGTACTTTGGGAGGGGGGCACAGACATACTGGGAGAGGACACAGGAGACGTGTGCATGGATGTGGGGATGGTGACTGCCAGTGAGGGGTGTGTAGTGATAGGCGTGATGGTGATGGAGGCAGTGGATGAGGATGTAGTGCATGCAGGTGTGAGTGGAGATGCTACTGGGAGTGAGGTGGACGAGCAGGAGGAGGGGGACAGTGGAGGCAGTGGATGTTGGTGTGTCTGCATCTGGATGGTGTCTTGTGTGAGTGCCCGTGGGATGATGTGTGGTGCTTGTGTTTGACTGAGCCACTCCTGTGTGTTGTCTTGGATGCATGCTGGTCTGAATGTGTGCTTGGGATATGTTTGGGTTCAGGAGAATGGGACTGGGCAGAGGAAGTTGGAGTGGGGAGACTAGAGACAGGAACAATGGTTGCCATTAGGGAGGAGACCAGAGCCTGGATTGATCTCTGTTGGGCCGCCATGCCAGAGTGAATGCCCTCCAGGAATGCATTTGTTTGTTAAAAATGGCCTGCCAGCCCCTGGATGACATTCAGTATGGTTGACTGCCCAACAGAGATGGATCGCAGGAGGTCTATAGCCTCCTCACTCAGGGCAGCAGGGCTAACTGGGGCAGGTCCTGAGGTGCCTGGGTCGAAGGAGATGCCCACCCTCCTGGGTGAGCGGGCACGGGAAACTTGTTGAGAGGCTGCTGGGAGGGCGGTGTTGGTACGGGGGTGGCGGCTGTACCTGTAGTTGGGGTGCCCACAGAGGTGTCCGCCACCATCAGGGAGCTTCCATCGGAGGAGGTATCACTGTCAGAACTGTGCCCTCCTGTCTCCACCGTGGTGCTCTCCTCGCCCTCTGTCCCACTGGTGCCCACATCGTTGGTGGACTCGGCCTCATGGGCCCTGTGGGATGCAGCTCCCTCCGTCGCCGGTGCCTCTGCTCCTCCACCAGATGATGCTAATGCACAGAATGACAAGGTGACAAAACAAAAAGGTGGGGGGAAGAGACAAAGGATACACTTTGTCAATGGCAGCAACAACATCACCGTTGGCATACACGACACACACACACACAGGGAACCTCCCTACGCACTAGGCAATGCACTATCAGTCACAATGCTAGTCACCAGGCCATACACAGGAATACCTATTGCCAATTGCAGCATACCTGAGACCCACAGAGACCTGCCCAGTAGTGGATGCCTACTAGCTTGGTTGGAGGTGGTGTTCATCAGCCTCTGCCCAACATGGAACCTACCCTGTAATGTCTGGCCTGGCCTAGGGGCACCAACAGGCCCACATCCCCCACACAAATACCACTCCGCCACGCACAAGTAGTATAATGTGAAACTGTACTCACCTCCTTGTGGCTGCTGTGATGCCTTCAAGCGCCCATCCAACTCCAGATAGGCCACCGCCAGTATGCGGAACATCAGGGGGGCCAGGGTTCGACAGGCACCCCTTCCTCGTTGGGAGGCCATCCCCAGCTGGGCCTCTGCCATCTTCCTTGCCCAGCATTTCAGGTCCTCCCACTGTTTGTGACAATGGGTGCTCCAGCTGCCGTAGGCCCCCAGAGTCCGCACATCCTTGGCGATGGCACGCCGTATACCCTTTTTCTGATGGGCGATGACCTGCAGAGAAATAAACATAGTAAAAAGGTATCAGTCATACCGTCTGGCCTGTTACAGTCATGGCCCACTATATCCCTCCCATCCCCTTAGACACAGACATTTCCCACCATACATGCAGCATGCTGCCCAGGCCCCTTAACCACCCCCCTTTACATGAGGCCCTAACATACAGCACTCCATGCATTCATGCCCCATGCATCGTCCTCACAGTGTACTCACCTGTTGGTCTGGAGACCCATACAGCATTCGGTACTGGCGTAGGACCCCATCCACCAGTCTCTCCAACTCTGCAGCAGTGAAGGCAGGGGCCCTTTCCCCAGTGCGACGAGCCATGGTTGGTTCCAGACACAGATCACAGCAGTACTTGTAGTGTAGGTCCTCTCCTTTTGAAGGTCAGGTAGCACATGAGTGAACAGATAGAAAATGGCGGTCACGTCCATGGCGGTGCGTACCGTCACATCTACGTACATCACCATTGGTCACTGTAACCCATACGGCACAACTGCAACCAATGAGGAGTTGCACGGCGGTAATCGACCGCCTCCCACAACAGCGCACAACGGCAGCGGCATTACCTCATTTTCACCTGTCCATTCACACAGGACAGGCGGACGCCATTTAGGGGGGGGAGGCCTTGGCACCTAACTACGTCACAGCACACATAGGCACCATTTGGGCCTATACAACAACATACTGTTTCAGTCACAACATGCAATGCACTGTACTTTTTGGAAATGTTGAATACTGACAAGATGCTCATCGTTTTGCTCCCTAGATTGCAACCGCTGCAGATGAATAGGAGATAGAGACATCACCCATGTACAGGCACCTGGTCGACTTGGCAACAATGGAAGACAGGCACATTATCCTCACCTACAGACTTGACAGGGCCACAATCCAAGAGCTATGTGCCCAATTGAAGCCAGACCTGATCACTGCTATCTGTCACAACACTGGGATCCCCCCTCTTCTGAAAGTGCTATCTGTGCTCCATTTCTTGGCAACTGGTTCTTTCCAAGTGACAGTGGGCTTGGCAGCAGGAATGTCTCAGCCAATGTTCTCAATAGTGCTGTCCGGAGTGTTGTCTGCCCTGATGAAACACATGAGCAGCTACATTGTTTTCCCCCAGGTGGAGGATTTGGCCACAGTGAAAGTGACTTCTATGCAATGGGACATATCCCCAACATCATTGGGGCAATTGAGGGTACACATATTGCCTTTGTCCTCCCCTCCCCCGGCGAAATGAACAGGTGTTCAGAAATTGAAAGAGCTTTCACTAGATGAATGTGCAGATAGTGTGCCTTGCGGACCCAGTACATCACCCATGTCAGTGCAAAGTATCCTGGCTCTGTGCATGATGCCTTTATCCTGAGGAATAGCAGCATCCCATATGTGATGGCTGAACTTTAGAGGGCATCTGGCTAATAGGTGAGCCCATGGTTCCCACCCAGTATATGTTGGTGTATGGGTATGGGGTTGGCCCTAGGGGTTAGTGTTTGGCTAACAGATATCCCTCGATATTTGCAGGTGACTCTGGTTACCCCAACCTCTCGTGGCTATTGACCCCAGTGAGGAATCCCAGGACAAGGGCAGAGGAACGTTACAATGAGGCACATGGGCGAACAAGAAGAATTATGGAGTGAACATTCGGCCTCCTGAAGGCTAGCTTTCGGTGCCTCCATCTAACAGGTGGTTCCCTGTGCTACTCATCCAAGAAGGTGTGCCAGGTCATCGTGGCATGTTGCATGTTGCACAATCTTGCGTCACGTCACCAGGTGCCTTTTCTGCAGGAGGATGAGGCTGGAGATGGGCATGTGGCAGCGGTGGAGCCTGTGGACAGTGAGAGGAGGCAGAGGATGAGGATGTGGACAATAGAACATCAATCATACGACAGTACGTCCAGTGACACACAGGTAAGACACTGTAACTTTACCTTCTATTGACAGTTTTGTATTGGATATTGTCACTGGCAGGCTGATATTCCCACTACTATGGCCACTTACTGTACCCTTTGTCATGCCTATTTACAGATATATGTGCCCCACTCTGGCTCCTGGTGTGTTGACTGCAGCAAACTACAGGTCATACCTACGTATACATTACTGTACAGTTGAATTGCAATCTTTACAGATTGTTAAACGAATACATAGTTCAATCAATTGACAGACTCAATACTTGTATTTTTTTACAAGGGTGTTTATTTATGTGCTAATAAGTGGATGGGGTATTGCTATAGGCTGGGGTGGTGGTTGGAGGAGAGTCCAGGGAAAAGTTCCAGTCGATTTGTATCACAGATACACTGTCCAAGAGGGCATAGGAAGTGGGGCAATGGCAGTTCAAGTTGGACAGGGTGACATAGTGGGACACAAGGGTGACATTCAGAAGAGTCTTATTTCCTGGTGGGGGTCTTGGCAATGTTCACTAGCTTCTGCCTGGATCGCAGGGACCGTTTGCGGGGTGGTTCTCCTTCTGCAGGGGGAGGGGTGCTGATGGCCTGTTGTTCCTGTGGCGGGGCCTCCTATGCACTAGCGTCAGTGGAGGTGGAGGGCTGTTCATAAGTGTGGCTAGTGTCAGGGGCCTGTTGGTGTGCCACTGCCTCCCTCATAGTGTTGGCCGTGTCTGCCAGCACCCCTGCAATGGTGACCAGGGTGGTATGGATGTCCCTCAGGTCCTCCATGATCCCCAGGCACTGTCCCTCCTGCAGCCGCTGGGTCTCCTGCAACTTGTCCATTATCTGGCCCATCGTCTCCTGGGAATGGTGGCATGTTCCCAGGATGTTGGTGAGTGCCTCCTGGAGAGTCGGATCCCTGGGCCTGTCCTCCCCCTGTCGCACAGCAGTCCTCCCAGCTTCCCTGTTGTCCTGTGCCTCTGTCCCCTGAACTGTGTGCCCACTGACACTGACCCCAGGTCCTTGATTGTCCTGGGTTTGTGGGGTTGCCTGGGGTCCTTGTAGTGGTGGACACACTGCTGATTGACGTGTCCTGGGGACAGAGGTATGGGCCCGCTGGGTGCTGTGGTAGTGTTTCCTGAGGGGGAGGCTCTGTGGTGGTATGGGACTATGCCTGGGAAACTGACTGTCCGTAGGTCCCTGATAGGCCAGATAGGTCATCCTGATCCAGGCGTGCAGACTTGCTGTCATCACTGTGGGCCTTTTCTTGGGGGGGACTGGATGTTGCTGGCACATCCTCTCTAGTGACGTTGTGTGGGAGATCTGTGGGGATGTAAATGCAGCGTTATTGTTTCTGTGTGTGACATCTTGTGCATGGTTGTGTTGCCCTGTATGGTTGTGATTGCCCTGGCAGCTTCGGCTTGTGTGAGTGGTGATTTGGTTGGATAGGTGATTGTCTCAAGTGTGCATGCTTTGGTGATGGGTGTCCATGCAGGTCTGTGATGGGTGTCCAGCCATTGGTTCTGCATGCAGGGCTTGATAGTGGGAGGGGTGGGTTTTGATGGTGGGGTATCTGTGGGGTGCTGGAGTGATGGGGTTGAGGGTAGGGGTGGGGGGTTTGTGTGGCATGCAGGTAGGGGGGATGATAGTGATAGAAATTTGACTTACCAGAGTCCTGTCATCCTGCTACTCCTGCCAGTCCCTCAGGATGCAGTATTGCCAAGACTTGCTCCTCCCTTTTTGTTAATTGTGGGGGAGGAGGTGGGGGTCCACTGCCATTCCTCTGTACTGCTATCTGGTGTCTTGCTACCATGGACCAAACCTTCCCCCGTAGGTTCGTGTACATCTTCCTGATGTCATCCCTTGTTCTGGGGTGCTGTCCCACAGCGTTGACCCTGTACACGATCCTCCGCCATAGCTTCATCTTCCTTGCAATGGATGTCGGCTGCACCTGTGATCCGAATAGCTGTGGCTCTACCCGAATGATTTCCTCCACCATGACCCTTAGCTCCTCCTCTGAGAACTTGGGGTGTCTTTGTGGTGCTATGGGTGTAGTGTGAGGGTGTGTGGGGTGATGTGTTGGAGTGTGTGCTGTGAGGTGCGTGGATGGTGTATGGGTGATGGTGTTCTGTGGCTCTGGTTCTGTGGGTGCTCTTGGTGTGTCTCTTCCTCAGTTATCAATTTTCTTGAGTTGTAAAGGGTTGTGGGTAATGTGTGTGTATGTTTTATAGTGGTGTGGGTGTGGTGTGTGTATGGGTGTCAGGAGTGTGTTATTCAAAATGTCCAATGTGGTGTTGCTTTGTTAGGTTGTGTGTATTTTGAGCGCGGAGGTATGTACTGCTAATGGTTTACCATGGTTGAATGTCTGCTGCGGTGATTCGTGGGTCATAATGCTGTGGGCGTAGTTCTGTTGGCGTAACAGTGTGGGTTTTGCTATTGCCATTTTATCACTGACCTTTGGGCTGGCAGACTTGTGTGTGTGTCTGTATAGTGATGGATTGCTATGTGTGTGTCATATTATGGGTAGCAGCGGCGGTATGTTGGCGGCAGTCGGCATGGCAGTAAGCGGGACTTACCACAGATGTCATAATGAGGGCCATAGTCTTTTTATGAAAGTCAAAAATCTCCTGCAGGACAAAGCTGCAGGTTATAGGCAACGAGGGCCCCAAGAACATCAGATACCCCTTCTGCGAGGAGTCACTGAACAGGATTTGCTGTTGCAGAGAAGGACATAGCGGGAGCTGCCACAAACTCAGACAGATTGGTATCCACCTTGAACAGAATGGCGAGCAGGCAGGTCCCAGCCTCTTCTCTGTTCACAGAGCATTTTTTAGCAGAACATTTTCAAAGTCCCAAGTTCTAAGTCCCACTTCCAAGAATCCCGAACTGGAGGGGCACAACTTGAAGAGGCAGGACTCCCTCAGTTGAGTCCAAGTGCTGATTCAAGATTTTTGGTGGCTTTTCTGTCCCTGAGGTTCTGATAAGAAGGCCAGCCAACTAACCCACTGGAAGTCTTGAGTTCAAGAAGGAAAACAGTTCTCAAGTAGTGGGACAGTCCTCTGAGGACACAGGGCAGGATTCAGGCAGCAGAACAATCCTCTTGGTAGAGCTTGGTAGTCCTCTAAATACATATAAGGCCACGATCAACATGGTAGTCCTCTAAGAGTCCGTCATCAGCTCCAGAAGTAAACTTAAGAGTGGGTCTTAGAGCCCTATTTTTATACACTGTGCCCACTTTCAAGTGGAAGAAACATCCAGGCAAATGTGTCTGAAATTTCCTGCCTCCCTGTCCTAGTCCCAGTCAGTCTGCAGGCACAATAGACTAGTGTAAAGTTATTTCTACGTGCTCCCAAACAAACGTCAGTACTTATTAAATGTGATAGGCAGCCCGAAATTATCCTATGGGAGACCGGCCAAACAGTAGTAAAGAACAGATTTGTGAGTTTTTCACTACCTAGACATGTAAAAGTTAAAAGTACATGTCTGACTTTTTAACTACAGTGCACCCTGACCTATAAGGTGTTTAGGGCCTACCCTAGGGGTCATTTATATGTTTTGAAAATTGAGTTTTAGGAAAGGCAAAAAGTTTATTTTGCTGAGTCAAATTTGCAGTGTAAAGCTACATACAGGCTTCAGTGGCAGAGACATGTTTTAAGGAGCTGCTTAAGTGTGTGGAACAATACATTCCTGCTGGCCCTATAGTAGCATTTAATTTACAGGCTCTGGGTATATGGTATACCACTTTACTAGGGGCTTAGAAAAAAATAAATATGCCATTCAGGAGTAAGTCAATGTTGCCATGTTTTAAGGAGTGTACACAAGTACTTTAGCATTGGTTAGCAGTGATAAAGTGCACAGAATGTTAAGGGCAACTGAACAAGTTCAGCAAAACAGGAAGGGAGAAGGCAAAAGGGTTGATGGTGGCCTTCCAGAGAGGGCCAAGTCCAGCAAAGACCTTTAATTTTAAAATGATGTTGAAGTCGATTGATACGAGACAGTCCAAAGGAGCAATATAGAGATTAAACAAAGTTGGGGGTCAGGAAAGACCGTGGAGCGCCACAAGCAGTGGGTTTAAATGAGGAGCAAAAAGAGGCTATCACCACAAGTATCAACCTCTCTCGTTCTAATTTACAAAATGTTATGGGATACTTAATCAAACACAGCAGCGATGTCAAGGAGGATGAAGGGATTTAATATAAAAACGTCTCCTTACTGTCCGCCCAGAAATATTCCTGTACTTTACCAAGGTGTGTCAGATTTAAAGGAGAAAAAACTCTGTGCTGTGAGTACTAATGATATTTAATTTTTAGGTGTAATGGAAAATGATATATGCCATGCTAAGCTTTTGACTGTCGTCTGCCAGAATGATTGTTCATGAATTTCCCTTTGCCGTGTCGAAACTTTGCAAGGCATAATTGGGAATGGCTCGGGACTATTATGCGAAGATCAACACTGCCATCTGCTGGAAAAAGTAATTGTTACCGAGGATTATATTTTTGTTTCGATAGATCTATTTCTTCAAGTCCGTTACTATAAAACATTAACATTTTTCGTATTAGGGTACAATGCTTATGATGCCCATAGAACACATCAAACAAATGAGTGTGGTTCTATGTAGAGTTTGTTACGTAAAAAGCAGAAAATGGAGAGAGGCGGTTCACCATATATATTATGAAAATAATGTAGTAACTCGATTACTATCATTATTTTCTATAATAAGGTAAAAGAACACAATTGACACGCCTTCTCTACACATTCTAAGGAAAGATGAGAAATGCGTTAGGAAACGGTAAACTGTGCTAATAATAGATTATCTTTGATTTGTACTTGTTTTAGCCATCTCCAATACATCTAAGCTCTACACAGGCTACCCATGACCAAGTGTTTTACCTTCAAGGTGCTATGTATTGCCCACAGTACCACCCAAGGCCAAGAACCTTTCTTCAAGTAAAATTGCAAAGAAACACGGAGAATAAACCCCCGGTACCAGATTGCCACCATGGGAAGAAGGAACGGTTGGTGGAACTGTCCCCACCTTTTAAACAGCAAATCTATGCAGCTTCCTCCCGAAAAAGACATCACCCGTGATCATCTGGAATTAAGTAGCTCAATAAACGACTGAATGAGCAGCGTCTACCAATCATGCACAACATCTGAACACCTTCCAGATCAGCTACTCTATGAATACCATTCGACTAAGGACACCCAATGGAACAGCATGCTACCTGCAAATTGATTTAATACCTTGTCAGGTGTAGAAATAACTATACTTATACAGTAAAATAAAATTCAAAGTGATAGCACAGTAGTGCAGACAACATATTGTACATGCTATCTTACACTATTTGATGTGAAACAAATAAGCAAAGGACTATATAATCACGAGATTAAATGGGGCAGATTTCTTAATCATTTGTCCCCTCACAAGAAAAAAATTATCTGTACTTTGAATTGAATTATTTTTTAAAATAGCATGTTGCTACCTGAGGGCCATCTAGGCACTAAAAGATAACAAAAGTAAGCTAGTCCAAACCTAACGCTAGAGTCCTTATTTCGAAAAAGCCCCGTTATAAGTTATTTCAGGAAAAAATGTTTTAAGACGTGGTTCCGGGTTTTAGAGGAAGAAGGTACCAATACACAATTACCCTGCAGAAAAAGGAATCACCGTCCACATGACTATTGAAAGAGCTATTTTGGCTCTGCCACTACGTCTCTGAGAAATGAACTGAAAGGGTGATCAATTCTCTGGTGGTTACAATTTGATGGTCACATTTTTCCTAACGTTTAATATGATTTGTATAATATCTGCACTGCAAAACATATGAGTCAAGTACATTTTGCGATATAACATTTAATTGACACTTTATGATTCTCTATTCAAGACTAAGGCCCATATTTATACTATTTTAGCGCCGCATTTGCGTCACTTTTTGACGCAAAAGCGGTGCAAACTTGCAAAATACAATTGCATTTTGTAAGCTAGCGCCGTTTTTGCGTCAAAAAGCGGCACAAACGCGGTGCTAAAAAAAGTATAAATATGGGCCTAAGGTTTTTTGAAAGTATTATTTTGCATACCCGTTTCACATATTCTTATTTGTAGTGTTTTACTAACTTGGCTGGAGTGAAGTCCTACACATATAGGCCCATATTTATACTTGTTTAGGTCCACATTTGCGTAATTTTTTGATGAAAAAACTACACAACCTTGCAAAATATAATTGTATTTTGTAAGTTTGTGCCATTTTTACGTCAAAAAGCGGAGCTTAAAAAGTATAAATATTGGCCACAATTGTTTTTTACAGTTAACATTCAATGTGGAGTTTTTCTTAAATGTTTCTTTCGAGATGCAGGTGTTATGAGCAGAGACTGAGTCTACAAGAAGCTTGTTGTGCATGAGCAATAGGAAAGCCTGAGACATCCTATGCAATAACGAAGAGAGGAGTGTTCTGGAATTTGGCAGTCATAACTCTTTTGAATTTGCTGAGACCAAACAGTATCAACATGGGATGGGTCAGGGGTTTGGAAATTGTAAATTCCAATTAATTTTAATTAGGGTTTCACTCGAGAAGTTTCGACTGTGATGTCATCGTCTTGGGGAACTGTGATTTCAATAAGGTTTAGTTAGTGAGAGATTCAGACCCTTTTCTATTCTTAGAGCTGAACGGACCCTTCTGAAGTACAGACCTCATAATTTCTATGTGGTTTTACACCATTACACCTCTCTTAACAGAATATTGTACTGAATTTCAGTTTGCAGACCATTGTCAATTATTCCCTTAATAGTAGGATACTTATGTTTTAGGTTAAATGGTTAAGCAGGAGAACTTGGTTCTAGTGACCAAGAATCAGAAGCTCTTCCTGATCTCTTGCTTTGTTGCGATAGAAGTTTTAGTCTTGTATATGCTAACTAGGTCCAACATTGTACGACACTTCAATTCTCCAGAATTGGTAAATACTTTAAAGGCCAATCAGAAAGATTTGGATATGTATAATTACCCTGAGGGAAAGCCGGAGGAACACTTTAGGGTGTGTAGACCAAAGGCAATAAAGATTTAGAATAACGTGACCAGTATCAGCGGAAGGTGATGTAGAAAATCTCCAGGAAGACTAAGATAAAGGAATTCCTGTAGTCCATGCAGTAGGTGACCAGTAATTGATCAAGGATTACTTAAGGGATGTAGGTAGAAAATATACGATTACCTAAGTGTTTTTAGGAGTATAAACAAGTGGTTGCAAATTAATTCACTTGTGAGGAGACAGCCTGATTATGCTGAAATCAAAAGCCACGACTTCTTACTTAGGATGCAGGAACCGGGGCAGAATCTATTTCTGGAAGCTATGAATGGACTGGCCAGATGGCAGAAAGATTAGCAAGAGTCAGAAATTGAATCTTCTCGTTGCAGGGTTGAAGGCAATTGACCTTCCTCCAGTCTGGTAGTGAAGACAATCAGGTATGGAATCTTTCTTAGGCGAGTGCAGGATTTTTGGAAATAGATACAATAATCTATATGTCACACATTATATAATTTAGAAACCAAAAGAATCCAGTAAGGAAGTAATGAGGTTAGCACATACATTGTAAGAAGTGGAGAACAGCTCTGCGAGTGAACCGGGAGAGATGAAAATGAAAACTGCGGATGAGTGACTGACTGGACATCTAAGTGTTATGTTGCAAATTCCTATACTGTGAGAGGATTGTCTAAATCCGTATCAGAAGTAGCAGAAAGGTTTCGTAGAATTAGAGTGGCATAACTGCAATCAGCCAGTAAATGTCTAAGATCTTCAGCTACCACAAGGAAAGTTGTTTAGTGTGGTGTTATGGATGTAAAAGCCACTGCGTATAAACTAGTAACTGACTGGTCTCAAGGTAAATGGAGAGCTGTTGGTTTATTAGCTTTTCCTATGCAGGAGTGTAACTTGCATAAGTTACTTATCAAAAATATGTGGAATACCCCCAAAATGATGTGAAATTATGTATTATTACCAGGACTGGGAGTAATTTTCATTATGCTGAAGGAATTGGAGTAATTTTGGTCATTCTGTTTTACTCTTTGACACGGAACTACCACTAATAATGCAATTATGCCCGTTGACATAATTAAGAGTAGTGTGGGGAAGAAAATCCTACTGCAAGGGTACATTTAGCCAGCGCAAGCAGCTGCTCATGCTGCTGTTTATGTCCTGCTTCATTTATTGCTATTACTTATAGCAAAATGCATCCTTGCGTCTATTTTAGATGCAAGGGGGAATTTGTGCAATAAGAAAATAGCGCTAAATGAAGAATTACTCTTTTCATGTAGCTTCACATAATCTGACAGAATTATTAGGAAATTCAGTGTGATTACACTACACATGATTACAAAGTTATTGACACCCCTAAATGTTACATGAAATGCTGATCCGGCATGTCAATCCAAAATGGATACAAGAGCGTACTTTACGTTAACATAAAGAGAACATGCCGAAATCTCTCGCTAAATGTCGGATGCTAACAGCTATTTTGACTGTGAAACCTCACTCCCCCAACCTGCTCCTGCATGCCTATCTGTTCCCTTTCCCATCCCACCTACTTTTCAGCCGCTTTCATCAGCCTTCCCATTTTTACCAAATTTACGTTTGTTTTCTGCCTCATTTCCCTGCCCCTAAGATTTAATGTTTCATTTATATTCCCTTCTGGTCTGCTCTTTCTTTTGGATTGTCTACCCTCCACCCATCATTGATGGCAAAGGGAGGTAGTGTGCCCCAGAGAAACCTCTCCATAAGGCACCACACAGGGGTTATCCAGCACAACATTTTGGGGCATATTTATACTCCGTTTGCGCCGAATTTGCGTCGTTTTTTTCGACGCAAATTCGACGCAAAACTAACTCCATATTTATACTTTGGCGTTAGACGCGTCTAGCGCCAAAGTTCATGGAGTTAGCGTCATTTTTTGGCGTGAACACCTTCCTTGCGTTAATGATATGCAAGGTAGGCGTTCCCGTCTTAAAAAATTACTGCGATGCATATGCGTCGTATTTATACTCCCGGGTAAAAATGACGCCCGGGAGTGGGCGGGACTAAAAAACCCGCATTTGCGCTGGATTTTAGCGCCTGGGTCAGGGCAGGCGTTAAGGGACCAGTGGGCTCAGAATGAGCCCAGAGGTGCCCTCCCCTGCCCCCAGGGACACCCCCTGCCACCCTTGCCCACCCCAGGACACCCAAGGATGGAGGGACCCACCCCAGGGACATTAAGGTAAGTCCAGGTAAGTATTTTTTTTTTTTTTGTGGCATAGGGGGGCCTGATTTGTGCCCCCCTACATGCCACTATGCCCAATGACCATGCCCAGGGGACAGAAGTCCCCTGGCCATGGCCATTGGGCAAGGGGGCATGACTCCTGCCTTTGCTAAGACAGGAGTCATTTCAATGGGGGATGGGCGTCGTTAAAAAATGGCGCAAATCGGGTTGTGGTGATTTTTTTGCCTCAGCCTGACTTGCACCATTTCTGGACGCCCATACGCCATTTTCCCCCTACGCCGGCGCTGCCTGGTGTACGTCGTTTTTTTTAACGCACACCAGACAGCGCCGGCGGCTAACGTCATTCAATAAATACGGCGCCCGCATGGTGCTTCAGAATGGCGTTAGCCGGCGCTAATTTTTTTGACGCAAAACTGCGTTGGCGCAGTTTTGCGTCAAAAAGTATAAATATGGGCCTTTGTATTTTCAACCTTTGGCTGTGTGAAGCGGGGATATTGCCTCAAGGCTTGAAATCTGGCCAGAGCTCTATCCATCCCACTGATGGTGGCCAGCCCCCTCACTGTGCATGGCCTTCAACTGTGTGCAGCACGCATTTGGAGTTGTGCTTTATATATTTTAACCTAAGAAAGGGTCCCTTTTGGATGTCTGCACATGAGCCTGGGGGCCAGGGTGTGCTGGATTTTTTAATAGTTGTTACTCATTTGCTTTACTGTTAACTGTAGCATCCTTATGAACACTAGCAAATTCCACCTCCCTACCAACAGAGGTTGAGCCTTGAACCTGGCCCACCACAAAAAAAATTGTTAGCATTTCCATTCCCATTGTTCCCTCTCTGATCTTTCTATCTCAGAGCCCTCTCTTATCAAGTTATGCCTAATATGGGAGTGAGTCCACCCTCCTAAAATCAGTGTTGGAAAATTGAACATACACAAGCTTTGCCTCCTTTTTCAGCATTTGAACAACCACCCCCATCAGAAAATAGCTGTCTGGTGCCTTACCCTTTCCAGACACCACTATGGAATACTTACAGCTCATGAAACAGAGATGTCACATTACACTGAATGACAACTTCCAACCCAATCTCCCCTGTCTTCCAGTTCACACCTGGGCAGAAATGTATTGTCTGCCACCTTTCACAATAATCCAACACATGTGAGTAGCTGTTGATGTAGGAATTTTGCAAAGGGCTTATTGTTGGTGGCCCTAACAGGTTCAAATGGGGAACGGCTTTGCAGGAAACATAAGGATCTACTTATTCTGAATGGAACAGGTGAACCAGCAAAGGGATTCTGGTTCTACAACATGAATCAAAAAAGAAAAGACAATGCTAGTGTAAAGACAGAGACCAATGCTAGTGTAAAGACAGAGACCAGCATAAGTCAACACAATGTTTACAATCACTTACTAAAGCAAGTGTAATGAAGGCATTTGTCTAACTTGGTTACTTTGGCAGAATCAGCAGGTGGACTGATTCTTTGTGGGGGTTAGTTTGTGAAAAGAGTACTAACTACCTATTCTTGGCCTACTTTTGTTCGAATTCATTTTCAGCACTACAATGCCACTTTATTGGCAGGGTAAGCAGATAAGTGTGTGCAAAGTTGCCCTTTAACAGTTTAGAGTTGCTTATACCCCATCCGCCATCCCAAGTCTGGGATCTTTCGATATTGGAAACAGATAACACGCACGGGCGAGTGTGCATTGAATAAGGTAAGCGGTGCGTCGATTTCTCACCTGCAAGCAAGATCGTGCGTCATTTCCCCTTCTACAGTTGGGTCAGTGTGAGTCGGTTTTCCTCTCCTCAGGAGAGCGATGCTCCGATCCAGGCAGCACTTGGGTCTGGGTAGGCGTTGTGTCTTTTTTCCGCGGCCAGGAAGGTCTGCGTCAAAAATCCTGACACACGTTGATAGCAAAATCGCGCTGTGTGGGTTACAATGTTACCAGCCTCTGTTAGGAATGCGGTGTGTCATTTCTCCAGCTGGTAGCGATGATCTTCCAGCCGTGCTGCGTCGATTTCAGCCACAGAGCCGGCTATGCGTCGTTTCTTCAGCCACGTCTCGGAGGTTGAATCGGAATTTTCCCCACCCGGGGGTCGGTGCATGAATTTTTTATCTTGATCTGCCAGCTTTACCTGTCAAGGCCCCAGGAACTGGGTAGGGCACCGCTTGGCAGGGCAGGAGTCTCAGCAGAGATTCCAGGTGCTGGCAGGGGAAGTCTTTGATGTCCCTGAGACTTCAACAACAGGAGGCAAGCTCTGGACAAGCCCTTGGAGATTTGTTCATAAGCAGGAATGCACTACAAAGTCCAGTCTTTATCCCCTTTAACAAGGCAAAAGCAGCAACTGCAGGGTAGCTCCACATAGCACAGTCACAGACAGGGCAGCCCTTCTCCTCAGCTCTTCAGTTCTTCTCCAGGCAGAGGTTCCTCTTGATGTCCAGAAGCGATCTAAAGTCTGTGGTTTTGGGTACCCTTCTTATACCCATTTTGGCCTTTGAAGTAGGCTTACTTCAAAGGAAAGTCTCTCTTGTTTGTGAAATCCTGCCTTGCCCAGGCCAGGCCCCAGACACACACCAGGGGGATGGAGACTGCATTGTTTGAGGGCAGGCACAGCCCTTTCAGGTGAAAGTGACCACTTCTCCCCTCCCTCCTAGCACAGATGGCTCATCAGGATTTGCAGGCTACACTCCAGCTCCCTTTGTGTCACTGTCTAGAGAGAGGTGTAAATGGCCCAACTGTCAAACTTACTCAGAAAGGCAATTCACAAACAGGCAGAGTCACAGAATGGTTTAAGCAAGAAAATGCCCACTTTCTAAAAGTGGCATTTTCAAACACACAATCTCAAAATCAATTTTACTAAAAGATGTATTTTTAAATTGTGAGCTCAGAGACCCCAAACTCCACATGTCTATCCATTCCCAAAGGGAATCTATGCTTTAATCATATTTTAAGGCAGCCCCCATGTTAACCTATGAGAGGGATAGGCCCTGCAACAGTGAAAAACAAATTTGGCAGTATTTCACTGTTAGGACATATAAAGCACATTAGTATATGTCCTACCTTAAACATACACTGCACTTTGCCCATGGGGCTACCTAGGGCTTACCTTAGGGGTGTCTTACATATAAGAAAAGGGAAGGTTTGGGCCTGGCAAGCTGGTACACTTGCCAAGTCGAATTGGCAGGTTAACACTGCGCAAACAGACACTGCAGTGGCAGGTCGAGACTACAAGGCTACTAATGTGGGGGGCACAACCAGTGCTGCAAGCCCACTAGTAGGATTTGATTTACAGGCCCTGGGCACCTCTAGTGCACTGTACTAGGGACTTACCAGTAAATCAAATATGCCAATCATGGAAATCCAATCAACAATACAATTTACACAGAGAGCATATGCACTTTAGTACAGGTTAAAAAGTACTCAGAGTTCAAAAGCCAACATCAACAGGTCAGAAAAAATAGGAGGCAGGATGACCTTGCATAAGCGAAAAAGTCCAACACAATGAAAAATAGGGAGTGCGGAGAGTTTGAAAATATTTATAATAAGAGTAAAGAAAATTATACTGTGTACAAATGCTGTAACTGCATTTTGGATGTATGATGGAACAACGCATGCACTTACAACGCATGCCTTTACAACGCAGTAAGTACATCGCAATGGCATTACCATGCATGCACTTACCACTAAATGTTTTTAGAATGCATATACTTTTACCACAAATGTCTTTACCACAAACATTTCGTAGTAACGGGGTAGTTGGTAAAGGCATCTGCATGGTAAAAACGACAGGTAAGAATAGCATACAATATATATATAACCCTAAAAATTACCTTACCGCCCCAAAACCCATACCCACCCTAAAACCTAAACACCCATTACCACCCCAAACCCCATTCTCACCCTAAAACCTAACCACCCCAAACCCCATTCTCTCCCTAAAACCTAAACACCCCTTACCACTCCAAATCCCATACCCACCCTAAAACCTAAAAATGCCCTTACCACTACAAAACCCATAACCACCCTGTTGTACCTGGCTTTTTGACAGGGTCATCCCCAAACTTTTTGCCTCGTCCTCCTATTTTTTCTGACCTGTTGTTGTTGGCTTTTGACCTCTGGGCACTTTACCACTGCTAACCAGTACTAAAGTGCATATGCTCTCTGTGTAAATTGTACTATTGATTGGTTTATCCAGGATTGGCTATTTAATTTACTTATAAGTCCCTAGTAGAGTGCACTATATGTGCCTAGGGCCTGTAGATTAAATGCTGCTAGTGGGCCTGCAGAACTGGTTGTGCCACCCACTTCAGTAGCCCCTTAACCCTGTCTCAGTCCTGCCATTGCAAGGCCTGTGTGTGCAGTTTCACTGCCACTTCGACTTGGCATTTAAAAGTACTTGCCAAGCCTAGAACTCCCCTTTTTCTACATATAAGTCATCCCCAATGTGTGCCCTAGGTAACCCCTAGAGCAGGGTGCAAGGCAGGACATGTACCTGTGTAGTTATATGTCCTGGTAGTGTAAAACTCCTACATTCGTTTTTACACTACTGTGAGGCCTGCTCCCTTCATAGGCTAACATTGGGGCTGCCCTCATACACTGTTGAAGTGGCAGCTGCTAATCTGAAAGGAGCAGGAAGGTCATATTTAGTATGGGCAGAATGGTAATATAAAATCCTGCTGACTGGTGAAGTCGGATTTAATATTACTATTCTAGAAATGCCACTTTTAGAAAGTGAGCATTTCTTTGCACTTAAATCTTTCTGTGCCCTTCAATCCACGTCTGGCTAGGTTTAGTTGACAGCTCCTTGTGCATTCACTCAGACACACCCAAAACACAGGGTACTCAGCCTCACTTGCATACATCTGCATTTTGAATGGGTCTTCCTGGGCTGGGAGGGTGGAGGGCCTGCCCTCACACAAAGGACTGCCACACCCCCTACCGGGACCCTGGCATGCAGGATTGAACTGAAAGGGGACCTGGTGCACTTCTTAGCCAGTCTTTGAAGTCTCCCCCACTTCAAAGGCACATTTGGGTATAAAACAGGGCTTCTGCCCTACCTCATCAGACACTTGCTGGAGAAGAAACCTGAACCAGAAACTACATCCTGCCAAGAAGAACTGCCTGGCTGCTCAAAGGACTCACCTGTCTGCTTTTCTACAAAGGACTGCTGCCTTGCTGTTGGCCTGCTGCCTTGCTGAACTCTTGTCTGGCTGTAAGAGTGCTCTCCAAGGGCTTGGATAGAGCTTGCCTCTTGTTCCCTGAAGTCTCAGGACCAAAAAGACTTCTCTCTTTCACTTGGACGCTTCGTGCGCAAACATTTTTGACGCACAGCTTGTTCCGTGGCGAGAAAAATGCCGCACACCGACGCTGATCGACGCGACGCCTTCGGGACGACTGGAACTTCGACGCACGGCCTCGCAAGGACAACGCCGCACGACTTCCAAGGAGAAATCGACGCGACGCCTGCCGTGAGAGCGAAATTTCGATGCACAGCCCCCAGAACGACGCGCAGCCGGAAAACAAGCAGGAGAATCCACGCATAGACCCGGGACATCTGGTAATCCCCGCGAACCATAGAAGGAGACGGTCCGCGTGCCGGAAAATGACGCACGTCTTCCCCTGAGTGAAAAATAACGACGCAAGTCCGTGTGTGAAGGGGCGCAACCAACGCACACACCATTTTTCCTCCCGTAGAACGACGCACGTCTCCCCGTGTGAAAAATAACGACGCAAGTCTGTGTGTGAAGGGGCGTAACCGACGCACACACCATTTTTCCACGCATCTCCTCTTCTGCGGCCCGCTGCGGAGATTTTCCACCAGAAACCAGGTACTTTGTGCTTGAAAGAGACTTTGTTTGCTTTTTAAAGACTTAAGACACTTTGGGCCTGATTCTAACTTTGGAGGACGGTGTTAAACCGTCCCAAAAGTGGCGGATATACCACCTACCGTATTACGAGTCCATTATATCCTATGGAACTCGTAATATGGTAGGTGGTATATCCGCCACTTTTGGGACGGTTTAACACCGTCCTCCAAAGTTAGAATCAGGCCCTTTATATCACTTTTCAGTGATATCTTTACAAATTCATATTGCATCTTTGATTGTTTTGACCTGCAAATACCCAGATAAATATTATATATTTTTCTAAACACTGTGTGGTGTATTTTGGTGGTGTTATATTATGGTATTGTATGATTTATTGCACAAATGCTTTACACATTGCCTTCTAAGTTAAGCCTGACTGCTCGTGCCAAGCTACCAGAGGGTGGGCACAGGATAATCTTGGATTGTGTGTGACTTACCCTGACTAGAGTTAGGGATTTTGCTTGGACAGGGGGTAACCTGACTGCCAACCAAAAACCCCATTTCTAACACACCCTAAAACCTAGAAATGCCCTTACCACCCCAAGACCCATACCCACCCTAAAACCTAAACACCCCTTACCAACCCAAACCCCATACCCACTTTAAAACCTAAAAATACCCTTACCACCCCAAAACCCATGTCCACCCTAAAACCTAAAAAACCCTTACCATCCTAAAACCCACACGCTCCCTGAAACCTAAAAATGCCCTTACCACCCCAAAACCCAAATCCACCCTAAAACCTAAAAATGCCCTTACCACCGTAAAACCCATGCCCACCCTAAACCTAAAAATGTCCTTACCACCCCAAAACTCATGCCCACCCTAAAAGCAAAAAATTGTCTCACCACCCCAAAACCTAAAAATGCCCTTGCTGCCCCAAAACCCATACCCACCCTAAAAAATAAAAATGCAATTACCACAAATAACTGTTACCCACTGTAAACACCATATATATATATATATATACGTATATATATATATATATATATATATACCACTCAACCCCCACTTAATACTTACCTGTACTTACCTTTAAAACCTTCACCACACATACACCTTTACCACTCATGCCTGGTAAAGCCATGTGTTGTAAACGCATATGCATTGTAAGTGCTCCGTGGTAAATGCATTTCGTTGCATTCACCACATTGTAAGTGATGTTTACCCTGCATTTATATGTCATTGGCCAGGGTTGAACCACAGAGTTGCAGGAGCATTATGGAGGTTCTTTGTAGAAAAGATGGTCTGTGGCATGAGAAAAAAAAATGACAATACTTGAGAGACAAGCTAAGCACAAAGTGCAGGAAGTCCCAAAGTGTGGAGCATAGACTTACATAGAAACAACTAATGGGTAATACACTACTGTTCCCAGACAACCAGACATGTAGCTGCATATTCACACAATGATTGCTCACCCAAACAATAAAAATGTTTTGCTATGTCCATCATGTCCTCTTAGATTCATTTAGGATTTACAACTCGAGCCAGTAGCCTCCATTTTCTTAATTATTAACTTCTTTACAATCCATAACGGTAGACCTCTGTGAGTCTTTTATCCCATAGAAGTAGATAGGTAGTGGTCTTGCTCACAGAACTTGCTGGTTTTATTTCTTCAAAAAAAGACAGTCTGTTAAACAACCACATTAAAAGAAATAAAATACCAGATTTAGAGTTTGGTGGATGCGTTAGTCTGTCACAAACATACCGGATATCTTATAAGCCTTATAACAAGTGCATTACATCTGATGGCACTTGTAATAAGGTGGATAGGTTATTCATCACACTTGTGATGAAGTAGCTTGTTTTACAAACTCTAACCACACCCTCAGACCTAATCTAGTAAAGGTAAACTGAAAAGATTCAAAAACACCAAGAGATGCTGGAGTGCAGAATGCCAATCAAGTAACTCTTTCAGTGATACATGGAAGTGTTCATCAAGGATGATCCCCTAAACATTAAATACAGAGTTTACCAAGCCTCTCCATTGCATCACACAAATCATAATTTAGCATTAATTTATGCAAATTACCTATTTCAAGTGTAGTATCCACTATCTATCTACGTATGTGTCTCTTTTCCCGTGGATGTGACACACAAAAGCAGTGCAGTTATTTGAAACATCATTGACAGCTGAGTATGAAATGAAAGGTTTGGAGTAGCAGACATGCTGTTCTTTTAGGAAACAGAGATGTAATTTGCAAGACTTAGATGGCAATTTTCATTGCAAAGCCTATCGTTGACCCTAAAGTTGAATTTGTTTACTGTATTTGTCACCACTCAGAGCTCTGTTACCTGGCCGCTGTGTCCTCTTTGAGTTTCAGTTTGTGCCCTAAACACTAGTCCATTTAAGTGTTTTTAAATTAGCAGCACACAAAATATAAAAAAGAAAACATTTTTGTCTTTTCTTTTTTTAACAGCAGATATTTCTCTTGTTTTCTGTTATTTTTGTAATCAGGTACTTAGCGTTCCTCTGCAAATTCATCGAGGTTATCTGGAGGATGATGACTGTCCACATTTGTGATATTAAAGCAAAAAACATCATCCACTGTTGCATCAAGCATTCCCTTATAATTTTTAGGATGAAATGTTAATTCATTTTAATCTTAGTCAGACTTTCCACGTCCTAAGGAGAAAGACTAATCCTTTTAACCATGACTATTTCACAGGTGCACTGAATACCCTCTCTTATGATACACTAGCTACAGGATATGTTACTTTATTGCCAGCCTGTTGAGTTCTTGCCATTGTTCAATTTTTCCCTGCTAAAAGATCAATAGCTCTTAATCTAAGTAGTCTTTTTTGTGATCCAAGTAGTCTTCTACCATCTTGTCTATTGTTATATGTGTTGACTTGGCTAGGGTGAAATTTAAATTACGCTGTTGTATTTTGTGTGATTTCATATTATGATTGTTATGCAAAAATCCTGAAATTAAACCACTGTACCAACTCATGTAGTTACACACCGTTCGTAGAAGAATTTAACTGCACAGGAATGACATGAATGCCCAGAATGTGAGCAGCAGTTGCTCATATCTCATGCGTTTTTCACTCTGTTTGTTATCATGAATTACATCCTGACATAAAAAATGTACTTGTGTGCTAAAGTACAGATTTGCATTCCACATAGTTTGCTTAATTTTCTCAAAATTTTGTATAATTATGTGAAAGCAACATACATGAATTTTGCACAGCCCTGTTACTAACAGTTGCTGTTTCTGAGTTTCCTGCTCCTGAGCATTTGTGTTCTTCTGGCATTGTCCATCTTGGGTGCAGGGCTGAACCGCAAAACTGGTGTGCTATGGAACATTAATCTTATAGAGGGGATGGTCTGTGGAGTGCAAACATGAAATGTCAATACTGGAGAGTCAGGGAAAATATGATGGTGCCTGAGGAGAAGAATAGCATTGACTGGTGAAGTGGGTAGCCATTACCTAAGAAGGATGAAAAATCAATCTTGTATTACAAATCACAAACAACGAGTTTCATGTACCCTGCTGATCATGCTGTCAATAGCAACATTGTGCAGTGTGCAGTAGAGCAAACCACAACTCGATCACTTACATAGAGTTTGCTATTTGAGCCCCTTCTCTTCATTTTCCTAACTGACTCACCTCTTAATTTCTCAGGGGTAGACCCCATTTGAGTCCTTTTTCCTCATTCACACAGATACTAGTGAATGTTATTTATTATGGTTGCTGCCAACTGTACTTTAACATTTATTTCAGCTGAAAGAGATAGAGCTGTAGTGTTGGTAGGAAAATGAAAGGATTTTATTTTATTCTTGGTAAATAAACTGACTGGTCTCAGAAAAACCTAAGGATGGTAGACTCAAGGTAACAAAACGTAAATGAAAGTGTATATCCCAAGCAAGGCAAGCATTGATGCAGAGTGATCCCCCAAACAATACATTATCAAGTGCAACTTACCATCCAACACAACATTGTGAATCATTTATTTTGTAATATTCATAACTACAAGTGATGTACCTGTTCCAAGTGTGTGGTGTTCTTATATCTCGGAGTTCTCCATGGAAGCAATACAAGCAAATAGGGCAGTCTCAGTTTTTACATCTTCACTGGCAACACAGCAAAGGAATAAAAGAAAGGATAGGGATGGGAGGCATCTTCTTGTTCTTTAACATCATTTTTGGAAATAGAGGCTTTCAATTTCTGCTATTTCTACAGACTGTCACTATTTGTTCATTTCAAAGTCAAAGGTTAAACCAAAGGTTGAATTAGTCTTTCTCCCTCTCACTACCCAGCCAGCCTAAGCCAAATAATTGCTGTGTCTGCCTTGATTGACAATCTGGTACATGCACACTGGAACACCCTATTTCAGGCTATTATTTACAATAGGTGGTGTAAGTAAGCCACATACAATATATATATATATATATATATATATATATATATATATATATATATATATATACTGTTAAGCAGTCCTCCTATATGTAAGTTCTGTTGTATTAGCCTGGAAAGTAGAGTCTGTACTCAGACTCAGAAGGGACTCAGAAGGGTCATCTGGAGGATAGTCAGTGACCAAACTTGAGATGTCTGACCAATTGCCCTAGTCATTCTTGAATATTTCAGGAACACTATAATCCTTTGGAATGAAGTATGTGTTCATTTTAATGATCATTGCCTCTCCACATTTTGAGGCAAGATACTGGTCCTTCTGATTATGTTAACTGTGCCAGCTGCACTGAAGAAACCCTCCAAAGAAACACTGGTACCTGGACATGCAAGATACCTTATTGCAAGCCTGCTGAGCTCTGGTCACTATGCCCTCTTGCCATATCAATAGATCAATGGTTCTTGATCCAGGTACACCTTTGTTTGGTCATCCAGTAGTCTTGGTCTATCTTCTGAATTGTTATTGGTAAGGCCACTTGTTGTGCCTGTGTCAATGCCTTGACTCTTGACTTAAGTCCTGCTGAAGAAAACCCACCAATTGCATAGGTTGGCTGTGAACCTGAAGCAGTTGTTGTTGTGGGTTTGGATTGGCTGGTGTTGGTTCTGGCTCCTGCTGCAGAGACTGACCAACAACATTGCCCTGTGTGGAAGTTGAAAGCTGCATTTCAGAACTTGTGACCCTGCCCCTACAATTTGCTGCCATTCTTCTTCTAGATCATCCATCTTACTGACAGTCCAAGTCTTGTGAACTAAGACATCCATTTCAGTTAAAGGAATGACGGTGGGCAGTTCATTTGTATGTATTGTGGATCAAGTGTTGTGGCACAGATGTAGTATTTGGAGCCTTTGATTGGTGTTCAAGTGAAATATAAAGCTATCTACCAAAGAACCTTCTTCTTCAATGACAATGTTGGATATTTTTCCCACCTTTTCTACTGATCACGTAGTATGCAACAATGAGATTCCTTGACTCATGGTACTGTCGTCCTTGCTGACTTCCTGTGTCATAATCTTGAAAGGAGTTAGCATTTTTATAATACACTCCACTAGCCCCATTTCCTCACCTCTATTGCCATGACTTTGCCAGTTGCATTCCCTTTGCTTTGAATTTATAATCATTGATACATCTGCACTGCTGAAACAGGTGATCCAACATGCAATAGGTTGATCTCCAACATGTTGACCCCTTCAGTATGAGGGATTTTACTAGTGAGTAGTTTATTAGCGTCCTGGAGGATGCTCACCTGCTTCAAGCCTTTGAATGAGTGAAATGAGTGCATATTCTTTGGCAAGTGATCACTATGTTTCTGAGTACCTATTTTTTTAGGATATCCGTCTTAATTAGATTGATGCAATATACTAAACACTGGACTCTGAGATATCTATCATCAGCTATGCCTTTCAATATATCACTGCCATTATCAGTGGCAGCATATCCAGTTGTGAGACCTCTGGGTTTAAGTCATTCACAGACCTGGGATATTAACTTCTTCTAAGATGTTGATAGCTGTATTGGATTTCTCCAGGGCAAACATTACAACTGTTGCACGCTGATGAATGCCCTGAAAAGCATCAGTCTCAGTGAGACCAGCAGCTAGCCTTTGCCTATCTGCATACAAAGAGATCAAGGCCAATATTTATACTTTTTTAGCACCGCATTTGCGTAATTTTTTTATGCAAAAGCGGCGCAAACTTGGAAAATATAACTGAATTTTGTAAGTTTGCGCCGCTTTTGCGTCAAATAATGACGCAAATGTGGCGCTAAAAAAGTATTAATATGGGCCCAAGTGTGTAGTGATGCACTTGTAATCTGTTGCTTGACAACACACAGGCCACATATCCATTGTAAGGTGGAAGGACTGAACAGCACTCTGCTTTGTGGTGTTGCCAACCAATTACAGCACTTCATGATGCAGCACTGGCACAACCATTCTGGCAAAATAGTTCTGTTGAGAACCTTCAAATTTGGGCAGAGAACCTCCATAAATTCCAAGAAGTCCACTCCTTCTACAAAAGAAAAAGGAGGAGGGCAAGCACTAACATTTTGGCTGGCTTTCCATTGCCAAAATCTCTTTCTTGGTGCTCCACTGCTCTGGTGATTCCTTGAAAAACATAGCCTTAACCTTAGGCTATTCTCCAGTGGAAATACTGTCACAAGAGATCTACAGGTACCAGAAGCGGATTGGCTTCATTCGCATTTTGAGGTGGACGCTGCTGGATCCGGCAGTATCATGTGCCATGCAGAGGTTGCTGTGGGTGAGGATTGTATGCTATGGGAGGCTTATAAGGCTGCTTTGCACATTGCTGCTGTGGGCATTCCCCTCTACTTCCTCCTCCTGATCACCTTAATCTATCACTTCAGCTGCTGGTTCTCACTTACCAGCAGCAGCAATGTTTAAAGGTACTCTTCTCAAATCATTGTGTGCTTTTCTCAAATGGGGCAGTGGCCTCTAGTACCGTAGTGCCTACCTGGCTTATTATGATGAACTTTCCTGTGGCAAACACAGCATATTGCAATGTTATGTTCATTCAGCTAGACATAAAGAAGATCCAAATTATGGAGCTTTGTTATAGTGCCTAAAGAACTGGGGGTACATCTAGCTAGTTGGTGTGCTGCAACTGTGTAAGGGACGGTTGTGATGGCAGCTGCAGGTTTCTGGGGTCTTGTAAATATGGGAGCCAGTAGTGTTGATAGAACCATGTGCCTCCGACTAGGTTAAATAGAGTTGATCTGTATCTCCTCTGGGCCACCCACCACACTGATGTCCTTCTCCCTTGTCTCTTGGACTCAATATGGGTCCAAATCATGTCTAGATCATCAGAAGGGGGCTTGGAGATGATAAATGGGTACTCTTCTTTTCCTTGCCAGGGGATTTTGAAGCTGATGAGGTAAGAGCAGTCTTCTCAACAATATCTTCTTCAGCAAGAACCTCAACCTGCTGTTCTACATCTACATCTGTAAGATCTGTTGCTGACAGTGTCCCCTGTTGTCCACTATCCTGCAATGATTCGGTTTGTGGCTGAGACAATTCCATTTCAGATTCACTGCTCTCAATGACTGCAGTCACTGAAGCGCTAAGAGACATGGCCTTAGATTTTGGTGGTCGTGAGGAGGGTACAGCAGGTACATCACATGACAATATTACACAGTAAAGGTTAGTGTGTGTTCCTCAAATGTAATGGGACCCTTACAGGCGGCAGGGGATTTAAATAATTGCTGGTGATCTATTAGGAATAATGTGGACTATGTGAGAGGCAAGCAAAAATTAAAAACAATACACTAAATAATTGCTGATGCCTCACCAGGGTCTATGAGACCCCTATAGGAGGCAGGGTAAAATATACTAAATCCTTCAAATAATTGATGGTGCCCCCAAAAGGGGCCATTAGGGACTCTATGGGAGTTAGGGGGAGGCATTCAAAAATAAAAAAGTGTTAAAATAATAAAGCAACAACACTGCACCACAACTAGCTATAAACACAAATAGATGAATCAGGAAAAAAGAAAACAAATGAACAAAAATGTCATAGGCCTCTTCTATCAATTTTCCTAGGAATTGGATTTTAAAAGTGGAATAAAATCATTGAAACCCACACTGGCTGCACAAAATGGTGAGAGCTAGCTCACTCACTGCAACTCCACTGAAGAAGGAGGCTTGGAAGACAAAGACAAAACGACCACCAAACATACACATAATTACTGGCTCCACCAAATGGTGGCCACCGCATGGCAGAAAAAAAGAAGCATGGACAACAAATAACTTATGGCAGCCTATGACAAACACACACACACACACTGCTGCACAAAATATCTGCCAATGCATGGCAAGTGAATAAAGATGCAGGGAAAACAAAAAAGAGATTTGCCCTGTCCTACTTGGACCACCTTCTCACCGCTGAAAGAAACATCTTGCAGCATTTCAGGCAATGGATTACAAAGAAATTATCAGCAACAGGTGTGTGCTGACAAAAAATATATAATTGTACTGTATGTTTTTAAAAACATAGAGCATCTAGCTGGACATCATGATGTGGGTAGATGTTCATACCCACCAGTGGCTGGTGAAAATTTGGGCCGGTGTAGAAATCTAATCCGCCAGAGGAGTTGGTGGAATTAGGGCACTTCGCTCTATGCAATTTAGGTGCTGTCTCCCCATCAATATTACCAGGCCGCTAATGAGCATGCACAAGACTTTGCATTTGATCGCACTGTTTCCGGCTCTGTGCGCAGGACTTTGCAATTACCCATGCAGCTTCTGGCCACAACAGCAGCCAAAACAGTCCTGCTCACAAGCACGAATGCACCTGGAGTCGATTTTCCTACTACAAATACATATGCACCTAGTCAAAAAGTGTTTTTGAGGAGATTTTCTTCTCCAGTGGACCTTTCAAGTTGCCTTTTAGATTGAGAAGCCTTTTTTTCAAACAGGAAAGAAGTGCCCCAGAAACTCCAGCTTCCCGTTCCTGTCCAGCAGGCTCCTCCCAGTGCTTTGTCCATTGCCTGGTCACTTTTCATTTGGATTTTGAGGTGGAAGGATCACTCTCTTTGTCTCCAAGATATACCTCTGGATTTAAGGACTTTGTATTTATGAAATCACACAAGTAAGTTAAAAATCTATTGCATATGGGTGTTGTTTGTTTAATTGGGCATGCACCAGCATTTTGTTGTACTTTAATTTGATATTCATTTTTTTATAGTGGTGGGTGGACTGGAGTGTAAGTATGGGTCTAGTTATTATTTATTTTGTGTTTCATTGATTTTTCATCTTTTGTAAAGAAAATTGTTGCACAGCTCAGTACCTGTCCTTTTCTACACATTAGTAACATTTGCAATATTATTTTACTATGTGGCCTAGATTTCCAAATAGCCGTCTAGCCAGTAGGCCCTGTACTAGCACTCGTGAGTGCATAAAATTAATATTTCAGTGGTATATATTTTTAAAACTTCATTTAGGGCAGGGATGGCAGTGGATTAGATTAAATATGTTCGCTATTTTTTTGCATTTCATTTGTTTTTGCAAAAAGTGTATATGTTGTGTGGTAATATTTGATAGCATAGGAGGATATGTGTGTTGTTGTGAATGTTTTATAGCTCCATTGATTTTCATGTTTTGCATTGTTGAATTATTGTTAGTGTTTTCTTCAGCATGGCTCCTTGTGTGTGTGTGCGATGATTTCTGTGGGGACGTGCATCACAATAACCACACACTATCTATGTGGGGACAATAAAGTTCCTATAATCACACACATACTCACTTTGGATTTGAAGATCATTGTTTTCACACACTCTGTGTTTGGATTTTAACACTGTCTTTATACAATATTTCAGTGAGGCTTTGAACACGATCATCCTCACACATTATCTTACAGGAACATGAACATTAGAGAATCACACAATATCTTTATGTGGACCTGGGCATGATTACCTTCACACACCATTTTTGTTATAAAGTGAGCATTCCCATAATCATACACTATGGGCCTCATTTTGACATTGGCGGCCGGCAGAGACCGCCTACCAATGCCATACCGCCATCATGCCACACAGGTGGCCTGAACCCTGCCGGCCCAGTGGGCAACAGGGCCTTAACATTGCAGCAGGCTCCTAATGGAGCTGGCTGCCATGTGGTGGTGGTGGTCCACTGGGCAGTGGAATGCACGATGGGGCTGTGCATGGGGGCCCCTGCACTGCCCATGTCAAGTGCATGGGCAGTGCAGGGGCCAACAGGGCCCCCCAAGTCCCCCATTCTGCCAGCCTTTCCATGGCAGTGCTTACCACCATAGACAGGCCGGCGGATGGGCAGTCGTAATCCCCAGGGCAGTGCTTTTTGCAGAGCTGCCCTGGCAGATTACAACCACCGGGACCACCAGGCTACAGGCTGGCGGCATCCTTGCGGTGTTAGCGGTTGGACCATGGCGGCTCTGGCAGGGTCATAATGGGGCATTCAGACCGACACGACCGCAGCGGTCTGACCGACACCGGGACCCTGGCAGTCAATGACCCCCTATATCTGTGGGGATTTCAATATCATTATCTTCACACACAAACTCTGTGGATACTTTCATCAAGGCTTATATTATCTCTGTAAAACTATGGTGCTACTGTGTTCACACACCACCTTTATGGCTATCAACACACACCTTCCCTATGCAGTGATCATAACCATTTCTGTGGGCATCATCACACACAATCCCTAGACAGGCATTAATTTTGCATGTCATTTCTAGGAAGATGTTGTATAATAGCTCATTTGACAAAACTGGAAATAAAAAAAACTCTGGCTTTCACTTCATCACATTGCTTTATTCCACCTGTTCATTTCTCTATGTGTTATTTGAGCATGAAATGGGCTAAATGCAATGTTAATCACCTGTCTGTAAACATTATATATGATACTTTCTGACACATTATTAGCATTATCCATCTTTTGTGAACCCCTAGGTTATGTGCAGGACTTCGTATATGAATAGATGATGATGTTATTTCTGTATATTCCAGATACAATGAATATACAAGCTTGTAATTTGATTGTATTCAATCACTAATGGTAATTAGGGAGTAAGTCCTCAAAAGGATGGTAGCACATATTCACGTCCCCAGAAGGATGGTTCTATGCATGCGATTAAATAAAAATATATTTGCAGATTTGAAGCAAGATCCTGTCTCCTGATTTTGTTCTTAACCTTTTTGTGTTATTATTATATTTTAAAAACAGTGGGAAAGGTTAGTTTCCACAAGACATGTTTCCTCACATGGTCCCCACAATGATGGTAAAACGTGTGTGTGTTTGTCATCAGCCACCATGTGCCTTTGTACTCCATGCTGTGTGGTCAGGGGCCATTTTTTGTAGTCTGTGTCCATAGGCTTGCATGTGTTATTTGTTCTCAATGCCTCATAGTTCACAGTTGTTTGACCATGTAGCTAGCAGCTATTTTGTCCACCCAGCCAGTGTCCCTTTGCCATAGGCTTGCATGTGTTCTTTATTTGTTCCCCATGGCTCCTTACTCCTTGTTGTTGTCTGACCATGTGGCTGGTGGCCATTTTGTGCATGCAGCCAGTGTTCCTTTGCCATAGACTTGCATTTGTTCTTTCTTTGTTCCCATTCCTCCTTGCTCCTTGTTGTTTGACCATGTGGCTGGCGAACATTTTGTCCATCCAGCTAGTGTCCCTTTGCCATATGTTTGCATGTGTTCTTTGTTTACCATGCCTCCTTGCTCCTTGTTGTTTGCCCATGTGGCTGGCAGCCATTTTGTGCATGTAGCCAGTGTTCCTTAGCCATATACTTGCATGTGTTCTTTCTTTGTTCCCCATGCCTCCTTATGTAGTTGTTTGACCATGTAGCTGGCAGCCATTTTGTGCATGCAGCCAGAGTTACTTTGCTATAGGTTTGCATGTGTTCTTTCTGTGTTGTTTTATTTCCTGTTTTTTATTTTAATTTTTATTATGGTTTTTAAATTTTGTTTATATTTTTTAATTTTTAATTTCAATATTATTTAATTATGAATTTTACCCTGATCTGTCCATCCACATCCATTCCTCCATCCATCCACCAAAGATGCACAGCCACACTACAGCATTCAGTTTCTTTAGGTGTATTATAATTCATTTTCATCCTGGACACCCTCTCTGCAGGGCACTAGAGACAAATCAGCAGCATAATTTTTTTTTTTTAATGGTTATTCCATTTCCCCTGGACTACCTTGCAGCCCTAGTTTTCTTAAGGATTATTCCATTCACCCATGCACCTCTCTCTGGCAACCCCAGGTGCCTCCTTTAAAACAGATGGAGATAAAGCAAAGAGCTAGAACTGCATGTTGTGCTGCCTGATTTGAAATTAAATTTTATGGTGTGGTGGTGAGGTTTGACTTTACAATGTTTGATTAAATTTGTATTTATTACATATGTAACCAACCTCACTAAGATTGCATTTGCTGGAACAATGCCAACACCTGCATGTTTTTCTTGTTTGGTTGCTTCTAGGTGCACAAGAGAAGAAACCTTACATCACCTGAAGTATTGGCAAAAAGAAGGCCTTACAGTTCCTTCAGCCCTCCAAACTCTTCCACTTGTGAATCTTTCTGCCTCTGCCAACTTAGAGCTTAAGATGGCCTCAAAGAAAGTTGCTCTCAAAAAAGTGGGCAGTGAGAAGAAGCAGTTTTCCACCAGTGGCGTGCCAATGGCAACCTTTTCTGGGAGAGGTGTGCATGCCACACTGCTATCCGGGGAGTTACCTGGGACCAGCACTCCCACATCAACAGCACCACCCTAAGCTAAGACCAAGACCATGTCTATCAATGAGGCAGTGACTTTGAAGTGGATTTATCGCTTTCACAAAGTAGTACCCAGTCGTTTCAGGAAACAGAACAAAGTGGATAGCAGCCGAAGTGAGGAATAATAGATCTTCCCAAAGTAGGAGCAGAACAGTAGGTCAAGCTTCCTGCTGAGCAAGAGCCTTACCTTTTAGAATCAATGGTTCCCAGATCACCAGCAAGAAAAAAGGAAGGGTATTACCCCACCATCTTCTCCAACCAATACTTCTGATGATGATGATGATGATAGGGACATGGAGTGGACTCCATCAGAGTCTGAGAGAAGCCAGGAGAGGCTAGGGACAGGAGAAGTTCCAGAAAGTCTTAGAATCATGAAAGGGGATGATGAGGAAGAGAAAGATGATGACGAGCAAGTCATTATGGAGGCTCGAACAGAAGAGTTTGACTTTACTATCCAACCTGCTCCGAGGGATTTGGCACAGGCAGCACTGCCAGCTCCCATACCTGTACCTCAGTTGATGTATGCAGTGCAGCGAGTCAATCAACACACCCACCTTCCTCTAATTCTTCTTCAGGCATTGTCCCAAAAAGAAAGTACTCCTCCCCAGTTTGGGACCTTTTTATAATTAGCAAACAGGAGGGGAATGTTGCGATGCGTTCCATTTGCCACACAGGTTTTCCTTGAGGTAAGCCTGGTTCACATTATGGTACTAGAGGCCAGACGACCCACATACAATACCAGCTCTCATTCCAGTGGGATGTGTTACTAAAAAAATGGCTGAATGTGATTGCTGAGGTGAAGGTGAGGAGAGCCAGGAAACATCAGCTACAACTGGTCAAATTATGTTGGAAGGTGAGGAAGAAGAAGGTGACATCTTCACGCAAAACAGCCCTTCCCCTAGGAGTACACCAGAATCCCCTACCTCAGTGGCCTCACAATGGCACAGGAAGACTCAGAATCAGATGGAGACACCACTGCATATGGTGACTGCATCACGACGCACATTGAGTCTACCACCACCTACATCTCAAAAGTCACCTGCATCAGTGGCCCTACAAAATAAGAAAAGTCAGGCTACAATTACAGGCATGTTTAGGAAGGAGAGGCCCTATGACTGCAACCACCCAATGCACGTTTGTACAATGGGAAGCTGGCAAAAATGTTATCACTGGGCCTCCTCCCTTTGTCTTTTGTGGAAGGTGTGGGATTCTTAGAGTTTTTGGCAGCCATCTGCCCGAAATGGAAGGTTCTAAGTTGGACCTATTTTGGCAGAGTTGCTGTTCCTCTGCTGAAATGTTATGTACTGCAATTGGTTGGACAAGCTTTGCAGAAAAGTGTTGTCCACACTATCCACCTGACGAAAGACATGTGGACTACATGTCAAGTTACCGATTACATGTACATCACTGCAAACTGGATCTCTTTTGTGGGAACAAAGCAAATGTTCTCTACAGGTCTTGTCCCTGAAGACATTTCTGAGAGCGTTCAGTGGCATACAACAGTAGTAATGTTTTCCATGCAGAAATCACACAAAGCTACAAACATCTTGGACTAATTTAATATCAAGGTGTCTGAATGAGTGTGACTCAGAGGTCTCTGAATTGGATTTGTTGCCACGGACAATGACAGTAACATAGTCTAGGCCATGGCAGACGGTGGCTATTACAAGGTGCTGTGTTTGGCACACTGCATCAACCCGATTGTGCCAGACTTTCTAAAATAAAAGAAGACATAGCAACATTCTGACCACCTGCAGAAAAATCTGCACTCATTTTAGCCATTCTTTTAAAGTCCAGAATCAGTTGGGGATTATTCAGTATCTTAACAGAGTACCAGCTAAAGCCCTGATACAAGAGGTGCTAACACATTGGAATTTAACCTATATTTATGTTTCAACATCAGTTTGAGAAGTACAGAGAGATCAATTACTATGTCATTCAAGAAGAAGGGGATGCCAGATAAATGGGGCCTAGTCAAATGCCGGGCCCATATGCTGCTCCATTTGGAGGTTTTCACTTGGAAAGTTATAAAGGAGGATAGTATGACTAGAGGCTACAAAAAAATATTTCCTCTTTCATTCCTTTTTCTCAAGGAGATGTTTCGAAATATAAGAGGTGGATTGTTGAGCAAGCTGGAAAACTAGATGAAGAATGACTGGAAGTTAGAGTCATACTCCAAAGTTCTGGGGTGCTGCCTTCAAATTCCAGGGAGGGAAGTCTTGTCACACTGCAGCCAACACTAGCAACAAGAACACTGGCAACAACCACATCAGAAGAATGGGACACAACCTTTGCATTGGCTTGGTTTCAAGTGTCATGTCTTAAGTCTAGTGCAGAGGGGAAGACAAAAGAGATCAAACGAGTGGCAGCACCAATGACCCTACAGAGGATGTTCCAGGAGTATCTGGATGACCCAAAAGAAGTGTATGAGGATCAAAACCCATTGGTGCATGGATAAGGGAAGATGTACCAATGGCCGGAGCTCAGCAGGCTGGCAATAAATTACCTGGCTTGTCCTGTAGCCAGTGTGTCTGCTGAACGTGTGTTCAGTGCATTTGGTGCAGATTGTTACAGTGAGAAGGACCAGTCTCTTGCCTCAAAATGTGGAGAGATTAACCATGATCAAAATGAACCAGCATTTTATACCATCTGATAATACTGTTACCGAAACACCACTGGAGGAGGAAGAGGATGATTGGTCAGAATCAAGTGTGCTTGCTAATCAACTTCTAGTTGAACCACCTGAGCTTGAGGACGAACTCTACTTCCCGAACTGAGTATGCCAATGTCACCATAGAACTGTTTAATTATTTCTTGTTGAACTTCTTTCATTCTCTCTTTCTTTGCAAAACAAATGCTAGTGGAGCATTATGGTTGCTTTGGATTTATGCTCCCCGACCATTTTTAGTCACATATTATATGGCCTGATTCGAGTTGGACCTGTGTGCAGTGAAGAAGCCCCCACATTCCCTTAAGGACATTGGAGACAATTCCTGCCTCCCTCTCATGCCATTGCCTATCCTTTTTGTTTTCATTCTGTAGCAGGGGTGCCCCAGAAGATCATTGATTATAAGACTGCCAGTGCCAAGGCCAAATTCCAATGTGTTGCTACTTGATACCAATCGAGGAGATCATATTTTGTTCAATCACTATGCATGGATTGGAAGAGGTAACTACCAAGTATTGCACCAACGAGTGGTGATATATTGAGTGATTGTGAGTGATGATTGATAATGTATGTGGTGGATGACAGTGAGGGAGGGAGTTCAACAAATGTGTAAACTTGATTCTGATGATTTGCAATGTTTGGGGGCTGATGGGTGATCATTTTATCCTGAAAGTGATTGGTCTTTCAAACTTGGTAAAATGTACCCATAGGGCCCACTCCTTGTTTCTGGTTCCTCCAGTCAGACCAGTCACTTTAGTTACCAAACACAAATCTGCACAAAATACTCCAGTTCTATTTCTCTATTTGTTCTTCAACACCAGTGCACTTCAGAACACACAGGTCTATCTCACTCATTTTAGGACTGGGATGGAGTTACTCAGAATCAGGAGGAGGAGGATGGAAGGACTAAGGACAGGACTACCTCAACAGCTAGAAGGAGAAAGTTATCAACTTCAAAGAAAAAACATGATGTTGGTGAAGACTCTGAAGCCTAGTACTCACTCAGCAATGTGGACTGAAGAGAGATGCATTAATTTGTGAAATGCTGCTGAGTGTATGTTTGCTGCATTGCTGGCTCAAACAGGAAACTCCTCTTTATGTTTTTGCTCTGTCTCTGAGTCTTCTTGGTACACTCCTGGTTCCTCATGACGCTTACCTTGCTTCCTTTTGTCAATCTCCTTTACTTTATAACACAGTTACTGTTTTTTTCATTATGCAGGACTTCTCCTAGTACTCTCCTGCACAAACAAAACTTGGTGAAAGCTCAAGACTCTAGCCTACCTACTGGACAGGTTCAGCCAAGTACCCAAGAGTGATGAACATTCTAAGAAGAATGGAGATGCATCGCCCAATTTGGCAATACAGTATAATTTTCCTTTTAACAATCGTAATTTTTAGAACTGGGTGGGTTAAATTCAATCATCCATAATTTGTATTTTTCAAACCTAGAAGACATAACATTTAGAGACAAACTATCTTGGGTCTCTCTGGGGCAGAAGGGCTGTTTGCAATGCATTGAACCAAACTATGCCAAACGTATTCTTTCATCATTTCCTTCTACAACAGATTGATGATGGTGTGCTGCTCAGCGCTCCGATTAATTTTGTTGTGCTTTTTTTTTTGTGTAGTGTTTGTCCTTGTCACACCTTTCCCCAAATCTTCTTTCCCATCCATTCAGAGAGGCCCTAACCTTCATCCCCGGAATGTGTGATTTATTGAGGCGTGATTCAATTTTACACCATGAATGGATTACACTCTTGCTAGGACAGATGTGAGGAATGCAACCTCATCCCACTGCATGACCTTCTTTTACCTGGTCAATATTACACACTGGCCCCATCAACATCATCATCATGTCTTGAGTTGTGTGTTGCGGAAATGCTTATCCTTGTCCAGCTACTCATGACTCTGAGCCCACTTCTCCTGGCTCCATGATTTCATTTAGTAATTTTAGTTTTTAAATACTAGCTCCCCACCATTGCTCAGAAGTTGATATAGCTAGTTTTTATAATCATGTCAGGTCTTCTTTGTTGTGTGTCAAATGCTGTCATTGTCATAGTCTGGTCTCAGTCTTCCAAGAAAAGTTATTATGATATAATATGTCCCACTAACTCTCTGTTTTCTTTCAATCTAGTTGAGAGTGATGGATAACCCTTTGACTAATCCTGCAGTTGGAATTTGCATAGGTGGGAGTGGAACCTTCTGTTCTGTCTTCCCTGCTAGCGCACTAGCCTGCTACAACTACTACTGCATACCACCCCTTTAAGATGTCACCTTGGGAAAACACCCTGCAGTAGGAAGACTCCCTCACTTCATCTGTTCAGGTAAGAGAAGAACTATGGATTGAAGTGAACTTGTTTAGTTAGTAATTAACTCCTACAGAAGAAGATGTTGTCTGTGTTTATCTAGGTTTTTGTAGGCAAAGTAGGCAATGGCTCTAGTGGCCAATATAGGGTCAGTGGGCAATAGAACAAGGGCATAAGTAAATGCTATTCACTAGTAGATAAGAAAATAAAAAAATAAAAGCTACACTAAAACACAGCAATGCAAACTAAAAGACAAAAACAAACATTGAGGCATAAATCAAGTAAAATAAATCATCCCTTTTTATTTTTAACACATACAAAAACCCACCATATCCACCATCAACAGGCCCACCCCTCTCCCCAAACAAATAATCGTCCTCCTAAAAAGTTAAATGAAAAGTTCAATCTGAAAATGGGTCCCAACTCCCTCCTCACCCTCTTCTCCCACAACAAGTGTCCCTCACACCAAAACAGACAAGTTAAAAAAGAGTCAGAAGAGATTGTCAGTGTAAGGGGTTAGATTAATAAATGCAGGGATAACAAGACTTTAACAAAGCTTAGATAAAAACAAAAATAAGTACAACAAAGGTAGACAGGCTCAGTAAAATTAAAATTAAAATTATTCGAAATGAGGGGAGGTGAAAATTAGGGAAATGATAATATAACAGAAAGACTTACTGGGGCCAACTGATCTGCCAGTATCCTCACTGCTGGTGACAGTGGCAGCCTCATCCCTTCCTGGACCCGCCTCCAATGTTGCCCTCTTCTTCCCCTTGGGAGCTGAGGTAAGAAATAAGGAAGATAAAAAAAAGATTAGTGGTACAGTTAATCTGACAAAAATAATTTGACAAGCAGATTCAAACACAGTATTGTACTTTTCTAAATCAGATTGCCTAGTATCGATCGATTCAACTCAAGTTGACCTATTACTTTTACTTTCCTAATTACTACTACAAATGTCCTAAACTACGGTCCATGTTTACAAAATTTTTATTCCGACTAGAGCCGCAAGCCTTCTTGCAGCGCTGCCTCGTGTCAAAAGAAAAGGGCAGGAATGTGTTTTATCTACAAAATATAGTTCATTTCTGTCCTTGTTCCCTGTGTTAGTACACATTGGGCTGCCATGAGTCAATGCAGGCACCCCTGTACCATGCTGCAAGGTTGCCTATGTTGGGGGGGGGTGATTGTTTTATTCAGGAAGAGACACCTTCCAAAAAAAATAAAAATAACAAGAGGAGTTTTACTCTTTGTATGTGTGGTGCAGATTGCAGCACACAAAGAAAAATAAAAAAAAACAATGAGAAATAAACGTATTTCTCCCCATTGCACATCTCCATTGCACCTCCAGCAACTCCGGCTGCTAGCAGAATTCCACAGAGCTTGTGGAGATTTTTAACCACTTTGCAGAATTCCACATAGTGGGACTCTGCGAGCTCCTCCCACTCCTACTGAAAATATGCATCTTTTGCCATTGGCATCAGCCCAAATGCGCCACCTCATGCAGTGGCCATGTAGTGATTATGCATTGACACACCCTTGAAATGTCAATTTCCCCATTTGTGCATTGCTAGACATGACTTCTGTCCCACCAGCTTCTGTCCAACCCACCTCCTCCTCATCCCTCTCCCAAATGTTATGCTATTATTGTATTGTTGATATGGTTTGTTATCACCACTCCCCACTATGACTGACTTTCCATGGTCCAGTCAAAGCTGGAAGTCATGGGGTCATTAATGCAAGAATTGACAGCCGCTGTGTCACCCTACTCACTGATCTTCAGACCAAACTGATCTTAAAGCCTGATCCACCTTTCTTCCTGGGTGCAGTTGTTTGCTGCATGAACCCACTGAGTGGGGATCTTCCTTACTAACCAACCTGGTTTTGATGTTTCTCTGCTGTATTTTTCTCTGAAAATATAACAAAAGGTTTGAAAAAGAGAATGTGAAACATACATAAATAATGCACCCAAGACCTAGTGCAGGAAATAATAGGCCCCAAATAGTCAAACAACATCACAGTAAAATGGCAAACACATCTGTAGAAAATGAAAAGAAAACACACAAGAAATCGGAGAACAAGTATATCTAACCCTAGGCCGCCACCATCAAAATAAGTGCAAACATTTCCCCTTCACAAAAGTTAATCCTACAGCCGCACGCCCCCTACCCACTCCAGACGAAACTCCAGGCCACTCATTAACAGAGTTACAAAATGAAAAAAAAGAAATAAAAAATACTGGTGCATGCACTCCCTCAAGGAACAAACTCCAATTCCAACGGTGTGAATACAGCAGGTATTCCAGACAAAGAAAAAGAGTGATGCTTTGTCTCGAATATCCAGCTCAAAAGCGACCAAGAGCTGGACAAAGCAGAGGGAGGAGTCTTCAGGACAACACCAGAAATCTCAATCAAAGCCCCTCATAAACATTTGGTGTGACTCAAATTATGTAGTATACAAGAGTAATAAGATGCACGAAAAATACAGACACAGAACATAATAAAATAGCTACCATTCTTGGAGAATGCAAGATTAAATAAAGCATGTGAAACAAAAGAGGGACTATCGCCCTGACATGCATTACCTTAACATTTTTACCTTTTTTGTTTGTAAATCACACCACGTTTTTGGCATTAATGTTAATGACATGATGATAGGACCAAGTTTTCATGCCATACAGCATGAAACTGTCTTTACTATAATCACATATTTCTCGCTTTACACTTGATTTAGAAATTTGGATCTACTTCTCAAGGGAACAAAAACCTTTTGGATCAATTTTGTGGGGGAACAAATACCGCGGCTACACTTCTAAAGGGGCCAGCGATCTGCAGCCAGGTTCTGGGGTGACACAGTGGGGAAATTAGCATGACAAGGGGTCTCAAAACAATACATCTACCACAATATTAGAAATATATAATTACCATTGCAGAGAGCAAGGTGCCGAATCACACATGCTTGCAACGAGTCCTCCCCTGTGAAAAATCAAAAAGGTAGGATCTATGCCTGTGAATGATGGACTTCCAGCCTCATGCTGGAATACAGTCTCCAAAGCACCAAAACTACGATGCTGACAGAGCTACTGGACTACAGTAGATACCACAAAATACTAAAATGGCAATGAAGGACTTTAGAAAGATCAGACTTGTATTATGCATCACCACACAGAAAGTTGATTTAGTGCCTGGCTTCTGTCTCCTCTTGCAGAGCGAGGTGGGGTAGGTAACCTGGAACAGGCAGTTCAGGTGTAAATACATTGATAACATGGTATTCTCTAAATAAATTGATCTACTTAGTATTTTTTGAGGGAAACATGTCGGAAGTTTAGAGGGGTGCAGCCCAAGAGCCCTAGAACTCATCTCTAGAGGTTTGGGAGGTGCATGGATACTTTAGCAAATAAAACATTTAGGTATGGATGGTTCAGTATAAACATCTGTTATTTCAGTGCCAAGATGTTCTAAGGCGTGAAAATGAGCTTATAAGTACGTCATGAAATGTCAAGTCACGACGTTATGTTATATCATGTTATGTAATGTCACATTATGTTATGTGATGTTGTCATGATAAGTTATGTTATTGTATATTATATTGTAATATGCTATGTATTGTTATGTTACACATGGATTGGTGATTGGCTCTAATGATACATTTATAAATGGATGGAGAAGTGGGCAGTGGTGTCAGTTGGTGTACAGTTGGGTTAATGGGAGCCTGGATGATTCTTTAATTTTTTTGGGTGATGTTGAATTTCTGTAGATGAATGGAGAATTAATGTGAAAGGAACATCTCTGTGGATGAATTGTCATTTGTGAAAGAATATTTGATTTTTAGTTTGTGTTTTTGATGGATTAAAGATCAGCTTGTGTATGTGGTATATGTGTATGCCTGTGGTGTATGTTTAGATGTGTGTACCTACAAATAGGTCTTGTATGCAATGCCAGACAGACCTTTTATTATATTGGCAATTTCCCTGGTGAGCTGGATTCACTAGAGGCCAGTTTTGTGAGCCCAGGGTAATTTCTGGTGCCTCATTCATCTTTCCCCAGCCCCCAAGGGTAATTGCAGCAGGTATTGGGAGGCTTGAAGATGGAGAGATAGAGAGGGAGGAACGTAGAGATATAGGCCCTCATTAGGACCCTGGCGGTCGGTGACAAAGTGGCAGTAATACCACCAATAGGCTGGAAGTAACTATCGCCGAATTATGACCATGGTGGAAAGATCCCTGAAAGACCAGGGCGGAAACAACAGCCACCACAGCGGTATCCGCCTACAGCCAGGTCAATGTTCCGCCCACCATATTATGACATGCCAAACCGCCACCTTTTCTAGGGCGGTACCAATGACATCAAAGCCTGGGGGAAAGAGAGCTCAGAAGGGAAAGGACTTACCATTGGAGAAACAGGGAAGAACCATGCCACCATGGAACCTGAACTGCATGCCTTCCCAATGATCTTCTATGTTCTGCTCCACCACAAACATCAACATCGGCGAAGACGATGACGGTGAGTACAGCCGCCTAGCACAAAAGGGAGGGGGGAATGAAAAAGAGAGTGACGCACACACGCATAACACACACCCCCCACACACACACCATACACACAACCAGATTCATGATAAAAAATATTTTACCCCGTCACTCAGCTGAATAAGGCAACAACAAAACAATTTCGCAAAACTGAATGTAATGAGATCAACACAGTATGAAAAATAAGTTAGGCAAGATAATAGATATATACATATGTACAGAAAAAGGGACACAGCCCAATCCACAATGTTCGTAGGCCACATGGCCACAGGCCAAAGTCCAATGCCACACATGTCACCTGCTTCAACACGGACAGAACACTACAGGGACATCAGTTGGTAAATAGGCAGGCACCTCAGGGGGACAAGGATGGGGGCACCTCAGCCCGGAGATGTTACAAGACCACTGGTTCTGGAGGGGACAACATGCCCTGTGCTTGATCTTGGGGGGGGGGGGGGTGTCCAAGGCCACAGTCTCCCATTTGGGTGTCATACCCACTGGTTATGGAGGGGGCAACATGCCCTGTGCTTGATCCTAGGGAGTGCAAGGCCACAGTCTCTCAGGTGGGTGTCACACCCACTGGTTCTGGAGGGGGCAACATGCCCTGTGCTTGACCCTTGGGGGTGATGGGCCACAGTCTCTCAGGTAGGTGTCATACCCACTGGTTCTGGAGGGGGCAACATCCCCTGTGCTTGATCCTGGGGAGTGATGGGCCACAGACTCTCAGGTGGGTGTCATACCCACTGGTTCTGGGGGGGCAACATGCCCTGTGCTTGATCTCCTCCAGTGTCTGCCATGGTACCCCCCTTGCCCTCGTCCCACTGGTGCCCTTAGCGTCAGTGGACTCTGCCTCCTGGGTCCTGTGGGATGCATCTCTCTCCGTCGCTGGTGCCTCTGCTCCTCCGCCAGATGATGCTAATGCACATTAGGACAGGATGACAAAACAAAAATGGGGGAAGAGACAAAGGATACACTTGGTCAATGGCTGTACCAACACCACCGTTGATGTACACAGCACCCTCACACACAGGGAACAGGCCTATGCAATGTGCCATTGCACTACCAGAGAAATAGTTAGCAGCCAAGGCATGGGGAGGGGCACACAACGCCAAATGCATCACATCTGGGAACCACGCAGCCCTGACCAGTAGTGGATGCCTAAGAGCTAGGTAGCAAGATTTTCCATTCTGAACCCTAGCCACCAGGGGACCTACGCTGCAATGTCAGTCCTGGCCTAGGGGCACCCACTGACACACATCTCCTACCCAGATACCACCCTACCATGCATAAGTTGTAATGATGGGCACTGTACTCACTCCCTTGTGGCTGCTGTAATGCCCTCAAGCGCCCATCCAGCTCTGGATAGGCCACCACCAGTATGCGGGCCATCAGGGGGGTCAGGATTTTTAGGTACCCCTTCCTCGTTGGGAGGCCATCCGCAGCTGGGCCTCCACGGTCTTCCGTGCCCAGCATCTCAGGTCCTCCCACCGTTTGCGACAGTGGGTGCTCCGCCTGCCATAGACCCCCACGGTCCACATGTCTTTGGTGATGGCACTCCATATACCCTTCTTTTGATATGCGCTGACCTGCAGAGGTAATGCACACCGGGAAATAGATTTAGACTAACAGTCCTGCCTGTTAAACATATGGCCCACCATACCCGTTTCCATTACCATTTACAAACACATGGCCCAGCACACAACCTGTACGCTGCCCAGAGGACATCCACCCACCCCCTTACATGAGGCCTTCACACACACCACTCCATGCATTCATACCACCTGCATCGTGCCCACAGAGTACTCACCTGGTGGTCTGAGGTCCTATACAGCAGTCCGTACTGAGATAGGACCTCATCCACCAGTCTCTACTCCGATGTGAAGGCTGGGGCCCCTTCCCCGGTCACACAGGCCATGGTAGGTTCCAGACACAGGTCACAGCACCACATGCAGTGTAGGTCCTCTCCTGTGGAAGGTCAGGTAGCAAGTGAGGAATCAGACAGAAAATGGCAATCACGTCCGTGGCAGTGCATACCGTCACGCCTACGTAGATCACCATTGGACACTGTAACCCATAGGGCCCAATTATAACCAATGAGGAGTGGCACAGTGGTTCCCGACCGCCTCCCACAATGACCCACAACGTCAGCGAAATTACCTCACTTCCACCTGTGCCTCCACACAGAACAGGCAGATGCCATTTCGGGAGGGGCCGGGACAGGCCCTGGAAAATTGCTGCTTCAATGGTGATATTATGACATACTGGACAAATCACACCGACCCATTACAAGTTAACAGGATGCAAAGTTCTGTTGTAGCTCCATTGTTCAGTTTGTGACCGGATCCTCACTCTTTTGTCACTTAGGGGCTCATTCTGAGCCCGGCGGGCGGCAGGCGCCACCCACCGGGCGGAAACCGCCGAAAGACCGCACCGCGGTCAATAGACCGCGGGGTCATTTTGACTTTCCCGCTGGGCCAGCGGGCGATGGCCAGAAGATCGCCCGCCGGCCCAGCGGGATAGCCCCTGCAACGAGGAAGCCGGCTCCGAATGGAGCCGGCGGAATTGCAGGGGTGCGACGGGTGCAGTAGCACCCGTTGTGATTTTCACTGTCTGCATAGCAGACAGTGAAAATCTTTGTGGGGCCCTGTTAGGGGGCCCCTGCACTGCCCATGCCAGTGGCATGGGCAGTGCAGGGGCCCCCAGGGGCCCCACGACACCCGTTCCCGCCATCCTGTTCCTGGCAGGTTTTACCACCAGGAACAGGATGGCGGGAAGGGGGTCGGAATCCCCATTACCTCACTTCCACCTGTGCCTCCACACAGAACAGGCAGATGCCATTTCGGGAGGGGCCGGGACAGGCCCTGGAAAATTGCTGCTTCACTGGTGATACTAGGACATACTGGACAAATCACACTGACCCATTACAAGTTAACAGGATGCAAAGTTCTGTTGTAGCTCCATTGTTCAGTTTGTGACCGGATACTCACTCTTTTGTCACTTAGGGGCTCATTCTGAGCCCGGCGGGCGGCAGGCACCACCCGCCGGGCGGAAACCGCCACCCGCCGGGCGGAAACCGCCGAAAGACCGCACCGCAGTCAATAGACCGCGGGGGTCATTTTGACTTTCCTGCTGGGCCGGCGGGCGATCGCCAGAAGATCGCCCGCCGGCCCAGCGGGAAAGCCCCTGCAACGAGGAAGCCGGCTCCGAATGGAGCCGGCGGAGTTGCAGGGGTGCGACGGGTGCAGTAGCACCCGTCGCGATTTTCACTGTCTGCATAGCAGACAGTGAAAATCTTTGTGGGGCCCTGTTAGGGGGCCCCTGCACTGCCCATGCCAGTGGCATGGGCAGTGTAGGGGCCCCCAGGGGCCCCACGACACCCATTATCGCCATCCAACCCGCCAGGAACAGGATGGCGGGAAGGGGGTCGGAATCCCCATGGCGGCGCTGCAAGCAGCGCCGCCATGGAGGATTCTCTGGCCCAGGAGAAATCCGGAGGGAAACCGCCAGATCCCCTTTTCTGACCGCGGCTTTACCGCCGCGGTCAGAATGGGCACTGAAGCACCGCCAGCCTGTTGGCGGTGCTTCCGTTGCCCGTGGCCCTGGCGGTTTAGGACCGCCAGGGTCAGAATGAGGGCCTTAGTTTCCTACCCCTGCGGATGAATAGGAGATGGAGACATAACTCCGTGTACAGACCCTTGATGGACTTGGCAAAACTGGAGAACAGGCACATTATCCTCACCAATAGACTTGACAGGGCCACAATAACAGCGCTGTGTGCCCAGTTGGAGCCTGACCTGATATCTGCTATCCGTCACCCCACTGGGATCCCCCTTCTTGTGCAAGTGCTATCAGTGCTCCATTTCCTGGCAACTGGTTCTTTCCAAGTGACAATGGGCTTGGCAGAAGGAATGTCACAGCCAATGTTCTCAAATGTGCTGACAAGAGTGTTGTCTGCCCTGATTAACACATATGCAGCTACATTGTTTTCTCCCAGGTTTAAGATTTGGCCACAGTGAAGGCTCAGTTCCATGCAATGGGACATATCCCCAACATACTTGGGGCGAATGATGGAACACAAATTGCATTTGTCCCCCCCACCAGAATGTACAGTTGTTCAGAAATCAGAAGAGTTTCCACTCTATGAATGTACAGATGGTGTGCCTTGCGGTCCAGTACATCTCCCATGTCAATGCTAAGTATCGTGGGTCGGTACATGGTGCCTTTGTCCTGAGAAATAGCAGCATCTCAAATGATAGGCCAACTACAGAGAAACAGGGTGTGGCTAATAGGTGAGCCCTGGTTCCCACCCAGTATATGTTGGTGTATGGGTATGGTGTGGGCCATATACGGGATAGTGTGTGGCTAAATGTTGTCCCTCAATATTTCAGGTGACTTTGGTTACCCCAACCTATCATGGCTGCTGACCCCTGTGAGGAATGCCAGGACAAGGGCAGAAGAACGTTATAATGAGGCCCTTGGGTGAACTAGAAGGATAATTGAAAGGACCTTTGGCCTCCTGAAGGCCAGGTTCTGGCGTCTCCATCTGACAGGTGGATCCCTGTGTTACTCACCCAAGAAGGTCTGCCAGATAGTGGTGGCATGCTGCATGTTGCATAACCAGGCCCTCAGACCCCAAGTCCCATTCCTGCAGGAGGAGGAGGCTGGATATGCCTGTGTGCCAGAAGCTCAACCTGTGGACAGTGAGGATGAGGAGGCAGAGGGTGAGGATGAGTGTAAGGAAATGCCTCCTTGGCATGGTTACCCCCTGACTTTTTGCCTTTGCTGATGCTAAGTTATGATTTGAAAGTGTGCTGAGGCCTGCTAACCAGGCCCCAGCACCAGTGTTCTTTACCTAACCTGTACCTTTGTTTCCACAATTGGCACACCCTGGCATCCAAGTAAGTCCCTTGTAACTGGTACCTCTGGTACCAAGGGCCCTGATGCCAGGGAAGGTCTCTAAGGGCTGCAGCATGTCTTATGCCACCCTGGGGACCCCTCACTCAGCACAGACACACTGCTTGCCAGCTTGTGTGTGCTGGTGGGGATAAAATGACTAAGTCGACATGGCACTCCCCTCAGGGTGCCATGCCAACCTCACATTGCCTACAGGTATAGATAAGTCACCCCTCTAGCAGGCGTTCCAGCCCTAAGGCAGGGTGCACTATACCATAGGTGAGGGCATAAGTGCATGAGCACTATGCCCCTACAGTGTCTAAGCAAAACCTTAGACATTGTAAGTGCAGGGTAGCCATAAGAGTATATGGTCTGGGAGTCTGTCATGCATGAACTCCACAGCACCATAATGGCTACACCGAAAACTGGGAAGTTTGGTATCAAACTTCTCAGCACAATAAATGCACACTGATGCCAGTGTACATTTTATTGTAACATACACCCCAGAGGGCACCTTAGAGGTGCCCCCTGAAACCTTAACTGACTACCAGTGTAGGCTGACTAGTTTTAGCAGCCTGCCACACACCAGACATGTTGCTGGCCACATGGGGAGAGTGCCTTTGTCACTCTGTGGCTAGTAACAAAGCCTGTACTGGGTGAAGGTGCTTCTCACCTCCCCCTGCAGGAACTGTAACACCTGGCAGTGAGCCTCAAAGGCTCACCCCCTTTGTTACAGCATCCCAGGGCACTCCAGCTAGTGGAGTTGCCCGCCCCCTCCGGCCACGGCCCCACTTTTGGTGGCAAGGCCGGAGGAGATAATGAGAAAAACAAGGAGGAGTCACTGGCCAGTCAGGACAGCCCCTAAGGTGTCCTGAGCTGAGGTGACTCTAACTTTTAGAAATCCTCCAACTTGCAGATGGAGGATTCCCCCAATAGGGATAGGGATGTGCCCCCTCCCCTCAGGGAGGAGGCACAAAGAGGGTGTAGCCACCCTCAGGGCTAGTAGCCATTGGCTACTAACCCCCCAGACCTAAACACCCCCCTAAATTCAGTATTTAGGGGCTCCCCAGAACCTAGGAAACTAGATTCCTGCAACCTAAGAAGAAGAGGACTGCTGAACTGAAAAACCTGCAGAGAAGACGGAGACACCAACTGCTTTGGCCCTAGCTCTACCGGCCTGTCTCCCCACTTCTAAAGACACTGCTCCAGCGACGCGTTCCCAGGGTCCAGCAACCTCTGAAGCCTCAGAGGACTACCCTGCATCTAGAAGGACCAAGAACTCCTGAGGACAGCGGCTCTGTTCCCCAAAGACTGCAACTTTGCAAAAAAGAAGCAACTTTGAAACAACACACGTTTCCCACAGGAAGCGTGAGACTTTGCACTCCGCACCCGACGCCCCCGGCTCGACTTGTGGAGAGCAAACACCACAGGGAGGACTCCCCGGCGACTACGAGACTGTGAGTAGCCAAAGTTGACCCCCCTGAGCCCCCACAGTGACGCCTGCAGAGGGAATGCTGAGGCTCCCCCTGACTGCGACTGCCTGCTTCAAAGACCCGACGCCTGGTAAATACACTGCACCCGCCGCCCCCAGGACATGAAGGATCCGACCTCCAGTGCAGGAGCGACCCCCAGGTGGCCCTCTCCCTTGCACAGATGGTGGATTCCCCGAGGAGCCCCCCCCCTTGCCTGCATCGCTGAAGAGACCCCTTGGTCTCCCATTGAATCCTATCGCGAACCCGACGCCTGTTTGCACACTGCACCCGGCCGCCCCCGTGTTGCTGAGGGTGTACTTTTTGTGTTGACTTGTGTCCCCCCCTGTGCCCTACAAAAACCCCCCTGGTCTGCCCTCCGAAGATGCGGGTACTTACCTGCTGGCAGACTGGAACCGGGGCACCCCCTTCTCCTTTGAAGCACATGTGTTTTGGGCACCACTTTGACCTCTGCACCTGACCGGCCATGAGCTGCTGGTGTGGTAACTTTGGGGTTGCTCTGAACCCTCAACGGTGGGCTACCTTGGACCCAAACTTGAACCCCGTAGGTGGTTTACTTACCTGCAAAAACTAACAAACACTTACCTCCCCCAGGAACTGTTGAAAATTGCACTGTCTATTTCTAAAATAGCTATATGTCATTTATGTGAAAACTGTGTATGCCATTTTGCTAATTCAAAGTTCCTAAAGTTCCTACATGAAATACCTTTCATTTGAAGTATTACTTGTAAATCTTGAACCTGTGGTTCTTAAAATAAACTAAGAAAATATATTTTTCTATACAAAAACCTATTGGCCTGGAATTGTCTTTGAGTATGTGTTCCTCATTTATTGCCTGTGTGTGTACAACAAATGCTTAACACTACTCCTCTGATAAGCCTACTGCTCGACCACACTACCACAAAATAGAGCATTAGAATTATCTCTTTTTGCCACTATCTTACCTCTAAGGGGAAACCTTGGACTCTGTGCATGCTATTTCTTACTTTGAAATAGTACATACAGAGCCAACTTCCTACATTGGTGGATCAGCGGTGGGGTACAAGACTTTGCATTTGCTGGACTACTCAGCCAATACCTGATCACACGACTAAATTACAAAAATTGTCATTAGAAACTGATTTTTGAAATTTGAGCTATTTTTCTAAATTTTAAAAAAGTCCTGCTAGGGCCTTGTGTTAGTCCCTGTTAGCATTTCTTTTAGAGTTTAAAAGTTTTGTAAAAGTTTGAATTAAGTTCTAGAGATAGTTTTAGATTCTTAAAAAGTATTCCAACTTTTATAAACATAGGGGATCATTACGACCCTGGCGGTATAAGGTGCTTACCGCCGTGCAGAAGACCGCCAATACACCGCGGCGGCGGCGGTAGACCGCCACAGCTATTATGACACATCACGGAATCCGCCAAAATTCAGACACCCACACAATACCGCCACACCAAAGGTCAGCGATAAACTGGCGGAAACACATCCTCCACCTCCACGCCAACAGAAACACGCCCATGCTATTACAACCCACGAATCCACGCGGCGGTCTTTCAACCACGGTAATCCATTGGCGGTACACACCGCCACGCTCAACATTCACAAACATCTCCAAAACACCGCCACATTGGACATTTCAAAATACACACACCTGAGACACATACACACACCACTCCCACACACCCAACACAATATAAAACACACACCCACATTATCCACAAACCCCTACAACCAGAAATTCTGAGAGAAGGTGAGAGAGAGAGCACAGAATAGACAACCCCATCACACAGGGGCACACAACACCATCACCCACACAACATCCAAGCACAAAACACCACATACCACTACACTCACCACACTCATCACCACATACACCACCCCACACATCACACACACCACCCCATGTCACGCCAAAGACAACCCCGCTTCTCCGAGGAGGAGCTCAGGGTCATGGTGGAGGAAATCCTACGGGTAGAGCCACAGCTATTTGGCTCACAGGTACATCACACATCAATTGCAAGGAAGATGGAGCTATGGCAAAGAATAGTGGACAGGGTCAACGCAGTGGGACAGCACCCAAGAAATAGGGAGGACATCAGGAAGAGGTGGAACGACCTACGGGGGAAGGTGCGTTCAACGGTATCCAGGCACCACATCGCGGTACAGCGGACTGGCGGTGGACCCCCACCTCCTCCCCCTCAAATAACAACATGGGAGGAGCAAGTCTTGACCATCTTGCATCCTGAGGGCCTCGGAGGAGTCGTCGGAGGAACGGACACTGGTAAGTCAAATCTTAACTATCACATCCCCCATCCTACCTGCATGCTATCACACACCCCCACCCTCACACCCTCCCCTATCACCCAAACTCCTCACTAATGTACTAAGAACACCAACTACACATCCCAACCCCAAGACCTGCATGACACAACTAACCATGGACACTCATCACTAAAGCATGCCCACTGCACATACCCAGAACACCCCCCAACCATCAGCACACAACCCCACACACAGGAATGCCTGCACTGGGGTTCACGCACACTTGAGATTGCACACCATTACACACACACATGCAATAATCATGTACTTATACCCCCGCAGGAACCCGAATGAACGTCACCACACCAGAGGGTCCAGACAACACCACTCCACCCCCAGAAGAGGCCCACAGTGACGAGAGCAGCTCTGCCCTACTGGATCTTGATGACCAGCTCGGACCATAGTGGGCCACAGGATAGTCGGTTCCCCTCGCACAGGCACAGCCCAACACTGACCTTCCACCCTCTGGTAACACCAGCACAGCACCCACCCAGCGGGCCCAAACCTCCCTACCCAGGACAGGTCAATCAGCGGTGTGTCCACCACTACAGGGCACCCAGGCTAACCCACCACCCCAACAACAACAGGGACCTGGGGGCAGCAGTAGTGGGCACACGGTCCAGGGGACGGAGGCACAGGAACACAGGGGAACTGGCAGGGCTGCTATGCGACAGAGGGAGGACAGGCCAAGGGAACCAACTCTCCACGAGGCCCTCTCCTCCATCATGGGAGCATACCACCACTCCCAGGAGACGATGGCCACGGTCCTGGACAAGTTGCAGGAGACCCTGCGTCTGCAGGAGGAGCAGTATTTGGGTTTCAGGGAGGAGCTCAGGACCATCGGCTCTGCCCTGGGCACCATCGTAGGGGTGCTGACGGACATTCAAAAGACCTTGAGGGACACCGTGGCACTCCAAGGGGCCCCTGACACTAGCCACAATGATGAACTGCCTACCACCTCCGTTAGCGCTAGTGGACAGGATGCCCCGCCACAGGACCACCACACCACCACACCAGCACCCCATACCCTGCAGACAGACAACCACCACGCAAGCTGGCCCTGAGATCCAGGAACAGGACAGAGCAAGATGGCAAGACCCCACCAGGAAATAAGACCACCCTGATTGTCCCCCCACTGTCCCACTTTGTTACCCTGTCCAAATCGGAACTGCCCCAGCTCCACTTCCAATGGGCAGATGTGCAATGTACCTGTGAGACTAATAGACTGGACTCTGCCATGGACATTCCTCCACCATCACCCGTCACCATTTTACAACCCCCCTTCATTTTTAGCACTTGAATAAACACACTTGAAACACTAAAAAAACTGGAGTCAGTCTTTGATTTGTATTTTTCTATTATCAATGTCAGTGTCATAATGGGTTACCCATTGGAAGGCTAACATACCAATGTCACACATCACAAGCCCTTCAAGGATGTAAGCAGTTGACACGTAGGTTACCACATTTGTGAAACTGAAATGGAAGGGGGCAACTCAGTTAACAAATAGTGAGTGAAATGTCGGTACAGGATAGAGGTAGACGTGTGAAAGTTAATGTAATGTTACACCGGAAAATGTACTCACCTGAGTTTCACTGGAAATATTGCTGTATGACTGACTCCCTGTTGTCGTTTTCTTTTTCCTCAGCTTCATCCTCATCACTGTCCACTGGCTCCACAGACTCCACAGCTGCAACAACACCGTCATCTGGATCATCCTCCTGCAGAAAAGGCACCTGGCGTCGCAATGCTAAATTATGGAGCATGGAGCAGGCGATGATGATGTCGCACACCTTCTTCCGTGAGTAGAATAGGGACCCACCTGTCATATGGAGGCACCTGAACCTGGCCTTAAGAAGGCCGAAGGTGCGTTCGATAACCCTCCTAGTCCGCCCATGGGCATCATTGTAGCGTTCCTCTGCCCTGGTCCTGGGATTCCTCACTGGGGTCAATAGCCAGGAAAGGTTGGGGTAACCAGAGTCCCACAATAGCCATACATGGTGCCTCTGGAGTTGACCCATCATATCAGGGATGCTGCTATTGCGCAGGATATAGGCGTCATGCACAGAGCCAGTGAAAATAGCATTTACCTGTGAGATGTACTGGTCTGCCAAACAGACCATCTGGACATTCATCGAATGATAACTCTTCCGGTTCCTGTACACCTGTTCGCTCCTGCGGGGGGGACCAGAGCTACATGGGTCCCATCAATGGCACCTATGACGTTCGGGATATGTCCAAGGGCATAGAAGTCACCTTTCACTGTAGGCAAATCCTCCACCTCAGGAAAAATGATGTATCTCCTTACGTGTTTCAGCAGGGCAGCCAACACTCTGGCCAACACGTTTGAAAACGTAGGCTGGGACATCCCTGATGCCATGGTCACTGTTGTCTGAAAAGACCCACTTGCAAGGAAATGGAGCACTGACAGCACCTGCACGTCAGGGGGGATTCCAGTCGGATGGCGGATTGGTGACATCAGGTCTGGCTCCAACTGGGTACATAGTTCCTGGATTGTGGCACGGTCAAACCTGTAGGTGATGATTAAATGTCTCTCTTCCATTGTCAACAGGTCCACCAGCGGTCGGTACACCGGAGGATTCCGCCATCTTCTCACATGTCCCAGCTGACGGTGCCTACGAAGGACAACAGCGAATAACCAGTCAATATTCCTCCAGGTATGTATCCACAGTCACACACAAGACTACACCAGACAATGAACCCTTCCTGTATGTGTGTTGAGTGTATGCCTCGGTATGTGTGATGCAGTTGAAAAAGAATCCATGTGGGCCCCTGAAATGGCGGCTGCCTGACCTCTAAACTGGGACAATGGGATTGTGGGGTAACAGCGCTGGCGTTGCACACCTTCGCGGTAGGCGGTCGTAGACCGCGGCGCACTGCTGCATTGGTTAACATTGGACCCTATGGGTCCCAGGAGCCAATGAACAGGTGCGCTAGCGGTGATGATGCGCACCGCCGCGGACGTCACCGCCATTTTCTATCTGTTCAATCACTAGATACCTGACCTTCGACAGGAGAGGACCTACACTGCTAGTGCTGCAGTGACCTCGGTCTGGAAGCGACGATGGCTGCTGCATATGGGGAAAGGGCCCCTGCCTTCACTGCACAGGAGTTGGAGAAACTTGTGGATGGGGTCCTCCCCCAGTACATGCTACTCTACGGTCCTCCAGACCAACAGGTTAGTACACAGGGAGCACGTTGTATGGGCTAGGCCTGGGTGGACAGGGCTGGGGGGAAGAGTGAAGGGGGCAGAGTTCATACTACAGTAAAGAATGGGAATAAATGGGCCACATGGTCAGAGTAGGGAGGTGGCCACTCACATTGATGGTGCAGTTGGTAATGACTGTTCCTCTTCTCTTGTGCATGTCATGTAGGTCAGCGCCCACCAGAAGAGGGACATTTGGCGTGCCATCGCCAAGGAGGTCCGGACCCTGGGGGCCCACCAGAGATGGGGCACCCACTGCCGGAAGAGATGGGAGGACATTCGCCGCTGCAGCAAGAAGACGGCGGAGGCTCAGCTGGGGATGGCCTCCCAACGTGGGAGGGGTGCCCGTCGCACCATGACCCCCCTGATGTTCCGGATCCTGACGGTGGCCTACCCGGAGTTGGATGGGCGCTTGAGGACATCACAGCAGACACAAGGGGGTGAGTACAACCTCATTCTGCGGACTTTGCGTGCAGTGGAGGGGTCTGGGTGCGGGAGGTGGGCTGTGGGTGTCCCTAGGCCAGGGCGAATTCGGTAGGCAAGGCCCCTCCGTAATGTAGGCCATGTGGCACTCTAACCCACCTCAGAAGAGTGCCAAGTTGAGGTATAGTTGCCACTGTGGCATCCATGTGCGCAGATGTCCACCATTGCCATGTAGGCCATATCCCAGAAATTGCATGTGCAGAGGCCAGGAGCACGGCGTAATGCATGGGGCTGCTGCGTCTGTCTTGTCCGCCAACGGTAGCGGTATGCTATGCACTAAAACTCTCTTACTTCTGTCTCCCCCCCTTTTTCTGCTCTCCCTGTCCTTTTATACATCAGCATCATCAGGCAGAGGTACAGTGGCACCGGAGCACGAGGGAGCTGCATCCCACATGGCCATGGAGGGGCACACCACAGACTCTGAATGCACCAGTGGGACGGAGGGCGAGGGGAGCTTCACGTCGGCCACTGGATCAGCAACCAGCGACACGGACTCGTCCGACGATGGGAGCTCCCTTGTGGTGGCGGCACCATCTGTGCCCCCCACTTCTACAGGTACAGCCGCCACCTCCCTTACCAGCACCGCCCTCCTAGCAGCCCCTCAGCGTTCGCCCCGTGCCCGCTCACCCAGGAGGGTGGGCATCACCTTCGCCCCAGGCACCTCAGGCCCTGCCCCAGTCACCCCTGCTGCCCTCAGTGAGGAGGCCATTGACCTCCTCAGGTCACTCACTGTTGGGCAGTCTACCATTGTGAATGCCATCCAGGGTGTAGAACGAGAGTTGCAACACGGTAATGCATTCCTGGAGGGCATTCATTATGGTCAGGCTGTCCTTCAGCGAACCCTGCAATCTCTGGCCTCAGCACTGATGGCAGCCATTGTCCCTGTGTCTAGCCTCCCCCCTCCAACTTCCTCCACCCAGACCCAATCCCCTGTATCCTAGCCCATCCCAAGCACACCTACAGACCAGCATGCACACAAGTCAACACACAAAAGTAGCTCAAGCAAACATAGGCACCACACACACTACAGGCACTCACAGAAGCATCACACACATACGGATACAGCAACATCCACTGTCTCCACTGTGTCCCCCTCCTCTTCTTCTCCCTCCTCCCTCCCAGTCTCGTCTACACACACACCTGCATGCACCACATCTACAGGCACTAGGACTCGCACCAGGACACCCAGCACCACAAGCCGCTCACCTGCACTCACCACCTCCACTGCCATTTACACGTCCCCTGTGTCCTCTCCCAGTGTGTCTGTAAGCCCCCTCCCAAAGTACCCAAACGCCGGCAATCACTCACCCAACATCCATCCACCTCACAACAGCCTCCAGCACCTGCACCTGCACCCAAAACAGCTAAAGTGACACTTCCTACAACCACCTCTTCTTCCTCCACTCCCAGACCCCCTCCAGCTACCCATCCCAGTGTCCGTCAGAAACTGTCCCTCTGTCAAATTGACCTTTTTGCCCCCACCCCCCCCCTCCAATTCATCAGTCCCGTCGTAGCGCCTCAGCCAAAAAGCCTCCAGTACCAGTGGTGCGTGTTCCAGGTTTTTGGAGTGCACCGTCCACCAGGGCAGGCAGTAGGACCCGGAGCCAAGGCACTGGCAGCCCACCCCCTGTAAAGGCTCCAAAATTGGACAGTGGACGACGGGACCGTGTCAAGACTCCTGGTGGGACAACAAGTGAAATGGGATCGAAGGCGATTGGTGAGTCAGCTGTAACTCCAAAAAAGGTGGGAAGGTCCAGAGGAAGTATGCCCAACCTGTTGTGAGTGTCACGGCGGAGAAGTGCGCCATCTTTTCCGGCGGTCCAGACACAACCGCCAGCACCATCGTCACTGGTCCAGAGACCACCGCCAGAGTCACAGTCCAGGAGGGCACAAGTATCGTGACTGGTCCAGAGACCACCGCCAGAGTCACAGCCCAGGAGGGCCCAAGTATCGTGACTGGTCCAGAGACCACCGCCAGAGTCACAGCCCAGGAGGGCCCAAGTATCGTGACTGGTCCAGAGACCACCTCCAGAGTCACAGCCCAGGAGGGCCCAAGTATCGTGACTGGTCCAGAGACCACCGCCAGAGTCACAGCCCAGGAGGGCCCAAGTATCATGACTGGTCCAGAGACCACCGCCAGAGTCACAGCCCAGGAGGGCCCAAGTGTTGTCACTGTTCCAGAGACCACCGCCAGAGTCACAGCCCAGGAGGGCCCAAGTATCGTCACTGGTCCAGAGACCACCGCCAGAGTCACAGCCCAGGAGGGGACAGGATGCCACAGCCCCGCTGGCCAATGATGGAACGTCATGCCGCACACCAATGTCCAGTGTGAAGATCGTCATGCCACACACCAATGCCCAGTGTAGAGATCGTCATGCCACACACCAATGTCAGTATCAGGACCGCGATGGCAAAACACTGCTGAACAGTCATGAACCTCAATGGCAAAGCACCGCTGAACAGGGCAAAGACCGCCATGGTGAAGACTGCTGAACAGGGCAAAGACCGCTATGGCAAAGCACCGCTGAACAGGGCAAAGACCGCCATGGTGAAGACCGCTGAACAGGGCAAAGACCGCTATGGCAAAGCACCGCTGAACAGGGCAAAGACCGCCATGGTAAAGCACCGCTGAACAGGGCAAAGACCGCTATGGCAAAGCACCGCTGAACAAGGCAAAGACCGCCATGGCAAAGCACCGCTGAACAGGGCAAAGACCGCCATGGCAAAGCACCGCTGAACAGTCATGAACCTCAATGGCAAAGCACCGTTGAACAGGGCAAAGACCGCCATGGTAAAGCACCGCTGAACAGGGCATGGACCGTGTAGGAATGAATGGACCGCCACATCAGGCATCCTTATCCCATGTGCAGCTGGGACAGTGACAGGACAGGAACTTTCACGGGGAGACACATCCAGTCTGGGCACCAGTCCCCCTCCAGAACAAGTGGAGACCTGCATCTACTTGAGAGACTGTGGCTTTGCACTCCCCAGGATGGCACAGTGGGCAAGCCACCCACTGTAGAGACTTGAGAGACTGTGGCTTTGCACTCCCCAGGATGGCACAGTGGGCAACCCACCCACTGTAGAGACTTGAGAGACTGTGGCTTTGCACTCCCCAGGATGGCACAGTGGGCAAGCCACCCACTGTAGAGACTTGAGAGACTGTGGCTTTGCACTCCCCAGGATGTCACAGTGGGCAACCCACCCACTGTAGAGACTTGAGAGACTGTGGCTTTGCACTCCCCAGGATACATCAATGGGCATGGAGCCCCATCGTGGATCTGGCTTTGCATTCTTCTGGCTGAGGTGACCCCCCTTCCCTTTCCCCTGAGGTGCCTGTTTTATTTCTATCTGATGCCTCAACAGTGTTCTCTCCGATTTTGGTCAGGTATCTATTGTGGGCCTCGCCCATGCATTTTTGGACTGTTGGTGCACGGACATTGTTGTGTACATATCTGCACTACTTCTTGTATTGTATATATAATTATGAGTGATTTAGACAGATTTGGAGATATGATTCAGTATATTTTATATGACATGTATATTGGCACATTACAATGTTTGACCGAAATTCGCTTTGTCTTTGGATTCTTCCGGGGGGATTGTGGGTTGTTAATGTGATATTTTTGACTGCATTGGTGTGTATGTTGTAATATGCGAGGGTGGGGGTGTTTGGTGGGTGTCCCCCTAACTTTTGCCTCCCCCCTCCCCCGTGTCGTAGGTGCAGTACTCACTGGTATCTTCTGCGCCTACTTCGCTGTTGGTCGTAAAGGAGCAGAAAGAAAAGGGCAGGTAGTATTTGGAGTTCGGGGTCCATGGAGTCGTCGTTCCTCGTGGGATATGTTAAGGTGAGCGTTTTCCCATAGCACAAGCTGTTTCCGCCATGTTTTTATCCACGGTGAATCCGCCCCGGAAAAGGTGGCGGATTGGCGGGTTGTAATAGTGTGGGCGGTACATTGTCTCCCACCTGTCTGTTGGCGGTGACCGCCGCGCTGCTTGTCTGTACCGCCGTGGCAGTCGGTGTGTTAAAGTGGCTTTCTTTGTTGGCGGTTTCCGCCAGGGTCATAATTCCCTTTTTTTGTCTATCGGCCTGTTTGCGGTATTACTGCACCTTTTACACCGTCCGCCAGGGTCGTAATGACCCCCATAATGTCTAATGTGATGGAACTCAATGTCACCCCTTACCTGAATCTTAGGATGTCAGAGTTAAGGTCTCTCTGCAAAATCAAAAAGATTAAGACTGGTTCAAACCCTACCAAAATACAGCTCCAGGAGCTTTTGGCAGAGTTTGCCAAGAACAACCCCTCTGAGGATGACCTCCCAGAGGAAGAAGCTACTGAATTGGAGGAAATCCCACCCCAATCCTAGTTAGAGAGGCCAGGGCTCCTCAAACCGTGACTCCAAATGTGATAGTCAGAGATGCTGCTTCTCTCACAGGAGAGTCCAGCACCTCTGGGATCACTGAGGACAGCCTCAGTGAAGATGACCTACTGTTAGCCAGGATGGTCAAAAGATTGGCTTTAGAGAGACAGCTCCTAGCCATAGAAAGGGAAAGTCAAGAGATGGGCTTAGGTCCCATCAATGGTGGCAGCAACATAAATAGAGTCAGAGATTCTCCTGACATGTTGAAAATCCCTAAAGGGATTGTAACTAAATATGAAGATGGTGATGACATCATCAAATGGTTCACAGCTTTTGAGAGGGCTTGTGCAACCAGAAAAGTAAACAGATCTCACTGGGTTGCTCTCCTTTGGGAAATGTTCACTGGAAAGTGTAGGGATAGACTCCTCACACTCTCTGGAAAAGATGCAGAATCCTATGACCTCATGAAGGCTACCCTGATTGAGTGCTTTGGATTCTCCACTGAGGAGTATAGAATTAGGTTCGGGGGGGCTCAAAAGTCCTGGAGCCAGACCTGGGTTGATTTTGTTGACTACTCAGTAAAAACACTGGATGGTTGGATTCAAGGCAGTGGTGTAAATGATTACGATGGGCTGTACAATTTATTTGTGAAAGAACACCTGTTAAGTAATTGTTTCAATGATAAACTGCATCAGCATCTGGTAGACCTAGGACCAATTTCTCCCCAAGAATTGGGAAAGAAGGCGGACCATTGGGTCAAGACTAGGGTGACCAAGTCTTCAACAGGGGGTGACCAAAAGAAAGGGGTCACAAAGACTCCCCAGGGGAAGAGTGTTGAGACATCCATGGGGAAAAATAGTAAAGAGTCTTCTATCGGGCCCCAAAAACCTGCTCAGGAGGGAGGGCCCAGAGCCTCTTCCCAATCCAATTTTGGGTACAAGGGTAAAAACGTTGATCCCAAAAAGGCCTGGTGTCGTAACTGTAATCAGCCAGGGCACCAAACTGGAGACAAGGCCTGTCCCAAGAAAGGTACCACTTCTAACTCTACTCCAGCTAACACTGGAATGGACAGTCTCAAAGTGGGATCAACAGTGTGCCCAGAGCAAATCAGGGTTCACACTGAAGCTACATTAGTCTCTGAGGGTGGGGTGGATTTAGCCACACTGGCTGCCTGGCCCCCTAACATGCAAAAATACAGGCAGCAACTCTTAATTAATGGGACAAGTGTAGAAGGCCTGAGGGATACAGGTGCCAGTGTCACCATGGTGACAGAGAAACTGGTTTCCCCTGGTCAATACCTGGCTGGACAAACTTACCCAGTCACCAACGCTGACAATCAGACTAAAGTACATCCCATGGCTATGGTAACTTTAGAGTGGGGAGGGGTCAATGGCCTGAAACAGGTGGTGGTCTCCTCAAATATCCCTGTAGACAGTTTGCTTGGAAATGACCTGGAGTCCTCAGCATGGGCTGAGGTAGAACTCAAAACCCATGCAGCCATGCTGGGTATCCCTGAACTGGTGTGTGTCAAGACAAGGGCACAGTGCAAGACCCAGGGGGAAAAAGAGGTGTTGGAGCCTGGAAAAAGGACCCAACCCTCCAAGAGAAAAGGAAAGAAGACTGGGGAACCAGCTTCAACACAACAAGAAAAAGAGAACCTGATTCTCCTATCAGGAAGAAGTTCTGCCCTCTGGGGGAACTGAGCCCATGGAGTTAGGACCTTATCAGGTTGAGCTCCTAGGCCCAGGGGGACCCTCAAGGGAGCAGTTGTGTAAGGGGCAAGAAACCTGTCCCTCTCTTGAAGGCCTTAGGCAGCAAGCTGCTGAAGAGTCCAATGGAAAAATAATAGGAACACATAGAGTCTATTGGGAAGATGGACTCCTCTACACTGAGGCAAGAGATCCCAAACCTGGTGCCACTAGGAGAGTGGTAGTGCCTCAGGAGTTTAGGAAGTTCATTCTGACCTTAGCTCATGATATTCCTCTTGCTGGGCATTTGGGACAGACCAAGACGTGGGAGAGATTAGTCAACCACTTCTATTGGCCCAACATGTCCTAGAAGGTCAAGGAGTTTTGTGTCTCCTGTGCCACCTGTCAAGCCAGTGGTAAGACAGGTGGACACCCAAAGGCACCCCTCATTCCACTTCCAGTGGTGGGGGTCCCCTTTGAAAGAGTGGGTGTGGACATAGAGGGTCCACTTGAACCTCCCACAGCCTCAGGGAACCAATACATACTAGTAGTAGTGGACCATGCTACTAGATACCCTGAAGCAATTCCCCTTAGGTCGACTACTGCCCCCGCAGTAGCCAAAGCACTCATTGGTATTTTTACCACAGTGGGATTTCCTAAGGAGGTGGTGTCTGACAGAGGTACCAACTTTATGTCAGCATACCTGAAACATATGTGGAATGAGTGTGGGGTGACTTACAAATTCACCACACCATACCATCCACAAACCAATGGTCTTGTTGAAAGATTTAACAAGACATTGAAAGGCATGATCATGGGGCTCCCTGAAAAACTCAAAAGGAGATGGGATGTCCTCTTGCCATGTCTGCTTTTCGCCTACAGAGAGGTGCCTCAGAAGGGAGTAGGGTTTTCCCCCTTTGAACTTCTGTTTGGCCACCCTGTAAGGGGACCACTAGCTCTTGTAAAAGAAGGCTGGGAGAGACCTCTTCATGAGCCTAAACAAGATATAGTAGACTATGTACTAGGCCTACGTTCAAGGATGGCAGAGTATATGGAAAAGGCAAGCAAAAATCTTGAGGCCAGCCAACAACTCCAGAAGTTTTGGTATGACCAAAAGGCTGCTATGGTTGAGTTCCAGCCAGGGCAGAAAGTCTGGGTTCTGGAGCCTGTGGCTCCCAGGGCACTTCAGGACAGATGGAGTGGCCCTTACCCAGTGCTAGAGAAGAAGAGTCAGGTCACCTACCTGGTAGACCTAGGCACTAGCAGGACCCCCAAAAGGGTGATCCAAGTGAACCGCCTCAAACTCCTCCATGACAGGGCAGATGTGAATCTGTTGATGGTAACAGATGAGGACCAGGAAGCTGAGAGTGAACCTCTCCCTGATCTCCTCTCCACAGACCCTAAAGATGGTTCAGTAGATGGAGTGATCTATTCAGACACCCTCTCTGGCCAACAGCAATCTGACTGTAGGAAGGTCCTGCAACAGTTTGCTGAGCTCTTTTCCCTAACCCCTGGTCAGACACCTGTGTACCCATGATGTGGACACAGGAGACAGCATGCCTGTCAAAAACAACATTTTCAGACAGTCTGACCAAGTTAAGGAAAGCATCAAAGTGGAAGTCCACAAGATGCTGGAATTGGGAGTCATTGAGCACTCTGACAGCCCCTGGGCTAGCCCAGTGGTCTTAGTCCCCAAACCTCACACCAAAGATGGAAAGAGAGAGATGAGATTTTGTGTGGACTACAGTGGACTTAATTCTGTCACCAAGACAGATGCCCATTTCATTCCAAGGGCAGATGAATTGATAGACAAACTAGGTGCTGCCAAATACTTAAGTACCTTTGACTTGACAGCAGGGTACTGGCAAATCAAAATGGCACCAGGAGCAAAAGAAAAGACAGCATTCTCCACACCTGATGGGCATTATCAGTTTACTTTTATGCCCTTTGGTTTAAAGAATGCCCCTGCCACCTTCCAAAGGTTGGTGAATCAAGTCCTTGCTGGCTTGGAGTCCTTTAGTGCAGCTTAACTTGACGATACAGCTGACAGGATCACCTGGTCCACCTGAAAAAGGTTTTGAAGGCCCTGCAAGCAGCAGGCCTCTCTATCAAGGCATCCAAATGTCAGATAGGGCAGGGAACTGTGGTTTACTTGGGACACCTTGTAGGTGGAGGCTAAGTTCAGCCACTCCAGCCTAAGATCCAGACTATTCTGGACTGGGCAGCTCCAAAAACCCAGACTCAAGTCAGGGCATTCCTTGGCTTGACTGGGTACTACAGGAGGTTTGTGAAGGGATATGTATCTATAGTGACACCCCTCACAGAACTTACCTCCAAGAAAATGCCCAAGAAGGTAAACTGGACTGTAGAATGCCAACAGGCCTTTGACACCCTGAAACAAGCAGTGTGCACAGCACCAGTTCTCAAAGCTCCAGATTACTCCAAGCAGTTCATTGTGCAGACTGATGCCTCTGAACATGGGATAGGGGCAGTTTTGTCCCAAACAAATGATGATGGCCTTGACCAGCCTGTTGCTTTCATTAGCAGGAGGTTACTCCCCAGGGAGCAGCGTTGGAGTGCCATTGAGAGGGAGGCCTTTGCTGCGGTTTGGTCCCTGAAGAAGCTGAGACCATACCTCTTTGGTACTCACTTTGTAGTTCAAACGGACTAAAGACATCTCAGATGGCTGATGCAAATGAAAGGTGAAAATCCAAAACTGTTGAGGTGGTCCATCTCCCTACAGGGAATGGACTTTATAGTGGAACACAGACCTGGCACTGCCCATGCCAATGCAGATGGCCTTTCCAGGTTCTTCCACTTAGAAAATGAAGCCTCTCTTGGGAAAGGTTAGTCTCATCCTCTTTCGTTTGGGGGGGGGTTGTGTAAGGAAATGCCTCCTTGGCCTGGTTACCCCATGACTTTTTGCCTTTGCTGATGCTAAGTTATGATTTGAAAGTGTGCTGAGGCCTGCTAACCAAGCCCCAGCACCAGTGTTCTTTCCCTAACCTGTACCTTTGTTTCCACAATTGGCACACCCTGGCATCCAGGTAAGTCCCTTGTAACTGGTACCTATGGTACCAAGGGCCCTGATGCCAAGGAAGGTCTCTAAGGGCTGCAGCATGACTTATGCCACCCTGGGGACCCCTCACTCAGCACAGACACACTGCTTGCCAGCTTGTGTGTGCTCGTGGGAATAAAATGACTAAGTCAACATGGCACTCCCCTCAGTTTGCCATCCCAACCTCACACTGCCTATAGGTATAGATAAGTCACCCCTCTAGCAGGCCCAGATGAACAACAAGGACAAGTACTAAACCCATAAATGTTGGATGACTTCCATGTGCCGGGTTTACAAATGGGGAGATACTTTGAGCAAGTTACTGTACTGGCATGACACATGCATCTCAGAATCCAAGGTAGTGCCTCACTTAATTGATGAGGCCGGAGGGGTGGTTTGAGGGTTCCCCGGGGGTTGCAGTCGATTTTGCCCACTAATATTAGAATCTGCACATGTCAAGGAAGTAAGTAATTAATGTTCACATGTCAAGAGCATTGCCAGCATGTGAGTCAACCGCCCTTCTGGTGGCCAGGGCTCCCACTGCCTTATATCTCGGACTCAAATAAGATTGCACTAGATCACAACACTGTGGTGGAGGCGGTAGGAGATTTCTTAGCGGATTTAACTCTAGAAGGACCCCAGGACTGGAAGACTACCTGGTGGAGTTTTTCTTTTTGTTTGGTCTTTTTATTGTGGCTTTTAAGCTTATAACAGTTGTCAATGCATATGATCACACATGATACAGATATTTTTCATTCATTAAATGGCCTAGAGCAAAGTTCTTCTTCACATAGGCGTATCTTACATAATGTCTGCAGTCATGCCGTTTGCACCATTTTGGTACACAGTCTTTTGATGAATGCAATACAAAATATATAATTCATTCAGTTGTGTTGCTGCCTGTTAAGATAGAGGATGGTATAATTGACTTCATAATAATTTAGGCCCTCATTATGACCTTGGCGCCCGCCAAGATCTGACCGCCGGGCGGCCGCCAATGCGGCCAAACCCCCGCCGCGGTCATTATGAGATCCCCGCTGGGCCGGCGGGGATCTCTGCCGCAACATGGGAGCCGGATTCAAATGGAGCCGGAGGTGTTGCGGCCGTGCGACGGGTGCAGTTGCACCCGTCGCCCTTTTCACTGTCTGCATAGCAGACAGTGAAAAGCTGCATGGGGCCCTGTCAGGGGGCCCCTGCACTGCCCATGCCAGTAGCATGGGCAGTGCAGGGGCCCCCAGGGGCCTTGCGACTCCCCGTACAACCACCCTTTTCCTGGCAGTTCAAAACGCCAGGAAAAGGTTGGTGGTCGGAGACTTGTAATCCCCTGGGCAGCGCTGCAAGCAGCGCTGCCCTGGCGGATTATCACCGCCGGGGCAAATTTGGCAGGATTTGCTGCATTGTAATCCCCTCTGAAGCTCTGCCAGCCTGTAGGCGGTGGTTCAGCCAAAACAGCCCTGGCGGTCCTGGACCGCAAGGGTTGTAATGCGGGCCTTAGTCTTATTGACCAGTACTGTTTTTGACCAAATAGGGAAGTACAACAGGGGATGAAGGAAGGGTCAGGGAAAAAAGCCTGGGGAAGAGTCAACAGTGTCCAACCATGCCAGTCCCATTACATTTGCAGCCATCAACATAGTGTTATCCACAATAAAAAGGTTCCCAAACAAGCAGGGACACAGTTGTTACTGGGTATTTAACTGGTGTGCAGGGCAACCTAATTTGTTCTTTCAGTATGTGTATCGCCTCCATGAGGTGTTTCAGTATTTTGTATTGAATTTTGAAGTTCAATAAAGATGGTGCCCCTGTGGGTGAAAATTGGATATTTGCGGAGTCTTAAATTGTCCTCCCTGTGTAGTGGCACACCTATGGCCTTTGCCCATGCAGTGATGGATCGATACCAAGCTTTGACTGCTGAGGGTTCAGGAGACTTCCACCGGGAGGTAATGAGACATTTAGCCACCAAAAATCCTAGATCTCAGAATCATGTAGTGGCTCTATGTTTTTTGTCTCTGCGATGAAGGCCTAGGAGGCAGCTTTTCCAAGCATGCAGTGCAGGTCTCCCCGTGCACAGGGATAAGTAGTCACTTGATGCCAATAGTATTGGATAGCGGGACAGGTCCACTGCATGTGTAGGAGGTTGGCATCTTTGTATTTACAGTGAGAACAGGCTGCCTTTGTTCTGTGAAAGTGCTGATTAGTTTTGGCTGGGGTCAGATACGCTCTGTGTACAATATAGTATTGTTTAAACTGAAACCTAATGTTTTGGGGTACGTATGTTGGGCTACCTAACAGTGCAGCTCATTCTTTCTCTGTTCATAATTGTGCAAGGTCTGTCTCCCAGTCTTGACATGTGGCACAAGGGATATTGATGTGTGATGTCTTGTGAGTTTTTTAACCACTGTGCAATCTGGCGACCTGTGCCCATTACTTGTAAGTATTTGTATAGTAGGGTGCATTGGGGGTTCAGTCGCTATGTTGCCCCAGCTACTTCTTAATGCCCTGACAAGGAAGTTGTAAATAAGGAAGTGTCCAGAAGGTAAGCCATTAGAGATTCGTAGCAGAGCAGGACTCCATCACTTTAAAGGTCGCTCAGTTGTCGGGACCCACCACATGCCACACATTTATTTCTACCACTGTAGTCATAACTCATCCTCTGGGTGCTCCCAGTAATGCCATCGCTGGTGCGTATGGGGTGGTGGATCCAGGTACTCGGTGGAGTTTTATCGCAGGTTGCATTCAGAGGTCCTCCCACCCTTGCTCGACCTATACACTTGAGGCCATTGCCAAGGGATGTTTCTCCCCTGACATTGATCAGGCTACAATTGTAGTTTTGCCTAAGCATGGCTGCTCATAATATGCATCATTCTGGCCCATCCCCCTCATTTACACAGAAGAAGAAAATCCTGACCAATCTGACTACTGACTGTCATCCCCCACCTCGTCCATCCGGATCAATGCAGTTGTATTCCCTGTTGCAGTACCAGGCTCTGTATTCATAGGGTACACCACATATAGGCTGTGAGCAGCCCTTCTTTTAATTGATTTTGAGAAAGCGTTACACACCATTGATTGCTCTTTCTTTGAGGTGACCCTCCTCAGAATGGGATTTAGGACAAGGTTCAGCACCTATGTCAGGGTCCTCTATGCGGGTCCACAGGCTCGGGTACGTCAACATGGTGCTTTCCCACAAGTTTTCCATAAGAAGGGGCACCCGACAGGGATGTCCCCTCTCCCCACTTTTGTTTGCGCTCATCATAGAGCCTCTAGAGATCTAGATCTGGTACGACGCTCAGGTGTAGGGATTTGACTGTGGTCTGGCGAAGACCGCATAGTGCTGTACGGTGAGGACATACTATAGTTTGTATCTCGGCCAGCTGGATGGGACCTAGACTTTTCCACATCTTGGTGGTTTTTGGAGTGACCCCAGGGCTACAAGTCAACTGGGGTAAGTCCCTGTTAGTTCCCTTAAGGGGTGAATGCCGGGAGGAAACCTGTAATTCCAAATCCTTCTACGATGTATCAGTTTTCAATATCTTGCAATACATGTCCCATGGAAACCGGCTTGACATGGAGCCTGAACTTTTAAGATGATGATCCTCCTGAGGCTGCTCTAAGTTCTGCAGAACTACCCCCTGCATATCCCGTGGACATGGTTTGATGCTATGTTGGCCACGAGACACTAATTTATATGGGCTGATAGGACTCTACAAGTTACCTTTGGAAAATGTACCTGAGTGGTGTATGACTGAACTCCTTCTGTAGCTGAACCAGCTGTTGGCCCTAGAGGGGTTCAGGAACTGGGACAACTTAGGAGTCTCTAAATTAGGCAATACCCCATGCAGTCCTTCAAAGATCTTGGTGCAGACTTCCATGTTCTGACCTCCCAATTCTTTTACTATTTACTACTACACCATGCCTTCACAACTTATCGAGATGTTCTGGAGGACATCCCTGAATATAGCCTGCTAGAAGGTAGATTACTCATGGGCCACCTAGGGAGGCATGAGGTTTCCCAGATCTATTGTTCTCTCGTGGTGCACTTACCCAAATTACTGGAGCCCCACAAGGAGAAATGGAAGGGATAGGTTTGTTCCTTGGAGAAAGCAGACTGGAAGGTTGCCTGTATGGCTCTCTGAATGTTGGCAATATCTACTAGACTCAGCTTAGTATAATTTAATTATCTGCACCAGACATACCTGACCCCCCTTCACTTGTGGAAAGCTGGTATCCGTTAACACCAAATTGTCACGATTCCATGGGGACATCATGCATATGGTGTGGGGTTGTCTGGTGATAAATGCCTAGTGGACCACTAGTTTGGCCATCCTTTATGTCGTTGTGGGAAATCCCAGAGACTCACCCTCAGATTACATTGTTAGGAATATTGGTTAACGTGGGAGGGCTCAAAGGTGACAAGACCTTGGTGGCTTGGGCACAGTATTAGCTAAAAGGGACATAGCCTCGCACTGGACCTCCCCATTGGCCCTTTGGTGATGGCTTGGATGGGGTGGTATGGACTGGTGTGGCAAAATGGAGGAAATGATCCACGAAGTGAGGGGCTGCCCCCACAAATACAATGAAATCTGGAAGAAATGGGAATACCAGGGTTAGAGTGGGGCCCAACTAATATTCTGTACAGATGGGTAGGGACCTCTGCAGAGAGGGGAACGGAAACTAAAAGTGTAGTGGATTTCTATATAACTGGTTTATAGTTTAGAAGAACAAATGTTGTGATTGAAATGCATACACTTATGATAAAATGTTCCTGTTGGAGGTGGTACATTCTGGTTGGTTGAGGCGAGACCCTAGCCAGGCAACTTACCACTTTCATCAGGGGTGTGTGATTACACTCTCCATAAAATTGTGCTCTCACCCTTGGGAAGCTTAGCAAAGAGCAGTCAGACGTATCACAGGGGCAATGTATAAATCATTGGCACAGCACTACCACACAACAAATATACTGAACGTCACAAAAGGGACTTCACACACAGTATATGTAAATAGGGTTTGCATTCAACACACACCTTAGTTAACAGAACATGAACATCATGTCAATCTGGACATAATCACATTTAGAAATATCACTAGCAACACTAGGCCCCACTATGTTAAAACAATATTAGCAGCATGTATGAAAAATAATACCTTCCGTACTAGCACCCTCATGTGGTGCCAAAACGTTGTCAGCATGAGACTCACCCAAGCGATTAACCCAATTCAATATCACACAGTTATAGGGTGCAACCCGGTTCACAACATTAGCAGTGATGTGTACATACAGAGAATTGCAGCACTTTTGAATAGCTCCGCAGCCTAGGCCACACAGGTAAAACCCAATGTCAACCATGAGAGTCCTCTGACAAAGAAACAACATGTACGACAATACCACTGTGTGATGTAGTCAATTACAGGCAATCACTCCCTCTCACTCGCTCCTCACCGCTATGTGGTGCCAGGTACATCAGACAGGCTAGTAGAACATGCACTCACATGCACTCACTCCCAGCACCCTAATGCAGTGCACTGATATCCGGCAGGTTAGTGGTCACTGCGCTCACAGACTTTCCTGGTCCAAACCTTCCTCCACCCTCCAACCAGGTCCTACAACTCCACCACCCCCCCATGAGCTGGAGATGAAAGCACCCTTTCCCAGGATCCTAGGCTCCTTGTGGCTGGAGATACACTTATCGAGGATCCCGGGGCAAAGGTGGGGGGAAATGAGATAACAGCTGATCAGGCAACAGTCAACAAATGAAGGTTTGGTCACCACTAGGGATGGGGGAGGGCTGCTTTGGGGCACACACTGTTCACAGTAGCACCCAGCCAAGCCAGGCAATCTAATACATAAATAGTTACCAATTTCTACCCTCCCTGGAAAGGGGTACAACATCTGGGGTGCAATTACTTGAGTCACCCCAGACAGTCCCAGTTGCACACGAAGAGTTACCAAATATGCACCTTCCTGGAAGGAAGCACACCGTCTGGTGGGCGATGACTTGAGTCTCACCACCTGATTCTGATCATCCACGAATAGTTACCAATTTCTATGCCTTCATGGACTGAGTCACAACGCCTGGTGCAGGTTGACTTGAGTCACACCAGACAATTCTGATCATACACAAAGAATTACCAATGCTAAACTTCCCTGGAATGAGGCACAATATCTGGTGCGTGATGACTTGAGACACACCAGACAAATCTACACACACAGAGATGCAAGTTCAGCAGTGCTGCATGAGGTAGCATGTGACACTGCTCTGGTTATGCCCCCAACTCAGAGGGTCACAACCAGAGAATTGGACACCGCACACAATGAGCATGCTGTAGGCTGTTGCACAAGAGAAATGCAGCATCCTAGACAAAAGCAGGCCATGCAGGGTCCTGCTTACTACCAACAAGATGCTTATTTGTGCCATGGTAGTACTTTGAAGGCGCCACACCAGGCAAATCAGGTCTCCAGGTGCAATACTTAGTTTCATACTCACACTGTTGCTACCAGATGACATCCAGCAGGCGATATAGACACTTAAGAGGACACTGCTCTCCAGATGACACAGGTAGAAGGTCTAGATCCCTCGCGGGAGGTCTTTGATGTCCCTGAGACTACCATAAGAGAACAGGGGGCAAATCAACAAGCCCTTGGAGAGCATACTTCAGAGTGCCACGTATCAGCAACCAGTTTGCCAAGGCTAGCCACGATGCAAGGAGGGTGTGCGGTCCCTTGCTAGAGCAGTAAGTATTCCTTGTGCAAAACACATTCTTCTGGCAGTCTTCTGGCAGTGTGCACCACGTGGGCCAGGGTCTCCATTCCATATTCCTGCAAGTGCATCTCTACTTTTCTGCAGTGTGGCACCAGTAGTTATATTGTAGTGTGTCTTTGAAGTTTGGGGGGGGTCAGAGCTTTCCTCTATGAACCACAGATGACTCCCCTACATTTCAGTCCTGTCTGCCATAGAGCTGTGGAACGCAGATCTTAATCTTTAGTGGCACCATGATCTGACTCAAAGAGGCAAAGTGTAAAAGCCTCTCCCTCCAATTTATCCAGCCAGGCCCACAAATGGCATCCCATTTGTGTGCCCAAGTTTTATAGATGTTGCTAGAAAATCCACTGACGTTCTACTCCATTTTCCAGTGTGGACTCAAGTCAAATTAAAAGGCACACAAAGCATTTTAGGGCACAGAAATATCCACTTTCTAGAAGTGGCATTTCTCCATGATTGTTGACAAAACCATCTTTACCTTAGGTAGGGCTTTGTCAGGGTGAATCCAATGATAGTAAACTTTATGAGGCTGCTCCACTGCAACCCACTGTTTGCAGGAAGGAGTAATTGTAACACTTCCCCCATGTTAACCTATGGGCAGAGTAGCTCTCGTATGTAGTGAAAACAAGCATGGATATTCTTCACTCTCTGAGCATATGTGCCCTTGGTCACACACAAACCTGCATTGGCAGACTGAACACATGTTCAAAAGCACCATAGCTGCACGTGCACATACAGGCCTGCTAAGGCAAGCAAGTTACATCTTTATAAAACCCATGGTGCTAGTTCACGTACACAGGCCAGTGCCACCTACCAACATATGTGGAAGGCGCACCCACTTTCACACTGTATTGACAGTGGGAAAGTGCCAAAGTCCTAAGGCCACCGAGTAGGGAATCATCAAACAACTATTGGAAGAGCTGACCTACTAGGTAGGGAAAACCTATGTTGGGGCTCTTCACTACCAGGCATGGGACACCCGTGTGTACCAGCCCAGCCTTCCGTCTACCACCTGTTCTGCTCTTCAAGGGGTGCTCTAGGGGTAGTAGAGTGTCCTCTCAGGATTGTCTACTAATTTCATAGTATCACTCTAAGCCCAAAAGCAACTGTACCTCCACAGGCCTGCATTGGCAAGCCTGATACATGCTGAACAGGCCATTCTAGTGGGTGACACACTAAGTGCAACATCTCACTAGCAGTTAGTGCTGTACCCACCCCGGCTATGTGGTTTGACTTTTTACTGTGCAATGTAAACACCTGAACCAAGCACATACGCGCCCCTTCCTAGCATGTGTAGAAAGGGTCCATGCACTTTCCCACTGCAGTACCATGGGAAAGTGCCCAGATTCCTAAGGCCAAGCAAAGGGAGTGAGCAAAAGACCAAAATTCCAACTTTACTACTTTTCGGTATTTACAAAGGTAATTTGTGAGTAGTACCTTTACTACTGCACTGGGGGTAGAATCTCCAGATCAACTCTGAGGTGGAGATTTCGCCCTGAGTGCCAAGCTTCCACTCCAGGTGCAGAGGTTCCACTCCAGGTGCAGAGTGGAACCTCTGCACTTGGGGTAGAGATTCCGTCCCAATTCAGAGATTCTGCCCTAAATGCAGACATAAAGATACTACTCGTAACTTACCTTTGTGAATACCGAAAGTCGTAAACTTAGACTTTGGTCTAAGCTTACCTTTATGAATCTGGCCCTTTCTATCTTTCTCTCCCATATGTTTCTGAAATCCTTCATCTGCATTTATCACATATGGTCATTTTTCTCTTAAGAATGTCTCACCACTCTCTTCTTCTGCAGGTATAGCTGTTATTCTGCTCACTTCTCCTCCTCCTGACACACACACCTGCCACTTCGTCTTTTTCTGCCATCCCAGGAAAAGTCTTAGAGGTGGGTGAACCACTGAAAGTTCGAGCAAGGTGACTAGCTGTGGTCCAGACCCTGAAGTCCAAAATGAGATAAACTTTTTTGTGGCTTCTGTCTGCCCTCACGGTCTAACCTCATGTGCTAAGAATAAACAACAATGTAGTGACCTCTGATGTGACGTGAGAAAGAAATACCCATCTAATGACTCAATTGCAAAATGTGGAAACAGAACATCAATCTGGCTTTGCTGGCTTAAACAAATTGTATGATCCTAGGTAAGTATTTTATTTCACCTAGCCTCCCTTTTCTTTATCATCCTACATGAAAATTCTTTCAAACATGTGAGATCAGGAAAAGCACTATACATAAACCTTTTCTATGTGATTTAAAAGACTATAATCTTGCTCTATCTATTATAATAAACAAGGTTACATATGGGGTGCACATGACAACTGACTTGTCCCTGATTTCAATACTGTCATAATAGTCAGGGCTTGGCAAGGCCAGAATATATCTAAGCTGATGTTCTACAACTATCACTCTTAATAAATGTCTGTCTATGCAGTGTTATAATCTGACATCTAAGGTTGAACACTTTCACATATTAAAGATATACATCTGACACCAAAGACTGAACACTTCCACATATTAAAGACATACACTTTTTCTGAGCCAAGCCCTTGGCTCAATATTCCCTGTTAATTTGTTTGTTCGCCTATATCTACCCAGTCTGAAGCAACAGTAACTTAATAACACTGTTGCATAGTTGATTGATCTTACTGTCACTGCCAGGCCTTGACCAGACTGAAAATCTATTATATGGCGTTTTCCAGCCCATGCACTTCTCCCCCACCCACTACCCTGAAGCTGCGAATTTGCACAAGTCTCATGCTTTGGGACCATCTTCTTCTTGCATTGTTCATCAGCAGCCCAAGCAGCAGCACTTAGCAGAGATGACTATGGGTCAGCTAGTTCAAAGACTTCTCTTCATCTCAGTATCATCTCATGCACCTGCAAGCAATAAAAAAACAAGAAGGAAGTCAGTGGGATTTGGTCATTCTAGTGAGTGCATTGTGATAATACAAATAATATACACACATTAAAACTTTTCTTTTTAGACAGGAAACTGCTTAACTTGAAGAAAAGGTAAACAAATACCTGGTGTGCCTCCAGTGTCTTTGGGACCTCTAGGGAGTCAAAGGAGGACAGGCAAACATTGCTTGCATTAATTCAAAACAAACTCATACTACAGACTACTACAATCAGCTCAAATGCAAATATGCACTATATATATATATATATATATATGTATATATATATATATATAGAGAGAGAGAGAGCTCTCGAAAAAACAGAGTGACAAAGCACAGACGGAGTGGAGTCACATAGACAGGGGAAAATATGCATCTGCCTGTGTGACACCAAGTTGCAGTTTCCAAATTATCATATAATATCTGGTGGTAATATGGCCTCAGCGCTGGAGTCTAGAAGAAAGAAGATGTCCAAAAAAGTTTTCTTTACACAAAATTTGGTGGTAGCAGACCCACAGGGTGCCAAAGAGAATGTGACTACCCCAATGAAAATACCTTTCCTGCAACAAAGCTTAGAGCACCTACATAGGAAAGAAATGGCCAAATGGTGGGAGGCTGAGTCTCTCCAAATGGATATTGATGCAGAATGTATTCCGAGGGATTGAAAATGTTTACACTGCCAGCATGTGAAGATCCAGACTCTGACACACTGGGGGAATGGGCTAATAACATACAGCAATGTTCAACAACAATGATGTGCATCCTTATCAAATATGCATTAAAAGACATAAGTAAGTTATTGGAAGAAATATAAAAACTATCGGAGGAACTTAAGAGTCTAATTTCCAAGAAGGCTTTTGAGGAATTTTCAGTTAAATTGCAAATTTGCCTCAATAAATATGAGGAAGAAATAACTAATAAGAAACAACACAAATTCATACGTGACTACAAAGATTATCAGGCAGGAAGGACACTTACCTTCCATAGAAAATATGGCCATTTGTTCACAGAAGGCCAATATGAGAATCAACCCGTGAAGAAGAATACTGAGAGGACTTTGGAGAGAGAGAATGCGGAGAATGATGTGTCAGAACTCTCAGATGTGTCTGATGCAGGGATACCTGGAAAGCTCAACTTAGATAGTTCAACTAATAGATGTAATTGTTTACAGCAATTTAAAATGTTAAACAGAGAAAGGACAGATTAGAAACCATGGAGGGGTAGTGGCAAAGGTGGTTGAGGAAGAGGAAGAGGAACAGTAAAGCCAAACCGAGGAGCAGGAAAAGGATTCAAGCCCGTGGGAATGACAGCAACGAAAATGAGTGTGATTAATTTGTCTAAATGTGACTTTTCCAAAGAAGAAATTGATTTAATATCCTTAGGACTATCTTCCTGTCCTACTAATAGGCTGAATTATGCACAAACGATGATTGCTCTATTTCTCTTCTTCAGAAAACTCAAACTCAAAAACTGGTTACATATGAGTCCCACAGAGCCTTTAGAAGTAAGGAAGACAGAGGCTCATAGTAAGTTACAAATTGAAGATATTGAAATGTTACATGTATTTTCTTCCTTAGATGAAGAAAGTTTTCATCATGAGGATCCTGTTTTGAATATGATGAATCTCAATATAGAAGTAGATCCTCGCTGCCTAGTACTTTCAAACCCAGATCAACTTTTACCCCTGTTGTTAACTGTGTTGCTATAGATGTATTTGAAAGGGGGGTCAAAGAACTACACAGAAGCCCAGGCAGGGGATCAGGAATAATACCTCCATGCATCATGTGACAACAATTACTGACCTCATGAGTGAGCCATCAATTGTGATTCAACAGGCATTTGAAACTTAGAAAAAAATCATGATACAGAGATCTATGGAAAGGGGGTATGGTAAGAAAGATATTGATCAAGCTTGTGAAAAAGTGGAGAGCATTACACATACACAACTACTATATCCAACCGTAAGAGGAAATGTAGAAGACTTTGACCAGGTGAGGTTCATAACTATATATTTCAATTGTGCTTATCACATCAGGAATATATTCAAGAAGAATTGCCACATTTTGAAAACTGATTGTTAGACTTTTTATCCTTGGCGTGGTCTCCCTTAACTTTTTGCTTCTGTTTCCCAGGTTATTGATGTGTGCAGGATGCTGTTTTTGCTGTTTTTGTTACTCTGGACACTTTACGACTGCTATCTCTTGCTCCTATACAAACTATGTATGTAATTGGTTCATTTATGATTAGCATATTTGATTTACTGGTAAGTCTCTAGTACAGTGCACTAGAGGTGCCCAGGCCTGTAAATCAAATGCTACTAGTGGGCTTGCAGCACTGCTTGTGCCACCCACAATAGTAGCTCTGTAGCCATGGCTCAGACCTGCCACTCAGTGTCTGTGTGTGCAGTTTTAAACTGCCAATTCAACTTGGCAAGTGTACCCACTTGCCAGGCCTAAACCTTCCCATTTCTTACATGTAAGGCACCCCTAAGATATGCCCTGGGTAGCCCCATGGGTAGGGTGCAGTGTATGTTTAAGGTAGGACATATACTAATGTGTTTTATATGTCCTAACAGTAAAATACTGCTAAATGTGGTTTTCACAGTTGCAAGGCCTATCCCTCTCACAGGTTAACATGGGGGCTGCCTTTAAATATGATTAAAGTGTAGATTCCCTTTGGGAGCAGAAAGACATGTGGAATTTGGGATCTCTGAGTTCACAATTTAAAAATACATTGTTTAGTATAGTTGATTTTAAGATTGTGTGTTTGAAAATGCCACTTTCAGAAAGTGAGCATTTTCTTGCTTAAACCATTCTGTGACTTTGCCTGCTTGTGGATTCCTTGTCTGGGTCAGTTTGACAGTTGGGCCGTTTGCACCTCTCTCTAGACAGTGACACAAAGGGAGCTGGGGTGTAACCTGCATGTCCTAATGAGCCATCTGTGCTAGGAGGGAGAGGAAACCAAGAGGAACCTCTGCCCGGAGAAGAGCTGAATAGCTGAGGAAGAAGAGCTGCCCTGCCTGTGACTGTGCTTTGTGGAGCTATCCTGTGGTTGCTGCTTCTGCTTATGCAAGAGGACAAAGACTGGACTTTGTGTGCCTTACCGCTTGTGGAGAAATCTCCAAGACCTTGAAACTGAGCTTGCCTCCTGTTGTTGAAGTCTCAGGGACAGCAAAGACCTCTCTGCCAGCACCTGGAGCCACTGCTGAGACTCCTGCCTTGCCTAGTGGTGCCCTATCCAGTTCCTTGGAAATCCACGCACAGATCACCGTGCGGGGAAATTTCTGACACAACCTCTGAAATCAGCTAAAAGAACGACACACTGCTGGCTCCACGGCTGAAATCGATGCAGCGCAGCTGAGAAATCAACACACGTGGCTGGAGAAACGATGCTCGGCATCGCTGAAGGAGGCTGCAACCACGCAACATCACTGGGCGAGGAAGAACATCGCAAGTCTGCCCAGACCCGAGGTGCTTTGTCCAGTTCGACGCATCTTTCTCCTGCGGGGAAAGAAATTACGCACGCTGATTGGACCGGAGAAGGAGAAATCACACACAACCTCGCTTGTGGGTGAGAAATCGATGCAATGCTTACCTTTCTCAACGCACACTCTCCCATGCGGGTTGTTTTGATGCAACCCAGGTACATTTTCACGCTAACAACTTTAGCACTGTGTTTAAAAGTACATAAAGATTCTTTTTGCTTTTTAATCAATAACTTGATTTGTGTATTGTGGATTTTTGTCATTTTGGTCTGGTTTTGTTTGGATAAATATTTTCTATTTTTCTAAACCTGTGTTCTGTCATTTTGTAGTGTTTTGATTAAGTTACTATGTGTGTTGGTACAAATACTTTACACCTAGCACTCCGAAGTTAAGCCTTCCTGCTCGTACCAAGCTACCAAGGGGGTGAGTGAGGGTGAGCTGAGGGTGATTCTCTTTTATTTCTGACTAGAGGGAGGGTCCTTGCTTGGACAGGGGGTAACCTGACTGCCAACCAAAGACCCCATTTCTAACATTGGTGATCAGCGATTGGGATTGGACTTGTATTTGTACTCGACATACAGTGATAAAGTGTACACTACTGTTTTGAGTTCAGACCACTACGTGGCCATATACTGCTTGTCTTGTGATTTTTGCTTTCCTTTTTGGACTTCATTTTGATCTACTCCTTGCTGATCCCTTGATTGACTTTTTTTTTAAATCTTCACTTGGGAATTTGTTCTTCTGCCTTTGGAACTTTGCACTTTTTGAACTCTTCATCATGTCTCAATCTGGGGATGCATCAGCTGGAGCTGCTTTTGACATAGAGAAATTGGAGGGCTACACAGTGGCTCAGTTGAAGCAGTTCTGTAAGGATTTTGCCTGTCCCATTAATAGCTCATCCAAGAAGAAGGAGTTGCATAAGGCGCTGAGGGCCTGGGTGACAGCCAAACAAGCTGAGGGGCACACAGTGGAGGAGCAGGAAGGGGAGGAAGGGGTGCAAGTCACTCACAATAATGTAGTGGGTGGGCCTGTTATGTCCAGGGAGAGAGTCTCCAGGGCAGGTAGCAATGTGTCATCCAAGGGTCTGACTCCTGAAGAGTTACAGGACAGAAAGGCAGATAGAGAGTACCTTTGGAGCTGGAGAAGCTCAAACTCAAGATGGAGAGGGAGAGGGAGGACAGAAGGATGGCCATTGAGGAAAAGAAGATACTGCTGGCTCATGAACTTAGCTTGAGGGAGCTAGATCAGAGGAGCCAGTCCAGTAGAGATGGTGGCAGCAACAGCACAGTGCAGCCTGAGAGAAGGGTACACATTCCAAAAGACCTTGTGAAGGATTACAAGAGGGAGGATGACATATACTTGTGGTTCAAGGGGTATGAGGCTGATCTCCACATAAACCTGGTCCCTGAAGCTCATCAGGGGTGGGTCTGTGGAAGCACTTTGAGGTAGAGAGGAGGGATACTCTGACATCCTTAGGGGATTCTCAGGGGCTCACTTACTCTATCATGAAAGATGCCCTACTCACAAGATATGGTCTCACCCCTGAGCAGTATAAGGACAAGTTTAGGTCCTATCAGAAGAAGGAATCGCAAACATGATTGGAGTGTGTTGATTCATTCTGCAGATCACTGGATGGTTGGGTGAGGGGCAGTAAGGTAACAACGTATGAGGGGCTTTGCAATCTCATTGCTTGGGAGAACTTGTACAGTTTATGTTTTCCAGAGCTGCGCCAGCACCTAATTGACAGCAAGCTGACTGATCCCAATATACTTGTCTAGGAAGAAGACCACTGGGAGAGCACCAGGGTCCTCAAGGGGTATGGGGGAGATCACGCTAAGGGTGGGCAGGGTCCCTCCCAGAAGAAAGGGGGGTTAAGGGTAAACAGGGGGAGTTCTCTAAAGGGCCCCAAAGTGATTCCCAGGGTAAAGATTCCCAGCCCCCCAGTGAGAAGAAGCCATGGTTCTCCAAAGGGAAGCCAGGGGGACACCCACGTAAGTGTTATGCATGTGACCAGGTGGGAAATGTAAGGGGGGACCTAAAATGCCCCAAGAATACACCAGCACACACTGGTGCGCCGTCGCAAGGTTTGGCTAGTGTAGTGCTTGGGTAGGAGTTGGTTCCAGGTGGGTGGGAGCCAGCTAAGATGACCCTTGTCTCACTAGAGGACAGTGAGATTGTCCAGAAAACAATTGTGCCTAAAAACACTAAAAAGTACAGGCAGTGGTTGACCATCAATGGACAGAGGGTGGGTGCTCTGAGAGACACAGGAGCCAGTGTGGCTACAGTGAGGAGTCAGCTGTTGTCTGAAGAGCAGATTGATCCCCGGGTACTTCACCAAGTAGTTGCAGTGGACAACTCAGAGCACCTGTGCAGAATGGTGCAGGTTCCCTTTGAATGGGGGGTCTCAGGTTCCTTGAAAGTAGCTGCAAGTCCAACCATGCCTATAGATTGTTTGCTTGGCATTGACCTGGAGGATCCCCCTTGGAAGGAGGTGGAACACAGGTCACACTTGGAGATGTTTGGTCTGCCTGGGTGGGTCTGCGTATCTTCCAGGTCAATGGCAGCCCGTCAGGGTGGTCAAGAGCCCCTAGAGCCTGAAACAGTGGCCCAATGGACCGCCAAAAGGAGGAAGGGCAAGGGTTGCGGGAAACCGGCTCCAGAGGTTCCCACGGTCCGGGACAAGGCGAAGCTTGAGGTGACGCCCCGGAGCCTACAGGGGAACAGGTGGCTGAACTTGGGGAATTCACTGAGCTGTCGCAGTGGCAGCAGGAAGGGGCGCCCAACAGGGAAGCATTCTCTGCAGCACAGAAGACATGCCCAACTCTGGAGGGTTTGCGGCAGCAGATTGCTGACCAGGTGGCTGGCAAGGAGCCAGGATCTCACCTGATCTACTGGGAGGATGACCTCCTGTATAGTGAGCCTAAGGTTCCTGAGCCTGAGTCATCCTGTGTGCTGGTGGTACCCCAGTGCTTCAGGGCCTTCCTACTGGGGTTGGCTTATGATGTGCCTTTATCTGGACCTTTGAAAGGCTTGTCACCCACTTTCACTGGCCCCTAATGTGCAGGCACTAAGATGCACATTGCAGGTTTGCCAAACTTGTCAGGCAAGCGACAATAATGGGGGGAAATGTAAGTCTCCCCTTTTCCTGTTATTAGTACCCCCTTTGAAATGGTTGGTATTGACATTGTGGGGCCTCTGGATCCCAAGACAGCCATGGGCAACAGGTTCATCCTGGTCTTGGTGGACCATGCCACCCAGTACCCAGAAGCCATTCCTCTGAGGTCAATCACTTCCCCTGTGGTGGCTCGTGCTTTGATGTTTTTTTTTTTACCCGCATGGGGTTTCCCAAGGAAGTGGTATCTGATAGGGGTACCAACTTCAAATCCACGTATATGAAGTCTCTGTGGAAGGAGTGTAGGGTAACCTACATGTTCACCACCCCTTACCACCCCCAAAGCAATGGTCTGGTGGAGAGATTGAACCGCACCTTGAAAGGCATGATCATAGGCCTCCAAAAAGAAAAAGGGAGCACACTGCCTTGCATTCAAGCGGAAAATAGCCCCAAGGCATCATGGTAAATGCAGTCATTTAAATATAAATAGCAAGAATTTTTGAAAAAATTATTCACCCTTAGTAGGTGCAGCAAGTGCCGTGTCGCTGTAGAAAGTCTTTCACCTAAGGTAGGTGCAGCGAGTGCCGTATCTCTGGACACGTGTTTCTGGCTTTCGGCCGTCATCAGCAGAGAGCGTATGTAACTGAAGGGGTCGCTTGAAATGCCGCCAAACGTCTTTACAGGTTTTTGTACCACTCAGTAGGCACACAGGTGCATCGCCAGTGCTCGTCAGCAAGAGGCTCACGGGAGCCGTCATTTAGACATCCAAAAAGAAAAAGGGAGCACACTGCCTTGCATTCAAGCGGAAAATAGCCCCAAGGCATCATGGTAAATGCAGTCATTTAAATATAAATAGCAAGAATTTTTGAAAAAATTATTCACCCTTAGTAGGTGCAGCAAGTGCCGTGTCGCTGTAGAAAGTCTTTCACCTAAGGTAGGTGCAGCGAGTGCCGTATCTCTGGACACGTGTTTCTGGCTTTCGGCCGTCATCAGCAGAGAGCGTATGTAACTGAAGGGGTCGCTTGAAATGCCGCCAAACGTCTTTACAGGTTTTTGTACCACTCAGTAGGCACACAGGTGCATCGCCAGTGCTCGTCAGCAAGAGGCTCACGGGAGCCGTCATTTAGACATCCAAAAAGAAAAAGGGAGCACACTGCCTTGCATTCAAGCGGAAAATGGCCCCAAGGCATCATGGTAAATGCAGTCATTTAAATATAAATAGCAAGAATTTTTGAAAAAATTATTCACCCTTAGTAGGTGCAGCAAGTGCCGTGTCGCTGTAGAAAGTCTTTCACCTAAGGTAGGTGCAGCGAGTGCCGTATCTCTGGACACGTGTTTCTGGCTTTCGGCCGTCATCAGCAGAGAGCGTATGTAACTGAAGGGGTCGCTTGAAATGCCGCCAAACGTCTTTACAGGTTTTTGTACCACTCAGTAGGCACACAGGTGCATCGCCAGTGCTCGTCAGCAAGAGGCTCACGGGAGCCGTCATTTAGACATCCAAAAAGAAAAAGGGAGCACACTGCCTTGCATTCAAGCGGAAAATAGCCCCAAGGCATCATGGTAAATGCAGTCATTTAAATATAAATAGCAAGAATTTTTGAAAAAATTATTCACCCTTAGTAGGTGCAGCAAGTGCCGTGTCGCTGTAGAAAGTCTTTCACCTAAGGTAGGTGCAGCGAGTGCCGTATCTCTGGACACGTGTTTCTGGCTTTCGGCCGTCATCAGCAGAGAGCGTATGTAACTGAAGGGGTCGCTTGAAATGCCGCCAAACGTCTTTACAGGTTTTTGTACCACTCAGTAGGCACACAGGTGCATCGCCAGTGCTCGTCAGCAAGAGGCTCACGGGAGCCGTCATTTAGACATCCAAAAAGAAAAAGGGAGCACACTGCCTTGCATTCAAGCGGAAAATAGCCCCAAGGCATCATGGTAAATGCAGTCATTTAAATATAAATAGCAAGAATTTTTGAAAAAATTATTCACCCTTAGTAGGTGCAGCAAGTGCCGTGTCGCTGTAGAAAGTCTTTCACCTAAGGTAGGTGCAGCGAGTGCCGTATCTCTGGACACGTGTTTCTGGCTTTCGGCCGTCATCAGCAGAGAGCGTATGTAACTGAAGGGGTCGCTTGAAATGCCGCCAAACGTCTTTACAGGTTTTTGTACCACTCAGTAGGCACACAGGTGCATCGCCAGTGCTCGTCAGCAAGAGGCTCACGGGAGCCCTCATTTAGACATCCAAAAAGAAAAAGGGAGCACACTGCCTTGCATTCAAGCGGAAAATAGCCCCAAGGCATCATGGTAAATGCAGTCATTTAAATATAAATAGCAAGAATTTTTGAAAAAATTATTCACCCTTAGTAGGTGCAGCAAGTGCCGTGTCGCTGTAGAAAGTCTTTCACCTAAGGTAGGTGCAGCGAGTGCCGTATCTCTGGACACTTGTTTCTGGCTTTCGGCCGTCATCAGCAGAGAGCGTATGTAACTGAAGGGGTCGCTTGAAATGCCGCCAAACGTCTTTACAGGTTTTTGTACCACTCAGTAGGCACACAGGTGCATCGCCAGTGCTCGTCAGCAAGAGGCTCACGGGAGCCGTCATTTAGACATCCAAAAAGAAAAAGGGAGCACACTGCCTTGCATTCAAGCGGAAAATAGCCCCAAGGCATCATGGTAAATGCAGTCATTTAAATATAAATAGCAAGAATTTTTGAAAAAATTATTCACCCTTAGTAGGTGCAGCAAGTGCCGTGTCGCTGTAGAAAGTCTTTCACCTAAGGTAGGTGCAGCGAGTGCCGTATCTCTGGACACGTGTTTCTGGCTTTCGGCCGTCATCAGCAGAGAGCGTATGTAACTGAAGGGGTCGCTTGAAATGCCGCCAAACGTCTTTACAGGTTTTTGTACCACTCAGTAGGCACACAGGTGCATCGCCAGTGCTCGTCAGCAAGAGGCTCACGGGAGCCGTCATTTAGACATCCAAAAAGAAAAAGGGAGCACACTGCCTTGCATTCAAGCGGAAAATAGCCCCAAGGCATCATGGTAAATGCAGTCATTTAAATATAAATAGCAAGAATTTTTGAAAAAATTATTCACCCTTAGTAGGTGCAGCAAGTGCCGTGTCGCTGTAGAAAGTCTTTCACCTAAGGTAGGTGCAGCGAGTGCCGTATCTCTGGACACGTGTTTCTGGCTTTCGGCCGTCATCAGCAGAGAGCGTATGTAACTGAAGGGGTCGCTTGAAATGCCGCCAAACGTCTTTACAGGTTTTTGTACCACTCAGTAGGCACACAGGTGCATCGCCAGTGCTCGTCAGCAAGAGGCTCACGGGAGCCGTCATTTAGACATCCAAAAAGAAAAAGGGAGCACACTGCCTTGCATTCAAGCGGAAAATAACCCCAAGGCATCATGGTAAATGCAGTCATTTAAATATAAATAGCAAGAATTTTTGAAAAAATTATTCACCCTTAGTAGGTGCAGCAAGTGCCGTGTCGCTGTAGAAAGTCTTTCACCTAAGGTAGGTGCAGCGAGTGCCGTATCTCTGGACACGTGTTTCTGGCTTTCGGCCGTCATCAGCAGAGAGCGTATGTAACTGAAGGGGTCGCTTGAAATGCCGCCAAACGTCTTTACAGGTTTTTGTACCACTCAGTAGGCACACAGGTGCATCGCCAGTGCTCGTCAGCAAGAGGCTCACGGGAGCCGTCATTTAGACATCCAAAAAGAAAAAGGGAGCACACTGCCTTGCATTCAAGCGGAAAATATCCCCAAGGCATCATGGTAAATGCAGTCATTTAAATATAAATAGCAAGAATTTTTGAAAAAATTATTCACCCTTAGTAGGTGCAGCAAGTGCCGTGTCGCTGTAGAAAGTCTTTCACCTAAGGTAGGTGCAGCGAGTGCCGTATCTCTGGACACGTGTTTCTGGCTTTCGGCCGTCATCAGCAGAGAGCGTATGTAACTGAAGGGGTCGCTTGAAATGCCGCCAAACGTCTTTACAGGTTTTTGTACCACTCAGTAGGCACACAGGTGCATCGCCAGTGCTCGTCAGCAAGAGGCTCACGGGAGCCGTCATTTAGACATCCAAAAAGAAAAAGGGAGCACACTGCCTTGCATTCAAGCGGAAAATAGCCCCAAGGCATCATGGTAAATGCAGTCATTTAAATATAAATAGCAAGAATTTTTGAAAAAATTATTCACCCTTAGTAGGTGCAGCAAGTGCCGTGTCGCTGTAGAAAGTCTTTCACCTAAGGTAGGTGCAGCGAGTGCCGTATCTCTGGACACGTGTTTCTGGCTTTCGGCCGTCATCAGCAGAGAGCGTATGTAACTGAAGGGGTCGCTTGAAATGCCGCCAAACGTCTTTACAGGTTTTTGTACCACTCAGTAGGCACACAGGTGCATCGCCAGTGCTCGTCAGCAAGAGGCTCACGGGAGCCGTCATTTAGACATCCAAAAAGAAAAAGGGAGCACACTGCCTTGCATTCAAGCGGAAAATAGCCCCAAGGCATCATGGTAAATGCAGTCATTTAAATATAAATAGCAAGAATTTTTGAAAAAATTATTCACCCTTAGTAGGTGCAGCAAGTGCCGTGTCGCTGTAGAAAGTCTTTCACCTAAGGTAGGTGCAGCGAGTGCCGTATCTCTGGACACATGTTTCTGGCTTTCGGCCGTCATCAGCAGAGAGCGTATGTAACTGAAGGGGTCGCTTGAAATGCCGCCAAACGTCTTTACAGGTTTTTGTACCACTCAGTAGGCACACAGGTGCATCGCCAGTGCTCGTCAGCAAGAGGCTCACGGGAGCCGTCATTTAGACATCCAAAAAGAAAAAGGGAGCACACTGCCTTGCATTCAAGCGGAAAATAACCCCAAGGCATCATGGTAAATGCAGTCATTTAAATATAAATAGCAAGAATTTTTGAAAAAATTATTCACCCTTAGTAGGTGCAGCAAGTGCCGTGTCGCTGTAGAAAGTCTTTCACCTAAGGTAGGTGCAGCGAGTGCCGTATCTCTGGACACGTGTTTCTGGCTTTCGGCCGTCATCAGCAGAGAGCGTATGTAACTGAAGGGGTCGCTTGAAATGCCGCCAAACGTCTTTACAGGTTTTTGTACCACTCAGTAGGCACACAGGTGCATCGCCAGTGCTCGTCAGCAAGATGCTCACGGGAGCCGTCATTTAGACATCCAAAAAGAAAAAGGGAGCACACTGCCTTGCATTCAAGCGGAAAATAACCCCAAGGCATCATGGTAAATGCAGTCATTTAAATATAAATAGCAAGAATTTTTGAAAAAATTATTCACCCTTAGTAGGTGCAGCAAGTGCCGTGTCGCTGTAGAAAGTCTTTCACCTAAGGTAGGTGCAGCGAGTGCCGTATCTCTGGACACGTGTTTCTGGCTTTCGGCCGTCATCAGCAGAGAGCGTATGTAACTGAAGGGGTCGCTTGAAATGCCGCCAAACGTCTTTACAGGTTTTTGTACCACTCAGTAGGCACACAGGTGCATCGCCAGTGCTCGTCAGCAAGAGGCTCACGGGAGCCGTCATTTAGACATCCAAAAAGAAAAAGGGAGCACACTGCCTTGCATTCAAGCGGAAAATAGCCCCAAGGCATCATGGTAAATGCAGTCATTTAAATATAAATAGCAAGAATTTTTGAAAAAATTATTCACCCTTAGTAGGTGCAGCAAGTGCCGTGTCGCTGTAGAAAGTCTTTCACCTAAGGTAGGTGCAGCGAGTGCCGTATCTCTGGACACGTGTTTCTGGCTTTCGGCCGTCATCAGCAGAGAGCGTATGTAACTGAAGGGGTCGCTTGAAATGCCGCCAAACGTCTTTACAGGTTTTTGTACCACTCAGTAGGCACACAGGTGCATCGCCAGTGCTCGTCAGCAAGAGGCTCACGGGAGCCGTCATTTAGACATCCAAAAAGAAAAAGGGAGCACACTGCCTTGCATTCAAGCGGAAAATAGCCCCAAGGCATCATGGTAAATGCAGTCATTTAAATATAAATAGCAAGAATTTTTGAAAAAATTATTCACCCTTAGTAGGTGCAGCAAGTGCCGTGTCGCTGTAGAAAGTCTTTCACCTAAGGTAGGTGCAGCGAGTGCCGTATCTCTGGACACGTGTTTCTGGCTTTCGGCCGTCATCAGCAGAGAGCGTATGTAACTGAAGGGGTCGCTTGAAATGCCGCCAAACGTCTTTACAGGTTTTTGTACCACTCAGTAGGCACACAGGTGCATCGCCAGTGCTCGTCAGCAAGAGGCTCACGGGAGCCGTCATTTAGACATCCAAAAAGAAAAAGGGAGCACACTGCCTTGCATTCAAGCGGAAAATAGCCCCAAGGCATCATGGTAAATCATAGGCCTGTCAGAGCCCTTGAGGCGGAAGTGGGACATCCTCTTGCCATGCCTTATGTTCCCGTACAGGGAGGTGCCTCAAAAGGGACTTGGGTTTAGTCCCTTTGAGCTCATCTATGGCCACCCTGTAAGGGAACCTTTAAGTCAAGTGAAGGAAACTTTGGAAAAAGCTCCTAGTAAACCCCCCCCCAGGATGTATTTACCTGCATGCTGGCTCTGAGAAACCAGGCTGCCCGCTTCAGGAGTCTCACACAGGAGAACCTGGAAGCAAGCCAGGAGGATTTGAAACGGTGGTATGACCAGAATGCTACTCTGGTCGAGTTTCAACCTGATGAAAAAGTGTGGGTGATGGCACCAGGGAAGCTTAGGGCACTCTAGGACAAGTGGACTGGGCCTTTTGAGGTGTTGGAGAGCAAGAGCGAAGTCACCTATCTGGTGGACTTGCGGACTCCCAGGAACCCTTTAAGGGTCCTGCATGTTAACCGCCTCAACACCACTTTGCGCGGATTGAACTGTCCATGCTACTTGCAACAGATGATGGGGTGGAGGAGGAGAGTGAGCCTCTTCCTGACCTTCTATCTGCAGGGGACAAAGATGGGTCTGTGGAAGGAGTGATCGTCTCCCCCTCCCTGACTGCAGGGCAGTAGAGGGACTGTCGCCAGGTGTTGGGACAGTTCGCCTCACTGTCACACACTTGTGCACACATTATGTGGAAACTGGGGCCAGTCCACCCATTATACGGAAAGTTTACAGGGTGACTGACAGGGTCAGGGCTAGCATTAAGGATGAGGTATCCAAAATGTTAACCCTAGGGGTTATTGAGCATTCCAGCAGTCCTTGGGCCAGCCCAGTGGTATTAGTCCCAAAGGCTGCTGCCCCTGGTGCCACCCAGAACTCAGGTTCTGTGTGGACTACCGGAGACTCAATGCAGTCTGTTACCCAAATCACTACGTATTCATCTAGTGTTTCATACTTCTCTCCTGAAAAGAGCTTTCCAGAAAACTCACTCTCAACCAACTCCAGTACTGGTACAAGGAGTTGGAATACAAAGTTAAACAGGTTCTGGATTCAAAATTTAGTGGTGGTACTATCTGGCATCTAATATCTTGGAAAGGGTACGGTCCAGAGAACGACTCATGGGTCTGAGCATCTGACGTTCGTGCACCACGACTAGTGTGGCGTTTTCACCGCCTAAACCCAGACAAGCCAGGCCCTAGAGCGCGTTCGGGAGGGGGGAGTACTGTCAACACCAGGACAGTGTGTGCTCTACGGGCAACATAATGCAAAATGACAAACCTTATGCATGTGTGTTGATATTGCATATATCTTGCCAATTGGTGCCCTATCCAGTTCCTGGGACCTTGTCAGGTGAAGCTGGTGGACCAAGGTTGAAAATCCGTTCACAGATTGCTGTACGGGGAAATTTCAGACTCAACCTCCGAGAGCAGCTAAAAGAACGATGTGCTGCTGGCTCCAAGGCTGAAATAGACGCAGCACTTGCAGCGCGAGTGTGAAATTGACACACACGGCTGGAGAACCAACACTCGGCATCGCTGACGGAGGCTGCAACAACGCAACATCGCTTGGTGCGGAAAAACAACGCAAGTCTGTCCAGACCGCAGGTGCTTTGTCCGGATCGACGTATCTCTCTCCTGCGGGGAAAGAAGCGACGCACACCGACTGGACCGGAGAAGTAGAAACAACACACAACCTCACTTGCGGGTGAGAAGTCGACGCACCGCTTACCTTTTTCGACGCACACTTACCCGTGCAGCTTGTTTTGACGCGACCCAGGTACATTTTCATGCTAACAGCGTTAGCATGGTGTTTCAAAGGACATGAAGACTCTTTGCTTTTTAATCAATAACTTGACTTGTGTATTTTTGTCATTTTCGTCTTGTTTTGTTTAGATAAATATTTTCTATTTTTCTCAACCTGTGTTGTGTCATTTTGTAGTGGCTTCATTAAGTTACTGTGTATGTTGGTACAAATACTTTACACCTAGCATTCGGAAGCTAAGCCTGCCTGCTCGTGCTAAGCTACCAAGGGGGTGAGCGAGGTTACCTGAGGGTGATTCTCTTTTCCCCTGACTAGAGTGAGGGTCCTTGCTTGGACAGAGGGTAACCTGACTGCCAACCAAAGACCCCATTTCTAACACTAATGCTGTGTTGAACAAATATCTGCATGATACACCACAGATGACCTTTCATTAAAGTCAGTCACTAAGAGATCGTTTGTATCATAAAATAGTCACATGGGAGGTATTGAAGGATCGAAAGAAAGATTGGGGCTTTTACTGCTGCATGATGTATATGGCTTGTATCAATAGCTCTAATTGCACTAAACTAGAGATTCCCAATCAAAAGGGGCAACATACGATTAGGGGGACATTTAGTTGCCAGACCGAGTATTGTGTATATTGTCTGATCTGCGTGTGTAATAAGCACTATACACAAAGTTAAAAAACAAATTTTGGAACATAAATGATCCATCAGACACAATAATCAGCAGTACCCGGTGGCCTGACACTTTGATGAACTGCATTTTTTTAAATGACAATCTGGTCTGTTATGTTGTAATAGATGCAATGCAGCAGGATATCAGAGGAGGGGATAGGGAGCACAAATTACGTATACTAGACTCAAGATATATTATTGATTTTGAGTGCACAACCCCTGATGGTCTGAATATGAGTGAGGATTTGGCACGACATGTTGGCTGAATAGAGGGTTTGAGCACTTCTAATGTTTAACATGTTTTTATGGGGGTAATTTGCACACACTAGTGTTTAAAAATATTCTATTTACTTGTATTGTCTTTTTGTTTTACACTTAGTTGAGGATTACTATTTACTATTTATGGTCTGTAGGTTTTGGGCCATACTGAGGTCTTATAGCATTATGTGAGAATTTATGTCGCTATAGGAGTGGGAGAATTTATTTTCAAACTTTATAGGTAGATTAGATGAATATATTAATCTCTATGTGGGGCAATTTGTATGTTTAGTATTGGTTAGAAAAGATAATGTACAAAAGAATATTTTTCATAATTATTATGTTAAGTAACTCTCTTCTAACTTTATGGATACAGTCTGGTAACATTGATCCTGTAAAGGAAAAGTATTAACCACTAGGGCAAGACAGGTGTTGGTGGAGAGTAGGTCAAGTAACCCTCCAATATTATTGTGCACTCAGTTTATTTATACTGGTGATCGTTTTGATTAGAATTATAGAGATTGTGCGAAATGGAATATGCAATTATTTTTAAAAATGTGGTGAATGCATTAAGTGATGAAATTTCCATTGCAGTTATATTATTTTATCAAAGTCTGCTATTGTGTGACCTTATTCTATCAGAACAATAATATTTCATAAGATCCACATACTCCATTACATTATTCTTCCAGAATATAAATACTTCGTAAGATCTGCAGAGCCCATGAATGAATTTAAATATGGAGCGAGTGACCCTCTCCAAGATGGAGCTCATGGAGCCAGTGGGCAATCACAATATGTGTTAACAGTGGTCTGTAGTTTGTTTTTATTAAGTTTCTTTCGTGGTTTGTGTATTAAAGGGTGGGCCAAACTCCCACTCCATACCGTGATCAAGGCTACAGCCGAAATGCGTTTGGCAAGGAGGTGTTTATTGCCAATAAAAGGAAATTTTGAATTGAACACTTGGAAAGTCCAGGCCTTGTCGTTTGACGTTAAGGGACAAGTGTACAATATATATATATATATATATGTACATATTTGCTCCATAAAATGGCGGTTGCCCATGTGGCAAGCCAAGTAGGAGGCCTGGAAAACAAAGGTAAAATTGCAGACCCACACATATGCTGCATACAATAATATTTTCGGGGAAGGAAGAGGAAGTTGATACTGTACATACAACTGCTTAACTCTCTATGGCACCTTTTCGAACAAAAACTAAATTAATATGCATACAATGCAAGAAGAAGAGTAGCTATCCAGTCTGCTCAGTTAAAAATTCAACTCAAAATTAATTTTGAGTTGATTATCAGTGCTTGCATTAAAAACATCAGCCGCTCGTGTTTGCAATAGGAATTTTACCAGAACACCAGTTTGAATTACATGACTGCCGAATTGGCATCATTTCATGCATTACACAATACTTCTGTAATGTGAAATGCTGGAGATTATTGAGATTATGCAGACATAATGCAAATTACACCTGGGTTTATTTAGTTGCTCCAGAATTTCAGAAGTCAGTGGGAGGAGACAAATGGGATGGAAATAGCTTAGAGCTGTGGAGTCAGCTAAAGTTTTCTTAAGGAGAAGCATAACTAATAGATACATACAGCAGTCAGACATAGTAGTCAACTTAAAGGAAAGACTACAGATGCGTGTGAGAAAGAGAAAAATGATGTCCATGTCAAGGGTAAAAAGTTGAGATGACTAAGAACAGGAAAGGAACCTGACTTAAAGCACCTGCATAGGGATCTTTTTTCTGATGTGGAAAGGGTTGAAATTCTTTGAAGGAGATTAAGAACAATATGGTTAAGTGGAGCTGTAATAGGAAAACCGACATACATTTTGGAACATTTGAATGGACAATTTGGATATAGGAGCAAAAAGAATAAAGGTCTTTATCCAATATAGGGTTGAGTGATGATTTGACAATGCAAAAGATTTCACAAGGAGCCTTTTTGGAGGCTTCAATAGCATTAGTATAGTAAGAAATCCAGGGGTCCGACGATGGTTGTCCTTCACAGACATACTATATTAGATTTTTGATAAACTATCATTGTTTTTTTTCAGTTTCCTCTCTAGGTGTTTACAACACCTCATGAAGGACACTGGTTTAATAAAAGGGAGGAAGAAGATTTTTAATTGGAGTTGCTTAATTAACAGTAGAGGACATCCAGGAATTTAGTGTGACTACTGCAATTGACACATCAGTGTCCAAAGGAAAAGGAAGACATGCTGCCAAAAGCACTTCACTGAAATTTGGGGTGTTCATCCTAGATAAATCACATATTAAGGAACACCGCTATAAGAGTGGACAGTCCTGAAGAAGGGAAGAAGTTAGAAAAAGGGATCACAAAGTAGTCAGTGGAAGGTATAGAAATAGATATAGCCTCAAGAGTCAAAATTAGGATCAAAAATATGACCTGCTTGATGGGGAGAAGATGTAACCAATACTGGTACCAGGAAGTGAAGTCCATCAAATGTTGAGGCAGTGTCAGGCTAGTATGTGTTGTCAAGGTGGATATTCAAGGCACCAGGAATGATAACATTGGAATACTGAAAATATATTGAGACAAAGGCCCGTATTTATACTTTTTGACGCTAAACTGCGCTAACGCAGTTTAGCGTCAAAAAGTTTAGCGCCGGCTAACGCCATTCTGAAGCGCCATGCGGGCGCCGTATTTATTGAATGGCGTTAGCCGGCGCTAGCAGACCGGCGCTGCCTGGTGTGCGTGGAAAAAAACCACGTACACCAGGCAGCGCCGGCGTAGGGAAAAATGGCGTTAGGGCGTCTTAAAATGGTGCAAGTCAGGTTGACGCAAAAAAATCACCTCCACCCGATTTGCGCCATTTTTAACGACGCCCAGACGCCATTTACATGACTCCTGTCTTAGTAAAGACAGGAGTCATGCCCCCTTGCCCAATGGCCATGCCCAGGGGACTTATGTCCCCTGGGCATGGTCATTGGGCATTGTGGCATGTAGGGGGGCACAAATCAGGCCCCCCCTATGCCAAACAAAATATAAAAAATAAAAACATATACTTACCTGAACTTACCTGAATGTCCCTGGGATGGGTCCCTCCATCCTTGAGTGTCCTCCTGGGGTGGGCAAGGGTGGCAGGGGGGGTCCCTGGGGGCATGGGAGGGCAGCTGTGGGCTCATTTTGAGCCCACAGGTCCCTTAACGCCTGCCCTGACCCAGGTGTTAAAAAGAGGCGCAAATGCAGGGTTTTTTGCCCCGCCCACTCCCGGGCGTGATTTTTGCCCGGGAGTATAAATACGACGCATTTGCGTCGCAGTCATTTTTTTAGACGGGAACGCCTACCTTGCATCTCATTAACGCAAGGAAGGCGTTCACGCAAAAAAATGACGCGCTTTCCTCATACTTTGGCGCTAGACGCGTCTAACGCCAAAGTATAAATATGGCGTTAGTTTTGCGCCGAATTTGCGTCGAAAAAAACGACGCAAATTTGGCGCAAACGGAGTATAAATATGCCCCAAAGAGTCCAAGAGGTTTTACCACAGTTGGAGGTAGGGCCAGGTAGGTGAGAAATTAGTATATTAATCCAAGTGTGTGACCCTGAATGGAGATTGATAGAGGATGGGGTTTTGTGAATCTATATTAGAAGTGTGCAAATTTTGCATAATTTGCTTCTGTTTAAACATAATTACACAAAAATGTCACAAAATATATGTGTCATTTAGCTCTATTCTTTTGCATAAATGTAATCTCAATGTCATTTGAACTAGAAAGAAAAAAAGTGCAAAAAACACAAGTAATGCAAACAACTACAGGTGGCATTCTTGCAAACTTCTACGTGGCATAATTCGGGGAATTTTGCTTAGTAATTGTAACATGAAATTTATTAAATTATGCACGATTATGCCAAGGCAATGGAAATTTCACTGGGGCCTAATTTATCATTTGATAGAATATCTCATGGCATGTGCTTTCACAGGTTATATGCAAATGGATAGCATCTATGTAGTGTTGTGAGATGTTTGTACATTTTAAATTGCTGCAGTTCATTTATAGAATGCAAAGGAAGATGAAGTAGAGACTTAAAACTCTAGCTGAGCTTAAATCTCACTAGCAGAGATTAAAACTCTCTAGCTGAGTCCCGTGAATCTATTTATTAATTGAATTATGAATTCATTCATTCTTTTATCAGTATTAAATTCCTTCATGCATGCACTAGTTTTCTTTTGAAAAGTATTGACCATGTTTGCCCGCCACATAGGCCTTGATTATGGAATTATGAGGCATAGTGGTAATTAGCAAGTCAGAGTAAATAGTGCTTGAATTTTAAAGAATTGCCTGATCACAGGTTAGAAGCCAGATGAGTTGGGCATGGCCAGCCATCATGGCCATGTGGAACTAATCCACCCAAGCTCTGCAGCATGGTTTTGGCAATTTGGGGCAGCAGGATATGCTAGGCACCTATGGCACTGAATTGAGGGAGTGCTGGGGCCAGAGCATACGGGGGACCTGGGGGAATTGCCTGACCTGAGGCAAGTGGCAAGATGGAGCTGTCGGATCTGACTACAGGCTTTGCAGTACGGTGCACCAAGTCACGCCCATTACTCACCCTGTACAATGCCTAGTGAGCTGGGGATGGCAGAGTGACTTTTGCGAGTGGCGCTCCCCCAATCCTCTTAAGACATCAAGGGAATGACTGTGCCCGGGGGGGGGGCTGGCACTGATCCCCTTCCAGGTCTGGCTGGCAATTCTTGAAAACATGCCTGACCATAAGATGGCACTGGCAGGGATGCTCTGGCTGAGAGAGGCAGAATGAGTCCATCTGCTTGCACAACTCCACAGCCCAGCTTTATTCAGCAGCCCACTATGTTTCCCTAGGAGTCCCTGTAAGGACCATAAAGCGCTAGCCTTTTCATTATACTTATGATGCCTCCGATGCCTGCTTCACCTGGAACCTCTTGGCAATACTGATGTTTGTATTTCTCTCATAAGATGACACAAAATTAAACAAAGGCTTCTCAGTTTTAGAGAGGCTTGGTAATGCCTCAACATCCAAGTGTGAGAAGAGTCTCCTGAGAGGTGGGATATTTACTAATTCACAGGCCCCTCTACAGTAGTGCCCCAGCCTTTCTCCTCCTGATGCCTCAAGAAAATGCCGAACACCTGCACGAAGCAGTGGCTTCCCCTGTAACATAGATGCAATAGACACTTGGAATCACAATGGCCTTATCTGATATGGTCATGAAACTGCAAGGATGGCACTCGTAATCATTATAAGGCGTCAAATATAGCAAAACGTACCACCTCATTGCACCTGATCCTTTGATCTTGAACCTCTGCTGTTGCCCTACATGCCACCCAAAAAACCACAACACAACAGGGTATCCAGCTACTTTCAAACTGCAGAGGCTATGGACCGACCACCCAACAGACAACACTATGGCACTGATGAAGGAAGATCGCCTAGTCTCGCTACAGGATTTAAAGAAAGAACTCAGGAAAGAATAGAAATCCAACATGGCCACCTCTTTGAATGCCCTTCGATCAGACCTCATGACCAGACTTATGACAATACAGCAAGATGTGCACTCAGTCGGGGTTCGCGAGTTGGATCTGGAAACAAAATACCAATCCTTTGAACAGCATTTAAGGGCTCTGGAGGACTCTCCCTTCGGAACCCAGGAGAACATGCAAACAACAATTCTGAGGTGCAAAGATCTCGAATCTCAGTCTAGACAAGACAAAATTTGCATCTGGAGAAGGGAGCAGAAGAACCCGATCTTGAAACATTTGTGATTGGGCTATTTGAGGAACTTTTGGGAGATCAGCAGGTTAATATTAAATTAGAGCTGGCTCATCATGTGGGTCCATAGGTGCTGAATGAAGGACAGTGGCCCCAGGATGTCCTGGTGAAGCTGCACTCCTTTAAGGTCAAAGAAGTGATCTTACAAGCGGCTCAGAAAGCTGACATGGTCTCCGTCCAGGGATGTTAGCAAGATTACTTCAGTTTAGACCAATCATGGACAAGCTGGGAAAGGACAACATCGAATACAGATGGACTTTTCCATTTGGCCTTGCCTTCTTCTACCAGAATAAACCACACCCTTTTACAGACATGAAGGAACCAGCAAACTTTTTGGATCTATTGACTTCAGACTGCAATGGACCGGATGGGTCCCTGGAGTCCTCTGGTGCTGGTCCCTCAGCAGGATCGGACAAAGAATTATGGCTCCCTCTGAGGAGTCCAAAGAAGTAGGGAAAGAAATCAGGCCATGGGAAATCTGGCCCCTCTAAATAACTTGTGACTGACTCCTGCTACCTATGTGTCCCGTTAATATCCTTTACAACATTTGTTTGGGTGGGGCACTTAGGCTACAACCAATGCAGGGGATTCTCCAGAGCTTGGGGACCTCTACTTTTTATTTAAAATGTGCTGTCATATGTCTATTACTAGGTAGAGCTCTGTCTAGGCATACCTTGCTCTCAAGGCGCTGTAATGAAGCTTCGATTGTAATAGCTTTTGTTACGAATGCTTCGGTGGGAACTGCCCTGTACACCCACAATGTTACAATGTTATGACAAGTTATATCATTTTAGGGGATTGGAACCCCCAACAGTTCAACCTTATTATTTGCAGTTATTATCCATGAGTGTCCTTTCACTGGAGAATTTGAGAAAGGAGTGGTGGAGGGTGAAGTCTATAGTGATTTGTGGGGGCAGGTGAGCAGGCCGTGAGGTAGATGTTGAAGAATGGGCGATACAACAGCTCTTTTTATAATGCAACACTATGGTTTTGACAACATGGACATGGAATGTGAGAGGCTTGAACTCTCCTGCCAAGAGTCATACTGTGTAAATATGTTATGGATGCCAGGTACGATGTAGTGCCACTATAAGAGACTCATCTTAAGGATAATAAAGATCATAGATTGCACCACAAGTCCTACTCCATCATACACAAATCCTCACACCCCACTAAATACAACGGGGTGGCCCTGCTCTTTCAATATTGCTCAAGTTCCAGCCTTCAGGTTATAAATCAGACAAAGAAAGCAGATTCATAATTGTCAAGTGGAGCATAGCAGGACGTTCTTGCACTATAGTGAATGTTTATGCCCCAAACAGAGCTCAGGCACCCTTAATATAATCATGTCTCACACATGTGGGGGAATTTGCTCAAGGAGATATCATTCTGATGGGGGATTCTAATCTTACTTCGGACCAAACATTGACAGCTCACACCCGGCATGGGCATACACCGGGAACTTCTCTAAGGACCTGAGATTACACCTTTTTTTCCCCACTCCCATCGAGCATACTAGCATACTACAGGCTTGATTATATATTCATCAGTCAATCTCTCATACACTCCATCTTGACATCAGAATTCCACCCTATCACCCTTTCAGACCATGCCTGACAATACTGTAGATGTTTCTTCTTCAACCCTGTAGTGAGAGACCAGCTATTTAGGGATACACAAAACCATTAGGGTTTTTTTTTTTAACTTTAACAATCCCCAGTACACTGAAATCTCAAACAATTGAGATGTCTTCAAGGCAGTTATTAGGGGAAATGCATTTCCCCCATGTCCACCCTTTATGAGCAAAAAAAATAAGAATGACTGACACTGGAGAGGCAGAACAGATGCATAAATAATTTCCTACTTTACAAGGCCAATGGAGGATAATTGCCCTCAAGGGGAAACTGAATGCAATTTACACTAACAGGACAGAATTCATTATGCTTCATCTTAAACATGGGCTGTACATGCAAGGAAATGAATATATAACTCACATAAATATAGAAGGCGAAGGCGTGGCAAGGTCAGAGGCGGGTAAAGCGATTGCCTTCAAAGAATTTTAAAAGCAACTCTACACATCCAAAAAGCCAGTGGCAGTGGATCAACTACACTACCTCAAGGACGTCCACCTTTCACAAGTCACTGAGAACCAAAATTAAGCTTTAAGTGGCTCTCAGACTTTACAAATCACCAGGCCCAGATGGCTCCATCGCTCAATTTCACAAAACCTTTAGCTCATACTTGGTAACCCGCTTAACTAAACTGTATAACCAACCACATATACAATATGTGACCCCCCCATCCTACTGCTGAGTGAAGCATGCTGTCTGTTCTGCCTAAACTAGGGAAAGACCCACTTTACAGTTCTTCCTTTAGACCCATGGCTCTTCTAAGTTTATATGTCAAACTGTACACTAAGATATTAGCGTGCAGGCTGGAGGACATCCTACTGGACTTGATCCACCCGGACCAGTCTGGGTTTATCAAGGGGAACCAAACTCACGAAAAGTTTTTGTGGGTGATTCACTTGGTGGAAAAAGTCACTAAAAAGAAAATTCCAGCAGTTTTAGTATTACTGGGCACCAAAAAGGCGATTGACTGAGTGGACTGGTCTTTCCTTTTTCAGATCATGAAAAGTTTTGGAATCAGTGATCAATTTATCACCAAGGTCCAAGCCAATTACATCAGCCCCCAGTCAAGGGTCTTGGTAAATGGGTCAAGAAAGAACTTACATAACAGGGTATCAAGATCATCACAAGAGTTTCCGAAATCTATAAAGCCAACTATCCCCTGCTAATACAGCAAATCAGGGCAGACGTTAAGCACTGGGCTCCCCTTTATCTATTGTGGCTTGGGTGTTTCCATGCCATTAAGATGATGGTATTACTTGTTTCTTATATTTATTTCAAGGCCTTCCTATTCCAGTGGAGAGAGCCTTCTTCTCAACATTGCACACTCTCCTGAATAGATTTATCGCGCAAGACAGCATAGCCAGGCTTCCATTTAGAGTACTCAGGCTGCCAAAAGAAGCAGTAGGACTGGTCCTTCTGGATTTTCCCTCCTATTACAAGGCAGCACAATTGAGAGTGATCATGGAATGGTCACACGAGTCAGATAAATACTGGCTCCAAATGGATCATGCAGTGGCCGCTACATCTGGGATTTTTTAGGGAAACCCAAGGAAGATTGACTTACAAAAATGATCCTCGATGAATGGGATGGCGTGAATCACTCATGGGCCAGGCCCAAATTTCCCTCTCCATTGACACCCTTCCACTTTAATCCGGCCATCCCACCGGCACTTACCCTGGGACCCTTTGATCGTTGGAGGGAAGGGGGATGCCAAATGATATCTGATTTGTTCAACAGGTGGGATATCCTTACCTTTGATAATTGGTGAAGCAATTTTGGGTTACCAACATCAGAGAGATACCACTACGCACAACTAAGACATTGGGTACTCCAACCTGAGATGTGAGAGGCAGCCACGAAGGATCTTCCCTCCATTGAAAAGTTTGTTAAGCAACCAAGGGGAACAAACTTTTTTTTTCTTCCTTGTATGCCCTCTTAATGGTTCCCTCTCCTAATTCCCCTCCCCGGCATTTTAATTCTACCCATGCAAGTGTGGGAGGACATTTTTGATGATCAATGGCGACAGCTAAGGTGAGATATCCCAAGGTTCAATCATTCCACGGGGATGAGAGAGGCTCACTGCAAAGTTTTATACAACTGGTGTCTTTACCCCACAAAACTCAAGAGAATTTTCCTTACCGTATCAGATATATTCTGGAGAGGGTGCAGGTTGTTGGGAGATTTTTGCCATATATGATTGGACTGTCCAACGATCCATCCATATTAGTCTGAGATTTTGGCACTAATGAAAGAAATCCGGAGTTATACCATTCCGGCAACAGCGGGATGCGCTCTCTTGGGATTAAAAGACAAGTCCCTTCAACATCAAACATCAAGCTATTGTTCCATTCTCTGGTTATGCCTGGTTGCCGCTAAATTGGCAGTAGTGGCAGCATGGAAGGAGCCTGTTGCTCCCTCGATGGCTTAATGGCAACACACAAATGCAAAGAAAACACAGTAAATGCACTAAGCTGAAAAAATAAAATCTTACAACCACCTTCACACAGGGCCAGACCTACATAAACAGCTTTGGGCTGGTGAAACTCTTGAAGGTTGATTACAGCAGCTCACAGTTCCATTCTGTAGTACACCACAATGGATACAAAACTGGTGGGCTCATATATCTTGCTATATAGGGTCCATTTACTGCTATAACAGGCAATGCAACATTAGCATGGAAACCAGGCCACCAATTAATGACCTCACATTGTGCAGCAGTAAGGCTGGAACCCATAAACATGAGTCAGCTTGAGACCCAAGGATACTCAGGCCTCAAATGTGCACCATAAAAATAAAAGAAAATCTGCATTATTGATCCCCTAGAGCCCAACAAAGGGATCCACTATGATCCCCTCTTCCTGAAAATGCTGGCAGCAATAGTTTTCTTTGCAACAGGCACCATGCGGCAGACAGTAGGATTGTTATGTGGCCTTTCTCAACCAACCTTTAACAAAATATTTTGCTAAGTGATAGGTGCTTTCAAGAGAGTAAGTGAGCAGTATATAGAGTTTAGCAACACAAAAAGATGATGGACGGAAGGCTGAACATTGTCAAACATATACCTCAGTCACAGATCTGAGTTCAATCCATCATTTTGTTGTCCACCATACCACCCCAGTCTGGAGCCAGCCATATGCAAATCAGTCTTGCCCTGCTCCACATGGAAATAGTTCAGCCCGAACTGCCAGGCCAGGTCCTCCCTGGACTAGAAACAAGCATCCTGGGACTGATTTCGGAGTATTACTCCTCATCAGTCAGCCTTGCCTGATCCCAGTGCCACAGCGAGCATGGGACCTCCATCTGGGCATACCCTCTACACCTGACGTGACTATAGTAACAAAACAATAAGATGATGAACGAAATGCTGAACATTGTCAAATATTCACCCCCAGTCACAGATATGGGTTAAATACATAGGGCCTCATTTACAAGAATCTGTTGCATCAGCATTGATGTGTCAGATTTCTTGTGCTTCCTTAAGATCCCCTAACGATGCCATGGATGCACTGTATTTACAATACAGAGCTCCAAGGCACACATTCTCACAGATGCGTCTGAAATTCTGATGCATGTGTTGGTGCTAAACTCATGCATTGCTGGAAAAGATTCATAAAAATGACACTACTCCAGCAATGCAAGGAGGCTCCCATTGGAAATAGCCCTGCATCAATTTCACGGCTGCTCACAAGGAGGCGGTAAAATTCTGACGCACTGAGGATGCAGAATGAAGCAATGAAATGCTGTAAATTTCACGCAGTCAGTTCTGCGTGGCCTTTTGCCTGTGAACATCTACCGTGCATACATTATACCTTGCGCAGGTTTAATCTGATGAAGGGCTTTATAAACTGACACATTGGGCTCAATGCGTCAGTTTGTTAAATCTACGACCACTCCTGCTTTAAAAAAAAAAAGACGCAGTGGTGGCACAAAGGGCATGTAAATGAGGCCCATAGTTTTTTTGCTTAACATGCCACCCAAATTTGGACTCAGCCATATGCAAATTGGACTTGACCCTGCTCCCCATGGCAACAGTCCAGCTCGAACTGACAGGCCAGGTTGTCCCTGGAATGGAAACAAGCATCCTGGGATCAGTTTTGGGGTTTCACCTTGTAGGAAGCTGGCCTGGTTTGTAGTGGGTACCTAAGGTACTTACACCTCATACTAGGTCCAGTTATCCCTTATTAGTGAAATGTAGGCATTGTCTGAAGCCAGGCTTTCTAGAGGTAGCTTTAGCTGAGCAGCCAAGGCTTATCTAGGAGACATGCAAAGCTCATGCAATACCATTGTAGTCACACAATACTCACACACATGAAATACAACACTCCGTGTTACAAAAATAAAGGTACTTTATTTTGGTGACACAAATACCAAAAATACCATAGAGACTATACTCCCTTAGGAGGCAAGTAATAAACAAATTGTATACACTAGTATGCAAAAACAGGTGTAAAAGCAGTTAGAAAACAGTGCAATTAGTGAAAATCACAATAGTTAGAAATGGGCCTGGGGGAACACATACTCTATACTAAGAAAGTAGCATGCAAATGTTGGTTTCACACCTAGGCAGGTGTAGTGTGTAGAGGGGCACAGGGAGTAATAGAATCCCCTAAAGGTAAGTACTAGAACCCACCCCAGAGCCAAGGAAAGCAGGAGTAAAACACAGTAACTTTCCCAGAACACACAGAAACACTAGAAAAAAGATTATGCAAGAACCAGAAGAGACTGCAAGACACCAACAATGGATTCCTGGTTCTGAAGACCTGTGGAAGAAGGGGGCCAAGTCCAAGAATCACAGAAGAGTCCAGTGTGAACAGGAGCCCCTGCTAACCCGGATGAAGGTGCAAAGGAAGAACCACTGGTGAAGAACCCAAGAGGACAGAGTCAGTTCCTGGTTGGTGCAAATGATGTCTCACACCGAATGGAGGATTGCAGACTGGTTTGCGTCACTGGAGTCCTCCAACAAGCCTTGGCACATGCAAAGCTCACGGTTAGTGGAAAATAGCGCTGCCTGGGACCAGGTGGACTCTGCCCAGCAGAGGGGGCTCTCAGAAACTCAGAGAGCCCACAGAAGACCAGGCAGCATGCACAAGAGTCCCACAGCATGGGGACAAAGGAGGTGCAAAAGGAGGCCCATGCAGCACTACGACAAAGGCTCAGACGCCACCGGAGGACAACTCAGGAAGATGTGTGTCGCACGATAGAGTGCTGGGGGCTGGAGCTGCATGGTGAAGGATTCTAACAAGCCTTGGCAACTGCAAAACACACGGTGCAAGGGGGTACTGTCTTACCTCCATCAAAGTTGGACAGTAGGACGTCAGGACTGTCAAGCTCCCTTTAGTCCACCACTTGTGATGCAGGATCCACGCAGCACAGCTGGAGAGTGGATCCACACAGCAGATCATCTTTGCAGTGACTCCTTCACCCCAAGGGAGATTCCTTCGCTCTTCTGGTGCAGGATGAAGACAGGCTGTCCTCTGAGGATGCATGACCGGGAAAAAGTTGCAGTTGCTGGCAGGAGCTGAAGATGTAATGTTGCAGAAGTCATCTTTCCTTCTTCATTGCAGTTTGTAGAGTTCCTGGAGGGTCCAGATGCAGTTTCTTTAGTGAAAAGTTGAAGTGGAGGATGCAGAGGATTCCTGCTGGAGTCTTGCAATCCGAATCTGAAGAACCACCCAAAGGAGTGCCCCTAAATAGCCCTGAAAGAGGGATTGGTCACCTAAACAGGTAAGCACCTATCAGGGGATGGCTCTGACGTAACCTGCTGGCACAGGCCACTCAGTTGCTCCCAGAGTTCCCTGCCAACTTGGAATCCAAGATGGTAAAATCCAGGGACATTCTGGAGGAGCTCTGAGCACCACCACTGGGGTCACTCCCCTTTCCTTTGTCCAGTTTCACACCAGAGCAGGAAATTGGGGTCTCTGAACTGGTGTAGCCTGGATTATGCAAGGAGGGCAACAAATGTGCCCTTCAAAGCATTTCCAGTGGCTTGGAGAGGCTACCCCTCCCAAGCCTGTAACACCTGTTTCCAAAAGGAGAGGGTGTAACACCCCTCTCCCAAAGAAAATTCTTTATTCTGCCTTCCTAGCCTCAAGCCTGGCGGTCGGTGTAGAACTGGCGGTAATACCGCAAACAGGCCGGAACACCCACCCGCCCAGCCTGTTTTCGGTATTACCCCCACTTCAACACCGACCGCCAGGGTCGTAATGAGGGCCTTTATTTCATGTCTTCTAATTCAGACATGTAGAGGATGGTCAGATTTTTTTTCTTCCCACAGCTTGAGGTAGAGCTGAGGCAGAGAATTATCACCAGTTGACATGCTTCAGTGATTGTGCTTTGCAACTCTATTAAATAACTAAAATTTCAAGGTTTAAAAATGTTTTAATATTCTCAACATTAAGTAGATATGTTGATTCAGTATTGATTTTGTCCATCATCTCCTTTCATAAGCATGTTTTTGTTTGTTTTTGACTGCATCTTCAGCATCTGATGGTGCATTAGTTGTTCATGGCCTCTTACCACCTCCGTGGGCAGGTCATCTAGCTCAGGATCCTAAAACTTGTACTCCTTTCCCTGCCAGAGTCCATGATGGAAGAGTCTGGCAGGTTTCTGGTTGCAATTACTCATTGATATCAGAGGATGTCATGGATGAATTCTGATTGTCGTGTTCCAAGGTGCATTGTCCAAACAAAATGAAAGGCAGCACACTCCCACACAGGAAAGTGCGGTTGATGTACTTTCTGGTCATCCAAAGGTCTTTGTGTGTGTTGCTCTAGCTATTTATGTTCTCTAGTAATTCATTTCCTCGCTCGAGGAACTCCCAGTGCCTGAAAATGTGCTATTTATTGGGTGCTACCACAAGTTCTAAATAACACCTATTCGGTGTTTAACAGATGCTCTATATAACGATTCCTCTGTGCACATTAAAATCTCATAATCAGTGTTATTTAACATATTATTTACCAAACACCGTAGTACGGTATTTACTCTATGTGCATGTTTGGTGGTTTTTACCAGCAAACTCGTAATCAAAGCCATGGTCATTTTATTTTGATCAGCTGGTTGCTTTATGTATCAATATTTAGGTATTATAAATCTGTGGAGCATCTATTTAGAAATATATTGTTTCAAATACATAATACGTTTATGTTTTAACAAATAAAACACACTTGTTATTTTATAACAAACAAAATGGTTCTGTAGAACTCATGAATGACTGCTTTTACAGTTTTTGTTTTCCTGTTGTAATGGCGTCATTTTTATGTTCACATCATGAGTTTCACATTGGCTTGTTTATTGTAGGACATCAGTGTTTATCGGAGATCATGTGGTTCTATGCAATACGTTTTTAACAAGTGTTACTCAGTTTTCATGATCTCTTAAGCTCAGTTGTAGTACATTGAAATATTCACTTTGTGAGATGTTACCATCCTGTACGATCAGGGCATGTAGGAGCAGTTAGAAATGTGTGTCAAACAATCCAAGTGAGTCCCAATCTTGGCTGTGAGGGATTGAAGCCAAAGGGAAAGGGGACTGTTGAACTGCTATGCATAGGAGAAAAGTGGGAGTCAAGTTCTGTTGTACAAGGAAGACCTCGGAGATGGAAGAAATGAAGAAAAACATGCCAACGGCTGAGTTTATGATTGGGTAGAATGGATTCTGAAACTGAATAGCTGATAATACTGGAATTACAGTAGACGCATAATGGCTGGCAGGTAGTTAATACTAATCATAGTGTGTTACAAAGCAAAATGTACCGCAGACATACTTAAATACATGCATATTATTTTATATTCCGCATATTTGCCCTGCATCTTGGTCTGTAATTGTAATGCCAACATATTTACATTTCGATTGTGCATATTTTTTAAAGACATGGTTAGGTATCATGATACTGTACCTAGAGTCTGTTTCCTAATATATGGACCTTTTTGTTTGTCTTTCATTGAAGTTCCAGACTAATATAACTCTAAAAAAGTTCTCTGATAGGGAATTATCACTCTCCTTACTTGTCTGTAAATAGCCCACAACAGGCTATGTAAAAATATGTTATTTTCTCTAGGCTCTCTCTTTCTACGGGATTCCACTGGGATTTAGTGACTCTACTGAGCTAATCATAATCCCTAGGCGATAGAGGCAATAGAGGGAGGGAAAAATGTATCTGAACTTTACCCATGGATCATTTCAAACTAAAAACTTAAATGTTCAGAGTTGCTTGATGAGAGACTGGAGTCAGAAATTAATATGTAAGGTGGGTAGGTTAAGGTGAGGAAGGTTAATTCCAAACACATTTGACCGGACCAAGGATTAAGTCCGCACCCAGGCATACTAAGAGAGAGTTTGGAGTAAAGCACACTATCCGCCTTGAGTGGTCAGACAATGCCAGATCAATTCAAATTGACTACAACTCTCCAAGTATTGCAAAGTGGCAGCGTCCACTCCACAGCTCCAGCCCTCCAATGTGTCTAATGATAGCTAACTCTCCTTGGTTGAGGCCAGGGCTGTTTTTTGGCTTGGGCAAACAAGGCCCAGGCCACCAATCATCAGAAAGGTGAAAAGAATTGTCTGCATGAACGTCTTGCAAACAGCAACACTCCATTCCTTGGATTCACTTATTCCATTTGAAATGCAGCAGTCGCCTTTTATAGCACCCTATCAGCCCCCTACCTTGCCCTCCCATCTAACTCTCATCCCCTGCTGCCACACATCAACACCTCCTCCCCATTCCAAAAAACAACTTAGAACCAGCCTGAGAGAGCTAAGTTGGTGGTGATTCAGGTGAGCTGGGGAAGGTGTGGAGATGTGTTCAGAGACAAGTCACTACCTTGATGTAGCCAGCCAACGACTGACCTGTAAAAAGGGATTGTTGCCTCATTTTCAGGGCCCAGCCTGCGATAGCATGCACTAGTGCATGCGTATGGCTTGCGAGACACTGTTGTGAGAAAAAGACTTGGAGCCAGCCTGTCGCTCACTATTTAGTGGCTTACCTGACATGCTTCTTTACAGCCTCGTAATTTGTCCACTTCAGGCCTGGCATCGTTTCTGGTCCTGTCCTGGAGCAGGGGTCAAGCACTGATTGATTTCACTTAATTAGTGCCCTCAGCTGCTCCCATGTGCTTGAGGTACTATTTCTCTTGCTTTCTAGGCCCCTGACCGCCTCCCTCTTTGCCCACCCCTCCTCTCGCTCCCTTGTGGCTGCTGCTTGCTCTCTCCATCGGTTCTCACTTCCCCCGTTCCTACTGTTTTTAGGCAGAGGGAAATGAAGTAATGTGCTCATAATCATAGATTGGTGAGCTGACGCCGGAACTCGAACTCGCGTTCCCCAGTTACAAAGTCGGCAGCCTTGCCCTAAGGATAAGCATGGTAATGGCTGCTATTGTTATCTATATTGATAGTTCAGATGTTGTGCAAAATATTTTAGAGGGGGCATAATTTAGACTAGTCTTCCTGCTGCCGTCCAGTGTCTCCGTTCAGCGATTGTGCAGCAGGTCAGTGCTTGTTTGAAATTCGATTAATAGCACCTTTTTGGATAAGCTACCCTCGTGCCTCATGCAGCAAAGAGTGCTTTCATTTTAGGAAACAAACACAACTTTGTCTGAAATTCTTGTACAGCGCCTGCTCCCTCACCCTAGGAGCTCTCTCATCGTAAGGGGTACAGAGGCCTTTGTTGAGTTCTGAGAGCATGCAATCTGATACCCATAAACAGATGAATAGACTAGACTGATACAAAGAACTGCGAGGGCAGCAATGGCTGACATTTCCTGCCCCACGCAATCGTTCCCCCTGGTGCTTTTTGGAATGGAGGTGGTGGCTGAGGGGACAGTTATGACCTGTATGTATGAACTGCTTCCTCATTGTTTGGGGCTCCTGTTGTGTGTCTGTGTAAGAAAAATGCAACCTCCTCACACAAACAAAGATTAACAAATTATTTAGAGTACATGTTTTAAAAATGTGTTAGTAAGCAGATATGTGTTAAACAAATGCACGACGTGTGTGAGTGTAATAGAATATACAGGTGGAGAGAGGAATGAACTCCAAGAGTGCTTGTGAGAACCGTGTGCCTTTGAATGAGTGCAAACAGTGTGCCTGTTTGTAAGGCGTGTGCCACTGCAGTAGTAGAGTGTGTGTATGTGTGAGTGTGCAAACTGTTAGCTAGGCCAGACCTGAATAAGAGTGAGTAGTGCTTATGTGTGCAATAAACTGTGTGTCTCCGTGCATGAAATAACCATGCACCATGAGTGAACCATGTGCCTGTGTGTGTGAACTCTCTTTGTGAGTGACGTGTGTGTGTGAACCATGAAAGCTGTGCCTCTTCAGGTGCTCTTGCCCTTTGCTCTCACTGTTGTCTCCTGCTCTGATGGTAGTTGCATGGATCTATGATCAATGGCTTATACGTGAGTCTTTTATTTAAAAGAGATATTAAGTAATCACTTTCAGATTTCAACGACTTGGGAGATGGTCTTTGTTTGATTTTACCTTGGTTTCCTCTCTTTCAGTAACATTTGCTGTAAACCATATACTGACATATCACATTCCTCCAATACTATTGTCCTTTTCCATTCTTCCTAATTTGCCTCCTCTCTGTCCTCTTTTTCTTCCTACTGCCCCATCCTTTGTGCCCTTTTGCCCACCCTGCCCCCATTTGCCCACCCTACTTCCTTTTGCCAAAGCTGTGGCTCTTTTGCCCCGTCTCTTCCTCTTGTGACTATTGTTTATTTCCTCTCCAACAAAACTGACTAATCTTTTCGGCTTCTTTTATGTTCCCTACCTTCTTTCGCCTCTTCTTCCTTTCGATTTCTCTGCTCCCCTTTGCCTCCTCCATACCCGGCTCTTTGGGCCAGATGTAGCAAAACGGCAATTTGCGACTTGCAAATTGCAAGTCCCTGCGACTCGCAATTTGCAAGTCGCAAATTGCTCTGCAGCACGGTGTCTCAGACACCGACTGCGACTCGCTATGGGGTCGCAATGACCCACCTCATGAATATTCATGAGGTGGGTCGCAAATTGCGGCCCCATAGCGAGTATAGGCACTCGCTAACATGGAGGCCTGCTGTCGTCAGCAGACCTCCATGTTCGTGACTGCTTGATCAATAAAGCAGTTTTTTTTTTTTTTTAAGTGTAGCCCGTTTTCCTTACAGGAAAACGAGCTGCACTTAAAAAAAAAACGAATCCTTTAGTTTCGGTATTTTTTCAGGGCAGGGAGTGGTCCCTTGTATTTGTGGGTCCAGTCACAAACTGGAAGGGGTCCCATGGGGACCCCTTCCAATTTGCGAGTGGGTTACCATCCACTTGAAGTGGATGGTAACTGCGATGCCATTTGCGACCGCGTACGCGGTCGCAAATGGTATTGCATCCCACTGCGAGTCGCAAATAGGAAGGGAACACCCCTTCCTATTTGCGAGTCGGAAATGCATTTTGCGAGTCGGTTCCGACTCGCAAAATGCATTTCTGCATAGGAAACTGCGTTTTGCGACTCGCAAACGGCAAATTTTGCCGTTTGCGAGTCGCAAACAGTTTCCTACATCTGGCCCTTTATGCCTCATCCTGCTTCCTTCTACCTCTCTGTTTAGTTATCTCTGTGCCACCATTTGTTTTCTCTCTCCTTTGCCTGCTATCTTCCCTCTTATGCTCTCGACCTGTGTCCTACTTTTGCCATGCTGTTTGCCACCATTTTCCCTCAGCTTCACACCATTCCCTCTCTTCTTGGCCCCCCTTTTCCTTCAATGCCCATTTTCCTCACGCACCTTCATTCCCATTTGTCCACTTCGTGGTCAGCCCTACGTCCCTCTCTCACCTCCATTTCATCCTGCTTTACCCAATGTCCTCAATGTAAGCACTATAATGGAGACAACGCTGGCCAGATCATAGTTTTTTTGTTTGTTATTTTTGTTAACTTTCAGCCATTCGCCACAGCAGTTCTGCTGTACAACATGGCTAGTTTCTTATTTGTGATCTTAGTCTCATTTCAGGCCGATTCTACAAATATGTTATTTTTGTGATTGGTGTGTAACTCTTCCACTCTTGTTTTACTTGGTGTATCCCTCATTTAACTATCAGCCTGCTTTGTTATCATTCTATGTTTGTTTTGGTGGCTAGCTTTTACATGCCTTTTATCTGCCTTCCTGTTCTTCTTTGTCACGTGCCACATGGCCGTCCGAATATTCTTTCATACTTTTGCCTTTTCTTTTTCTATCTGCCTGCCTCCACTTTAGCCATTGCTCACTGTAACTGTCTCCTTGCTCTCTTTTTCTTTTTTTTATCTGCGTGTCTTCCTTCTTACTTTTGCTTTCTGCCTGTCTTTTCTCATTTACTATCTATCTTAAAGTTTTTTACCTACCTTTTGTGGCACTTGAGCACTCTGTCTCATCTACCATTCTGCCATTTTTTTCCCATTTTCTTTCTGTACCTCTTCTTTCTTTTCTACTTTACTTGACTTTTTTGGAACACTCCAACTGCTAACCCCCTCTCACCCCCTTGCCTTATCTATATGTACTCATCATACATTTATTTTTGTGTCGAATTCTCCCCTCTTGTTTTTGTATCTTTGTAACATTTGTAAAGTTATGCAGTCTTGTTCCCGAGCATTTTGGTACAATGCACGTAGATGCTTAGCAAGTGACAGTACAGCCGCTAGGCTTCTGCAGTGGTTTACAAGGCCCTTGTCTTGGGTCAGAGGGACCCGAAGACTGACTAGCATTTTACGGTGCAGTATGTGAATACATATCGATCATCTCAGCTCCCTGCAGCAGAGCTAGCACACCGGGGGTGGATCCCTCATTTTCTAAAGAGGCAAACGGTACTGTCTGGATCAATATGTCATAAGTGCCTTCGTCACCCAGCATCTTATGTATATACTGCACTATCCGGGATCTGGACCATGCAAACTCAAGAAGCAGGTGTGATAACTCGAAAGAGTACATGGATGTGAAATAGATGCAGTACGTACTGAGACATGCAAAAAAAGTGTCAAATTGACTCAATTTCCTAATGATGTATATATTGAGAGACACACATACATGCCCACTTTATGTTACAACTTGTACCCTTTGTTATCGATTCTATTAGACAACTCATTCATCCCCCCACCATCTGTCCTTCCAACTCCCCACCTCCGCCCATACGTCCACCCACTCATTGTCCTTCCAACAAACACCTCTGTCCATCTGTTCATTCACCCTCTCACTGTCCATCAAACACACCCACTGACCTTCCAACAATCATCTGCATCCGTCCGTCCATTTACCCACCCACTCTCTTTCCAACAGCTGCCTCGGTCCTTCCATCTTTTTCCCATGCAGGTGTATAATATGGCAATCTAAATATGTACCTAATGCAGATTAAAGATAGGTTACATGCATGCACTACCACTACAACCTTTCCAGGCTTTAATATCAGCATATTCTGATGTTGCTGTATGCTGAAGTCGGCATATCTTGACAATGGCATATCTTGATACCACCATATATTGACACCAGCCTATCTTGGCATCGGCATACCTTAATGTTGGTGTATCTTGACATCGGTATATACTGGTGTCCACACATCCTGATATGGGCTATCTATTCTGTGTAGCTCTCACCCATATCTATCCACCATGCCACAAAATTCCACTACACATATCCACTCCACACCACACACAATTCCACAACTAACAACCGTGGCGGTCGGTGTGGTATATTGGCGGTTTGGCTTTGGCCAAACCGCCAATGTCATAATAGTGGAGGTAGGTACCGCCAGCCTGTTGGCAGTAATACTCCCACTATACCACCGACCTCCAGGGTCGTAATGACCCCATTGTCATTTACAGCACCAATTGCTCTAACTCTCACAAATGTGAGACCTATTGCCATTGCCAATGCTTGTTTTGATTTACTAACAGTAGCGAGGGCGGCACATTTCTCTCTGCCCAGTGCAGTATTGATGCAAGGGCTGGCCCTAACAGATGCCATATTTCATAGGTGATGGGTACACATGAGCTAAGCACAGAGTTGTAGTGCGTCAGTGACTAAGCCTTCTGTGTAAGGCATGGAAAACAAACAAACAAAATAGGTGTCCTAAATGACACTTATAACTTCCAAAGGGAGAAAACTACCAAAGTACATGTGTATGTCAAATGGTTCAGCATTAGAGTTAGACATAGTTTTATTCCACCCACGGAGAAAGGTTAAATCAGGGAATTTCAACTTTCAAAAATCTTCCAAAATGTCCTTATTTCACATGACTATGCGAGGCATAGGTGGTTCAGGATAAACACTACTGGAATTCGGGAGCACAAGTCAGAGCAGGGCGTTGTATCTGGCAAAAGTAGTCTGATGTGCTCAGAGCAGTTGTTGCAAGGTACTGCTTCAAAATGCTGTCAGTCACTCTGTTGCCCTGTTTCACTTCCACCACTCACAGCAGCAGGAACCTTGCACACCACTTAGTAGCATACCCAAAAACCATGACCAGCTGATACCTGATTCTCAAAAGTTGCTCACCAATTTATTAATAAAACATACCTGTAGGCACCCATGACTCATGTGTGTTTGACAGCCGTGGGATGCTTCACCAGCCTGTAGCCAAGCAGGTTGAGCAGTTGTGGTAGTTTATTGAATTACTGACTACAATACCAGTACGTGTGGAGAGGTTGAGTGTCACAGTGACACACTGTAGTTAAAACACCTCGTGCATTTTACATCAAAGAAATCACTTTTAGCAAATGCAGTGCTTTAGTGAGGCACTGCTGGGAGGTTACAATCTCACAAGGAGTAGAAACAATGCCTTGAATGGTGCACATAGGCCCTCATTATGACATTGGCGGTAAATCCCACTTACCGCCATGCTGCCTGCCACCAACATATCGCTGCCGCAGCAGATATCCGTTCACCATATTATGACACACACACACCAATCCGTCACTATTCAGCCACACACACAAATATGCCAGCCCAACAGTCAGTGATAAACTGGTGGTATCAAAACCCACACCGTTACGCCAACAGAACTATGCCCACAACATTATGACCCACGAATCACCACATCGGACATTCAATGGCGGTAAACCATTGGCGGTACATACTGCTGCGCTCAAAATACACACACTCAAACAAAACAGCACCACATTGGACAATTCAAACTACACACACCTGATAACACACACACCACACCCACACACTCACACCACTATAAAACACACACCCACACTACCCACAACCCTTTACGGATGCAAACCATTGCCAGCAGAGAGAGACAGCAAGAGCACACACACAACCAGAGGCACACACCACCATCACCTATACACCACCCATGCACCTTACATCACACACCCCCAACACATCACCCTACATACCCTCACACACACCACTCACACTACACCCATAGCACTACAATGACACCCCAGATTCTCTGAGGAGGAGCTAAGGGTCATGGTGGAGGAAATCATCTGGGTAGAGCCACAGCTATTGGGATCACAGGTGTAGAAGATATCAATTGCTAGAAAGATGGAGCTATGGCGGAGGATCGTGGACAGGGTCAACGCCATGGGACACCACCCGAGAAAAAGGCATGACATCAGGAAAAAGTGGAATGACTTACGGGGGAAGGTGTGTTCCATTACAGCAAGACACCATCTCGCTATATAGAGGACTAGCGGTGGACCCCCACCTCCTCCCCCACAACTAACAACATGGGAGGAGCAAGTCTTGGCAATCATGCATCCTGATGGCCAAGCAGGAGTGGCAGGAGGACTGGACTCTGGTAAATCAACTTTATACTATTTCACCCCCTACCTGCATACCATCACATACCCCACCCTTACCCTCACTCCCATCACTCCACCACCTCCCACATACCCCACCATCACATCCCACTCATCCCAATGCCAAGCCCTGCATGCCATACTAATGCATGGACACCACTCACAGACCTGCATGGACACCTATTACTACAGCATGCACATTAGAGAGAATCACCTAGCCTACCAAATAACTCTCATGAGGCAAATCTGCCAGGGCAATAACAACCATAGAGGGCAACCCACCCATGCACAATATGTTACAGGCAGAAACAATAACACTGCATTACCATCCCCACATGTACCCCAGCCAATTTCAGCGGAGAAGAGGTGCCAGCAACACCCAGTCCCCCCACAGAAGAGGCTCACAGTGATGACAGCAGCTCTGGTCACCTGAATCTGGATGACCAACCTGGCCCATCAGGGACCTCCGGACAGTGGGTCACTCAGGCACACTCTCACACCACCACAGAGCCTCCCCCTCAGGAAACACCACCACAGCACCCACCCAGCGGGCCCATACCTCTGTCCCCAGGACACGTCAATCAGCAGTGTGTCCACCACTACAGGGACCCCAGAGCACCCCACAAACACAGGTCAATCAGGGACCTGGGGTCAGTGGCAGTGGGCACATGGTTCAGGGGACAGAGACACAGGACAACAGGGAAACTGGGAGGACTGCCGTACACCAGGGGGAGGGCAGGCCCAGTGAACCGACTCTCCAGGAGGCACTCACCACAATCCTGGGAGCATACCAACATTCCCAGGATACGCTGGGCAAGATCCTGGACAAGTTGCAGGAGAACATGCAGCTGCAGGAGGGACAGTACCTGGGGATCAGGGAGGACTTGAAGTCATTAACACCACTCTGGTCTCCATTGCAGGGGTGCTGGCAGACACTATGAGGGAGGCAGTGGTACAATAGCGGGCCCCTAACACTAGCCAGACTACTGAACAGCCCTCCACCTACGCTGCCGCTAGTTGCCAGGAGGCCCCGCCACAGGATCAAGAGTCCTCTAGCATCCCTCCCCCTGCAGAAGGAGAACCACCCCGCAAACGTTCCCTGTGATCCAGGCAGAAGCCAGAGACTATTGCCAAGACATCCGCCAGGAAATAAGACTCTCCTGATTGTCACCCTTGTGTCCCACTCTGTCACCCTGTCCACCTTGAACTGCCATTGCTGCCCTTCCTATGCCCGCTTGGACATTGCTCCTGTGCTACAAATAGACTGGACTCCAACCTGGACTTTCCTCCATCATCACCCAGCCCATTGCACTTCTCCATTTTCAAGTATGGAGTATGTCAAATGATTAAAAAATGTATAGGGTTAACAAGGTTCAAACATTGCAATTCAACTGTACAGTAATGTTTACATAGGAAAGACCTGTAGTTGGCTGCAGTGGACACACCAGGAGCAATAGCGGGGCACCAAAATCTGCAAAAAGAGATGCCAGTGGGTACAGTGAGTGGGCATAGAAGTACGAAATCACAGCCTGCCAGTGACAATGTCACACATCGAACTGTCAATGAAATGTGAAATAACACTGTCTTACCTGTGTGTCATTGGAAGTATTGACGAATCACTACACTTCTGTTGCCCTCATCCTCACCCTCCTCATCTTCACTGTCCACAGGGTCCACTGCTGCCACACGGCCATCTCCAGCCTCCTCCTCCTGCAGAAAAGGCACATGGCGTCGCAAGTCAAGTTTGTGCAACATACAGCATGCCACGATGATCTGGCAGACCTTCTTGGGTGAGTATCACAGGGATCCACCTGTTAGATGGAGGCAATGAAACCTGGCCTTCAGGAGGCCGAAGGTCCTTTCTATTATCCTTCTTGTTTGCCTATGTGCCTCATTGTAGCATTCATCTGCCCTTGTCCTGGGTTTCCTCACTGGGGTCAGTAGCCATGAAAGGTTGGGGTAACCAGAGTCACCTGTAAATATTGAGGGACAACTGTTAGCCACACACTAACACTTATGACCCACACCATACCCACACCAACATCTACTAGGTGGCATCCAGGGCTCACATATTAGCCACACCCTGTGCCTCTGGAGTTGGGCCATCACATTTGGGATGCTGCTATTCCTCAGGATAAAAGCATCATGCACCGAGCGTGGATACTTAGCATTGACGTGGGAGATGTACTTGTCCGCCAAACACAACATCTGCACATTCGTTGAGTGATAACTTGTACGATTTCTGAAGACATGTTCATTTTGCCGGTGGGGGGGGGGTAAATGCAATCAGTGTCCCATCGATCGCACCAATGATGTGGGGGACATGTCCCATTGCATACAAGTCAGCCTTCACTGTGGCCAAATCCTCCACCTGGGGGAAAACAATGTAGTTGCACATGTGTTTAATCATGGCAGACAACACTGGTCAGCACTATTGAGAACATTGGCTGTGAGAATCCTGCTGCCAAGGTCACTGTCACTTGGAAAGAACCAGTTGCCAGGAAATGGAGCACAGATAGCACTTACACAAGGGGCAGGATCACAGTGGGGTGAAGGATACCAGATATCATGTCAGGCTCCAATTGGGCACACAGCTCTGTGATTGTGGTCCTGTCCAATCTATAGGTGAGGATAATGTGCCTGTCCTCCATTGTTGCCAAGTCCACCAGCGGTCTGTACATGGGGGGATGCCTCCATCTCCTTTTCATCCGCAATGGCTGCATTCTATGGGGTAAAAGAGTGAGCAGCTGGTCACTATCTGTACATTGTAACCACTAAAGTTCAATGTATAATGTGATTGTTACAATATTTTGGTGGCATATGTCTGGAATGTGAAATTGTGAACTGTGATGCAGTTAGGATCATGGCCTGCCCTTCCCCCCCACCCCGAAATGGTGTCCAGTATGGAGGGACAGGTGGAAGTGAGGTAATTCTGCTGACGTGCGCCATTGCAGGAGGCAGTTGAGAACCGCAGTGCAACTCCTCATTGCTTATCATTGGGCCCTATGGGGTACAGTGGCCAATAGTGATGTATGCCGGCAGTGACGGTTCGCACCGCCGCGGACATGACCGGCATTTTCTATCTGTTCACTCACTTGCTACCTGACCTTCAACAGGAGAGGACCTACACTGCATGTGCTGCTGTGACCTGTGTCTGGAACCTACCATGGCGCATGTGACTGGAGCAAGGGCCCCTGCCTTCATCTCAGTGGAGTTGGAAAGACTAGTGAATGGGGTCCTACCCCAGTACCGACTGCTGTATGGGCCTCCAGACCAACAGGTAAGTACACTGTGAGTACGATGCATGGGGCATGAATGCATGGAGTGCTGGGTCTGAAGGCCTCGTGTAGGGGGTGTTGGTGGATGGGCCCTAGGCAGTGTGCAGCATGTATGCTGGGCCGTGTCTGTGCTAATGGGGATGGGAAGGGCTATGGTGGGCCATGAGTGTAACAGGCAGGACAATCAATAATACCTTTCCCTCTGTGTATTCCTCTGCAGGTCAGCACCCATCAAAAGAAGGGTATATGGCGTGCCATCATCAAGGAGGTGGGGACCCTGGGGGTCTATGGTAGGCGGAGCACCCACTGTCAGAAACGGTGGGAGGACTTGAGATGCTGAGCAAGGAAGATGGCGGAGGCCCAGCTGGGGATGGCCTCTCAACGAGTAAGGGGTGCCCGTCAAACCCTAACCCCCCGATTGCCCTTATACTGGCAGTGGTCTATCTGGAGCTGGATGGGCACTTAGGGTCATCACAGCAGCAACAAAGGGGTGAGTACAGTGCCCTTCATTACAAATTACACCTGGTTGGGTGGTATCCAGGTGGGGGATGTGAACCTGTGGGTGCCCCTAAGCCAGGCCTGACATTGCAGAGTAGGTCCCATGTTGGCCAGGGTTCTGATCTGATATTCCTCCAACCTAGCTAGTAGGCATCCACTACTGGGCAGGGGTGTGTGGGTCTCAGCTATACTGCAGTTGAGGGTATGTGTCCCTCCCCATGGCCTGGTGACTAGCATTGTAACTGGTAGTGCATTGCCTAGTGCGTAGGGCTATTCCCCGTGTGTGAGTGTATTGTGTACGCCAATGGTGGTGTTTGTGCCACCATTGACCTAGTGTATCCTTTGTCTCTCCCCCCTTTTTCTTTTGTCACCCTGTCCTTATGTGCATTAGCATCATCTGGTGGAGGAGCAGAGTTACCAGCAACGGAGGGAGCTGCATCCCACAGGACCCAGGATGCCAAATCCACCGACGGTGAGGGCACCAGTGGGACGGAGGGCGAGAGGAGCACCGCGGCGGAGACTGGAGGGGAAAGGTCGGACACAGATACCTCATCCGATGGAAGCTCCCTGGTGGTGGTGGACACCTCTGTGCCCACCCCAGCTACAGGTACAGCTGCCACCCCCGTACCAGCGCCGCCCTCCCAGCAGCCCCTCAGCGAGTTGCCGATGCCCACTCACCCATGAGGGTGGGTATCTCCTTTGCACCAGGCACTTCAGGCCCTGCCCCAGTTAGCCCTGCTGCCCTGAGTGAGGAGGCTATTGACCTCCTACGAACCATCTCTGTTGGTCAGTCAACCATTGTGAATGCCACCCAGGGGCTGGCAGCCCAAATGCAACAGTCCAATGCAGTTCTGGAGGGCATTCACAATGGCTTGGTGGCCCAACATAGATCAATCCAGGCTCTGCCCTCCTCTCTGATGACAGCCATTGTCCCTGTTTCCACCCTACCCCCCAACTTCCTCTTCCCAGTCCCATTCCCCTCACCCCCAACCTATCCCAAGCACACAGGCAGACAAGCATGCACATAGGACAACACACAAGAGTGGACATGGCAAACACAAGCACCACAATTCATCCCACAGGCACTCACACAAACACCATCCAGATGCATACATACCAACATCCACTGCCTCCACTGTGGCCCCCTCCTCCTCATCCCTCCCAGTTGCGTCTCCACTCACACGTGCATGCACTACATCCTCATCCACTACCACTACCACCATCACCAGCACACCTCTCAGAACACACACCTCACTGGCAGTCACCACACCCACATCCATGCGCACGTCTCCTGTGTCCTCACCCACTGTGTCTGTGCCCCCTCCTCCCAAAGTACACAACTCAAGCACTCAGACACCCAACAGGCATCCACCTAACAACAGCATCCAGCCCATGCACCTGCCCCCAAACACAGCATACTGACACCCCCTACAACCACTCCCTCTTTCTCCACTCCGAAACCATCTCCCTCTTCCCGCCCCAATGTCTCTAAGAAGCTTTTCCTCTCTACCATTGACCTCTTCCCTACCCCTCCCCCCGCCCTTCACATCAGGCCAGGGTGGTCAAAACCCAGGCAAACACCTCAGCCACCCAGTCCACGGGCACAGTAGTGTCCCCAGCAACTCCACGTGGGAAAGGATCCCGGCCACCATCCAGCCAGACGGAAAAGGTGCCTGCCCCTAGTGCTGCAGGAAGGAAGAGCAAGGAGCCAGCCCCAGCTGCTGCAGGAAGGACAGGCAAGGAGCCATCCCCAGCTGCTGCAGGAACGAAGGGCAAGGAGCCAGCCCCAACTGCAGTAGAAAGGAAGGGCAGGGGGCCTGCTCCAGCAGGCAGTGAGGACAAGGGGCCTGGTGCTGGGTCTCAGTCGGACACCCCACCACCAACCATGGTGGTGCAGCCATCCGAGGCTGCAGGGGATGGGCTGGAGCCTCCCTTCACCAGCACCGCCACAAACACCGCCACCAGCGGCAGCAGCACCAGCCGGCAACTATCCGAAGCTGTGGCCTCCCCCGACAACTACCATCTGCAGCAGCATCACCAGTGGGCCGCCATCTAAGGGCCGCAGGGGATGGGCTGAGGCCTCCCCCCCGACAACTACCACCAGCTCCGCCTGCAGCACTGCCACCAGCACCACTAGCAGAAGCAGCACCAGTGGGCAGCTGTCCGAGGCTGCAGGGGATGGGCCGGAGCTTCCCCCCACCACCACCAGCAGCAGCACCACCACCATTGCCACAACTAAACAGCCGTCACAGCCGGCGGACATTGTATAGAACTGCGTTCATGGGATGTTGTGTGGCCTGCCCCTGCAAATCCTGTCGGTATGACACCCACATGAGAGACTGTGACCTTGCACTACCCAAGATCTGCATCACTGGGCACAATGCTCCCTCCAGAACCAGTGGAGAAGCCATCCAGTTACCCCATCATCCCCAGGATGAAGATAACTGGCACAAGGCCCCCTCCAGAACGAGTAGAGAATCCATCCACTCACCACATCCTCCCCAGGATGAAGATAACTGGGCACAATGCCCCCTCCAGAGCCAGTGGGCAAATCACCCACTTGAGAGACTGTGGCCTTGCACTCCCCAGGACAGAGTAATGGGCATGTTGCCCCTCCAGAGCCAGTGGGCAAGTCACCCACTTAAAAGACTGTGGCCTTGCACTCCCTAGGACCAAGCACAGGGCATGTTGCCCCCTCCAGAGCATGTGGGCAAGTCACCCACTTGAGAGACTGTGGCCTTGCACTCCCCAGGACCAGGAAGTGGGCTTGTTGCCCCCTCCAGGACCAGTGGCATTGTACCATCTTCCGGCTGAGGTGCCCCTCCATTCCCCTTTCCCCTGAGGTGCCTGCCTATTTTCTGACTGATGCCCCTCCAGTGTTCTCTCCATGTTGTTGCAGGACTAAAGGGGGGCTTTGGACTTTGTAATGTGGCCCTGTGGCCCACGAGCATTGAGGACTGGGCAGTGTCCCTACATTTGTATATACTTTTTTATTTGGATGCACGTATTGCTACTATTTAATGTTATTACACTCTTTTTACTTTTTTGGAGTTGTCCTTGCATTCTTCCTGAGGGGTATGGGGTAAATATGTTATGTTACTGCATCTGCTTGTGTGTATGGTGTTGGGTGTGTGTGTCTTGTGTGTGTTTGTCACTCTCTTTTTCCTCCCTCCCTCCCCTGTGTGCTAGGGGGCTGTACTCACCGTGGTCGTCTTTGCCGTTGTTAGTGTTCATAGTGGAGCAGCACATAGAAGAGCATGGGGAAGACATGCAGCTCGGGCTCCATGGCGGCATGGTTGTTCCCTGAGTCTCCAAAGGTGAGTCGTTTCCCTTCTGAGCTCTGTTTCCGCCAGGCTTTAATGTCATTGGTACTGCCCCAGAAAAGGTAACGGATTGGACTCTCATAATACAGTGGGCGGAACATTGTCTTCCGCCTGGCTGTAGACGATTACCGCCGTGGTGCCTGTTGATTCCGCCCGGGCGGTTGGTTTGTTAAAGTGTCTGTCTGTCTGAGCTGTTTCCACCATGGTCATAATTTGGCAGTATTTACTGCCAGCCTGTTGGCGGTATTACCGCCACTTTATCACCAACCGCCAGGGTTGTAATGACCCCCCTTGGTCTCCTGAGGTAGGTGTGTCAGTCTGTTGCAATAGAACACTGATAGGACCCTTATCTCCCTGCAACTTGCATCTACCTAACAACTGTCCCACTTGTCTCAACAATTCCATTATGAATTTCGCTCATCAAGAAACATACAGAACGTATTCTCCACCTCACTGTGACATACAGAATCCAGTGTAATAAACTTGCATACGTACCTTGTCACTTGATACACGTACCCACTCCCCAATTTAGTAGTGGGGGCACTGCCAACTTAACAACATAGCTACAGCTCTTGAAACATGCGTTCTGCACCCCACACCTGGCATGCATACATTGCAAATGGACTCAACCAATATCCTCATACAACCACACGCCAAAGTCTCATAACTATCAATTAATTCCAGATCACTTGCCAAACATAAATGCTACATTCATGACCTAGTCAACACAAACTTCACAGGCATGTTATTTATTGACTAATGAAAAGAGGCCCTGCAAAGGCCGAATCTGAAACATGCATCACGTAAGCCCATATTTAAACCAGATAGATCTTAAAAATATCTGGTGCTAAGACAAACATGCTGAGGACACAAGGAGTAGATTGAAGGTCACAAGATTACAAATCCTCTTTCATTATTTCCACACCTTCCCCATGACACAAACACACAATCATTACATTTATCAACTGATGGATCCTCGCTTTGCCTTTGTAGACATTCAGGATCAATCGGTAGCCTAACTTGCGCTCAATGTCACCATCCTGATGGTATTAAATCCTAGTGCACAGGATGCCCTGTGAGACATGTAATCCATGTGAGAACCCTACGTTGTTCTTTAAAAAACAACACTCCACATGATTCCGCAAATCTTTCACTTCAGAACAATGGAGATCCATGGTGTGGAAGGATGCTGCTGAGAGTTGTTGCTGGAGTCAGAGTTTATATTAAGATCCTTACACTGGAGTGAGGGAGTGGAACTTTGTTCACTACTGAAGGAGATCAGTAGGGGGGCTGTTGTGGATAGACCAATGGAGTGAACACATTTGAGAATGCCTATTAAGGTTTATGAGGTTGCCCTTGTAAGATATATTTCTGATTAATAAGTAATGTTAGTTCAATGTCATGTATGTTTTGCACTAAAAAACAATACACTGCACTTAGCAGAACCATATTATTTTAGGATTGGCCAAACTAGGCCTGAACTAGACCAACTTAGTTTTGAATTTTAACCTTGACTGTGTTTTCATTTCTCCTCTCTCTACATGCAACAAAATGATCACTAATACAATGCCTTGTTGTGATGTGTTGTACATGGTGAACTATAGATGAAGCTTACTTTCAAATGCAAGTGCCTGCCTGTAACTCAGTGGGCCTATTCATTTCATATGTCTGTCATTGTTTTGTGTGTCACTAGATTTGTATTGTCACGTTTGATGACCTAAGATCAAAACGAGACTAAGGCCCATATTTATACTTTTTGACGCCAAACTGCGCTAACGCAGTTTTGCGTCCAAAAAATTAGCGCCATCTAACGCCATTCTGAAGCGCCATGCGGGCGCGCTATTGATTGAATGACGTTAGCCGGCGTTAGCCGCCAGCGCCGTCTGGTGTGCGTTAAAAAAAACGACGTACACCAGGCAGCGCCGGCGTAGGGGGATATGGGGCTTGGGCGTCAAGAAATGGGGCAAGTCAGGTTGAGGCAATTTTTTCGCCTCAACCCGATTTGCGCCATTTTTTTTCACTCCCAACCCCCATAGAAATTACTCCTGTCTTAGCAAAGACAGGAGTCATGCCCCCTTGCCCAATGGCCATGCCCAGGGGACTTCTGTCCCCTGGGTATGGTCATTGGGCATAGTGGCATGTAGGGGGGCACAAATCAGGCCCCCCTATGCCACAAAAAAAAAAAAAAAAAAAACACTTACCTGAACTTACCTTAATGTCCCTGGGATGGGTCCCTCCAGCCTTGGGTGTCCTCCTGGGGTGGGCAAGGGTGACAGGGGGTGTCCCTGGGGGCATGGGAAGGCACCTCTGGGCTCCTTCAGAGCCCACAGGTCCCTTAAGGCCTGCCTTTTGCAGGCGCTAAAAAACGGCGCAAAAGCGGGCGTACGTCATTTTTTTTGACCCGCCCACTCCCGGGCGTGATTTTTGCCCGGGAGTATAAATCCGACGCACATGCCTCGGAGTCGATTTTTTAGACGGGAACGCCTACCTTGCTTTGCTTGGACTGTCCTTACTCTGAAATTGGCTTTGGGATGCTAGGACCTTACTGTCTTCAGGAGCAAAAGCAAGTTTCTTAGAAATGTATGTCTTGAAAGAAAAGTTCTTGCCCGGTGTATATCAGCATGACTTGGCATACTTAGGCCCTGATTTTAACCTTGGCGGACGGCGGAGGCCGTCCGCCAAGGTTCCGCCGCCAAATGACCGCACCGCGGTCACAAGACCGCGGCGGCCATTCTAACATTTCCTCTGGGCCGGCGGGCGCTCTCCAAAAGAGCGCCCGCCAGCCCAGAGGAAATGCCCCTGCAACGAGGACGCCGGCTCAGAATTGAGCCGGCGTAGTTGCAGGGGTGCGACGGGTGCAGTTTGCACCCGTCGCGTATTTCAGTGTCTGCATGGCAGACACTGAAATACTTTGCGGGGCCCTCTTACGGGGGCCCCTGCCGTGCCCATGCCATTGGCGTGGGCACGGCAGGGGCCCCCAGGGGCCCCGCGGCACCCCCTACCGCCATCCTGTTCATGGCGGGTTTCCCGCCATGAACAGGATGGCGGTAGGGGCTGTCAGAATCCTCATGAAGGATTCCCCCGAGCAGCGGTAAGTCGGCGGGAGCCCGCCGACTTGCCGCTTCTGACCGCGGCTGAACCGCCGCGGTCAGAATGCTCGTGGGAGCACCGCCAGCCTGTTGGCGGTGCTCCCGTGGTCGGTGGCCCGGTGGCCGCCAGGGTCAGAATGACCCCCTTAGTGAGATGAGACCATGTTGGATAGCCATTCCTGTATTTAGGCTTGTCTGCAACAGTTCATGGAGAGGGGCAATTCAGTTTTCTGGGATTCGTTTTCTATAGGCGCTTAACATTCGGTTATGCATGAGGGAAAGGCCGATTTTCAGCACTTTCTTGTCACAGATTCTGTAGACATTAAGGTAGAGTTGCATATCATATTAATATTTAGGGATCTTGATTTCAAAGACGTAGGAACGGCTTCAAAAAGTTCTATTTAGAGTTCTAAAATAATACGAGAAAGGAAGGATCTGTTGTACACTCATTGGGTAAATAGTACTCTTCTGGATAGAATGGGGCCCATCTGAATTACTTTGTGTCGGTTGGAGAGCTATGATGTGACACACCGATGTACCGTGCTAATGAATCCCATTAATATTTCAGAGTAATCATAATGGCTTGATGTTCAAAGGAAACAAATGCCACAGAAACATCGCACGGAGTCAATTGACCAGAATTACATTTGTTCCACATGACATGGCATTGTTCCTAATAAGGGTGATTGCACTTTTACCTCTAAATCATGATCTTATGACTGGAATTTTGTTGATTTGGTTATGCAGGTGGATGGAGACCGTTTTCTCATGTGACATTCTTATGAACAAGCAGCGCATGATAGGTTACTAAAGGGTGATGTCATGGTCTAAAGTTATTTTTTTCAGGAGCATTGGCATCTGTCACATTTTGACGGCATTGGGAAAAATACATTTTGTGATGACTGTGCTAAGCAGAGGATTGAATGATTCTTATGAGACAGAGTTACTTCACTCTTGTTAAGGCAAAGGTGCCACCACAGCAGGCGGTATTGAGTAAAGTGATGATATTTATGATGTCAATAATGAAAGAGGGTGGTCCACTTTAGGGTGATTTACTGGATTTAAAAGAAAGGAGGTCATGTGATTTATACAGGTGTTTCACATACGCCTGTTTGGTCATCTCCTAGGGATGCTGCAGGAGCCTCAGCTAAAGAAGTAGACATGCTGCTCAACGTTATACCTATAATTCTTACTGGAAGAGGAACACCGGCTTCTCTGTAGGCCGCTGGTATTAGTGAACAGACCCATCGACTAAGGATTTGGACCAAGAGTTTAAAAACGCTTTTGTTTTAACAAGGCCAGCATTAACAATGAGGCGTAAAGAAGCTCTAAACTCAGAGATACTATCTAGGTAAATCAATACCACATCCGACATTAATTCACTTCATGAAGTGTGTGTAATGGAGTACTCATTTTAGGAATAAAAGAACGTCCAAGACGGAGAACAGTCCTATCGCTAAAAACCTTGATGTTTGCAGGATAATGAGCCTAATTTTCTAAATCTTCCCCCAATGGTGACATCTAATAGACAGAAGGGGTGATTACAACATTGGCGGTAAAAGCCGCTTACCGCCGTGCAGAAGACCACCAACATACCACCGCGGCTGCGGAATTCCGCCACAGCTATTACGACCCACATCTCAAAATCCGACAAAATTCAGACACCCCCACAAGTCCGCCACACCAAAGGTCAGTGATAAACTGGCAAAAACAAAACCTCCACCGTCACGCCAACAGAAATACGCCCATGCTATCACGACCCACGAATCCACGCGGCGGTCTTTCAACCGCGGTATTCCATTGGCGGTACACACCGCCGCGCTCAAAATACACACACATCTCCAAAAACACCACCACATTGGACAATTTGAAATACACACACCTGATACACATACACACACCACTCCCACACACCCAATACAATATAAAACACAAACCCACATCACCCACAAACCCCCACGACCCAAAAAATTCTGAAAGAAGGCCAGAGAGAGACACCAGCATCCACAAACTAGCATTCACAGGCACTCAACACCATCACCCACATAACACCCACGCACCTCACACAACACACCACTAAATATCACCCCACACAGCACAACACACACCAACCCACACATCACCCACACCACCCCATGGCACGGCAAAGACACCCCAGGTTCTCGGAGGAGGAGCTCAGGGTCATGGTGGAGGAAATCGTCCGGGTAGAGCCACAGCTATTTGGAGCACAGGTGCAGCACACCTCCATAGCTAGGAAGATGGAGCTATGGCGAAGAATAGTCGACAGGGTCAACGCAGTGGGACAGCACCCAAGAAATCGGGACGACATCAGTAAGAGGTGGAACGACCTACGGGGGAAGGTGCGTTCCGCGGTCTCAAGACACCACATTGCGGTACAGCAGACTGGCGGCGGACCCCCACCTCCTCACCCACAACTAACAACATGGGAGGAGCAGGTCTTGGCTATTCTGCATCCTGAGGGCCTCGCAGGAGTTGGTGGAGGAATGGACTCTGGTAAGTCAAATCTTAAATATTATATCCCCCACCCTACCTGCATGCTATCACAGACCCCCACCCTCGCCCCCTCCCCTATCACTCCAACTCCTCACAAATGTACTAATAACACAAACCACCCATCCTAACACCAAGCCCTGCATGACAAAACACAGCATAGACACCCATCACTAAAGCATGCCCACTTCCCATACCCATAACACCCCCCTCAACCATCATCACACAAGCCCCCACACAGGAATGCTAGCACTGGGGTACACGGTCACCCACCCATTGCACACCATGACACACACAGATGCAATAATCATGCTTTTACACCCCTGCAGGACCACTACCCAACATCACCAGACAGGAGGGTCCAGAGATCTCCACCCCACCCACAGAAGAGACCCACAGTGATGACAGCAGCTCTGTCCAACTGGATCCAGATGACCAGCCTGGACCATCGTGGGCCTTGGGACAGTCGGTTCCCCTCACACAGGCACAGCCCACCACAGACCTTCCACCCTCTGGTAACACCAGCACAGCACCCACCCAGCGGGCCCATACCTCCGTCCCCAGGACACGTCAATCAGCAGTGTGTCCACCACTACAGAGAACCCAGGATAACCCACCACCCCAACAACAACAGGGACCTGGGGGCAGTGGCAGTGGGCACACAGTCCAGGGGACGGAGGCACAGGAACACAGGGGAACTGGGAGGGCTGCCATGTGACAGGGAGGAGGACAGGCCAAGGGAACCCACTCTCCACGAGGCCCTCTCCTCCATCATGGGAGCATACCACCACTCCCAGGAGACGATGGCAACGTTCCTGGCCAAGTTTCAGGAGACCCAGCGCCTGCAGGAGGAACAGTATTTGGGCTTCAGGGAGGAACTCAGAAACATCAGCTCCACCCTGGGCACCATTGTAGGGGTTCTGAAGGAAATACTTAACACCAGGAGGGACACTGTGGCACTCCAAGGGGCCCCTGACACTAGCATGGACGATGAACTGCCCACCACCTCCGCCGGCGCTAGTGGACAGGAGGCACCGCCACAGGACCACCACACCAGCACCCCACCCCCTGCAGACGGAGAACCACCCTGCAAGCGGTCCCTGAGATCCAGGAACAAGACAGAGCACGATGCCAAGACCCCCGCCAAGAAATGAGACCACCCTGATTGTCATCCTACTGTCCCACTTTGTCACCCTGTCCATACTTAAACTGCCCCAGCTCCACTTCCTATGCCCATATGGGCAATGCACCTGTGAGACTAATAGACTGGACTCTGCCATGGACATTCCTCCACCATCACCCCTCACCATTTTACTACCCCCCTTCAATATTGAGCACTTAAATAAACACCCTTGAAGCACAAAACAATCTGGAGTCAGTCTGTGATTTCGAAAATCTGTATTAGCAATGACAGTGACAAAATGCGTTTTCAAATGTAATGTCAACATACCTATGTCACACATCTCAAGTCCATGAGGAATCTAAGCAGATGACACATGTTGGAAACCACACCTGTGAAACCGTAAGGGAAATGTACAACTCAGTGACCATATACTGGATGAAATCAACAGACAGGATAGAGGTAGAAGTGTTAAAGTACTTGTAGTAGGCAGGAATGTTTTCTCACTTGTTTGTCACTGGAAATAGTGCTGGATGACTGAGTCCCTGTTGTCAATGTCTTCTTCCTCTGCTTCCTCCTCATCACTGTCCACAGGCTCCACAGCTGCCACAACACCATCATCTGGACCATCCTCCTGCAGAAAAGGCACATGTCGTCGCAAAGCCAAGTTGTGAAGCATACAGCAGGCCACGATGATCTGGCACACCTTCCTTGGTGAGTAGAATAGGGAACCACCTGTCATTTGGAGGCACCTGAACCTGGCCTTCAGGAGGCCGAAGGTGCGTTCGATCACCCTCCTAGTCCGCCCATGGGCCTCATTGTAGCGTTCCTCTGCCCTGGTCCTGGTATTCCTCACTGGGGTCAGTAGCCATGACAGGTTGGGGTAACCAGAGTCCCCTAATAGCCACACAAGATGCCTCTGGAGTTGACCCATCACATAAGGGATGCTGCTATTCCGCAGGATGTAGGCGTCATGCACAGAGCCAGGGAACATAGCATTTACCTGGGAGAAGTACTGGTCTGCCAAACATACCATCTGTACATTCATGGAATGATAACTCTTCCGGTTCCTGTACACCTGTTCACTCCTGTGGGGGGGGGGGGACCAGAGCCACATGGGTCCCATCAATGGCACCTATGATGTTGGGGATATGTCCAAGGGCATAGAAATCCCCTTTCACTGTAGGCAAATCCTCCACCTGAGGGAAAACGATGTAGCTCCGCATGTGTTTCAGCAGGGCAGACAACACTCTGGACAACACGTTTGAAAACATAGGCTGGGACATCCCTTATTCCATGGCCACTGTTGTTTGAAATGACCCACTTGCAAGGAAATGGAGCACTGATAGCACCTGCACTTGAGGGGGAATTCCTGTGGGATGGCGGATTGATGACATCAGGTCTGGCTCCATCTGGGCACACAGGTCCTGGATTGTGGCACGGTCAAACCTGTAGGTGATGATCAAACTTCTTTCCTCCATTGTCGACAGGTCCACCAGCGGTCGGTACACCGGAGGATTCTGCCATCTCCTCACATGTCCCAGCGGACGGTGCCTAGGAAGGACAACAGCGACCACAGAGTCAAACAACTCAGAGGTATGTACCCACAGTCTACACAGAACACCATTCATTCTCAAAATGTGGCCTGTATTTGTGTTGTGAGACAAGGCCTAGGTATGTGTGACGCAGTTGGTAATTAGGCCATGTGGGCCCCTGAAATAGCGGATGCCTGACCTCTAAACTGGGACAATGGGATGTGAGGTAACTGCGCTGGCGTTGAACACCCTCGCGGTAGGCGAGCGAAGACCGCGGCGCAATGCTGCATTGGTTAACATTGGACCCAATGGGTCCCAGGAGCCAATGACGATGTACGCCGGCGGTGATGGTACGCACCGCCGCGGATGTGACTGCCATTTTCTATCTGTTCAATCAATCAATACCTGATCTTTGACAGGAGAGGACCTACACTGCAAGTGCTGCTGTGACCTCGGTCTGGAAGAGACAATGGCTCGTGCGTCTGGGGAAAGGGCCCCTGTCTTCACTGCAGAGGAGTTGGAGAAGCTTGTGGACGGGGTCCTCCCCCAGTACACGCAACTCTACGGTCCTCCAGACCAACAGGTAAGTACACAGGGAGCACGTTGTATGGGCTATGCCTGTGTGGAACGGGCTGGTTGTAAGAATGAAGGGGGCACAGTTCTGCGTGCATGAAGGACTGTGAATGCATGTGCCACATGGCAAGGGTAGGGATGTGGGCCACTCACTTAGACGGTGCAGTTGGTAATGACTTCTCTTCTTCCCCTGTACATGTCATGTAGGTCAGCGCCCACCAGAAGAAGGATATTTGGCGTGCCATCGCCAAGGATGTCCGGACCCTGGGGGTCCACCACAGACGGAGCACCCACTGCCGGAAAAGATGGGAGGACATTCGCCGCTGGAGCAAGAAGATGGCGGAGGCTCAGCCGGAGATGGCCTCCCAACGTGGGAGGGGTGCCCGTCGAACCATGACCCCCCTGATGTTCAGGATCCTGGCGGTGGCCTACCCTGAGTTGGATGGGCGCTTGAGGGCATCCCAGCAGACACAAGGGGGTGAGTACAACATCATTCAGCGGACTTTGCGCGCAGTGAAGGTGTCTGGGTGGGGGAGGAGGGCTGTGGGTTTCCCTAGGCCAGGGCGAGATCCGTAGGCTAGGCCCCTCCATAATGTAGGCCATGTGGCACCCCACCCCAACTCTGTAGAGTGCCAAGTACAGGTATTCATGCCCCTGTGTCATCTATGTGTGCAGATGTCGTCCATAGCCATGTAGGCCATATTCCAGAAATTGCATCTGTAGAGCCCAACAGCACGACGTAGTGCAGGGGGCTGCTGTGTCTGTATTGTCCGCCAACGGTAGCGGTAAGCCATGCACTCAACCTGTCTTTCTTCTGTCGCCCCCCCCTTTTTGTGGTCTCCCTGTTCTTGTGTGCATCAGCATCATCAGGCGGAGGTACAGTGGCACCGGAGCACGAGGGAGGTGCATCCCACATGGCCATGGAGGGCCACACCACGGACTCAGAATACACCAGTGGGACGGAGGGCGAGGGGAGCACCATGGCGGTCACAGGATCTGCAACCAGCGACATGGACTCGTCCTCCGATGGGAGCCCCCTTGTGGTGGCAGCAAAATCTGTGCCCCCCACTTCTACAGGTACAGCCGCCACCCCCCCTACCAGCACCGCCCTCCCAGCAGCCCCTCAGCGTGTGCCCCGTGCCCGCTCACCCAGGAGGGTGGGCATCACCTTCGCCCCATGCACTTCAGCCCCTGCCCCAGTCACCTCTGCTGCCCTCAGTGAGGAGGCCATTGACCTCCTCAGGTCCCTCACTGTTGGGCAGTCTACCATTTTGAATGCCATCCAGGGTGTAGAAGGGAATTGCAACACACAAATGCATTCCTGGAGGGCATTCATTCTGGTCAGGCTGCCCTTCATCGAACCCTGCAAACTCTGGCCTCAGCACGGATGGCAGCCATTGTCCCTGTATCTAGCCTCCACCCAGATTCAAGACCCTGTACCCCAGCCTATCCCAAGCACACCATCAGACCAGCCTGCACACACCTCACCACACAAGGGAAGCTCAGGCATAAGCATCACCCATCCCACATGCACTCACGCAAGCATCACACACATACAGACACACCAACATCCACTGCCTCCACTGTATCCCCCTCCTCGTCTCCCTCCTCCCTCCCAGTTTCGTCTACACTCATACCTGCATGCACTACCACTACAGCCACTACGTCCCGCACCAGCACACCCACCAACCCACCCCGCTCACGTGCACCCACCAACCCACCCCGCTCACGTGCACTCACCACCCCCACTACCATTCACAAATCCCCTGTGTCCTCTCCCAGTGTGTCTGTGACGCCCCCTCCCAAGATACACAAACACAGGCACACACCCACCCAACAGCCATCCACGTCACGACAGCCTCCAGCCCATGCACCTGCACCCAAATCGACAAAAGTTACACCTCCTACAACCACCACCTCTTCCTCCACTCCCAAACCCCCTCCAGCTACCCATCCCAGTGTCTCCAAAAAACTTTTCCTGTCCCCCCTTAACCTATTTCCCACCACCCCCCCGTCCAACTCATAGGTCCCGTACTAGCACCTCAGGCAAAAAATCTCCGGGACCAGTGGTGCCTGTTGTAACAGGTATGTGGAGTGCACCGGCCACCATGACAGCCAGTGTGGCACAGAGCTACAGCACAGCCAGTCCCCCCCCTGTGAAGCACCAGAAGTTGGACAGTGCCCGGCGGGAGAGGGGGAAGACTCCAGCCATCAAAGCCGCTCACAAGAGTCCCGGGGGGAGTGTGGACTCAGCTGTGACTCCTCCCAAGGTGGGGAAGGGGCAGAAGAAATCTCCAAAGTCTGGGAGGAGCAGCACGGCGGAGAAGACCGCCATCATCCCCGCTGCCCAGGAGGCCACCGCCAGCCCCATCGTTACTGGCAAGGAGGCCACCACCAGAGTCACTGCCCAGGAGGCCAGCCCCATCGTCACTGGCCAGGAGGCCACCGCCAAAGTCACTGCCCAGGAGGCCAACCTCATCATCACTGCCCAGGAGGCCACCGCCAGAGTCACTGCCCAGGAGGCCAGCCCCATCGTCACTGGCCAGGAGGCCACCACCAGCCACAGCCCAGCTGGTCAGGAGGACCCCGCAAGCCACAGCCCAGCTGACCCATGAAGGACCGCCAGCCACAGCCCTGCTGGGCAATGAAGGACCGCCTTGGCAAGGACCGCTGAAGAGGCCAGGGACCGCTGAACAGGGCAAAGACCGCCATGGAATGCACCGCTGAACAGGTCTGACACTGGTAAACTCAAGCACCGCTGAAGAGGCCAGGAACCGCTGAACAGGGCAAAGACCACCATGGAATGCACCACTGAACAGGTCTGACACTGGCAACTCAAGCACCGCTGAAGAGGCCAGGGACAGCTGAACAGGGCAAAGACCGCCATGGAATGCACCGCTGAACAGGTCTGGCACTGGCAACTCAAGCACCGCTGAAGAGGCCAGGGACAGCTGAACAGGGCAAAGACCGCCATGGAATGCACCGCTGAACAGGTCTGGCAATGGCAACTCAAGCACTGCTGAACAGGCCAGGGACCGCTGAACAGGGCAAAGACCGCCATGGAATGCACCACTAGCCCATTTGCGGCAGGGGCAGTGACGCAACTGGGACCGTCACGGGGTGTGTGCTGCACTCTGGGCACCAGTATCCCCCTACAGAACCAGTGGAGACATGCATCCACTCCGTCTGTCCTTGGCAGGATGAAGCACTCTGGGAACAAAGCCCCCTCCAGAACCAGTGGAGACATGCATCCAATACCTCTGTCCTGCACAGGATGAAGCACTCTGGGCACCAGTCCCCCTCCAGAACCAGTGGAGACATGCATACACTACCTCAGTCCTTGGCAGGATGAAGCACTCTGGGCACCAGTACCCCTCCAGAACCAGTGGAGAGATACATCCCCTACCTCAGTCCTTGGCAGGATGAAGCACTCTGGGCACCAGTCCCCCTCCAGAACCAGTGGAGACATGCATCCACTCCGTCTGTCCTGCACAGGATGAAGCACTCTGGGCACAATGCCCCCTCCAGAACCAGTGGAGATTGACATCCACTACCTCAGTCCTTGGCAGGATGAAGCACTCTGGGCACAATGCCCCCTCCAGAACCAGTGGAGATTGACATCCACTACCTCAGTCCTTGGCAGGATGAAGCACTCTGGGCACAAAGCCCCCTCCAGAACCAGTGGAGACTGTTATCCACTTGAGAGCCTGCGGTTTTGCACTCCCCAGGATACAGCAGTGGGCAAACCACCCACTTGAGAGACTTGAGAGACTGTGGCTTTGCACTCCCCAGGATTGAACAGTGGGCATGGGGCCCCCTCGTGGATTTGGCGTCGTGCACTCAACCGGCTGGGGTGTCCCCCCTCCCTTCCCCCTGAGGTGTCTGTTGTATTTCTATCTGATGCCCCTGCAGTGTTATCTCCGTTTTGATCAGGTATCTTGTGTGGGCCTCGCCCATGCATTTTGGGCCCAGTGGTCCACGGACTATGAATGATGCAAAACCTGGACTACTAATCGTGGTGTATATTTTGTTTATAGTGTATATATATATATATATATATATATATATATGTATATTGTTGCTTACTGAATTTTGATATATTACAATAGTTACACTCATTTCCTTTTGTCTTTGCATTTTCCCAGGGGGGTGGGGGGGGTTACTGTAATGTATAGATATGCATTGGTGTGTGTGTTGTAGTGTGTGAGTGTCGGGGTGGGGTTTGGGATGTTGGGTGTGTGTGTCCCTGTGTTTTTGCCTCTCCTGTGTCGTAGGTGCAGTACTCACCGTGGTCTTCACCGCCGGCGTTGATGATCCTCGTAGAGGAGCAGGAAGACTATCGCAGGGAGAATATGGAGTTCCGGTTCCATGGTGACCCTCTTCCTCGTGGAGTGTGTAGAGGTGAGCGTTTTCCCTTTGAAATGGCTGTTTCTGCCGTGTTTTTATCCGCGGTGAATCCGCCCCGGAAAAGGTGGCGGATTGGTAGGTTGCAATAGTGTGGGCGGTACATTGTCCTCTGCCTGTCTGTTGGCGGTGACCGCCGCGCTGTTTGTCTGTACCGCCGTGGTGGTCGGAGTGTTAAAATGGCTGTCTTTGTTGGCGGTTTCCGCCGTGGTCATAATTCCAAATTTTTTACCGCCGGCCTGTTGGCGGTCTTACCGCCGCTTTAACACCGTTCCGCCAGGGTTGTAATGACCACCAGAATGCCTTTAGTGTCAAGATTCTAAAATTAGCTGGATCTAGTGACTCTAAAAAGGGAGTCATTAAGGCCTGGAGAACTAAAAAAAAGTTCCCAATGAGGCCAGACAGGATGAAGGGGAGGTCTGATGTTATGAAATCCTTTAATCCAAGAGGCTCAGAGCACCCGAATAATAAACAAATACTTTACAAACTCCACAACCTGTAATAGGTCTACAGAAGGTAGTACCAGCTGTTTGGAGAAACAACATTTTGAGTGCAACGATTAAGAACTCCTTCTGGGTGCCTGAATGGAAAAGGCTAGCCTTTCAGAAAGAAAACTCATCATGGACCCTGCCTTGTCAACCCACATGCTGCTAGATTGAGCATTCTCAGGGAGTTGATTTAAAGAGACTGAAAAGAAAGAGTGTATGCGGCTATTGGAAGAGGCCACTCCTGCCTAGTTTTCAGAGAAACTATCAGAGGAAACAAGGCAAAATGGGGCCATGCTGGAGCTACTAGCACCACAGTTGCTCTTTCTCATTCAGTTCGACTAGAAATTTTAGTGTCAAAGGAAATTGTGGGAAGGGGTAATGGAGACCCTCCGGTCAAAGACACAAAGGACCATCCAGAGCCCAAAAACCCACCTCCCTTATTATCAAATAAAAACAAGCAAGTAGGAATTCTGTGCAAACTCTTTCTGGCTCAGGCAAAACTCGTTTGATGGAAGAATCTCCCTTCTTGGTCTGTCTGTCACCAGATTTGCTGCCCCCTAACTACAGATTGCAACTAAGCGGATGACACCATTCTGTGACCATTGAAAAACCTGGTCTGAAATATTCGCTAGGGCTGAGGGCATTTTTCCAATCTGTTGATTTATGATATTGTTCTATCACATCTTTTCCGACAACCACTACTTTACCATGAGAGAGATGGGCAACAGGAGGAGAGATAAACAGACTATATTGAAAAAGAAAGAGGGACTGGGAGATTAGGAGATTAAATGGTCCAGTGTACATACTCCCTATTTATAATATATCAATTAACATAGTAAACTGTTCCAAAAAAAAAAGACACAACAACACAGAAGAATTTCAGGTGTCTCAAGTATGGGTAGATTCAGAAGCAAAGGACCTCATGTGTCATCATTGGGCTTGCTCCATGTCAGACTGGCACTGCAATGTCTAATGGGCCCCTTGTAGGGGCCTCTTTGCCAGAATTTCAAGAAAAGACAAAAAGCTGAAAAGGGCTGGAGAGAAAAGAAAAATGTATAACGTTGGCTCTGACACTCCCCTGAGAACCAGTTTTATTAGCATAAGGAAGTGTTGGTCAAGATTAAAAACAAAAATAGAGTTATGGAGATAATGGTCCTTTACTCTAAAAAATGAGTGGCCCAAATGCAATTACTTATTAGACTCCAGCAAGTCAACATGTTTCGCGCCTTGCTACGTCCATGCGGATCACTTGGCGCTTCATCAGGACTAGATACATTCTTCTCCAGAAGTTGTAAGAAAAATCATACGTTAGATACAAAATTCATGCAAGAATATAACAGTGAGACTCTACTCACACCAGTTCACATTGATTTTTAGATTTCAGGTTTCCATAGGAAGCCTAGACTTACAATCACTCGTTGTGTTTGGAACTCCTCCGGGTCCGGGAACGTGTGATGGTAAGTCTAAGTTTCCTATGGAAACCTGACCTAAGTTAAGGATGGCATGGCTCAGTTCTTCTAAAACTCGTTTTTTAGAGTAAAGGACCATTATCTCCATAACTCTATTTTTGTTTTTAATCTTGACCTACACATCCTTATCCTAATAAAAGTGTTTCTCAGAGGAGTGTCAGAGCCAATTTAAAACATTTTTCTTTTCCCTTCAGCCCTTTTCAGATTTTTGTCTTTTCTTGAAATTATGGCAAAAAGGCCCCTACAAGGGTCCCGTCAGACATTGCAGTGCCAGTCTGACGTGGCGCAAGCCCAGTGATGACACATGAGGGCCTTTGCTTCTGAATCTACCCATACATGAGACACCTGAAATTCTTATGTGTTGTGTCTTTTTTGGAACAGTGTACTGTGTTAATTGAGATGAACAGACTGCCTTTAGTTCTTTCCTGCTGGACAACTTTGTCTGTTAGATGCTGGACCACTGAAAATTATTCTGATGGGGACCTAGCCAAGCTCCCCACTTGTTGCACTGTTGTCTGCCGTTAACACAACTGGATGCCGAAGGCATAGTGGAATTCCATTTAGGATGTTTGAAGAAAGCATTCAGCATGATAATTTGGCATCATCTTCTGATTCTTCGGAATGGAAATAGTCAAGTCCAGACATCACATAGACCATGTAATGTATTATTTTGTTCAGGTGAAACCAGGCCCAAAGCACAAGGACGATAGTTGTGGCCAGGTCACTGGTATCTGTGGCTGTATAGCCACCACCTGATTTTTTTGAGTCATGGTCTTTGAGATATGATTCTGGAATTTGAGAACTCACTTCTCAGGCATGGTGACAATACCACGGTCAGTTCTGATCCTGTTGCAGATGACAATTTGGTCCAGAACTAGGACTAGATTAAACTTTTTAAAGTTCACCAGGATTCCATGTTGCCCAGGAAGGTCAGGAACTCGTTTGACCTGGGACTTCGTTGTCTCTTCTAAAGGTGATAAAACTAGGCAGTCATCAAAGTATTATAGAATGAATACCCCTTCTAGATGAACATTGAAAATCAGATGTGCTAGCTCCTTGGTAAACACCAGGGGTGTTGACAGCAACCCAAAAGGTATCACCCTGAATTATAAGTGATGTGAGCAGACTGCAAAGCATAAACACCTCTGATGTGGTCCATAAATGGGAATGTGGAGACCCGTGTCCTCCTGACAGTCAACGTCAAATAGGAAATCCTTTTCACAGATTTAGTGAATGAATTGCTGTAAAGATCTCATCCAAAAATGTATAGCGGTTACCCAGAAGTTTAGTTTTCTGAGGTCGAGGACAGGCCTGTTATCCCTGAGTGCTTTCCTTACGAGAAATAGAATAGAGTAAATGCCCTCTGCCTGCTCTTCTGCTTAAACTAAAATAATGCTTTCTTCTCTAGCAAGGCTTGAATTCCTCACCATAAAAACATCTCCTTATGGGTTTAGTAGGAATGAATGTTGGGATGATTCCTGAGTTTGGATGCAATTCTTTGAATTTGATAATATGGCCTCTTCTGTGTGGGTGTGGGCTACACTGCCAATTTGAAAAGCCCGAAACATACCTCAACAGGACACCTAAAATTAAATTAATCAGAGATGATGTTAAACCTCAATTTCATGAGGCAATGTGTCCCTAAAGTAGGTCACCTCCCAACACATCAACAATCAGAATTACACACAATTAAGTAAAAGGGTCCATTCAATAACTAAGTTCTAGATCAAAGAAATAGTTAAATGGTTTAACCACAAAATTAAAAAGTAAAGTGGTAGAGTCAATGCCATGAAGGCTCTAAGCACATAGGTAATTACAGAGAAATGCAAAATCAAAACTATTATGTCCCAAGTGGGTATCAAAATCAAGAGAGAAACAGAAAGCATCCCTTGTAGATATCTGGCTCACCCTCAATTCTGTGGTTTTCATACATTATTCACACATAAAATTAGCAAAACTACAGGATCATTGCGGTATAATCAAATATGTTGCATTCATAGCAAACCAGAGCACAATTCCATTCAGCATCACATTGTCTTAGTACCTAAGTGCTATCATATTCCATGAATAATTATTATGCCTGCTGTAAGATAATGCCATCCAGAGATCAATCATTCACTATTTATAGAGTGCAACTCTCTCACCCCAGACGGTATCCAGGCACTGAGGTTGCAAGGTCTCAGTCAAAGAGCCAGTTCTAGAGTTTCTTCCTGAAGTCCGCTAGGGAGGATGACATTCATAGGTGGAGGGGCATGTTGGCCCAGGTCTTAGCTGCTGTGTAGGAGAAGGCAAAACTACCACTGTGTCAAATTTGAGGGATATGTGTGAATGCCAAGGAGTTGGAGCGCAGAGGTCTGACAGGTTTGTGGGATTTCACACGGTAGTCGATGTAGTCCTGGTCCCTGGTTGTTTAAGGCTTTGTAGACTTATATGAGAATCTTGAACTGGCATCTCTTCTGGATGGCGTGCCAGTGAAGGTTCCTGAGATGGGGGTGTGGTGGGCCTGTTTGGAAAGGTCTAGGATGAGCCTGGCTGCTGCATTCTGTATGATCTGGCGCATCTTCAGAAGTTCAGTGAAGATGCTGATGTAGAGTGTGTTTCCATAATCTAGTCAGCTTGTGATGAGGGCCTGGGTGATGGTCTTCCTGGTGTCGACGGGGATCCATCTGAAGATTCTGCGGAACATGCAGAGGGTGTGGATGTAGCAGGAGGAGACGGCTTTGATTTTGCTCTTCATTGTAAGTTTGCTGTTTAGGATGATTGCAAGTTTGTAGGTGTGGTCTGTAGGGGTGTGCGTAGGGCTGAGCCCAGGGGGCCACCAGCTGTTGGCCCATATGGAGGAATTTTCCCCAAGGATCAGCACCATCTTTGGAGTTGAGCTGAAGGCAGTTGATTCTCATCCAATCGGCTACACTGGTCATGGCGGTGGGAAATTGGTGCTGGGGGTGGAGTGTCTTCAGTGAGAGTGAGTTGTGTGTCGCTTACATAGGATATGATGCTGTTGTCCGTGGGATCTAACGATATCACAAAGGGGGGATTTGTAGGTGTTGAATAGTGTGGGACAGAGGGACGATCCTTGGCGTATGATGTAGATAATGCTCTTAGGTTTGGAGGTCAAGGGTGGTAGGCAGATTCTCTGAGTTCCTCCGGTGAGGAAGGAGGTGATCCACTTGAGAGTGCTGCCCTGGATTCCAATGCTGTTGAGCTTGTTGATGAGGGTGTGGTGGGATACAATGTTGAATGTCACTGATAAGTTGAGGAGGATCAGGGCTGCTGTTTCCCTGCAGTTGAGGAGGGATCTGATGTCATCTGAGGCCGTGATTAAGGCCGTATCTGTGCTGTGGTTGGTGTGGAAGCCAGATTGTTAGGTGTCAAACATGCTGTTTTTTAACAGGTGTTCTGTGAGCTGGTGGTTGATGGCCATTCTCCAGTACTTTGGAGGGGTACGGGAGCAGTGAGATAGGGTGGTAGATTTTTGGGTTTGCTGTGATTGGTGGAGTGCTTTTTCAGGAGGTGTTTCCATTTGTTGGGGAAGGTTACCGTGGTGATGGAGGCATTGAGGATGTTGGTGAGTTCTATGGTGATTTACTTGGTTACCAAGGTTGAACAAGTGGTGGGGGTAGAGTTTGGTGGATGCCCTAGAGTGGAGAGAGGACATGATAGTTGTGGTGGTCTGCGTGGTGAGCAGGGTCCAAGTAGTGATTGCTTGGTTGGTGTGTGTGAGTGATTTGAGGTTGTTGAGGTTGGCCTCAGTGATTTGGGGGTTGAAGTTATTGTAGATGGTGCCTATCTTTCTGTGGGAATAGTCTGATAGGGAGTCACAGTGCTCTTGGGAAGGGGGGATAGTGTTCTTTATGGCTGAAGGGCTCGTAAATTCTTTGACTGTGTTGAAGAGTTCCTTCATGTGATTGGTGCTAGCTTTAATATGGTTTGTGAGGGCTGCTCTTTTAGTGTCCTTGATGCATTGGTGGTAGTTATTGAGGGCTGATTTGTAGGTGGATCAGATAGAGGTGTTTTTAGTGGTATGCCATTGTTTATCTAGTTGTTTGGAGTTGTGCTTGATGTTTCTGAGTTCTGGGGTGTATCAGATGGTTTGTCCTAAGGCTTTGTTGGTTTTGGCTGGCGTCATAGGGGAACTCTGTCTGTGCATCTAGTGATCCAGAAAAATTCTAAGTGGCCTGTTCTAGGTCTGACGCAGTTTGGGGCTGGATGGTGCTGAGGGCCTGTGTCCACTAGGTCTCTGTGAGTTTGTTCCATCTGTGGTGAGAGGTGCTGGGGAGCTTGGTGGTACTATCTTGGGCACCTGCAAAGGTGAAGTGGATGATAGCGTGGTAGGATAATGTGAGGTCTGTAATACAACTATATTTGACTCTGTCGCTGGATGTGAAGATGGGGTCCACTGTATGTCCCACTTTGTGTATCGGGTAACCAGTTGGGTGAGGATGATGTTGTTGATGCTCTCCAAGACTGTGGTAGTATAGATGTCATTGGGGTCGTCAAGGTGGAAGTTGAGGTTGCCAAGTAGGATGTAGTGTTTGGAGCTGATGACTAGGTAGGTGATGAAGTTGATGATTGTGTTTCAGAAGGAGGGCAGGGATCCAGGGGGTCAGTAGGTGAGGGTACCTCTAATGGTCGTCTTAGCATCAGTTAGAAGGTGGAAGTTGAGGTGCTTCATGATAGATGCAGGGTTGTCTTTGGTGGTGATTCATCGAATGATTTCCTTGTGGATGATGATGAAGCCTCCTTATGTTTTGTTTGTGCATCCTCTGTAAATCATCCTGTAGCCATTTGGTGTTACAGTGCTTATGTCAGGTTTTGAGGAGTGGGCTGAGCTACGTCTCTGTGATGAAAATTATGTTGGGGGAGAGGGTGGTTATGTTGTCCCAGTCTTCTTTGGCTTGTTTACAGAGGGATCGGGTGTTGAGTAAAATGCACTGTAGTAGTTTTGGTGGCACTTAAAGTCTTTCAGGTTGATGTGGCTGGGGTTCTTCTTTTGGGGGAGGTACTGTGTTGCAGGAGAAGTGGCAGTGTTGGCAGGTGGAAGGTCCTTCAGTTGATCTAGGGGAGGAGGTGCAGAAGTTGCTTTTGTAGTGTCTGGGGTCTAGGGCTAGGAGCTCTGTGGGTGGAGTACCAGTGGGTGGCGGCAGGGCCATGGTTCCTGGTGCTGGGGACGGTCCAGGCTTGGACATTGCAAGTGGGCTTGCCTTTTGTGCGCCATTGGTGCAGCAGCCACGCTGCAGCCTTCATTAAGTAGGTCCTGGGGAGGGAAGGCTGTGGAAGGCAGTGGGCAGAGCCTGTGGGTGCCGAAATAGAGATGGGAAAGAAGGGGCAGGAAACTGGAGCAACTGGAAAAACAGTGAAAAAAACAATGAAGATTCAATTAAATACATTAAAGTGGAGAAGGTAGAACTAGATACATGAACAACAGAAACCAATTATGAATTAATAGGGTACAATGAATTAGCAGAAGGACCTTGGAAATGGGTACAGTTTTGTGTATGAGCCGGCGAGGATTCATCGAGACCAGCATGAACAATGACAGATGAAATAAACAAATATGATTTGGCTTAATTGTGTGCTGCAAAGATAATGAACAGTGCATTTTGCAGGGGGGATAAGAGTGACATTCATTTTGTAAAAGATTGCTGCTAAGCCCTAATTGAGGCCTACATAACAAGGACAGAGAAACACACATCTATACATCAGAGGAAATTTGGTAAAAAGACAACAGTACTAAAATAGTGTGTACATGTGTAGTCAAGTGTAATAATGCCTAACTATTAATGTACACAAATATAAATGCACAAAATCCTCAAAACCTGCCTAGGTTGGCATTCATTGTTCCTGTATAGATGCCTTCAATGTTTTGTAAAAATCCAGTGGTCGTCCTCCTTCAGGCTCTTGGCTGGCTGAAGAAGGAAAGTTGTCAGGAACATTGTTTTCTGGATTTGAACTGCTTCTAAGTATAAGGAGCTTAAGAAGATTTATTGGGCTGAAATCTCTTCCTGTTGGAAGAGTACAACCTGCAATCACTTCTTAATTTAAAACACCTTGATGAATCTCTCTTGTATGTCAGTGTATGCTTTCAGTCTTTAGAGGACTTTAGCTTCAATTTAAGCTCAAAAAGATTTTTCCCTTCTCCTGGAGAGGAGATGGCTTAAATCATAGATTTTCACATATGTCCTCATAAATGTGACTCAGATCTTCCTTAGCTATATATTTGCCAGACGAAGCAGTGCTGGATTCCTCCAGAGCAGAATTAGAAGAGGAGTCTTTGAAGGTAGTTTTGACTTTAGACAATTTGGAGTCTTTCTTTTTGGTTTTGGGTTTAGTGGTCAAGGCTTTGGCAACAGCTTCTTTAATAATGTACTGAACCTGGGAAGTGGAAAGAAGGGCAGGACTACCAGTCGAAGGAGACAAGGACTTCCTGGATCTCAGATTTCTAGGTTCAGTCCCTGAGCTAGATTAAGGAAAAACTCTCCTCTTATCCCTCATTTTGCCATCTTTAGTGCCTCTAGAACAACATCATAGAAATGAGCAAAATGTGGATGCCAGTCATGAATAGAGCCCTTAAGGGCTTCAAAATAACCTGTCAGAAAGTTATGAAAAAATTAAAACAATAATTAAATACTCCAAGTTTACCAAATGGTTTGACTCCCACTGACAGTCTGACCTTATCCTCATCAGGCTCACTGGAGGTACATCGTTACCTCGCTTGAACCACCATCACGGCTCCTCCATTTCAGCTGACTCAGGCTGAGCAAACCCTGAAGAGGTAGCGAGCATGCACAGCCTCTCCAATGACATCAGAGCTGCTCTCAAAATCCCCCGTAGCCCTATGCTTGCCTGTCAGAGTTGTGAATGCAGTGCAATTCTGCCAGGGCCCATTCGATCTGCATAGCAGGTGATGAAAAAAGGTCCTAAATCCTTCACCAAGGGCAGTTAATCACTGGAAAAGTGTGAGAAATTGTGTTGTTGATTAAGGGGGATGTGAGCCTTTCTCAAGCAACAGCCACAATTCTTATGGGGATGAATGACAAAAAGTCTCTAAATCAACAGGTGCTTAATCCTTTGGTAGCTTCGTACAAAAGCAGTCATGCTTAACTTGTAATGTGTAAAGTTGTAATGCAACACACAAACAGTAACAAAGTAAAAACACAATGTAAGAAAAGTCCCACACGATTCAGAAAAGTAATAAAGACATAATAAATTGACACCCAAACAACAAAATTCAAATCAGGAGAGTATGCAGCTTTGAAGATTTAGGGTAAATATACCACCTAAAAGCACAAAGCACCACTCACTGTTATCTGACTGTGCGAGACCAGGTGAATGGCTGACCACAATAGAGCATGGGCCAGATACAGGGACCAGGTTAGTACCACCTAAAGCATTACCTTCTAAAGACCAAGGCAAAGAGTTCCATTCGAAGTGGAGGCTGCAAGGAGCAGATAGAGTGCCACAATGGTCATTGCTGTAGTGCAGATGTAAAGTCTTTAAGCTCCGACTCCATCTTAGTTCATGGAGGCAGCCATCTTCCTTAGCTTAGACAATGGACATCATCATATTCTCTGATTTATGCAGAGTCATTTTCATGTCTCTTATCTTTCTAGGTACTTTGAAAGTATCAAGTTCCTCAATTAATTACATAGATAAAACAACCAATGCACCATTTGTCTGCTTCAAATGTCTGCTCCTCAACATGTCATAGTTAAGTAACTGTGAGAAATTGGGTTGTTGGTTGAGGTGGGTGTGAGCATGGTCAAGCAACAGCCATGGCCCTTTGAAGAGCGAACCAAAAAATTCACTAATTTAACCTGTGCTTAAACCTGGGTAGCTTGGCCAAAATGCAGTCAAGCTTAACTTAGAGGCAATGTGTAAAGTATTTATGCCACACATAAACAGTAATAAACTAAAAACACACCAAATGAAAAATCCCAAACAAATTAAACTCAATTTAAAATAATAGAGACAATTTTAATTAGTTGACACCAAAACAATTAGAATTTAGTAAATAGAACCAGAATTATGAATTTTTCAACTTTAAAGGTTCAAAATAGCAAGTCCTCAATTTTGGAAAATGGCAACCTAGGCAAATTTAGTACCACAACCAGGGTGCCAGGGGTGAATAAGGACCTCTTGGGGGTTCAAGTCTCACTCAGGCTGAGTCTGAGTGTCAGTTCAAGATGGCAGGAGCCTCTTATGTCCCTGTGGTTCTGAACAGAAGGCTAGATGTGGGGATCCACAGCAGGGTTGGCCTCTGAGGGTTTAAGGCAGGTTTCAGGCAGCAAAGCAGCAAAGCAGTCCTCTCACATACAGCATCAGTTTTGTAGGATGCTGGCAAGTCACAGTAGCAGGCAGTCCTCTGACAGCCCTTCCGCAGGTCCAGTAGTGAACTGAATAGTGGGTGTGAGAGCCCTATCTTTATACTCCGGTACCCTGCTCCTCGAAGTTGGGAGACATTACCAGAAGAATACTCTGAAGTTCTAGGTGTCTCCTGCCTCCCCTGCCCTGACTCCTAGCTGGCTGCACTAACAATACAGGGTTGTTAAGTCTATTGTGTGATGACAGAGTCCAAACTATTCAAGCGCAAATGCTTAGCTCTGACCCCCCCCTCCCCATCAAGGCATTTAATGGTCCATTCACGTTCTGCTAATCCCACTATTGTGTGACTGTCTGGGGTGATTTCAGAAAGTCTCAACTGTCAGTTGCATCCAGTCATGTGATCTAAGGCAGGCTTCAGGCACAGAGGGTTAATGGTAGGGAAAATGCCAGCTTTCAAAAAGTGACATTTTCAAACTTGTAATGATAAATTTGACTTTGTCATTAAAGAAGGTTTATCAATTCAAGTTTATAGACACCAAACATGACTTATCTACCACCTCTGGCTTGAGAATTACTGCTTATTAAATATAATAAAGACTCCTCAATGTTAGCCTATAGGAGTGGTAGGCCTCACAGTAGTGAAGGTTTGAGACTTTTTCACTACTAGGGCATGTAAGACTAAAAGGTACATTCCCTACCTTTTATTTACACAGTGCCTTGCCCTATGGGCTACTCAGGGCCTACCTTATGGGTGACATATGTAATCAAAGGGGAATTTAAGGCTTGGCAAAGGGTTTTAAATGCCAAGTTGAAATGGTAGTGGGACACTACCATCAGGCTGAAATGGCAAGTTGGGGACCTATTTTAAAGTGCTACTTAAGTGGGTGGCACACTAAGTGCTGCAGGCCCACTAGTAGCATTTAATTTACAGGCCCTGGGTGTTTTGTATACCACTCCACAGGGGCCTTACATGTAAATAAATATGCCAATCAGATAGATGCCAATCAAATCCTCTTTAGGGAGAGAGCACAGGCACTTTAGCACTGTTAGCAGTGGTAAAATGCACAGAGCCCTAAGGCCAACATGCAAAAATCCAGCAAAAAGTAGGAGGAGGAAGGCAAAATGTTTAGGGGTGACCCCGAAGAGAGAGCCATTCCCAGCAATAACACATACAGTTATAAACCTAAAATAGTGTAGTCTGAATTTACATCCTTTTGCCTTATATGTTCATAAGGATATGGCTGTGTCCCATACCTTATGCACATAATATATGACAGACATTCCTAAGCTTAGGTCATAAATTCCAACTTCTCATAAGATTTTGTTTATAAGGACTGCCACTTGATCACTTGTCAGGAGAGTCCTTTGCCCAGGTTATCAACTGAGATTCTGCCGACATGGTGTCACCTGCTGCAAGCACAGTTCACACTTTGCAGATGATACATCTCACATGAAGACTGAAGCTAATAAAGCCGTGTCCCGGAGGAAGATCGAATGACTGCTGGCTCAGTGGGCATTTGTCCCTTGTTGGAACACTGTCTTCATGCCTCAGCTGATAAAGATAGCTGTTGCTGTCAACAAGGTATGCAGTGCATCCTCTCTGTTCATGCTCTCATAGTATAGCACATAATAGTAGGTGTTAAGTTCTAGATAACATTTGAAATGACATTTTAACAATGCTGGAAATGTTCATTCTATTTTTGTTATTTATAATGTGTCTTTTTGCTGTTTTTATAATATTCTGTGTAGTTGTTTTAGATGTACTGCGAAACAGATACAGGGCTTGGTGTTGGGATGTTGGGATGGGTTGGTTGTGATAGTGGGACATTTGTGAGGTGCTGGAGTGATGGGAGTGAGGGTGAGGGTGGGGGTATGTGATAGCATGAAGGTAGGGTGGGGAATGTAATAGTTAAGAGTTGACTTACCAGAGTCCATTCCTCCTGCTACTCCTATGAGGCCCTCAGGATGCAGTATAGCCAAGACTTGCTCCTCCCATGTTGTTAGTTGTGAGGGAGGAGGTGGGGGTCCGCCGCCAGTCCTCTGTACTGCAATCTGGTGTCTGGAGACCACGGAACGCACCTTCCCCCATGGGTCGTTCCACCTCTTCCTGATGTCATTCCTAGTTGTTGGATGCTGTCCCACTGCGTTGACCCTGTTGACGATTCTGCGCCATAGCTCCATCTTCCTAGCAATGGAGGTGTGCAGCACCTGTGATCCGAATAGCTGTGGCTCTACCTGGACGATTTCCTCCACCATGACCCTGAGCTCCTCCTCAGAGAACCTGGGGTGTCGTTGAGGTGCCATAATGTGGTGTACGTGATGTGTGAGGTGATGTTGGTTGTGATGTGTGAGGGGATGTGTTTTTGTGTGTTGTCTGAGGTGCGTGAATGGTGTGTGAGTGATGGTGTTGTGTGCATGTGGATGCTAGTGTTGTTTCTGGTGGTGTCTCTCTCTGGCCTTCTTTCTCAATTTTGGTAGTAAGGGTTTGTGGGTGATGTGGGTGTGTGTTTTATATTGGTTTGGGTGTGTGGGAGTGGTGTGTCTATGTGTATCAGGTGTGTGTATTTCGATTTGTCCAATGTGGTTGTGTTTTGTAAATGTATGTGTATTTTGAGCGCGGCAGTGTGTACCGCCAATGGAATACGAGGTTGAAAGACCGCTGCGTGGATTCGTGGGTCGTGATAGTGTGGGCGGATTCCTGTTGACGTGACGGTGGAGGTTTTGTTATCGCCAGTTTATCACTGACTGTTGGTATGGCGGACTTGTGTGGGTGTCTGGATTTTGGCGGATTCCGAGCTTGAGGTCGTAATAGCTGTAGCGGAATTCCGCCGCCGCAGCGGTGTGTTGTCAGTCTTCTGCACGGGATACGCAGAATTTACCGCCAATGTTGTAATGAGGGCCATAGTGTCTTAAAGTGAATTACTAACCGCTTTCAGTTTTGACAAAGTGCAATTTTCATTCCAGCATTTGCCAATGGGTTATAGAAATAGTCCTAGCTTGTTTTCAGCATGAATCACAGAGATCTTACAACCACATCTTGAGGAATTGTCGTATATTAACGATATCCACCTAAAAGTCGATGACTTAAATCTACACCTTACCATGGTAGACAGAGTAGTGGCTAAATTAACATCACACGGTTTCAAGAATAAATTTAAGAAATCAGAGATTGCATACCTGACAGTGACCTCCCTTAGATTTGAATTATCCATTGACGGCAGGGGTTTAGCTCCAGACTTCCTCCAGAAGTGAGCTAACTTGCAGCCTCCTGATAAACTGAAAAAGTTGCAGTCCCTGTAGGGGTTTCTTAACTTTTGGTGTACCTATTTGCCTCACTACACAGAGGGAGCGAAGCCTGTGTGTGACCTGATTACTCCCAAATTTCCTCTTTAGTGGCTGAATGCACACACTAATATCACACTAATGTCTTTGGTGCTGTACAAGCAGACTTGCTTGAGATTAAACATTTATAAACTAGGGATCTCACCACATCACTATGGTTGCACTGGGTGCCCTACAATGAAGGACAGACCATCCCCACTGCCTCAAGTCTCACTTGTATTGCCTGGCTGAGGCACAATTTGCTATAATTAAAAAAATCCTGATGGCTGTACAAACAACTATTCTAAATGCACACCATTTGGTGCCGGAAAACATATCTTCCATACCAGCACTAGAGGAGGGCACCAAGGCAAGCATCCCTAATGCTCATGCCCTACACCCAAGATGGGTACAGTTGGTCTTAAGTGAAGTGGACGTAAAGTTTCAGTATGATCCCTCTCTTTATAGACAAACTTTTATCCAATAGGAACAGGGTACTGCTGCAACTCCAGACACCTGTTAAGTCTTACTAAAGAATCTTTAACACAGATGGCTCAGACCAACCTGCAGTAGGAACCTAATGCAAGAACTACGCAGCCTGCAGAGCAGTGAAAGGTGTAGTGAAGGATAGTCAGTTAATCCCACACCTCACCCATATCAAACTGTTATGTGATAGTACTGCACAACAGGCAGAATTGCATGCATTACAAAAGACTGAGTACTCAGTTCCAACATTCATTTTGTCCCATTCAGATAACTGTGTGCAGTGCAGGGTTATAGGGGGTCATTGCGACGCTGGCGGACAGTGGTATTTTGGGGAAAGGATCTGCCAACAGGCTGGCGATACCTTTCCCCAAAATATGACATTGGCGGTTTCACTCAAGCCAAACCACCAATGTACCACTCCGTCCGCCAGGGCGGTAACAGCCACTGGACTGGAGACTTCATTCTCCAGCCAGACGGCCGTCACAATCTCACCCTCTGGATCATGACCCGCCTACCGCCATGGTTTTCGTGGCAATCTTACTGCCACAAAAACCATGGCGGTAGGCACTATCAGTGACAGGGAATTCCTTTCCTGGCACTGATAGGGGTCTCCCCCACACCTCTCTCCCTCCCCAGAGCCTTCCCGCAGCCCTTTCCCTCCCCCTCCCAACACCCCCTACACACACCTACATGTGCAAACAAACACTCATACACACACGCATACGCACATCCACCCACGCATGCATACATACACACACACACTCCGCAACACACACTAACATACATTATAGCACACACGCATCCACAAGACACAACATGCACATACATTCACACCCATTCATTCACACACGCATTCCACACAACTCACACCCGCATGCACGCATACAAATACAGACACACACTGCCCCCACACACACAACATCCCCCACACCCTCCCCTGTTGGAGAATCCGACTTACCTGCTTGCAGGGGGTAGTCCAGCAGGAGACGGGACACAGCGCTGCTGCCAGCAGCAGTGTCCGCCAGCGGAACACCGCCAGGCCGTATCATGTGTCATGATACGGTCGGCGGTGTTCTCCAGGTGTGGCACTGCTGCTGGCTGCAGCGCAACCTTACTGCCTTCTGCCGCCATGACCGTAGCCAGAATTCCACCAGCCTTCTGCCGATATTCCGGCTACGGTCATACTATGGTGGATGGTAGGTAGCCAAGGTGACGGTCTTTTGGAGGCCATCGCCGTGGCGCTAGGTGGAAGTTTCCGCCAATGTTAAATTGAGGGCCATAGTGTTGATTTGCAACAGTGGCGGGTAACTGGATTTAATGATTCAAAGGAAAAGCCTATAAATAATAAAGAGCTTTGCGGAAAGGTAACTGTCTTGCAGACAAGATTCCATTGGTCCATGTGAGGCACACTTTGAGCCATCAGCATAGTGGTATTCAGGCAAAAGGGAACTGTGCAGCTAATCTAGTTCTAATCCAGACTGTGCGAGTACCTATCCAAACCAGATCTCAAATGAAGGTCAACATTCAACAACCATCAATGCAACCACGAAAGCTGGGAACCCTCCTGTGGTTCTTCCTCCTAAACACTCCTACACCCTAATTCATTAATGAAAGAAAGAAGCACAGGAGAGGTTGGCCTCTGCACATGCAGGAATAAATGCAACCATAGCAATGCTACAGCAACTCTACTGGTGGCCTAGTTTATAATAACAGCCCAAGGACTATCAACCAATCAAATAACTTTATTTGAGTTACCTTAGTAAATCAGAAAAGCACATACAATACAATACTGGGGATTGTTTTAGAGAAGGGAACATTTGTTAGCAGAACAAACCTTCCACTGTCAAAAGGCACTTACCAGCTCCACCCATGGTCTCAAATATCTCCTGCCTGGAAATTTTGTTCGACCACCTCGGTTCCCTAAATTCAGCTCACCTATATAGGTATGTATTGGTACCTATTGATTCATGTTTACGATTCATATGGGTTTGGCTACAGAAAAATGCAAACGCTTCAGCAGTCATAAACGATTTGCAGTGCCTAGTGTCAATGGGGCAGTTCATTCACTTTCAGATAACGGTCCTGCGTTTGTTGAAGCCTTGTTCGGTTCAGGAACAAAACCAAAGACCATCCAGTCCTTAGAGTCTATAGAAAGATAATTTATTACGTGCACAGGAATTGATGGCTTGAGAGGCCAAGTCCAAACAGTTCACATTAAGGAAGTCATACGTGATCTTTTATTTCTACAAACCACAAGGCGTGTTCCTGCATCTTATTAATTTTTAACATAAGCATGTGATCATTTCTCTGACATTTCATAAAGTATTACTGTAATCCTTTATCTCGTACCAAATAAGGTAAGGTACAGTACAGCAAGGAAGTTGCAGAATATGGTTTATGTGCCTCACATTGCAAGATGGAACTATTCATCTAACAGAGACGACACGTACACAGGATAATACATTTCTTCATGTATGTTTCTTCAGCTAGCATGCAATGATATTTCATGAGGTCTGTCTTGGTAGCAAGACTTGCATCATTATGGGCCTGATTCTAACTTTGGAGGACGGTGTTAAACCGTCCCAAAAGTGGCGGATATACCACCTACCGTATTACGAGTCCATTATATCCTATGGAACTCGTAATACGGTAGGTGGTATATCCGCCACTTTTGGGACGGTTTAACACCGTCCTCCAAAGTTAGAATCAGGCCCTATGTGTTTTGAGGAAACAGAAAAGAACAGGAAACAAAGTTCAGCTAAGTCATGAGCTCTTCAACAAACAGGCCTTGTTGTAATTGAATATCATGGGGACTAGCAGTCCCAAAATGGAGACAAGGTAAAATGCAATTCCACATGTTTGCCACCAAAGCTTACAGGTATTCAATGTCTGCTCTGGGAGTTTGTCTGCAATTCAGCAACCCATTCAAAGCTGAATCAAACGCAATTGTAGAAAGACCAGCGGCATGATTAAACAAGCGCTGACTGCTAAGGTCTTAAATTCAGGTCTTAGTTGGTACCATAATCTGTATGGAATTTAGAGAGCATTGAATAACTTGCCTAGAAGAACATTGGAGAGACGCCCTTCATACAAGGCTCTCTTCGGAGTTCCCTTGTATGTGCCCGGTTTAGGTAATTCTTTGAAGGTGGTGAGTGTAGATAAATTTGATTTAGAGAAATGTTTGAATGTTTTACAGAGTAGCCAAGAAGTCAGAGACATGCTGTCTAACACAAACCACTCTGATGTTGTCACCTGTGAAGAGAAGGTTATTATTGCTACTGGTGGGTGGGTTCCCAAAGTTAAGGACCTTGTTTGGAAGAAACTCCATGATTAGCAAGCTGTTGAACCATCCTACAGACCACCTATCACTGTTCCTGGGGTAAAATAGAACATAACTGTTATCCTGCCTCCTCTGCCTGGATTAAGAAGGAACAGACGTGTGTACCGACCATGTTAAAAAGCACTTTGTGTCCAGTCCACTAAAGCCACCAACCACCACAAACACCAAGAAGGATTCAAAGTAGTGCCTCCAACCCTCTCCCTACTCTGAATACCCTAATCCCTTAAAAAGCAATAACATTCCTAGCTCGAATTTGCAGCCAGGCATGTTTGAGTTTAACACTTTACACAGAAAGATGAGTGCAACAAACACAGCTGATGCTGTCGATATGACAGTGGCTACTGTCCAATATAATTCCATGGTCTACTAAGAAATGCCACCTGACGCTACGTCATTTGAACTGTTACCCTTTTGAGAGTCCTGAGAGACCAACATTATCGGAAATGATTATGGATATTTCTCAGAAGACTCTTCGACTCCTTTTACAGTCACTCATCGCCAGAGACTGCTTCACACTTATCAGTGGTTTTGTGACAAGTATATGATTTCTCCATGGCCCTATGTATGGATCCATTTAGGAACTTTTCTTCTCATCATGTGGCTATCAACGAATTTCATTGTTCCACTGCCACTCCATTGACATTTTGTTCCTACAAGAACAATGGCATCACCTGTAGTTTGTGAACTATGGCTTCACTCTTCTACGCTGACAACATTACAGCTTTTCCTTTGCCTGAGGTCATAGTCTGGGGAAAAGGTAATATCAGATTATGAAACCTACTGATACATTGCTATTGCCTTATGTGATAAAAGTGTCAATGAATTATGTCATAATATCCAGCTCTATTTCAGTTGATTGGGGCATTGAGACAATTAAAACGATGTCTTCTTTGCAAGCATATAACTCTGAATAAAGAAGACCCTTATTTGAATTCAGCAAACTACAAAGAAATGTGTTGTTATCATCACTGTGCACTTTACTTCACACATTCAACCATCAAGCCTGGGGAAATTCACAATTCTCCACAATGGGAAAATTGTGAGGCTCCTCCTCCATAAGGCTATTCTAATTCCATCAAGAAATTTCCTTACTTTCAGAGTGGTGATAGGTCACACCCTTCAGCCTTCAATTTAACACAAGCCACAGTAGCTTCTGAAAAATCTAATTACTACCAAAAAACTGATTTATTCCACTGAGTTTGGATAACACCTGGCTATTCAAGTATACAAGTAATGGAAAGTAAATGTTGATGAGAAAAGCATTTGGGGAACCAAATTCTGGCACATTCAAGATAAAGAAGCCTTATTTCAAGCCTTTATAAAACCAAAAGAAATGAACTTTGTAAGCAAAGCTAGCAAGTATGTTGGACCTGGACTCGTTTGCAGGGTCATTCCCCAAACTGTTTGCCTCCTTTCTCTTATTTTTTCTGAACTGTTTTTGTTGGTTTTAGGACTCTGGGCACTTTACCACAGAAGACCAGTGCTAAAGTGCAATTGTTCCTTGTCTAAATTGTATTGGTGATTGGTTTATCCATGATTGGCATATTTGATTTACTGGGAGAAGAGCTGAAGAGCTGTGAGGAGCAGTACTGCCCATTTAATGTGTGTGCTTTGCTGGGTTGACCTGCTGTTGCTGCTTCTGCTTTGGAGGGGACAAAGTGTGGACTTTGCTGTGTATCCTGCTTGTGAAGTTTCTCCAAGGGCTTGGACTGAGCTTGTCTCCTGTTGAGAAACTTAAGGGACATCAAAGTCTTCACCTGCCAGATCCTGGGTTCTCTTGCTGAGGACCTTAACTTGCTAAGAGGTCTCCAATCCAGTTCCTGGGCCCTTGGGAGTGAAGCCTAGCAAAAAACAAGAAAAAACAGGCTGATCAGTATAGGGAAAGGTGCGGAAGACATTGTGACGCAAAGGGTTAATTAGCTTGAGCAATGTAGATGAGTGTGATGCCTGCTGAAACCCCCCCAAAACAACGTGGAAAAGTTCATGATATTATTTTCTAAAATGCCAGAAAGAGATTGAATCCAAGCTTCAAGTTATTTAAGCACTGAAGTGTGGGTGAGGGATCTGAAGCTCGCAGATGGGGTTGTGAAAGCTGCCATGGCCCAGTGCTGCCTCCCTGTTTTGCTGTTCAGAGACCATGATGCTTGAGGGGGCGAGAGGTCCAAGCAGGCAGTAGAGGGCTTCCCAGCATTTCGTGGACTAAGTTAAGTTCCACACAGGGATGAAAGGCCTTAGTTTCTCTGCTCTATTATTATGATTGATTATTTATGTTTGCACTGTGTTTATAATCTGAAGTATTCAGCTCATTTATATTTTGCTTTTTGAGCATCATAGTGTGAGCTTGCTACAGTAATTGAAACATGCATTTTGATGTGCAGTAAATCAAAGCTTATCTGAAGTATTCAGCTTGTTTATATTTTGCTTTTCTGCACATCGTAGTGTGAGCCTGCTGCAGTAATTGAAACATGCATTTTGGTGTGCAGTAAATCAAAGCTTATCTGAAGTATTCAACTCGTTTATATTTTGCTTCCTAAACATCGTAGTGTGATGTATTTTGGAATACAGTTAATCAAAGCTTATATCTGTCAATTAACTCTTTGCTTATATATATATGCTTAGATGCTCTTTGTAGTGTACTTATATATACATAGATGCTTTTCATTGCTATTCTTATTCTTCTATTGTTAATGTGCTAAATGCCTACATTTACCTGAAATTCTAGTAAAGCTAAATTGTATTCATAATTGGCGTGTGGTCCTTCATTGAGCGTCCTTATTGACTTATACCGAACAGGTGTCAACCAGTCACCTGGATAAGACATTTTGGTACCAGAAGTGGGGCATAAGTCAATGATGCCTCTTTGGGGACGTAAGAAAAGTGAGTCAGAGAGCGGAAGGCAGCATGGGGCAGAAGCCAGATGCATTCCCAGGTGGTTAGCAACTGACCCGTTCTCTGGTGTGGCAGGACTCCTTAACTGGTGGGCAGCACCGGTGTTATGGGAGGCATTAGATGAGAAAGTGACTCCTCTCTTAGTGGAAGATGCGGTTGAGAGTGTGAAGCTAAGAGAGTGAAGCTGGAGATGAAAGCAGCAGGGCAAGTGGGATGGCTTTTCAAGTCTGCGCTCCATACAGTATACAGGAAAACATTAACACAAGATGCAGAGATAAGAAAACTGCGGGATGAGGTTGCAGCCTTGCAGGAAAGGCAGTTACTTATGAAAGAGACCATAGAAAGTGCAGTGACTCGGGGTGATCAAATGGAGGCAAGATTCACCGCATTAGCAGTACGAGTAGCAAAACAGAAGAGTAGGCAGAAGCCTAAAATGCCCTCAACTGTGCAAGTGAGGGCACTGGTACGCAAACAGAAGAGTAGGCAGAAGCCTAAAATGCCCTCAACTGTCCAAGTGAGGGCACTGGTACGCAAATAGAAGAGTAGGCAGAAGCTTAAAATACCCTCAACTGTGCAAGTGAGGGCATTGGTACGCAAAGAAAATTGGGATCCACATACTTGGGAGGATGAGGTGGAAGTACGTGTAACAGAACTATGTGGAGTAGGACGTGTAGGTGAAATTGAAGGTGAAAAGGGAGTGAATGGTGGGCTAATACAGAATTCTCGTTTGGTAAGAGATTACACGTAGAGTGAGTTGTTGGAGAGAACCCGTATGTTTAGGCAGATGCCTGAGAGCCTTTGTTTAAATGGTTGGTGAGATCGTGGGACACTGGAGTAAAAGATGCATTGCAGAATCCTTTTGCGTTAGGTCCCATCACAGAAGGATACCCGTTTGAGCTGGAAATGATAGTACAGGATAATGTAGATGATGTAGTGATGTGGAGCCTATGGCAGAGGCAGGGAAAAAAGAGGGTGCCACAAGATTGGGCCTTAGTGGAAATAGAACGCATAACTGATGATCGGCCGGTCACCTTAAAAACATGGGTCCCCTTACTAGGTTGGACAAGAGAAGGAGGGGTTGGCAATAAAGTAGGCAGAGCGCAGGAGTTTGCCATCGTGAAGTGGAAATGGTATCTGCAGCAGAGGGCAAAACCGGGACCAGCAGGAGTGTCGAAGTTACAAGAAGATAAGCTAGGGGCAGTGGACTTGCAGGCAATGGCCCCTGCGCCAGAGCCCTCTGAAATGGAATCCTCACCATTTACGACAGCCCCACCTTTTGAACGACTCACCGAAGAAGAACAGCATAATGCATGGTTCACAGATGGTACCGCCCGGTACTATCAAGGAAAAAGACAATGGCAAACAGTTGCATTCCAGCCTGCTACAGAAACGATGTTGCTGCGAGAAGGGGATAATGAATCCAGCCAGCTTGCAGAACTGCAGGGGGTAGCAGCAGTGATCGAGCAAGCCCCCAACAGAGAGAAAACATTTGTGTACACTGACAGTCGGGCCACTTACCAAGGACTAGTTAGCTGGGCCCCGACTTGGCGCAAGGATGGATGGAAAATTAAAGGCACCCCCATTTGGGGAGGCGAGCAGCTATGGGAAGAGATGTGGGAGAAAGGGCAAAAATGTAAAATCTATGTGGGACATGTGGATGCCCATTGCCCATCAGATACCTCACTTCAACAACACCGCAGATCAAATGGCCAAAACGTGAATGGTGCTCATCAAGGAGGAAGCTGAAGCTGCTTTAGCAAACAGGGCCCATGCAACATCCAGACATTTAGGAGAGAATAGCACTTATGCATGGGTACAGCATTGACAAATCCCAGTTACTAAAGAACAAGAGCAACAAGCAGTAAATGAGGGCCCCATATGCAACCAGATTAGACAAATGCCCCTGCAAAAGAAGCCTAGCGGCCATATCAGAAGAGGAACTGCAGCAGCTATGGTGTGGCAATTGGACTATATCGGGCTGCTACCAAAAGAAGGAGGAAAACGCTACGTATTGACCATGGTGGACACCTACTCCGGCCTTATGTTGGGTATGCCCTGTAAGTCTGCAGATCAAAAGTCCACTTTGCGAGGGCTAAACTACCTGATAAAACATTATGGGGCACCTGATGAGATCCAAACAGATAGGGGCATACACTTTTCAGGGAAAACAGTGCAGGGCTGGGCGCAGGAACAGGGAAATTGGTGGATTGTGCACCATAGTTATTATCCACAAGCTGCAGGCATGATTCAGGGATATAACGGATTGGTGAAAGAACAGCTAAAAAAGTTATCAGCACATGACAGACTTGCACAAGTGATTGGTGAACAAGCGTACACCCCCCCCACATTGAAGAAAGATCTGACCCCCGATAACACCTAGAGAGCTGAGGGAGGATTTGGAAGCACAGGAAGAAAAGTATGGGTGAACCATCCAGGGAAAAAGCCAGAGGCAGGAGAGCTATTGAGTCAAGGGGTGGGAAGTACGTATATTGTACTTTAAAAAAATCGAATGTACCTGTATTTGTACCTGGAGTGAGACTTACCCCACAGTCATAAACTATGACATCTGCGTTGATGATAGCAGTGAATGTTGTTACGGACCTTCATGTCTCTTGTGCACCTAAAGCCGCTAACGTAACTGATGACCAGGGAAATGTTTCACTTTGCAGCATGGAGGTACCTGGAGGCAAGTGGATGGCTGCCAAAGCTGTGACCTGGAAGGTAACTGGACAGCAAATCCGACATGCCAACGGACTGAACGAGGTGCAGGGGACGCCAGCAACAGTACAGGCTTTGAGTTATATGCTAAACATGATATGTAAATATTGTGATACCAGGACACATGGTGGTTGTTATAATGAACAATAGAACCAAAGGAGTTCGATACTCCAAACCACCAGTCTTCATGTTTTATGTAACCGAAAGACGCCTGGTTAGCAACTTAAGCAACGTTTCCATAGTTCGATATGGAATAGGATGTAAGCAAGCTCTGCATGCAAGCATAATTAATCGTATTGTGTTACAGATAAATATTGCCAATGGGAATGTCTCAAAGTATGATCCATTATGTGCACCATGGACACCACAGTTATGGCCCTTGCCAATAGAAGAGATCTAGGGTCCTTGATAGCTGGGACCACCGGAATCAGGGTAGTGGCCCTGAATTCTTTTGATGTTGAAGCCATTAGGAATAAGCTATCTTCTACAGGATATAGTACAGGAGAGGCCATAAAAGTAATTTCTCAGTTGGGGCCCACACACTCACAAGAAGTATGGAAGTCCTGCGTGGGTTGTATCGCGATTGGCAATGGCATAATTTCACTTATGAACAATTCGGAAAAAAGAAAAGCTTTTGAAACACACAAGCAGTGTCCAAGGGCATCTAGTGCATACTATGGCAAAGCATTGTTAATCTACAGTATGCAGACTTTAACGCAGAATGGGGACAGATTCAGGGTGAATATTGGAGACAACAATTGCATTTGCCTGAGGAAATATGGGTAAAGCCCATACAGTTTCACGGTGAGGAAGAAATGTGTTATGCTCTTTTTGATATAGTAAGAAGTGATCTTCCTCCTGACATATGGTGCCCCTTTATATTGCTCCCCGTAGTGATAAGTAAAAGAATGGTGGATACCTCACACTGACAAAAAGTGGATTGATTAAACAAATCACACTGTAGATCCCACTAGATGTGCAGATTGGTCTCAGGGGTGGGTATGTACCCACACTGGATGGGTGCTAGATCTATGTCTTCACACAATACCGGGAGAATGTGAATGGTTACCTTATCCTATTAAATGGCACAGACTTATATGAGATAGGGACAGAGAGTATATGTTATGTCATTAATCATCCCTTACTTATTAACGGATTTGTACAAACCACCGGAGAGCAAGTAATGTGTATGCGCAATATTACCAGCATTATTGACATAAGCACTCACATCTTGTACCGACCGACTAAGTTCACCATAACCACATTACAGACGCAAATGCGTGTGCAGTTAGAGTGGTACATCTCGCTTGTTGTTAAGCTACCCAGATTAGAGGCAATCAGGCACTACGCACAAGTTACTTTTGCTAAATTTTATATGGCAGCTAAATACACCAAGGATACAGCCATACTGATGACCATAAACGCTAAACAGCTTATGCACACTGCTTCATGCATCCAGCAAATAACTGAGCATCATTGGTATGACATCTTCTTAGGCTGGGCACTAGGACCTATGAAGACGCTAAATATAGTGTTACAACAGCTAATTTGGTTATTGATTGTTTGTGTTACGCTAATGACCATACTATGTAGACTATATGTATGCACAAAACAGCTTTATACTAAAGATGCAGGCGCTTAAAATAACGCTGACCAGTATTAGTAGCAACCTAGCTAGCGGAATGTCAAAGTAAATGATATCCGTTTGGCATGAATCACGCTCATCTGAGGGGTGGAGTGATCAGTATAGGGAAAGGTGCGGAAGACATTGTGACGCGAAGGGTTAATTAGCTTGAGCAGTGTAGATGAGTGTGATGCCTGCTGAAACCCCCCCCCCCCAAAACGACTTGCAAAAGTTCATGATATTATTTTCAAGCTTGTTTGTGTAGAAGACTCCATCTCAACATTGAGAACGAGAGTACAGGGAGAAGATGGAATGAAAACAAAGGCTGGAGAAGGGCAGAGCAGCCAAGTGCTGATAACATAGCTAGAAAATGCCAGAAAGAGATAGAATCCAAGCTTCGAGTTATTTAAGCACTGAAGTGTGGGTGAGGGATCTGAAGCTCGCAGATGGGGTTGTGAAAGCTGCCATGGCCCAGCGCTGCCTCCCTGTTTTGCTGTTCAGAGACCGTGATGCTTGAGGGGGAGAGAGGTCCAAGCAGGCGGTAGAGGGCTTCCCAGCATTTCGTGGACTAAGTTAAGTTCCACTGTGATGCTATTAATTGTGTTTGACCAATGACTTTGTGTTTCACCACTGCGCATATTAGTTGCTCAATGTTCACCAATAGCACATTATGGGGGTCATTCCGACCCTGGCGGTAAAAACCGCCAGGGCCGCAAATGACGGAAGCACTGCCAACAGGCTGGCGGTGCATCCTAGCCCATTCTGACGGCGGCGGTAAAGCCGCGGTCAGAAAACCGGGTCCGTCGGTTTCCCGACGGATTTCCCCCGGCTGGGCGAATCCGCCAGGGCAGCGCTGCAAGCAGCGCTGCCCTGGGAATTCTGACCCCCTTCCCGCCAGCCTGTTTCTGGCGGTTTTCACCGCCAGGAACAGGCTTGCGGGAATGGGTGTCCTGGGGCCCCTGGGTGATCTTGCACTGCCCTTGCCACTGGCATGGGCAGTGCAGGGGCCCCCTAACGGGGCCCCATGAAGCTTTTCACTGTCTGCTTAGCAGAGAGTGAAAAGCGCGACGGGTGCAACTGCACCTGTCGCACACCTGCAACACCGCCGGCTCCATTCGGAGCCGGCTTCTGTCTTGCAGGCCACCTTCCCGCTGGGCTAGCAGGCGCGAACATAGTTAGCGCCCGCTGGCCCAGCGGGAAGGTCGGAATGCCGCCAGCGGTCTTTTGACCGCCTTGCGGCTGTTTGGCGGTTCCCGCCTGGCGGGCGGTGACCGCCGCCCGCCACAGTAGGAATGAGGGCCTATATGTTTTGTTCATTATAGCTGCCTATTGGCTTTGACATGGCATTAGCCATTACTTTCTGTATTCAGTTTAGCCGCCTATTGGCTTTGACATGGCATTAGCCATTACTTTCTGTATTCAGTTTAGCCGCCTATTGGCTTTGACATGGCATTAGCCATTACATTCTGTATTCTGCCTATTGGCTTTGACATGCTGTATTCAGTTTAGCCGCCTATTGGCTTTGACATTGCATTAGCCATTACATTCTGTATTCTGCCTATTGGCTTTGACATGCTGTATTCAGTTTAGCTGCCTATTGGTTTTGACATGATATTAGACATTGCATTTTGTATTCAGCTCAGCTGCCTATTGGCTTTGACATGACATTAGACATTACATTTGATATTTAGGTTAGCTGCCTATTGCCTTTAACGTGGAGTTAGACATTGCAGTTGAGAATCCAAGCTGTATTTTTCCAAGCTATGTTTTTCCACAAGATGAACCAAGCTGTTTTCTTCACACCAGACTAGACCTGATAAGAGAGAGTATATTTGGTGTTTTCCTTTCTGCTCAGGCTTGGGAAGAGGAGAAGTCTAGGAGATCCGGACAGTCTCCAAAGGCTTGCGTAGTTTTCCCGAGTCTGAGAGGAGGGGGCACGCTTTTGTAAGGCTGACTCTGGGCTTCAGTGAGTTAGATTCGAATCTGCTTGACTTCAGGCTGGAACTCGGAGCCAGTTGCCAGTCTCCCGTTTGGGTAGATAATCTCTTTCTCGCAGTTGACCGGAGTCATCAACTTGCAGACCCCAGAAAGATGAAGCTGAGTTAGGCCCTGCCGCCTTGCTCAAACAGTGATGAATTTAATTTTTTTTTTGCTTTGCTAATGTAATCATATAAAGATATACATAATCTGCTGTGTACATTGCAACTGAGAAGTACTGTGATATATTTTGTTTTCTTGCTGCGACAACTTTTACTCTTTTGAATGTGTGCTTGAAATCTATTAGTTCGTCTCTCAAGAACTTGTGGGTGGGGAAGAATTAACAACAATAAAGGTCTTCTTTGAACTCAGAAGTGCATTCCAGAGAGGTTCTGTAAGCTCTGATACGAGATAAGTAGGAAGGCAGAACATTTTGGTACCAGAAGTGGGGTCGAATTATAGATTTCTACGTGCACAATTTAAAAGTGTAATTGTTTTTTGTTGTTTGGAGAATTACAGAAGCACGGCAGACCATGTTTGAAAATGCATGTGTAGTTAAACTGCCTGATGGCGCTGTGAGAAACATGTTTTCTTTTTGTGATAAAGCATATTTAGAAAATGTGCCTTTTGGAAGCAATGATGTTCCTTTTGTTTTTGACAGAAGGGTTTGGATACATTTATCTGCTTACAGAAAAATGCAGGAGAGATGTAGGCAGTTAGAACATGAAAATAAGAATTTAAGTGAGCAAATTAGCCAGAGTACATTAATGCAAGATAATGCTGAAAGTTATAAAACTGCTGTTTTAGAAGAATCTGTCTTTTCCCATTTCAGTAATGAGGGGGTTAAGACAGCTGTGAGCCAGTCTGAGCCTCCGTGTGAGCCAGGTTTTTTGGCAGTCGAAGTGCATTCCTTAACTGATAACACGGAGAACGGAGCTCAGAATGTGATTTACGAGGTACCATCGCAAAATGTAAAACGAAAGATTTTAGAGTTTCTTACTGTTTGCACTAAGCAAGAGACACCGAGTTTCATTAGCTTGTTTGATTTTTGGAAACAGAATGGCCCTCGCCTGAGTGAAATCCTAACACTTTGGTATATGGTCACTAGGAAAAATTACATGCAGCTTGTGATTTGACAAATGAAATAATTCAGACTTTAGGTTTCTGCGCAGTGCAAGAGGGAAACACTGATTTACATGTAAATCAGGAACAGGGGAAGAAAAGAGTGCCCCTAGCTAGGATCATACACTGGATCTGGTACCTGCAAGACAGGGCTAGAGTACTACAGGTAAAAGAGTCACCAGTGAAATTGAGTGCACCATTTGAATTTGTGTCCCCTGAGGATAAAAAGCATGTTTGTTTGACTAATGATTCATTGACTGAAATGTTGTTTTCTAGCATAAGAGAAGGAACAGTGTTGTACAATGTGTGTCAGATTTTAAAGCAAGAGCTGCTTGAGATGTGTCATTTTTACACTGATTCTTGGTTCATTGCCAATGGTTTAGCCGTTTGGTTTTCCACATGGCTTGCACCTAACTGGTTCAATTCCCTTGCAGATGTTAAAGAGAAAAATTCAGAGAGAGAAGTGTTCACCCAGAATTCTGACTTAGTGGAGATGGCTAAGTGGGTGTATCAGAAATGTGAACAGCTGGGAGAAAAAGCCACTTACAAGTGGGCAGAGATGAGAGATGCACATTCCCCTAGATTTGATCAAAACTGTGCAGCACGCACAAGAGAAATCTGTCCCACAAGCAGTCACAGAGCAGTTGGGGAGAGGAAAGTTACCAGGACAGACATGGCAAATTGATCAGGTTTTAGGGGGAATGATTGCTGCAGATTACCAAGGAGAAATCAAAATTATGCTGATAACTAGAAAAGAATCTGATATATTCATACAATTGGAGACAGAATGGCCCAAATTGTCAAAAGTGCAGTGAATGGAGATTTGGTAAAGAAGGAGTCTGCCCCAGCCCTTCTGACAGTGCAAGAAAAGGGAAGCTGTGGTGCAGCAGATAAAAACCTCAGTGCTGAGGTGTGGGTTGAAGCCCCAGATGACCCTCCAGAACCTGCAGAAATCATAACAAAGGGCCCTAAAAACATCCTGCTGATTATAAAACAGGGAAAAGAGGAAGGGCACATTTCAGATGACAAATGTTATTTGCAAGAAAAGTCATACTTTTTTCTTTTGCAGATCCTACCACGTTTCGCCACTGTCCCTGAGTGTGCTGTGTGGTCCCCCTTCGGGTGTGTGCGTGTGGGGTCGGGGAAGGGACCGAACCCCCAACCTGAACCTGACTGAGTAAACTGCAAGCACCATGGATCCATTTTGCGCAAATGGCGCCTTCAGTTCAAGCTCAACTTGTTTGATTACATTCTTCCACTGGAACTAAGCAACCTTAACAGTTAACTGTCTGTGTTTTTTCGTGTGGAACTCTGACTTTCACTTACCTTCCAGCAAACCTTTCAGGTGGACCGTGCACCTTTACATGAGTAATACTCATGCTACATCAAATTGCTATTTTAGAGACACTATAATCTCATTCAGAGTATAAAAGTTTCAGTCCTTTCTGTGTAGATGTATCTGATGTGAAAGGTTATGAGATCTATATGTTAATCCACTTCCATTGCTTTTCAGTGATTGCTTTGATCCTTCCAATCGGATTTGCTGATAATGTTTTTTGTGTTGATGTTTTTTTTTTTGTTTGAAACAAGAGATATGTGAAACAAAAATTAATTGGTCATAGGGTGGAATGTGATTCTATTAATTGTGTTTGACCAATGACTTTGTGTTTCACCACTGCGCATATTAGTTGCTCAATGTTCACTAATAGCACATTATGGCGGTCATTCCGACCCTGGCGGTCATTGACCGCCAGGGCCGGGGACCGCAGGAGCACCGGCAACAGGCTGGTGGTGCTCCCAAGAGCATTCTGACCGCGGCGGTACAGCCGCGGTCAGAAACGGAAAACCGGCGTTCTGCCGCCGGTTTTCCGCTGCCCTGAGGAATCCTCCATGGCGGCGCAGCTTGCTGCGCCGCCATGGGGATTCCGACCCACTCACCGCCATCCTGTTCCTGGCGGTCATGACCGCCAGGAACAGGATGGCGGTGAGGGGTGTCCTGGGGCCCCTGGGGGCCCCTGCAGTGCCCATGCCAATAGCATGGGCACTGCAGGGGCCCCCGTAAGAGTGCCCCTAAAAGATTTTCAGTGTCTGCATTGCAGACACTGAAAATCGCGACGGGTGCTACTGCACCCGTCGCACCCTTCCCACTCCGCCGGCTCGATTCGGAGCCGGCTTCCTCGTGGGAAGGGGTTTCCCGCTGGGCTGGCGGGCGGTCGCCCGCCAGCCCAGCGGGAAACACAGAATAACTGCGGCGGTCTTCTGTTGGGGGGACTTTGGCGGGTGGCCTCCGCCGCCCGCCAAAGTTAGAATCACCCCCTGTATGTTTTGTTCAGTATAGCTGCCTATTGGCTTTGACATGGCATTAGCCATTACTTTCTGTATTCAGTTTAGCCACCTATTTGCTTTGACATGGCATTAGCCATTACATTCTGTATTCTGCCTATTGGCTTTGACATGCTGTATTCAGTTTAGCCGCCTATTGGCTTTGACATTGCATTAGCCATTACATTCTGTATTCTGCCTATTGGCTTTGACATGCTGTATTCAGTTTAGCTGCCTATTGGTTTTGACATGATATTAGACATTACATTTTGTATTCAGCTCAGCTGCCTATTGGCTTTGATATGACATTAGACATTACATTTGATATTTAGGTTAGCTGCCTATTGCCTTTAACGTGGAGTTAGACATTGCAGTTGAGAATCCAAGCTGTATTTTTCCAAGCTATGTTTTTCCACAAGATGAACCAAGCTGTTTTCTTCACACCAGACTAGACCTGATAAGAGAGAGTACTTTTGGTGTTTTCCTTTCTGCTCAGGCTTGGGAAGAGGAGAAGTCTAGGAGATCTGGCCAGTCTCCAAAGGCTTGCGTAGTTTTCCCGAGTCTGAGAGGAGGGGGCACACTTTTGTAAGGCTGACTCTGGGCTTCAGTGAGTTAGATTCGAACCTGCTTGACTACAGGCTGGAACTAGGAGCCAGTTGCCAGTCTCCCGTTTGGGTAGATAATCTCTTTCTCGCAGTTGACCGGAGTCATCAACTTGCAGACCCCAGAAAGATGAAGCTGAGTTAGGCCCTGCCGCCTTGCTCAAACGGTGATGAATTTTTTTTTTTTTTGCTTTGCTAATGTAATCATATAAAGATATACATAATCTGCTGTGTACATTGCAACTGAGAAGTACTGTGATATATTTTGTTTTCTTGCTGCAACTACTTTTACTCTTTTGAACATGTGCTTGAAATCTATTAGTTCGTCTCTCAAGAACTTGTGGGTGGGGAAGAATTAACAACAATAAAGGTCTTCTTTGAACTCAGAAGTGCATTCCAGAGAGGTTCTGTAAGCTCTGATACGAGATAAGTAGGAAGGCAGAACATCCACACAGGGATGAAAGGCCTTTGTTTCTCTGCTCTATTATTATGATTGATTATTTATGTTTGCACTGTGTTTATAATCTGAAGTATTCAGCTCGTTTATATTTTGCTTTTTGAACATCGTAGTGTGAGCTTGCTGCAGTAATTGAAACCTGCATTTTGGTGTGCAGTAAATCAAAGCTTATCTGAAGTATTCAGCTCGTTTATATTTTGCTTTTCTGTACATCGTAGTGTGAGCTTGCTGCAGTAATTGAAACCTGCATTTTGGTGTGCAGTAAATCAAAGCTTATCTGAAGTATTCAACTCATTTATATTTTGCTTCCTGAACATTGTAGTGTGATGCATTTTGGAATACAGTTAATCAAAGCTTATATCTGTCAATTAACTATTTGCTTATATATATATGCTTAGATGCTCTTAGTAGTGTACTTATATATACATAGATGGTTTTCATTGCTATTCTTATTCTTCTATTGTTAATGTGCTAAATTCCTACATTTACCTGAAATTCTAGTAAAGCTAAATTGTATTCATAATTGGCGGGTGGTCCTTCATTGAGCGTCCTTATTGACTTATACCGAACAGGTGTCAACCAGTCACCTGGATAAGACACAGGCACATAGACTCCAGAAACTGAGCCGCTGCTCGACTCCACGCCGCTGCCTGCACTTGATGCCACGGTTCCTGCTGAAGGGTGACAACTACGATTGACACTGCAGGCCCGACTCCAACACAGCACCTCTGAAGTCCTGCAACATCATGCGTGCCAAGTGCTGTGTCACCAACGTCTGTGACACCCGACTCCGCTGCATTGTCTGTGAGACTCGTGGTGTGACTGAAATAGTGCAAAGTCGACTCATCATGTTTTTGTAGGATGCTGGCCCTCTATGTAGTGTGCAAAGCCAGGCACACTTTGCAGGAGATCAAGGCTAGGCCTGTGCGGGGAGCTCTGCTCCACTGGCAGAGCTAACAGAGTTTTTTTAGGTCCGCACTCCGCTTGGAGCACGAAGTTATCCAAAAAACTCTGCTTCCCTGCCAGCGGAGCAGAGCTCATCTGGTGCATGCTGCAGCCCAGTATGAGCTGAACAGCACAAGTACAGACAGTCTGTGCTTGCGTTGTACAGCCCATAACTGGTCTGCAGCACGCACCGGAGCACAGATAGAAGCAGCCGATGTGGAGAGAGACTCATCGCCGTTGGACAACGCGGAAAGGAGGTCCTCAACTCTTACTCTCTTTTGTTGTTGTTTGTGCACACTGGTGCTCAAACAAGGACTAAAATTGCAATTTTCATTGCCAACTCCCCTCCTGAATGTGCTCGATCTTGGAAGCCCTAAGCAGGGTCCCTGCTTAGTGCTTCTGAGATGAGTGCATTCAGGAGGACTCCACGGGTCACAGAACTCCATCTCCGTGGAATTCCACAGAGTTTTGTTCTACTCTTCGGTATTCCATGGAGCCGGACTCTTTTTACTCCACCCAGGCCTAGTCCAGGCAACTACATTTTGGTTTACAGAGGTAAAAACTATACCAACTAATGTTCTAATTGTTATGGTAGCTTGGGCAAATCTTGGAGAAGTGCAAAACATTTGTTCTACTCACAGTACCAAAAAATCAAGGCACACACCAAAAGAATAACCCGAGACCAATTTACAAAAATACTTCAGATTTTTATAAAATGTTTCAGACCAGGATCATCAAAATTGGGCAGGTACTTTTAAAGTTATGGATTTTTAAAGTTTTTGTAAAGTTAGTCTCTTTGGGTGTAATTATGCACCATATGAATCTATGGAGAAATCATTTGAAAATTAACAGTAAATCAGGCAATGCGTTTACCAATGTCTCCTTTTGCAGTTAGGTTGAGGTCGTCGATGGGTGGACCAGCTGGAGAAGTTCGGGCTACTCCAGGTACCAGTAGGAGTAGCTGGTGAAGGTCGATAGGACCACATTGAAAAGCACTACACAGGCAGACTTAGAGGTAAGTCCCATGGGTCCCCTTGGAGTGTACAGATTGCAAGGGTTGTGGGATCCCTAGGGCACAGCTGGGTGCAGAGTGAATCGGTGAGTCAGGAGCTGTGCACAAAGGTGCCTTTGGAAGCAGGAGGTAGGTCACTTTGAGGGTTGCTTGAAAGTCAGCAGGGGCAATCTGGTGGGAAGTCCAGGTGGTTCCTGAAGTCCCTTGACTGGGACTTCCTTTTGGTCCTTTTTCAGTTCGGAATAGACTGTCTTTTTTGGTGTCTGATGTGAGGAGACCAGTACCTGGGACTATTTCTCAGTCTGGCCACTGGAGAATGCAGTACCACCAAATTGGAACACTGGTAGGTTTTGTCCTCACAGTCTATTGGGTGAACTTTGGTCCAGCTGCGGTGTCTGGTTACTTGGGCAGAAGCCGGTTAGTGCAGTTGCCTTCACTGGGTCTTTGGTTCCTTAGAGATGCAGAGTGATGTCTTCACTCTGGAGTGAGATCGTTGGCAATTTTTGAAGAGTGGAGGTCCTCTAGGGGTTTGTAGAGTCCATCTGATGTCCAAGCAAACCCTCAGTGGTGAATGTCGAGTCCTGGGTGCAGCAGGCTGGGTTTGGCACCTTTTCTTGGTGCAGCAGGATTTCAGTACTGAAGCCTTTGGTCTTCATTGTTGCAAGTCTTCCTTTGACCCTAGAATTTGATGTCTTGGTCTAGGGATTCACACTAAATACTGTATTGAGAAGGTGTTTAGGTGGTTCCTGGTAGTGACCAATGGATCATCTACCTTAGGGTGGCTACACCCACTAAGTGACCACTTCCTGTGGGCAGAGGTCACTTCCCTAAACCTGATTGGCTAATTTCCATCCATGCAAGATGAAAGAAAATGAAATGGAGAGACCTCCTCACATTCAACACCTTAGGGGAGGTGCAAGCTAGGACTGACCACTCCTCCTGTCCTTTGTCTGGTTTCCCGCTGTTGCTCCCATCAAAAGTGGGGGTTTGCAATGGGCGCAACCATCTGCTGCTAGCAGTAGGCCTGTGGGTCACGTTTCAAGGGCGGTAAGCCCTTTGCAGCTCACCAGCAGGGCGGTGCACATTCCTGAGTGGGGAGGTGTTAGCACCTCCACCAAGGAAAGGTTTAGTTCTGAATCTCAGAGAACAGGATCTCTCACCATAGGGATTCAGATTCTTGTCTGGTGGTGGCAGACTGGTTGTGACCGGCCAGCAACCATGCCAGGGTAGTTAGCTTTTGCAGGGGACACCTATAAGGTCACCCCTGGGTTCATTCTGCAATAAATCCAAGGCTGGTAACAGGTTGGATTTATCATTCTGAGTTGTTTGATACCAAACAACCCAGGGTTGAGAGTGGTCATCATGTAGCTGTGAAAATTGGATTGACTAGTGTCTAGCCTATACACTTAAAATGGCTGCTCTGTTCACTCACTATGTCCCAGGTTAGGCAAGGACATATTGTTCATGCATCTATGCCCTCACATACAGTGTAGTGCACCCTTCCTTAAAGCTGGAAGGCCTGCAAGAGGGGTGTCATATCTATACTGCATGCATTGGGTAGTGGACAGGACACACGCAGTGTGCCATGTCAAGTTTGTCTTTTGGGATTGCATCAGGGCACTCCGCCTGTAGTGGCACTGCTGGTTGCATATGAATGCATGCTCCTAGAGGGTGGCACAATCAGTGCTGCTGCGCTCAGGGGCCTACCCTTAGTACCCCATGCCCTGGATATCTAAATACAATTTACTTGCGACTCATAGTGGCAGCTAAAGGTGTCTCCAATTGTGTCAATACATCACAACAGTTTGGGGGGAAAAGATCTGGCCCATGGAACCTGGGTAGCAGTGGCCCTGGACACTAATAACTTTGAGGCTACATCATTTACCAAGCAAAAAGTGGGGGGGATAACCATATCCATTTACCATTTACCATTTATTTAATTGTTATTAGCCTATCCGGCCTTAACAATAATCACACAGTAGATATCAATCCCTCGAACTCAATAAAAATCACATTAAGATAAAAACATTTCAATACAAGGAACTATGCTTGAATTTTTGATTTAACATGTGCCAAAATGTATCCAATTTACCATGCATTATCGTAAAACCTGATTTGACCATAATTTACATAAAAACGTAACTTATTCTAGAAAAACATTATGAATCTAATATTTAAAATGTCTTATTATGGGACGAGTCATTTGGGGCCTTGCATTGCCTTCCAGTCATTTAATAAAAGACCGAGGCCTAACCCAGTTTACATTGCCCTGCACCGATTTCCCAAGCTAAATAGGTACGGGATAACATAGGCTATTGTGCCTGTGCCAGCTGTAGGTGCATTGATAGACGTAATTTCCATGCTTCCAAGATATAAGTTCAGACCTTTGTCACAATGTATTTCTCATCTGAACGCATACATAGCGCTTCCGCCTCCTTGCACTTCCTAACTCCGAAAGTTCTGAAAAGTGGACGAAGGTACAATTTACGGAGTCTGAGCGTAAAGTGACATAGTAAAAGGAAATGGGAAAGTGTTTCCGGACCACCATGAAGACATGGACAACATTCTAAACTACCCGGAGGAGCGGATTGCCATCTGTTGACCACCGCTGTCACTGGTAGGGTGCCCATACGGAATTTAAAGTAGAGAGCCCTTTTTTCCTCCGGATAAATACTGTCTATGAATATTGCTGGTTTAAGCTCAAATATACCGTTTGAATAAAGGGCTAAATGACTCCATAACCATATCAAAAGAGGCCTTTTCTCACAGTCTTGAACAGCTGGACTCATCGACCCCACTGGATCGTAAGGAACCGACGCCTTGCGGCCAACGCCTCATCATCTCTGCTGCTTCCATAAGGAATCGACGACTCACCTCCTGCGTAGCAGTACGGAACTGACACGGCACTGGCACCACTGACGCCTCACCTCCATGACTTTGTGCTACATCTTTGACTCCGCCTCATTTCTAAGGTACTGTCCCTGGAGTCCGTGTGACTCCATGACCGGTGCCGCATTCCTTGCGTGTGGTGTCGGACTGTTGGGAGCGACTCCGTCACAACGCAGTGATAGCACCAGTTGGCGCTTTTGTGTGTCTAAAGGCTTTAATTGGGATTTCATCTTTTAAATTTCATATCTTTGCTTGTGTATGTTGGATTTTTGTTGTTTTGGTCTTATTTTCCTTAGAGAAATATTGGCTATTTTTCTAAACTGGTGTTGTGTCCATTTGTAGTGTTTTCACTGTTTTACTGTGTTTGGGTACAAATACTTAGCACATTGCCTCTGAGGTAAGCCTGACTGCTCATGCCACTCTCCTGGACCCAAATGTAATCCTCTGGATCCATGTTACAATACACAAACACATGTAATGGTTACCACATGCAGTGTAGGAAAGTAATGCCAACAATGGCTAAAACACTGTAGACTCAGTTGTGAAAGAACACTTCTCCTCCATTAATGAAAATATGGATTTTTCTGACTTTCTCCTGGCACCATGTCCTCAGAGAAATTGAAGATTCCTTTCCACAGGAATATATGCCATTTATAATGAATTAAATAAATATTCAGAAACAGAAGCTGCAGAAAGAATTAGTTTTAAAAAAACATGCAAACAGTTTTTAAACCTAGTGACAATGGAATGCACACGTTTTCAAAAAGAGCATACTCATTGAATCATATTTTGTCCTCAGCCTGAGACTGCATGAAAAGACATCTGAAATTGTTACAACATAAGCAGGCAAGCAATTATACAACTAAATAGGCATTACAAACATTTAAATCAGGGTTCATGCCTTAGCAACTTCCTAATGAAGTATCCTTATTTGAACCATATAAGGTGACACTCACTCAAAAAACAATGGCCAAGGAAGAATCCACATACACTCTATTAAGCATAGAACAATTTGAAAATGCACCATTTACCGTCAGTGACATACCACCTTTTCTCTGGTTAATACATGGTATTATTTCTGTACTCAAAGCAACCATTCATTTTCATGATTGTTACAAGTATAAATCTATTGGCTGGTATGAAACCATGCACTATTCACAACTATTCCATGCATGAAAATTTGCTTCCACCCACATTTGTTTAAATGAAAAGTTGGTTGAACCTGTGTATATCAGTAAACTAAGTGCAGAAATTCTCCTTGACACTCCCTTCGGTATGACACCATATCTTTGCAAGGAATGTTTAGCACTTTCATGCCAAGGTTAAGTTGTATTGTAGCCGTTTCTCTCCATACATCACAAACCTTTCAATAACACCTCTTATTTGTTTTAATAAATGTTATTTGTTGTGGGTAAGAACCTGGCCAGCTGTACCTGATGACAGTCTCAGAAACAATACAGTGTTGTGAAAGGACCTTGGGCCAGATGTAGGAACCAGTTTGCGACTCGCAAACGGCAAAAATTGCCGTTTGCGAGTCGCAAACCGGAGTTTCATATGCAGAAATGCATTTTGCGAGTCGGGACCGACTCGCAAAATGCATTTCTGACTCGCAAATAGGAAGGGGTGTGCCCTTCCTATTTGCGACTTGCAGTGGTATGTAATTCCATTTGCGACCGCGTATGCGGTCGCAAATGGAGTCGCAGTTACCATCCACTTGAAGTGGATGGTAACCCACTCACAAATTGGAAGGGGCCCCCATGGGACCACTTCCCCTTTGTGAATGGACCCCAAAATATTTTTTCAGGGCAGGTAGTGGTCCCAGGGACCACTACCTGCCCTGAAAAAATACCGAAACAAAAGGTTTCGGATTTTTTTTTTTTAAGTGTAGCTCGTTTTCCTTTAAGGAAAACGGGCTACACTTGAAAAAAAAAAAAAAACTGCTTTATTAGCAAGCAGTCACGGACATGGAGGTCTGCTGACTACAGCAGGCCTCCATGTCAGTGAGTGCCCATAGTCTCTATGGGGCCGCAATTTGCGACCCACCTCATTAATATTAATGAGGTGGGTCTTTGCGACCCCATAGCGACTCACAGACGGTGTCTGAGACACCGTTCTGCATATGGTTTTGCGACTCGGAAATTGCGAGTCACTCGGAGTCGCAATTTCCGAGTCGCAAAAACAAGTTTTGCTACATCTGGCCCCTTGTATCCTCCACCTAGAAATGTAATTAAGAACATCCCTTGGCGTATTATAAACATGAAGTCTATGTGTGTAGGTGACTTGAACAAACTATTGTCTATTCTCTTACAAAAAAGAAGTTCCTTTGACTTCAGAGGCTGAAGTTTATTATCTGCAGACAGCCAAGACTGCTTCAGAAATTCAAAGGCTGTTACACACACAATACTTGTTAGACTTTTCATCCTTGGCGTGGTCTCCCTTACCTTTTTGCCTGTTTTTCAGGTTGTTGATGTGTGCAGGACTCTGTTTTTGATGTTTTTGTTACTCTGGGCACTTCACCACTGCTAACCAGTGCTAAAGTGCAAGTGCTCCTATACAAAATGTGCATGTAATTGGTTCATCCATGATTGGCATATTTGATTTACTGGTAAGTCCCTAGTTCAGTGAACTAGAGGTGCCCAGGGCCTGTAAATCAAATGCTACTAGTGGGCCTGCAGCACTGGTTGTGCCACCCACGTTAGTAGCTCTATAAAAATGGCTCAGACCTGCCATTGCAGTGTCTGTGTGTGCAGTTTTAAACTGCCAAATCAACTTGGCAAGTGTACACACTTGCCAGGCCTAAACATTCCCTTTTCTTACATGTAAGGCACCCCTAAGGTAGGCCTTAGGTAGGCCCATGGGCAGGGTGCAGTGTATGTTTAAGGTATGACATATACTAATGTGTTTTATATGTCCTAACAGTGTAATATGGCTAAATTTGTTTTTCACTGTTGCAAGGCCTACCCCTCTCATAGGTTAACATGGGGGCTACCTTTAAATATGATTAAAGTGTAGATTCCCTTTGGGGGTGGATAGACATGTGGAGTTTGGAGTCTCTGAGCTCACAATTTAAAAATACATATTTTAGTGAAGTTTATTTTAAGATTGTGTGTTCGAAAATGCCACTTTTAGAAAGTGGGCATTGTCTTGCTTAAACCATTTCTGTAACTCTGCCTGTTTGTGGATTCCCTGTCTGGGTCAGTTTGACAGTTGGGCTGTTTGCACCTCTTTCTAGACAGTGACACAAAGGGGGCTGGAGTGTAGCCTGCATATCCTGATGAGCCATCTGTGCTAGGAGGGAGGAGAGGAGTGGTCACTCACACCTGGAAGGGCTGTGCCTGCCCTCACCTAATGCAGTCTCCAACCCCCTGGTGTGTGTCTGGTGCCTGGCCTGGCCAAGGAAGGATTTCACGAAAAAAAGAGACTTTACTTTGAAGTAAGCCTGCTCCAAAGGGCAAAATGGGTAGAAGAAGGGCACCCAAAACCACAGACTTTAGATCACTTCTGGAAACCAAGAGGAACCTCTGCCTAGAGAAGAGCTGAAGAGCTGAGGAAGAAGAGCTGCCCTGCCTGTGACTGTGCTTTGTGAAGCTATCCTGCAGTTGCTGCTTCTGCCTGTGTAAGAGGACAAAGACTGGACTTTGTGTGCCTTCCTGCTTGTGAAGAACTCTCCAAGGGCTTGAAACTGAACTTGCCTCCCGTTATTGAAGTCTCAGGGACAGTAAAGACTTCTCTCTGCCAGCACCTGGATCCTCTGCTGAGACGCCTACCCTGCCAAGTGGTGCCCATCCAGGTCCTAGGACCCTTAAAGAAGAAGCTGGCAGAACAAGAGTTAGAAATCCACACATTCACCACTGTGCAGTGAAAAGATCGACGCAACTCCGAGACGCGGCTAACAAATCGCATGCCGCAGGCTTTCGTGGCTGAAATCGACACTCGCCTGCTGCGTGGCTGCAAGATTGAGCTGCAAGATCGATGCACACGGCTGGAGAAACGACACACAGCATCGCTGACAGAGGCTGGTGAGATTGCAATCCGCACTGTGTGGTTTTCGAGTCATCGTGCTTCTGGATTTCCAACCCAAACATCGCTGGGCATGTAAATACGACACAAGGCCTGCCCGGACCCGAGAGTGCTGTTCTGATCGACGCATCGCTCTCCTGCAGAAAGAAACAAAGCACGCCAACCCAACCGGAGGAGAAACAACGCACGGTCTCACTCGTGAGTGATATCGACGCATCGCAAGCCCTTTTTGAAGTACACTCGCAAGTGCAGGGTTCTTTTTGACAAGGCAGGTACATTTCCATGCTAACAGCATTATCATTGTGTTTAAAATCACATGAAGACTCTTTTGGGTTTTTATTTGATAACTTGACTTGTGTATGGTGGATTTTTGTTGTTTTGGTCTTGTTTTGTTTAGAGAAATATTCTGTATTTTTCTAAATCTGTGTTGTGTTATTTTGGAGTGTTTTCATTGAGTTACTGTGTGTGTTGGTACAAATACATTACACCTAGCACTCTGAAGTGAAACCTGCCTGCTCGTGCCATGCTACCAATGGGGTGAGTAGGGGATAGCTGAGGGTGATTCTCTTTTACCCCTGTCTAGAGTGAGGGTCCTTGCTTGGACAGGGGGTAACCTGACTGCCAACCAAAGACCCTATTTCTAACATTGGTGATCAATGGTTGGGATTGGACTTGTATTTGTACTTGACATAGAGTGATTAAGTGTACACTACTGTTTTGACTTCAGACCACTACGTGGCCACATACTACTTGTCTTGTGATTTTTGCTTTTCTCTTTGGGACCTTTTTGTTCTACTTCTTGCTGATCCCTTGATTGACTTTTTTTTTTAAACTTCATTTGGGAACTTGCTTTTGTACCTTTGGAACTTTGCACTTTTTTAACTCTTCTTCATGTCTCAATCTGGCGATGCATCAGCTGGAGCTGCTTTTCACATAGAGAAATTGGAGAGCTATACAGTGGCTCAGTTGAAGTAGTTGTACAAAGATTTTGCCTGTCTCATTAAGAGCGCATCTAAGAAGGAGGAGCTGCAAAAGGCACTGAGGGCCTGGGTGACAGCCAAAGTGTTGAGATGGGCCACTCACCTGAAAAGCAGGATGTTTGCAGGGGCGATGGTATGCTCCCGACCTTCAGGAACATGTCTCAGCACTTCCTGGTGGACACAGAAACCTCAGCAGGTGTCCCAAAAAGAAAGGGGGATTGGAAGAGAAAGAGACAAAACACTGCCACGTCTTACCGGTCCAGCCAGGCACCCTGTCTCTTCGGAGGTGCAGGTCGTTGTTGACAGAGTGATAGTAGAGTCAGTGCATTCAACTTCCTTGAAGCTGAATCTCTCTTTCTGATATGGGCACGGGAGCGGCAGAAGAACACCGGGATGCTCCAGCACTTTTCTTGGATAATAATAACTGTTGCCACAATTACTAACACTGCATTACCAGAAACCCAAATTGAGTACCATAACAATAAGTACTGCAACACTAGGGCTGGCTGCACAGAGATTCACTGTTGCACACAACAATTAGAACTGTGGTTGCACTTATCATGCACAAGAAAGAGAAACAAGGGCATTAATTATATAATGTATAACTTTCCTGCATGCATCAGGTTAAACTAAAAGAAACAAAAACAATCCAAGAAATACCAATGTCCACTCTGGGTTTAAACAGTTAGGATGGCACAGTTTGGTTTGGTTTTACTGTGTGTGAAAAACCCTTCGAAAGCAAATTCCTCAAACCTGAAACACAGGCATGAATGACACAATTTAAATCCAAGAGTTATGCTCTTAGAAAAAGAAAAGTCACATAAATGTTCTTTTAAAATTACACTGTCACTTTTTGTAGTACTTGAGCTCAAGCAGATTTCCTGAAGCACATTTAGGCAAGTAACCACAATAATAATGTAGAATGTTCAGAAATGCATTTGCCTCTTCAAGATAAGCACTCTGCCAAAATACAAGGTCTGAAATACACCAGCTGTTGTAGGAAAGCGCGGCACTCAAAGAACAAACTCCCTGGAGAATACTAGTCACTTAGCTGCAGTCTTTTCCGGAGTGCTGGAGGAATGCCTGGTGAAGCTGGTACAGGAACGAAGAAAATAATTGCCTCAAAAGTCCTGAATACAAGGATGACAGCAGGTGCTGGACTGCGAAACCTGATGCTGAGATCAGGAGGCAAAACAAAGCCAAGCAGGGAGGCATGCTTCACTCTGCTATTTATAGCCAATCAGGAAAGCAGTTGAGTTTCCAAATGTGGATGAGTCACCACACCCAATTAGAAGCACATGTCTACACCACACCCAATTAGAAGCACATGTCTACACATGCTCACATTAGCAAACAAGCATTGGTAAAACAAGCATTGATAAAACCAATTGTGTAACACAGCACATTATGTTTACTTAGAAACAAGAAGGTTTAACCAAGAACAGAGATATAATTTAATCCTAATCCCTGGGGATGCTGACAGATAACGCAGGAGTCACCTTTGGGATTTCTGACACAAAGAATCTGAGGGGCACACAGAGAAGGAGCAGGAAGGGATGGAAGGGGTGCAAGTCACTCACAATGATGTGGTGGGTGGGCCTGTTATGTCCAGGGAGAGAGTCTCCAGGGCTGGTAGCAGTGTGTCCTCCAAGGGTCTGACATCTGAAGAGTTACAGGATAGACAGACAGAGAGAGAATAGCAATTGGAGATGAAGAAGCTCAGTCTAGAGATCGAAGAGAGAAGGATTGCCATTGAGGAAAGGAAGATACTGCTGGCTCACGAGCTTAGCTTATAGGAGTTAGATCAGAGGAGCTAGTCTAGTAGAGATGGTGGCAGCAACAGCACAGTGCAGCCTGAGAAAAGGGTGCACATTACTAAATACCTTGTGAAGGATTACAAGAGGGAGGATGACATATACTTGTGGTTCAAAGGTTATGAGTCTGCTCTCCACATTAATCTGGTCCTTGAAGCTTATTGGGGGACGGGTCTGTGGAAACACTTTTAGGTAGAGGGGAGGGATGCACTGGCAGCCTTAGTGAATGCTCAGAATCTCACCTACACTATCATGAAGGATGCCCTACTCACAAGATGTGGTCTCACCCCTGAGCAATATAAAGACAAGTTTAGGTCATATAAGAAGAATGATTCTCAAACATGGTTAGAATGTGTTGATTCTTTTTTGCAGGTCACTGGATGGTTGGGTGAAGGGCAGTAAGGTAACAACATATGAGGGCTTTACAATTTGAGCACAAAACAACCTGCTCCGTCCAATTCCGACGCTGCTCTCATGCGAATTACCTGCATGAGAGCAGCATGTGGATTGACCGTAGGGGAGTCTGGGAGCCTCCGCCGGTTCAAGCGCACACAAACACACTCACACACATACACACCAGAAGAGCAGGCGCGGCATGCAGCGAATGACGAAAGGCAGGTAAGTTTTTTTTCTTTACTTATCCCCCATTGCCCCCCTACCTGCTGCTATTTTCAGTTACTTCAATGTGCCCCAAAACATTAGCAAATCGGGCCCAGAGTGCTTTCACTCAGTCAGGTCTCCACTGCCTCCTGCTTTCTCTCGAGCTCCCTTCCTCACAATGCTGAAGAAATAAGGTTCTTTTATGAACTTGTCACAGCCAACTTCAGGATTATACATTTGCTTTAACTATATAGGCCCATATTTATACTATTTTAGCGGCGCAAACTTACAAAATACAATTGTATTTTGCAAGTTTGCACCGTTTCTGCTTCAAAAAATGATGCAAATGTGGCGCTAAAAAAGTATAAATATGGGCCATAGACTTTCAAGCACAAAGATTTCAAGTATCTCCCAGTTACGCCAAGAAATATTTAACCAAATGTTTTCATTCAAATCCAGGACTTTGAACTCCTGTTCATACTGACGTGTGAGCTGCTGTCTTTCACTTTGTCAATATTGTTTCGTAAATAAACATTTTGGGTGAAAACTCGGTTCAAGCAGTCCTTTGTGCAAACATTAAAACTATGTTACAGAGTTTTATCTAACTAAGTAAAAAAGAACATGAACGTGGGTGTTGCAATAATGGCTGAACCTTTAAAACATTGTGGTAATTATTTGCAAAAAAATCTGTTCATGGAAATTGCATCTGCACTTTGATATAGTAATAGGTAAGCTGATCTGAAATTCATTTACTTGTTCAGTCTTTTCCTCGATGTCATTCCCTTATACATCACCAGAAGAACAAACTTTGATCTGGAGTAAATCATTCTCCTTGCAGGACAGTGTTGCATAAACCACTCTCACTTTGCATCAGGAAGTGAAACAATCAAAACAACTGAAATATATGCTGTATTTCTTTTTTCATGGATGTTGTTGAGCTTATGGATGTTGTACGGCCTATGCCCTAGGCTCATTGGCAGTACTGAAGCGATACCGATGCGTTCCAGTAGATAACCTGTGAGGATGATTAAAAAAAGTTTCTATTGGTTTAAAGATGATGCTAAACGTTTTAGGGAAGCCCTTCCAAAAGCGAGCAACTTGAGTTTTCAGTCCCGAATCACGGGAGACATTGATCAATGTGACTGTACACTTTTCCTGACTAGGTTTGAACTAGTGGGGGAACAGTTCGCGAGGCTCGTAGATTAAGAACAAGGCATAGTGGATTATGCTTTAATGCCCTCGCGCCGTCAACTATAGCAGGGCACAAGGGCAGGGCCACTGTTGTGCTTTTTCTTTAAATGCATTATGAATAAACTGTAGCAAAGCTTTGGGAGACCCAACTAGAGTGCCCTGCAATCAGTGGCGTAGTAAAAGTGCCGTGGGCCAAAAACAAAGGCACCCCTCCTCCCCCAACCATTACCTGGTTTCATAGAAAATAAACATCTATAGTTGGTTGCAGTGGGCATCTCACTACCCTAAGCCCTCAGTACCATTGCACCTGCCGTAGCCTGAGAGCTACGCCCAATCTGCACTAGACAAGCTGAGAGGTAAGAACACGTTGACTTCCGAGTCTGTGTCACTGAATCTGAGTGCAGCTTGCCAAAGGGAGGGTAGGGGACAGAAACAGTGCTCCTTCTGGGCAGCATGGGGGTTGGGAACAGCTGATTTTGATGCTGATGCTCAACCCATTGCAGTGTTTTAAAGCGCTCGTTCCCTTATACACTTACGGCCCCTTCTCGCAAAACACAAAACAAAGCAGTGACGTGTGGCAGCTGGTCCTTTTCTCCTCTGCCCTCTGTCTTGAAACCACTTTTCTACCGTTATGGATGCATTGGTACAGCTTGCCTGTATACCCACAATCAAAGAAACAAGGACAGTCTGAAAGGAGCAAGTAAATAGTGGAAGAGAGCAGACCCTGGACTGGGCCCATGGAGGTCCCATTCCTATATGCAGGGCCACCAGAGTTACACTTCAGAGAAGCACAACATTATGTAGCAGGGTTGACTAAATCATGTAGTAAGAAAAGGCAAGTTTTGTAGTGTAATGCGGCAAATTGTGTGACTTTGTCACTGCATTACTTTGACTTTTTTACACGTTAACAGTTACTAGGCTAAGGTTCCACCTCATTAGTAACAATTTAATACTGAAATACAGCACTAAGTAATTGAAAGGTGACCAGTCTACTTTTGTGAAAGTCCTTCCACTGAGCAGATGTGTTGCATTATTTTTAGTAAGTATTTTCCATTTGAGGTACAAACTTGTTTCGTAAAATCTGCACACTATGCAACAGAAGGTGAATAATGTAGCAAATTCAGCAAACCCATAATTACATAACAAACACTGCAGCCACAGATTTGCATAATTTAAGTGGCCCGGCCTATATGGGAGTTCATATGGCACAGTCTGGCAGTGAAATAATGTGCAGTCATTAATTTAGTGCCAAACTGGGACACATCAGCGCTCTTGGCTGCCTTTGACACTGTGTCTTGCAAGATTCTTCTGGCTCATCTAGAGGCAATAGGAGTGAGAGGTCAGGCATGGTGCTGGCTAACGTCCATTTTGGAGGATAGACATGAGGCTGTCCACTTTACTCTTTTCCTCTCCTCCAAGCAGCATAGTGTCCCTCAAGGCTCGGCCCTAAGTCCATCACTGTTTAACATCTATATGGTCCCAATGGCAGGACTAGTAGACGCATGGGAGTGCAAGGTTGTCTCCTACCAGATGACTCCGAGCTGATACTTCCCTTTAATCAGCTAGACGGACTGATGACTGCAAAATTCCAGGACCGCCTCAATTAATTAGCAGACTGAATGAGGAATGGTTGTCTCCAACTTAATGGGAAGAAATCGGAGACACTATTCTTTGGGAACTCCATCCCCCAGGACTTACAGAACTGGGGGCCTTCACAACTGGGTAAGCCCCCCAACCTCACTGACACTAGTAAGGTACTTGGGAGTTATATTTGACCAATGTCTTATCTTTGAACCACAGATTCAGGCAGTAGTAAGCACAAGCTCAGCATGATGAAATCATTAAGATCTTTCATACAATGCCGCCCGAAAGACTCCAGGAAGACCCCTGTGTATGCTCTGGTTACCTCCAGGTTGGATTATTCCAACACACCTTTCTGCTGGTCATTCTTAGTTTTAGAAAAGCAGATCAGCAGAAAGAAAAGCCAGTTCTGTTTCCGTTGTCTAGCCTGCAGCTGTTAATGTGCTCTATGACCTGCCTTGTGCTCTATGACCTGCCTTTTACGATGTAACAACTCGGCAGTAATAACGTTTTACAGTTGAGCAGCTACATGACTTCTTTATTACAGATGACTAGACACATTGCAACTGAACTTTAATAGGTGAATTAGCGACATCCTTTTGCACAGGGATGGCATACTCTCATGTAGTGTAATAAAATATGCTCAGTTGTGGAAGGAATTGCTGGACTTACTCTTTATTCACATAAAGTCCATGGCAGACTGTGTCCAACGTGATACGAGGTGCGGAGTATTTAGGAACGTAGTATAGCTATAAGGAATCCCTCATTAGATACAGTTACCTTTTTTGTTTTCCTGGGGCTAGCTTTGCGGCCGACTCCAAATGGGCGAATCAGGACAAGAAGACCATAACGTCGAGCTGTCATAGATGTGGAAAAGTTTTCCATATAGGTCCCTCATATGGAAGACATAGGGGCATTCCTTTAATCAGTTAAATCCTCTCTGCAAAGGCAGTTGCTGCTTCATCTATTGGGCACAGGTTCTGGCAATGTAAACTGCGGCAGACTTCAAGTCTAAACAGCACACTTCGTAAACAGCTCGTGAGTGAGAGGCCAAGTCAGTGCATGTTCACATATATGCATTCAAGTCTTGACGGAAAGCCATCCGGCCTAAATAAAGGAGCGCATTCCTAACTGTACTCCCTGCAATCCACAAAGAAGTTCCACCTAAAAACGGTGAGCGTGTGCAAAACAGAACTTGAAGGACTGGTTGGCAGAGGTTTATAAGCTGACGTATAATGTATTGTTTTAAAGAAACATGGGCTGTAAATTGCATTTAAAAAGAGCTATATCATACCTACTCAACATAAAACTGATTTGGGTAGCAGATGTTTATTATTACCCGACTCACTCTTTTTCTTAACCTCTGAAGGATAAAAGACTGAGCAGATCCAAGAGGATTCAAACCTATGATCATTCTATTAAAACCAGCTTTCTGGAGGTCATAGCTGGCTTATTTCCTCCAGCCTAAATGCTCATAATTACTGCAAAATTACTGGTAATTATGCGTAATAACATGAGAATTGTAATTCAGCATTTAGTGATATTTTCTTAGGGGGAAATGCACCCTTGTGTCCAAAATGGGCCAGAGGATGCATTTTGCATTAAGAATATATTACTACATGCTAGGGGAAACGAGCAGCACTAGCCAGCAGCTGCTTGCTCTGTTTTTGTTCATCGTTCCTGTGCGCCAGCGGTAGGATTGTTTTCCCCAAATTACCCTTTATAACCCAAACTGGCATAATCACATTATTTCTGTATTTTTTCATCGCAAAATTAATGCATGATTACAGATGTTACTCTAATTACTTAGGCGTAATTAAACCGTTGGACGCTACTATGGGTGGACAATAGTATCAATGAAAATTTGCCTTATGAGTGAAACAAAATGTAAATTGATGGCCTCTATATTCATTTCCCATGATCGGGAGGAACTTAACTTCTGTGATGTCTACAATAAAGTGACAGAGCCTAATGGTGGTTCGCAGGTAACACTATAAATTATGCCCAATCAATGATTAATCAACATCGTTTTTACGGCCTCATTTAGTAGACAGGAAGCAACAATATGACCACCTTAAGTGAGTGCGTTTAATAAGTGATGGTTTAAGGGATTCATGGACTTCTAAGAAAAGGTATGCTTACAGATTAAGCCAGGGTGTTAGGGTCCTTGGCCTCTATTCGTAAGAGGCACCAAAATTAACAGAGTAAGCAATAAAATGGAAAGCCTGACAACAACAAGCAGTAGCCCAGTCAATAGGACTAGCTGAAATTGTGATTTACAAACCAGACCCATTCATTGGCTTTGCCAGTGTCTGTCAGAAGCAGGGATCGGCCAGGCACACTGAACTACAGGAGTGGCCCGGTGGCAGGGTCACAGCAGAGCCACCAGGAATGCTGGCAGAATGTAGCGCCAATTTGCGGATGAAAAGAGCCACAGTATCAAGGAAGAGAAACCATTGGAATGTTCAGTGTGTGAGCCGTGTCCCAGGAGGCGGGGACGCTGGGCACGCTCACTCTCTGAGAAGTATCCCGGCAGCAGGGGAAAGGGATGCAATTCTAGCGTTCAGTATTTTATGGCATACTTTGATGTAGTACACAAGGCAGTCTTATATTTTGTTTTTATTACTGTATTAGGTTTTTGTATTCGTAGGTGTCTGGTTGAGTGTAAGCAATGCACTGCCTGCCTGCAATGAAAAGGTCGGCCTCCTCAGTATCAGACTCCCACTGGACCATTCCCCCAAAAACACCTCAAACATCTATGATGCAGGAACGAAAAAATGATTGCTTTATGAACAACTGTAAAAATGGTTTCTTATGCATCCCAATGGAGGCAGAAAGATACACCCAAACATAAAGACTGTGAAATTAAAATGCAGCTTTGGGCTGATCGCTGAACGAAACTGAGCCAAAGAAGTTGATAGCTACGGGAGGCTCACCAAAGGCTTTTATATTTGGATATTTTTGGCAAAAAAGTCTTGTCTTACACCGAACCTAAAATCAATGGCGGCTGGTGAGCTTTGAAAGTGATGTGGTGTAATATCAGCCATGATGTTACCCATTTTTATCAAAGTTTGCCTCACTCTTACTCACTGCATTTCACATTTACTCTCTTTTCTCTCATACACTCTATCTCACATTCTCTTGCTTGCTCAGTCTCACTTGTACACACTTACACTCACTGTTACTTATACACAAACATACTCACACTCACTGGTTCTCATTCTCACTTACAAACACAATTATACACCCTCACTCACTCTCGCTCACTCGCTCTAGGCCCTGGTGTAATTGTACTAGTTTCACCATTGACATCTACACTCCTGGCTCACTCACACTTCCTCTCCAAACCTCCAAGCAATCACTCATCCTAACACACTCACACTCATTCACTAATTTCCTCATATTCACTTTCACTTATTCATACTCTCAAACTCAGATTCTCAATTGCTTTCATTGGCACTCTCAAGCACACATAAGTTTACTCAATCCCATTAACTCTCAGTCACTCCCAAACACACTTACAAACAGATACACAGATCCATAGAGAAATATATATTTTTTATTTACTTTGCTTACTCAGCTGGCCATTCGCAGAGCAGGAATCTGGCCCTGGGCAGTGGAACCAGCAAGCCCAGTGCTGTAACAAAGGCCACCACAGCCCCTGCCCTGCGGGGGGCCCGAGCTCCAGAGGGCCCCCTCAGCATAGTACACTGTGCACAGGTGGCAGGTGCCTGACTGGGTCCAGGGTGGAGGGGTCCTCCTAGAGGTACTCTGCAGGGGGGGGGGGGCTTAAATTTAGTTACACCACTAAACAAGTCTTGATTCCCAATTAGTAGCCTGGGGGAGCACCAAGGGCAGGATTGAAAAGGGGGAGACCCACTTCAGTCTCTCACGCAGCTGTTTGCTAGGCCTGGAAAGACAGCCCTGTATGAATCTGGAATAATGCTGGGGATCCTACCTCTACTGCTCCGAGTGGCTTTTCATTGGCTTTAGGAATTCACTAATATGTGCCCTGACACCCACATTTTAGTAGAAATACTGTGCTGCCTGAGGCATATAGAGTATGTCTGCTAAATAAAATGGACTGTGTCTGTGGAAGCGGGCCATAGTTGATCTATGTCCCTCAGAGATGTGCAGTCCATACAACAGCTCAACATCTATCTCAAACTGAACCACCTTCTTGAAACCTCACAATCAGGATTCCAGGCCAACCAGAGGATGGAGACTGCACTGATCACTGCCAGTGGCAACATCAGGACCCTCCTCGACTGAGGAGAGTCAGCACCTCAGATTCTTCTGGACCTCTACGCAGCGATTGATATGGTCTCCCACCATACTCTCTTCAACAGACTCCACAACACAGGCATTCAACAAAACAACCTTAACTGAGTCTCCTCTTTCCTCTGAGGCCACACACAGAGCATCCAAGTTTCTTTCTTCACTTCTACACCCAAGAACATCACCTGCAGTGTACCCCTATGATCTTCCCTCAGCCCAATATCTGTGCAACATCTACATGACCCCCCCACGCAGACATCATCAGATCCTATGGATTCAATATAGTCTCCTACTCTGATGACACTCAAATAATCCTCTCGCTCACCGAAGACCCCCACAATACCAAAGCCAAGATCTGCAGCACCATGACCAATGTAGCAATATGGCTGAAAAATAGCTGCCTCAAACTATGCATCGACAAAACAGAAGCTGATCTTCAGAAGAACACCTCCATATGGGACATCAGCTGGGGCCAGGAGAACTCGGTCCAACCTCCCCAAGTGCTCAATCATCACCCCACACCTCAGTGATCTCCATTGGCTCCCTGTCCAGAAGAGATGCTAATTCAAAATCCTCACACTTGCATACAAGGCTCTCCACAACCTATGGCTGTCCTACATAAAACCATTGACTGAGCTTCTACGTCCCAGCAAGATAACTACCCTCCACCTCACTAAACCTCACACACACACCCTGCATCCAATGCAGCTGCAGCAGAGGCCGCTGCTTCTCCTACAGAGCAGCCAAGTCCTGGCATAGCCTGCCCCTCCAACTCCGAACCACTCCCGCCCTGGATGACTTTAGAAGAAAACTCAAGATGTGGCTTTTCAACGGAGACACAATACCCTCAGCACCCACATACCCTTAGGGTTGATGGTGGTGTACTTTACAAATGCTAGGATTGATTGATTGACTGTTTTACTTTGAAACAACATTCTGTAGCTGGGTCCTGCTTCAGCCCCCTCCTTCTCACCCAGTTATCAGGAGCCGTGAAATGAGGGAGAGAGGGCTGACTTGTGCAGTAGCAATGTTCAGGAAAAAAGAAAACTCATGTTTTCCATGATCACTGTTAAATTGAAAAATGTACAGGGACATGGACATCATTTAGAGGTCACCATGGGTTGCAGCTGCGGCCTCTGGCTTGCTTCTGGAGACCCCTGACACTGCATTTGGGACCCCTGGACTCAGAGGTAGCTAACTCATGGGCAGCTCCTCCTTATGGACATCAGTTGGGGCTCAAATTTCCTTATATTTTTGTCAAAGTTTTGTATTACACTAATAGTGAATAACAATATACATTACACTATTATTGTAATTAAAAAATGAGCACAATTAGCTCGAATATAACCCTGCCTGGCAGCAAAGGTAAGCAAAAAATGTTTTTAAATGTATGTTGTGTGCATGCATGCAGGCGAGAATGTTTTTATGCGAGAAAGAATTTGTTTATGTGTGATTGTGTGCACATGTGTAAGCATGTGGGTGAACGTAAAGTTCAAATGGCATGTGATGTCGCTTTTGCACCCCCTGGGCTTTTGTTGAATTGACGTTCATGCACAGAGGCCTCACAGGAGGCTAGAAGTCTATGCTCTGAAGCCCATGATAAGGAACCGCTGCTGATTAAACAATAAAACTAAGACCATGTAAAGTATTTTGTCAGAAGTACTGTAATAAACCACCCAGACAAATACATAAGTGTCTAACTAGGACAAAGACTGTTGAAACACTACGCCTGATGCTGAAAGCATTCCCGATCACTGTATTTCTCAGTCCAACCTCACAAATCTCTATATTCAAGACAATAAAACAGACCTGTGTCAGGTCAGGTAAGACTGTAAATATACACATTTAAATTTATTTTACGAGCTCTCGGAGTGCAAAATGTTCTGGTTTATCCAACTACAGTGGAAAAACAACAAAGTGACTAATGCCTGAAACAGTGACCAATACACAAATGCATTGAAGCTAGTAATTATGGAAGCATGTGGGACAAAACAATGAAAGCACTTCTTATTAGGTGAAGAGATGGCTTCATAGTTGAAGATACCCGCATTTGTACAATAAAAATACAGTGACAGAAACCTGCTTCTTCCTTTTTACAAGCCAGAACAATTCATCATATGTAATCACGTTTAATGACTGAGCAGAGTTCTTTATCACTGGTTAGCAGGGGCAAAGTGCACCGAGTTCTCTATCCAGCAAACATAGGGCTCTACAAAAAGGCAAAACACTCTGGGGTGACCCTTCAGAAAGGGCACATTCCCAGGAGCCAACCTATCAAAGGCTGAGAGAGACAATTATTTCTAACCCCTTATGTTATTGGAATCACACATTCATGTTTTATTGAAGGCTGACAATATGGTTGTCATGGACTTAACAATTCTTTGGCTCCAAGGTAAAGAGAAGATCTTATCTAAATTCTACATAAAAAAGTAGCTATCAATAGAGTTAAGCTGAAATACTGTTATTTTAAACGTCTTCAAATGTAATGTCGACTCCACAGAATATGTCATTTGAAGTATGATCTAAAAGGAATATCTTGGATTCAAAATTGACAGTAGTTTAGATTTGGTCAGACAAACCCTTATAGCGAGCTTATTGGGTGCTTCATCCAAATTTAATTTTGAATACGGCGCTCTAAGAATAAGAACACTGACTAGAGTCAGCATAAATATCTTGAAATCTAAATTAACAGTAATGTTCTTATTTTGATTTGGTCAGCTGTAACCATTTAGTGAGCTTTATTGTGATTTACCCAAATTTAAATTGGTATATCCTGGTCTCTGAATATTCAAGCTGGCTAGAGTCTTCTATGGAAAAGTAAGGCCATAGCCCTTCTTTGTTGCGGTTTATCAACAATTAAAAAATATATAATTATCATACGTGGAAAGCAATTTTTTTTAGTGAATCTTTTACTCTCCCAGATGCAATGTACAGCTAATACAAGGCCACAGCTCTCTCAGCAAGGCCTTTGCTTTCTCCACACTGGGAATTAGACCTGGCATCCTTGGGGTAGTCTTACCCCAAGCTTTATGCCTTTCAACGTCTGTTTTCTTTGCTGTATCTTTGTGTTGGCCTTAGGTCTCTGAGCACTTTATTACTGCTAACCAGTGCTCAAATGTGTGTGCTTCTCCCCTAAACATGATACCACTGATGTATCCACAAATGGCTTTTTTAATTTACTTATAAGCCCCTTGTAAAGTGGTAAATCATATACTCCGACCATGTAAATTAAAAGCCACTAGTGGTCATGCAGCGCTAATTGCGCCACCCAGTTAAGTAGCCCGTTAAACATGTCTCAGGCCTGCCACTGCAGAGCCTATTTATGCAGTTTTACTACCACCTCGACTTGCCATTCATAACCTCTTGCCAAGCCAGCCTTAAACTCTTCATATAAGTCACCCAAAGGTAGGCTCTGAGTAGCCCGATGGGTAGGATGTCATGTAAGTAAAAGGCAGGACATGTATGTTTAGGTTTTACATGTTCTGTTTGTGAAAAACTCCCAAAGTCATTTTCACTACTGTGAAGCCTACTCCTCTGATAGGTCAGCATTGGGAAATCCTTAATTTACTTTTAAGCTGTAATTCCTGATCAGAAAAGGAGTAGTTACATCACATATGATATAATTGGAATGGTAATGACAAATCCTCTTTAAAGGTAAAGTCAGATTAAAATTACTATTTTAGAGATGGCACTTTTAGAAAGGGAGCATTTCACTTCTCTTACTGCTCTCTGTGTCTTGCAGTGTGTCCCTAACACATGTCTGGGGTAAGTGAAAGCTACACTTTGTGAATCACATATAGACAGCCACAACCACAGGAAGGGTGGGTGTTACAAAGTAAGCATCTGTATTCCTCTGCATTCTGACGGACCTTCCTCGGCTAGAAAGGTGGAGGGGAGATAACACACTTCAATAGAGCAGTGCCTGTCCCCACAGAAAGAGCTGATTACCCCCTACTGGCTGGAGCCAGGGATGTTATAAAAGGGTGACATGGGTATTTCAAGCACCTTCTTTGCAGTGACTCCCACTTCAAAGACACTTTTTGGAATAAGTACTGGGGTTCTGAACCAAGCAAATCAGTACACTTCTGGACTTGAGAAGAACTCTGCTGGAGTAAAGACAGCTGTGCTGTAGGGATTGCCACTTTCCCTGGATAGACTGTTCCAAGGAACTGCTTTTCTGCTTTACTGAGATGCCCTGCTTCCTGCTGATCTGTGGACTGGACCATCCTACTGAATCCAGAGTGACTCCAAGGACTTCCTGGCTTGCTCTTCAGTATCACAGACGTCAAAGACTGCCTGCAATTCTCAAACTGCCATCTGTGAATCCTTCCTCTCCAGTCCTGGGCCTCAAAAGTGGGCTCTGCAGCTGATTTCTGTAAAAACCTATGCATTGCCTCGAGTGCAGGAGAAATTCCACTGCATCACTCCTTTGATGCCGATGCAGAGGAAGTTCGACAACAAAGGATTCATAGCCTACACAGCCTGACGACGATGCTCAGTGCCGCTCAACGTCGATGCATGGAATTAGTTTCAGTGGAGCCTGATGTTGACACAGTGACCCTGTGTGGAAAATACCACCTCACCAAGACCTAGATATTGAATCTTTGCTCCATCAAAGGTATTGTTTCAGCAGAACCGGCAAGGTTTCTATAGCCGGCCTACTCCCCATCGCAGTTGGCCTGAACTTTGGATTTGCATTAGTCCCTCACGACCTCAGGTAATATTTTGACTGCAAGTGACTTCTAAGCACTATTTGACATTTAGGCCCTCATTTCCACCTCAGCGGTAAAAAACTCCTACCGCCGCGGCGACGGCCGCCAAAAGACTGTCGCCGTGGCTACCAGCTGTTCGCCGTATTATGACCACAGCCAGATTTCCACCAGAAGTATGGCAGAAATCTGGCTGTAACCATGCCGGCGGATGGCGGTAAGGTGGTGCTGCTGCCAGCAGTAGCACCACCCCAGTAGACCACCGCAGACCGTATCATGATCCATGATATGGCCTTGAGGTGTTCTGCTGGTGGAAGCTCCTGATGGCAGCAGTGCCCCGTCCCATCTCCTGCCCGAGGACCCCCTCACAACATGTAAGTTGGGTGCTCTGACAGGGGAAGGGAGTGGGGGGTGTCATGTGTGTGGGGGTATGTGTGTATGTCTGTGCATGCGTGAATGCGGGTGTGTGTTGCGCTTTGTATGTGTGTGCATATATGGATGTGTGAGTGGGTGTATGTTGTGTTGTGTGAATGCATGTGTGCCTGTATGTATGCAAGTGTGTGTGGATGTGTGTGTTAATGGAAGTCTGCATGTGTGGATGAATGTGGGAATGAGTGTGTGAATGCGTGTGTGCATGAAGGTGCGTGAATGAAGGTGGGGTTCTAGACAGGGAGAGGGATGGGGGAAAACCTGGGGAGGGGGACAGGGGTGGGGAAGACCCCTATCAGTGATAGGGAAGGAATTCCCTGTCACTGATAGTGGCTACCACCATGGTTTTCGTGGCAGTAAGGTTGCCACGAAAACCATGGCGGTCAGTGGGTTAATAATCCCACAGGCAGGCTAGTGACTGAAGTCTCCAGCCCTGCGGTCGTTACCGCCATGGCAGGCGGTGTGGTACATTGGCAGTTTGGCTTGAGCATATGAGAGGTGTGATATAGTCAGGTTACCCAACCTTGGAAAGCGTGAGTTGGTCGCATCTAGTTTTGAGGACAGTCCACCATAAAAAGGTTAAAGAGGTGCGGGGCCAGGACGCATCCTTGTTTTAAGCCAATATTTGTTGGTATCGTCCTTGAAATGTTCGATCCATCTGCTACCTTGATCTGCCCCCAAGTCTTATCGTATAACATTTTGATGCTCCTTAGCATCCGTTTTTTGCAAACCCCAGTTTCTGCCGAAGTATTGCTCTGTCTACCCGATCAAAGGCGCTTTTGAAGTCCACAAAGCATAAGTGTAACTTTTTCTTAATGCGCTTTTTCGGGAATGTCACTTAGCGCAAGGATATTAATCACTCTGCCATAACCCTTACGGAAACCGGTTTGATTTAGAGGGACAAGGTTATTTAGATTAGATCAGTTGAGCAGGTCGTCCAAAATTAGGGTGGCAAAGTATTTGGCCTCACTATCAATTAAAGCAATCAATCTGTAGTTAATATGATTTGATCTGTCACCTCCTTTGAATATCAGATTAATGATGAATCCTTTCCAACTGTCTGGGATGATTGCATTACGCTCAGCTTCAGTGTAAAGAATTGACAGTGAGGTTGACCAGAACTCAGGGTCAGCCTTAAATGTTGCCTGTGGAAGGCCGGTGGGGTCGGGCTCCCCATCCCTACGGCCCCTCCTGATTACTTGGGAGACTGCATTGGCATTGTATCCAGCATCAATCGTACAGAAAACTTTAGGGCTTGCTAACTCCTTCAGATGTAAGTTTGCTTCAGATGGTTTAAAAAAGATGTTGGCCAGGTAGTCCACCAATTTGTTCTCAGAAATTGATGAACAATTTATTACTCTTGAACGCTGGTCAATGCTGTTGACTGTTGCCCAAAAGGCCCTGAAATTCCCCCTTCTTGAGTTATAGAGTAATTTAAGCCAGAAGTTGTCCTCCCGCTTAATGCATTCACACCATACCTGATTTTTATAATGCTTTCGAAGAGCCTTTATTTTGGCACATGAGGATTCTGTAAATGGTCTATCTTTAATTACTCTGAGCTTACGTCTCAGTTCCTTTCTTAATTTTAGAATTTTCACTGATAACGTCTTCTGATTGTAAGTTGTGATCGACGCCTGGCAGTGCCGAGCGAGGATACTGAGAGTAAAAAGGCAGCCCACACTTCCACCACTGGCGATTCCTGACACGTTGCCGACTGAAACAGAGTTTCTATATTTTCACACAGCCGTCGTAATGAGGACTCAGATCCAGTCAGGCGATTTATGTTTATGGATGCTATACTTCCTAATTCAACCGCATCTGGGAGAAAATGTGCGGCATTCAAGTCCAGTTCTATATTTTGATATTAATGGGCGCTGTGGAGAGTAGTTTTAATTTTGAACTTACTCACATGAGGTAGCAAGCAGAGACACACAGTTGTGTAGTCTATTATGGTCGCGGACTGCGGTAATGAGTATCACTTGGCAGCATGTCATCCTTCGTCCTGCCATTTAAAACCCTCATACTCAAATGCTCTAATGCCTCTACCAGTTGCTTAACCATTGCATCCGCTCTCTTCCGTGTAGGTGGGAGTTGAGGCAGCCCTGCCCATATAGCATTTTCATCTGCCAGTTGCTCATCGGGTTCAGGAGTATGAATTAAGTTGGCGTTGAAATCGCCCGTCACTAAAATGTCCTTTGTTGGGTGAGAACATCTTATCTCCTCTGCTTTATGCGATAGTTTCTCAAAAAGGAGGGTTTTCCAGTGTCTCTGCGGGTGAGCATAAACATTAAAATGTATTAACAGAGTGTGACGATTGTTGCTGAAATTAATTTTGACAGCCTGAAAATAAATTTTTGAGCATGCCTGCTGCTCTGTTGTAGCAGTAGGTGGCTAGACCTCCGCTTGGTCTGCCCGCTTTGTTTGGTTTTTCAGCACTAACATGGTATAATAAGTAGCCTCCTAGATGGACCGGATCTACTAGCTAAGTTTCTTGCAGTACAATTATAGAATAGTTGCATCTGGTTATTGCTGAGAATCCGTCAGTGATAATAGTTTCCGCTCCAGCGATGTTCAAAGACATGATGGTGACAGACGACTCCTGATCCGTATGTTCTGTATTGTAAATAATAGGTCAAGTGCTCCTTACTGGGTTTAGAATACTACCCATCCACCTCCGTTCATTCTGAACACCATTCTGTGGCAATGGCATTTGGCTTTGTGCAGTTGGGAGGTCATTGGAAGTTTTGTGGTTACGTTTCCCCCTACTATATTGCCACTGCTCTGACTCTCTTGAGTTTGACCCCCATGCAAATTCATGGGCCTTTGGATCCAATTGATGATTTTCCCTAGGTCTTACCAGCAGGGGGAGAGGATATTGTAATCTAGATGGTTCTGACAACAGAATGCCCCAGGCTTCAAATTGTTTTTTTACGGCCATAATTGTTGTGACTTTTTCCCTTGTTCTCCAAGTTGTAGATGTTTGCTCTGACCCGTTTGGAGAAATACTGGAGGGGAATTTCACCGACATTAGATCTACAGATTCGATCCACTGAGTTGATGGCAACTCAGCCAGGAGGCTCAAGATGTTGCCTCTATGCAAGCTGTCTGGATGGACCCGTGATGTGTATTGTGGAGTTAGAATGATCTGCCTTGGTTCCCCGTGGTTCTCAGTTCAATGGGCGTACTGGGTTTGGTGGGGATGATCCGTAATTCCATGTAGCATTGGCTTTCTTGGCTGATCAACGTGCCACTGTTTGCTATTTGGGTCCACTGCTGATGTGATCACTTGTCTAATTGAGAAAATCTTATTTTGAGCTTCGGTTGCAAGAGTTTGTAAGTTTTGAAATATAACTTTTGTAGTTGTTAGCCCATGTTCATTAACAATTGATACCACCCTAGAGGGATGGTTATGACTTATATTTGTTTCTGAGGTAGTTTCCCTATCAGAGGTGTCAATACTGGATTGTATACTGTAAACTGAGGGGGGTGGTTTGCTGAAGTGGGTAATAGGCTGTGCTTGAATCTCATCATTATTACTCCATGACTGTGATTTTGGTCTCGACTGGGTACCCAATGTGATGGCTGGGCAATTTGAATTGTGTTGTAAGGCACCACCTTGCGTGGGTGACTTTGAATGCACCGACTGCTTCTTGTTCCCATGTATCAAATAGGTATCCCATGCCACTTTCTGTGAGACATCTTTTGGGCTTCGCGTTGCTGCCACTGGAGTCCCCGGAAGGTCCTCCACAGGAGGATGTGCAACTGATTGAACCACAGATTTTTCACTGCCCATGCGTGCTAACATTTTTTCTGATTCTAACATTGCGCAACCCTGGAATGAAACCGTGGAAAACAACTTAGACTGAAGTTGTTCACTCGGCCGGTGCATTTTATGCTCTGCCGATGGTGGTAAGGTGGCAGGCTGGATACTGTCAGTGGTTAGCTGAACTGAACTATTGGGTGTCTCCACCCTTGTAACTTTCACGTCATTTGGAGCCTGGATATTTCTCAGAGATCTGAGTTTCTGGTTTTGATTGTACCGAAAATACAGGGTAAAAATTGCCACTAACATCCTTGGCACATATTTTTTTCCTTGCCTTTCTAGCTCACTTTTTTTGCCTTTTTGAAAGACGTTTGGATATTGGGGCTAAGTGCTCGTTTGTGGACTCTGAGTTTATAGACACTATTATTTCAGCGGCGACTGGAGTGTCTAAGAGTGTGAAACGCTTATTTTGCACTTTTGAATCATCTTTACCACAATATGATGTACCCTGTGTGTTTACCCCCTCTTTAGCAGGACATGTTGTCACTGCTTCTGGAATCTTTTGGAGCGTGACTATGTGAGATGGATCATGCTTAGAATGATTGAGAGTGGCACTGTCGCACTTATTAGTTTTAACTCATCCCAATAACTCTGTTAAAATATTTGGTAACATGCTCAATTTGTTGATGATTGGTCCACATTCACAGAAATCATGCTGTTGGTCTGTATAGCACTTTTGATCCGATGGCCAAGTAGTCAGCAGATCTAATTTGCGATTGATATCAAATGTGAGTTGTCGTAATGTTCATTAGATCTATTTGTAAGTCCAGCTTGTCCGATTGCATATTGAGAACTGTAGTTGAAGTATGAAGAGCATTTAGAAGGGAGGCGTGTAATTGAGCGAGGTCCCCTAACTCGCAACTAGTAGATTCAACTGAAAGGGGATTTTTGAAAAGAGTTTTGCTATTTCTATTGGTGGCAGCTGGGGCAGTATTATTGGTGACAAAAGTATCCAGATTGCTAAACTCCATTGCGCCAACATCTAGTTGTAATTTGCTCAAGTCACTAGAGACTTCAATGATTGTGTTGGAAACTCTTTCCTGTTGCAGTTTGGGCGAACTTTGATTATCGTTTGCCAACAGTGACGGTTGGCTCAAGTGCTGTTCCTTAGAATTCACTAAGTTAAAGGTTTTCAAGTCCAATGTCTCAACCAGGGTTTTGTCAGTTATTATGGAGAATGACTGTAGCCAAGTGTCCTCCAATCTTCCAATGGATGCGTCAAAGCAGACGTCCAATTTCTCTTTGCCCCCCCTAGGTGTCAAGCTTTGACCATGGGATGGGGGTTGACTGTTGGTGGATTCCAGCAGTCAGATGGTCATTGTTTACCAGAGTTCGGTTGCCACAAGTAATTGGGGGCTCAGGGTTGCATGGGTTATTTGGCATGCCCTGTTGGTGGTCACCTTGAAAGGTTTTGCCCTCCGGGGCATGAACCTGAGCCATAGTCAGGGAGCTACACACCCGCAAGTTTTTGAGTGCTATTGGGCTGCTGGTGGCCCCGGGGTTGTTCTGTTGCTCATGGACTAAGCCTGCGTTAAGACCCGTGGACACTTGCTGCTCTGAGTCTTCCTAGATGGAGGGGTCCAGCACCAGAAGATGAATTGAGGTTGTCGTGGAGGTGAGACTTCTTGATGGTGCATCAAACCCCGACCGCCTTTTACCCAGTGTTTGTGGGACCAGTGGGGTTGGGAGGCCCTCAACAGTGTCAGGATTTGAGAAGAAAGCTGCAGTTGGATCTTTTAGGAATGCAACCTTATTGGTGACTCCTGACTTCTTAAGGTAGACCTGGAGAGGAATGAGCGGCGGTACCAGTAGATCAGGTGCACGGGGTACAGGACGTATGCCTTTCGTTTGAGCCCTCCTATGGGGTCTTTGAGTCCTGGTTTTTCCCACTGTTGGTGCCCTAACTCAAACTGATCTCATGATGGCTGTGGGAACCGATCTCTTGTCCCAGATTCCTTCTGGCAAATCATGGTCTCTTTGTGGCTGGTAAATTGCACTTTCTATATGCGGAGAACTGGCGGATCTTGGACTCAGAGGCAGTGGGTGAGCGGGGCACACAGGACACTCACAGGCTGCACCCAGAAAGGGCTTGCCCACTTCCGCGTGGACCTGGTGAACTCACTCTGCAGCTGTTATCTAAAACAGCTGCGCTCACCTAAGCTGGTAAACAGTTGGAGGGGCCCTTAGCACAAGGCCACCTGGTGGATTAACGGAGGGTGGAGTGAAAAGGAGGTGAACGAGTGAGCCTGATGAGTTGATTTTTCCTGTAGACGGAGGACTAGCAGTTCTTGAACTCCAGGGCAGTGGGTGAGTGGGGCACACAGGACACTCATAGGCCGCACCCAGACCTAGCTGGGCCGCTTGAGTGTGGACCTGGTGCATTCACTCTGCGGCTATTATCTAAAATAGCTATGCTCACCTTGACTGGGGGACCAGTTTGAGCCCTGGGTGCAAGGCCTCCTGTTGGGTTGACGAGGATGGAGTGGTGAGGAGGTGAACAACTGGACACCTGCTCGGGGGGGACAGGGCCGAGGGTAAAGCCTGGGTGAGGGAGGGATGTACGCTGCACGGGGGTGACGCTCGATTTAGGTAGCGGTAAGCACACAGGTGGGTGGTGCAGGAAAGACCCACGACAGGGCGGAGATCAGTGGCGGCAGTCACCAGGCAGGACCACCAGGTGGGAGGAACACGAGATGGAAAGGCACAGGGACTAGGGGTGCTGTGGGGGTGCAGGAGTGCAGATGCGCAGAAGTGCATGGGGCTCAGGGGAGTGAGGCATGTGCTGTGGAGCCACACAGCCTGTGACAAGTAGCTATGGGGCTCCGAGGCTCCGGGGCGCAGTCTGGGCACACTCAAGCACACCACCTCACAGTCCCTGCCCCCAGCACCGCCCCACACAAGCTATACCCCGCTGCACCCCGCTGACCGCCACTCCACTCACCAATCCGCTCACCTCACCGACTACTACGCGCCACCTCCACCTTTGCAAACGTCACAGGGAGCAAATACCAAGGCAGCTAATCCGGCCGGCCCCCACTGCCCCCTAACCCCTCAGCACCCTTCAGCAACTTGATGCCACAACAGCCCTACCCCCAACCACCTCCACTCACCGCAACCACCTACTCAGTGACCTCCGTAACCTCCGCAACTTCCACTTCCTCCCTCTTCCATGGATAGGGCCGCGGCGGACTGCCGCAAACGTTGGTGGTTGCTGGCTGCTTTTTTTTTTGTTTCCTCTCCACCACGGGATGCAGTTGCAGTGCAGTGGCAGGACGGGCAGGACGGGCAGGACGAGCCGGGTACTCTTGGCGCAAACTTTCACCATGCTCCCGTACTCCGCTGTCCCTTTCGCCACTCCTTCCTGCCGCTCCTCTTTTCCGCGCCGTGCTCTCAGTGGCTAGCTCCTCCTCTTCCTCCTCTTCTGGAATTCACCACACTCTTCCAGGATTCACCACACGTATCCTGCCGGGGAGAGCGGACATATGGCCGGAGACGCTGTGTTCACTATAACTCTATACTATCACCAATTTAAGCCTTTTTAAAGCCTCCCTGATCTGACATCTTTTGTTTTTCCTAAGTTCTTTTTGCCAAAGTCTCACTCTCTCTACAATGTCTGTGGTCCTGCCCAGCAAAATGAAATTAAAGTTGGTCGATCTGGAAACCTCCACAGTGTCCCAGCTCAAGGGTTTCTGCCCGGAGAGAAGGTGATCCTTAAGGAAAGTGCCAAGAAAGTAAAAAGCCTTAAGAGTTAGGGCAGCAGCCCACAGAGGGTCCTGTCATGCAGCCTGCAGGCAGCAGTGTGTCTTCCAGGGGCCTGTCCTCAGAGAAGGTGAAGGACAGGAAGGAGGAGAGAAAGCTGAAGTTAGAGCTTGCAAAATAAAAACTAAAACTGGCACAGGCCCTTGCCAATGGAGAAGGAGCAAGCTCTAGAGGAAATAAATGATGGCCATGGAGGAGAGAAAAAGGCCCTTGAGCTCAGCATGAAAGAGCTGGATGTCAGAGCCCTGAGAGAGGGGTCCAGCAACATCAATGGTGGCAGCATGCCTTCAGTGTCCACTGGTCTAGAGTTTAGAGTCAGGATACCAAAGAATTTGGTCCTCAGTTATGTGGTGGAGGAAGATAAAGACAAATGGTTTGCAGCCTATGAAGTGACTCAGAGTCTATAAGGTCCCAGAGGAGCTCTGGGTGGTAGTCTATGGGAATATATGCCCAGGGTGGGGAAGGGAACACTCCTTACAATAGAGGTAAAGGATCAGACAAGCTGCACTGTACTGAAGGCCATCCTAGAGAACAAGCTTGATTTCACCCCTGAGAGGTCTATGCTTAGATTCAGGGGCCGCCACAAGATCTCATTACAAACATGGGTAGATTTCCTGCATTATGCCAGCAAAGCACTGAAGGGCTGGCTGAGGGGCAGTAGGGCTGATGATTATGCAGGGCTGTGCAACTTCATTTGAAAGGACCACATATTTGATACTTGTTTTCCAGAGCTACGCCAACACCCAGTTGATAGGAAGCCTACTGCTCCCATGAAGCTTGCTGAGGAGGTTGACCTCTGGGTCAGCACCAGAGTGGCCAAGATAGTATCTGGCGGGACTCCCAAAAGGGGGAGAAGAAAAAGAAGGCATTCTCTAAAGGCCCCCTAAACAATTCACAGGGGAAAGGGTTTGGTTTTCATTGCCAATCTGGCCACCAGAAACAAACCTACCATGACAAACGTCAGCAGCCCAAAACTCCCAAGTGCTATGAGTGTGACAAGTATGGACAATACAGAGGGGAACCCAAGTGTGACAAAAGAGTACACTATCCCACTTGAGGTAAGAACCCAGGGTTGGCTAGCATAGAGCTGGGGGAGGAGTTTGTCACAGTTAATGGGGGGGGGGATTTAGTGGGTTTACCCTACTGCGCCTGGGTGATAGCAGGATGGTTCCTAAGATTCATGTGCCATCAAATACCACAAAGTATAGGCAATGGGTCACCATCAATGGGCAAAGTGTTGAGGCTTTGAGGAACACAGGTGCCAGCATAACTATGGTAAGCAATGGGCTGGTGTTCCCAGAGCAGGTGATTCCCAATGCATTCCACCAAGATGTGATAACAGAAAGCATCAATACCATGTGGTTCTTGTTCCATTGACTAGGGTTAGGGTTCAGGATTTATGAAGGTTGCTGTGAACCCTGCCATGTCTGTTGACTGTTTGGTAATGACCTGGAGTCCATTAGCTGGAAAGAAGTGGAACTCAAGACTCATGTGGAGATGAGGGGGTACCTGACCAGATCTGTACAACAACAAGATCTATGGCTGCTTGGGAGGGTAATCAAAAAGGGCTGAAGCCTGGTACAATGGCCCATGCAGATGCTGAAAAGGTGAAAGGCAGAGGGCATGTGGGAAACCAGTCCCCGACTGTACCCCCAGTGAGATGGATGGGGCACCTACGAAGTCCTGGAGTCCACTGAGGAGGGCACTGCTTCCCTTGGTGACCTGCCTACACCTCTTGATTTGTATGTAGAAGGACGTCCCACAAAGGAGGATTTCTGTAGGGCACAGACAGAATGCCCAACCCTTGAGGGCATGATGAAGGAGTCCAAACCCCAAGCAGCAGGTGATGTCTCTGAGAGCTATCACATTTACTGGGAGGACAATCTTCTTTACAGTGAGCCTAATGTTCCAGTGCATGAAACAAGAAAGGCTCTGGTGGTCCCGAACCTTCATACTGGAGCTGGTTAAAGCGTTTTCCCTGCAGGACCTTTGGGTAAAGACAAGACCTTTTCAAGGTTTCCTCAGATGTGCTCTGTAGGACCTGTGGGACCTGCCAGTAAACAGGGAAGACAGGGCAGAGGCTGAAAGTCCCACTTATTCCCTTACCTTCCATTACCACCACCTTTGAGAGGGTGGGCATCAACATTGTTGGACCTATGGATCCTGAGACTGCTTTAGCCAACAGGTTTATCCTGGTTCTGGTGCCACTTGGTAAACATAGGCCCTCCCTCTGAGGACTACCACTCCACTTGCAATGGCCAAGGCCAGGATTGGGATTTTTACCCAAGTGGGTTTCCCCAAAGAACTGGTGTCTGACAGAGGCATTAACTTCATGTCTGCATATACGCAGTCCATGTGGAAAGAGTGTGAAGTAATTTATAAGTTCTTCACTCCATACCACCCCAAACCAATGGGCTTGTTGGGAGATTAAACAATACCCTGAAAGGCTTGATCAGATATTTGCCTCAGGGCCTCAGGAAAAAGTGGGATATCCTTTTGTCCTGCTTGTTGTTTTCCTACAGGGAGGTACCACAGAAGGGAGTGTGCTTTAGATCCTTTGAGCTTCTGTATAGACATCCTATCAGAGGACTTCTCAGTATGGTAAAGCACGGCTGGGAGCAAGCTCCCAGGAATGTTCCCCAGGATGTAGTAAGTTATTGAAGTTAAATGTCGAAATCATGGATGCAAGCTTCTGACAACTTGGAAGCCAGTCAGGTTGTGATAAAGGAGTGTGTTACCGGGTTGGCCGGAATAGCACTCAGAACTCGCTTGTTGTATGTACAAGTGTTTTATTAAGTGGTTTGGCAACTGGTAAGATTAAGTATAGGTAAGTTGTTAATCTTGTTTCCAAATACGGTGGGTGGGATGGCTGTATCCTCTCGTGTTCCGTTCTTTTCTCTTTTTTCCTTTTTGTCTCCTTGTCTAACTGGCATCCCCGGGAAGCACATGTGGAGAGAACAAAATACATAAGGTAAGTGGTCTGAGTGTCTTTTGGTGTAGCCTTACTATCTCTCTCTTCCTGTCTCTTCTCCTTTCTTCTTTCTCAAAGTTCGGTATCTGTCCCTTCTCTGTTTTTCGTTTTGTCTAGGCCCGGCCCTCTCGTACTTTGTTTGGACTTGGCAATTGCTTTGGGCCTCTCTCCCTTCTGTTACCCTTAGTGATCGTGTGCGCGGTGCCTTTGATGCGACATACGCTCAATATAGTGCATTCTTCTGATTAATGGTGTTTTTCTGGTTTTCTCCCTTCTCCCCCCCCCCTTCTCTTGGTGCCCGTGCCCTTTTCTCAACCCCCTCTTCCCCTTTTCTCTCTCCCCTCTCTCTCTCTCTTTCTCACTCGTACTTCACTGGCCCGTGGTCCCACGCACCTGGAATAGCCACACTTTTCCGGAAGCGCGGCGGGCTAGATCGTTCGGTCCTCCTGGTTACCTGCCTTTGTTGGATTCGCCTGGCTCCTTCGGAACTCTTCTCGCGTGGAAGACTGGATTGGCTGTCTCCGTTTCCTTCCTCCTGTGTTCATTCGTCCTCCTCCTCCTCCTGTGTTCATTCGTCCTCCTCCTCCGTTCATTCGTCCTCCTCCTCCTCCTGTGTTCATTCGTCCTCCTCCTGTGTTCATTCGTCCTCCTCCTCCTGTGTTCATTCGTCCTCCTCCTCCTCCTCCTGTGTTCATTCGTCCTCGTCCTCCTCCTCCGGTGTTCATTCGTCCTCCTCCTCCTCCGGTGTTCATTCGTCCTCCTCCTCCTCCGGTGTTCATTCGTCCTCCTCCTCCTCCGGTGTTCATTCGTCCTCCTCCTCCTCCGGTGTTCATTCGTCCTCCTCCTCCTCCTGTGTTCATTCGTCTTCATTCGTCCTCCTCCTCCGGTGTTCGTTCGTCTTCCTCCTCCGGTGTTCGTTCGTCTTCCTCCTCCGGTGTTCGTTCGTCTTCCTCCTCCGGTGTTCGTTCGTCTTCCTCCTCCGGTGTTCGTTCGTCTTCCTCCTCCGGTGTTCGTTCGTCTTCCTCCTCCGGTGTTCGTTCGTCTTCTTCCTCCTTTGGTCGTTTGTCCACCGCTTCCAAACCTCCGACCCCTGCATGTTCTGTCTGTGGCAGTTTTAACCTCCCGGCGGCCCGTCACCATCGATCATCCCACCAATCCCGGGGCGAGAGGTTGGAAAGGTCGAGGCCGCCAAAGGCAGAGTCAGCACAAGCCCGGGCCATGTGCCGGCGATCAGGATCCAGAGTGTCACATACACGCCCCCTAGAGAGCGGCCAGTTGGGACGCCCAGACGCAGGATACCGGGAGAGAAAATCGGCAGTCACCATTTGTTTCCCCGGGAGATGTTGAATCTGAAACGAAAAAGGCTGTAAGGAAAGGAACCAGCGGAGAACCCGGGAGTTAGTGTCTTTATTGCGGGCGAGCCAGGTCAGAGGAGCGTGATCAGTAACCAGGGTGAAGGTTCTGCCAGACAGATAGTATCTGAGGGATTCGATGGCCCACTTAATTGCCAAACATTTTTTCTCTATAGCCGGATAATGTTTTTCCCGTGGCAAAAGCTTCCGGCTGATATACAAGAGGGGGTGTAAGGTACCATCCACCTGTGGTTGGGACAGTACCACCCCAAGCCCCACCGCTGAGGCTTCAGTCAGTAACACAAAGGGTTTTTGGAAGTCAGGGCAACACAACACAGGTGCAGAAGTGAGAGCGGTCTTTAGACTGTCAAAACTACGTAACTCAGATACTGACGGGGTACCAAGGGTATTGGGACACTCCTTTTGTAGCAAGTTAGTCAGGGGTTCTGCCTTCGTGGAAAAATGGGGAATAAAGCGTGTATAGTAGTCAACTAAACCCAAGAAAGCCCTGATGTCTTTCTTCCTCTTCAGGAATGGCATGTGAGAAATGGCTTCCAGCTTTTCAACTTAGGGACTAATCTGACCTCCCCCTACAATGTATCCTAGGTATTTAATACTAGATAGCCCCAGTCGACATTTCTCTGGATTGGCGGTTAACTGGGCCTTCCTCAGGGCATGTAAAACATCATCTAGGTGTGTCATATGTTCTGCCCATGTGTTGCTATATATAACGATGTCATCAAGATAGGCTGTCGCATACTGCCTGTATGGTCATAGGATCTCATCCATGAGTCTTTGGAAGGTGGCAGGGGCTCCATAGAGCCCAAAAGGAAGGACAGTGAAATGGTACAATCCTGAAGAGGTGGCAAAGGCTGTTTTTTCTTTATCCTCCCCTCATAAAGGTATTTGCCAATAGCCCTTCGTGAGATCCAGCGTGGATAGGAATCTAGCTTGGCCTAATCTCTCAACCAGCTCGTCAGTTCTAGGCATGGGATAAGCATCAAAGTAGGTCAGGTTATTGACTCCTCTATAGTCTACAAAAAACCTGGTACTGCCGTCAGGTTTAGGAACTAATACCACTGGCGAGCACCATGGACTGGTCGAGGGTTCTATGATACCTGCCTCTAACATGGCCTGGACTTCTTTTTCTATAATCTTTTGTTTGGCTTCGGGGATGCGGTATGGCCTCTGTCGGGAAACTGTGTTCACTTTGAGTCGAATGGGCTGTTGGACTAGCGTGGTTCTTCCTGGGTATTTGGAAAATACGTCCAGGTTCAGGTCTACCAAGTGATTTAACTGGTGAAGATGTACCCCAGTGAGAGCGGGGTTGATCCACGGTTTTGCCGGGTCGGGCAACTCCTGGTTTGGGAGAAAAGGATAAGGGATGTCTTCATTCACATCGGGGTTAATATAGTTGATGGATTGCCCTCTGGAGGGGCCCAACCATTTTTTTTGAAGGTTGATATGGTATATCTGTTCCCTTCCACCGCTTTGGGGTATGGCCAGCTTATAAGTGGTTGGTTTAATCTGGACAATCACATCAAATGGACCCTGCCATTCAGCCAACATTTTAGTTTTCAGTGCTAGGGAGTCCAGTGCTTTATCCCCTACAGCTAACATCCTAACAGCACTTCCGGTGTCATATATTTGCTTCTGCCTATTCTGTGTTTCCCTTAAAGCAGTGTGTGCTTCCTCCCATACCGTATGAAGGTTTTCCCTTAAATTTCGGGTATACGTTAACAAATCTTTAATCTCTTCTTCCGTGTCTTCCCACTGTTCTGCTAACATGTCCAGCAATGTACGAGGTTGTTGGCCAAACAGCATCTCAAAGGGGCTATGACCTAAAGAGGCCTGCACGTGAGTGCAGATAGCGTACAGGACCAAAGGGAGTTTATTTTCCCAATCCTTGCCCGCCTCAGATATGCTTTTTCTTAGAAGAGATTTGATGGTTTTATTATATCTTTCCACCAGCCCATCTGTTTGGGGGTGATAGACTGAGGTACAGATTTGTTTTACCCCTAATAATCAACATACTTCAGTCATCAATCTGGACATGAAAGGAGTCCCTTGGTTAGTCAGTATTTCTTTCGGGAAGCCCACCCTTGAAAATAGCTCTATCATGGCTTGAGAAATGGCTTTAGTATGCATACTAGGGAGGGCAATGGCTTCCGGATATCGGGTGGCATAATCCACCAATACTAAGACATATTTTCCTCTCCGAGTGGAAGGGGTGAGAGGACCAATGATATCCATCCCAACTCTGGAGAAGGGAATTTCGATAACCGGAAGGGGTTGGAGGAGTGCGGGTTTTTGTGGGAGGGGTTATAGAGTTGCCATTTGGGACACTCGGAACAATGTTTACGAATCTCTCCATAAACCCCAGGCCAGTAGAAACGTCTAAGCACTGCTTCCACGGTTTTCTCCCTCCCCAAGTGTCCTTCCCCGTTATCCCCGTGGGCTAACTGTAACACCTGTGGGCGGTGACTTCTAGGCACAACTAAATGTAGCTAATTTCCCTTCGTGGTGGTGGGTTTCCGGTACAGTAAATTATTACGTATCAGGAATCTGGGACCTACCCCTGGTACTGTCCCGGATACTGCCTGTTGCCAAGCGTGTTTCAATGAGGGATCATCATTCTGACTCTGTCAGAAATCACCTGTGACTGTGCAAACCTTCCCAGTGACTTTAGGTTCGTCTAGGGGGAAGTTGTTCAGAGCATAAGGACGCCGGTGTTCCCTTTTTTGTCTCCTACTGAGAGTAATCCATACTGGTTTGTGTTCCTCTAGAACCGCCCCACTGGGTACCTCCTTCCATCAGTCCCTCAGTAGGTGCTCTTGCCTGGCTTTCTCTAGTAAAGAGGGAAAACCCTCATAGTCTGTCCCTAGGAGAATGTCCTCATCTAATTTTTCAAGTACCCCGACCTGTAGACACTCGGTTTGGTCTCTCCACTTCAATCTTATAGTGGCAAGGGGGTAATATCTTTGATCACCATGGACACAGGCGATGAGGACTTGGGTTTCTGGATCTTCCTGACCTGGTAACACTAGATTTCCCCTGATCACGCTCTGACTACAACCTGAGTCAATTAGGGCTATTCTTTCTACGTCATTGATGAGACTTGGGAGGATATATTTTGGTTTTTCCCCTCCAGTCCAGAACGCTCTCCCTCTTGTCAGTCCTATCTCCATAGGTTCTTCGGCATCTTTCTTTTGTGGGCAATACCTGGCTATATGCCCCCACTCTGAGCAGTTATAGCACTGTGGTCCGGTGCCAGGGTGTCCGGATGCCCCTGGGCCCGTGGATTGGGTGCGGTCAGGGCCATGGATCCCTACTGGCCGATGAGGGACATTCCGAGGTATGACCAATTGGACAGGAGGTGGTGGGGCTCGCCTTGCTATAGCACTGAAGTCTGGACCTCTATGATACGCACAGGCTAGGTCCGCAGCCTTTTCATTAGTTAGACTGGGATGTTGCTGTATCCAGTTGCGAGTGGTAGAAGGTAAGGCCTCCAGGTATTGCTCTAAGACAATGACGTCAAACATTTCCTCCCTGGTCTTTTCCGAAGGATGCAACCATCGTCCAGCGGCGTGTTGGACTCTGTAATATAAGGTACGGGGGTTCTCCTTGTGTTGCCATTTCGTTTTTCGAACTCTGGAGCGGTAGCTTTCGCTGTCTAAACCCACTCGTTGTAAAATAGTTTTCTTAATTTCTCGGTACAGAAGGGTTCCGCTTGGATTGATGGCTTGGTACGTTGACTGCAGGTGACCCGTGAGAAGAGGGGCGATATACTGGCCCCATTTGTCCTCCGGCCAATTAGCTGTACTTGCTACCCTTTCAAAGTTTGTGAAGAAGGAGTCAGGATCTTCCTTCTCCTGATAGCGTTGCAACACACTACTCGGTACATTGGGGTGCACTTTGGTATGAGCGGTGGTATCGGTTAGTTTCCCCAGTGCGGTTTCATGTACCATCTGATTGTTGGCCATAATTGTTGCTTGGCTCTTAAGTGCAGTTTAAAACGCCTCACGTTCCTCTTTCGCTTCTTTCATTTGTTGCTTCCATATCAACTGGAGATGCCTTTGTCCTTCTGCCAATTGGGCTATTACGTCGGCCATGGTTGCCTTCGCTTCCATAGTGGCGGCTGTCCTTTTAAAAATCCCACTTCTGACACCACTTGTAACCGGGTTGGTTGGAAAGAGCACTCAGAACTCGCTTGTTCTATGTACAAGTGTTTTATTATGTCGTTTGGCAACTGGTAAGATTAAGTATAGGTAAGTTAACAAACAAAAATATATATATATAACAAAATATAACAAAAATTCTACCACTGTGGAGTTACAGCCTGGGCTCATGGAACCCACGAAGACTAGTGAACTTCAGAATTTTTGGACTGGGCTCTATGAGATGATTGGGAAGAAGGGTAAGGCCACACACATGATGGACCTTAATACCTCCTGGTAACCCCACAAGATGCTTCATGCCTCAAGCCGCACTTTGAGAGATCTGAACTCACCATGCTGTTGGTGACAAATGGAGCTGAGAAGGAGGAAAGTGAACCTTTCCCTGACTTTTTAGCTTCCAAGGAGAAGGTTGGGTCTATGGAAGGAGTAATTATTTTCCCGCTCTAACTCATGAATAGCAGGGAGACTGTTGACAAGTGTTGGAACAGTACTCTCTTTTCCCCCTCACTCCTGGGATTTCCCACCTGTGTACCCATGATGTGAACACAGTGGACACCCTCACTGTCAAGAATAAATCGTACTTGTTGACAAATAAGGTGAGGGTCAGCATCAACTTTGAAGTCTCTAAGATGCTAGAGTTGGGTTGATAGAAACATCCAGTAGCCCCTGGCCCAGCCCTGTGGTTCTGGTACCAAAAGCTGCCCCACAGGACACCACACCTGAACTGAGGTTCTGTGTGGATTATAAAGGGCTAAACTCTGTAACAAAGATTGATGCTCACCCTATTCCCCAGGTGAATGGGCTCATTGACAGGTTAGGGGCAGCCCAGTAGTTAAGTACCTTTAATCTTATATCAGGGTACTGGCAGATCTCCCTAACCGAAGGAGCCAACGTGAGGTCAGCCTTCTCCACTCAAGAGGCCCACTGCCGCTGTCAGTTTAGAGTAATGCCATTTGGATTAAAGAATGCTCCTGCCACTGTTGAAGCAGATATGCTAATTAAAAAAATGTATTAATGATGTTGTGTGTGTTTTGAATAATGAAAAGCTTGCAGAGAAATTAACCGTAGAGAAAATAATGCGCATGTTTGAAAATGTGCTTACGGGGTATAACAGCCATATATACGAGATTGTACTAATATAACTGAAACTGTGTGAAATGATGAAAAATATACAAGAATAATGTAGTAATATGTCATATTGAAATGTATAACCTATGTGTTACCTTAACTTGTAGTGTTAACTTAGCTGAAATCATCCGAAGAAGGTGGCGGATGCCAGAGAATGTTTGCACATCTGCAAAGCGTATGTCAATAGTGAAATCCGAGCGAAGTCATAAAATTTAAACAATATGGTGTTGGGTGCCAGGCTAGCCCTAACACCTGCCACCACAGGTGTCGGAGGACCGCACACTGAAGAGTGGGTGGTTGCCTAAATATTGAAAGAAGAGTGGCCAGGGCACACCAATAGCATGAATCCTGATCCTGATAACGTTCAAGAATAAATAGAAAGTTCGTTCTTGGAAGAACACTCTGCCAAAACCCCGACGCGCACAGCACGGGTTTATTCGCTCCACAAATACTTGAGGCTTATCATGGGCATCATTTGCCTATACTATTTGATTTCTCCCAAGGACTCATGACTACCAGCAGCTTGATCTATGTACCTTTCGTGTTTACATATAATGTTTTATATACATCTGAAGCCTTGACAATGTCTTGAAGACGAAACACGTGTTGGCTGTTTTGCTGTATGAACTTATTGTTACATTCGAACATCCTATTGTAACTCTGACCATTTATCACCATCTGGCTGCTCTCGACACATGGTCATTTTGTACAACGCAGTCTTTTGATTTAGATTTCTACTTTCTACCTGCACTTATAATAAATATCTACACATCGTCTTCCAAGAACGAACTTTCTATTTATTCTTGAACATTATCAGGATTCATGCTATTGGTGTGCCCTGGCCACTCTTCTTTCAATATTTAGCTGAAATCATGACCTAGTCTTCCTAGGCCTTCCACACAGAGAGCAGAAATAATAACCACGTTTAAAAGAAGCTGGATGTATAACAAGACCCTGAACTGCCCGATGTTAAAGTTGTTTAGCTAGAATTTTCTTCAATGTACCGGCGAACAGGAGATGATGAAGACAATTTGATACAATCATGTGTAGAGTGGCCTAAATGTACTTTCCCAGGACTTGAAGAATAGAGACATCGACTGAAGAGGAACATGCAACAATTTCGATATCTGAAGAGCCGGATGATGAGGACATCGTATAGCAGACCAATCCACATCTTGTGAAAGGACTGATATTGATATTTGTAGATTTGGTAAACAAAAACTATAGGTTAAAGTCAAATCTGCTGACTGACTGACCAATTGGGAATCAGGGGGATGGACTGGGAGACCCTAATAAAAAGTCATGACAAGGGGCTAAAACTTCAGATGCGTGGGGAAGAATTGATGACGTCAGGAGACGCTGTTAGAGATTCTGCCGTTGGGCTCAGGCTCTGAGAGCCTGATGCGTAGCTGATCAATTTGATGACCTGAAGACAAAGACTGACTTTGTTGCTGATCCATTTTGTGGATTGGTAGCTATGAAAATGTGACTGACTAACGTGTGCCTTTTCTTCTAGGTACCAACTGCGCTGTTTTTATAAATTTTCAACTTAGAAAGAGGTTTTCCAAATTCACGTTTTTCCTAAATTGTTTAGCATGAGGCCCCACATGCTGATCCTAATCTTGGTTAGGTAGGCTTCTTAGGGGTGAGGTTGACAGTGACAAATGACCGAGGAGTTATCTGCTGAACTCTAATATTAATGCTGGTATTCTTTTGGCATGTGAAGGTGCATTTACGCATGTGTTTCCTTCAGTTATGATATGATGTTTTCCATTAACAAATTAATAATTGAGCTCATTGAATAAAGATTGATCTAACAGATGATTTAGTATTGTAATCAACAGGGAAATAACATTTGTTTAACTTTCATTGAGTTGTGGTTATTCATGAATAGATGTTATAGGAATTGTCAGAAGAAGTTTAATGGTTGTTTATGGTGATTATTGATTTTGGTAGTCACTGCATGACTAGAATACTCCATGCGATTCAAAAGATTCATCAACCTATATGCGTCCCCTTGTAAGTTTACTTACTAAGGACCAGTCGCTCTAGCACCACCTTTCAACGGTTGGTAAGCCAGGTGCTTGATAGGTTGGAGGCCTTCTCAGCTGTCCATCTGGATGACATAGTTGTCTTCAGCAGCAGCTGAGAAGACCACTTCCTTCACCTCAGGGAAGTGCTTTAGGCTCTGCAACAGGCAGGCCTGACTACAAAGGCCAGTAAGTGCCAGACCCAGAAGGGGTCAGTGGTGTACTTGTGACTCCTTGTGGGCAGAGGTAAGGTGCAGCCCCTCCAGTCCAAGATTGAAACAATCATGGCCTGGAAGGGCCCCAAAACACAGACTAAGGGCAGAGCATTCTTGGGCCTCACTGGGTACTATAGGAGATTTGTCAAGGAATATGACACCATTGTTGTCCCCTTGACTGAGCTAACTTCTAAGAAGCAGCCCAGAAATGCGATTTAGACAGAGACATGCCAAAAAGCATTTTGCTCCCTGAAGCAAGCCATGCTCAAGGCCCCTTCCTTCAAATAGATGCCTCAGAGCATTGCATAGGGACAGTTTGATTAGAGCTCAATAAAGAAGGCCTAGACCAACCTGCAGCCTTCATCACTAGGTGGTTACTTCATCAGGATCAGAGGTGGAGTGCTATGGAGAGAAAAGCTTTTTCTGGGGTTTGGGCCCTAAAGAAGTTGAGGCCATACCTGTTTGGCACTCACTTCCTGACTCAGATGGACCACAGGCCCCTCAAGTGGCTAAATCAAATGAGGGGTGAAAATCAAAAACTGTTGGAGTGGACTATTTCCCTACAAGGTATGGGCTTCACGATGGAACACAGACCTGGGGTAGACCACACCAGTGCTGATGGTCTGTCCAGGTTTTTCTGCCTTATTGATGAGAACTCTTTAAAAATGCATATCTCTGACTTCTACCAATTGGTTTTGTTCGTTTTGGTCCTGTTTTACTCAGATGAATATTCTCTAGTTTTTTTTAAACTGGTTTGGAGTGTTTTGTGCTGTTATTATTGTGTTATTGCATGTGTGTGTTGCAAAAATATGTTACACATTGCCTTTTATGTTAAGCTTGACTGTTCTGTGCAACCTACCAGCCAGTGAGCACAGATTAATTTATGTTGTGTAATTAACTTACCCTGACTAGGACTGTGGTCCCTACTTGGACAGAGTGCATACCTCTGGCAACTAGAAACCAAATTGCTATTCCTGGGGCATTGCAGAATAACTATCTGCGATGTACTTCTTTATGTTTTTAGCGAAGATGGCAAACATATTGAGGAACTATACGTATGTGATGCATTAAATGGATGCTATGGACAATGTTATGAAGACTCAATTACCTTGATAACATATCTGTAAAACATTTGCAGTTAATTACTCACTTGAATAGAGGTGTGCAATATGTACTCCGCAAGACGTTGACCCAATTGTTAGCTTAGTTAAAATGGCTCTTATTGTGCCATAATAGTTACAATTTACCCTGGAGCCTGTTTCCCGCTTCTCCTCTACAAATAAAACTCCAGTTAGATCCCTGACAGAATATCGGTACCAGAAATATTGTGTTGACAGAATATTGCGTCTATTCTTAACTCCACAACTAAGTACCTTAAAAATATATATATATATATATATATATATATATATATATATATATATATATATATATATATATATATATATGTTGTCAAGATACATATATGTGGAGTTATTTATAATAAAACTTGGCTTACCTATTGAAACTTACCTTTAAGATATTTGTGTCCTCCGTATTCTTCACAAGACCTTTAGTTCACACATTGTTTTCTGATACTTTGTCTAAATACCATCTTGATGTGTCGTCTGAAGGTGCTGCATGTTTACTGTAAGGCAGCATTATTGTTCTGAGTGTTGGCGCTGCAAAGCTTTTTAAAAAACAACTGTCCCAAGCAGAAGTTCTTTTAAAAAAAAATAAATAAATAACAACCTTGCCATGGTGGCCATTTTCTGCCAGCACGGGAGGGTCATTTATTTGTTTTCTATTTGGGAATTCCAGGTTTTCCCTACTGTTCCGAAACATGACCTAAAATACATCACAATGTTCGCCATCGATAGGGCACTTGTTCTGAGGCACTTTGACTGACAGGCCAATGTCAATCAGCTGCAGGTCAAAGATTTCCACCGGTGAAGCCTGAGGAGGCACCACAGAGGAAACTTGACAGTTCATCTGACTCTAATTAGAGCAGGTGAACTAGATGATGTCTGGTGGTCAAGGCTCTCCTCCATGTTTGTAGCAGAGAGTCCTGTTCGGCAATTTTTGAATAAGGCCCATAAGCTCTAGTACCAATTAGACCCATGATTGACATAAATAACTTTAGATCAGCACTTGCTTCTCCATATGATTATAAATAAATAGGAAGTTCTGAAAAAGTCATATCATTATCTAACGTTTATGTTTCTAAACAGCATCTCTTAAGTGACTGCATCAGCACATAGATACCAGGGATGGAGCCAGCAATCGCTTAATTCTTCATGAGTTTCCTGCTAAGAGTATTGCTCTAGTACGTTTTGAAAATCATGGTGAATTGACTCGTCTCTTTCAAGAAAGCAAAGTATTACAGGGGAGTTGTCATATGGCTCCAACACTATTTAATCCATTTGTAAACAACCTAGAGAACACTTTGTAAAGTAAACTTTCAAGTCCCAAGGATGGGCAACACTCTAGGCCTGTGCTGATAATGCTTTTGCCCTGCAGAACTGAATATTCAAAAGCATTGTTGAATAAATTAATCGAACACTGTAAAAGAAGTGAGAGATCAATGCTAGCCTTAACAAGGTGAAGGTATTATATGGAATGATTAGGTTGTCTAACCATTGAATACCAATACAATACCCAGTAGTGGTCCTCGGATTCACCCTCAGCAAAGACTAGCTCAGTCCTGGTAGTGTGGTAAAGAGCAGTTAGGCTACTTAGAGGAACATGTGCAAAGCATTTCACATTACCAACATGGATGATAAGTAAATGATACAACTCAACAGAATTCTGACACCAATTTAGAAAAATAGATCCGATTTTAACCCTAATTTACATTCCAAAACAAACTTTGTAGGTTTTGTGCAGCCGGAGTTGTGAATTTTTAAGTCTTTGCAAAATACAGTACTTTGCAGATTTAAAGTGCTTCCATTGAAGTGATTGGGGTAAAAGCAGTGTTCTCTCAGGCACTTGTAGGGTGACCGCAGACGCGAAACATGTTGACCCTAGTTTAGAGGCACCTTAATAGTTGTAGTCCTCTATGTCGGTTTTTTTGCTCTTTGAAAGTAAATGAGCATTGTAACTCATTCTGTTACTTTCCTGGTTGTTTTTAATCTTGGTCTTCATCCTATTTTGAACTGATTAAAATTGTGATGCATTTTTTTGGATGAATAACCAATTTTATATTTCTTATCTTCTGTTCTCTCTACTAATGTCTGGTCTGTACAGTTTGAACCAACCAGTCATTACCAGATCAGCACGGCTTAGAGCCCCCGACCGGGGAGCCCGTCAGGAGTTGCAGTGCCGGCCTGGCGTGGAGCATTCCCGATGATGATGCTAGTTATCCACTGTGATGCTTGAGGGCTCTTGCTCCTGAGACATGAGGTCTCCTAGTATGTTATAGCTTGTTGGAACAGTGTACTCTTGTTTATATTACTTGTAGGGTGAGTTGTGACGAACCTATGAGAACTTAAGGCTCTGCGGGGACCTAGAACAAGATTCAACAGTCTGATTTTTGCTACCCTGCCTAAGGAGTCCGGTTGCAGAGATGACTTAGCTGTCCTTGGTGCCGAACGATCCGCAGTGGCTGTAGCGTTTTGCACTCCATTGCAAAACTGGACTTGGGGGTGGACTCACACTCTACCCTTTGGATGTAGAGGTCTTTGGTGGGCCAGGAGTATGATTTGATGCTTGGATCTTCACCACCTCGCCCGGTGGCTCCGGGTGCAGTGGTTGATCCTAGCTGTCAGTCACTGGGTTGGTGTAGGAGGCTGGCCTGGCTTATAGTGGGTACCTGATGGTACTTACACCTTGTGCCGGGTCCAGTTATCCATTATTAGTAATTTAGTAGTGTTCTAGCAGCTTAGGCTGGTAGAGGTAGCTATAGCAGAGCAGCTTAGGCTGAACTAGGAGACAAGCGACGCTCCTACTATACCACTTATATCAAATAGCACTATATCATGAGAATCACAATACTCAGAGTTACTAAAAATAAAGGAACTTTATTTTAGTGACAATGTGCCACAAATATCTCAGAGGATATACTCCCTTAGGAGTTAAGTAAAATACACAAAATATACACACAAACCAAAATCAGGTAAGTAAACAGTTAGAAAAGTAGTGCAAACACTGTAGAATACAATAGGATGCAATAGGCCTAAGGGCAACACAAACCATATACTAAGAAAGTGGAATGCGAACCACTTAGGGACCCCTGGCCTAGTGTAGTGTGTAGAGAGTTGTTGGGAGTGTAAGAAAACACTAAGGGTGTCCTAGATACCTCACCGCAAGACCCTGAAAAGTAGGAGTAAAGTGATACTACTTCCCCAGAAACACACTAAAGTCGTGATAGGAGATTATGCAAAGACCACAACAGACTGCAAAGCACTGAAGATGGATTCCTGGACCTGAGGAATGGGACCATGTCCAGGAGTTACAAAAGTGTCCGGGGGGGCAGGAGCCCACTAAACCCCAGATGAAGGTGCAAAATGGCTGCTGGTGGATGAAAGAAGCTGAAGGTTCTGCAACAAGGAAAGGTGCCAGGAACTTCTCCTTTGTGCTGAAAATGTCCTGCGGAGTGCTGGAGGTTGCAGAGCTGTTCCTTCGGAGAAAGACCGCAAAAAAGCTGTGCTAGCTGCAAAGGTCACAGTTAAAGAAAAAGGGTGCTGCCCAGGCGCAGGGAGTACCAGGAGTTCTCCACTTGGAAGAGGAGACAGAGGAGGTCCTCAGCAACACAGAGAGCCCATGCACAAGAAGGCAGCACCCACAGAAGTACTTGAACATGGGTTCAAGAAAACTGACCACAGCGGTCGTCTCAACACTACCAAAGAGGGTCCCACGAAGCCGGTGCTCAACTCAGCGAGTTGAGCAATACAGGACAGAGTGCTGTGGACCTGGGCTATGCTGTGCATGAAGGATTCCTTGCAAAAGTGCACAGAAGCTCTAGCAGCTGCAGTTCACACAGTACACAGGATTACTCTCTGGCGAGGGGAGGCAAGGACTTACCTCCTCCAAATTTGGACAGTTGGACCACTGGACAGTCTGGGTCAATTGGGTCCACCACCTCTGTTCCTGGGGCCACGCTCGTCAGGATGAGAGGGGTCCCAGAGTACCGGTGACACTGAAATTTGGTGCCTGCTGGAGCAGGGGGAAGATTCCGCTGACCCACGTGAGATTTCTTCTTGGCTTCCAGTGCAGGGTGAAGGCAGACAGCCCCCAGAGCTTGCACCACCAGGAAACAGTCGAGAAAGCCGGCAGGATTAGGAGCTACAATGTCACTGGTGGTCTTCTTGCTTCTTTGTTGCAGTTTTGCAGGTGCCCTGGAGCAGTCAGCGGTCAATCCCTGAACTAACGTGAGCCACTCAAACCAAATATATCATTATCAAAACAATGAATTTGTGATATCTTCAAATAGGAAGTTGCAAGGTCCAAAAAATCAGTTCTTGAGTTACATTGAACAGTCTTGTATTTTATTGTTGAACACATTCTGATGTGCAGTAGATCTGAATTCTCAGGCGATCAGTCAAATCTTGTGCATATTATCCCAAACAAATGCAGGTCAAATCTTGCGCATCATATTCCGAACACTCGCGAACACATGTTTTGTCTAGGGGAAATTACCCCAGCGACTTCTTCAGGGCTGAAATTTTACTAAATACAACACTTGAGCTAGGAAACAGAATGCTGGATTCAAAAATGTTAAATTCTATTAAAACCCCTAAATACAGGTGAGTACAAAAAAGAAAAAAGTTAAAATAAAACGGTCAACCCTGGACGCCCAAGTTGGAAAACAAATATTGCAAATGGAAAGGACCCATTACATAATTATAGGAGGACAGAACCCTGTCTGTGGGCTGGCAGCAGCGGTAGCTGCAGAGAAAACCCCAGAGAGCTGGTTTGGCAGTACCCGGGGTCAATAGTGGAGCCCGGGGGATGCATGGGATTGGCACCCCAATACCAGATTTGGCATGGGGGACAATTCCATGATCTTCGACATGTTACATGGCTATATTCGGAGTTACCATTGTGGAGCTACATATAGGTATTGACCTATATGTAGTGCATATGTGTAATGGTGTCCCTGCACTCACAAAGCCCAAGGAAATTGCCCTGAACTATTTGGGGGCACCTTGGCTAGTGTCAGGGTGCCCTCACACTTAGTAACTTTGCACCTAACCTTTACTAAGTGAGGGTTAGACATATCAGCGACTTATAAGTTACTTAAGTGCAGTGTAAAATGGCTGTGAAATAACGTGTGTGTTATTTCACTCAGGCTGCAGTGGCAGTCCTATGTAAGATTTGTCTGAGCTCCCTATGGGTGGCAAAAGAAATGCTGAAGCCCATAGGGATCTCCTGGAACCCCAATACTCTGGGTACCTAGGTACCATATACTAGGGAAATATAAGGGTGTTCCAGTGTGCCAATTAGAATTGGTGAAAATGGTCACTAGCCTATAGTGACAATTTTAAAGGCAGAGAGGCCATAAGCACTGAAGTTCTGGTTAGCAGAGCCTCCGTGACACAGTTAGTCACTACACAGATACACACATTCAGGCCACAAACTATGAGCACTGGGGCCCTGGCTAGCAGGATCCCAGTGAGACAGGCAAAAACAAACTTACATACATGTGAAAAATGGGTATAACATGCAAGGCAAGATGGTACTTTCCTACAGTTGGTCATTCCAAAGACGCTTTACTGCTCCAGTCGCAGTCACTTCCTTCAGGCTACAATACTCTGGCATTGGCAAACGTCCTTTGGCCACTGGTTTCCAGGCAGGCCACAGACAAGCCTTGGTAGCTGCAACGGCATTCCATGGGCTTTCTGGCAGGCCGAGGTTCTTTGGTGGGGAGTAGAGGCCTGAAATGTGGCATGGGCCTCACTGCCACTACTTAAATGCTGGACACCGAGTTTCTTCAGGCTCAGGCACAGCTTATTAGGTTGCAGTTCTTTTGATCTCAGTCCTTCTTTACTCCCGCAATTTGAAGGGGGCTGGTGCCACCAGTCAGAGTAGTCTTCCTTGGAGTATCGGTGTCCATGGGGATCCCTCTGGTTGTGACCAATGAGTTTTCACATCCAACACACGTTTGACACTCGTTTTTCAGTACTGGTCCCCTTAGGTCACTCTGGCCCTTATTATGACATTGGTGGTAAATCACGCTTACCGCCGCAGTGACAGCCGCCAACATACCATCGCAGAAGCGAACATCCGTTCGCCATATTATGACACACATGCACTAAACCGACAGAATACTGCCACAACCACAAATTCGCCAGATCAAAGGTAAGTTTAAACTGTTATTACGAACACTGTCATGCCAACAAAACAACGCCCTCCACATTAAGACCCACGGACCACCACGGCTGACATTCAAAAGCGGAAAACCATTGGTGGTACACACAGGCGCGGGCAGAATGGCCACCAAAATACAAAACAACACAACATTGGCTAATACCAAAAACACACACCTGACACTAATACACACACCATACCCACCTACCCACAGCACTAAATAACACCCACCCACATTACCCACAAAACTTTATGAACACGAAAAATAGCCAAGAGACAGACATGCAAATCACAGACACAACCACACACACCACTAACATCCAGCCATCCATCACGCACCCCACACCCCACCACATTATTTAACACCCACTGCACAACACAAACCACGCAACACCCATGTCCCTACAAAGGCACCCCCGTTTCACTGATGAGGAGTTGCGGGTCATGGTGGAGGAAATAATCAGGGTAGAGCCACAGCTGTTTGGAGCACAGGTACAGCAAATATCCAGAGCAAGGAAGATGGAGCTATGGCAGAGAATTGTGGACCAGGTGAATGCCGTGGGACAGCATCCAAGAACAAGGAATGACATCAGGAAGAGGTGGAACGAACTACAGGAGAAGGTACGTTCCATGGCAGCAAGGCACCAGCTCACCATCCAGAGAACTTGTGGTGGACCCCCACCTTCTCCCCCACAGCTGACAGCATGGGAGGAGCAAGTTTTGGCAATACTGCATCCTGAGGGACTCACTGAAGTAGCCGGAGGACTGGACACTGATGAATCAACATTTACGACCTATCACCCCCCCTGTTGCGTAGGCTCTCATTATTCTAATGCGACTACTGGATTTTGAGCGGCAGAATTGCCCGCAGTGTGGGAGACTAAGTCTGACCCACTGCAGGTGACACCTGTCGCTCCAATCCGGGTTTTGCTATAGCTAACTAGCAGTGCCTTGTCTCTACCCAAGGGCAGGGATGACTGGGCTGCTGAGTGCATGACATAATTGGTTTCACAGGGAAGCCGTGGTCACTCAGGTCTCATCTGTTTCTCTCAGTTACATTACTATCATATATACAAAGACAAACAGAGGCAGTGTCTGTTTCAATAAAGATTTTAATGAAGCGACTGCATCTTAGATAGCAAAGCGTAAGCTGCAATAACCAGGATGATGCAGCATGACAGGATTAACATTGTGACAAGGGGGGTGAAGCATAAGAATAACACTACCATGTTGTCACTACAGCCAATAGACTATTTCCTACCTATACTATAATAGATCACAGCATGTTAAGCTCTAATTCTTCCCTTGCGGTTCCCCTGGGAAGACATCATCCCCCATACCTGAGCAAAGGACTGAAGTCTGCATTAGCATCTGTAGCGAAGCATTCGGCAATCAGCATACAGTCGTGGTTCTCTGGTTGGAAAGGCATTGCGGCGAAGGATCAAGGAGCAGTCGTGTTCCATAGCCTGAGCCTCAGCCAAGGCAGCATTCCGTGGTGATCCCAATGATGAGTTAAGAGCCACATCCTCCAGGAGTGGCAACTGATAAGTAGCTTCCTGTAGCAAACGCACCCTCAACGTGCATGTCTGGTAATGAGCCCCCAGCAAGAACATCAACAGATCAGCGTCCAATGAAAGCAAGCGTTGCGTAGAAAGACAGACTTCCATTGCATGTTCAAAAGAGCACCAGAGGCACTGAAACACGGGGTGCACACAATGCAAAACCAGTCTGAATGACAGAGACCAGTCACACTCCAAATGTTCCTGGAGTGTTGCTCCAAAAGTATGCATCATGCATTCACTACACAGCTGCGCAGACGGGAGCGCTTTCATTCCTCTTTGTTGCCGCGGGACAGCCATAAAAAATAGGAACAGCAAAATGCCAACAATTATAGCCAAAGTTATTGGAAATCCCCCGAAAATACTGGAGAAAATTGAATGAATGGCTGATGGTATTAAACCGAATATGGAGGAGAAGGTGTAAAGGAAACCAGAACCAACAGCCTTAAAAAGAATTGCGATTCCAGTTGTACTGGATGCATTAAATATCCGTCCCACGAGTTCACCAAAGTGTCTCGGAAAGTTGGTACTTAAAAGGGACTGTATCTCTGCTGACGACGTTGCCACCTGAAGTGCGTGGATATAAGAGCCACGTGTTTTTGAGACAATAAAGCCTTGAGTCTGCTCAACTTGTCAAAATTCACATTAGAAGTAGCAATATGAAGCCAAATGTCCACTACCTCTTTTATTTTAGTGGGAGGAAACAGTACGTTCCCACAGTATGTAACAATCTTAGAGACCAAAACAACATAAACTATTCCGCCTCGCATCCCACAACAGTCTTCACCATTGAGGAGGACATAGCTGCTGTCTGAAAGCACCTGGCACGTAGGTCTAATCAAGGGGACTGGAACTCCCTTCAGATACCAAGCTAAATTTGCTGCAGACGAATTACACGCCCCATGCAAGGACAGCTGTTTACAAGCCATCAAATGGCTGACTGAATTCTTGCATTCACTACCACTAAGAAAGACTTCTTTCATGCCACTGAGACATTTTGTACGAGAAAGGAAGTTCCCACACCTCATGGATGTAACTATCTCCCCGCCTTTCATATCTGCCTACAGAATGTGTTTTAAACAGGAGGTGAATGGAAGTGTGAAAGTAGGCAGATTAATGACCCCATGTATTAACCATTCAGCAGATGGTATTTCGGCCACAGTAAAAGGTAATTTTTCTAATTTCTTGATGTTTAGCACAACATAAGTTGCTTCTTTCTTAGCCATTAGTTGTTGTAGTCCCGTTTAATTAAAGGAAGAAAATATTTCCGTTGCGCTGACATGTTGCCAGGGAACGTGACCTGCCTTCAATGTTTGAAGTGTCCAACCCAACTGCATAATGGACCTTAGCTGGCTCTGTCCGTGGTGTAAAGAAAACATATGTATTTGTACAATGTCTATAGCAGAAGAGACGGTGTTATTTAAGGTGTATATTCGGTCGACCAGGGTATTAATCCCATTATCTACAATAGCTAATGCCTTTTTTAGATTTTCCTGGTTTATTTTCCTCAACCGGGCAGCTGCTTCGTTCTGGGAAAGCTTCCAAATTTCATTATCTACTTCATGTAAGAAATGCTTTCTGCAATGTTTTCTGGGGCCTAACAGGAAGTCCTGTAAATCTGTGATATTAGACAGGAGACTGAGGTGTTCTCTAACCGCTTCTAGTGAGGAACCATTGCTGCCATAGTTTACCTACACTGTATGTTGTTACTATACCCACATGTTCGGATGATATATAGCGAGAGTCCAGCCTATTAGTTCTAAAACCCCTTGAGGAGTTGATAAAACATTTTTGACACCCATTGGTATCTACTGGCCACAATAACCACCCGCCAGGACATGTCAGTGAAACATCAAATGTACCATTCTGTACCCATTTGTCGAGCTGATCTTCAGTTGCATTTGTATAGTTTTGCCATTTATAACATTTTGCAGGGGCAGGTATACTGGGCGCATTCAATTCCTTAATTTTTGCTAAGCCTAGACAACTTGTTTGTTGTACCATTTCATTTAAAAATATCAATTGCACAGGTATCAGGCATGCTCTGGATAAAGTTTCCTTCCCCCGAATATATAAATTTTGTATTTGTCAATACTATGCATATGTTTTCTGTAGGTAGCAATTTAAAATAATATGACTCAGCATTCCTAACATCCTGCCCAGAAAAATATGTAAACTTTTCAGAATACGTTTTAGAACTCCCTTGTGGTGGAGTCGGACAATGTTCCCATTGTGTATAATTAAATACAGTTTTTGGACTGCTTGCTCTGTTTATGAAATAGTGCCCATAATAATTATAGCAAAACATATCACCATAATTTTGTTTAGATTGATAAACATCTTTGTTTTCAAATACAGTATAATACTGCAATTCAGTCATCATAGAATCAACTGTTTTCACACCCCAGTCACCAGAAACAATGCCTGGTATTATTATATCATTCGTTGAAAGTTTGAACACAAATGGTATTTGAAGGACCTCCGTGGGCCATCTATATCACATGTTACTTTATCCCATGCGATCCCATCAGCAATTGGTGTAGCAGAAAAGTTCACAAAGGACAAGTTTCTATGGACTTCGTGTGATGAAAAAGGTTTTAGGACCTCATCCACCAGTTCAACTGTTGATTTTTCAGGAAGAAAATGACCATACAGTAATAAACAGAAAGTGATGACAAACCAATTCCAAAGCAGGAAGGCTAGTACAGTCAAAGAAAGCCACAGATAGTTCCATGGAAGAATAAAGTAAGTTACTTTAAGCCAGTGTATCAGCTTACGTGTTTTTGACAGTTCAGGTGTTGAAGAGGCGAATGAGACTGAGACGTCATCATTGATGTCTGCCAAAATATTCAGAAGCAGTTCATGCAAAAACTGGGGCTGTGTTAATTGGTGGAGTTGGTATTTCCCGCGGTGGCACAGAATAAATAGAAAAATAGAATAAATAGCACCATCCGTCCGTGTTGAAGCTGTATCAAAGCGATCAACTATTTCTGTATCATTTGTTGTTAGTGGAACCAATGCAAGATCACTTTCCACCCTCCCCAAGCTTGGAGAGGTGCGTGTGTTGCTGCTTACATCTTGTAGAGGAACTTCTTGGCCAGTAGTGAGAGGGATTCAGGAACTACTAGTTGTTCCTCTTGGTCTGCTGTGCAGGATCGGCCACATGGTGTAGTTTGACATTGTCGATGGAGACAAAACGATTTTCTTTGGCACCTGCCAACGGTGGTAGAATAACAGTTCTGGCACTGTGTATTCCCTAGACTAGGAGTGGTGCACGATAAGAAGGACCAAATTCCTTTTTCACAGCAACTTTTTCTCGTACTAGATCCCCCACTCTAGGAATTTAGCCGGTAGACGTTACAGGTACATTCTTAATTCCTATGGAGACATTACTGGCAGAAGAGTTGTGTCATGGAACTGTTGTAATTCCTATAAGACAGTGATATGTTCATTTATGTCAAAAGCTGTTTTTGCCGCCTCCACGCCAGGACCATCAAGAGCTGGAACCTACTTTTGAGTTCTGAACAGGCACTCATATGAAGTACGACCCCCCCAGGGACCTTCTAGGCAGATTGTTAAGTGCTCTCTGAACTCCATACAGGTGATTGAGCCAACTACGACCCGTACCTAAGACTCTGGCTGTTAAGGATTGCTTTTAAATCACGGTTTAATCGCTCCATGACACTATTTCCCTCAGGATGACATGGAGACGAGTACTGGAGTTGGACCCCCAACAAAGCCATGGTGTCCCTGAATGCCCTTGAGGTGAAAGCAGGGCCCTGGTCCGAGTGGAAAGCCGAAACCTCATATGTACCAATAAAGACTCGCAAATCTTTAAAAACACTCCAAGCGTCAGCCAAGCATTGTGGCCACACCCACAGAAATCTGGAGCAAGAGTCAGCAGCGACTAGGATATACTTGTATGCACTGTCCGGCGTTAGGGGACCACAATGTTCCAAGTACACACATTGTAAAGGTTTATTTGAAATCAAGAGGGGTGTCTGCGGCGGGCGTTTTGCAGTGCAAACTTTAATTTGATAGCAGATGTCACAACAAAGGACATACTGCTTGGCCTTGTAGAGGCCTGGCCACCAATAGCAGGCTTGTAAAATTGATATTGTAGCCGCCACACCAACATGGGCAGATGCTACCCCTTCAGGCGCTGCTTTAATCAATTCTGGTCTTATATCTTTGTTGGGAATATCTTGCACCCCTACGCCTGGTATCTTAACTTCAGCATTCAGGCAGCCTCCCATTCGGTAGGAATATTTGTCAGGAAATGCTTTTGGATAGGGCGTACCACCAGCCGTAGCTTTCACGGCAGCCCATATATCTGCGTCCGGTTTCATACTTAAACGAGTTACTGCAGCAGCCTTAGCTACTGCTGACTTTGAGGCTTCATCAGCCAGTGTATTCCCAGCAACATGTATTCCAATACGGTGTCCAAGTGTGTGTACCACATGGACATTGGGTAGCGTTTCCTTCAGATCCGCTACTTTACCCCACAAAATTCTGTGTTTAATGGTGTTGCCTTTAGAATCTCTAAATCCATTCTGGCACCAGTAATGAAGATATTCATTGAAGGACTGGACACAATAGTATGAATCACAAACAATCAGTGTGTACTGTGCAGGATCCGTATGTTCCAGTGCCATCACCAGAGCTTTCAGCTCTGCTAGTTGTGCTGTGCAATCCCCTAGGGTTTGCGTAAATGTATGGATGGGACAGAATTTATTGTCCTCCACATAACCACTTATGACTGCGTGAGCAGCAGAGTATTAATGCTTTACACCAATTGCAGGTTGTGCAGAGCCATCAGTGTACATGACTCTATGATATTGTTCAATAGGCATTGTGTTTGCTGGAACTGGGTACTCCAGTTCGTATTGCAAAAGTTCTTGAGTTTGTAATTTTGGGTCAAAAATGTAGTTTACATCAGTGGCTGTTAAAGACGTTGCCCATTGTATCCAACGTGTATGCAGTGCTTTAGCGTTAGGAATGCTTGCTTTTGTAACAGCCTCTAGGGCTGGGATTGGAGAAATGACAATAATGTCTTTACCCTCGGCTAGAGGTCTTTCTTTAATGACAGCCATATGAACAGCAGGGAGAATTTTCTCAGTGGGAGCAAAGCTACTGAGTACAAGTGTGATTTGTAAGCAATAGGGACGGTCTCACCCTCATTAAAGTTTACATAAGTGAAACCGATGGCCCCAGCAATTACTCTGATGACCAAATTTGTTTTGTTGTCCCTTGTGTGTAGGTGTTGTGCTGCAAGCATGTCCGACTGCAGTTCCCTAAGTATGCATTGTGTTCGACTGTCCAAAATTTACTTGAAAAGTCAGGACATATTAAGTCATATAAAGGTTTTATGCGTGATGCATAATCCGGAATGTACATTTAGGAAACCCAATAGAGATTGTCGTTTTTTAATTGTATTTGGAGGTTGTAGTTATGCACATTTCTCTAATACTGGCACTAGGCTCTTCCCTTCACTCGATAGCTCATATCTCAGAAACAGGACACTGAGGAAGGCTATTTAGTTTTTTTGAAGTTCAATTTGTAGCCAAATTCAGCAAATCCCACAACAATGTGGGCTACCCGTCTTAAATGTTGTAGTATTTCATCATCCGTAAGATAGATATTATCTACATAGGACTATGTTTCAGGGTCAATGTCGTGCAAAATTGCAGTCACACAAGCTGTGAACAGTTCTGGGCTGTTCTTGTACCCCTGATATAAACTACAGAATTTTTTTTGAGAGCCTAGGGTGCTGAAACTTGTTAAGTCTCTACTCTCAGGCAGAAAAAAACATTGGAAATATCCAGTGTTGTTTTGTATTTTTTGCGCGCTATGTTGTTCATCAGTGCTGTGCTATGTGAGTTCTGCATAGCATTTATGCGTGTATGACTGTTTAAGAGTCTGTAGTCTAAGACTATTCTATATGAATGGTCCGGTTTAGCTACTGGGAATAAAGGATTATTCATTGGGGAGATGCAGGGTTCAATTATGCCCCGGTACTCCAGTTGTGTGAGGATTTCTCTCACGGGTGCTTTTGCATCATGTTTTATTGGGTACTGATGTTGAGGTTGATTTTTAATGGGAATTACATGGTAGGGGCATTCTTTATCCCATCCTACAACATTGCGATATAACGAGGGTGCCTGTGCCAATGCCCAATCAATGGCGTAGGATTCAGCGAGTTCCTCCGGAACAAAGGGCGAGAAAGAATGTTTAATAACATCTTCCCCATATGGGCAGGTACGGACAAATTCAGGCGGGCAATCTTGTTCGGCCAACAAAACATCATATATATTTACCACGTGATCCCAAAAGATTGCGTCTATTGTGCGTTCAATGTCTCCTAACTGTCTGCAGCTGACTGCTGCCACCTTCTTTTTAAATTGTTTTTTTTGGGGGAGGTTTCCCTTCCTTTTTAACCGAAACCTCTGATGAGCATTGTGATTTCTGTCTCGGTTACACATACTCTATTCTTTGCTCTGATCGCCCACCTCTCTCACTGTGTTTTTTCCGATGAAAGGAATGAGATTAGTGTGTATCAGTATATTGATATCTGCCAGGCGTTTTTATATTATCTCTATTTCTGGGGTTATGTCTATTCTGTGAGGTCTCCGTACACGGAGATTCTCCCCTTTCTTTTTTAGGTGTTTGTTGTTTTTTATCCCAGCGTTTCTTATTACCCTCAGGAGCTTGCTTGGAAAAAATCTTTATTAGATTTGCCCTGAAATTGTGGTTTAGTTGGCCTAATCCCTAAACTATCTCAACCAATACTGGAATAGGTCTCTGCGATAATCTTTGGCAGCTCGCGTTCTTGATCCTGTTGAGGAACATTGCAGAGCTGCATGCAAATTGCATGTGCGACTGCTTCCCCTTTATTTAAGGTTACTTAAAATAATAGGTGATACTGGGGCAAAATTGCCCATTAATTGAATCCCCAAGTCCAGGGCTGGAGCAGCCCCATATTCCTCTTGAATTTGTTTCAACACTTCTGGCTAATTGGCAAGTGTTGGTGTTCCGTGTGCGTTAGTATAGAGGATGGCAAATACCGGGCCCCATTTATTACAGTTATCAACTGTAGGGACCATCCCAAATGGCAAGAACATCATTAGAATTCTGTGTTTATCCTGAGGTCCCATGTGGGGAAATACTTCTTCCAGCACATTTATTTTTGGGCTAACCAAAACAGAGTTTCCTCTCGTATGGCAGGTACTTTACCCATGATCAAATGTACAGTTGCAGGGTTAATACCTGGCGTCACTGCATGTGGTGGCGCTAGAGCAGCATGTGCTGGGTTTGTATTCAATGTTTGCATTACAAACTGTACTAATCGTCTGTATGTCACTGTTAGTTCAGTATATAAGCGACGAGCCTCAGCTACTGCTAAAGTCGCTACTGCAGGGTGAGGTGTATAAGTGGCCAATAAAGGCCAGGTAGGATCATCATTACTTAGAGGGCCTAACCTAACTGGTAATATCGTGTGGGGTAGGGCACCATCAAGCCAATTATTATGTTCTTGGTAAGATAAAGGTATTTCTAAATATGCATATGCCCTGTATTGTCCAGGTATGAGTGCTGCAACTGGACCTGTGCCACCATCTCAGGACACACAGGAGACCTACACCTCAGCCTGTACAGGCCAACACCAGGCACCCAAACGGTCCTTCAGGCCCAGATATGGCACTGGAACACCTGCCAATACCAAGGCCCCCTCTAAGAAGTGGCTCTGACAAGAACTGTCCTCCAAGTGTGCCACTGAACCACCATCCACACCATGCAAAAACAACACCAAAAATTGTAAATAACAGATGGACATACCACCACTGCCAAGAAATGCTGAGACCATGTAGCCAATATGGACATCCACCAGTAGCCCACTCCCATCACTGTACAGTGCACAATGGCATCCCTGACACCAAATAAAACACCTGTTCACCAATGTAAATGTCCCCTGTCATTATGTTGAATCAATTGGAAGTGTAAATGCAATTATCTTTGAAATCATTTCTTCATATCTTAATTGCAGGAATGGCACCCCACGCATAACATGTGGTTGTGCCAACATAATTGTCAAACAAGTTGTCCATAATGTCACATGTCCCATGCAAACCTGTTCACAGTGACAATGTCTAGAGACCCAACATCCCCATAGAGGATAAGGCATACTGACAGTATGCTGCACAGACAGCAACATCATCAAATAGTTCCACATAGTTACTGGAAGTAAAGTTGGATCCGTTGGTTACTGTAGTGTACATCTTCCCCCTCCACATCATCACCTTCACTCTTATCCCCTCTCTGAGGAAGATGGTCTTGATATACAGCCCCCTCCTCCTCCAAAAGGGGAATAGATTTCCTCACAGCCACGTTGTGCAGCATGCAGCAGGCCACCACTATTCTACACACCTTTTCAGGCTCATAGGCCAGGGATCCCCCAGAGATATGGAGGCAACGGAATATAGCCTTCAGGAGACCTATTGTGTGCTCTATCACCTTCCTAGTACATCCATGGGCCTCATTGTAATTCCTCTCTGCATCTGTCCTAGGATTCCTCACTGGTGTCAGGAGCAAATGCATGTTCGGGTAGCCAGAATCACCTGAAAAAGGGAGCAAAACAGGGCTGTCACTGACAACCCTCAGTTGCAGAGAGCCTGGCTGTCTGCTATGTGCCAAAAAGTGGTAGACACACTTACCTATGATCCATCCTCTGTCCCCTTGTAGTTGTTCCATCATATGTGGCACACTGCTGCTCCTCAGCACAAAGGAATCATGGACTTATCCAGGGAACATGGCATTTACATGTGAGATGTACTGGTCTGCAGTACACAGCAATTGAATGTTCATGGAGTGAAAGTTCTTCCTGTTTCTGTACACCTGGTCACTTACTCTTGGGGGCCTGAGAACTATGTGGGTTCTATCGATGGCACCTATCACATGGAGAATGTTGGCAAAGGCATAGAAGTCTGACTTGAAGGCAGGGAGGTCAGCATTTTGGGGAAACCTCACATAGGACTGCAGGTGTCGTACAAATGCATTCAGGAAACTGGACAGTATAATGCTAAACATTGGCTGTGAAAATCCTGCACCCATGCCCACAGTCACCTGAAATGAGCCAGTGGCCAGGAAATAGAGTGCAGAGAGCACCTGAACTTCAGTAGGGATAGCATGATGATTCCGATTAGCCAGTCTTAGTGCTGGATCCAGTAATGCACAAAGTTCATGAATAGTAGCACGGTTGATTCTGTAATTGATAATGATGTGATGCTCCACCATGGTCCCCAAATCAATAAGTGGTCTGTAAACTGATGGGGCCCTCCCTCACCACATGGGTCTGTACCTAGGAGGAGTAGAGAACATATGTGAGGAACACACATACATCTGCCCACAATGTTTAATATTCAGCACCGCTGGCATAAAAGTCGACGACACATATGCATAGTAGGATGTTAACCTGAGTGACATGACTTCAATGATACATCAGGACTGTTGTGGTGAGTAAATGTATATTTATTCATGACTGTGGGGGTTGGAAAAAATAGGGCCTGCATGGGGCTAGTGAGGAATTAATAACTGCGTAGCAATGGCCAAAATGTCTGCCCCCTGTAATCTAGAAATGTTGTAGTGGAAATGACCTCATACGTGCAGGATCTGCGGCGCTGGGTGAGGAAGACCTGCTAGGCCCAGCTGGGAAAGTCCTCCCAACGAGGAAGGGGTGCCCATCGGGCACTGACCTCCCTAATGTGCTGCATTCTGGCGGTGGCGTATCCGGACCCGGTTGGGCGCTTGAAGGCTGCACAGCAGACACAAGGGGGTGTGTACAGACACCATTGTATGCCTCCTTGATGGATGTGTGAGTGTGCTGTAGTATGTATGCTGTCTATTGGTAGGACTCTGACTGATGTCATTTTACATAACGGCCCCCATGGGAAGTAAGGTTGGAAGGGACAGGTCTGCAGTACTTCAGGTCCCTCTGTGCTGTAGGAAAAGGCTGTAGAGCAGGGTGTGACCAATAGTCAGGGGCATAGCCATGTGTATAGCGGTACGTGCTGCATGGTGGAATATTTGCAGGGTGGGTATATGTGTGATGCAGCGGCCCACGGTTCCACGGAGGCAGAGTCGAGCAACGCCAAGGGGACCAGTGGGTTGGAAGGCGAGGGGAGTACCACAGGGGAGGCAACTACCACTGGAGGTAGTGACTCTGATACCTCCTCCAATGGGAGCTCCCTGGCGGTGACGGACCCTATTGGGCCCACCGATTCTGTGTCATCTTCCGCCACCCCCCATACCATCACCGCCCTCCCATTTCCTCCCCACAAGTTGCCTGTGCCCGTTCACCCAGAAAGGTGGGCATCTCCTTCGCCCCAGGTACCTCCTCCCCTGCCCCAGTCAGCCCTGCTGCCATCATAGAGGAGGCTATTGACCTCCTGAGGACCATCTCTGTAGGGCAGACAACCATTGTCAATGCCATCCAGGGGCTAGAATCAGAGGGGCAGCAGACCAATGACTACCTGGATGGCATTCACAGTGCCATGTCTGGCCTACAGAGATCTTTTCAGGCTCTGGCCTCCTCTTTGACGGCAGCCAGTGTCCCTGGTCATTCCGTCTCCCCTCCAACCACCTCTACCCCTTCCAACACCCCACTCCCTTCACCCGTCCCTAGCACACATTCTGACAGACATGTACACACCTCAACACACACAAAGCACTCTGCAAAACACAAGCACCACACTTCCTTCCACAGACATACACACAGCCAACATACAAAGGCACACACACCAACATCCATTTCCCCCAGTGTGTCCACCTCTTCCGCCTCCCTCTCTGTCACATCTACTCTACATGCACACTCACAGGCACTGCTCCCTCATTCACTCTTGCTGACCCCATTCTTACAATCACCACAAAATCAGACATCCATTCATGCACCCAGGACACCACACCTGCACTCACCACAATGACTTTGGTTAACACATGCAGCACACTCACTAAACTTGCAGACACACAGACAACATCCATTTACACTGGCAGCCTGTCTTGTCCCACTGTGTCCACCCCCACTCCTCCCAAGACACTCAAACACTCCAAAACACCCACCCAACACACATCCACCACACCTCAGCATACTATACAAGCGCCTGCACCCACGTCACACACACCTACACCTGTCACGACCACTCGCTCTACCTCCACTCCCACGTCTTCCTCCAGGTCCACCCCAATTGACTCTAAAAACCTTTCCTATCCCGTGTTGACCTATTCGAACCCACTGGCCCACCCTGTCTCGTCCCTAAACGTGCCCACCTCCTTGCCCTGTACACTCCTCCCACATCACAACACGCCCCTGTCTGCCCTTCACATTCCTGTGCTATCTCCCCTGTGAGCAAGCGACCCCGTGCTGGCCCAGGAACATCTGCCGCACCCCAGTACAAGGCTGCTCCACCAGCTCCTACGACTATACCCAAGCCCCTCCACCCCCCAAACAGAAAGCCAAGCCCCCCTCCCAGTCGTAAGTCCCCACCCCCACCACCCCATGCCCCTGTTTACTGAGGTGCCTGGATGCCCCATTGTTGCCCCTGTGCGGTGGAGTACCTTTGCACTTGTGGGAGTCAAGTTGGGGCCATTTGGGCCCATCGGACTTTGAAATATGGACTGGCCGTTGGCCTTCTGTTGGACTTCTGTTGCTCATGGAGCGGAATTAAAGTTTGTGTGGCCAGTGTTGGTTTTGGCACACTCAGGATCTATGGTTCATATTTCTTTGTGTGTGGGTGTTGTGCACATCTGTGTACTTTGGACAGGTTTAATTTGCCTTGTGTCGGGTAAGTATCTCTTGTTCAGGTGTGTGTGGCTTGTGCTTTTGTGAGGGGTTGTGGCTGTATTGCGGGGTGGGTGGAGTGGGTGGGTATGTAACTGTGCCTGTTCTTTCCTTGTTTAGTAGGTTGCGGTACTTACCGTCATCGTCTTTGTCAGCAGTCTCGGTCGTGGAGTTATATGGCAAGAAGCAGGGCTGGCATGATTTGCAACTCTCTATCCATATCTGCTTCGGCGTGTTGTGTGAGCTTACTGTGAGTGTTCCCTTTTATTTGGTTCGTTTCCACCTGGCTTTGCGTGGCAGTAGTTCCCGCCCGGAACTGACGGTGGTCTAGTGCTTCATTATTTGATGGGTGGGTAGAGCCTTTCCGTTGGCCTGTGTGCAGCCTCTGCCATCGTTGTCGGCACACCTCTGCTGGCGGTGACTGGTTTTCAGGCCACCTGTTTTTCAAGCGGTTCATTATTTGGCGGCACAGTCCGCCTGACTGTTGGTGGCAGTTACTGCCACCGCCGGCGGAGCGCTGTTTACTGCCATGTTCATAATGAGGGCCTAAGTCTGACCCACTGCAGGTAACACCTGTTGCTCCAATCCGGGTTTTGCTCTGGCTAACTAGCACTGCCTCATCTCTACCCTAGGGGAGGGATGACTGGGCAGCCAAGTGCATGACATAATTGGTTTCTCAGGGAAGCTGTGGTCACTCAGGTCTCATCCGTTTCTCTCAGTTACATTAGTCTCACCTATACAATGACAAACAGAGGCAGTGTATGTTTCAATAAAGATTTTAATGAAGCGGCTGCATCTTAGATAGCAAAGCATGAGCTGCAATAACCAGGACAATACAGCATGACAGGATTGAAATTGTGACAAGGAGGGTTAAGCATAAGAATAACGCTACATGTTGTCACTACAGTCAAAAGACGAATTCCTACCTATAATATAATAGAGCACAGCGTGTTAAGCTCTAATTCTGCCCTTCCGGTTCCTCTGGGAAGACATCATCCCCCATACCTGAGCAAAGGCCTGAAGTCTGCCTTAGCATCTGCAGCGAAGCATTTGGCAATCAGCATATAGTTGTGGTTATCTGGCTGGAATCTCCCTCTAACGTGTAAGGGACAGGGAACTGTTTTTATAATAAAACAGCTGATATTCTGAGAAAATTTCCCTACGTAAGGATGTGTGTTTTCTACAAATGTCAAAGACTAAACTGATACCACGTTCACCGGAAACCTATCTTGCTGCAGCCTTGGAAGAAGTACAAAGTGAGCAAGAATGTCTTTTTTGAGAACAAAGTGCTGGCCTAGGCAAAAACAGTTAGATAGACAGAAAAGAAAACAAGACCCTAAAAGTGGCTATTATAACAATAATAAAATGAAGCCGAATAAAATATATCTAGGTTAAAGTGCACAGTGGCAGGCCTAGTATGTTCAAATAACGTGCATGGAGTTATAGCTAAAATGGTTACACAACACCCCCATACCTGCATGTCATCTCACCCCCTCACCCTGACTCCCATCACTCCACTCCATGCCACACAGTGCACCTACACATATGACTAACCCCAATGCCAAGCCCTGAATGCCATACCCACTACATGTACAGTCCTCCCAGCCCTGCATATCTACCCACCACCTATGCATGCACAGCATGGGGAACTAACAATACCAAAATCCATCATCATACACAAACAAAGGTGGCAGGGCAACAGCAATGATATAGGGGAAGCTAGGGATGTAGAATATGTCACAGACATTAAGCCTAATACATCACTTATATCCCCGCAGGTGCCCCAGCCAATCCCAGAAGCGAGGAGGTGCGAAGGCTATCCAGTCCCCCAACAGAAGATGGCCCCAGTGATGAGAGTAACTCTGGACATCTGGATCTGGATGAACTTCCTGGCCCATCAGAGACCACTGGTCAGTCGGCCACCCCAGCCCACTCCCAGTCTACCACTGAGCCTCCCCCCTCAGTATCTAACACCACAGCATCTACCCAACATCCCCATATCTCTGTCCCCAGGACACATCAATCAGCAGTGTGCCCACCTGTACAGGGACCCCTGTCCACACCTCACAGCCAAGACATTCAGGGTCCTGGAGTCAGTGGCAGTGGGCACACTGTTCAGGGAACACAAGCACAGGTGGACAGGGACACTGGAAGGACAGCTGTGCCCAGGGGGAGGACAGGCTCAGAAAACTGACTGTCCTGGAGGCACTCACTAATGTCCTGGGGGCTTACCAACAATCCCAGGACAAGATGGGCCAGATTCTTGACATCATGGAGGAGAACCAGCTGCACCATCAGGAGATCAGGAACGATTTATAGGCCCTCAACATCACCATGGTCTCCATAACAGGGATGCTGGCTGACATGGCCAACATAATGAGGGAATATACAGCAAACCAGCTGGCCCCTTCCACTAGCCAGTCCACTGAACAGCCCACCACATTCACTGCAGCTAGTGGACAGGATGCCCTTCCACAGGACCCACAGGCCACCAGCACCCCTCCCCCTGCAGTAGGTGAACCAACCCACAAACGTTCCCTGCGACCGAGACAGATGTCAGAGACACTTGCCAAGACCAAGACCACCGCCAGAAATGAGACCCTCCTGAATGTGCCCCTTGTATCCCACTCTGTCACCTTGTCCACTTTCAACTGCCTTTGCTCCACTTCTTATGGCCCCTTGGACACTGGTTCTGTGCTGCAAACAGACTGGACTAATAGCCTGGACTTACCTCTACCATCACCACATTCCATTATACTATTATGTCTATAAGCTTTACCACAATAAACATTCTTGAACACAACTTGAGTGTTAGTGCTTTATGTGAAGAAATTGTGCAAATATAGTAACAGTTACATCTAGTGCAAATGACTTGAACTCTGTGATAGCATAGAAATAATGACCTGTATCTGTCTGTAGTCATCACATCAGTACACAGTAGTTGTAACACCAACATCTGCAAAATGAGAAGGCATAGGTGACAGTCAGTTGAGTTGCAAAGGAGTTGACTGCCATCATGCTACAGCCACACTGAAAAGATGAATAATCAGAGGAATGGTCAGTTCCACTGTCTCACCTGTGTGTCATTGGAAGTACTGTTGTATAACTTATTTTCTGTTGTCCACATCCTCATCCTCTGCCTCCTCATCCTCACTGTCCTCAGGGTCCACTAATGCCACAAGGGCATTTCCAATCTCCTCCTCCTGCAGATAAGGCACATGTCATCTGAGGTCCAGGTTGTGCAACATGCAGCATGCTACAACTATCTGGCAAACCTTCTCAGGGAGTAGCACAGGGATCCACCTGTCAGATGGAGGCGTCTGAACCTGGCCTTTAGGAGGCATCATTATAATGATTCTCAGCCCCTGTCCTGGCATTCCTCACAGGGGTCAGGAGCCACAATAGGTTTGGGTGGCCAGAGTCACCTGTAAGTATTGAAGGACAAACATTAACCTTACACAGTGTTCTGGGGGATGACTTCTGAAGGCAAACTCTGACGTACATTGGTAGGGGACTCTGGCTTACCTATTAGCCACATCCTGTGCCTCTGTAGTTGTGCCTTATCATTTGGGATGCTGCTTTTCCTCAGGACGAAGGCATCATGCACTGACCCAGGATGCTTGGCAGTGACGTGATGTACTGGTCCGCCAGGCACACCATTTGCACATTGAGTGAGTGCCTTCACTTCAGAGGAGTTAGATCGCCTGGTGGATGGGGTCCTACCCCTGTATGGACAGCTGTATGGGCCTCCAGACCAACAGGTGAGTACACCATGGGCATGATGCATGTGACAAGGTTGCATGTAGATGAGTGTGTTAGCAGTATTTAATTTGAGTGGGGGGTATATCTGGTGGTAGTGTACATACAGTGCTCTGGCTGATGTATGTGCCAATGGAGATGGAAATGGTATTAATGGGACATATGTGTGAAAGGCTGGATTGTATGGTTAATGGTGTCCTCATGTCTGTATTACCTCTGTAGGTCAGCGCCCATCAGAAGAAGGGATTGTGGCATTCCATTGCCAAGGTCGTGCGGACCCTGGGGATCTATAGCAGGCGGATCACCCACTGCAGGAAACAGTGGGAGGACCTGAGACACTGGGCCCAGAAGACCATCGAAGGCCCAGCTCGGGATGGCCTCCCAATGAGGGCAGGGTTCCCGTCAGAACCTGACCCCCCTGATGGCCCTCATACTGGCGGTGGCCTACCTAGTGCTGGGTGGGTGCTTGAGGGCAGCACAGAAGCCACATGGGGGTGAATACAGTGAGTGTGACAACAATTATTTTGGGTGGCATGGGATCCTGCTGGTGGGTTTTTTGTTAGTGGGTGGCCCTTAATGTCAGCTCAGACATTGCTGCATGATCCAGCTCAAGGTAAATGGGTGTAAAGCAAAATCTGGTAACCTAGATAGGTAGCATTCCATGTCAGACAGTGCTTAGTGGGTCCCAGGAGGGGTGCAGTTGGCGGTGCTTGGCTCTCATCTTGCTGTGGCACTTGGCCAATGGAATCCTAGTGTGATGTATAGTGCTCAATCCGGATTCCTGTGTGTGATGGTTATGTGTATACCAACTGTGGTATTGGTGCTGTAATTGACACAGTGCTCCCTTTCTCTCCCCCCTATTTCCTTCTACAATCCTGTCCATGTGTGCATTAGCATGATCTGGCAGAGGAGCAGTGGCACCAGTGACTGAGGGAGCTGCATCCCACAGGACCCATGAGGCAGAGTCCACTAACGCTGAGGGGACCAGTGCGATGGAGGGTGAGGGGAGCACCATGGCGGAGACAGGAGGCAACAACACTGACTCTGATTCCTCCTCTGATGGAAGCTCTCTGGTGGTGTCGGTCACCTCTGGAACCACCCTAGCTACAGGTACAGCCACCACCCCGTGCCATTACCACCTTCCCAGTAGCCCCCCATCGAGTTGCCCGTGCCCACTCACCCAGGAGGGTGGGTATCTTCTTCACCCCAGGCCCCTCAGGCCCTGCCCCGTGAGCCCTGCTGCCCTCAGTGAGGAGGCTATTGACTTCCTGAGATCCATCTCTATAGGGCAGTCAACCATTGTGAATGCCATTCAGGGGCTGGCATCGCAGATGCAGCAAAGCAGTGCCTACCTGGAGGGCATCCAAGGTGGGTTGGCAGCCCTAAAGAGATCGTTTTAGGCTCTGGCCTCCTCTCTGATGGCAGCCAGTGTCCCTGTTCCTATCATCCCCCCTCCAACCTCCTGTTCCCAGTCCTTCTCTCCTCAATCCCAACCCATCCTATGCACAGATACAGACAAGCATGCACACAAAATATCTCACAATAGTAGCATAGTTAAACACAGGCAGCACACTTCAGAACAAACAACAGACAGTTGCACACACAACAACTTCCAGTGCCTCCACTGTCTCCCCCTCCTCCTCCTCCTCCTCCTCCCTCACAGTCACATTCAAACTCACACCTGCATGCACTGCATCAACAGCCACCCCACCATCATCACCACTTCATGCAGCACACACACCTCACTTGCAGACACCTCCACAACATCCATCCATGCGCCACGCTTTTTCCTCTACCACTCTGTCTGTCCCACCTCCTAAGAGACACAAACGCACACATTCAGACACCCAACAGCCATCTACCTCACACATGCACACTGTCCATGCACCTGCACCCAAGTCCAGCAGATGTACACCTCCGACAACCACTCCCTTAACCTCCACTCCCATCCCTCCTCCCACATCCCACCCCAACACCTCTCAGAAGGATTTCCTTGCACGTCTTGACCTCTTCCCTCACCCTCCACCCCCCGTCCTGCCCTTAATAGCTGGGTTCCAATGACCCAGGATAGCACCTCAGCCAAACAGTCTGCCACTGCTCCCATCAAATCATTAGCTGCTGGCACCCCAGAGTGTGACGTCTGCCACTCCTACTAAGAGCACACCTCCAGCTTAGAAAGGGAGGACTAGGGTGGTGAAAAGCAAGGGACAGGAAACGGGGACATTGGAGGCAACTCCTAGACCTGGAGGGAAGGACACAAGTGACATGTCAAAGGCCAAGGGGGCCCGTCACAAGAGGAGACACATGGATCCCACTCCACCACCAAAGGTTGCTAAGGATCCCCCTCCACCAGCAAAGAAAGGGAAAGTTTCCACTCAACCACCAATGAAAGACAAGAGGCCCACTCAACCACCAATGAAAGGGAAGGTTCCCTTTCAACCACCAATGAAAGGGAAGGTTCCCACTCAACCACCAATGAAAGGCAAGGGGCCCACTCAACCAGCAGAGGGCAAGGAGTCACCACCTCCAGCACAGGGACAGCAGCCCTGACCTCCAGCAGAGGGCAAGGAGCCCCCACCTCTAGCACAGGGACAGGAGTCCTCACCTCCAGCAGAGGGCAAGGAGCCCCCACCTCCAGCACAGGCGCACCAGTCCTCACCTCCAGCCGAAACAGAGCAGTCCTCACCTCCAGCAGAGACAAAGCAGCCCTCACTTCCGATAGAGACACATCAGCCCTCACCTCCAGCAGAGGGCATGTAGGCCACCCTCCAGGGACTGTTGTACAAGGAGCCCCCTCAAGAACCAGTGGGCAAGGTCCCCACTTCAGAGACTGTGGCCTTGCATGCCCCACCAAAGACAAGTGGGCATGGAGCCCCCTCCAGAACCAGTGTGCAAGTTCCCCACCTCAGAGACTGTGGCCTTGCACTCCCCACCAAAGGCAAATGGGCATGGAGAGCCCCGTCCAGAACTAGTGGGCAAGTTCCCCATTTCAGAGACTGTGGCCTTGCACTCCCCACTAAAGACACATGGGCATGGTGCTCCCTCCAGAACCAGTGGGAAAGTTTCCAACTTCAGTGACTGTGGCCTTGCACTCCCCACCAAAGACAAATGGGCATGAAGCCCCATCCAGAACCAGTGGGCAAGTTCCCCACTTCATTTTCTGGGTAATGTTTCTGCCAAGCTTTTGATGGCATTGGTACCACCCCGGAAATCCAGGGAGTTTGCTATATCATAGTATGGTGGGTGGTAACTTGGATTCCGCCTGGCTGTTGATGGCTACCACCGTGGTCAGTGGTGTTAATGCCCTGGCGGTTGATGGGATACATTGGCTGTCTTTGGGAGGTATCACCGCCATGGTCATAATGTGGCAGTATTTGCCGTCAGCCTGTTGGCCATATTACCACCACTTTATCACTCACTGCCATTGTCATAATGACCACCTCTGGGTCCTCTTCTTCACACTGAGGCTAGGGTCCATGGCCTGTTGTTAGTGCAGATGTCTCTATGTGCTTCTTTCTTCTTTTCCAGGTAATATCTAGGTTCTGGTGCCGGAGGAGCCCCTTAGGGGGTGTTTAAGGGTGTGAGGGACAGTGGCCAATGGACTACTGTCCCTGCGGGTAGTCCGCCCCTTCAGTGACGACTTCCTGTGGGGAGTACATCACTTTCTACCCAGAATCCACTATTCTTATGGTCTGCTAAGATGGCAGGACCATTCCTTGGCTGTGCAAACCTCTTATCCCACCTCAAAGGTGTGGCTAGTTTGAGGGAGGTGCACACCTCCTGCATAGTTAATTTCCCACCTGCTGAGCTGGGCAGGACAAGAAGGTCTTTGTCCTCCTCTGGGGGGACAGCTCTATGCACATCAAAATGGGGGGAAGCCCAGATGCTAACCTCCCTACCCAGCCTGAGAGGGAGGAGGTGTGACCAAAAAACCCACACCTGACACAAATACACCCACCCCACACACCCACCAATAGCACTATAAAACACATGCCCACATCACCCACAAACCTCTGCAAACATGACAAGATGGCTACACTTTGCAAGGACAATCCAAAAGAGAACTGCACACACACTGCGACTACCAATTCAACCGACACACACCACACACCCCACCACATCATACATTACCCCTGCACAACCTACACACACTACACAACAACCATGTCCCCACAAAGGCACCCCAATTTCACTGATGACGAATTGCAGGTTATGGTTGAAGAAATAGTCAGGGTAGAGCCACAGCTGTGTGAAGAACAGGTCCAGCACATATTCATTGCCAGGAAGATGGAGCTATGGCACAGGATAGTGGACAGGGTGAACACCGTGGGACTACATCCACAGACAAAGGACAACATAAGGAAGAGGTGGAATGACCTACAGGAGAATGTGCGTTCCATTGCAGCAAGGCACCAGCTCGCTATCCAGAGGACTGGTGGTGGACCCCCATCACCTCCCCCACAGCTGACAACAAGGATGGACAAAGTCTTGGCAATCTTGCCTCCTGAGGGACTCACTGGAGTTGCCGGAGGACTGGACACTGGTGAGTCAACATTTGCTACTGATCACCCCTCCATACCTGCATGCCATCTTGACCCCCACCCTAAATCCCTTCACCCCACTCCATCCCACACAGTACACCACCATCATCAACAAACCTAAATGCCAAGCCCTGCATGCCATACCCACTGCATGCACATCCCTTCCAGCCCTGAATGTACACCCACCACCAATTCATGCACAGCATGGAGAACTATCAATCCCACAATATATCACCATACACAAACAAAGGTGGCAGGGCAACAGCAATAATATAGGGGAAGCTAGGGATGCAGAATATGTCACACACATAGTATAATATACCACTTACATCCCCACTGGTGCCCCAGCCAATCTCAGCGGCAAGGAGGTGCCATGGCTACCCAGTCCCACACCAGAAGATACCCCCAGTGATGACCGCAACTCTGGAATTCTGGATCTGGATGACCTCCGTGTCACATCAAGGACCACTGGTCAGTCAGCTACACCAGCCCACCCCCACTTCACCAAAGAGCCTCCCCCCTCAGTATCCAACACCACAGCAGCCACCCATTGTCTCCAGACCTCTGTCCCCAGGACATGTCAATCAGCATTGTGCCCACCTGTCCAGGGACACCAGTCCACACCTCACAATAAAGACAGTGATGGTACAGGGGTCAGTGGGCACACCGTTCAGGGGACACAGGCACGGGAGGCCAGGGATGGTCGGAGGACAACTGTGCACCAGGGGGAGGACAGGCCTGGGAACCGACTGCCCAGGAGGCACTCACTAATGTCCTGGGGTCTTATCAACAATCCCAGGACAAGATGGTCAGGTGATAAACATCATGCAGGAGAACCGACGGCTGCAGGGGGATCACCACCATGAGATCAAGCAAGAATTGCAAGCCCTGAACACCACCTTGGTCTCCATTGCAGGGGTGCTGTGTGATAAGGCCAAAATCATGAGGGACAACACAGCACACCAGTGGGCCCCTTCAATTAGCCAGTGTACTGACTAGCCCCCCACATCTGTTGCAGCTAGTGGACAGGAGGCCGTGCCACAGGACCCACAGGCCACCAGTACCCCTCCTCCTGCAAACGGTCCCTGCAACCCAGACAGTCACCAGAGAAAGTTGCCAAGACAAAGACCACCTCCAGGAGGTGAGGCACTCCTGAATGTTCCCCTTGTGTTCCACTGTGTTACCTTGTCCACTTTGAACTGCTATTGCTCCCCTTCTTGTGGCCCCTTGGACACTGAACCTGTGCTACAAACAGAGTGACCCACTACACTGGACTATTCTCAACCACCACCCCATTCTATTGCACTTCACATTGTATACCAATTTTCAATAAGCATCCTTGGACACAACTTGAGTATTAGTGCTTTACCTACAGGTAATGTACAATGTATTGAACTGTAATGAACTGCATGATCCTGTGTAAATGTCCAGTAACATGTTGATCCATCCTACAAATGTGTCTCAGCAAACTGTACACATCACATCAGTTCACTGTTGGAACAACACCAACATCTGCAATAAGGGAAGGCAAAGGTGACAGTCAGATGGGATGCAAAGGTAATGACTTGCATTATTCTAGTCACACTGCACAACACTAAAATGAATAAATGTTTAGTTTAACAGTCTTACCTGAGTGTCATTGGAAGGACTGCAGGATCACACGTGTCCTGTTGTCAACACCCTCTTGCTGTTCCTCTTCCTCACTGTCCTCAGTGTCCACTTCTACCACAGGTGCATTGTCACCCCGCTTCTTGCAGATAGGGCACATGCCATGTCAGGGACAAATTGTGCAACATGCAGCACACACCAATTCTGCAGACCTTCTCAGGGGAGTAGCAGAGGGATCCACCTGCCAGATGGAGGCACCTGAACCTAGCCTTCATGAGCCCAAAGATCCTTTCAACAATCCTCCAGGTACGCCCATGAGCATCATTGTACCTACTTTCAGCCCCTGTTCTCGGATTTCTAACAGGGGTCAGGAGCCAGGAAAGGTTTGGTTAGCCGGAATCACCTGCAAGAAGTAAGGGTCACACATTAGCCCTGCACAATGGCATGGGGGGACTAAGGCAATATGATTTCCGTTAATGGCCCCAATTACATGTGGTATATGTCTCATTGCATAGAATCCAGCCTTCACAGCGGGTAAATCATCTACCTGGGGGAATGCGATGTAGCTGCACATGTGTTTGAGCAAGGCTGCCAAAAGCCTTGCAAGCAAAATAGAGAACATTGGCTGTGACATTCCTGCAGCCAAGCCGACTGTCACCCGGAAAGAGCCTTTTGCTAGGAAATGGAGCACTGAGAATACCTGCACAAGAGGGGGTATTGCTGTGGTGCAATGGATAGCAGATAACAAATCAGGCTCCACTTCTGCACACAGCTCTGTGATTGTGGCCCTGTCCAGATGATAGGTGAGAATGATGTGCCTGTCCTTCAGTGTAGCCAAGTCCACAAGGGGTGTGTACACGGGTTGTAGTGAATCCTAGTTTGTTTTAACGGGTTAACAGGAGTTAGCTTAGCCGTAGGCTTGTAAACTCGTGCCCCCGTCACCCAGTGACTTTTAACCTACTTAGCTTGCTCTGGCTTAGTCCATTTAATTATTTATTTCCTTTAAAATGGCGGCCTTGTTTATAGTTAGGCCACTTGTTATGGGTTCTATTATCAGTGTCACTGCGCCAAGGCGTCAAGATCAAGCACGAAAGACAAACATACAGTAGGCATTCACACTTAGGGATTTTCCCTCTCTATACTTTCGAGGGATTGTTGATATTAATTGCCGTCCCAAGCATGCCTGTTATCTATTGTTATGAATAACACTTATGTCAGGGGACCTTGTAGATCTGTATAAATACAACACACTTTTAGACAGATAATCAGAGGGATTCCGACCAGAGGGCATCGCCACCATCGCTGATACCGATGCTGCAGTCATCTTGACACTGATCCAGTCTTCGTGTCCCTGCAGAGTCTGAGATAGAGACCTCATTCCAAGGTAACGAGGGTTGGGGGCTCCTCTCATGGACACGGTTTTGGCAGATTAGGTTTAACGAACCCAGCTCTTCCTTTTTAGGTAGGAGGTTAGACCTACTCTCCTTAGGGTATTAGGGCTTATTCCATCTTTTACATATACATATATTTTTATCTTATATTGCATAATGGTGGGGGTCTTTATAACAATGACTCTCCTCTTTACAATACTGTTGCTTGGTATATTCATTATCCTAATCATTGCAGTTCATGCAACTTATCACAAATTGCAGTTATGTTGAATAAAAACTATTATAACTTTACTGCATCTGTGTTATTGCCTTTGTTTGTATGAGACATTATAGATCTGTCAGAAAAGGGAAATTTCCGTTTAACCACGACAACCCTGAGATATTGTATTTTGAGTCCATGCGTAAGCGACTGCTACAAATCACCTTTTACTATTGTGTTTTCTGTGAGGTACTGCTAGTAAGCCGGTAAGGTTTGGACAACAGTTACAAATAGTTGTAGGAAGAGACTTAGGGGGTCATTCTGACCCCCGCGGGAGGCGGTCGCCGCCCGCCTGGAGGGAGCCGCCATATGGCCGTTTCGCGGTCAAAAGACCGCAGAGGCCATTCTGGTTTTCCCGCTGGGCTGGCGGGCGACCGCCAGAAGGCCGCCCGCCAGCCCAGCGGGAAACCCCTCCCCACGAGGAAGCCGGCTCCGACTGGAGCCGGCGGAGTGGGTATGTGCGACGGGTGCAGTGGCACCCGTTGCGTATTTCAGTGTCTGCAAAGCAGACACTGAAATACAAAGTGGGGCCCTCTTACGGGGGCCCCTGCAGTGCCCATGCCATTGGCATGGGCACTGCAGGGGCCCCCAGGGGCCCCACGACACCCCTCACCGCCATCCTGTTCCTGGCGGCCGGAGCCGCCAGGAACAGGATGGCGGTGAGGGGGTTGGAATCCCCCATGGCGGCGCAGCAAGCTGCGCTGCCATGGGGGATTCCCAGGGCAGCGGAAAACCGGCGGGAGACCGCCGGTTTTCCTCTTCTGACCGCGGCCAAACCGCCGCGGTCAGAATGCCCTGCGGGGCACCGCCAGCCTGTTGGCGGTGCTCCTGCATCCCCGGCCCCGGCGGTCCTTGACCGCCGGGGTCGGAATGACCCCCTTAGTCACCTACGAACGAAAGTACTGTAATCCTAAGACCAGCAGTCTTGCTCAGAGCAAGAGTCCGAACAACGACATGGCGCCACCAACGATGGTGTTTAGGCACTAATTTATGGATACCCTGACTATCACTGTCTCACAGACAACAGGTACCCTCAGTACCATTATACGGAGATGTCCGTGGTCTTTGGGAGAATCCTCCTCAGCCAAACAGGTAACACCTGCTTAGGCTGTAGGTTGTTCGAGCTCGAACTCACAAAAGGAAAAACTTCCCCTATTTTGGTGTTCCGTTTCTCTAAACAACTATGGCTAATACCATAGACATTCCTGCAAATGCTAGACATGCACTTACACAACATTTATTAGCGCATGGCCTTACAGAAGAGGGCGGGGACGTTACTTTGATTATAGAAGCAACTGAAGCATACCAAACGGAAACATTTTATTGTTGGGTTGCCTTTCCTGAGGCTGACCAACGTACGCACACATTTCACACTTATGACATAGCGGACGTACCCGTAAGGTATGAAGCATACCAGTATCATGAAATATCGCTCACATATCAGGAGCATCAAAACTGGTTTGAAGGCGCCCTACCACATATACTGCGGCGGGTGAGGCTAGGTCCTTTAAGTAATGAAGGGCCTACGTGGCCCATGTTTGCCACATATACACCTCACCCAGGCATACAGACTATGCCGCTTGTAGATTTAAGGATATTATATAATGAGTTAGTGGCATTATATAGACGATTGGTCCAGTTCGTAATGCGAACATTGAACACTATACCAGCGCGTCCAGCACCGCCAGTAGCTGGTGGATATCAATTGGCTACTGGGATTAATCCACAAACGGTGCATACCATTATGGGTAAAGTGCTGTCGGATCAAGAAAAAATACCGTTCTGGATTGCTCAGAAAACAAATCAGCTGGAAGCTGTGTTCCCCCATACGGGGCCACAGGAGAAACATAGATTGCTCACTATGTGCTTGCCATTCGGGATGGTTCCCTCGGTTGATGAATGTGCCACTTGGGGTACAGTCTTCGCTGCCGTTTATACTACCATGCATGGTACCCCTACACTGGCCAATTTGCCGGAAGTATTGAAACAAATACAAAATGAGCATGGGGCTGCACCGGCCTTAGATCTGGGGATGAAATTGATGCGTAATTTTGACGCCGTCTCCTCGATAATATTGAGTAATATTAAAGGGGAAGCAGTAGCACTAGCGATACTCCAGCGTCTCCGGGAAACTCCACACCAGGAACAAGAGAGACAGCTACCAAAAATAATCTCTGATACCTATACTAGTATAGGACGGGATGGGCTGGGAGCCAAACCAAAAAAATTGGACATACCAAGTACCACCCATAAGGAAGGTACGAAGCAGGCACAAGAGGGCTCTAAGAAACGCTGGGAAAAACAAAAAGATTTCAAGGATAGGAGAAACAGAAGAGCTGATTCTCCTCATCCGGAGTACTCCAAAAGGAGATATAGGGCCTCATTACGACCCTGGCGGGCGGCGGAGGCCGCCCGCCAGGATGCCGCCCTCCATAATACCGCTCCGCGGTCAGAAGACCGCGGAGGGTATTATGAGTTTTTCCCTGGGCTGGCGGGCGGTCTCCAAAAGACCGCCCGCCAGCCCAGGGAAAAACTCCCTTCCCACGAGGATGCCGGCTCGTAATCGAGCCGGCGGAGTGGGAAGGTGCGACGGGTGCTACTGCACCCGTCGCGTATTTCACTGTCTGCTACGCAGACAGTGAAATACTAGCGGGGCCCTCTTACGGGGGCCCCTGCAGTGCCCATGCCATTGGCATGGGCACTGCAGGGGCCCCCAGGGGCCCCACGACAATCCTTACCGCCATCCTGTTCCTGGCGGGCGAGCCGCCAGGAACAGGATGGCGGTAAGGATTGTCAGAATCCCCTCGGCGGCGCAGCGAGCTGCGCCGCCTTGGAGGATTCTTAGGGGCAGTGGAAAACCGGTGGGAGACCACCGGTTTTCCCTTTCTGACCGTGGCCAAAGCGCCGCGGTCAGAATGCCCAAGGGAGCACCGCCGGCCTGTCGGCGGTGCTCCCGCCCCTGTTGGCCCTGGCGGTTCCCTACCGCCAGGGTCATAATGAGGCCCATAATCTCAGAAATAGGGATAACATTAGAACTCCAGACAGATATACTGATTCACATCCTTCTCGTTCCTTTCAGGACGCACCAGATAGACGTAGCGAGAGAGGGGGCCGTCAAGATCGACGTCCGGAATACGTGAAAGAAAAGAAAGACTCGCCACAGTCTACTGTTAAAAAGGAAGAAAAGACTCCTCAACAAAAGCCACAATTTAAAAAGAAAAAAGTGGCTGCACTGACCATTAAAAATGCCAGTAGTATTGAGAACACTGTTGAGGAACAAGAAGTGGGCAGTGACTCTGTTGGACAGCGCGGCAGAAGTCACGATATGTCGCCAGAATCTGAAAGATCATCTGGATGCGACAGCAACTAGCGATTACATCGCAGTTGAAACGGCGGATGGCCGCGTACTTCCACCCGATCGGGTTTTTGATTTAACAATTCAGATAGAGGGAGACGTGGAACGCATTATTAGTGTAATATTCTGGGATGAACTTACTAGTGATATCCTGTTGGCCGAGAGAGACTGGCTGCCTGAACATGTCCGCATGCTCCCACATGGGGAAGATGTCATTTTGCCTTCTTTCTCCGATCTTGTTCCGGAGACAGACAAACGAGCATTAGCTGCTGAATGGGCTTTAGCGCAGGCACCTGCATTATACCGTAATCATGTAGGATGGGACAAGGACTCTCCTTGCCATGTTATTCCCGTTCGGTCTACAGCACACCCGCAGCCACAATACCCTGTTAAACATGAAGCAAAAGCTCCGGTGACGGAGATACTGTCACAACTTGAATACCAGGGAGTAATTGAGCCCTGTACATCGGCAATGAATAATCCGCTATTTCCCGTTGCGAAACCTGATCATTCATATAGAATAGTGGTTGATTATAGGCACTTGAATAGTCATGCACGCACTTATGCTATACAAAATTCACACAGCACAGCGCTAATTAATAATATAGTGCGTAAAAACTACAAAACTACATTGGATATATCTAATGGGTTTTTCTGCCAGAATTTAGCACATGAAAGTAGAGACCTAAGTGCATTTTCCTATGGTTCTCAGAAACGCTTTTGTCGTTTACACCAAGGCTATAAAAACAACCCAGGACTGTTTTCGGCCCGTGTCACATCAATATTACAGGAGCTTGATTCCGAGGCATTATCATATGTGGATGATATCTATCTCACTGATGACACCCTTGACATTCATCTTGCCAGGGTCGATCGGATTATTTTGGGATATGCCACCTTCGGTTATAAATTTAATTTTAAGAAAAGCAAGATAGCATTTCTTAGTGTATTGTTCCTAGGATATGAACTATCAAACGAGGGGAAGAGCCTGGCCCCGCACTTCCTAGAGAAGTGTGCTCAGCTACAGCCTCCGAACACGCTTAAGAAATTGCAGTCATTACTGGGTTTCTTTAATTTTGGCAGAACATATATTCCAGATTATGCTGAACGCATAAAACCACTATATGACTTAATTCAGCCCAATTATTCTGGCAGGTGATGGACAATTGAACACACACACATCCTAAGGGACATACAACGAGACATGCTAGAAGCTAGACACTTGTACACACGGGACAATAAAACAAATTTGGTCATCAGAATAATAGCTGGTGCCCTAGGATTTACCTATGTCACCTTTAATGAGGGTGACACAGTGCCAATAGCATACAAATCACATTTGTACTCCAATGCAGAAAAACGTTTTGCTCCTACTGAAAAAATTCTGACGGCAGTTCAGATTGCCGTCATGAAGGAGAGACCGCTTGCCCAGGGGAAACGCATTGTTGTTGTCTCCCCGGTTCCGGCCTTAGAGGCTGTCACTAAAGCGAGCGTTCCTAACGCTAAGGCATTGCATCCACGCTGGATTCAATGGGCAACATCTCTGACCGCCACTGATGTTGATTATGTGTTTGACCCCAGACTTCAGACACAAGAATTTCTCCAGTATGAACAGGAGTACCCCGCTCCCTTACACATATTGCCAATAGACAGTTATGATACCATCATTTACACTGACGGATCGGCATAACCGGCTGTGGGTACTAAACATCAATACTCGGCAGCTTGCGCAGCCGTGTGCGGGGTAATGGAAGACGGAGTTTTTCATCCTCATAACACGTATACTCAGACCTTAGGGGACTGCACAGCCCAGTTGGCCGAGCTTAAGGCTCTTCTTCTAGCGCTCGAACATTCAGAGCCAGGAACACAGACTTTGATCGTCTGTGATTCGTATTATTGCGTCCAGTCATACAATGAATATCTCAATCATTGGATACTGAACGGGTTTAGAGATTCTAAGGGGAACACCATAAAACACAAAATATTGTGGGGAAGGGTGGCTGATCTTAAGGATAAGCTGCCATGTGTCCATGTAGTTCATACATTGGGGCACCAACGTGTAGGAATACATGTTGCCGGCAATACATTGGCTGACGAAGCAGCCAAAGCTTCAGTAGCTACGGCTTCTGTGGCTGCAGTGACTCGTTCTCGAACGAGGTTGGATAATGAAATACTGATTGCCGTTAAAGCCTCGGCTGCAGACAAGCCCCTTCCGAAAGGATACCCTACAAACTATATATATCATATCAGTGTACAGAATGTTGCTTTTGCAACAATTCCAGATGTTGGTGATCGAGTGATCCCAAATGAAGATCAGAGATTGGAATTGAATACAGCTGCACATGAGGGTGTCGCTTCTGCACATGCTGGTATACAGGCCACTATCACCATTCTACAACAACGGTACTGGTGGCCTGGTCTATGCAGACGGACTAAACAGTATGTCCTTTGCTGTGACATTTGTCAGCAGATTAAGGGCTCGACTATCAGACGCCCTCCGCAGACATCTCTCTTAGTGTCAGACAAACCACTCCATTGTGTGTACCTGGACCATTGTGGTCCTTTGCAACCTGATACATTTTAGTGGCTGTAGATTCCTGTTCTAGATTCCTGTGGGTATGGCCACAGCGGTCGGCTGACGCCCGGACTGTTATAAAAGATTTCTGATCTTTATCGGTACATATGAGGTTGCAGCATTCCATTCGGACCAGGGCCCTGCATTTGCCTCTAAGGCTTTCAGGGACACCATGAGGACGATGGGTGTTGAACTCCATTAATCCTCAGCATACCATCCCGAGGGAAATTCGGTCGTGGAGAGGCGGAATCGTGATCTAAAGCAGTCCTTAACAGCTCGAGTATTAGGTTCAGGCCGTAGTTGGTTACATCACCTATATGGGGTCCAGAGAGCACTCAATAATCTGCCAAAACGGTCCTTGATGGGCAAGTCTCCATATGAGGTTCTCTTTGGGACAACTATGTATGTTCCCGATCTTGATGCCCCTGGTATGGTGGCAGCAGAAACACCATTTGACATAAAAGAACGTCTCGCTGTTTTACAGGAGCTTCAACAATTCCGTGATGATAAATCATCTGCAAGCGCTGCCACCTTGGGAATAAGGGATTTGGCGAAAACTTCGACTGGCTGGATTCCTAACGTTGGGGATCTGGTTCGTGAGAAGATCGCTGTGAGAAAAGAGTTTGGTCCCGCATACAGAGCACCTGTACCGGTCTTGGGAATAAAAGGCACCAGGACTGTCATCCTTCCGCCATTGTCTGGTTCCAAATCGAACAGATTCATCTCCATTGATGACATCAAATTACACCATGTGGCCGATTCTTCACAGTAGACCAGGAGGTCCCTTGGGTAGTTCCCGATCCCCTCTCACTACCCAACAGGACATCCCTCTACATAGTAGGATGACCATCGCTACTACTGACTATACAACTATGTCAGCTGCTGTTCCAGACACTTCCTCGACCATGGGGAGGGCAGAAAATGAACTTTTGTTGGTTCCTGTAACAACTTCGGAGAACACACCGCTACAGGATTTGGCTGTACTTTACACGAACACTTCCACGACTGGTAACGTCATCTATCATGAACCTCCAAGAACAGTGGATGGGAATTCGATGAGTCCTGTGTTTGCGGAGACTTCACCTGGCTATGTTGTGGACATTGATGATTTTTCTTCAGATTCATCCTCAACTGAGACTGACAAACTTTCCAGAGGTAGCAAGTTCTATCAATGGCTTAAAAAGAACTATTTGATATATCCATGGAACTATCTCTGGTTCTGTTTGACATTTATTGCATTGTTTTTATGGATTGGTTTTGTGACTGTTTTCTTTTTACTAATTAATGGTCACTATATTGCTGATCGCTCCTCAGTGGAGCCTGTTGATGTAATTTTAACACCGCATCATTCATCACATAAGGTCCGACGTGATTTGTACCCTGTCAATATTACAGCTATTCCAATTTCTGATGGGATTGTTTGGGACAAAGTTCCGTTCGATATATATACGGGCCTACAGAGATAATTCAAATTCCATACGTGTTCAAAATTTCTATGTCTGATGTTATAACACCTAATGTTGTCTCTGATGATTGGGATGTCCAAACAGTTGATTCCATGCTAACTGAAATGAAGGACTACTCCGCTTTTGGAAGTGATGATGTATATGATTTTACAATGAATTATGGTGAAATGTTCTGCTATAATAATTGGGGACATCACTACCTGCAACTAGATATAGGCCTCTTTTTAACTACACACAATGGGAACATTGTTCAACACCACGAGTGGGGAGTCCAAAGTATTACAGTGACAAATTCACATACTTTTCTGGGCATGATACAACAAAAGCTGAATCTTATTATTTTAAATTACCTAAGACACACATTAGAAAATTGTTGTTAACAGATACAAAACTGATTTATTCAGATCCCTTTGTTTCCCGACTTTCGATTGAGGGTTATGAATATTGGAAGAACACTATCGATTTGAAGAGTGTATGGGGGACGCAAGATTGGCAGATACAGGGTAGGGAGGCTTTGTTTCGAGCTTGCTTAATTCCTGTGCAAATGATTTTTTTAAATGACACTGTTGAGCAGACATCATGTCTGGGATTAGCTAAAATAAAGGATCTAAACACACCCAGTATTCCAACACCGACAAAAGTTACAGATTGGCAACACTTTCTAAATGTTTCTGGGGATAGGCTAGATGCATTGGTTAAGGCTGGTGACTATAATTATTCACTTTCCAGTCCCGGGGGATGGTTGGTATGGCCCACCGATACTGATGAGTGTCAAAGGCGTTTTTTGAACTCTTCAGGGGGTTTTTCCGTTCATAGATCAGACCCTCGCTTTTTGTCAGGTCAGCATGCTGGTATAATTACGACATACAGTGTGGGCAAGCTGCGCCAACAATGGATACAAACGAACACCTTAACAGCGGTGAAACAACACCTGAATACTCTTTCTGACAGTATAGACCTACAAGATTTCCTATGAGGTCCTAGAAAGCAACGCTCGAAACGGTTTTTATATGCCATGTATAATGAAATTTGGAAACTTTCTCAAATTGAGGCTGCTGCACGTTTACGGCAACTTGATAAAGAGAATTTGGAAAATACCTTGGCTGTTGTCGACAATGGCATGAACACGCTTTCCAACAGGATTTATTCCCTGTCGAATATAGTGTCATCTGCTATTGATATCAATCAGACTGATTTGTCTCGGTTATATCATGGGCAAACACAGCTGCGTTCCAACATGCAGCTGAGTTGGGCATTGCAGACGCTGAAAAGTGGCCACATTCCATGGAAATACCTTAATGGGAGTGAACTATTCGCTGCTTTTAATTTTTCCGGGGAACAAGTGACAATGGCTAAAAGAGAGGCTCGTTTCACCTTGCTTCAAGTAGAAAAATTAGATAAGTTGCCCTTCACGGTAGCAGAGAGTCCTTCAACTATCTGGCTCTTGCACAGCATTATTAATTTACTGTTTTCAACGTTTCGTTTCTCGAGCTGCCTGAAACATCTTGCAGTGGGACGATATGAACGGCTAGGAGATAGCTTTATTAAAGAAGAGTGGGAGTTGCCCTTTGAGTATCGATGTCTGAATGGCGAACAAGAGGTTTTTCTTAGCGGAAGTGAATGTGAGACTAATGTTCGTCATTCCATGATATGCAAACAGGTGTCTCTTCACGGTCTTTGCAATGCGGGGGTTGCAAATTTGGCCTGTTTTCTGAAGGGTACTCCCGTCCCCTTGATTCGTTCAGTGTTTCATGTTCTTTCTAATGGGAGTTATGTTCTTCTGAGCGATGACAGCTGTTGCGGCTTGCGACCTGGAATTGCCTACGCAATCTCAGTCACGAAGGTCGTTACGTGTTGTGGCCATGTTTTGTTTCCCCCCACACGAGAGATACAAGTATCTGAAATGTGGCCCCACATTGATACTATTAATGTGAACTATGACAAGTTGAGTAGACTGAAGGCGCTATTGTTTCAAAAACAGATCGCCTTGACATCCGCAAAAGAGACGTATGCTCTCAAGGTTGCGAGACCATCAGCCGAGATACAATCCCTTTTAAATACCGATTTCCCCATACACTTTGGAGAGTTGGTATCGAGAATATTCAATGCTTCAAGCACCACTGGGATTGTTCATTTCTTAAGGCTGTCGGGTCTGGTTTCGTGTCCATCTTCCAGATTGTCTTCGGAGTCATCCCATCAGCCATCCATTCACTCTTTTCCAGTGTGTTTGGTGGCTTTCCAATTATTTTGGCTTTAATTGGCGGACTACTACTGCTATATTTTCTGATTCGCGTTGGTTGTTTCTTTCCAGCGACACAGAGCAATGGAGCCGCTCCCGCCAACCCCGCTGTGCCGTGAACGCATGGTTCGGATCTTCGGTACATCTTTGCTGGTGGAACTACAGTTTGACTGGTCATTGTCATTCCGGCCTCTACTTTGGTGTGTACAACCGGTGTTCCGCTGCATATGGTGTCTCTTTGAACATCTGCCTATGGTCTGTCTTGCTGTTGCACCGACATCTCCTGTGGACCACGAACTGCTGATGTCCCCGATGAGGGTTCATACACGGTCATGCCCCTTGAGACTGAGGTTGCTCCGCGAGGCCACCTATGAGCCTTCTGATGTACAAACTAACGTGGATGAGGACGCTGCAGCGAGTGTCGATGCACCGATGAATATGGCTCACTTCTGCTCTGTGGATCCGTTTGTCCGCCCAGCTCTCAATTTCACTTCAGACGATGTTGACTCATTTTTGAGATCCTTGAATGGTGACTTCGATGACATTCTTCAAGATCCTGCATATAGCACATAATTTGATGAATTAGCTTGCCAGTTCCCGATTCTAATAAAAGAAGCAATTATACTAAAAGTTTGCTATACTTGTCATGGTTGATATTAAAGTCTCTGAAATGTTTTTTTTTAAAAAAAACGAATTTTATAACACACCATTTATTTTTTCGTTAAGTTTTTTGGCTTTTTAGTTCAGTAGCAGCTTTTTAGCGATTGGGTTTTCTTTACCTTCATCATACCTGTTATGGCAATGGGGAGGGTGTAGTGAATCCTAGTTTGTTTTAACGGGTTAACAGGAGTTAGCTTAGCCGTAGGCTTGTAAACTCGTGCGCCCGTCACCCAGTGACTTTTAACCTACTTAGCTTGATCTGGCTTAGTCCATTTAATTATTTATTTCCTTTAAAATGGCGGCCTTGTTTATAGTTAGGTCACTTGTTATGGGTTCTATTATCAGTGTCACTGCGCCAAGGCGTCAAGATCAAGCACGAAAGACAAACATACAGTAGGCATTCACACTTAGGGATTTTCCCTCTCTATACTTTCGAGGGATTGTTGATATTAATTGCCGTCCCAAGCATGCCTGTTATCTATTGTTATGAATAACACTTATGTCTGGTGACCTTGTAGATCTGTATAAATACAACACACTTTTAGACAGATAATCAGAGGGATTCCGACCAGAGGGCATCGCCACCATCGCTGATACCGATGCTGCAGTCATCTTGACACTGATCCAGTCTTCGTGTCCCTGCGCAGTCTGAGATAGAGACCTCATTCCAAGGTAACGAGGGTTGGGGGCTCCTCTCATGGACACGGTTTTGGCAGATTAGGTTTAACGAACCCAGCTCTTCCTTTTTAGGTAGGAGGTTAGACCTACTCTCCTTAGGGTATTAGGGCTTATTCCATCTTTTACATATACACATATTTTTATCTTATATTGCATAATGGTGGGGGTCTTTATAACAATGACTCTCCTCTTTACAATACTGTTGCTTGGTATATTCATTATCCTAATCATTGCAGTTCATGCAACTTATCACAAATTGCAGTTATGTTGAATAAAAACTATTATAACTTTACTGCATCTGTGTTATTGCCTTTGTTTGTATGAGACATTATAGATCTGTGAGAAAAGGGTAATTTCCGTTTAACCACGACAACCCTGAGATATTGTATTTTGAGTCCATGCGTAAGCGACTGCTACAAATCACCTTTTACTATTGTGTTTTCGGTGAGGTACTGCTAGTAAGCCGGTAAGGTTTGGACAACAGTTACAAATAGTTGTAGGAAGAGACTTAGGCGGTCATTCTGACCCTGGCGGTCAAAGACCGCCAGGGCGGAGGACCGCGGGAGCACCGCCGACAGGCCGGCGGTGCTCCAATGGGGATTCCGACCGCGGCGGTAAAGCCGCGGTCGGACCGGCACCACTGGCGGGCTCCCGCCAGTGTACCGCCGCCCCATTGAATCCTCCAAGGCGGCGCAGCTTGCTGCGCCGCCGAGGGGATTCCGACCCCCCCTACCGCCATCCAGATCCCGGCGGTCCGACCGCCGGGATCCGGATGGCGGTAGGGGGGGTCGCGGGGCCCCTGGGTGCCCCTGCAGTGCCCATGCCACTGGCATGGGCATTGCAGGGGCCCCCGTAAGAGGGCCCCTAAATGTATTTCACTGTCTGCTGCGCAGACAGTGAAATACGCGACGGGTGCAACTGCACCCGTCGCACAGCTTCCACTCCGCCGGCTCGATTCCGAGCCGGCTTCATCGTGGAAGCCTCTTTCCCGCTGGGCTGGCGGGCGGTCTGAAGGCGACCGCCCGCCAGCCCAGCGGGAAAGTCAGAATTACCGACGCGGTCTTTCGACCGCGGAACGGTAACCTGACGGCGGGACTTTGGCGGGCGGCCTCCGCCGCCCGCCAAGGTCAGAATGAGGGCCTTAGTCACCTACGAACGAAAGTACTGTAATCCTAAGACCAGCAGTCTTGCTCAGAGCAAGAGTCCGAACTACGACAGGGTGCTTGTCTCCTCCTCCTATTCCTCTGCAGTGGCTGGTACCTAAGGGACCCAAAAGTAAGAAGGGAGTGGCAACAGGAACAATGAACACAGTACAGCAGTGTGCGCAGAGCATGCTTGTATGTTTGACACTGGAATTGTATAGGTGAGTACAGTCAACTACAATGATCCACTTTTTAATCTGTGCACCCTCCTGTCCTGTATTTTGGGACAGGTGGAAGTGACCTCACTCCTCTGGCGTTCGGGTCATGGCAGGAGGCGGTCTGCACTGCTGTGCAATTTCACATTGGCTAACATAGCTCTCTATGGAGTATGGGAACCAATGATGATCAACGGCGACAGTGTTCACCACCGCGGAATTGACCCCCATTTTCTTTCTAGCAGTTCACTTGATTCCTGACTTTACACAGGACGACATCTCCACTGCGTGTGCTGCTGTGGCCTGTGTCTGGAACCTGCCATGGCTCGTGCGACAGGGGAAAGGGCCCCCGCCTTCATGTAGGAGGAGCTGGAGAGGCTCGTGGATGGGGTCCTACCCCTGTATGGGCAGTTGTATGGGCCTCCAGACCAATAGCTGAGTACACCATGGGTACGTTGCATGCGACATGGCTGCTTGGAGATGTATGTGTGTACTGGCAGTTTATCATATGGAGGTATGGCGGGTGGCAGCGCCTTTGCAGGGGTACGGGTCATGTGTGTGTCTGATGAGGGGATAATGCATTTTGTAGATCTTATGTGTGACAGGCTGGATTGTCTGGTTAATTGTGTCCCACTATTTGTGATTCCTCTGCAGGTCAGCGCCCATCAGAAGAAGGGGTTGTGGTGTGCAATAGCCAAGAACGTGTAGACCCTGGGGGTCTATAGCAGGCGGTGCACCCACTGCAGGAAACAGTGGGAGGACCTGAGACACTGGGCCCGGAAGACCGCGGAGGCCCAGCTGGGGACGGACTCCCAACAAGGGAGGGGTGCCTGTCGGAACCAGACCCCCCTGGTGGCTTGCATACTGGTGGTGGCCTACCCAGAGCTGGATGGGCACTTGAGGGCATCACAGCAGCCACAAGGGGGTGAGTATACTGTGTTTGACAACCATCTATGTTCCCTGGCATGAGATTTGGGTGCAGGGTACTAGTCAATGGATGCCCCAATATGCCAGTTTAGACATTGCTGCGTGGTCCAGCTTAGGATAATAGGGTGTAATGCATGTTTTTGATAGCTAGGTAGCTGGCTTCCAATGTCAGGCAGGGCTAAGCTGGTTCCAGTTGGTGTGTAGCTTGTAGTGTTTGGCTCCTACCTGCTGTGGTACTTAGCCAATGGTATGCCAGTGTGGTCCATACTGCACATTCTCCGTCTCAGTGTGTGACAGTGATGTGTATGCCATTTGTGCTCCTGGTGCTGCGATTGACCCTGTGCTCCCTTTCTTTCTCCAACCCTCTCCTTTAGTCCTCCTGTCCATGTGTACATTAGCATCATCTGGTGAAGGAGCAAGAGCACTGACGAGTGAGGGAGCTAAAGCCCATGGGACCCAGGAGGCCGAGTCTACCAACGCCGAGGAGACGGAGAGCGAGCGAAGCACCACGGCATGGACAGGAGCTGAAACCTCTGATTCTTCCTACGGTGGGAGCTCCCTGGTGGTGGTGGACCCCGCTGCAGCAGACTCATCCAAGTAGGTTAGCCCAACCGTTATACTTCAAAAGAAATCTGTTGTCATTAGACTATGTGCCGATCTGTGCACTTTGAACAAAAATCTAATTATGTATTGTCATCCGCTTCCTACAATACAAGATCTTCTAGCTAACATACGTGGGGCAAAATGTTTCTTTTTGCTGGATTTATTTTCAGATTGGCATCAGGTCCCACTCACTGCAGACTTCCAAGCTCTAAGCACTTTTCTCACCCCATTTGGGGCTTTTAAATTCCTAAGGATACCTTTTTTGTCTATCATATCCAGCAAGTGTGTTTCAAACACTTATGAATTCTATATTGTACACAAGCATATCAGTATGATGTGCTAATTTTTGCAGATTCAGTTTAGGAACATGATCGAATTCTTAGAAAGGTGCTAAAAGTATTCAAAGAGGTGGGTATTACACTTAGTCAAGAGAAACGTTGATTCTTGATTCAAGAGTTGGACTACTTTGGTCTTCACAAATCCACATCTGGTATTTAGCCAGAATTCTCCCATATTCAGGCTATAAGTGATGTTTATCCACCAAAATATTGAGACACTCTGAGTTCATTTTTGGGAATGAGGGAGTATTATTCAAGATTCATACAAGGATATGCTCTTGTGGTACAACCTCTGCATAAACTACTACAGAAAGGAAGAAATTGTATCTGGGATACCACAGCGTATCAGGCATTAAAAAAAATAAAGAATCTGATTGTTTATGCACCTGCCTTTTCACCATTTAAACAGGACACAAATGCATCCTCACAATCGATGCAAGTCAGGCTAGTCTAGGGGAGGTCTTGTCACGTGTATGATGGCAGTGAACATAAAATTGCTTTTATTTACTGCTCTTTAAAACATGCTATGTTACACTACTGTCCAAGGGAGGCATTAGCCTGTTCGTGGGCAATTGAAAAGTTTAAATCTTTACTTTGGGGCACATATTTAAAAATGTACACTGATCACAAGCCACCGCTTCACATACTCAAAGACAATTAATCTGGCAAGGCTTCAGTCAGACTTGTCATACTTTTGTCTTGCTTACAGTAATACAACTTTACCATCAATTACATTCCTGGGAGTAAACACATGAGGGCTGATGGTCTATCCAGAATGCCTTTGACCAGTGCTAATCAAAATGATGATCTAGATGATGTCTAATGTGTGGTTGCCATGCTGGAAGATGCAATGAATTCTTCAGGAGCAGTATCTTTGGATGAGTGGTTGATGCCTTAAAAGACAATAAAAGAAGATAAAATTGTATCTACTGTTGTAGAATGTGTTACAAAAAGTTAGCCCAACGAAAGACCTTTGTCCTCTCCCTTTAAACTATTTGTTCAGATTGAAAGTGAATTATCTTTCGTGGAAGGGGTATTAATGCAAAATGATTTATGTGTCCCACCATCACCCATAGATTAGAAATAGGTTAAAGCGGCCCATCAAGGTAACTTAGGGATTGGTGGCATCTGCACAGAACTCAAACAGTTCTTTTTGTGGCCGTCTTTGGACTCACAAGTGCCAAACTGGATTTCTAAATGTGACACTTGTTTATCAGTTGACAAACACTGGCTAACACACCAAACACCTCTTCATACTGTGCCACTTCCGGATGATGTCTGGACCAAGGTGGCTTTACATTTTGCAGGAAAATTTGAACTGTTAACATTAGACAAAAGATATCTTTTAGTTCTGATAGATTACTTTTCCAAATAGGCCCATTTTGAATTTGATTATGCTGCTGACACAACTGTGATCAAATGTTTAGAGAGAATATTTAATATAGAAGGTCCTCCCAGGGAGTTAATAATAGACAAGGGCACTCATTTTACTTCTTCACAAATAAGGGCATTTATAGATATTTTCTATATCAAGCATTTGAAGGTGGCTTTATATTTGCTAACTTCGAATGGACTTGGGGAAAGGATGAATACATTCCTCAAAGAAGGTGTTCAAACTGTAGTGGCTAGCAGTTTACCTGTTGATGATTTTCTAATAAAGAAATTGTGGGCTCATCTGATCACCCATCATCGCACTACTGGGGTGTCTTTTTTTGTCTTCTGAGGAAAAGGACACCCAAATGTGAAGTTTGTCCTGATTGGATATTGGATCAGAGATTTGGGGGCATAATTACAAGCAGTGTGCACCGCCACTGTGTCATTTTTTTGATGAAGCAGTGGCACCATCTGTGTTCCATATTTATAAAGCAATGCATTCAGACCAATGGCTTACTTTCTGCTGGCCAGTTTAACCGTTTTCCTGCACTTCAACTGGCTGCATCATGTAACGTTAAACAGGTAGGTGTTTCCCCCCTTAAATCCAATGCAGAACTGTTGCATCAATATTTAAGAGTTTATGGGAAAGTGACGCACTTTTGGAAAACAATATGCTGAGTCCAAAATGTGTCAAAACTCCTGCACATCAGCAATCCAGACATAAGAAAAGATGCACTGGCACCAGTACGTAAGCAGAATATACCCAAGGCACTTTGACAACTCAACTGGAGCTACTCATACTGCTGATTGAAGCAGGAATAAGATGTCAACCACCTACACCCCACCATGAAGGCAGCTCAGGAGAAGGGAGCGGATATACCGCCAGAGGTCGACCCTCATTGACCTCAGCGAGAAGGAGGTCCTCACCTATTACAGGCTCAGGAGGGAGTCCATCATTCCGCTCCTGCACCAGATTGCACCAAGGCTGTAGACAACATCGCGGAAGTGAACCAATATCCCACTGCAAGCCAAGCTGATGGCATTACTCCACATGCCGGTGTCTGGCTCATTCCAAACCAGCACAGCCAGAGTGGCAGAAAAAACACAGCCATCCTTTTAGGCATTCCTCCTCTCCGTCCCCAATGCAATCATAATTCTCACACCCCAGTGCCTCATTTTCCCCAACACACAGTAGAAACAACTGAAAAACAAGCAAGGCTTCTATGGCTTTGGTGGATTCTCACATGTGTTGGGGGCAATGGACTGCACACATGCAACTGGTGCCTCTTGCTGCTACATTCCACTTGTACCAGAATAAGAAGTACAAATATTCCATCAATTTGTGGGAAATAGTGGACCATCTGGGGAAGTTCATCGATGTGCTGGCAAAATACTTTGGGAGTGCTCATGATGCATACATTTTCAGACATTCCATCATAAACAAGTGCTTCCTGAATGGGATATATACGAATGTTGCACTGGTTGTTAAGTACATCTGAAGCACATGAGCAACCTCATGACAGTGTATTATGTTGGATAAAATAACCATTCTTGTGTTATGTGAATAAGACACAGCATATGTAGAAGGTGTGGTCCTCATAGTTGCACCATACAACATGGCACATGTGCAATGCAGCCCTCCACATCACAGTTAAGACCCACTAAGCCACTGTAGGCCTCATTTACAAGAGTGCTGCACCACTGAAATATCACTTTTTATGATGCTGCCGTGGTGCAACTCTCTAGTCATATCTATGAGGTGAAACAAAGCCACCCTGCATGCCTTTGTTTGGCTCATAGATATGGAGTTAAGCAAGGCAGTGCAAAGTGCTGTAATGCCTTACTTTACATCACGGAGGCTTTTCATGGGCATTGCTGTGGGTTTTCCCATGCAACACCAATGGGTTTTGACAAGTTCTCACTTTACAAGGATCCGTAAACCAGGGGATGTGTCAAAACTGTGTGCCTCTCGAGGGGAGGTACAACGAGGAGAAATTATTCAAGTTCTCCTCATGTTTTCCTCTTTCTATGTGTAGTGCATTCTGCAGCACACATAGAAAGAGGAAAATGACTCAATTGATTGTTTTTGGGCAGGAAGATATCCATCCTGTGCAAAAACAATTGTGCCAAAAATGCAGACGCCCTTGTACTGCCTGCATTGGTGCTATGCACCAATTTGTGGGCCGGTGCAGGCAGAAGGAGCAGGAATGGGCCATATTTCATTAATACAGTGTATTACTGCCCTTTCTTTTTGATGGAGGGCAGCACAGTTAAGTGACTTCCTACACTGCCCTGGGGCAAAAACTCATAAATGAGGCCCTGTGTACGTCTCAAAATAGTGAAAAGATCCTCAGCAATTCACTACTATGAAAAATGCTGTGTTACAACACTGCTGTACTATACTCAGTACACATGCTATGTATTCACAGCCTTTTCTTCTTGTTTACTTTGAATTCATCATGTCACTATGTTCTATAGAACATTCAATGGGTGACCAGAATGTTGGCATTTGACGAGTGGTTTGCCTTCCCACAGTATGCTTCCCTGGTCATGGGTTCTCTTTCTTTGTGACTCATTAAAAACCACAATATTCATAACCTTGCCTCAGGGTTGTGTAAGATTGTGAATGAGGAGTAAGACTGATGGCGGAACAAGACTTGTTCTACACTACAACTACTGTGTTGAAGGAAAGGCCTCCATTTATATTGTCTGTTTGGCAACAGATAACTCTCATGGTCATGAGGCACGCCACGTATCCAATACCTGTGAAACTGTGAAATTATTCAAATAATTGTTCCTCTCCAGGTCATGTGGACCATGGAAATTTACATTGGTAGTCATATACACTATTGTCATCCTATGTGTGCTCCATCCATTTTGTGTCACACAGGCCTACTCTATCAGTCCTCCAAGGGTTCAGACTGTGCAGCAAAGTAGACCCTCATGCACAACGTACATCTCATAGGAAATGCAGCCATATATTTACAATTTTGCTAATGTGCCTGTCTTGGAGTTATGCTGATCATTGTGTGCCTGTGAAGCCTGCAAACTCAGGACATTGCAGTATGTTCATGTCCTATCCTGCCCTTAATTGGCCAGGCAGTGCAGTGTTGCTAGTTTACCAGTTGCACTGTACTGTGCAAGACTCCCATTTAACTCTCCCCTTGAGTTCTGTCAACATCATGGGCACATAGCACTGCCATGTGTACAAAGTGATCTTCCACCGCATTGACATCCACTTTCTAATCTATCCATGTCAGTAGCTAATGAACAACAGTGACTGCTACTGTCACATCCAAATATGTCTGAATGAATGAAACCACATCATCTGGACTGGGTAAATTTTGAAACATCCGACATGCAGTAGGTCAGACATGCCAAGAGTAGTCCAAATCCAACACAATAGAGAATTGTGAGTGAAGAGTCTCCTCAATGGCTAACTGACTCTCCATGCCAGTAAAGATTGACCATGTTCATGACATTGGATCTCATAGGTATTACAAATAGTAAGCTTATCACACAGGCCAGTATACTTGTATGGATAGTACAGTGGCAGTCATACCAAAAATAAAAGTGTATGTATGCCAAACAATGTCAGTGCACATCCCATGCTGATGGAAATGTGTATGAGTTCATTCAGGATAGATAACAGATATGTACTTGAATGTGGGTCCATCAACCATCATGATCATTGACTGATTGTTCCTCTCCTCTCTTTTCAGATGACCAAGGATATGGTCTGCAGCCATGGGTCATGATCCCGTTTGCACATCCCCAGAAAGAGGGCCAGCAGAACTACAACCATACACTTAGCAGGACTCAGTCCATAATGGAGTTGACTTTTGGAGTCCTTAAGTCCCGCTTTTGCTGTTTCAACATGCCTGGGGGGACATTGCTCCACTCCCCCACGGTATGTAAGATCATACTTGTGTGCTGTATTCTGCACAAGATATTTGTGCAGACTAATGTCCCAAAGGATTAGGAAAATGAGGACCTGGAATGCACAGAGGAAGATGATGAGGAAGATGAGCAACAACTTCATAATGTATATACAATTGCCAAGACACAGAGACCAAATAGTGCCATTTATTTTTTGTTAACACATGAGTAACATCAATAGACATAAATATATGGACTACATGAAAAAAGTGTTGTAAAATGTCAATATATTTATGAACACTACCATTGCGCTAATAATCATCAACATCAAAACACTCACATCACCCATGATAGTAATTGGCCCATCACAAAAGTATTTAGCAATGTGTAAAAAACACCTCCGGACACCATCCTGTGTATAAAAAAAGTGTGCATGTCAACAACAGGTGCCAAATGCATGTCCATTGAGAAGACATACACCAAACAAAGATAGCAATTTGACAAGTTTAGACATGTTGTGAGTATGTTACTGGTGCAGTGTGCTGACCATCAGATAGCATTCCACAATCCAAAGCATGTGCAAATGTGAACAGTGTGAAATGACTGCATGTGTGTGTTGTACATCCAGCCATTTGTACAGCCTCCTACTTGTGGAGGACAGTAGAGTGAACTCATAGTCCGATGACTATGAACAGAGGTACATATGCTGTGCATGGGAACACAGTGCAACCCATAAAGTCTACATATGCTCTATAAAGGTCTGCAGGCACATAATAAATGCATGGTGACATCTCACATAAGACATTTAAATGTGAAATTCTCAACTCTACAAGTATAGGATTGGCTACCTACGTCCAATGCTGACACACTTGCCCCACTAGGCAAGGATGAAACTGGAACCAGCAGGGATATATGTTACCATGGTGGTGTGTCTCACTCTGATACAAACAATGAGGTCACTCCTACAGCTCCTATGTGTGTTTGTGAACATATGAAACAGAGGCCCTCATTTTAAGATTGGCGCTAAATGCCACCTACTACCGCAGCGACGGCTGCCAAAAGACCGTCGCTGCGGCTACCATCCTTCTGCCATATTATTACCACAGCTGGATTCACGCAGAAATCCAGCTGTAGCCATACTGGCGGAAGGCGGTAAGGTAGCTCTGCTACAACCAGCAGCGCCACACCAGTAGACTGCTGTCAGCCGTATTATTTCAAATAATACCTCCTGGTGGTGTTCTGCTGGCGGGGGCTGCTGGTGGTAGCAGCGCCCCATCCTGTCTCCTGCCAGAAGACCCCCTGGATCCAGGTAAGCCAAGTCTCTGACAAGGGAGGGGGTGGGGGATGTTGTGTGGTGGTATGGGTGTATGTGCATGTATGTGTGAGTGTATGCATGAATGCAAGTGTGTGTTTCATGTTGTGTGCGTGCCTGTATGAATGTGTGTGGGTGAGTGTATGTATGGAAATGTGAGTGCATTTATGTATGAAAGTGTGAGTGTGTGTATGTATGAAAATTGGAATGCGTGTCTGCGTGTAGGTTTTGATGCGTGTGCGTGAATGGATGAATGCATACGTGTATGTATGTGTGAATGTGTGTGTGTGATTGGGCCCATTGGATGTAGGGTGGGTACGTGGGTGTTTGGAGAGGTATGGAGGGAGGGGGCCTCCTATCAGTGACAGAGAAAGAATTCCCTGTCACAGATAGGGCCTACCGCCATGGTTTTCGTGGTGTTACAAACGCCATGAAAACCATGGTGGTAGGCAGGGACATAATCCCACCGGGAGCACAATGGTGGCCGCCGGGCTGGAGATGGTTATCTCCAGCCTAGCGGCTGCTACCGCCATGGTGGTCAGAGTGGTACATTGGCGGGTTGGCTCTTGTGGCGGTAAGTACCGCCAGCCTGCTGGCTGTACTACCGCCACATTAGCACTAACCGCAGGGGTCATAATGACCCCCAGAGTTTGAAAATAAAACAATTACTTTGAAGTAATGAATATATGTAAGATAACTGTGAGATAAGGTACTGTGTATATGGCACACATATTCTTCCAGCCCTCAGCCCTTACAGCAAATGTGTGCATAACAACATGATATGGTGGTTGCTGGGTATTACTCTAAGGTAAATGTTGTTTTGCACTTATCTACAGGTGTCATATATGCCTAGCCACATACATTTAAAATCTAGGCAGTCAATCTGTCCCCCGGATGCCACATACACTGTAGACTGGCTGAACAAGCCAGTCTATGTCATTCCCTGAATGGGTATTGGATCCATAACACATCCTATGATAGCTATGTATCCAGATGGGCTTATTTGTCAGAGGCTGGTGAGACCTTATGCTCACTGCAAGCCTCTCAACCATATTGTTGAGTCCACGCTAAGTAATTTTGTGTGGCTCATCATGGTCTTATAGCTATGGAGTAAGTCTAGGCATTGCAATAGGCCAGCTTGGTTAACTCTGTGCCAAAGAGCATTGCAGGGATCTTGTGGGGAATGGGGGTTCCAAGGCAACACCTTTTGAAATTCAGGCTGACTCAGATTAGCTTAAGGATGTAAACCTGGTACCATGACAAAGGCTCATGCCTTCCCCCAATCTGACGTCACATGACGTTCTAGATCTCCTGCACCTTCCTGCTCATAAACCATCCATGAAGGGGTTTTGGTTGTTCTATGTGTGCTGCAGAATGAGACCACGAGGAGAAAATAAAACATTTCTTCTCATTACACCTGTTCTGGGGAGACATAATATTTTGACTCTGCACCAAATTTACGTGAGTCTGATACTCTGGGTCAGCGTCAAACACCATGGATGTTGCATGGGAACACCCACCGCAAGGCCCGTGCAGTACCTCCTTGATGCAGAATAAGGCAACACAGTGTTTTGTTCTGCCTTGCCTTACTTAATATATATGAGACTATGCCAAGACACTCAGGGTGGCTGTGAGTTGCATCATAAACATGTTTGAGAGTCCTGCACCACTGCAGTGTCTACAAAAGTGATGCTCCTGTGGACAAGACTCCTTTATATGAGCCCCCCTAATGAACACCTCTCCAGAACACTCAATATGCCACACATTTCACACTGATACTTTGCATGCCCTAGTTTTCACATCAGTAATCAATCAGTCATACATATATCAACATACATATGCAACACATTCCAAGACATCAAGCATGCCACTCAGATATTCCCAAAAACACTGATATCTGGAAATATTTGCATTCATTGTACAATACACCACATTGCAAAACACACATTTGGCCCATTGCACCTATTTAAACAGATGCATTAGCCTAAACCGTGACACATTGCAAGCGTCACATCATCAGGATGAGACACATCCAAGCTGGTGCGTCAGGAAACAGCACTGTGAATTGACATGCATTGTGTGTAAATCATGCATTGCCTTTTTTGCTAAGGATGTGTTTGAAAGAAAAATACGCTTTTGGTGAATATGTGATGCATCCACCAAGGAAATGATGCAATGGCTCTGTCGTGCTGTAAACCAGGAAGTGTGAAGTTACTTTCACTTTCCCTTACAGTTTTTTCATTCTTTGCTGGATGGTGCAGGTGTTTGTTTGTTGCTGGAAAGTGTGGTGCAGTTTATTGGTCTGATACATACTTCCTTCCGCTCCAACAGACAACATGACACCTGAGCAGCTGAAGAACCACCTTATCCGTAGTGAACGTTACCACCAAATCTGGAACGTTGTGAAGGCCTACCGGAGAATGGCACAGCAATTCATTGAGGAATGGGCAGCCAGAGCTTGGAAAGTTAAACCCCAGGGGCCCCCAAACCATGATCAACCAGGCACCATCCAGGATCTTGCTGCCAACCAGGGAGATCCATCAGTTGCTGTACCGGGACTATCCACCAGTCAGCCAGCAGGACCACCAGTAGACCCAGGCACCAGCCACTGGGCAGGGTAGTCAATTTGAACATCTGACATTGAAAGAACTTTAAGACCTGAATCTCCATGTCACTGGCTTGGAGTATAAAGTGGACACTTTAATCCGTTTGGTGCAAACGCTGCAGCAGTCCGTGAAACTGTACACCAGAACAAATCTAGTCAGCAATGACACTGTAAGACCTTCACCAGTTTTTTACCTGTGTTTTTTCTTTTAGTGTTTTTATGGCATAGTTTAGCATCGTTTTAGTGTAGGGATAGATTATGTTAGGTTTAATAATTTTAACTTTTAGGTGGGGTTTGATCTTAGGTAGATATATGGGGGGGTAGGTTATTTAGTGGGTTGGGGTTTAATGTTTTGGATATGTATTTTAAAAAATAAAATATAATACAAAATATATAAAATATATATTTGTTTAGCTCTCTATGTTTAGGTAGTTTGTGTATAGGTGTAATTTATGTTGCTTTTGTGTGAAAATGTGTATTAAGGGAGGTGGGGGTTTATGTTTAATATGTCTGTTTTGTCATATGTGTAGAGTGAGGTAAGTTTAGCTAAGGTAGTTTTAGATAGATTGTAGGATAAGGTAGTGTAGTTTAGGTAACATAGTTTAGCCTAGGTGAAGTTTAGGTTATATAAGTAAGTTAGTGTAGTGTAGGTAGTTTAAGGTGTGATGTTTTATTTCTACATTTGAATAGACATCTTTACTGTGTACATGTCTGCTTTATGATTTACTGTGTAGGAGTTGTCGGATCTGCTTAGGTTGTATTAAGTACATGCAGTAGGAATTGGAAGCAGTGTTTGCAGATATGTATGATTAGGTGAAACACCTATGGAGAGAAACCTGTCAAGTGTGGCATGGAATCACTTTGTTGTATAGCTATTTTAGCCATGTTTTAGACATGTTGTTTTAGCTAACTAGGCTTGCCGCTGTGCACTTTAATCCAGCTACGTGTTGTTTAGCCTTGTTTAATTTTCCTATCAATAGCCACATTTCCAGTGCTGTTTTATTTTCCTTATCTTATTGTACTTTTGCCTAGGAAAACATCAAGTTCAGTCAGGTATGGTCGACGACAAACGTGATATGCTGTGTCTCCAACTTTCAAAGAAAAACACACATTCATACGTGGGGACCATTTCTTAGAATGTCAGCTGTTTTATTATAAACAACCCTTTGTCCCAGACACGTTAGAGGGAGATTGGAGCCAGATGACCACGACTGTATGCTGATTGCTTCAATGCAGCTACTTGCTTAGATGGCCGAACCCCTGATCCACACAGGGACAGTGTCTCTTTAGACTGCAGGCTTCTTCTTCCTTTATAAGGGATGATGTACCCCCAGGGGGGGAACCTGAAAGGCAGATTAGGTTTATTACGCTGTGCTCAAACATAGCGTAGGTAGGAGAAATATCTATAGATATTAATTCTATATTTATAATCCTAATTATTGCAATACATGCCTTTTTGTATACGATACAGTTACTTCAATAAATCCTTATTGAACTATATTCTGCCTCTGTTGTCTTTGCCTATATGAGACTTTTGGTAACTGAGAGAAAGGGATGGGACATGATCAACCACAATTCCCCTGAGGAGTCTTCCTTGTCATGCGCCCAGTTGCCACAATCATCTCGGCCAGAGATGAGGTGCTGCTAGATAACCGGAGGGCCCGGATTAGGCCGACAGGCACGTTGTGGTGTGGAATAATACTTAGAACCCACAATCCATGTGATCCTATCTCCCAAATCCAGTAGCCTCATTAGCAGAATGTACACCTATGCGACAACTTATGAAATCTTCAAACAGAGTTGAACAATGTAGCTGGCACTCTTGCTGTGAATAGATACACACAGTAAAACAGGTATTTACCTACTGTTGCAGTGTCTGTGTAAGTCATGCAACATGCATTATAGGGATGGTTATGTCAAACCATTGTCACTAATCAAGAATATTTGGCTCATTGACTGATGCCAGACACTTACACATTCACCTCTGCATCGTTTGCTTGTCACAGCTGTGTTGTTTGCTAGCTAGTATCCATGGATATGCACCCCAACAGTGCTGTGACTTCATTCACCATTAACACTGACTGCAGGCTACTTGTTACACTTCATGCTTGTGACCTTGAGTAACTACTTGCTAGTCTTAATAAACACAGGGTTGACCAAATATATTTCCCTCAGCCATTGTAGTCTTGCCCATGGCTCGATGACACACAAGTCCCTTTTGGTAGCAGTTTGTGTCTTTGGGTCACAACATCAACTATGGTCTACTTAGTCCACATACCAACAGACATACAACACACAGGTTAAACTCTGTGCATTTATTTACATGTGCAGAAAGGTTTAGGATCACAGGAACAGTTCCTTCTGCTACAACCTCTTTAGGTTTTGAGCCATAGGATGTCCATGAGGGAGACAGTGCATGGGGCATGTAGAGCAGAGCAGTGTTTTAGTGAGGAAGAGGAGGAGCAAATTGCCAAAAGGGAAGATTGGCCACATCAGCAGTCTACACATGGATGAGATCAACAGGTGGGATAGCAAACTGAGGAGAGTAAAGAAAAAGGTGAAGTTGTATCTTCCTCTTCCGGTGTGTGTGATGCTTCCTGTGGTGGGTGTATTGTCAGTTCCGGAGGCGACAGAGGCACACACACATCAGGGGCTGAAGATGTGGATCCCCTGTCCACAGCATCATTTCTCAGTGAGGCAGCATTGCACTGAGAAGGGCCTGCTGGATCGTCAGCACAGCACTAACGTTGGGGTGGTAGGCACCCGTCATTATGATATATGTATCCTGCTTCCACTCCATGGACTCCAGAATGTTGCGTATCACCATCAGCTGTTTAGCATCTTCACTCGTGCCATTTTTGCAGGGCAGTTGTTCGTGCCTCTGCCTCATGACACCAGTAATGTCAGCAGAGATTGTTCATCGCCACAGAGTGGAGGATAGATGCCCCTTATAGTTGCTGAGGTACCCTTGTTGGGACTGAGACACCAACGGACTGCCTCTAAGGTGCCCCCATGGTCTCCATCCCCACCCACACCACATCTACCATCTCCCGCTGGACTTCTACCAGGCAACTTTGGAATTTAACTTGGGGGTCTTCGGAGTCCAGGGCTCAGGGTGGGGTGGCAGGTGGTATTTATTGGGTGATGGGTGGATTCTCTGGATAACATGCAATGCTGTCAGCCCTTCACACAACTGGGGATGATGTATCAAATGTGGCCAAGGTTTGCCAGAGTGTGTCTTGGTCAAGAGTTGGTTGTGACCCTTAGCAAGATCGTCATCTCAGACAGGCAACTGGTCACAAGCTGGTCTGGAGGTATAGGTACATCTTCTACAATGAGAGAAATGTTAATGCAAAACAGCAATGAGTCATTTCTTGTGACTATGCCCCTTAGTTTCTAAAGAGGAAGGATGTCAATGCGATCTCAACAGAGCTGTCAAGGAAAACATATCTGCTGTAGAGTCTGCTTATAAAATCTATTTTGATAACAAGCATGAAGTCAAAAATGTAGATTTTCCAGTGGGAGACTGGGTGATGATCAAGCACCGCAGTAAAATTAAGAAAGTGGAGGTGAATATTTTCTGCACCTGTACAACTTAACAAGACTGCCAAAGGATCTGTCCTACTTGGTAGGAAGGGCTGGTGGAATAAAAGGGCATTAGTAAAGTTATCATCACAACATGCCTTTACAATAAAAAAAAGTATAAGGGTGACTTGGCTCTCTCATTTGCCTCCTGAGCAAGAAACCCTTCTGATCCTTGTTGAATAAACTCCCCACCACCTTAAATAAGTGAGTTGCCAGATTGCCCGTAAAAACTTTATAGTCACTGTTTAGCAATGATATTGTCTGGCATGACTGACACTATGTGGGTTCCTTTTCCATTTTTATAATCAGCGAGATAACAGCCTCATTCCAGGACCATGGTATAGGAGGCTGGCCCGGTTTGTAGTGGGTACCTTGGGTGCTTACACCTTATACCAGGTCCAGTTATCCCTTATTAGTGCAATTTAGTAGTGTTCTAGCAGCTAAGGCCGATAGAGGTAGCTGTAGCAGAGCAGCTTAGGCTGAACGAGGAGACATGAAAAGATCCTGCAATACCACTATAGTTTACACAGTACTTATACACAATAAAAGACAATACTGCATGTTACCAAAAATAAAGGTACTTTATTTTAGTGACACAAGGGCAAAAATATCTTAGAGGCAATACTCCTTCTGGAGGTAAGTATTATACACAATATATACACTAGACACCAAAACAGTGTAAGAAATTAGTCATAGGATGGTGCACACAATAGAAAATACCATAGAATGAATGCAATAGGAAGAAACAGGTCTAGGGGCAACACAAACCATATACTAAGAAAGTGGAATGCGAATCACCTAGGTACCATATACTAGGGACGTATAAGGGGGGTCTAGTGTGTCAATTGGATTTCGTAATTGATTCACTAGTGACAAATTTGGAAGTAGAGAGTGCATAAGCACTGAGGTTCTGTTTAGCAGAGCCTCAGTGACACAGTTAAGCGCTACTGACAACACACACATTAGGCCACAAACTATGAGCACTGGGGTCCTGGCTAGCAGGATCTCAATGAGACAGGCAAAACACACTGACAAACAGGGTTTTCACCATGAGCACTGGGGTGCTGGCTAGCAGGATCCCAGTGACACGTAAAAACACACTGACACACACTCACAAACAGGCCAAAAGTGGGGGTAACCATGCTAGAAAGAGGCTACTTTCTCACATAACCCCCCCAACGAAGGACAATAAGGCTAACCTTCACTCGTTGAGATTTTATTGTCTAAGTGGTGATAAGTGGAGAGTAGATCTGCAATAGAGTGGTAACTCCCTTTATCATCCACTGTATGGTTACTTCCCTGTGGGGATGTAAACTACACTTTTTGGAGATTTTTATGTAACCAACAGTGTGAGTGTAAATTCTCAGAGGTCCTATTAGTATGTTTTAAAGTTGGGCAGTGTGATTGGTCCACTGGGCCTATGTCAAATGAAGAGAATGCTAGACAGTGATGCTGTTTCAACAAAGCCATGGCTGGGCAAAACCTTTGTCCATAGGGCTGTAAGAGAGAACTGGGTTGCTGTTTCTCTTTAGTTGGAGCAGGGCAGGGCTGCTGTCCTATAAGATCTACACAATGACAGGGCTGCTGTCCTAAGTGTTTAAAGGTAGTGCAGGGCTGCTATACAAAAGATTCTCTGGGAGGGCTGGAGGGATGCCCCATATTTACTAAAATGGTACAATTTTGTACATCTGGATTAGTAGTTCCACAGAGAGGTAGTTTTACCTCTGGGAGTCCGGCTGTGGTAGCTGAGGACTCCCTTGTTACAGGTTCCCATTCGGGAGAGGTTTCTCCCATCACAGTAATGGTATCCTTATTGGCAGGGTGGGGAAGGGATACTTTGATACCCTTCTTACCTGTTGTTGGAGAGGGATCCTGAGATTTCAGGCCTTTTTCTCTCCTTTTTCATTTCACCAGAAATGAGAGGAAGCAATTCCTCAGTGATACCCAGCATGGATGCATGGGTCCTAAACTCTACCTCAATCCAACCTGAGGCCTCTAGGTCATTCCCTAAGAGACAATCTACAGGTAAGCTAGGTGATACCACCACCTGCTTAGGGCCAGTAACTCCTCCCCAACTATGTTGAACTACAGCTAAGGGGAGAGACTGAGGCCCTCATTCTGACCTTGGCGGTCTTTTCGCAAGACCGCTGAGTTACCGCCGCGGTGAAGACCGCCGACCGCGGCGGTGTGCCGCTGTGCGCATTCTGACCGCTGGGAGCGTTCCGCCGGAAAACCGCCAGCAGCCACACTGGCGGTCGGCGGGAAAGTGGAGACTGGTCAACCTCCACCGCCACGCCAGCAGAACACCGCCCACAGAATTACGACCCACATTTCTGTGTGGCGGTCTTCTGTTGGCGGTCTTCTGTTGGCAGTCACGTCCCTATGGCTCCCGTCGCCTCCCGGAGGACCAACGCACAAGGTAAGTTGATCGTCCGTGAGGGGAGGGGGTGGGGGGGTGTTGTGTGATGTGGGCGTGCATGGGGGTGTGCGTGTGAGTGTGTAGAGGGGGTGTGTGAGTGCGTGTATGCGGGCGGGGGGTGCTGCTGTGTCTATGGGTAATGTGTGCTGTTCGGCAGGTGCGCATGTCGGCATGTATGTGTGCGGGTATGTGTCCCCGTTGTGTATGTGTGTGTAGGGGGTGTGTATATGTGCATGTTGGGGGTGTGTGCATGTCGGGGTACATGTATGTGCATGTCGGGGTGGGGGTGGGGAGGGGGTTCGTACCACCTCTGGGGGGTGGCAGGGGGGTGGAGGGTGTGGGGGGAGGACTCGGGTGGGTAGTGGGGGAGACCCCTATCAGTGCCAGGGAAGGAATTCCCTGGCCCCGATAGTGCTTACCGCCATGGTTCGCACGGCGGTTCCCGCCCGCAAGAAACCGCGGCGGTAGGCAGGGTCATAATAACCTTGGCGGTCTTGGGACGACCGCCGGGCCGGAGTGCGCAAACTCCAGCCCCGCGGTCATGACCGCCGTGGCGGTCGGAGTGGAGAAGTAGCGGTCGGTCGCGGCGGGGACCGCCGCGGTCAGAATGCCATTTTTAATACCGCCGGTCTGTTCGCGGTCCGACCGCCGTCTCTCCGCCGACCGCCAGGGTCAGAATGAGGGCCTGAGTGTAGTTACTGACATCGGTAATTTGGTACTCCTGTCCAAAGAGGTGTTGTGCAGGTGACACCAGGTTTTCAGTCACCAAAGTGATCCTGGCACCTGTGTCCATGTAGGCCTAGGCTTCAACACCATTTATTAAGATTGACTGCCTCTACTTATCCATGTTAAGAGGACAAGCAGCCAAGGCCAATGCCACCAGGTGTGACAGTAACTGTCGTGGGACTGTCTACCCCAGTTTCTATTATGGTCCAAAAAGTGAACCCAACTACACCTTTAGTTTGACTATTGCCAGCAGTCCCACCACTATTTCCAATACTGGTAGGTGCACTAGAGTTTGCTGTATTAATGGTGGTAGGCTCAGGGGCTTTACCTGGGCAGTAATTATCCCCTGGCCAATGGCCTTTACCTCTGCACACATAGCACCAAGGTTTTTTCTGATTGTGTGAAGAGTGAGAAGAAGATGAAGAAGTTTTATCCCCACTCCCAGAGGAGTGTTTTGGACCTGAAGAAGGATCTTTGTGTTTACTTTTATACCCATGCTTGTCCTGAGATTTTTCACCATCTTTCTTTTTGTTGTCTTTGTCACCCTCTGTATGAGCTTTTCTGCTCACCCTTTCTCTGTCCCATTTGTCTGCCTTCTTTTCCAATTCTTGGTCAGAGGTCTGATCTGAGTCCACAGGATACTAATGTAACAAATCAGACACACAATTGTTCATTATATGGTCTCTCAGAATTAAGTTATATAGGTTTTCATAGTCAGTCACCTCACTGCCATTTAGCCAACCATCTAGGGCCTTTACTGAACAGTCTACAAAATGCTGTGAGCACTCCTTTCTTGTCTCTCTGAACTTTATTTTGTATTGTTCAGTGGTTAAGCCCAGACCATCTAAGAGTGCACTTTTGAGTATGTGGTAGTTATCTGAATCATCCTTCCAGACAATAAGGAGTCTGTCTCTCCCCTTGCCAGTGAAAGACAAACACAGGATAGCAACCCACTGAACTTGAGGGACCCTCTGACCTTTACAGGCCCTCTCAAGTGCAGCAAACCACTTATAGATGCCATCCCTGTCCTTGTAAGGGGGAACAACTTTGTGCAGATTCCTGAAATCATAAGTAGGTTCCCTAACATTGGAATTCCTGAAACTGCTGCTGCCACCATGGGGAACTAACCCAAACCCCCACCTTTCCCTTTCCACAGCCAGGGATTCCCTGTCTAAGGCCAACTGTTGCTGCTGTAGCCTCAGTCTGGCCTCCTCCAACCTCAGCTTTCTGAGTTCCCTATCTAGGGACTGGTCCTCAGGGTTAGAAGCGTGGGATACTTCTGAAACAGAAGTAACATTGGAATTGGCAGAGGCTGATTTTTCCCTAACTTGAGGCACCCTAGTAACCCGGCCTCTAGGTGTGAAGGGAGCCCTGCTGGTGTGTGATCCCTTCCCACTCCCAGCTACACTAGGGGGGTTTGTTGACAGAAAGATCAGTGGAAGGACCCTCCCCAGGATTTACAGAATGCTCCTCTAAACCTGCTTGGTTGAACTCTTCCTCTACTTCCCCCTCTGGCTGTTCCTGACCAGTGCTAAGTCCCTGGTCATCCTTTAGGAAAAGATTTAAGAGGAATTCCTTATTAAGGTTCTTCCCAATCCCTAACTCCTTTCAATGCAGAGACCCCTCAAACTTTTAAAGTTTAGATTCTCATATGTTGTCTTCACAACTCTAGGGGTAGCTTCTACTCTAGACATGTTGAAAGAAAGAGTTTAGGAAAAAGAGTAAAAAGTTAGTAGACTAGCAGGTCTAACTTTTTAGAGAAAAGAAAAACTTTTCAGAAACTTTGAAAAACGTTTGCAAATTTTAAAAGAACTTTTTAGAAAGTTTGAAACGACTTCTAGGTACAATTATATATAGCTCTAAGGCCCATATTTATACTTTTTTAGCACTGCATTTGCCCAATTTTTTGCTGCAAAAGTGGCACAAACTTACAAAATACAATTATATTTCGGAAGTTTGTGCCGCTTTTGCGTCAAAACATGACGCAAATGCGGCGCTAAAAAAGTATAAATATGGGCCTATGTATTGGAGCAAGCTTTTCTTGTTAAAAGCACTAGTAACAAAGTGGTAAAGCATTCAACTGCTCCTCCACCAATGTAGGAGGCTGGCCTGGTTTGTAGTGGGTAACTTGGGTACTTACACCTTATACAAGGTCCAGTTATCCCTTATTAGTGCAATGTAGTAGTGTTCTAGAAGCTTAGGCTGATAGAGGTAGCTGTTGCAGAGCAGCCTAGGCTGAACTAGGAGACATGCAAAGCTCCTGTAATACTACTATAGTTTACACAATACTTATACACAATAAAAGACAACACTCTGTGTTACCAAAAATAAAGGTACTTCATTTTAGTGACACAAGGCCAAAAATATCTTAGCGGCAATACTCCTTCTGGAGTTAAGTATTATACACCATATATACACTAGACACCAAAAAAAGGTAAGTAATTAGTCATAGGATGGTGCAAACAATAGACAATACCATAGAATGCAATATGAAGAAATAGGTCAAGGGGCAACACAAACCATGTACTAAGAAAGTGGAATTTGAATCATTTATTCCCCCCTTGACAAGTGTAGTGTGTAGAGAATCACTAGGAGAGTAAGAAAACCACAAAGGTGAGTAAAATACCCCACCCCAGAGCCCAGGAAAGTTGGAGTAAAGTACTGCAAGTTCCTTAGGACACTCTACAAGTTGTGATTAGAGTTATTGCAAGAACCAAGCAAGACTGCAAGCAACAAATGGTAGATTCCTGGAACTGACGACCTGGGAAGAGAGGAGACCAAGTCCAGAAGTTGCAGAAGATTCCAGGAAGGAGAGGAGTCCTTGCCAACCTAGAAGATGGTGCAAAAGAGGATTCTCTGTTTAGAAGAAGTCTGCAGAAGAGCACCAAAGAAGATGGCTGCGGGTTCCTGCATAATGCAAAGGATGTCCTTTGTGGAGATGTTGGATGCAGGTGAGTTGCAGCACTGGAATTCTATGTCAGGACCGGAGGCTCCAATTATGCTTTCTCTTTCTTTACTGACAAAAACAGCAGCCAATGAAATACAAGTAACAAAAAAAACTACAATACCCAGGACACCAAATATCCTGTCACATGGTCCAATCACCATCCATGTCCATGCTGTAAGTCCTTTGACCTATGAAGTCACTTCCTCTTTCTTTGCTGCTTCGCAGCAGATAAGTACATGATTCTTTTCTCTCCCGTATTGAATTGTATTTAATTGTATTTATGATTGATTTATAAATGTTTATATGTGTTAAAAAGCGTTGTGATTCAGCGCGCTTTATTTATTTAGTGTAAGCGCCCTCGCGCTTAATAATTTTGGCATTTTGCCGATTTTCAGCCCGCTTTTTGGTGGAGTGGGAGCGGGAGCTCGACTGCCCTCGGGAAGTCTTTTTTCTATTTTTAACACGCTTACACGCGCGCACGCATTATCGAGACGATCTCTTTCCAATTTGGAGATCGATCGGCTTGTGTATGCTGCGTGTGTGCCAGTGACCCCTTTTACTAAATATTGCTCCCTGACGCCCAGTAGTTGTTTAAAAACTATCTGGGTTGTAAAATAAAGAATAGGCTTCTGCCTAGAGTGCTCTTCAGGTCGCTCCCTCCACACTTTAATTAAGGGCTCCTTTTTCTGACCTGAACTTGGGGTTTTTGCGCTCCCCCAATTAAACTCTTGAGTTTTAATAGTTTTTTTCCTCCTCATTGTCTGACTATCCTTGAACCATGGCTCAATGGGATGAGCAAGAAACCGAGTACTATACTGAGGAGTTGAGTAATCAACTTGAGAATGATCTGGTGGAAGCCCTTGATACCAGGGTCCAACAATCAGTTAATGATGCTCTCCTGAAAGCTCTGGGCCCTTTTTCTGGGCAAATATTTGATCTCACCCGAGCCCAGGGCTGGTCGCAAGGGCAACAAGAACCCAAAAAGGTTAAAGATAAAACTAGGAATCTGGAGCCAGGAGCAGAGGTCAGTGATATTCATGCTGACGCTTTCGAGAAACTGCAGAAAAAACGCAGTGGTGAACACAGTTACAGTGCGAAAAAAGGAACTCCCCTTTCTTCCTCTTCCTCTGATAAGTCTTCTTCCTCGGATGACTCAGATGAGTCTGACGATCCGGTACCAAGCAAGAAAAGTAAGAAAACACCCCTCCCCCTTCAGGTTCTAGACTTTGATCCTACTGAAATTATTCATCCCAGATCCTCCAATTGGGTTCCACCTACCGAAGTAGCGCAATATGTGCAAGCCAATTTACGAAAAAGCTTCGATAAAGAAGTTAGATCACGCTTGAAGGCAGAATGCCCTAGACCTGATCTGGAAGGCAAGGTATCTGAAACTCCGGAGATAGACCCCACCATGGTCACTTTTATGAAAAAGTTTGCTAAAGATCCCAAAAAAGGCCTAGACCGCTCATGGCGAAGCTGCCAAGACAAACTATTGGACCTTTCAGAACCGTTGACTAAGATCCTAGAACTGGCATACGTAGCCAAAGAATCGGGTTCTCCGGTAGACACCGATGTTCTTATCGGGTGGGCACAAAGAGCTGTGTGCCTTCTGGGTAACTTTAACTGTGCCATTTCTGCTGAGCGAAGGAAATCCCTGCTTATGAGAATCGACCCTAAATTATCAGATCTTGCATCTTCAGAAGCGGGACCTTCTGCCGAAGGACTGCTCTTTGGATCTTCATTCATTAAAGATCTAGCTAAGTTTTGCTCCACCTTTTCCTCTCTGGACAAAGCATAGACAAAGGAGCCGTGCACTTTGCTTCCCCGCATTCTCTCGGTTTCCTCAGCCCTATTTTTGTAGTAGACAAGAAGGGAGGAGGTCACCGATTAGTCTTAAATCTAAAAGATTTCAACCAGTGGATTCTGTACAGGCATTTCAAGATGGAGGGTATCCACATGTTAAGAGACATTCTCCTAGAAGGAGATTGGATGGTACGTCTGGATCTAAAAGATGCCTATCTGTCGATTCCAATTTTCCCTCCCCACAGAAGATTTCTTCAATTTCAGTGGAAGGGTCAATGCCTGGAGTTCCTGGCACTCCCATTCGGTCTATTGTCAGCCCCTTGGTGCTTCACGAAGCTATTGAGACCAGTGATGGAATGTCTCAGAACCAAGGGTGTCAGATTGATTATATATCTGGACGATATTCTGCTGATGGCTCAGTCCCCTCAAGTCCTAGTAACACACTTGGATTGGACCATCAGTCTCCTACAAGATTTAGGTTTCCTGATCAATGTACAGAAATCATTGTTGAAACCCTCACAGATAATAGAGTTTCTGGGCTTCCAGATAAATTCCACGTTATGTCAACTTTTCCTCCCATCTCAGAAGATACGCAACATCAAGAGAGAACTGAGATTGGTTTTAACCTGTCAGACAGTATCCTTGAGGAATATAGCCAGAATAGTGGGCTTGCTAGCCTCTTCTATTCAGGCGATATTCCCGGCTCCCCTGCATTACCGGGCACTTCAAAGGCTCAAGATCAGACACTTACAACAGGGTCTGAGCTATTCAGAACAAATCCCATTGACGACCGAAGTAAGATCGGAGATTCAATGGTGGCTTCATCATATGGAAGCTTGGAATGGCAGAGCGATTTTCGGTTATCGACCGGAAGTAGTGATAGAATCAGATGCCAGCAGATGGGGATGGGGAGCTCGTTGCAACTCCCTAGTGACGGGGGCAGATGGTCAGATTGGGAACAATCCCTTCACATCAATTGTCTGGAACTTCTAGCGGGTTCATTTGCCATAAAGAGTCTCTCCCCGCAGAAAACAGATTGTTGCATACTATTACGGATGGACAAAATATCAGCTGTGAGGTATGTCAACAAACTGGGAGGCACGAAGTCCAGAATCCTGGCGGAGATTGCCAAGGACTTTTGGCATTATTGCCTGTCTCAGCGCCTAGTAGTCATAGCGGAATACCTACCTGGGGACCAGAATATCGTAGCAGATTGGAACTCCAGGTACCTTTCAGACTCCAGCGATTGGAAGTTAGATCCTCAGATTTTTGCTCAGATAATCAGGGAATGGGGCAATTGCGAAGTGGACCTGTTTGCATCACATCTCAATTGCCAAATTCAAAGAATTTACACTTGGCGTCCAGACCCTTACGCATTAAAGACAGATGCATTTCTTCAGGACTGGTCCCAGTTTCGAGGTTATGCGTTTCCTCCTTTTCTTATGATTGCCAGAGTTCTGGCTCAAGTGCGGAGACAGAAAACAGAGATTGTTCTGGTGACTCCGTTTTGGAGAGCACAGCCTTGGTTCCCCAGTGCTCTTCATTTAGCCTGTGCCTCTCCTCTTCTGATTCTTCCTCGTCCGAATCTTCTTTTGAGTCCAGAGGGCCTTCAACATCCTCTGATCTTGTCAGGGAAGCTAACACTTCTAGCCTGGTTAATTTCAGGTCGAGATGGCATACCCCAGATGTTTCGCAACAAGCTGCGGACTTCATTAAACAAGCCTGGGCCAGTAGTTCCCATAAGAGATATGATTCAGCCTGGCGCAGATGGTCTACTTGGTGTGATGGAAGGGGTGCCAATCCAGTGGAAGCACATATTGGTTTGATTGTTAATTTTCTAGCAGAGTTAGTCTGCTCGGGTTTGGCCTATCGGACGGTCAATAACTTTAGATCTGCCATTTCTGCAGGTCATTCACAGTTTGAAGGCAAGCCCATTGGTAAACATCCATTCATTTGCCAACTTTTGAGGGGTATACGCCTTTCTAAACCACCTCAGGCAAAATATACTGTTTTATGGGAAGTTAATATTATATTAAAATTCCTTGATTCTTGGCCTGCCAACAGATATTTATCTTGCAAACAGCTTTCAGCTAAGTTAACCATGCTTTTGTGCCTTGTCTCTTGTAAAAGAGTATCGGACGTCAGAGCTTTGGATTTATCAGGTAGAACTTTTTCACCAGAAGGAGTCTCCTTTTCGGTGACAAGAAGAACTAAGACGAATTGCAGGTCAGTATCATATCCGGTTTATACGGAAAATTCAAAATTATGTGTGGTTCAATGTTTAAAGGATTATGAAATTGTCACAGAAGAATTTCGACAGAATTCTAGAGGACAATTATTAATTGCTTTGCAAAAACCTTTTAAACCAGTTTCCTCAGCTACTTTAGCTAGATGGATGAGATGGTTGATGAGTGAAGCAGGTATTGATACCTCTATTTTTGGGGCCCATTCTGCTAGAGGGGCTATGGCTTCAAAATAATTTGCCTTAGGTTCTCAGTTAGAGGACATAGGCGGTCATTCTGACCGCGGCGGGCGGTGGTCGCCGCCCGCCATGCGGTCACTGCCGAATGACCGCCCCGCAGTCAAAAGACCGCGGCGGCCATTCCAACTTTCCCGCTGGGCCGGCGGGCGCCCTCCAAAAGAGCGCCCGCCGGCCCAGCGGGAAAGCCCCTGCAACAATGAAGCCGGCTCCGAATGGAGCCGGCGGAGATACAGGGGTGCGACGGGTGCAGTGGCACCCGTCGTGATTTTCACTGTCTGCTAAGCAGACAGTGAAAATATTTGTGGGGCCCTGTTAGGGGGCCCCTGCACTGCCCATGCCAGTGGCATGGGCAGTGCAGGGGCCCCCAGGGGCCCCACGACACCCGTTACCACCATCCTGTTCCTGGCGGTAAGAACCACCAGCAACAGGGTGGCGGGAAGGGGGTCGGAATCCCCATGGCGGTGCTGCAAGCAGCGCCGCCGTGGAAGATTCCCTGGGCCTGGGGAAAACCGGCGGGAAACCGCTGGTTCCGCTTTTCTGACCGCGGCTTTACCGCCGCGGTCAGAATAGCCCTGGAAGCACTGCCAGCCTGTTGGCGGTGCTTCCGCGGTCCCCGGCCCTGGCGGTCATGGACCGCCAGGGTCGGAATGACCCCCATAATGAAAGCTGCAGATTGGTCTTCAGAAAATACTTTTCGTAAGTTTTATCATAAACCTGTTTTGGATGTAGCCAGTGTGGTGATGGAACAGCTTTAAACTAGCATAATCGGAGCCTCCGGTCCTGACATAGAATAAAACAATTTCTAGCTATCACGTCAAGAATTTTCAATTCTATTAAGGACACGGAGGCGAGGATTATCCCTCCCTTATTATTTATACAATATTTATTGTTATATAATATCTATATCTGATGTGATATTGTCATTTAACCCTCCCATTATTTGCAATTAAAGTATGAGTTAACGTATATTTTATGAGATATTACATACATGTTTATTGTTACAGCTTCTGATCAGAAGAACGCCTGAAAGTCGTAACTTCAAGGAAAGTTTGAGTTATATGTTCTACCGGTTGTTTTCCGGCATGGAGCCTCAAAGCTGGGGTTCTTCAGTATGGCGAAGAAGTTTATGACTCGGGATTCGGGATGGCGTAAGAAGTTTGCGTTTTCATTGACAGTTTTCTGTTTAAACAAAGAAAGAGGAAGTGACTTCATAGGTCAAAGGACTTATTGCATGGACATGGATGGTGATTGGACCATGTGACAGGATATTTGGTGTCCTGGGTATTGTAGTTTTTTCTGTTACTTGTATTTCATTGGCTGCTGTTTTTGTCAGTAAAGAAAGAGAAAGCATAATCCTCGCCTCCGTGTCCTTAATAGAATTGAAAATTCTTGACGCAATAGCTAGAAATCTTTTTATCCTCCAACTAGGCTTGGTTCAAGCAATGTTGTGGATTGCATCACAATGGTGCTGCCTGGACCCTGGAGGAACCTGGGGGCCTCAGCTCAGACTGAGGAGGCAAAGGGGGCTCCCAACACCGGAGGGAACCCACAGATGACCAGGCAGCACCCACGGAGGTCCCAGGGCACCGGGACAAAGAAGGTGCAAATTGCTGTTGGTGCAGCACTACAAAAGAAGGTCCCACACCGCAGGAGAACAACTCAGTGAGTTGAGCGTCGCAGGATAGAGAGTTGGGAACATGTGCACAAAGGATTCTTGCAAATAGTGGACAGAGGCCTCAGGAGGTGAAGATGACGTGTTGCACAAGGGTACTGTCACAAACGGGGAAGGCAAGCTCTTATCTCCTTCAAATTTGGACAGCGGGACCTTAGAACAGTCTGTGTCGAAGGGGTCCACCACCTGTGTTCCAAGGAGCACGCTCATCGTCAGGAGACGAGTCCAAGAGAACCAGTCATCGTCTTAGAAGGCGCCTGCCAGAGCAGGGAAGTGACACCATCACTCCACTGGAGATTTCTTCGGTCCTTCTGGTGCAGGATGAAGACAGGGAGTCCCCAGAGTGTGTACAACTATTGAAACTGTTGCAGTTGCTGGCTGGAGCTGAAGATGCAGAGTCAAGGTAGCCCTTCTGGATACTTTGTTGCAGTTACAGCAGTTCCTGGAGCAGTCTGTGGTCGATCCGAAGTCAGAGGATGAAGCAGTGGTTGCAGAGGATTCCTGATAGAAACTTGCAGGCAGAATCTGAAGAGGAGAGACCCTAAGTAGCCCTGAGAAGGGGATTGGCCATCTAACCAGGTATGGACCTATCAGGAGGGGTCTCTTACGTCACCTGCTTCCACCGGCCATTCAGGGGCCTCCAGAATGTCCCCACACCTTGGAAAACAAGATGGCAGAACTCTGGGACACACTGGAAGAGCTCTGGGCACCACTCCTGGGGTGGTGATAGACAGGAGAGTGTTCATTCCCCTCTCCTTTGTCCAGTTTTGCACCAGATCAGGGACTGGGAGGTCCCTGAACCGGTGAAGACTGACTTATGCAAGGAGGGCACCGTCTGTGCCCTTCAAAGCATTTTCAGAGACTCTGGGAGGCTACACCTCCCAACCCTGTAACACCTATTTCCAATGGGAGATGGTGTAAGACCCTCCTCCTAAAAGAAATGCTTTGTTCTGCCTTCCTGGGACTGAGCTTCCCAGACCCCAGGAGGGCAGAACCTTGTCTGTGAGGTGGCAGCAGCTTTAGCTGCAGTGCAAGCCTCAGAGAGCTGGTTTGGCAGTACTGGGGGTCCATGCTGGAGCCCCCAGGATGCATGGAATTGGCTCCCCAATACTGGATTTTGAATGGGGGCGATTGCATGATCTTAGACACCTTACATGGTCATATTCGGAGTTACCATTGTGAAGCTACACATAGGTATGGGCCTATATGTAGTGCACGCGTGTAATGGCGTCCCCGTACTCACAAAGTCTGGGGAATTGACCCTGGACTGCGTGGGGGCACCTTTGCTAGTACAAGGGTTCCCTCACACTTAGTAACTTTGCACCTAGCCTTCAGTAAATGAAGGTTAAACATATAGGTGACTTATAAGTTAATTAAGTGCAGTGAAAATGACTATGAAACAAAATGTGCACATTATTCACGCAGGCTGCAGTGGCAGTCCTGTGAAAGGGTTTGTCTGAGCTCTTTATGGTTGGCAAAAGAAATGCAGCAGCCCATAAGGATCTCCTGGAACCCCAAGTGGAATGCGAATCACCTAGGTACCATATACTAGGGACTTATAAGGGGGGTCCAGTGTGCCAATTGGAATTCGTAAATGAAGTCACTAGCCTATAGTGACAAATTTGGAAGTAGAGAGAGCATAAGCACTGAGGTTCTGGTTAGCAGAGCCTCAGGGACACAGTTAAGCACTACTGACGACACACACATTAGGCCACAAACTATGAGCACTGGGGTCCTGGCTAGCAGGATCCCAGTGAGACAGGCAAAACACACTGACCTATAGGGTTTTTACTATGAGCACTGGGGTCCTGGCTAGCAGGATCCCAGTGACACAGTAAAACACACTAAAACACACTCACAAGCAGGCCAACAGTGGGGTAACTATGCTAGGAAGAGGCTACTTTCTCACACATGGTAAAGGGGAACCCTCCATTAACACAGCATAAACTGCTCTAAACAGACCGGAATCACTGGCAAAACATCTCCTGGACTGCTCCCCATCCAACAGAGTCATTCCTACCTGTGGCAACTGTTTCGACTTGCAATAAGTGTGGAGAAGACAGAGTAGATTCCTTCTCTGACATGTCAATTTTTCCTGTCACTTCTCCACCGCTTTGCTCTGGACTAATCTCAGCAAAGGTGCAAACTTATTTATAATAAGTACCTCTAGATATATTACTGGTGGTCCTGCAGCTGCTTCTTCTGTCTACTCCAAACCCCTGCCCAAATTCAGTGGGTTGCTGCCCTCCCCTGAGTCAGTGCACAGCTCAAAGCATTAACCTTAAAAAAGAAGCTTAGCGAATGAGTCATTCTGGGGCACCTATTGCCCTTATCACTGAGCAATTCCTTAAGCAAGGATTCCTTCCATGGTAGCACCCTATCTGAAAGCTTCTTAGGGTGACATGGGCTAGTCCCTGCTGACAACTTAACCAAAGAGCCACCTTTCCCTCTCCCACCCACAGAGCGGGGGACAGCTTCACTTTGCAGGAAGGTCTTCGATCTTAATCTATATTGCTTGCCAAAAGCCTAATCCAACTTGTCAGGTATGCTTTGCCTGCCAGTATCTTTAAATGTTCCTGCCACAGCCCCTAGTACCCCAAGAACATATTTATCTTCAGACCGCTTCCTCTCTGCTTCCATGGGCTTTGTCTCTAGGTCAGTTTCAATCCATCTACTCCCTTAGCTATCTTCCACAGGACCTGCCAAGCTGAGACTCACTGCACCAGTTCTCACCTGCTTCACACAGGTGACAGCGCATTGTGCTGACTCTGCCACCTCTGTCAGCATCAGCTCTGTTACCACACCAGGGAAGAATACTTTGAGCCTCTCAGAGATTAGGGAGCTTGCGCGCCATGGAAAACCAGCACAATTCCACCCGCCACCTACACATTTGCTTCTAAAGCAGGCCTCCATACTTCACTACTCAAAGTGAGAACGTTGGTGTGGAGGGAGAGCAGGTAATATCACCATTCTGCGCTGCTCTGTGTTCCGCCAGGTGGAGCTCCTGGCCCACTAAACTAGCTGGCCACCATGTTCCCCACACACTACCAGCTATCTTTCCCCTAGCCAAGGAATCCCCCTCTCAATTGCAACCCTGGACTCAGCTAAAACTTTTGATGAGTCAACTGGAAATATCTTGCAGCTACATTAAAGGCATTTGGAATAGTTGATAAGATTCAGTATGTGTTGAGACAGATCCATAGTGCACCACCCACCCATGTGTTAGTTAATGGTAGTCTTACTTCCCTTGTTAAGATAGTCAGAGGGACTAGACAGGGTTCTCCACCATCTCCTTTCGTCTTCGAGGTGTATATCGAACCCATGGCACAAAGTTTGAGGTCAAACAAGGAAATAAGGCTGTTTGTGACTTGGTCCTTCATAAAAAGAAAGCTCAATATGCAGATGACTTTATATTGTACACTTTGGATGTGAAAGCTGCCATACCATGTGTAATGGTGGAGTTAAAATATTTTGGAAAGTTGCCTGGATATGAGGTAAACAAAACTAAAACTGAAATAATGTCCTGGAACCAAGATCATCAGGATGTTAAAACCTCAAAAGAGATCAAATATTTTAGATTAACAACATTGCATGATTTGGAGGAGGGTCCATTTGTGAACTTTGAGAGAATATACAGGGAAGTGGATGAGCTCCTAAAAACATGGCAGAGTCTTTCTCTAACTCTGCATGGTTGAGTAAATCTGATCAAAATGTCAATCCTACTCAAATTCTCTTATTTGTTTGATAATATCCCAATAGGCTTTGACAAGAAATCTCCTATGAAGATACAGAGGAGATTCACATATTTTCTATGGGCTAAGAAGGGGAGTATGCCCTTGTGGCAAATGTTGAGAAGCAGGGTAGAGAATGACGGTTTAGGGCTTCTGGACTTTCAATTGAACTGTTGGGTGTACCAACTGAAGGTTAATAGGATGCTCCGCCTTCATCATGATAGATCATCGTGGGCCTCAAGTGTAGTGCCATTTTGAATAATCTACCCAAGGATGCCTTCTTGTATACGTTTGGGGACTCTGCATTTTTTTTTAAAAGTGTAGTTGAAGTGCTTGAAGGCCACATCAAAGATGTGGTAGGAGGTTAGATCACTTCTGGGGAGTCTGTACTACAGGAAGATGTCACTGGTGTGGAATGCCTGTTGGATAGTATGGCAAGACCAGTGAGGGAGTATGGAATTCTATACTGGGGGCAGAGGGTAGATGGGTGACAGAGCTGTGTTTGGTGTTTGGGATGCTTGGAGGGAGTTGATGTCTGAAACTGGTAACCATTTGCAATACAACCCCCCTCCACACACACACAGACACACACACACCTTTTAGCCTGGTTTCTGGATGCAACTTGGACCTGAGTGCACTGGGGTCCTTCTAACCAGGTCCCCAGTGTCAGTGTTCTTTCCCTGAAATTGCAAAGCCCAAAGTAAGTAGTACTTGGGTACCTGGGCATGGGCTACTACAGATAGGCCCCTTAGGGCAGCAACACAGATTGTGCCACCCTCATGGGCCATGCATTGAGAGCACCCAGCACCAGGCTGAGTGTCCTGGTGCAAACCTAAAATGCAAACTTGACTTGACACATCCTTTGTGCCCTGTCCACTACACACTGTATGCAATATTGGTATGTCACACTTCTGGTAGGCCTTCCAGCCCTAAGGCAGAGTATACTATACTGTATGTGTGGGCATAGATGCATGAGTAATATGCCCCTACTGTGTCCTTGTCAAACATGGGACATAATAAGTGAACAGAGCAGCCATTTTAAATGCATGTGCTGGACACTGGTCAGTACGAGTTTCACAGCTACATGATGACTATTCTGAACCCTGGGTTGTTTGGTATAAAAAAACCTCAAAATAATAAATCCAATCAGATACCAGTATTGGATTTATTGCAAAATGTACCTAGGGGCCACTTTAGAGGAGACCCCTGCAAAGCTAACTAACACTGGCATGGTTGCTGGCCAATAACAAGCAACCTACCACCACCATAAAAGATTCTGGAACCCTGGGGTGAGAGCTCCTGCTCTCTGGGTCCCAGAACAAAGCCCTTCCGGGATGGAGTGTCACACCTCCCTCCTCAGGATTGTGCACTTCCCTGCTAGCAAGCTTCAAAGGGCTTACCGCCTTTAAAACTCAACCCCCAGGCCTTCTGCTAGCAGCAGATGGTTGCCACTATTGCAAACCCCCCTTTTGGCGGATGTAATGGCGGGAAAGCACACAAATGACAGGAGGAATGGCTACCACCAGCATGTACAACCCCTAAGATTTTGCATGCAAGGTGATTCCTCCTTTTAATTTTCCTCCATCTTGCATGGTAGGGAAAAAGCCTATCAGGTATAGGGAAGTGACCTCTGCCCAAAGGATGTGGTCACATAGTGGGTGTAGCCACCCTAAGGTAGATGACCCATTGGTCACTACTGGGTACTCTCATAAGCACCCACTAAATGCTGTATTTAGTGGGCACCCTAGACCAGAGAATCAGATTTCAAAGTCACAAGAAGATCAGCAACTAAGAAGACGCAAGACCCGAGAACTGAAGTCCTGCTGCATCAATAAAAACACACCAAACCCTATTTGCTGCAAATATGACTCGACAATTGCTGCTGAGGGGTTACTCGGACATCAGACAGACTCTAAAAGCCCAAGGACCAGGAAGACGCCCCAGTCAAGAGACTTCAGTAAATTCCAGGACCTCCCATCCGAGTGACCCTGCTGATCTGCAAGCGAAACTCAAAGTGATCTACCTCCTGCTTTCAAGGGCACCTTTGCACACAGATCTTAGCTCACCAATTCGCTCTGCAACCGGCCGCCCTGTGCCCTGCCCTGAAGATCCAGCTGTGTTCTAAGGGTCCCCCAAACCTTGCAAACTTAACACTCCAAGGGGACCCACCAGATTCACCTTGAAGTCCACCTGTGCAGTGATTTTCTAAGTGATCCCCCACAGTGGCCTTGCACCAGCTCCAAATACTTTTCTGCAGCTGCTCCTGCCAAAACTGGGAGTCACCCAAACTTCTCCAACTGGTCCATAGGGCCCACCGACGTCCTCGACCTACAAGCAAGAGGAGACATTGGTAAACGCATTGCCTGATTTTAAATGCATGTTTAAAGTATTTCCACATTGATTCTTAAGGTGCGTAATTACGCACAGATCAGAGACATTTTCTAAACCTTGAAAATTCATGACTTAAAAAGGACTTAACTGATTTTGATGATCTTCATCTTAAAAATGTTATAAGAATCTGAAGCAGTTTTGTAAATTGGTCTTGAGTTATTCTTTTGAGTGTGTGTCTTGATTTATTGATGCTGTGAGTACAAAAAATGCTTTGGGCTTCTCCAGAATTAGCCTTACTGCTCAACCAAGTTACCACAAAAATTAGAGCATTAGGTATTTGAGTTTTTACCTCTGTAAACCAAAGTTTAGCTGTCTGGAACCTCTGCACCGTGTCCAAGATATCTCCTTCTTTCTTGCCTTGGGACCCTGAAGAACCCTTTCCATGGGGTTCAACTCAGTGTCTATCCACCCTTGGGACCTAAGTCACGTGGGTATCTGGTAAACCTTAAACCTGAAAATGTCCTCATCAGCCAACATTAGGAGCTTCACAGCACTAAGATCACACCCATGTTGCATATGCCAGGGTCCATCCTGTGCCTGGGTCACAATGCAACATCCCAAATGTCATACTGCTCAGACAACAGCATTGAGGGGGAGGACACGTGTAACTGGTCACAGAAATACACCTGCACAGTCAGAGGTGGACACTGCTACGACTATCAGGGCAATCCAATGTCCACACATTACCCAACATCAGCTGTACACATTACCAATGCAAACATCCATATTGTGCCATCACAATGCTATGCATAGGATACGCTACAATTCAACTACATATGAGTGGATGTGAAAGATCAGAGACTGGGCAGGTCCAGATTGTTAAGTGTGCTGCTAGTGCCATCAGAGTACCCACAGCCAGTGAAAGGTCTCACCATGGGAATGGATGTACACGCAGGGTTGAGTAGGACAAGAGGTGGCAAATCACTGTTTGGCCTAAACCAACACCTAGAGGAGATGATGCCGACAAATCAAAAAACTTACCACAATACATGTGAAGTGCAGGTGGGGCATAGTCCTGGGAGAATGCCCATCTGAAAGACTGGATCAATGAACAGGAAACAAGATCACAATGTGAAATCATCACAAGGCAGGCATGTCACATCACCAATGCCACAACACAGATACACTAATTGTACCCTATTTCATTGCAGAAGACGATGGATCTTCTGCGGATATGCCTGTCCAGGATTACCCGGATGACATGGATGACGAGCTGACAATATCAGCCACCAGACCCTGCAAGACGGCCTTGGAACCCTCCAGACCCCACCGTCAGTCACAAGGAGGAGCACAGAACAAGCAGCCATCACAGAGGACACACCAACAACCAATTGTAAAACCTGCCAGCTCCAATACAGCTGAGGAATCTGACGACACAGGCAGCAGCTTTGTGAGAACTGTAGTCAGAGTACAGCGGGACCTGGCCAAGGGTGTGTGGGTGGGGATGCAAACTTTGGCAGCCAGCCTAGAGGGGGTGCATTCATGCATGATGTCATTTGCAGATCAGGCAGCAGCCATGCAAGCGCTAACATCGGACTACAACAAACTGTAAAGGAATTCACCACTGCAGTAAGGGAGTTGCCACAACACCTCGCACCTCAAACCTTCCACTGCATGCACAAATGCAATCATGACCCACTCAGGGCCGACCTGGCTGCCTACCATCGTGATGTGGCTGCTATTCTTAAGAACCAGCAGATCCTCCTTGCAGCAGTACTGCCCTTAAGACCTTCACAGGTAGCAGTGACCGGGCTGTCTGACTCCACGTCTTCAAACACTGAGGTGTGTGTTGCCCCTTCACAACCACCACCACCAAGGACAGAGGAGGCAACACACACATCAGAAGAAGAAGACATGGAACAGATCACCTTCACATGTAAAAGTACCCGGAAGCACTAGTACCTGCCGCATGGCCACCTATTACCAAGGTCCTGCGCTTTGTAACAGTCTTGCAACAACAGTACTCAATGACTGTTCTGCAAACCGCTGTATATCTTGTCAGCCTGCCTTGTGATTGTCTCTCACTTACTCATTGGCAAATCCTGTCCCTCTGCACTGTCTGACACATCACCCCAGCATGTCAAATGCATTTTCCTTTAGCACTTGTGTAGGATCACAATGGAAGATGTCACTATAATGGACTCACAATCATGGACAATGTACATATAGCACTACAGCACTTTTCATTAAATAGCACTTACACAACCACTTTGTCTCTGTGTAATGTAACACATCAACCATGCAGTAGATCACTGAATTTTGCCTCCTGTCAAATATCATAGCTTGTCAATACTACTGACCTTAAATAATGTAGGCTGATAACTATGCACAGTGGCCTGCATTCTACCATACTCTGCCCTTCCTGAGGGTAATATCTGATGAAAAGAGAAACCATACACCCTAATGCTGTGTTGGACAGAATAATGCTTCCTCAAGGGATATCTAAGCCATTAAATAGTGCCAGCAAAATGTTGCCTCCATGCAAAACTTACACATATAACATTGCCCACAAATCTAAGCGAACAGTCAACAAACTGCATGAATGAAGGTGTCTGAGTTTACATCCAAATAAGTAATCATGCTGAACAGTGTCACAAATGATCTATGTGAGTCATGAACACGATACTACAAGAGTGCTTACTACCACTCAGCTTATAAGGGTTTCTTTGAACATCACACTGCAGTCAGACACAACACAGTGTCACCAATACCAAATCTGGAAGCCATGTATGTGACATTGAAAACATACTTATCGAAAAAAACACGTTGGAATCCATAGTAACTGTGATTGGTGGTTGCAATGAATAGTCTAATCTTTGCAAGGTAGCTTTGGGGTAGCTACCAATGTTACAGCTAATTTGGGATTTGTTTGTAGCATAGGACACAAATTGTAATACAATAGAAATCATGTACACTCATGCCAAGGCCCTGATCTACAATCATTTCACACATACTGTAAAGGGTTTACTACATATTTATTAAACTGTAAAAACAGAAGAGAAAACTCGGGGAAAAGCCTTACCTACCCTAATCTGCCCTAACTACTCATTACCCACAACTATCCCTAACTAACTTAAGCTAAACTTACTTATCACATGTAACGAAACGTTCTAAACATCAACCCACCACACCCCTTATGAGAAAGGACACGTGGCGGATAACAGATACTAACCTAAACACATACTATCCTATACTAAACAAATATATATTTGTTTGTAATTTTTTATTTTAATATTTTGTTTTATTTTTTTTGTTTACATTTTTTTTTTTTTAAACACACAATAACCCCAACATTGCCACCCACACACTCAAAAACAAACAGTAAAAATAATCAGGACCCCCACCCCCACATTAACACTAACTAACTAACTAAACTAACAGCCTATACTGACCTAACACTAAGCCCCCTAAACCCACAAAGTATAAGAATAAGGAAAGAGGAGGGAGGGGAGGGAATCATGTCCATCAAAATTTCTATAGGTTGGCTCTCCGGAGGGTCCGCCTAATGGACCGCACCCGCCGGTTAATATGGCGAACATCCTGCCGCAAGCGACTCATTTTTCTCAGGACACGGTCCATTTTACGCTGCCTGTCCACAAAAGCAGCAGGGTCAATAGCTGTGGCTGGGGTGGTCTGTGTGCCAGGTGAAGAAGTGTGGGGTCGTGTAGGGTCAATGTCTGTGGGCTGCCCTGCAGGTGGTCCTGTGCTAGGGCCTGGAGCACTTGCTGATGTTGTTGCCACAATGGTCACAGCTGTTGGGGGTGCCACCTGGGTGGTAGTGGTGGTGGTGGTGGTGCTGGTGGTGGCTGTGGTGGGCAAAGAAGGGCCACCCTGTGGGAATGCCCTCTAGGCTCCGGAGGCCCGTTCGTTTCTGTATCTGCAGGCCATTCTTCGGTACCCCGACTCTACCTGCAGTATATGCTGGTACCGCATTGCCCGCCTTTGGAATTCCTGCACCTGGATGGGTGTCATATTTGCTGCTGTGAAGACAAATGAAAAAAATTACATTAGGAACTGCATTGTGTGAAATGGCACAAGAAGTAAATCAGACAATACATCTACTGTACTTGTAACAGCTAATATCATCATACAGATCATTGAATGTCCCTGAGGAAGTACATAGCAGGCCAGCCTACAAAGGTCATATCACATATAGCACATCCAAACCCTACAAGATGGGTAACAACCTTCATGTTTTGGCATCATAGTTCTGCCAGTTGTCAGCTAACAATCATGCAGCACATCCTCCACCAATGCCAGGGCTACAAATGTCATTGTGCGGGATGGAAATCTAGGGCCACATGATCTGCAAGTTGTAAATGGACTTGCTAGTATAGTACTCATGTGCTAAACATGAGTGTGTATACTAGGTTCAGACAAAATATTCACTGATTTACATGTCTGTGTACCAAACTTGTATCATCAGTCCTAGGTACACCATTCACAAACCCATGCATGTGTTTGAGGGTGGGGGTATAGAAACAACTAACAATTTCAAACAACAAGGACACCCAGGAAGCTTATGAAAGCTGGACATGTGTTTGGCTCTACACACACACCACAGGTAAGGTGTATCTACAAATAAGAGACAGCAAATCCTAGACCAATCCCAGCACCACACATGTCTGGTAATGCAGACCTTTGTCCACATCATATCCTTCCAGTAAGCCATGACTTACAACTAACACAGAGATGCAAGAACATCCCTGGCCATGATTTGCATGCACATCTAGGCCATTGCACTCAAGTGCCACATACTCGTGGCACTACATGTGGGGCTACATGCTGCTAGGAAGTTCCAGCTACAGTTTAATAAGTACGTTAGTGAATAGGGAAGCAGAAGTCTGTGGGTAAGCATTTTGCAGACCCATTCTGGGAGAATATGGGTCTGACAGGCTGACTAAATCACAGATTAGGTTCAGTGTGACTCTTGCTGATACAAGTGTTATCCACATGACTTATCCCCATTCACATTGCGGGGCCTACAGGACTGACCTAGAATCCCTAAATAAGACAATAGGATAAGCATTGGCCAACTCTAAAATGGTGAGAAAATGAAATCCCACTCATGGAACAAGACAAATGATGGGCCAGCGCATCACGCCTTGCTATGTGTTCAACACACAGGAGTCCATCACACATCACCAGGAAACACAACACATAACAGACATATCAACACATACTGGAGTTGTCGGGGTCCTCGAATGAAGCCACCTCGTCCACAGTGTCCAATGTGCTCAAATTCTGTGCACTGTCCAACAATTCCAAAGACAAATACTATGTGAATGATTACATAAGTAAGTAAAGCCACTCAGACATGATGAAACTGCATCAGATATAGCACGGCTAACATGTACATACCATGGGACTCCTGTGAAATTTACACACATATCTGCACACATGCAGTGGCCCTAACTATCATGTGGTGGCAAACATGCTCCTTCATTAGTGAGCAAACATAATAATGGAGTGTCTTCGTCTCATCATGTGTATCCAAGCGAGACATCCAAAGCCACTTTCCTTGAGGAGTGCATTACCATTCAACCAGACATTGTAGCCATTACAAATTTATGACACACAGGTACAATGTACTGAGGGGCAGGGACAGTTGTAAGACCTCATGTTGTTACAGTTTCTTCATTTGATGTGGCCCAGCTATGATGAGTTACACCAACCATAGAGATATGAACCCATGTGCATACCTTTGGCCAGCCATCCCTAAACGAAAGGTTGAACAACAAACTCCAAATACCAGTCTAAGATGTTAGCTGAGGGCACCTTGCACTTTTTCCCTATGTCTCCAAATCCAGATCGGACATGTATCCGAAATGACGAAGGACCACAATAATCCCTAACATTTATAGAACTTCCGTGATCGCTTGCCTTACACACTCACTAGACACACATGAGACATATGTTTGGGCCACGTTGCTATCATCAATTGAAGTGAAGCCTGCACTCATTTTCAGCATCATGTAGTGTTTGGAAAGTCAGTCTAGCTGTTGCGTCAACAAATGTTGGTAATGATTTTGAAAATCTATACCTCACAGGCAAATGTGACCTATATATACATAATTGGCTCCTGATTTGTGTTGCTGTTTGACACAAAGGCGGCACCAACTTACATTAAGAAAAAGTATTCAGTAGGTTTGCAGAGCACTTGCTTCCTGACAGCTAGCAATTGTGGTCCCTAACATAGTCCATCAATGACCCTGTATGTTTCCAAAGCATTCCACACACTCAACCAAATTGCCGGCAGATCATCTGATGTCATTAACAGAGCATTTAATCGTGCACATTTACATGATTTTTACTCACCAACAGGGCCACCAATCACAATTCCCAGGTGGTCCAGCAGATCTTGCTCCCTGGAGATGAGGTCAGCCCAGTGGTGCTTCAGCTGGTGGTCATTCCTCTGGCTCCGATAGACGCATTGCGAGTGATGCAAAACCTTTCCCCATCGGAGCCTCCGTGCCTCGGTGGGATACCCCTGTCTCACCCGCCCACCTGCCTCAATCATAAGGGGGAGGAAATGGAACACCAGCCATATAAAACCCCTAAGCTCTTCCTCACCCATCTTGCCAAGACGTGGCCTACCCAACATCTTAGCACAAAAAAGGGTAGTAGGGGATAAAGGAGAAAAAAGGAGAATAGGGGGAAAGTAGAATAAGAAAAACGTAAACTCAACAACTAAAAGAGCCCAACCATCCCCAAACTATCACTACCCACAACAGACTCCCAAAAACAACAAAGACAATACAATACTAGACAATAGTACACAATAAACACTAAGAGAGGATACAGCAACAATATTTTATTAACAAACTGACAAGTAACGGACCACACAGGAGACAAAAGCACAATTTGACTAGACAAAACTTTGAACACAGCCACACAGTCTAGAAGAGTCACAGACTGCAAAGTGAAAGTGAAAGTACACCCACTGTACATAATTGTAAACAGGATATCCTATTACATCACTTCCTGCATAAAATGGCCGCTGTTTTTATCGTTGTGCGTCCAAAAATGTTGACGCATACAGTCTGGGCGTCATTTGTTTCGATGCACAGGAGTAAAAATAAGGCCTCATCCATATGTTTTGAAATAGTCTAACACTTAACCAATTTTCAGGGCATAATGTGTCGTTTTTCAGGCATAAGAGTCATTTTTTGACATTTGTGTGTCATTTTTTGATGCGTATGCGTCAAAATTTCAGGACAGTAACTGGGTTTGGGTCATTTACCATTTTATTGTAATGTTACATTTGTGACACAACTGAGATAGTCTGATTGCACCCACTTTGGTCTTGACGGTGTATTGGCACATGTGAGACATCATACTGCTGCGGACCATGATCCCCTACTTCCTTAACATGATTTTCACTCTTGGCTGACGCACTAGATGGCCATATGTGTGGCCTACATATATGTATTGCACAAATTGCGCATGTTTGGCGTCAGGAGAGGATAGCAAGGTGACACACATAAGTACAATACCTCAATGCCTATGGCTCAATGTGTGTGCATTGGCTACTAATGTAGTTGTTGACCCAGTGTGTGTGCATCACAAGATGCATTATTGAAAATATGCTTGTATGACTGTGAAGTCAATCTGTCCTTAGATGCAGGTCAGTGTGGAAATGAGAGAGGACATGTGTTAGTCATACATGTAGCAACATTTGTTGTGTGCACTTCCAAGATTTTGGGTAACATAGACACCACAAATGACAAAGCATGTACCGGATAGATGGCAGACGCTTGTTCATGTCAATGGTCCAAAAGTTGCCCATCACATGTCCTGGAAATTTGGAAACTGCTTTCTAGCCACTTGTTGGTGAACCCACCGTGAGTCAGGCACATGTACAGACTAAGTGGGTACCATGTTATTGACACGGAAAGCCAAAGGTGACCCGCATCTGTAATTTCACCCCACATTTGTGGTCATATGACTGAGCCACAACTCTCCTGTGGCAGTGGTGGACCAGCAGACGAGGCAGCACGTGGCCACATATTTCCAGTGATCAATTGCACAGAGGTGTCTGGTTCATGTGTGTGGTCCAATGATGATCCTGTATATTTTTAGGGGTCTATGTTCTCACAGTTACGTCCAGGTCTCATCATAAGTCAGTGGCGGCTATTCCTGTATCTACTGAGTATCCTTTGTAGATCAATGGAAGTAAAGCCAATGAGGACATGAGAACCTACATGGGGATTGTCCCACCCTGTCACTTCAGACGTGTTATGAGGCTGTCAACAGGGCAACCTTGGTGTGGTGAGTGAGATCATATCTCAGGAGTCATGTTCCAGCAGGTGTCATTACAACATTTGTACACAGGTTGGCCTGTAAAGTTCCCACTGCATCTGGGAACATCATAGCCTCTGTGTTGATTAATCTTGCAGCTATTCAGCACGCACAGGCCATCCATATATTGTGAGCAATCTGATTCAGCGTGTGAACTGTCAGGGTCCTAACATGTGTGGAATTTTCATGCACATTATCAGAGGTTGCTGGTTCTGCTGGAGGAACCATACCCAATCCCTGCACACGGCCCTGGTACACTGTCACACTTTGTCGTTCATGCATACATGAGACCCAGACAAGGGATAGGTCATGATTTTGGTATTCTGAGACAATTTTACAATTATGGTACAATTAAAAATCAGATGATGCTTTACAATGTATTTGGGTATGCATTGAGGAAGCACCTGACAAAATACCCACTAAGGAAGGTGAGGTTTCGGAAAGCAAGTGTGGTACATATGTAGCCACAAGGAACCTTTAGGGTAACGCACATCCAGGAGCCAATCAGGCAGACAGGATGCAGGGTCAATCAGGATCCAGCAATTTCACAAGGTACATACTCAGTGGTCTGACTTACACTGGTCGGAGGAAGAACAATATAGTTGACATGGGAAACTGTGTTTGTCCTGTGTTTTGAAAGGTGACACATAAACCCAAGGGCTGTGTTACACGGCTTATTTTCTAGCAATTCATAACAGTGTATTCAACAAAATGGCAACTTCTATGCTGTTCCAAGCATCTGCAAGGGCAGTGCATGTACAAATGGGTAGTCTGCATGGAGGTGCTCACAGGTGTGTGCTGCATCGGTTTCTCACAAGTCTTGTAGGTGAGATTTGAGTACAAATGGCCAACAGTACCTTTCACATGGGAAGCAATCTACAGGTGATAACAGGGCTTATAAACTACAAGCCAGTGTATTAAATGACCTGATGTCCATGCAGTTAGATGTACTATGAGAATGGCATACCATAGGAAAGGATGAAGCACACTGGATTACTATTGGAGTGGAGAGGAGGGAATATCTGGGTACTCATATTACCATTCCAGGGACCTCTTCAGACATGTAGGGTGAGACCAGGAGCATGGGTGTGTCAGGAGTTAGGAAATGGGCTGACATGTACATGGAATGTCACGTGCGCAATGATTGTCATAGGTGTGGCACTTGTGCTGTCTATGTTCTGCTTATATGGAACTCTAGTCACAGGTAGTCCTTGCAAAGACAGGTGCTGTACGACTTACTGCTGTCAAGGGTCTGATCATACATTCCTGTTACCAATGCAATAGCACATCCTCTGCCTCATGTATGAGGCATTTTTTTCCCTTATAGACTGATGGTGTCTTAGTTGTGTGCCATATGCTGCGATGAACCATGTTGCCAACATGCATGTGTGAAATAGGTGTAGTCCTCTGCTATTGCCCTTCAAAGGTGACATGTACAGGATGTATGTCATTTACAGTGTGTGTGTATGTGACTGTTGTGTAATATGCATCACAATTGCTTTGGAATGTTCTGTGTCCTGATCGGTATAACAGCAATTCTCCATGAGGCTACACTCTTATTTTGATAGTTAATCAGTCAATCAATCAATTAAAGTATTTATAAAGCGCACTACGTACTCGTGAGGGTTTCAAGGAGCTGGGTGGGCTGGGGGGGGAGAGCTGCTACTGATCGAAGAGCCAGGTCTTGAGGCGTCTTCTGAAGGTGAGTAGGTCTTGGGTCTGCAGTAGGTTGGTCGGGAGGGAGTTCCAGGTCTTGGCGGCGAGGTAGGAGAAGGATCTGCCACCCGAGGTCTTTCGTTGGATGCGGGGAATGATGGCGAGGTTTGCAGAGCGAAGCTGGCGGGTGGGGGTGTAGGGGCTAAGTCTGTTGTTCAGGTAGTTTGGTCCGGTGTTGTGGAGTGCCTTGTGTGCGTGGGTGAGGAGCTTGAATGTGATCCTCTTGTCTACGGGAAGCCAGTGAAGGTCTCTCAGGTGGTGGGAGATGTGGCTGCAGCCGGGTACGTTGAGGATCAATCGGGCGGAGGCGTTTCAGATGCACTGGAGGCATCACAGGTGTTTGGCCGGGATGCCTGTGTAGGGTGCGTTGCCATAGTCTAGCCTGCTGCTGACGAGGGCCTGTGTCACAGTTCTTCTTGTTTCAGTTGGGATCCACTTGTAGATCCTGCGGAGCATGCGGAGGGTGTTGTAGCAGGAGGAGGAGACTGCGTTGATCTGTTTGGACATGGAGAGGGAGGAGTCGAGGACGAAGCCCAGATTGCGTGCATGGTCGGTCGGTGTTGGTGGGGTTCCCAGTGCGGTCGGCCACCACGAGTCGTCGCAGGTGGATGGGGTGGGTCCGAGGATGAGGTCCTCCGTCTTGTCCAGATTCAGTTTCAGGCGGCTGCTTCTCATCCATTCGGGGATGGCCTTCATTCCCTCATGAAGGTTGGTTTTGGCGGTGTGTTGGTCCTTGGTGAGGGAGAGGATGAGCTGGGTGTCGTCGGCGTAGGAGATGATGTTAAGGTTGTGTTGGTGAGCCAATTGTGCGAGGGGGGCCGTGTAGATATTAAACAGCGTCAGGCTGAGGAATGAGCCCTGGGGTATGCCACAGATGATGTAAGTGGATTTGGAATGGAAGGGAGGGAGGCGGACTCTCTGGGTTCAGCCGGAGAAGAAGGAAGTGATCCAGTCGAGGGCTTTTTCTTGTGTTCTGGCTTCTTGGAGGTGTGTTTTTAGGGTGCGGTGGCAGACCGTGTCGAAGGTGGCTGACAGGTCCAGGAGGATGAGGGCTGATGTTTTGCCATTGTCCAGTTGGCGTCTGATGTCATCTGTGGCGGCTGGAAGGGCGGTCTCGGTGCTGTGGTTCTGTCTGAAACCAGACTGGGATGGGTCCAGGATGTTGTTGTCTTCGAGGTTGCGGGTTAGTTGCGTGTTGACGATTTTCTTGGTGCCCTTTGCTGGGAACGGGAGTAGGGAGATGGGTCAGAAATTCTTGAGGTCCTTAGTGTCAGCTTTGGGCTTCTTGAGGAGGGCGCAGATTTGGGCGTGCTTCCAGCTTTCCGAGAATGTTGCTGTTTCGAAGGAGATGTTGATGACCTTCCGTAGTTGGGGGGCGATGATTGCGTCGGCTTTGTTGTACACGTGGTTTGGGCATGGGTCTGACGGTGATCCTGAGTGGATGGAGTTCATGATCTTGAGTGTCTCTGTGTTGTTGATGTTGGTCCCGGAGGTCAGGCGGATGGCACGGGTGGTGCTTGCGGGGATGGAGTCTGGCGTCGTTGTGGTGTTGAAGCTGTTGTGGATGTCGGTGATCTTCTAGAGGAAGAAGGTGGACAGTGAGTCGCAAAGTTCTTGAGATGGTAGGATGTTGTTGACGTTGGCGCTGGGATTGGAGAGTTCTTTTATGATGTTGAAGAGCTCTTTACTGTCGTGTGCGTTGTTATCCAGGCGGTCTTTGAAGGTGGATCTCTTGGCTAGTCTGATGAGTTGGTGGTGCCTCAGGGAGGCGTCCTTGAGGGCTGTGTGGCTTTCAGGTGTGCGTTCGTGGAGCCATTTCTTTTTTAGTTTCCGGCAGTCGCGCTTGGAAGCTTGGAGCTCATCAGTGAACAAGGAGGTTTTTTTGTAGGCTTTGCTGTTGGAGGGTTTCTTGAGTGGTGCTAGGGAGTTGGCACAGGTCTTTGTCTGGGTCGGGTGGGTTTTTAGGTGAGTTCTGGGCGAGGGTGCTGGTTAGCTGGTCTTCAGTACCTTTGCTCCAGCAGCGACGGGTTGGTTGTTGGGTGCGGTGGTGCTCGGTTTGTTTCTTGAAGGTGAAGTGGATGCAGTGGTGGTCGGTCCAGTGGAGTTCGGTGGTGTGGTTGAAGGTGACGTGGGCGCTTGTGGAGAAGATGGGAGCAAGCGTGTGGCCGGCGATGGGGGTGGGTGTGGTGACGAGTTGTGGGAGTCTGAGGTTGGAGAGGTTGGCGATCAGAGTGGTGGAGTTGGGGTCATTGTTGTTCTCAAGGTGGAAGTTTAGGTCCGCAAGGAGGATGTAGTCCGTGGAGGTGAGTGCGTGGGTGCTGGCGAGGTCAGCGATGGAGTCGTTGAAAGGTGCTGGTTTTCCGGGGGTCTGTAGATGAGCGTTCCTCTGAGGGTAGTGTTTGGGTCGGTGTGGATTCGGAAGTGCAGGTGCTCGGCAGTCTTCAGGGTGTCGTCCGTGTGGGTGTAGACTTTGAGGGTAGATTTTTGGGCGATGGCTATTCCTCCTCTGATGCCATTGGCGCGATCTTTCTGAGTGATCTTGTAGCCGTCCGGGATACCTATGGTGATGTCGGGTACCGACGATTCCTTCCACCAGGTTTCGGTCAGGAAGGCAACATCTGGGGTGGTGGTGTCGAGCAGGTCCCAGAGCGCGATGGCATGCTTGCGCGCGGGTGTTGAGGTGTATGTAGTGGAGGTGGTTGGTTCCGGCCTTATGAGGCTTCATTGTTCTGTTGCAGGAGAATCTGCAGGTGCAGCAGGAGACGGGGCGTTGGTGCTCCTCGGTGAGGACAGGAAGTAGGCTGTGTTGCGGCCAGGATTGAGGGCGTTGAGGTCGCTGGCCGTGTAGCAGCGTCTGGAGGTGCGGGCGATGCGGGCCAGGGGGTCTGGCGCTGGGTGTAGTCCAGGCACGGACGGGCACAGATGTGCTTGCCTCTGGCACGCCAGCGGCACGCCCGTTGCACGTGACCGCCATTAAGAATGGAGGAGGGAGGGAGAAGCGAATGGGGGTGCAAATGGGGCGGGGACGCAGCGGCGGGGAAGCAGAGAGCAAGGGCAGCGCACAAGGGGTAAAATACAAGGCACAAATACAGAAAGGCACAAAAAAGGAAAAATTATCGCAGTAATAGCGCAATGAACAGCAAGGCACAATAATACAGGCAGAGTACGGCAAAGGCACAGAAGCACAAATCTGGAAACGCTTACCAGCAGCCTCAAGTACGCGACCAGCAGCGTGGGCGGGGGTCAGGGACACGGGCACAGCAAGGTGGTGCTGTGAGCGTGGGGGAGCGAGCTCCTGACCAAAGGCAGGTCTGTTAGAGATAAAGGTGAGCAAAAATGATTAGCCAGACCATGATATGGTGATTATTATCGGTGTTTATTTACATATGTTGCAACAGTGGTGATGGTGAGTTGTTTTAAAAGAAATTGTTCACAATATGTTGGCGCCTACACAATCCAGCAGCTGTGCTTTGTTGTTCCCCCTCATGTTGCAGGCTGGCATTCTCCTCTTCCTCCTCTTCAGGCATTTGTGGCTCTGGCTCTAATAGGGGAATGTTCCTTCGTATGCAAATGTTGTGCAGGATGGCACATGTTAAAATGATCTTACAGACCATTTCTGGTGAATATAGGAGGCTGCCACCAGCGATGTCGAGGCACCTGAATCTTGACTTGAGGATGCCGAAGGTCCTCTCCACAATGGTGCGTGTCCTCCTATGTGCCTCATTGTAGGCACGCTCTGCTGCAGTGCTTGGGTTGCCAAATGGTGTCATAATCCATGGCTGGATCCCATACCCCTGATCAGCTGAAAAAGAAAATGATTGGGATCATGTTGATGTAGCTTGCCCCATCAATATCACCTTGCATGGCAATCGTTGTCTTGTGTTGTCTGTGACTCTTTTGTGTTATTGTGTTGCTTCAGAGCCTTCTAGGATGTACCATCTGCATTGGGTTGTTTTCTTGGCTGAACACGTGCTTGCCTGATGACCAGTTGTAACAGGATGTTTTGGGATTTGCAGTACAGTGTACACTCCCTAGCACTGTGACTTGTGATACAGGTGTCCGCGGGCGTCAAAGTTTAAATATGGGGCAAGGTTTGCGCCGAACATTTGGCACAGACGGAGTATAAATATGCCCCTATGTATTATGTATAGTGTTCTTTATTCGTTCCCACTTGGTTTCATATTCATATTCTGGCAGGGCACCTAGGAGAAAAGAAGTCACTACAATTGGTTAGGCATCATTTCTGGTGGCCCACCCTTGTGACTGATACAAAACAGTTTGTATAAAAATGTGGTATGTGTGCTTAAAATAAAAACCCACATCAAGCACCTGCTGTTTTAATACTTCTCTTACCTACTCCTTTATATCCCTGGCATACAAGCTCTCTAGATTTCATAGTAGAACTACCCATGATAGACCACAGTTATGTTGCAGTCATGGTTACAGTACACATAGGCCCATATTTATACTTTTTCAGCGCTGCATTTTTGTCATTTTTTGATGCAAAAGTGGCGCAAACTTACAAAATATACTTCTATTTTGTAAGTTTGTGCCATTTTTGCGTCAAAAAATGGCGCAAATGCAGCACTAAAAAAGTATAAATAGGGGCCTTATTTTCTAGAATGGCTCATTTTACAACATTCTCAGGTTTATCTACATCAAAGCACTTGCAGACATCTTTTAGCAATGTATAGTTCGTTTGCATGGTCTCCCTTTCATTATTGTGTCTAATCAATTTGTCTCAAAATTTTTGAAAGCCTTGTGTGGAATTTTGCAGATAGAGACCCATCTATCTACTGGGTACTACCCATCAACAGACTGTCAGACAGAGAGGATAAATCAATGTTTGAAGCAATACATTAGGTCCAAGTACTGAGTGATTCTACAGAGTGGGATACATTTCTTTGGGCTGCAGAGTTTGTTTACAATAATGCACAACACAGTTCTACCAAGGTAACCCTGTTTCAATGCAATTATGGTCTGAATCCCCATTTTCAATTACTGACTTCCATTCCTACAACTAATGTCCTGGTAGTTCAGAGTTATGTGGATCAAATACAGAATATTCAACAAACAGCACAAATCAATTTAGTTCAGGCAAAACTGACATATTAACAGAATGCGGATGAACATCAAAGAGCAAGCCCGAATATCAGGTGGGAGATCAAGTTTGGTTATCTACACAACATCTCAAGTTGAAGGGCCCAGAAAAATGTCAACCATGGTACATAGGCCCATATCCAATTCTCCAGAGGTTTAAAGATGTTGAGATGAAACTGGAATTAACTCCACAGATAAGAGTACTAGCCATTTTCCATGTGTCTCTGTTAAAGTCTGTAACTTCTGGAACAGTACTCCCTAAAAGACCCCCAGTTGTTTTGGTGGAATCCAAATGGGTACATCATAGATTATTTTATTTGATACATTGGAAGGGATATGGACCTGAAGATCACACTTGGGAGCATGTTAATCATGTGCATGCCCTTCATCTACTTCACCTCTTTCATCGTTGAAACCCTGACAAACCCACACCTGTGGGAGGCGCATTGGGGAGGTGCATTATCGGGTGCACAACACGTGTCCTGGTGAGCGGCCCCTTTAAGTGTTGAGCACGTAGCCTTTAGGACTCCACACTGCACTATGATGACTGTTCATCATAAGTGTTCCCATCCCCTCCCATAGTCACCGGTTTGTTTGACGCCCCTGTTGGGATTGTCCTCCAGCTTCGGTGAAACACTTACCGAGCACTGGGTCCCCTTGTCAGTTCTCCTACTGCTACACCTCTGGATCCGTTGACAACCTGCAGAAAACAAACAAAAGAAATGTTTTAAGTGGCAGTCTATGCATTCTGGTAACATTTAGGAATTGTACAAAAGTACAATATCCAAGCCCATATCCAATTCTCCAGAGGATTAAAGATGTTGAGATGAAACTGGAATTAACTCCACAGATAAGAGTACTAGCCATTTTCCATGTGTCTCTGTTAAAGTCTGTAACTTCTGGAACAGTACTCCCTAAAAGACCCCCAGTTGTTTTGGTGGAATCCAAATGGGTACATCATAGATTATTTTATTTGATACATTGAAAGGGATATGGACCTGAAGATCACACTTGGGAGCATGTTAATCATGTGCATGCCCTTCATCTACTTCACCTCTTTCATCGTTGAAACCCTGACAAACCCACACCTGTGGGAGGCGCATTGGGGAGGTGCATTATCGGGTGCACAACACGTGTCCTGGTGAGCGGCCCCTTTAAGTGTTGAGCACGTAGCCTTTAGGACTCCACACTGCACTATGATGACTGTTCATCATAAGTGTTCCCATCCCCTCCCATAGTCACCGGTTTGTTTGACGCCCCTGTTGGGATTGTCCTCCAGCTTCGGTGAAACACTTACCGAGCACTGGGTCCCCTTGTCAGTTCTCCTACTGCTACACCTCTGGATCCGTTGACAACCTGCAGAAAACAAACAAAAGAAATGTTTTAAGTGGCAGTCTATGCATTCTGGTAACATTTAGGAATTGTACAAAAGTTAAATGATAAAAATACTCATCTAATATGGTCTTGTAGAAAGATCTGGTTAAGTCAACCATTTTATGTTTATTTCTGCAAAGAGGAAAAAATATTTATATTCATTTCCAGTACAAGTTTTGATAAATGAACAGAGACATATATTAAGGTGATTACATTATTACTTGCACTTGAAATTGATTACTGAAGAGTGATTCATAGCAAGATCAATGTTTTAATTATGTACATTAATGATTTCAGGAGATGAAATCTGAATTAAGCATATGAACCTTAAATGAACATTGATTTACTATCAAAAGGATTGATGTTTCATAGAGCCCATACACTTAGGTAGGTGTTAGAGATTTTTGGTTATATTCCTATAAGTAATGTGTGAAATTTACATATAGAGGTAATGATTTTGAGTTCTGTCTTCTTGACATATAGCATAGTGAATTCCAGTGTACAAGGAATCAGCACCTAAAAAGGGACATTAGGTAACAAGAAGTGGGTTACATAATTGAGAAAGGATCACAATGTATGGGTTCTAAGTTCTTAGGTTTGTTCTTTATGTTTTTAGAATCTGAAAAAGACAACCTACATTACGAGGTGGAAATTTGGTGTTGGTCTTGGTCAAGATTTGTTCCTTAATCCCAGTAGGTAAAACGTGACTTCTCGGAGTCCGTTTGATTCACAGGAAAGTAGGGAAAAACGTGCCCATTTCACTCCTGTGAAAAGGTAACAAGCCTGACAAATAAAGGCTAAAGTTAGAAATGTTTTCGCTGGCAGACAAGCAGAGTTTCTTAACCCCTTCGCTGCCAGGCCTTTTCCCTTCCTGTGCCGAGCCTTTTTTTGGCTATTTGGGGCAGTTTGTGCTTAGGCCCTCATAACTTTTTGTTCACATAAGCTACCCACGCCAAATTTGCGTCCTTCTTTTCCAACATCCTAGGGATTCTAGAGGTACCCAGACTTTGTGGGTTTCCCTGAAGGAGACCAAGAAATTAACCAAAATACAGCAAAAAAAAAATTTATTTAAAAAAGATTGGGAAAAAAGGGCTGCAGAAGAAGGCTTGTGGGTTTTTCCCTGAAAATGGCATCAACAAAGGGTTGGCAGTGGTAAACTCACCATCCTCCCAGCTTTCATCAACAGGCAGACTTGAATTAGAAAACCCAATTTTTCAACACAATTTTGACATTTTACTGGGACAAACCCCATTTTTATTACTTGTTGTGCTTTCAGTCTCGTTCGAGTTAGTGACCGAAATGGATAAGAAACCAACGCTGGATCCCAGACAGCTAAACATTTCTGAAAAGTAGACAAAATTCTGAATTTATCAAGGGGTCATTTGTGCATATCCTACAAGTGTTTCTTACAGAAAATGCCTGCTGAAATAAAAGAATATTGAAATTGAGGTGAAAAAAACAGCCATTTTTCTCCTTGTTTTACTTTGTAACTTTTTCCTGCGATGTCAGATTTTTGAAAGCAATATATCTTTACGTCAGCTGGACTCTTCTGGTTGTGGGCATATATAGGGCTTGTAGGTTCATCAAGACCCTAGGTACCCACAGCCAATAAATGAGCTGCACCTTCCAATGGATTTTCATTCTATATCGGGTACACAGAAATTCATTTGCTGAAATATAAAAAGTGAAAAATAGGTATCAAGAAAACCTTTCTATTTCCAAAATGGCCACAAGATAAGGTGTTGAGAAGCAGTGGTTATTTGCCCATCTCTGAATTCCGGGGTGCCCATACTAGCATGTGAATTTCAGGGCATTTCTCAAATGGATGTCTTTTTTACACACTTTCTTACATTTGGAAGGAAAAAATGTAGAGAAAGTCAAGGGGCAATAACACTTGTTTTGCTATTCTATGTTCCCCCAAGTCTCCCGATAAAAATGTTACCTCCCTTGCGTGGGTAGGCCTAGCGCCCCTGACAGGAAAAGCCCCAAAACACAACGTGGACACATCACATTTTCACAAAGAAAACAGAGCTGTTTATTGCAAAGTGGCTAGCTGTGGAGTTTTGCCTCTAGCTCACCCAGAACCTAGGGAAACCTAGCAAACTTGCGCAGTTTTGAAAACTAGACACCCAGGGGAATCTAAGATGGGGTGACTTGTGGGGCTCTTATCAGGTTCTGTTATCCAGAATCCTTTACAAACCTCAAAATTTGGCCAAAAAAACACTTTTCCCTCTCATTTCTGTGACAAAAAGTTCTGGAATCAGAGAGGAGACACAAAATGCCCCAAAACACTATCTGGATACATCAAAATTATCAAATACAAAACTACCTGTTTTTGCGGGGGGCACCTGCGTTTTTGGTCCTGAGCTCAGCAGCCTTCTAGGGAAACCTACCAAACCCAAACATTTCAGAAAACTAGACACCCGAGGGAGTCCAGTGAGGTATGACTTGTGTGGATCCCCCAATGTTTTCTTATCCAGAATCTTCAGCAAACCTCAAATTTAGCTAAAATATCATATTTTCCCCACATTTCTGTGTGTGATAACCGCACTGGGACAAATGTCATACCACCCAATGTTCGCCTTAGTCTCCCGGTAAAAATGATACCTCATTTGTGTAGGTGGGCCAAGTGCTTGTGAAAAGGAAGAGCCAAAAACATGTAGATTTTGAGGGGGAACCAAAGGGGATCCAAAAGGGCAGTTTGCAAAAAAACATGTTTAGGCTGACAAGTGCAGCAGAAATTTTATCGGTATAGATGAGACAATGCTGGGTGGTAGGAATTTTGTGGATTCCTGCATATTCCGGAAGGTCGCTTCACAAAAATGTGGGAAAAATGTGTGGCTTCCAGCAAAGTTGGAGGTTTGCTGGGCATTGTGGGTACAAACATGGTGCTGGGTGCATGTGAAACACACAACGCTGGAATCACCCAGATGTTTAGTTTTCAGATGGGTCTAGGTCTTGTGGATTTTTCTACATGGCAGCGTCCCAAAGTCCATTAAGTTCAGCCCTCACCATTCCAAGTGGGACGATTTTGAGAGTTAGCCAAGCTCTCATGGCCCAAATGTAAAACCAAAACCCAAAATAATGAAATGTCTTCTTGCTTGCTTTGGGATAAGATGTTTTAGAGTGTGGGGGAGAGCTGAAAGACTGTTATCCCCTTTAGTGGGGGTGGTGGCATAACCAGGCCCATACTGGTTGGTATCCACCACCCCAATATATATATATATTTTTTAATTCCCTGGCATCAAGTAGACTTTCTGCCCCCCCCCCCGGGGTGTGCATCAGGGGTAATTGCCCCATCTGCCCACTGGTGGGCAAAACAACTTTGGCCCCCTTTTATTTGGGGTAGTTTCTGGCCATACCCCCACCCTCTTATTTTGGAAAAAAAACTTCCCTGTCACTGGTGGGTTTTCTGCCCCCCCCTCCCTTGGGGGCAGATGGGCCTTCCAAAAATAGGCCCATCTGCCCCCAAAGGGGGTAGATATGGCCAACAGTAATGTGCCCCATGGGGAGCGACCCTTACCCAAGGGGTTGCCCCCCCTAAAGAAAACACATGCATACACACACACCAATCCCTGGTGCCTAAGTGGTTTCTGCCATCATTGGGGGCAGATTGGCCTAACAAAAATCAGCCGATCTTCCTCCAAGGGGGGCAGAAATGGTCTCAATACAATTTGCCCCGCAGGGGAGCGACCCTTGGCTGAGGGGTCGCTCCCCTTGCATGAAATTGGTGCAAAAATAAAATCCTCGGTGTCTAGTGGTTTCTGCCTCCCTTGGGGGCAGATTGGTGTAATACGAATCGGCTGATCTGCCCTCAAGGGGGGCAGAAATGGTCTAAATACAATTTGCCACCCCCCCCCCCATGGGAGTGATCCTTACCTAAGGGGTCACTCCCCACCTCTAAAAAACAAAACAAAAAAAAAGCCCTACATTTTTTTATCCCTGGTGCCTAGAGGTTTCGGAAGAATAATAACAGGCCGATCTGCACCCGGGTCGGTAGAAATGGCCTAAAATAAATTTGCTCCCGCCCCCGGAGCAACCCTTGCCTAAGGGGTCGCCCCGCTTGCGTGAAATTGGCAAAAAAAAAGATCCCCAATGCCTAGTGGTTTCTGCCCCCCTTGGGGGCAGATTGGCCTAACAAAAATCAGTTGATCTGCCCCAAAGGGGGGCAGAAATGGTCTAAATACAATTTACCCCCCAGGGGAGCGGCCCTTGCCTAAGTGGTCGCTCCCCACCTCTAAAAAACAAAACAAAAAAAAAATGTAGCCCTGGCGCCTACAGGCAGAAATGGCCTAAAATAAATGTGCCCCCCCTCCGAGGAGCAACCCTTGCCTAAGGGGACGCTCCCCTTGCGTGAAATTGGTGCAAAGAAAACATCCCCGGTGCCTAGTGGTTTCTGCCCTCCTTGGGGGCAGATTGGCATAACTGGCAGAAATGATCTAAATACAATGTGCCCCCAAGGGAAGTGACTCGTGCCTAAGGGGTCGCTCCCCAACTCTAACAAAAAAAAACAGGAAAAAAAATTATCCCTGGCGCCTAGTGAATTCTGCCCCCCTCCCCCTGGGGGCAGATCGGCCTAACAACAATAGGCCGATCTGCCCCCGGGGGGGCAGAAAAGGCCTTGCAAAATATTGCCCCCCTGGGGAGCGACCCTTGCCCAAGGGTCGCTTCCCTTGTGCCAGTTTCATTTTTTGAAAACATCCCTGGTGTCTTGTGGGCATTTCGAAAGCCGGATCGCTTTACAATCCGTTTTTTTAAATGCTCTGAAAGACTTCAAAGGGAAGGAAATTCCTTTCCTTCCCTTTGAAGCCTCTCAGTCCCCATCGCATGATCGGAAGAGAAATGCTTCCCCTTCCATCCCTGCCTTGGGGGGGGTGGGAGAGAAGCCCACAGAGGGAGCGCTAGCGCTCCTTCTGAGCTCAGTGCCAAGGACGTACTGGTTATGTCCTCTGCACATGAGCACTGTGCCGGTGGACGTAACCATTACGTCCCCGGCACAGAAGGGGTTAACTTTTCAAGAGATATAGTTATACCGCCTGACCCTCTGCATGGCAGGATTTCTTGCTGTAAATTGGCTAATGGGTGGGACATATTACATTTGAAAGTCAGGTGAGAGTATGATGCATCCCCCTGTATGCAGGTATGAGTTCCAGAGTAGTAATGAGGAGAGAAGAGGATGGGTAGTTAGGAGTTGTGGCAGTGAAAAGGGGATGGCTCAAGTGGTGGGGATCTAGACGGTAGGCAGGGGAGAATGCAGAAGCTTGGGATTTTGCTTGGGGAGCATGTTGACCTAAGGAAGTCCATATCTAGTCATTTCAGTTGATTTGTGGAAAATTCTGCTTTATTTTGGAAGCAATCAGAGCTCACAAAGCATCATCCTTTAGCATAGTCATACACTATAGGTATCCCTGACACCCGGGATGAATAAGCCTCTTATTCCATTGGACATTTCCCTAGTGGGCTCATGCCGTTGGAGCATTGCTTTGAAAGCTCAGGGTCATTCCTGGTCTCTTTTTCTATCCCCAGCTCCACAAAATGAATTGCAGCTGGCACAGGGAGGCTTCAGGAGAAGAGAGAAGCAGAGAGAGAGAGACAGAAAGGTTGGGAGAAAGTGATTTGAGAGGGAGAAGAGAGAGCAGAGAAGGAGAAAGAAAAAAGATAAAGTGAACAAAAACTAAGGGAATAGATTCACTTTGAGCATTTTTCGACAACTGCTTTTGATTCCCCAATCCAGTCCTGCCTGACACTGTACAAACATATGAACTCCATCCCATCCCCACTCCCTTTTCCTCAACATTACCCTTCAACTTAAATATTTGAATGTCTCCACCTCCTTGAAATGCTTCTAACCTTCTAACAGACATATACAATTAACTCCTATTCCTGAACTGTAAGCATGAATCTCGATCAGTTTTCGTAACATCCTGCCCCCAACAGGCCTGGTTGTCTCCAGATTTTCTCATTGTTAATATTTGTTGCCCCTACTTCTCTCGTACTAACAACTCCCTGTAACCAAACTTTACATGACTAACCACTCCTACGTTATTTACTTTGCAAAATCAAGGTAGATCCCTGTTAACCTCCTTAAATGTCCTATTAAGGGTTACCAGTGGCCTCCCCTACAGACCCTTAAGATCAATGACTGAGGGCAAAAGATATCTGTTCATTCCCAGCTATCCTGGGCCACCTTCAGACTTCACTATTTCCAACCTTTGAGCTGTACCATATCACTTTCAGGAGGTGAATCAATATTATTTCAGCTCTGGATCTACTCTCACTCAGTTCCCAGAGATTGGATAGCAAATGGCACAGCCACATTTCCCCATACTAAGTACCAAAACCAATACTCTTGTTTGATTCAAATCCAGTTTTTGCCCACCGGGCTGTTATTTGTGTGGTATGGAGTCCACTTCATTATGGAGTAGCGATAAATACTAATCACCTTTTTCAGATTCCTGTCAACTCCTTTCTGCCATGAAGAGTCCTAGAAGTGTTCAGCTTTCCCCTTACAACCCACAAGCCTGAAATAATCCCCCAACCTTGCTCGACCTTCACCTGCTTAGACTCCTCAGTCTATCCCCTCCCTATTCTAAGCCATAGCCATCTAGCTCCACCCCAGTACTCAAGAAATATGTCTGAAAATTGCCTGACAACCATAACTCTTCCTGCACGCATTGCTCGAATATGCCAGCCCATCTCTGTCCTCCATCCTCATGCTTGAATTATCTATATAATTCTTTACCCCACCCATCCTTGTATTCTCTATGAGCCCACAATGAACACACATCTTTCTTGCCTGGTCTTCCCAGAGTCACTTCCATCCCCTGCCTTTTCTGATCTATCTTGCTCCTGTGTACCCTTAATATGAAGTCTGTTTCTTTTCCTACTATATCACCCTTACTCATACCACATATTTTCTGGACTCTCAATTTCTCCAAAAAACTAGATGGAGAAACTGGTTCATATTAATAAGATCTCTCACTCGGATGAACAGGTGGTACTCACCTGCATCATAATACCCTCCAAGATTTCCACCATTATCACCCATCCCATATCTTTTGTCACCACATTCTTCTCTCTAGTCAACCTATGCAATACTTGCCTCACAAATTTCCTCCTGCATCCCCAATTGTATACCACATAGCCAGTGATCCCTGACATTTTCCTGATGTCTGTTAATGAATCATCATCCTTACAAAATATACCATATCAGACCTCTGTGCTTTGATGGATACACTCTCCATGCTCCTTCTCATCCCTCCCTATGTTCCTGATAAATTCATCTCACATGTACTAAGTGGTGTTTGTGCCATTGCTGGTGCCAGTGAATCTTCTAACTTCAGTCCTGTTGCTGCTTTTGGTTCCAGATCTCCTCCGGCACTGCATCTCCCTTGCCTGTCTGCTTCTTGTGCAAGCGCATGGAACCTCAATATGAAATCAAAATAGTGCATCAGCTATTCTGTTATCAAGACCTAGTATATTCTGTGCACAAAGCATGATATTCCACCATAAATATCTGTCAGGTGGCACAGCATAAATAGGTGATCGACCGAAAATTTGATAACCACTGCTTGAACACTTTCAATGTCAATTGAAAAAGCCATCTTTTTGATTTCCTACTCCTTAACCCACAGTTTCATTCCCAATATAACCAACATAAACAACATTCTCCATGTTCTCTTTTCTCTCAGTTAGCAGAAAATCATTGAGGTTGTGAACTATTTGCCCAGAACCCACCTGACTTTCACTCTCACTCAATAAAAGAGTTGAAGGTCTCAACATCATCTGGATGGGCAAGTAGCAATCAGACCTCCAATGTAATATTCTTTCCAATCCCTGCACCTACACCCACATTTCAGTACCAGTGCAGGGGCCTCAGCAATGCTGAAACAAGACACTGAGCAGTAATTTTCACATCATGGAAGTCACTTATTTATTTACTGTACAGGTCATAAAATGTGGTAGATCATTCTCAGCTCTCCCTTTGTCCTCTCTTCAGAACAATGCCTAGTGGAGTTATGATCCTTACACTCTTGTTAAGTACCAAAATGGCCCACTGTTCTGTAGTTCATCAGACTTCCCACCCTTCAAGGTGGCGTATGCCAAAAAGGGGACCTGATGCCATGTGCATCAGTACAATGAGCATAGTGCTATGAACTCAAACCAAAGCTCATTATCTATCTCACCTCAGATTATGATAATTCCAGCTTCCCACAAGCCCTTTATTTCTAGTAATACCTCAATCATGCCATCCCACAAAGTAATTTGGGACACTGTCACTATGGCCAAATATTAGAATGGCACCATGCTACACTCTGGAGGTTTTTCACATTAGATGATGGTAAAAAATCACTGAACTCCACTGTCCACATCTTTACATTGGTGGGCACACTCAGTTGCTTTGCTAGCTTCCTTCCCTATGTCATTGAACTTTCCTTGCATTGTGTCTCTCCCTGTATGAGATTAAAATGTCAACATGTTCACTAGTCAATATCTTTCTGTTTGTATTTGTCAACAGTTGTTCCCACAATGGTGCCACTATGTCCCATAAACCAGTTTCTCCCCATCGTGGTAGCAATCTTATTCTCCTGTCTCCTGGGTCCTCTTTATTTTTTAGCACGTCACTCAGATGTTCTGTCACCTTTCCTGCACTGACTTAGTTGTTTTCTTTGCTAATTTGTGCTCTTCAGTTCATTCCTTTCCTTTTGCCCCTCTAAGTGTCTGTTCTAACATACTTTTGTTTCTCCTTCTGTTGCCATAGCCTCTTCTTGCGTTGTTGTCACTGTTAGGCCTTTTTTTACTTAAACTTCCATCAACAAATTCTACAAAGCCATCTTTGGAATGACTCAAAAGCGAAGTTCCATTCTCCCTTCCCATAGGACGGCCTTGCTTTCTCTAGTTCCTGCTCCCTCTTCTTCCTCTGTCCCACTCTTGCTCCACCTCACAAATCCCCCTCATACTCATGCTCAGGCAAATTTCCCAGAGTTGCCTGATCTTCAGTCAACTTCAGTCTCTTCTCCACTGCCTCTCTCTTCTCTGATGCCCTTTCTTGGGATAACTGCCTCATTTATCTCCCTTGTACCACACTGTGGGCCTCATTCTGAGGCTGGCGGGCAGCGGTAGCCGTCCGCCTTGCGGGAACCGCCAAATGGCCGCTCCGCGGTCGAAAGACCGCGGAGGCCATTCTGGTATTCCCGCTGGGCTGGCGGGCGACGCCAGGAGGCCGCCCGCCAGCCCAGCGGGAAACCCCTTCCCACGAGGAAGCCGGCTCCGAATGGAGCTGGCGGAGTGGGAAGGTGCGACGGGTGCAGTTGCACCCGTCGCGAATTTCAGTGTCTGCACAGCAGACACTGAAATTCTTTGTGGGGCCCTCTTACGGGGGCCCCTGCAGTGCCCATGCCATTGGCATGGGCGCTGCAGGGGCCCCAGGGGCCCCACGACACCCCATACCGCCATCCTGTTCCTGGCGGGCGAACCGCCAGGAACAGGATGGCGGTATGGGGTGTCGGAATCCCCATGGCGGCGGTGCTCCCGCATCCCCGGCCCCGGCGGTCCTTGACCGCCGGGGTCGGAATGACCCCCTGTGTCTCCTCTCGCTGTAGCTTACTGCTCTACTCCCAAACCTCGCTCAGACTACTTTTTGGACTTCTCTTGATATCTGTGGCAGTACCATTGACGCCATTATTGACTACTTCTAATATCCTTTTCTCCCTTATCTTCTTGTCCTCTTCTTACTGGCTCCCAACCTGAGATGCAAACCCATCCATATCCTCAATGCCTTCAATGGCAGTTGTCATGCAGCCTCTTGGCTGTCCCCTAGCTAGCCTGATATCAACAGGCCTTGAGTTCCAATCTCCAGACTCAAGTTCTGTCCAGTGCACTTCCATTTTCTTCACCCCCTGCACTGTCTTCCTGTCCCCTCATGCTAGCAGTGTCTCTGATCCACGCTCAATTTCTTAATCCCTTCTTGCATCTTCCCATGCCAGTCTTCCTCAGTTGATCAATACACTGATTGCTTACACCATCTTTGCTGTACTAGGGGTGCCATGCTTTGCTTCACCAATGCTCCTGCCATGCTAGAAGTAGGCACACTAGTAATTCTGGCCATTCTGACTGGTACCCTATACATGAAAAATATGCACTCTCACTCCTGAGGTGTTGGTTTGTGTGGTGTTATCTCTCCTTGTCCATTTACAACTTCAGCAATCCTTATATAATGTGTTTCCCTGGTTTGTGGACCCCGGCATAGTTTGTCCTATGCTAACTTGGGCAGTTTTTTTTGCGGCTCTCACTTCTATATTCTCTGTCCAAGCATTACCGACTTGCTATTTCACAACCTCTATGCTGTTGTTTTGGGTCATATCTCTGCAGCTCTCCTGAGTCAAGCCAGGCCTTTGTTTCAGCAGCTTTTCCTATTGCACCATTTGTGCAGTAATCCAAAAACTTCTGATATCGGGTCTTGTCCTGCTTGTACTTGTACTTCTGGGGGCACTCCTCTTCTTTCTAGGGGGGTGACCACTTGCCATTATGACCTCTGTTTTATGTTATGTAGATTTGTGAGTGCATTATCACTCGGCAGAGTTTCTTGCCACTGAGCTGGTGTACGTTTAGCCACACCTAGGGCTTGGGAAGACTTCTCAAAAAGCCAGGTCTTCAGCTTCTTGCAGAATTCATGAATGTGTAGTGGCAGGTCATTCCATGCTTAAGCAGTGATGTAGGAGAAGGCTTGACAGCCAGATCTGGTTTTCCATATGTGTGGAAGTCATGTTTCTGGGTCTAACTCTGTCTGTGGGCACTGTAGACTTTCTTTGGAGGGGTGGTCTCCTTGTCACTCTCAATAATGAGATGGCGGCTTCTACCTCAGGAGTAGGCAGAGCTCTGCTTGTGGTCACCATTTTGTTTCACATGCATTCGGGAATTAAGTAAATCCCTTGTGTGCTTGTGATTGTAAGAGTCAAAAAGCAGCCATACAACAGCCAATGTCACATGCCTTTACATTATTCCCATCCTTTATAAATTTTCCATATGTGGAGAGGGCGTTTTTTTTTCCCTCTGCACAGGCCCTGCCATTTAACAGCAGAGAACAATGGTTCCTGGGGATCAACCTAAGCAACATCTTTTAGCTATTTGGAGGATGTCAGTCCTCACAATAAGACCCTCCTTTAGACCCTGATGGGTGAGTAGTGCACTTTACGAATTCCTGATTGATTGAATAAGATGAGTCATTACCAAGAAACAGTTTTTAGCCCACTCAAGATCTAATTAGCCATTATTTAATTTATATATGAAGACAAGTATTATAGACACATAGTGATCTATAAAAACACTACACAGTGCACATAGGTTTGTGACAAAAGTGATACTAAGCAATGAACTGACAACTCAGAAATGTAAAGATCATGGATTTATAGGCAATTAGAGGAAAACAGTAATGATATTCATCATCTGAGTCTAAATCCTTTTGTACGTTTTAAAGATCCTGTGTATTGTTAATATTTTGAGCCATAGAAAACAACTTGAAAAGCAGGGCCTTCTTTAGGATAAAATATAGGATGAGCCCTAAACTATCAGTCCAAAAGTAGACGCTCATACACATCTAATGAGACAATGTGCAATATTAATAAGCAAAAAGATGCAGAAGAAACAATATTTTGTCCTCACCTCCAGCAAGTTCAAATATATGCCAATGACAAATACATCAATTCACTTACAGGCCACAGTTTATTTTAAAAAGATGTACCAACCATTGCTATCATAGCTAGCTTACTACCGGATTTCTGAAAGCTATGTGCCTTCATTTCCAAAAATAAAATGAACATATTTTGGTGTTGAGCAAACATAAGGATGTGGATGAGTGCTGTGGAGTATATAGGTGAACTCACATAATCACCAAGAAACCAAATTGTCTGTGCTTAATTTGAGCTAGTTGCTGGTGGTGGGGACCACCAGCACTCATTTGTGAAGGCTGCACTTATTTTCCCTCAATAGACATTGAGTGCAAGAAAGCGAGACAAAAATACACACACAGGAAAGAAGGCTGAAGAGAAATAAAAATACAAATAAAAAAGTCACAAAGGGAGAAAGCAGGAGCCCGCATGAGTGAGATAAAGGGGTAGTGAGTTACTGATAGTGGATGGAAGAGTCATAAATTTGATTCATGGGGACATGGCTGGGAGGGCCAAAATGGCGGACACCTCTCTGTGAGCTCTCAGCTATCCGGATCGAGCATCTATCATCAAACTGTTCCTAGCAGATGCTTGGGGCTCCAAGGAGAACCTAAGACAGTGCACAAACCCCAGGAACTTGTTGAGGGCAAGATTGTGCTTGAGTGGAGCACCCATAGCAGTGCAGTGAATGTTTGACAAACTAGCATTCAAATGGAAGGTGGTGGCTGAATAATTGCTAGTGTGTGCAGCAACCTCAGGAACTTGTTCAGGGCAAGATTGTGCCTGAGTGGAGCACCCATAGAAGTGCAGTGAATGTTTGACAAACTAGCACTTGAATGCAAGATGGTGGCTGAATAATTGCTAGTGTGTGCAGCAACCTCATACAGGATGGCTGAGGGACCACGAGATGAGAAAGAGATTCTACATGGTTAGTGACACAGTCTAGCGGCCCTGAAGACATCTTTGCTAAGCTGCCAGGGGCATGGCTGAGCCGCGGAGTTGACCAAGTGGTCTACGCAGACTGGAAGCAGCACAGCTGTATTGTACCTTGGCCCAGTGGTGGGGCTGCAAGTGGGAGAGGATTGTCCGTGATTGAAGTTTGGTGAAAAAGCATACCTGAGGACCTGGGAACCCAATGTCAGGGAGCACATTTCACAGGAGCATTTGTGAATACAGCAGTGCATAGCCCCGTAGCACTTTCCCCCACGACAATGTGTAGCCATGGAGGAGGATACACAGCCTCACTGCTTGTGAGGCCCTAGGGGCTAGTAAGTCAGTGCTGCACCCCATGCCCTGCAGGTATAGGCTTGAGACAGCCTTTGGACAGTGATAGGCCTATCTGTGAGACATCAGGGACCACAAGGGGTCCTTACGTCTCACTATTTGGCAGTTAAGACCTTGAAGTGTGGTTTATGAGGCTGATCTCCTAACGGAGAGGGACAACTGCATGGTAACATCTTTAGGTGCTAAGGGGCACCTTCAAGGGGTGCATGGTTAGAGCTGCCAATCATGCAGACCTTCAAAATGGGCAGGAGAGGCCCACACCTTCACAGGCTCAAACTAAGATCAACAAGTTTATGGTCTCAAAGCTCAAACTGGTGCAATGGGCTCAGATGGTGAAGCAGCGATCCAGTGCTTGGAGGACATGGGAGCGGCGGACATCCTACAGGTGATATAGGCTTCCTATACTGCCCTGAAAACCAAAGTGAGGAAAGTGAGGATAAATGTGGCGCTACTGAGACAAGACCTCAGATACACTTTAGACAGGGTGACAGGCTGAGGGATGGATATCAGATCTTGAAGACTAAGGCCCTCATGACAACATTGGCGGTATAAGGCGCTTACTGCTGTGCAGAAGACCGCCAATACACCGTCGCGGCCGCGGTAGACCGCCACAGCTATTATGACACACATCACGAAATCCGCCGAAATTCAGACACCCACACAATACCGCCACACCAAAGGTCAGCGATAAACTGGCGGAAACACATCCTCCACCTCCACGCCAACAGAAACACGCCCATGCTATTACGACCCACGAAACCACGCGGCGGTCTGTCAACCGCGGTATTCTATTGGCGGTACACACTGCTGCGCTCAAAATACACACACATCTACAAAACACCGCCACATTGGACTATTCAAAATACACACACCTGATACACATACAAACAACACTCCCACACACCCAACACAATATAAAACACACACCCACATCACCCACAAACCCCTACAACCAGAATTTCTGAGAGAAGGCCAGAGAGACAGCACAGCTATTGACAACCCCATCACACAGAGGCACACAACACCATCACCCACACTACATCCACGCACTAAACACCACATACCACTACACTCACCACACTCATCACCACATACACCACCCCACACCTCACACACACCACCCCATGTCACGCCAAAGACACCCCCGCTTCTCCGAGGAGGAGCTCAGGGTCATGGTGGAGGAAATCGTACGGGTAGAGCCACAGCTATTTGGCTCACAGGTACAGCACACATCAATAGCCAGGAAGATGGAGCTATGGCGAAGAATAGTGGACAGGGTCAACACAGTGGGACAGCACCCTAGAAATAAGGAGGACATCAGGAAGAGGTGGAATGACCTACAGGGGAAGGTGCGTTCCACGGTCTCCAGGCACAACATCGCAGTGCAGCGGACTGGCGGCGGACCCCCACCTCCTCCCGCACAACTAACAACATGGGAGGAGCAAGTCCTGACCATCTTGCATCCTGAGGGCCTCGGAGGAGTCGGTGGAGGACCGGACACTGGTAATTCAAATCTTAACTATCATATCCCCCACCCTACCTGCATGCCATCACACCCCCCCATCCTCACACCCTCCCCTATCACCCCAAATCCTCAGTAATGTACCCATGACACCAACCACCCATCCCAACACCAAGCCCTGCATGACACAACTAAGCATGGGCACCCCTCACTAAAGCATGCCCACTGCATATACCCAGAACACCCCCCCAACCATCACCACACAAGCCCCCACACAGGAATGCTAGCACTGGGGTACACAAACACCCACCCATTGCACACCATGACACACACACACATGCAATAATCATGTTCTTACACCCCTGTAGGAACCCGAAGGAACGTCACCACACCAGAGGGTCCAGACAACACCACTCCACCCCCAGAAGAGGCCCACAGTGACGACAGCAGCTCTGCCCTACTGGATCCTGATGACCAGCCCGGACCATCGTAGGCCTCAGGACAGCCGGTTCCCCTTGCCCAGCCACAGCCCAACACCGAGCTGCCACCCTCTGGTAACACCAGCACAGCACCCACCCAGCGGGCCCAAACCTTCCTACCCAGGACAGGTCAATCAGCGGTGTGTCCACCACTACAGGGCACCCAGGCTAATCCACCACCCCAACAACAACAGGGACTTAGGGGCAGTGGTAGTGGGCACACGGTCCAGGGGACGGAGGCACAGGAACATAGGGGAACTGGGAGGGCTGCTGTGCGACAGAGGGAGGACAGGCCAAGGGAACCAACTCTCCACGAGGCCCTCTCCTTCATCATGGGAGCATACCACCACTCCCAGGAGACGATGGCGACGGTCCTGGACAAGTTGCAGGAGACCCTGCGTCTGCAGGACGAACTGTATTTGGGGTTCAGGGAGGAGCTCAGGACCATCAGCTCTGCCCTGGGCACCATCGTAGGGGTGCTGACGGACATTCAAAAGACCTTGAGGGACACCGTGGCACTCCAAGGGGCCCCTGACACTAGCCACGACGACGGACTGCCCACCACCTCCACCGGCGCTAGTGGACAGGACGCCCCGCCACAGGACCAACACACCAGCACCCCATCCCCTGCAGACGGACAACCACCACGCAAGCAGGCCCTGAGATCCAGGAACAGGACAGAGCAAGATGGCAAGACCACCGCCAGGAAATAAGACCACCCTGATTGTCCACTTCCAATGCCCAGATGGGCAGTGCACCTGTGAGACTAATAGACTGGACTCTGCCATGGACAACCTTCCTTGATTTTTTTATCACTTAAATAAACACCCTTGAAAGCCAAAGAAATCTGGAGTCAGTCTATGATTTGGAACTTTGTATTATCAATTACAGTGTCATAACGGGTTACCCATTGTAAGGCTAACATACCAATGTCACACATCACAAGCCCTTCAAGGATGCAAGCAGTTGACACGTAGGTAACCACACCTGTGAAACTGAAATGGAAGGGTACAACTCAATTAACAAATAGTGAGTGAAATGTAGGTACAGGATAGAGGTAGACGTGTGAAAGTTAATGTAATGTTAAACCAGAAAATGTTCTCACCTGTGTGTCACTGGAAATATTGCTGTATGACTGACTCCCTGTTGTCGTTTTCTTCATTCTCAGCTTCATCCTAATCAATGTCCACTCGCTCCACATGCTCCACAGCTGCCACAACACCGTCATCTGGATCATCCTCCTGCAGAAAAGGCACCTGGCGTCGCAATGCTAAATTATGGAGCATGGAGCAGGCGATGATGATGTCGCACACCTTCTTTGGTGAGTAGAATAGGGATCCACCTGTCATATGGAGGCACCTGAACCTGGCCTTAAGAAGGGTGAAGGTGCCTTCGATAACCCTCCTAGTCCGCCCATGGGCATCATTGTACCGTTCCTCTGCCCTGGTCCTGGGATTCCTCACTGGGGTCAATAGCCAGGAAAGGTTGGGGTAACCAGAGTCCCCCAATAGCCATACACAGTGCCTCTGGAGTTGACCCATCATATCAGGGATGCTGCTATTCCGCAGGATGTAGGCGTCATGCACTGAGCCAGGGAACATTGCATTTACCTGCGAGATGTACTGGTCTGCCAAACAGACCATCTGGACATTCATCCAATGATAATTCTTCCTGTTCCTGTACACCTGTTCTGTGGGGGGGGACCAGAGCTACATGGGTCCCATCAATAACACCTATGACGTTGGGGATATGTCCAAGGGAATAGAAGTCACCTTTCACTGTAGGCAATTACTCCACCTCAGGGAAAATGATGTATCTCCTTACGTGTTTCAGCAGGGCAGACAACACTCTGGACAACATGTTGGAAAACATAGGCTGGGACATCCCTGATGCCATGGCCACAGTTGTCTGAAAAGACCCACTTGCAAGGAAATGGAGCACTGACAGCACCTGCACGTCAGGGGGGATTCCAGTCAGATGGCGGATCAGTGACATCAGGTCTGGCTCCAACTGAGTACATAGTTCCTGGATTGTGGCACGGTCAAACCTGTAGGTGACGATTAAATGTCTTTCTTCCATTGTCAACAGGTCCACCAGCGAGCGGTACACCGGAGGATTCCGCTATCTTCTCATATGTCCCAGCTGACGGTGCCTAAGAAGGACAACAGCGAAGAACCAGTCACTATTCCTCCAGGTATGTACCCACAGTTACACACAAGACTACACCAGACAAAACCCCTTCCTGTATTTGTGTTGAGTATAGGCCTAGCTATGTGTGACGCAGTAGTAAATGAAGCCATGTGGGCCCCTGAAATGGCGGCTGCCTCGCCTCTAAACTGGGACAATGGGATTGTGGGGTAATTGCGCTGGCGTTGCACACCGTCACAGTAGGCGGTCGTAGACCGCGGCGCAATGCTGCATTGGTTAACATTGGACCCTATGGGTCCCAGGAGCCAATGAACAGGTGTGCTGGAGGTGATGATGAGCACCGCCGCGGACGTCACCGCCGCGGACGTCACCGCCATTTTCTATCTGTTGAATCACTAGATACCTGACCTTCGACAGGAGAGGACCTACACTGCTAGTGCTGCTGTGACCTCGGTCTGGAAGCGACGATGGCTGCTGCGTCTGGGGAAAGGGCCCCTGCCTTCACTGCACAGGAGTTAGAGAAACTTGTGGATGGGGTCCTCCCCCAGTACACGCTACTCTACGGTCCTCCAGACCAACAGGTTAGTACACAGGGAGCACGTTGTATGGGCTAGGCCTGGGTGGAGAGGGCTGGGTGGAAGAGGGAAGGGGGCAGAGTTCATAGAACATTAATGCATGGGAATGAATTCCTACAACCACCTCCACTTCCTCCACTCCCAGACCCCCTCCAGCTACCCATCCCAGTGTTCGTCAGAAACTGTCCCTCTGTCAAATTGACCTTTTTGCCCCCACCCCCCCCTCCAATTCATCAGTCCCATCATAGCGCCTCAGCCAAAAAGCCTCCAGTACCAGTGGTGCGTGTTCCAGGTTTTTGGAGTGCACAGTCCGCCAGGGCAGGCAGTAGGACCCGGAGCCAAGGCACTGGCAGCCCACCCCCTGTAAAGGCTCTTAAAATGGAGAGTGGACGACGGGACCGTCTTAAGACCCCTGGTGGGACAACAAGTGACATGGGATCGAAGGGGATTGGTGAGTCATCTGTAACTCCAACAAAGGTGGAGAAGGTTCAGAGGAAGTCTGCCCAGCCTGTTGTGAGTGTCACGTCGGAGAAGTGCCCCATCATGTCCGGCGGTCCAGACACAACTGCCAGCACCGTCGTCACTGGTCAGGAGACCACCGCCAGAGTCAAAGCCCAGGAGGGCACAAGTATCGTCACTGGTCCAGAGACCACCGCCGGAGTCACAGCCCGGGAGGGCCCAAGTATCGTCACTGGTCCAGAAACCACCGCTGGAGTCACAGCCCAGAAGGGCACAAGTATCGTCACTGGTCCAGAGACCACCGCCGGAGTCACAGCCCAGGAGGGCACAAGTATCGTCACTGGTCCAGAGACCACCGCTGGAGTCACAGCCCAGAAGGGCACAAGTATCGTCACTGGTCCAGAGACCACCGCCGGAGTCACAGCCCAGGAGGGCACAAGTATCGTCACTGGTCCAGAGACCACCGCCGGAGTCACAGCCTAGGAGGGCACAAGTATTGTCACTGGTCCAGAGACCACCGCCGGAGTCACAGCCCAGGAGGGCACAAGTATCGTCACTGGTCCAGACACCACCGCCAGAGTCACAGCCCAGGAGGGCACAAGTATCATCACTGGTCCAGAAACCACCGCCGGAGTCACAGCCCAGGAGGGGCCAGGATGCCACAGCCCACTGGGCAATGATGGAATGTCATGCCACACACCAATGTCCAGTGTGGAGATCGTCATGACACACACCAATGTCCAGTATGGAGATCGTCATGCCACACACCAATGTCCAGTGTGGAGATCGTCATGCCACACACCAATGTCCGTATCAGAACCGCCATGTCAAAGCACCGCTAAACAGTCCTGGACCGCCATGTCAAAGCACCGCTGAACTGTCCAGAACCGCCATGTCAAAGCACTGCTAAACAGTCCTGGACCGCCATGTCAAAGCACTGCTGAACTGTCCAGAACCGCCATGTCAAAGCACCGCTGAACAGGGCAAAGACTGCCATGTCAAAGCACCGCTGAACTGTCCAGAACCGCCATGTCAAAGCACCGCTGAACAGGGCAAAGACCGCCATGGCAAAGCACCGCTGAACAGGGCAAAGACCGCCATGTCTAAGCACTGCTGAACTGTCCAGAACCCCCATGTCAAAGCACCGCTGAACAGGGCAAAGACCGCCATGGCAAAGCACCGCTGAACTGTCCAGAACCGCCATGGCAAAGCACCGCTGAACAGGGCAAAGACCGCCATGGCAAAGCACCGCTGTACAGGGCAAAGACCGCCATGGCAAAGCACCGCTGAACAGGGCAAAGACCGCCATGGCAAAGCACCGCTGAACAGGGCAAAGACCGCCATGGCAAAGCACCGCTGAACAGGGCATGCACCGTGTAGGAATGAAAAGGCCGCCACATCAGGCATCCTTATCCCATGTGCAGCTGGGACAGTGACAGGACAGGTACTTTCACGTGGAGACTCATCCAGTCTGGGCACCAGTCCCCCTCCAGAACCAGTGGAGACCTGCATGTACTTGAGAGACTGTGGCTTTGCACTCCCCAGGATTGAACAGTGGGCAACCCACCCACTTGTGAGACTTGAGAGACTGTGGCTTTGCACTTCCCAGGATGGTACAGTGGCCAACCCACCCACTGTAGAGACTTGAGAGACTGTGGCTTTGCACTCCCCAGGATGGCACAGTGGGCAACCGACCCACTGTAGAGACTTGAGAGACAGTGGCTTTGCACTCCCCAGGATGGCACAGTGGGCAACCCACCCACTGTAGAGACTTGAGAGACTGTGGCTTTGCACTTCCCAGGATGGTACAGTGGGCAACCCACCCACTGTAGAGACTTGAGAGACTGTGGCTTTGCACTCCCCAGGATACACCAATGGGCATGGAGCCCCGTCGTGGATCTGGCTTCGCATTCATCTATGGCCCTCATTTCCACGTAGGCGGTCTTTTTACAAGACCGCTGAGGTTCCGCTGGGCCGAAGACCAACCATATTATGACTGCTGGCAGCCCTCCGCCCTTTTTCGGATGGAGAGCCACCAGCAGCCATACTGGCAGTCGGCGGTGAAGTGGAGGCTGCTCCACCGCCACATCATCAGAACACCGCCAACCATAATACGACCCAGTATTCGGCGTGGCTGTGTTCTGGTGACGGGGTGCTGGCAGTGGAGCAGCCCCCGTTCCCTCCCAAAGGATTACTGGAACAGGTAAGGCGATCGTCTGTTAGGGGAGAGGGGTGTTGTGTGGTGTGTGCGTGCATGTGGGTGTGCGTGTGAGTGTGTAGAAGGGTTGTGTGAGTGCGTGTATGCATGAGTGAGGTATAATGTGTGTATGGGAAATATGATGTGTATGTATGTGTGCATGTGTGCATGTATGTGCGGGTGTATGTGTGTGAGTGATGTGAGCGTGCGTGCAGGGTGTGTGTGGGGATTTCTGTGGGTGTGGGGGGGCGGGGTGGGGAGGGTGTCCTACCACCTTTGGGGGGTTGTAGGAGGGTTGTAGGTGTTGGGGGAGGACTGAGGGGAGGGGGAGGGGGAGGGCGCGGGGGAGACCCCAATCAGTGCCAGGGAACGAATTCCCTGGCACTGATGGTACATACCGCCATAGATTTCGTGGCAGTACAAAACCTCACAAAATCCATGGCAGTATGTGGGGTCCTGATACCGCCGGTGGTCTAATGACGGCTGCTGGGCTGGAGACCGTTGTCTCCAGCCTGGAGGTCGTTTCCGCCGTGGCGGACGGTGTGGGACATTGGCAGTTTGGCACATGCCAAACCATCAATGTCATAATGGGGCGGTAATGACCGCCGGCCTGTTTGCGGTCTTACCGCCTCTTTTCCGCCATCCGCCAGGGTTGCAATGTGTTGGAAAATAGGTTATTGGTAAGGCAGGTGAGTACCTACACTTAGCAATAGGCCACTAACCTCCACTTAGGTCCAGTTAGGTTTCAGTAAATTAAACCTAACTCAACCCTTGGTAGCTTGGCAACGAGCGACAAGACTTAACTTAGGAGACAAAGCGTAAAGCATTCAAATATCACAAAACAGTAATTCAATAAAACACAGGAAACAGTTTAAAAATCCAAAATCAATTTATAAAAATAGGAAATGTTTTTAGCTTTAAAATGACATGAAAACGAATACAATCGGATAAGGGGAACCGGAGATATGAATTTTTAAATAATTATTTCTTTCTAACGCATAGAAACAAAATGTGCCTTTCTTGTCATCTGGTCGCACCTCGACCGGGGTAAAGTCAAAGTTTAAGGCCGACCACAATGGAGCCCGGCATGGCTACAGCCCGCTGGAGGCCTCGCTCAAAAGTTTACCTTCGGACATAGTCGTTTTTCTGGAGATTTTCTTCAGTGGGACGAACCTGCCAGTCCAATCCGACCTCCTGAAACTCTTCCTCGGTTATGGGTTGTGGGACATCTCGGTGGAGAATTGGACCTTCGGACTTAGTTGTTTTTTCGAGGTGAAAATCCTTCGACCTGGGCAAACCTGAATTTTGATCCGACGTCCCTGGAGCCCTCTTCGGATACACTGCCTGGGAGGTCCCGGTCAACTTCCTACGTTCGGACTTAATCACTTTTTTTTAGATTTTCTTCACCGGGACGAACCTGCAAGTCAGGCCGGGTCACGGTTGAGGCAAGCCGGCTAGAGTTGCCGCGGCGGGTCGGTCCCTCTCTGGAGCTTTTTTCCAAATGTTCTCCAAACTTCTGGATCTTCTTCCAGGTGTTCTTTTAAGGTATTTTTGAGGTCCACCCCAAGGTTCCAGAAGCTCTGAGATTCTCATTGAGGGTGCGGACTACAACTCCCAGAATGCACCTGGTGCAAACTCCTTTTTGGCCACTAGACAGTGGTCAGCTAGTTGGTTTATTCAGGAGTTGGTGCAGGGGACTCTGGTTTTCACCTGTAGCAAACAGGGAGTCCCTCCTTGAACCAGTTGAAGCCAGGCAAAGTCCTTCTTGAGGCGAAACCCAAGTGTGCAGCTGGTGCAGTCCTTTTAGTTATATTAAATCCCACAACTGGAAGTTGTGGGATTTATTATCAACTAATTTGATACCACACTTATGGTATCTGTTTCTTAAGGAGACTTTTACAATTAAAATAAAGTCACCCCATCTAGTCTATGGAGGCTATTCACTACAATGAGGGAAAAACGAATTTGGCTGTTTTACCTCACCAGGTCAAACTATTTTATAAGGTCCCTGCTTATAGTTACATGGCACACAGCCCTAGGTGTACATAGGGCACACCTTAGGGGTGACTTATATGTAAAAATAAGGTCGTTTAAGACTTTGAAACTACTTTTAATTCCAAAGTCAAATTTGCATGTAACTTTAATTACAAAGCAGCCAGCAAGGGAGGCCTGCCTTTAAAATGACACTGGGCACCTCAGCAGTGCACCTATGGGGGCAACACCTATGCTGGGGTGCCTAAACCTACATGCTCTACCATATACTAGGGACTTATAGGTAGGTTGACTTAGCCAATTATAATTAGCCTAATTTGCATACTGATCTTACACGGAGCACAGGCCCTGGGACTGGTTAGCAGTACCCAGGGCACCATCAGAGTCAGGAAAACACCAGCAAGAAGTGAAAAATGGGGGCAAAAGGTTAGGGTACCTCTGCAATCAGACCTGTTTTCTCACACTATGACTCTAACAGTGACATAGGTGCCAGTCAGTAATTGCGTGTTGCAGCATGTACTGCAGGTCACTCAGAACATGGACCTGAAGCCTAATGTCAGAATTGTTTTGTGGGTAGTCCCTGGTTGGGAGCCACCCCTATTTGATATTGACCTTTCTGTGTTTTACAACTACCAGCAGTGCCAGCTCCAATGCAGATCTGCTTGACTAGGGGATCAGAGAGTATAGTGATTGCCACAGTTGTGTTGCTTGTTGGGGGTTACTCATGTTAACGGCAACAGATGCTTCACTGGTGAAAGTAAGGGGAGAAGGTATTTGGGGGAAGTTAGATGAGGTAGCTCTGGCCCAGTTGGCCGAGGTTCACATGGCAGCGCAGAGAGCAGTTCAGTCTAGACCTGATTTGGCAGGAACCGGATCTGTGAGGGAAATTGTGCTAGGTTAGCGCAGATAGGGAAAACACAGGGGCCAGATAATCAGGCCTGGCACATCAATGTATGATGATATCTCCCCAATGGCACGCCTTATGTTCATGATGTGGAATGTGAATGGCCTCCTTGGCTGCATTAAGCGTGGTGCTGTCTTTGAAGTGGTAAAATGGCACAAATACAATGTGTTAATGCTGCAGGAGACCCACCTGCAGGTCATTAGCTGCCTGCTTCTGTCAAGATGTGGCTACGACAGGGTGATTCATGCAGGGTTTACTAGGACATCCCAAGGGGTAGTGATCTGGCTGCGCAGCAGGTGCCACTGTTGGTGGCATGTATGACCTTCGACCCACCGGTCGCACATAGATATTTCCTTTCCGCTTACTGCCAACCTGTCGGCCATGACGAGAACATACATGTTGACCAGAGGAATCTTGGACCACTTGCCTGTAATGTTGCTTGTGGGTGGTCCAGACCCCATCCACATGCTATTATGCAGGCTGAGGCATGGAGTCTTGTAAAGGAAGATTTGCCCACTAATTTGTCCGCTGACCTGGACTGCTTTGTGTTATTCATCAAGGATTCAGTAGACTCTCCAGGCACCCTATGGATGGGTCCGTAAGGCTTATGTGAGGGGGATGGAAAGGTCCTGTTTTAGGGCTTTGGATTGGCAGTCCAAACTACAGATGGTAAACTTAGAGGTCCTTATAGTTTTATTAGCTAGCAGGAGCACCAAAGATGAAAGGGAAAAGAGCAATTTGGCACTTGATAGGTTGGCGTTCTGACAGCTTTCTCCTAAAGAAGTGTGCCAATGCTGGCTGGCCATTAAAAGCAGGATCTGTGAGGGGGCCAAATCCAGTCAGTCACTCTATTGGTTGGCTACTCAGGAGGCAGTGGAGCGAGTGATTCCATGGGTGCTGGACGAAGAGGGTAAGATAGCAGAGGGAGCCAGGGAGATCAGTTGACTTTTCCAGTTTATTATGGTTCCCTCTTTGCAATCCAGATGAGGCCTCCTAGAGACAATGTCCTTCCTGACTGAAGATGTGTCTCTCCCAGTGTTGTTGAGTGCTGTGAAGGAGAAATTTGGTCAACCCTTTACAGTAGAGGAGCTCCAAACTGCGCTCTCAAAAATACAAACCTGCAAGACTTTGGTCCAGATGGGCTTCCAGTTGAATATTATCTGACATTTCAGAAATCACTCCTACCACTGTTACTGAATATGTTTTATGAAGCCCTGGATAAGGGCCACCTGCCGCAGGCCTGGCTTTAGCTGCTATAGTGGTGTGCCTTAAGTCAGGGTGGATCCCTGATAGTTCATCATATTACCCCATTTTGCTTATTAACAACAAAGTAAAAACGTATGTAAAAATGCTGGCCAACAGGCTACTTCTGCTAGTCCCCTGTTTAAAACATTAGGATCAATGTGGTTTCATGCACAGTCATAGGTCCTGGCATTGTATAAGGAAGGTCCAGGCACCGGTGCCATACAAGGACAGAATAAAGAGTGACAATGCTTTCTTATTCCTTGACTTTGAAAACATGTTTGATACACTGAACTGGGACTTTTTGTGGGGCGTATTGTGCCATATGGGATTTGGGCACAGATTCATATTATATGTAGAAATCCTATATAAGACCTTTCGGGCACCAATGTGGGCCAATAGAGATTTGTCAGATACTTTCCCTATAGGCAGGGGCACCTGACTGTGTTGTTCGCTGTCACCCCTGTTGTACGCTATAGTGATAATGCCGTTGGTGACATGGGTTTGATGTGATGCCTAAGTAGAAGGGATTCTTTGGGACGATGGGAAGGAAGACCACATAGCGCTATATGTGGATGATGTGCTGCTGCTTATAGTGCACCTGCAATCTACAGGCCTCCGTCTCCTTTAAATGCTTGGTCCCTATGGTCAGGCTTTGGGCCTGTAGATGAACTAGTCCTGGCCCAAATCCTTATTGATGCCTCTCAGGGGGTGAACTAGGTACCACAAGCTAGCTGGCTCTCATCCCCATCCGTCGATTAGGCTTTAAGTATTTGGCTATGCATATAGCTCTGTTCCCTTAATCTGGCCAAGATACAAATCTTGGAATCAAAAAAGAGTGTTGCTCACTCTTACCAAATTAAAACATGATCCAATTGCAAAAACATTAAGGACCTCTTTATGACCGTGCTGGCGGCCGCCAACATACCGTGTCCGCGGCGGAAATCCGCTACGGGTTTTATGACCCACACTTAGAAATCCTCCACAATACAGACACCCACACAAGTCTGCCACACCAAAGGTCAGTGATAAACTGGTGATAGCAAAACCCACACCGTTATGCCAACAGGAATACTCACACACTATCACGACCCACGAATCAACGCGGCGGTCTTTCAACCGCGGTAAAACACAGTCGCGCTCAAAATACACACACACTTACAAAACACAACCACATTGGACAATTCAAAATACACACACCTGATACACATACACAAACCACACCCACACACTCACACCACTATAAAACAAACACCCACATTACCCACAACCCCGTACAATGACATTTTTGGAAGAAGCAGAGAGACAGAAAAGCTAAGACAACACCAGCATCCAGAGGCACACAACACCATCACTCATACAACATCCACGCACCTCAAAGAACACACCCCAACACATCACCCCACACATCACATCACACATCACCTCACACATCACCCACACCACATCATGGCACCTCAAAGACATCCCAGGTTTTCTGAGGAGGAGCTCAGGGTCATGGTGGAGGAAATCATCTGTGTAGCGCAGCAGCTATTCTGATCACAGGTGCAGCAGACACCCATTGCAAGGAAGATGGGGCTATGGCGGAGAATTGTCGACAGGGTCAACGCAGTGGGACAGCATCCAAGAACATGGGATGACATCAGGAAGAGGTAGAACGACCTACAGGGGAAGGTACGTTTCGTGGTTGCTAGACACCAGGTAGCTGTACAGAGGACTGGCGGTGGACCCCCACCCCCTCCCCCACAACTAACAACATGGGAGAGCAAGTCTTGAATATCAGGCATCCTGAGAGCCTTGCAGGAGTAGCAGGAGTACTGGAGTCTGGCAAGGCAAATCTTTACTACTATATCCCCCACCCTACCTGCATGCCATCACGAACATCTACCCCTACCCTCACACCCAACACCCCAATACCTCACAGATACCCCACTATCACAACCCACACATCCCAATACCAAGCCCTGCATGTGAAAACAATGCATGGACACCCATCACAGACCTGCATGGACACCCAGTACCAAAGCATGTCCAAGGGAGAGACTCACCCAGGGCACACAATCACGACTCACACAAGGGCCAAGGCGATATTGCAAGCACAGTAGTAGAGGGAAACACACCCATTGCACACAATGGCACACACAGATACAATAACAATGCATTTACACCCCAACATGACCCCTCCACAACGTCACCGGACTGGAGGTACCAGCCATATCCAGTCCCCCAACAGAAGAGACCCACAGTGACGACAGCAGCTCTGCACACCTGGATCAAGATGACCAGCCCGGTCCATCAGGGACCTCTGGACAGTCGGTTCCCCTGCCACAGTCCCAACCCACCGCAGAGCCTCCCCCATCAGAAAACACCACCACAGCACCCACCCAGCAGGCCCATGCCACTGTCCCCAGGACACGTCAATCAGCAGTGTGTCCACCACTACAGGGACACCACGCAAACCCACAAACACATGACGGTCAGGGGCCTGGGGTCAGTGGCAGTGGGCACACAGTTCAGGGGATAGAGGACCAGGATAACAGGGAAGCTGGGAGGACTGTTGTGCAATAGGGGACAGGCCCAGGGAACCCACTCTCTACAAGGCACTCTCAAACATCATGAGAGCATACCACCATTCCCAGGAGACCATGGGCACGGTACTGTCCAAGTTTCAGGAGACCCAGCGGCTGCAGGAGGGACAGTACCTGGGGATCAGGGAGGACTTAAAGTCCGTTAACACTACCCTGGTCACCATTGCAGGGGTGCTGGCAGACATGGCCAACACCATGATGGAGACAGTGGTATACTACCGGGCCCCTGATACCAGCCCGAATGATGAACAGCCTTCCAAGTCCACCGGCGCTAGTGGACAGGAAGTCCCGCCACAGGACCAACAGGCCACCAGCACCCCACCCCCTACAGAAGGAGAACCACCCCACAAACGGTCCCTGCGATCCAGGCACAAGACAGAAAACATTGCGAAGACCCCCGCCAGGAAATAAGACTCTCCTGATTGTCACCCTTCTGTCCCACTCTGTTACCCTGTCCACCTTGAAATGCCATTGCTCCACTTCCTATGCCCCCTTGAACAAAGCACCTGTGATACAAGGAGACTGGACTCTGTCCTGGACTTTCCTCCATCATCAACCCATCCCATTGCAATGCCTCCTCCACTTATCAGCACCTAATTAAACACCCTTGGAGCAAAATCAAATATGGAGTCAATTGTTTTACAAATGTATTAGGTACACAAACTGTAAACATTGCAATTCAAATGTACTGTAATATTTACATAGGTATGACCTGTAGTGGGCAGCAGTGAACACACCAGGAGCCATAATGGGGCACAGAGGTCTGAAAATATAGACGCCAAAGGGTACAGTAAGTGGCCAGAGAAATAGGGAATTTAGGCTGCCATGTTCAATGTATCTGTGAAAAGGAAAGCCACAGTGAACTCTCAGGGTCCATACACAGAGGTTAAAAGGCTGACTTATACAATGTCCTACAGTAGTCAGATATGAGATGAGCAGTGCCAGTCTCTTACCTGTGTCTCACTGGAAGTATTGCATGATGATGTTGTTTTGGTTGTCAATATCTTCTTCCTCTGCCTCCTCTTCCTCACTGTCCACAGGCTCCCCAGCTTCCACAAGACCAACATCAGGGCCATCCTTCTGCAGAAAAGGCACCTGGCGTTGCAAAGCTAGGTTGTGCAACATACAGCATGCCACGATGATCTGGCGCACCTTCTTCTGTGAGTAGTATAGGGAGCCACCTGTTAGATGGAGGTACCAGAATCTGGCCTTCAGGAGGCCGAAAGTCTGCTCAATAATACGCCTAGTTCACCCATGTGCCTCATTGTAGCGTTCCTCTGCCCTTGTCCTGGCATTCCTCACTGGGGTCAGTAGCCATGAGAGGCTGGGGTAACCAGAGTCACCTGCAAATGTTGATGGATACCTGTTAGACATACACCAACCCTTAAGGACTAACTCATACCTAGACACCTATCCATACTGTGTGGGGAACTTGGCCTCACCTATTAGCCACACCCGGTACCTCTGGAGTTGGCCCATCACATTAGGGATGCTGCTATTCCTCAAAATGAAAGCGTCATGCACAGAGCCAGGATACTTGACACTCACATGAGAGATGACCTGGTCTGCCAAACACACCATCTGCACATTCACTGAATGGTAGCTTTTACGATTTCTGTACACCTGCTCATTCCTGCGGGGGGGGGACAAATGCCACATGTGTTCATCAATGGCACCAATGATGTTGGGGATATGTCCCAGGGCATAGAAGTCAGCTTTCACTGTGTACAAATCCTCCACCTGGGGGGAAAATGGCTGAAACATCCCTGATGCCATGGCCACTGTTGTTTTAAAGGAACCACTGGACAGGAAATGGAGCACTGACAGGACCTGCACTAGAGGGGGGATACCTGTGAGATGGTGGATAGCTGACATCAGGTCTGGCTCCAATTGGGCACACAGTTCTTGGATTGTGGCACGATCAAGTCTGTAGGTGATAATGATGTGTCTGTCTTCCATTGTCGACAGGTCCACCAGGGCTCTGTACACCGGAGGATGTTGCCATCTCATCATCTGCCCCAGTGGATGTGCCCTATGGAGGAGAATGGTGAGCAGAGGGTCATGTAAATCATAGGTTGCACACGTGTTTTTGCACTGTGTGTGGCGTTGTCTCTCCGTATTTCTACCCAAATGTGCTGTGACGCAGTTAGGTGCCCTGCCATGTGCCACCCTGAAATGGCGGCTGCCTGACCTGTAAGGAGGGACAAGGGGAAATGAGGTAACTACGCTAGCGTTGTGCAGCGTCGCGGTAGCCAGTCGAAGACCGCCGCGCAATTCACCATTGTTTATCATTGGGCCCTATGGGTTCCAGGAGCCAATGACGATGTACGCCGGCGGTGACGGTACGCACCGCCGTGGACGTGACCGCCATTTTCTATCTGCTCACTCACTTGATACCTGACCTTCAACAGGAGAGGAACTACACTGCAAGTGCTGCAGTGACCTCAGTCTGGAAGCGACAATGGCTCGAGTGTCTGGGGAAAGGGCCCCTGCCTTCACTTCGGAGGAGTTCGAGAGACTAGTGGGTGGGGTCCTCTCCCAGTACACGCTACTCTACGGTCCTCCAGACAAACAGGTGAGTAAATTGTGAGCATGATGCGTGGGACATGAATGTATGGAGTGGTGTGGATGGAAGATACATGTGGGGGGGCTGAGGCTTGCATGTGATGATGGTGAGTGTATGTGTGTCACGGCATGGGTGGGAACTGGTGGGCAATGAGTATGACAAACCCGACACAGGAGTAATTTCCTTTCATACTTTACCCTTCCTCTAGGTCAGCGCCTACCAGAAGTAGGGTATTTGGAGTGCCGTCACCAAGGAAGTGCGGACCCTGGGGGTCTATCATAGACGGAGCACCCACTGCCGCAAGAGATGGGAAGACCTGTGCCACTGGAGCAAGAAGACGGCAGAGGCCCAGCTGGGGATGGCTTCCCAATGCGGAAGGGGTGCCCGTTGTACAATGACCCCCCTGATGTTCCGGATTCTAGAGATGGCATATCCAGAGTTGGATGGGCACTTGAGGGCATCACAGCAGCCACATGGGGGTGAGTACAGTCTCATTCAGCTGACTCTGCATGCTTTACAAGGTGTCTGGGTGGGGGATGTGGGCTGTGGGTTGATCTAGGCCAGGGTGAACTTGGTAGGGTAGGTCCCTTCTTAGGCAGGCTCTGTGGCACTCCAACCCCAATAGTGGTAGTGGCCATATATAACTAGTCAGCCTCCTGTGGGTTCCAGGTGTGCAGCAAATAGGGTTAGGCATAGTACCCCATGGGCCTGTAATTTTCCTACTAACTGTTAGTGCATGGCCTAGTGCATAGGGCTGCTCCCTGTGTGTTGTGTTCGCCAACTGTAGTGGTGTTGCTGGCATTGACCAAGGGTCTCCTCTGTCTTCCCCCCCCTTTTTGTTTTGTCACCCTGTCCTTGTATGCATTAGCATCATCTGGAGGAGGAGCAGAGGCACCGGAGATGGAGAGAGCTGCATCCCACATGGCCCATGAGAGTGAATGTACGGAGTCTGAAGGCACCAGTGGGACGGAAGGTGAGGGGAGCTCCATGACGGGGACAGGAAGGGACACCAGCGACAGCGACTCCTCCTCTGATGGGCGCTCCTTTGCAGTGGCGGGCTCCCCCCTACCAGCACCGCCCTCCCTGCAGCCTTTCAGTGTGTTTCCCATGCCCGCTCACCCAGGAGGGTGGGCATCTCCTTCGCCCAAGGCACCTCAGGCCCTGCCCCAGTTAGCCTTGCTGCCCTCAGTAAGGAGGCTATTGACCTCCTGAGATCCCTCACTGTTGGGCAGTCACCCATTCTGAATGCCATACAGGGTGTTGAGAGGCATTTGCAGCAAACAAATGCATACCTGGGGGGCATTTATTCTGCTGTGGCGGCCCAACAGAGAGCATTTCAGGCTCTGGCCTCAGCACTGATGCAGCAGTTGTCCCTGTATCCAGCTTCCCCCTCCAACTTCAACTTCCCAGACACAATCCCCTCTACATCAGCCTATCCCAAGCACACCATCAGACCAGCATGCACACACATCAACACACAAAAGTGGCTCAGGCAAACATAAGCACCACACATCTCACAGGCACTCACACAAGCACCATCCCAATGCAGACACACCAGCATCCACTGCCTCCACTGTGTCCCCCTCCTCCACGTCCACCACCTCTCTCCCTGTCTCGTCTTCAATCACACCTGCATGCACTACATCCTCAGCCACTACCTCCATCACCAGCACGCCCATCACTACACACCGTTCACGTGCAATCACCACCCCCACTACCATTCACACATCCCCTGTGTCCTCTCCCAGTGTGTCTGTGAGCCCTCCTCCCAAAGTACACAAATGCCGGCACACACCCATTCAATAGCCATCCACCTCACAACAGCCTCCAACCCATGCACCTTCACCCAAACTCAGCAGACGTACACCTCCTACAACCACTACCTCTTCCTCTTCCTCCACTCCCAAACCCCCTCCATCTTCCTGTCCCAGTGTGTCTAAAAAACTTTTCTGTGCTAACATTGACCTCTTCCCTAAACCTCCCCCCGTCTTTCCCCTAGGGCCAGGATGTCTAGAGCCCAGGCCAGCACCTCAGCCACCAAATCGTCGTCCACTGTGGTCCCTGCAAGCCTGGGAGGATCAAAGGGGGCACCCATCAGGGCTGCCAGTGTGCCACCTACGGAAGCCAAGGACTACCCGATTCCGCCCACCTGCCAAGGCAAGGAAGGGGCCAGAATGCAGAAGGGAAAAGCCACACCACCCACCCACCAAGGCCTCATCCAGAACCAAAGAGGACAGCGCAAAGGTCCCAGCAGTGACTACCAAGTTGTGGAAGGGACACAAAAGCAAAGGAAAGTCATCTCAGGGCACGGAGCCTCCGGGTGAGGGACTGGTGACCCCCATTTCTCAGGACAGGCCAGCAACCTGTACCACGGTGAGCACTGCCGCAACGACCGCCACCTACACCGCCATCTGCACCGCCACCTGCACAGAAGCTGCCACAACTACAGTCACCAGCATCATCCCCAGTGGTCAGCCATCCGAGGCTGCAGGAGACAGCCTGGTGTCTCTCTCCACTACTACAGACACCTGCACCACGGGCAGCACCGCCAGCATCTCCACCGCAGACACCGCTGCAGCCACCACCACCTGCCCCGCGACGTGCCCAGCCAGTACCACTACAGCCGACATCAGCAGCATCCCCAGTGGGCAGCCATCCGAGACTGCAGGAGACGTCCTGGACCCTGCACACACTACATAAGGCACCACCACCAGCACTGGCACTACCAGAAGTTTGCAGCCTAAGTCCTCGCAAGGTGGAGTGTGGCTCTGCCTCCATGGAGTATCATGCTATCTGTTACCTGAAAATCTCGTGTCTCAGACACCCAGGTGAGGGAATGGGAACTGCCACACCCCAGGTGCAGCATCACTGGGCACCAAGCCCCCTCCAGAACCAGTGGAGAAAAGCATCCACTAAATCAGTCCTTGGCAGGATGAAGCTCTCTGGGCACCAAGCCCCTCCAGAATCAGTGGAGAAAAGCATCCACTATCACAGTCCTTGGCAGGATGAAGCACTCTGGGCACCATGCCCCCTCCACAATCAGTGGAAGACGCCACCCACTTGAAAGACTGTGGCTTTGCACTCCCCAAGAGCAAGCAGAGGGCAAACCACCCACTTGAGAGACTTGAGAGACTGTGGCTTTTCACTCCCCAGGAGCAAGCAGTGGGCAACCCACCCACTTGAGATACTTGAGAGACTGTGGCTTTTTACTCCCCAGGACCAAGCAGTGGGCAACCCACCCACTTGAGAGACTTGAGAGACTGTGGCTTTTTACTCCCCAGGACCAAGCAGTGGGCAAACCACCCACTTGACAGACTTGAGAGACTGTGGCTTTGCACTCCCCGGGAGCAAGCTGTGGGCATGGAGCCCCCTTGAAGAGCAGTGGCATCGTCCCATCATCCGGCTGAGGTGCCCCCCCTTCCCTTCCCCCTGAGGTGCCTGTTTTATTTCCATCTGATGCCCCGGCAATGTTCTCTCCGATTTTGGTCAGGTATCTATTGTGGGCCTCGCCCATGCTTTCTGGGACCACTGGTCCACGGACATTTAATGGGAGAGTGTACGGACTTGTGTACTTGCTGTAAATATTTGTACAGGGGGTGACGGGGTGTATCTGTGATATGATTGGATATGTGTGTGTGTGTTGTGGGTGGGGGTGGGGGTGTTGCGTGCATGTTTCACACTCTTTTCCCTCCTCCCCTCCCCTGTCTGCTAGGTGCAGTTCTCACTGTGGTCGTCACCGCCGTCCTTCGTACTCCTGGTAGATGAGAAGATACACCAATGTTGGTAACACCTGTAGTACGGGCCCCATGGCGTCCTGGTTCCTTGTTGGGTGTCGAGAGGTGAGTGGTTTCCCTTCTGTGTACTGTATCCACTGTGCTTTTGATGGTGTTGGTACCGCCCTGGAAAAGCTGGCGGATTGGTGCCTTGTAATAGTGATGATGGTACATTGTGTTCCGCCTGTCTGTTGGTGGTTACCGCCGTGGTGTTTGTTTCTACCGCCGTGTCAGTCAGTGTGTTAAAGTGGCTGTCTGTGTTGGCGGTTTCCGCCATGGTCATAATTCCATTTTTTTTATCACTGGCCTGTTGGCGGTATTACCGCCGCTTTATCACCGACCGCCAGGGTTGTAATGAGGGCCTAAATATGAGAATGCTTGGTGAAAACATACCATGTCATGAGTATCAATAGAATAACAAATTTAGCAATAAGTAACCTTATACAATTCGATTGAAAAATACTTGTAAGATTGCTTGAAAGGGAGTGAGCAGAACAGAACCCTAGCAACAAAGCTATGGCGTAACTTCTATCTTCCCAAGTGCTGGTCCACAATTACGCAGTTTGGCACCATTCATGCACGTTTACACCACAGTACATGGGTACTCACAAACATTTTCCCAGGGGCCTCAAAATTTGGTGGGTGATGTAATTGAGGGCTGTATTCCTAGCATTCGTTTTAAATACGGCGCATCCCAGCATTTTGAAAATGACGGACTGTGGCGCTGCAAAATTTAGCGCAGCATCGCGCTCTGTCTTTTTTTTTCACAAATCTGGGCCTAACGGCCTAAAACTGGGTAGTTATTCTCCTCCATATGTGTTCAGATGTCTTCAATCATCCCTCATTGGCCTTTTAGGGTTCTGCTTGGACTGTCAAGTTGTCTGTATCACCTTCTCGTATGGATGGCATTCGGGTTCATCCTTAAGATCTGATGCAGTTATTGCAGTTCTGATCTGGCCAATGGCTAGAGTTGCTGTGCACTGTGTTTCAATAAGCCCTCAATATCATGATCATGTTTGGCACCTTCTTGACTATTAGCTGTTCTTTCTCCATTTGTCATAAGGTGATTTTGAGTGTATACATGACTGTCTCAACTTTGCCTTTGTTGTATAGCAACAGTTACATTTTATTCAGCATTGCTTTATTTTTCTAGCATTAGCCACTTTTGCGGTGTTTTATTTTCTCTATCTAATTGTTCTTTTGCATAGGAAAGCATCACGTTCTTAGTACTGCATTCATTTCACTTTGAGCTTTCCTCAAGACTGCATTCAGATAGGAATGCTGGCAAAACTGGTACGCTGTGTCTCCAACATTCACAGAAGTATGCACATCCTTACGTGGGGCCATTTTTCCTAGAACATCCATTGGTTTATTATAAAAACACTTCTCTGTCCCATACACGTTAGAGGAAGATTCCATCCAGAAGACCACAACTGCATGCTGATTGCTGATCGCCTTTGCTACAGATGCTTGCTTAGACTACTGAATACCTGGCCTACATGGGGACGAGGCTTCCCTGCTCAGGTATGGGGGATGATGTCTTCCCAGGGGGATAACCTGAAGGGCGGACTAGGGCTCATTATTCTGTGCTCTAACATGGCTTAGGCAGGAAAGATATATATCACTCCTAGTGACAGTATGGTGGGGCTGTTTTTGTGTTTCACTCTCCTTGTCACAAGTTTGCTTCTATTGTGTTTTATCATCCTAGTTGTTGCAATACATGTTATTTTATCTGAGATGCAGGTACTTCCATAAAATCTTATTGAACTATATCCTGCCTCTGTTTGTCTTTGCCTGTGTGAGACTAATGTAACCAAGAGAAAGTGGTGAGATCTGATTGACCACCATTCCCTGAGGAGTCTTTCTTGTCATGCAACCGGTTGCCACCATCAACCCTGGTCTAGGGCAGAGATGAGGCGCTGCTAGTTAGCCGTAGAACCCAGATTAGGGACAGGTGCCACGTGGTGTTGGATTGTACTCAGTACCCTACAATTCAGGTGATTCTGCCGCCCAAATCAAGTAACCTCATTAGGATAAGGAGGACCTACGCGACACCTCAACTGCCTCAATTGTTTGCTGCTTCAGCTTCCTCATTGATGCACATCATCTCTTTAAGCTAGTCAAAGGAGGAGCTTTCCTTTCGCAACCAATCATCGGACTGATTTAAACTGACATCCTTTGATAATTTTCAGTCTGCTGGCATCTTCAGAGAATTTGTTGAATTTGCACTTATGAACGAGACAGCAAAGGTAGGTAATGAATTTGTTAATTTGTTCCCCTTTTTCTTGTGATGCTAGGTTAAAGGTATTAATATTTTCTTGGACAGAAATGCTACATTTAGCACCATGGGAGTAGATGGCCCAAAATTCCAGGAGCAGTAGAAGTGACATCACATACCCCTTAACCTTGATGACATCATAGGAAGTAACTACATATGACCCTTGACCTTGGTTGTTTCCACAAAGTCAAGTCACATAACCATAACCCTAATGACATCACAATAAGTGACTAAAAAAACACACACAGAAAAAGGTCTGTTTTAGATACCATCTGTATTATTCTGCTGACATGATCTTTGAAAGTTCTGGGATGTGACACTTGCTCTGAATAGTAGTGAACAAGTGAAGTGAGAAAGCCAGGCATCTGCTAGTCGGCTTTTTCCCTTCTGGGAATTTTTTGAAAAGTATATTGTCAAACAATGCATTTTGCTACAAATTACCTCTAGTATGCTATTGCCTACATTCTACCATGGGCTTCCATTATGTTAAGAATTACCACCAGTGTGCAGTATTTTGTCAAAGGTGTCTGTCCTGCTAAGAAATGTCTCAGAGGTGCCAGCACCAGTGCTTTACCATGTGTGTCTCTATAAGACAAGAATTACCTTTAGTTGACTATGGTCAACAACAGTATTCCTGGCATAGAACCACGTTGTCATTCACACTCACATTCACTACCTCACACTCACTCACTCATTCATTCATTTTCACTCACACCTCTAGCACTCCCTTGCACTGACTCTTGTTCATACTCATTCACTTGCAATCACTCATTTTCACTCATCATGACTGTCTCATACATTATGACACTCAATCTCACACATTCTCAGAGTACAGCTGGGACCATGACAAAGGCCCAATTAAAAGTGCCATTGGCACTCCTTTCTGGGGTTTCTGGGGCCGAACTCCTGAATACCTATTCAATGGAGGGGACACAAAGGCAAACAATGAATCCCTTTACAGGTACTTAAGAGAAACTATGAACTGGAGGCATGTTTTTCACATTCTTCAGGCAGTGAGAGTTACAAGATGTAGGAGTTACATATCCCCTTTACTGGTAGGCATTATGGCACTCATTACAACCCTGGCAGTCGGTGTTAAAGCGGCGTTAATAACGCCAACAGGCCGGCGGTAAAAAAAAAAGGGATTTTGCCCCTGGCGGTGACCGCCACCAAAGACCGCCACTTTAACACACCAAACGCCTGGGTGGTAACGGCCCCTGGCCTGGAGACTTTGGTCTCCAACCCCGGCAGTCATCACAATCCAACCCTTGGGATTACGGCCCGGCCTACCGCCATGGTTTTCGTGCCAAACTTGCCGCCACGAAAACCATGGCAGTAGGCACTATCAGTGCCAGGGAATCCCTTCCCTGGCACTGATAGGGGTCTCCCCCGTCCCCCTCCCCCTCGCCAGAGTTCTGCCCCACCCTCCCCCTCCCTCTTCTGCCCCCCACACATATACACACCCACAAACGCACCCATATACACACATGCACACACGCATACCCACCACCACCCACGCATGCACACATACATACCCAAACACCGCAACACACACCAACATACCTTGTCACACACATGCATTCACAACACACAGCATTCCCAATCACTCATTCACGCACGCATTCAACGTGACTGACACCCGCATGCATGCATTCCAAAACATACACACACACCCACATACACACAACACCCCCTCTCCTGTTGGAGAGCCCGACTTACTTGCTTGCAGGGGGTCCCCCGGATGGAGACGGTCCGTGGTGCTGCTGTCCGCAGCAGCATCCACCATCAAAATACCGCCAGGCCGTATCATTGCTCATGATACGGTCAGTGGTGTTTTGCTGGCGTGGCAGTTCTGCTGTCAGCGGCGCCACCTTACCATTGTCAGCCGCCATGACCGTCGGTAGTGTTCCACCAGCATTCTGGGGGTATACAGTTGGTGGTCATGATACGTGTAGACGGATGGTAGCCACGGCAGCGGTATGGTGGCGGCTATCACCGTGGCGGTAGGAAATAGTTACCACCAATGTTGTAATGAGGGGCTATGGGTTTTAGTGTGCATGGCCGGTAGAAACATAAAGGGGGTTATTCTTACTTTGGAGGAGGTGTTAATCCGTCCCAAAAGTGACGGAAAAGTGACGGATTTACCACCAGCCGTATTACGAGTCCATTATATCCTATGGAACTCGTAATACGGCTGGTGGTATATCCGTCACTTTACTGTCACTTTTGGGACGGATTAACACTCCTCCAAAGTTAGAATAACCCCCAAAGTCATGATTTCAAATGTAATGTAGGGCTTCGGGTTGTCTGCTCTAATAAGACTTTATACTACCCAAGGAATCCCTTTTTATCAGCTTTGTAATAGCAACAGATTAAGGAAAACAATACGTTCTAAATCAGGGCCACTGTAATTATGCAGCAGTGGAGGATCAAGTTATGTGGCAGGGTTGACTAAATTATGTAGCAACAGGATGCAAAATAAGAGGTGTAATGTAGCATATTTTGTGATTATTTTACCTTTTTCACACCAGTAACATTTTCTGGGAAATGTTTCACTTTTTTAGTACCAGTTTAATACCAAATATAGCAATAAACAACTGAAAGATGACCACTCAACCTTTGCGATGGACCTTCAACTGCGCAAGGACACACAATGCCACCTTTTTAGTAACTTCTGATCCGTTTCAGCTAGAAACAGTTTTTTTTGCTAAAATCAACAGATTATGCAGCAGATGTCAGATTATGTGGAAAGTGTAGCAAATCCATAGTTATGTGGAAAGTTCTGCAGCTGAAGAATCACATAAATTCAGTGGCCCTGGCTAAACCCATGCCTTGCAGTTTGCATGCAGATCATTGATGCTGATTCAAAGTTCACTGTGCTTTATTAGTACTGCAAATTATGAATTGCAAGTACCAAAAGGATCCCAGTGTTAAAATCACTTACCTATCCAAATGAAATAAAATGTTGTCACTTGTGTGTTACACGACGTGATTTGCAGAATACACATTAACTCTCTATGCTACTTTGAGTCATGACTAGACAAAACACATCTCTCCAGTAATTGCAGTAACCACTAGAGTTATCTTACCGTTATTAATATTATTATTATTATCATTATTCCATCAGATTTATGGCACATACAAAGATATCTGCAGCTGGAGCCTTAAACCCGTAACATATTTTTAAATGCAGCCTTTGCAACCAATTATGCCAGGACAGATTTACTGTTGTGTTTCTCCTTGGTGCTGATTTCTTTGTGTTTAAAAAGATAAATGCATACGTTAACTTTTAGAGTGCTTTTATTATGGCTCTGCCCTCGTTACTCCACCTCCTATTTTCTGTGCCACACTTTGACCTGGACTTTTTGTGTTCCCAGAGTAAAGTTTTTTTCAATTCCAGCACTGTTATGTGCACATGGTAGTATCAAGGCAGAAAAATCATTTTGAGATTGTCTCGAGTCCTCCCTGTGATTTTTCACAGTATGACCAGTGTCAGAAGCCTAGAATAAAATCAGCAAGAAGGATGTAGAAAAATGCCCACTCTGTGATTCTCCCAGAAAGCAGCACGTCAGGAAGGCAGAAAATCAACATTTGTTGCACACCTTTTAAAAAATGATAAGCAGCCAAAATGCCAATCTTATTGTTTTTGAGTCCCTACACCTGGCTTTCTGGCCTCCGCCTTGCCTTCTATTGAAGCAGAAGCACATGGTGCACATGGACAGAAATAGGGAGAAAACATGGAAGATCTATTAAATTAAACACAAGACATATTTTTGCCTAGTGTTGATTAACTTGGTCAAGGGAGAAGCTGGGATTGATCCCAGGTCTTCTGCTTTCACAATGTGTAATTTTGCCACTAGATGGGTGTGGTAAGTAAGGTTATTGACTTGGGGGGGCAGTGCAGGGCTGAAACCCCTCCTCTAGCAATAATACAATCCTTGTCAGAGTTAACCAGAAAAGTCACTATATTAACCTTTGCTTAACCCTCCAGCACAGAAGCATTTGGGATGAGCTTAGAGGCAACGTTCAAAGTAGTTATGCAGCACACAAAACATAATGAAGTGAAAACACAACTCAAGAAGAGTCCCAAACCAATTTAGACAACAAGTTTATAATGTAATACCAATTTGAGACCAAAACAGCAAACATCCAATCAGTACAATTGCAGATATTTTAAAGATCTAAGTAATTATAGCACCTAAAGCATAGTGGCGACTCGTGGTCATCCCATTGTGCTCGGCCGGGGGAAAGTCACAAGTTCAGGTTGCCCACCATAGAGCATGGGCTGTATACAGGGATCAGGTTAGTTCCACTGAAAAAATTACCTTCTCAAAGTCTGACTTGGAGAGCCCAGTTTGTAGTGGAGGGGGTGAGAGGACCAGGGACAGTGTTGCAGATTGTCATCACTGTAGTGGGAAAAGCAGGCCGGGCATCAAGGGTGGTCATTGCTGCAGCATGAAGATTCTGTCGAAAGTCAAGAATGGCCATTGCTGGAGCTTCACGTTGGCGTTCACTCCAGGCTTTTGCTGCATAGCACATAATGCAGATCTCACATTGCTCATCATTTCTGGCAGTTGCTGTAGTGCAAAGTCCTGTTCACTGGAGCTTCATGTTGGTGGTCAGCGAAGGCGGCAAGATCTTGGTGCAAACGGGCGTGTTTGTGGTCAAGTAGAGCCCAAAAACCTCATGATTTCTCCTTGAACTTCAGAAGAGTGAACTCTGATGCCAACAAAGGGCCTAGGACCTGTTGGGACACCTCTTGGGGACTAGGGGCTCACTCTTTAAAGGTCAGCAGGGCACAGGCAGGTTCAGTTGCAGGTCCAGGCAGGTCCAGTGCAACAGGCCAGTTGGGCAGTTGCTGAAAGGCCTCTGGGGCATGTTATGTTCCTGTGGATCTGAACAGAGGGCCAGTCAGATTACCCTTGGAGTCAATTCAGGGAGCCAGGGATGAAGGGAGCAGGTCCAGTTTTCCTTCTCATTTAGCAGGGCAGGTGTCAGGCAAAAGGGCAGTCCTCTGAAAGCAGGGCAGTCTTTATTCTGTAATATCCACAGGTCTAGGAGTATACTCAAGTGTTGGTCTAAGAGACCAATATTTAAACCTGGTGTCAGCCTTGAAGTGGGAGAATCTCCAAGACTTCCTAGACTTCCCACCACATCTGGTTCTGGAACTTCCTTCCTTCCTGTTCCCTGGACCCAATGTGTCTGCGTTAGTGTGAAGTTCTTTGTGTATGTGCTAAGGCAGCTCCTTCAAAGTGTAAAGTTGGTAGGTGATATCTCTACTCCCTCCCATTTGGTCATGGTGGTCCATCCTGCCAGCACCCAGTACCCCTTTTTTACAGTGCCTGGGAAAAATGTACGACAGCCAACTGACAACTACATCTAATTAGGTGACTCGGGATACACCAAATGGTTAGAACAGGAACATTCCAGCTTTCTAGAAGTGGTATTTTTAGAATTGTGACTTAAAATCCACCCATTAAAGAGGGTGGATTTCAAATGAAGACTATTTGGAACCCAAATATCACATTTCAACCTGTTACCAAATAAAATGTATCACTTATTAAAGGTAATACTGTAACCCAATGTTATCCTATGGGAGAGGTAAGCCTTACATTTGTGAAATACAAATGCAGGGGTTTTTCACTACCAGGACAGGTAAAACTTAATGGTAAATAATCACCTTTTTACATACACTGCACTCTGCCCTATGGGCTGTTTAGAGCCTACCCTAGGGGTGATGTATGTACCAAAAAGGAAGGCTGAGGCTAGCAAGAGGTTTATTTCACCAGGGTGAAACCACAGTATAAAACAGCACAAAAGCTGCTATGGCAGGTCACAGACTTGATTATAAATGCTACTTCAGTGGGTGGCACAATACGTGCTGCAGGCCCACTGGTAGCATTTAATTTACAGGCACTGGTTACATGTAGTGTCACCTTACTAGATATTTGCAAGTAAATGTAATGAGCCTAGTGAGTGTAAGCACGTTTTACCATGTTTAACGGAGAACACAAGCACATTAGCACTGGTTAGCACTGGCAAAGTGCACAGTGTCCTAAATACCATCAAAACTCCTTAAATAAACAGGAGGTTTGAATGCATAAACTTTGGGGGTGACCCTGCAGTGATGGCCAAGTCCAACAATGGGCATCTCTTTATTTCTCCTATTTTACATTAAAGGTTAATGTTTTGTTTTTAATTCTTGGTGCATGAGGCTGAGCATGGGTGGCAGGCAGAAGCCAAAAGCAACTCAATTTTCATGTACACCGTATATGTAGTCTAAATTGATTGAATAGATTACCTGGTGGAGTGGGTCCATTCAATCCTTTGGTAAAGGAGGATTTATACTAACAAAAGGCAACATTGTTTCAATTGTAACTTATAAAAGCATGAGTCTTCTGCCTAAATCAGGAGCGTTGTTGTAAATATTTATTGTCCCATTGCTTCGTAATCCAATTCACAATGTCTGCAAGCATGCTGGATTGTTTCCAAACATGGCAAGGATAGAGCAGAGGGAGAAAAATGGTGTTCCCCAAAATCTGGACATTACAAAATTTACCTCAATCCGATTTCCCAAATTTTACTGGACTTGATATGGTGTTGAACGATAATTTCATAAGGCAATGTGTCCTAAACATCAAAAGAAAATACAGTGTATTCGTACATAGGGTGTAAATGGGCCCGGAAAATGCCCATGTTCCAGACCAATGAAAACTTAAATTGTTTCCTTATCGAATTCTATAATAAAGTGATACAAAATAAATGCTTTTAAGGCTTCCATTGTAAGGTTTTACAGTGTATTGAAAGATCAGAAACTGGACTGCAGAGTCAGAAAAGAAATTAGCATCATCCTTAAAAGCATCTAGGTCTTAAGAAAAATCTTCCGACTCAATCAAGGGTTTTTATACATTGTTCCTACATGTGAAATTACAGAAATCACAGTAAAAATGTAGTGTAGCACATGTAACATTTCATCAGCAAATCAGAGCACACAAAAAATAAAGGTCATAATGCCTTAACACTCAAGCACTAAGCCACTACATGAATAATAATTCAACACCCTCTGTACTTGTGCTGTCTGGAGATGCTATAGTAGCATAAGATATATTAACAGTAGCATGTTATTTGAATGAATAGAGCACAGTGATTCAATGGAAGAAACCTTAGGGTGTTACAAGTTATAGTGGAACAGAGAAAAGTTAATCAGGAGCAGAATAATAACATTGGAAATAAACCATTATATCTCAGCTTCACTGTGTGCTACAGAATTTGCTAGGGGAGAATTTGGGCAAGGGGAAGAGCAGAATGAGTGTCAGAGATGACAAATTCTAAGCAAACTGGAGCTTCACAAAAATGTGGTCTAATTGACATTCATTAGAAAAATACACTTCAACTCATCATAGGGACTTTGTTTAAGGAGCGGTAGCAGTAAATGAATGTATACTTTTGAAATCTAGTGTAAATGTGCACTTTGCTCATTGTTAAACAAATGCACAAATTATAAACCTCTAAAAATATTTTACAGAGCTCACATTTCATGTCCAGCGCTTTGTCACTGATCTGTCTGACACACGTTAACTATATTTTCTGTGGTTACTAGGGTCTCACTCCAGTCAATGTACCTACCTCATAACTTTAAATGTACCTAATTCAGCACTTTGGTTCTAATTACAACAATTTGTCACAAAGGTGAACATTGAGGTGGTGTGGCTATGTTTTAAATGAGCCTACAGGCTACACTTCGGTCTGTGCAGTAGCAGACTTTCAACTCAAACAGCTAAATGGTCAGTTCCCCACTGTTCAATATTTTACTTTATAAATGTACACATTTAAGGGATTTACATATTCTCCCAATGTTTTATATTGTTTCTTTAATAATGATTACCATTTGATTGCTGGATTAAGAAATATTGTTTCTTTATATTTTTTACTACTTTTCCTTACAGCATTGTAAGGTGTGGGGTTAAATCTGAAGGAGTCGGCTCTCCATGTACTTAAGGACCCATGATACCCTCATGGCTGCAGAAATACCCTCCTTGTAGTGTGTGTGTGTTTGTCAGTTTATAGACCTGTGCATAAGACTATCTCCTAATTAGAAAGTCATATTAGACGATTTCAGAAACTATATTGACAATGTTGAGAATGAGATTACATAACAACTGCAGCCCTTTATGAGGCAGAAAACACACTACTACTGCCTGTGAAAGAGGTTTCAGCACCATGAACTTGCTAACAGCACCCTTGCGAAACTGTCGTGGTATAGCATGCTTTTTGTCACTGAGGTTCAGTGATCTGATAGGCCCTTCTCTGTCTGTTTGGAATCCTTTGTCATATGTTAACAGATGGCTCGTTGTTCACCACCATGTGTATGTTCCTCAGTCTCGGAAAGTTGATCCTACTGCCCATCACAACAACAGATACCAGATGTATGAGATTTTGTAAGTGGTTTTGTTACCCACAAGTTAGGCATTTAATGATTTAAAGGATGTCACTAATGTCTGAATTAATATATGTGCAGAATATCAATTATAACTGTATCTTTCATAGAAAATAATGTTTGCCATGCTTGGAATAACAAGTTGCATTTTTTGATAATGATCAAAGCGCGCTAAAATTGTCAGTGTATACAATGCTTGGTAGGTTAATAAGTTTATTAGTTTTGATGTTCACAATTATGGTTTACAGCATTTTTAATGCATGCACTGCTGTGCTTTGTTCTTGGTGCCAGGTTTAGTATGTCTAGCTTGAAGTACTTAGTGGCTTGACTGCTGTAGTTAGTTACTCAACAAACGGCATCCATCTTCAAGCTGTTAATTCCTTCAGGCAGGGAACTCAAGTCACAGACTTAAGTACTGATCAGCATTCATTTGTTAAATGCTGTAGTGTACTCAAATGTACTCATGATAGACCTCCAAAGCATGTGTGGTAGATCGTAAGATCTGATGTCACTTCTTGTTAAGTCACTTATTGTGAGGTCATGGGTCGTAAGGCCACTTCTTGAGATGCCTCTCTCAGTGTCACACACCGTGACATCATGTGCATACTGCCTAAGCATATAAAACCAGCAGGCATCAAATGACTGTCACCGGGCTGACCCAAGCAATAAAGTTCAAATAAAAGCCAGGATTTCACCAAAGGCATTAAAGCTGCACAAACAAGCAGATTTCCACCTGCCTACGAAAGATAGAATAAGAATTCAGGCTAGTAATATTTTCCAGGAGAGTATTCCACAACCTTACAGCTGCCACTGAGAAAGCTAGTTCACCTAATCTAGCTTGCTAGAACCTGGGCACAATCACTTTTCTCCTCCCTGTCACTCTCAAAAGCCCACTAAGAGGATAGCAGTTGAAATACGTCCTAAGATAACATGAGCCTTGCTGATGGATAGCCTTATAAACCAGGCAAAGGGCTTCACAAGTCACCGCCTTCCTCACTGGCAGCCAATGGAGAGTCCTCAAGCCCTCCCTTACCAATTTATGTTTTGGCAGGCCCAGGACCAACCAAGCAGCCGAAATTCAGATAACCTGAAGCATATTTGGAAACTATGGGTTGGCATTTAAGTACAGAGCATTACAGTAATGAAGGTGCGATGCAATAAGCACAATGACCACTGGCGCTCTTAACACCCCAGAAAGAAAGGGAAAGATTTTCTTCACGGTCTTAATGATTGATAAAAATTGTGTCTTTAGTTGGCAGAGGTATACACCCATGTCCATGTAGGGACCACAATCCTCCTCAGGGTAAGTCACAACACAATCCAAATTATCCTGTGCCTACCCTCTGGTAGCTTGGCACCTAGCAGTCAGGCTTAACTTAGAAGGTAACATCTAAAGTATTTTTGCAATAACTCATACACTAACACAGTAAAAACACCACAAAAATATACTTCACAGGTATAGAAAAATAGAGAATATTTATTTCACTAAAACAAGATCAAAGCAACAGAAATCCAATATGTCCAAGATGAGATATCCCTTTTTAAAAGTTTAAGAGTCTCAATTCTGAAGAATCAGTGGTTGAATCTTTGTAACCGACAGTACGTAGGATGCGTCAAAAATAACAATGCACGGAGACCACAGAGGAGGAGATGCATTGAAAAATAAGGTGTTTCTGTGCATGGCACAGATGATGCAGCATTTCTTTCCATATTGCAAGGTGATGTGTCAATTTCCAGGAGTGCAGCCCTGGTTCTTCACTGTGATGTGAAATATTTTTACGCCCAGGGATGATGCATTGAAAATCCTAGAAACGCTGATAAAAAGGAGCAGGTGCTGCGTCGATCCAGTAGGCGCTGCAGTGAATTTTCAGTCACGAGGCAGGTGCTGCATCAGATTTGCAGTTGCGGGTCAGGTGCTATGTCATTCCAGTTGGTGGTGTAGTGATTTTCCAGCCATAGTGCAGGTACTGCATCGATTTCAGCAGACATTGCATAGGTTTTTTGATGCACAAGGATTCCCTGAAGGGGTGAAGTCTTTGTTGGTCTTGAAATTTCAGAAACAGAAGGCAAGCTCAATCCAAGCCCTTGGAGAGCCCTTTAGGAGGAAGGCAGAGTCCTTCCAGCAGAGTTATGAACACCAGGCAGAGGGCAACAAGCAGGAAGGTAGTCCTTTGGCAAAGCAGTTCAGATGATTCATTTGGGCAGCCAGGCAGTCTCTCTGACAGAGTCCAGGTGTAGGTCCAGAAGTGTCTTATTTGGTGGGGTCTGAGACCCAGTGTATGTACCCCAAAATGCCTTTAAAGTGGGTGAAACTTAAAAGAGTGGTTTTGAATTGCACAAGCTCCCCTTTTAGCCCAGTCCTGTCTGCCAGGATCCCTGTAGAGGAGTTATCAGTCCTTTCTATGAGGGCATGCCACTGGCTTTTAAAATGTAAGAGAGAGACCCTCCACCCTTCCTGTCCAAGGAGACCCTTTCAGTATGTAGATGAATGCAGATGTGACAGAGTGTCCTGTGTTTATGACTGTCTGGGTGGAATGCACAAGGTGAGCTGTCAACAGCACAGACCAGATGTGGCTTGGAGAAAGGCTGTAAAGCACAGGTTGAAGTAAGTGTTGAGATATGCCCCCTTTCTAAACATGTCATTTCTAAAATAGTAGTATTACATTCAACTTCACGAATAAACAGGATTTTCTATTACCATTCTGGTCATACTTTACATGTCAGGGCTACTCCTTCCAGAGCATAATCTACCACTTAAAAGTATGTGTGGGCAGTTCTAATGCTAGCCTAGAAGAGGGGCAGGCCTCACAGTAGTGGAAAATGAAGTTGTAGGTTTTTTCACTACCAGGGCAGGTAAAACACATACCTACATGTCCTGCCTTTTACTTACATAGCACCCTGCCCTATGGGTTACTTAGGGCCTACCTTAGGGGTGACATATGAAGAAAAAAGAGAGTTTAAGGCTTGGCAAGTATTTCTAAATGCAAAGTTGAAACAACTGTGAAACTGCACACACAGGCCTTGCAATGGCAGGTCTGAGACATTGTTAAGGGGCTACTTGTGTGGGTGGCACACTCAATGCTGCAGGCCCATTAGTAGCATTTAATATACAGGCCCTGGGCACCTGTAGTGCACTTTACTAGGGACTAACAGGGAAATTAAATATGCCAATTGAATAGAGACCAATGTTACCATATTTTGGGGAGAGAGCTCATGCACTTTAGCACTGGTCAGCAATGGTAAAGTGCACAGAGTCCTGAAATCAGCAATCACAGGTTCAGAAAAATAGAGGGAGGCAGGCAAAAAGTTGGGGAATAACCACATTATGGCTGTCAGGTCTAACAATGATCCAGAAGCAAGAACTCACTGTTCTATTGACCTGGGTGTCAAATGTCAACATATTATCAAAGATCACCATCAGGTTTTTACCAGCAGCTACAGGAACAGGTAGTGGACCGCTTCTTCAGGCCACCAATAAACAGTCCAGATTGAATTCTCTGCCCTGAAGATCACAGTCTTTGTCTTCTCTGCATTCATTTTGAGACTATTCTTCCTCATCCAAATATTGACTTTGGCCATGCCACCCCTTTCCAATCGTCAAAGACAGAAACAATGATTTGGGTGTCATCAGCATAGGATGACACCTGGAAACCAATGGAATACACCAGTTTTACTAGAGATGCCACATACATGTTAAATAGGGTGGAAATGAGGGCGGACCCTTGCGGGGCTCCTCGGGACTCAAGAAGGAAGCTGAAAAGATTTAGCCCTAAAGTACCCACAGATGATCGTAAGAGTCCCTTTCACCAAAAAGGACTCAAGCAGTCTTAAGGCAACATCGCTCAGCCCAGCCTGTCACAGCCTTTGCACCAGAAGAGATGGAGATATGGTGTCAAAGGCTGTGGATAGATCAAGCATAACCAAAATAGCTGCACCTTCCTGATTCACTTGATGGCGGATGGAATCAGCTGCTGCAATTAGTATAGATTCAGTACTGTGGTTACTACTAAACCCATTCTGGGAGGAGTGCAGAGGTTCTTGAGGGATGAAAAACTGAGCTAATTCCTGATTGATATGTTTCTCAAGGATTTTAGCTGGAGAAGCCAACAAAGAAATCAGGCAGAGATTTCTTTTAATCTTTAGAGTTCTCTTTAGTCTTTTTCTTAAGGGGATAAGAATCGCCTTTTTCCAGCACTGAGGGTACACTCCTGGCTTGAGAACCTTAAAGTAAGCTTTCTTCAAAGATTCTGCAATGAAATCTGAGGCCAACTGTGGCACACTAGGTAGACAGGGGTCTTCCGGAGGTCCAGAAGTAGTTTGAGCCAGTGGGGTTTTAATTTTTGCCACTGGGATGGGAGAGAATGTGGAAAAACATCTATTAGTATTCTGTCCAGGGGAATCACCTTCCATATATAAAGTGTCCCTCCTGTCCTTAGGCTCAGGAAATTCTGAGAAAAGTTTCAGAATCATGTCTCCAAAACAACCCTATTGAACAAAAATCTAGACTTCTCCTGTGCCTTTTGAGTCGGAGGGGGACGTGAGATTGCTAACCATCTTAAACAGTTCATTTGGTACATTAAGAGCTGATCTTATCTTTTAGGAAAAATAAGACAATGTAGCCTCTTTAATGGCACTTTTATATTTTCGAATTAACTCTTTGTGTTTGTCCTTCTCTTCTACCTTGAGACACATTCTCCACCTCCATTCTCTGACATTGCCAATGGACATATAATAAAGAGTTCAGCATCACCCCTGTGTTCTTGCCACTACTTTTGCCACCTCTGAGGCCAGGGGCCACAAAAGCAGTGCCAGGTGTTGCAAGTGGCAAGCCTGGGTCGCAGCTGCAACTCCTGGAAACCCTTAAATGATGTCTATGGTTAGCACCTCTCATATCTTTTGGCACATCAATAATTGAGCAGACAGTAGTTCTGTGATTATTTTGTAAACATCTTTGCCTATTAAGTTCTTCAGTGACAGCAGCATGTAAAAGGTATGAATCCATCCTGTTGCTTAATTTTGCAGCATGCTTTTGCCCCTTTTATTTTAGTGTTCCCTTCTCTTTTTTATTTCTCTCTTTATTTTCACATATTTATGTGTTTGCTTCTGTTTTCATATATGGAGCTGAAGGCATGAATTGCCTGATTTTTAAATGTTTGCCCAGTGATTTGTTATTTGATCTCTCTAGTCAACAATGGCAGCCCAAGTAGTCCTATGAGGGATACTTAACTTATAAATGGCAACCTTGTTTATTTCAATAGAGCATGCTTGACTTGAAGATGATCACTCAACCCTTGCGAAGTCTCATTCTCCACAAGATTTAATCTAATAAATTTGTTTTTCTCCTCACATGCTATGTCTCCGGGTGGGTGCTTTGTGCTCATGTCTTCATTTGAGGCTGACACCGCATGGATCTTTTCCTATTTTTGTTTTGTATACATTTTTCGGCTTTTTTGTCTTTTTTGTTTGTGGGCTAGATCTCCTAGTGCCAGGAACCTTTCTAGTCTTCAAGCTCATATGGTACAGCTTAACGGTATGACAATGACTTTTGTGGATATCTCCTGGGTGAGGTGGACAACAACCCTAGAATTGACATGTGACACATCCTAAATCTTATCTATGCAACCAACTTCATCCTTTTGGCTAGAAATGCGTTGCTACATTTTAAATTTTGGTAGCAGTGGGAAGACACTTTGCAGAGAATAGTTTAAAGATTAACGAGGCAAGCCCATAATAATTAGATGTGGGTGGACATGACCAAATTAAAAACAGCATCACTTATATGTATACAAGAAACTTGAAATGGTTGATACATATAACTATTTAGGAACTGAAATTTGGGTAGGTGGAATTTCAATGGCAGGGCTCGAGCAACTTAACAAATTATTTTTAAAATCTTTGTGGTGATTACATACTTTATGATCATAAACAGTATCCAATTTCAGGGTCAAGGTTGTCACAGGGGGGACTAGTTCAAACCAAACTGAGTGGCCATACAGCAAAGTCTCACTGCTCCTGGATGCCCTCATTCCTGTGACAAAGTTTTGCTGCCCACTGCCACCTTAAAAAAAGTGCCTTTGACCGTTGCTGCTTGAAATGAATAATCCTGATGCTAGCTCTCCACACCCCAATATGCAAAGAAGTGCCCTCCAAACCTAAGGGATAATCCACATACCCTCCATCAACAACAAACACCTCCCTATGCCCACATTACACCAGCACCCTCAACCCAGCAAAGAAAGGTCCAGCTGTATGTGGCTTCTTATTCACACCAGTGTTGAAGACATTAAAATAAACAACATTAAGAAACGGTCACTTTGAAGATCTCCTTCAACAGAATGGCCACTGAAGATACCCTGGAGGAGAAATGGTCATATGAGAACTTACCGCTTCAGGCCTTCTCTTTGTTTTCAAGAATGTCAATATTTCTTGATTTGGCTTGCTACGCTGTTGGAGTAAAAATAGATCTTATGTCTAACTTGAAAGAATAGAGAAATGTTCAAGAAGCACAACACTCAAGAAATGTCCAGCAAAATAAAGGTGTTGAACTTAGCATATAAAAGTTTACTAAATCTATGGATCAAAGCTGTGCTGGTCACTTAAAGAAAGTGTTTACAGTAAGAATAGGACTACTAATTTACAGTGCAGAAATCTGGAACAATAAACAAATAAGGATATCAATACTGACATTTTAATGTATATTCTGAAAAATAACCTTAAATTTACTCCAACTTCTCTAAATCAACCTTCATGGAGGACACTGGGTTTACCTTGATTGGTGATAATGCTGAACTTCATTCTGCCATCGTGCAATCACATAAAATACTGAAATAGTATGAAATTTTTTGATGGCAGCACAACAAGGTGATGCCTCATGCTCAGAGTTAAAACATGAGTTAAAAAAAAGTTAGAATTTTCTAGCAGGACTTCAGTCATCTTGCACTTCCTTCACCCCATGTATAATCTTAATCGAAGATGAGAGAGGGTTTGATTGGGACCAAAAATTGGCCCAAGCACACAAAGAAATGTGGCACAAATTTGCCAACCGCAACCTTTCATGAAACATTGTGCGGTTGGTATCAGGGTTAATTTATGGAAACATTTGTGGTAATTAACACCACAAGTCCATCATAGTGCATCATAGCTCACCTACAGATCTTCTGATGCATACCTTCATGTCAATACATCTGCTCTATCTTAGGTCCCTGAATCTATTGCTCACTATTAGATCCCCAAGCCTTTGCTCACTCTGTGACCTCTGAATTCCCAGTCAGGTACTAAAACTTCTGGACATCCTTAGGGATAATCACTTGCCCTTGACCAACGTGACTCCAGAGGTTTACGCTCATCCTCAAGTTTGTAGTCATCTGTTAACCTGGAAGGATGCATAAGTGCTGCTCACCCTAAGGCCTTGAGGCTCTTAGTCACCATCAATGTGTCTAGAAACCAACCACTTACTAATAGAACTCTTAAGCCTATTTCCACTTTTCAGACACACAGAGGTTCCTGCTCTGGCTCACACCCAGAGGCTCCAGCTCACTCTCAAAAGCTTTTAGAGTCCAGCTCATCTCCTGGTCACTCAATATTTGGCCGCAGGCCCAGTATCTCTTTCTCACACTTACCTAGAAGCCCCAGGGTACCATCAGTCCATCAGGAGATTCTGCAAAGTTTACATTTCTGCATAGTTCCCTTTCTACACTGCTCACCCTGAAGGCATGAGGTTCATGGTCACTGCCAGATTTCTGAAGCCCCTGCTTACCCTCAGTCCTCATTGCTGGTATTGGGGGTTAACGTTTGTTCTAGGGACAGTGCTTCATTTATGTCCCCCAACGTGCAGTTCACCCTTAGGTTCCTGAGATTGTTCTTATGCTCAGTTTGCCAAAGCATTGTTCACTCTCACTTCATTAATGCTCCACTTTGCACCAATGGCCTCTGCTCAACATATGGTGCCCAAAGTTCCTTTTCACTGTCATTTAATTCTGATTCCTTGCCCCAATCAGGTGCCTAGAGGTTTATTCTCAGGGACATGGATCCTCAAAGCTCCTCTCCACTTTAGGCCCTTGAGGTTCCTGCTCATCTTCAGGTCAGTAAAATTCCTGTTCAATTTCACATTCAGAATGTTCTTGCTTACCTTCAGATGATGGATCTCCAGGTCACCCAGAGGCTTCTGTCCACCCCGTCAGAAACCTCAATTCTAAACCTCAGACATTGATGGCTGTACATATCTAAGTCTTTCACGGATCCAGAAAAGCAGCTCTGCATGAGATATATTTGGGATGAAGGACAGCTCAGTACTTGATAAAATTTTAGGTTGAGTTGAGAAGACACATGATTTGATCCTGCTTGACATGCTACAGGAAATCACTTCAACTGCAGCCTTTCATTTCATTCTCTAAATATTATCCGTACCCTTGCTTTCGCTCACCCACACATATGAACAGTTCCCTTTCTCTCCTCTTTTTTCTTTTCTCCATTCACCTCTATTCTCACTTTCTCACGCAACACATCTATAGGATTTTCTATGTTTTTATATCTCTCCACCTTCTGCCTCTTTCTGTGTTGTTGTTTGGCCCCTCCCACCTATCCTGCATTCTTGCTTTCCCCCTCTTGCTCTATCCAGCATTGTTGGTTGCCCCGTCCCATCCTCCACTGAAAGCCCCTTTCATCTATGTTGTTGTTTGACCCCTCCCCGCCAGCATTGTTGCTTTTCCCATCCCACACTGTTGTTTGCCATATCTGGCCCAATCCGGTGTGGTTGCTTTCACCCTCCTACCCTAACCTACTTTGTTGCTTGCCACCTCCCACCCTTCTGTATCAACAGAAAAAGCATTGGCAAAGCCAGTAACTCTTGCCTATAGGACCTATTGTTTTTTTTTCTATGTTTTTAGCCATGTTAGACAGCAACACTTGAAGTTTTAAAAAAAAAAAAAAACAAAAGTGTTATGAAATGGAAAGCACTTATTTAATGCTGGTGGGAGGGTGGCAGGCATCTACACCCTTCGTGTTTCATATCCTCCCTCTAAGATGTCTCCTACCCTACCACCCTGCAAGCGGTTTAGAAAAAAGCACTATAATCAGGCCAGTCGCATCATAGTGCTTTTTTTAAATGTAAAGCCATGCATAGCCGTTTCTGTGCAACATAGATAAAGGCTGTCAAAGCCAATAGCTCACGTAGGCAACCTACTGGCTTTGATAATGCTTGTTCTTTATGTCCATTGCTCTTGGGGTGTCCACAGCACATCGTTGAAATGAAACTCCCAGTTTGAATCCCAGAGATCTGGCAGGAGGCACCTTCATCCTATTAGTGGGAATGGTGTGACCTGCTGTGAGTGTCAAAAGCCCATCCCCACACCAAAGACTTCTTAATTTTGCTTCTCAAAGAATCACCTCCTAGGTATGTGAGGAGGTGCACCACATCCTGTGCCTGCTCGGCCTGCCCATTGTCATTCTATAAATGACAGTGAAGGGGCCTAACTGTGGCTCAGACTAAATCTCTGCTAAAGCTGCAACAGCATTCAGAGTTATGCACCAGCTTCAAAATCAGCTGTCGCATGTGGAGCTGCTACTTATTCATAGTCGAAAAACCGACCCATCATCTGACTTCTGCCTGTGGCCCTCACGCAAACGGCAATAGACCGAACTATTCTGACAATCCAAAGCGATCTTAAAAACAGTGTAAAGAGATATTCTTAAATGGCCGTCAGTGATACACTACATCGAAGGAGGTAGGCCAATTGCCAATCTAGTTTTCACCCTTCCAGAAACTTTAGTTAAAGAAATAGCGCAGCATTCAAGGTGACCTACGTCATTGCAAGCAACTTGTGATAGCGCGTCCAGTCTTTATAAATTACTTGTACTTGGACACGCCGGAGGTCAGTGAACCTTTTGACCGAGTTGGGTTCTCCTCATTCAAGAATAGTCGGATCACTCAAATCAACCATCGATAACCATTTATAATCAATACCCAATACTCAATTAATAATCAAACAACAAATTAGTTAAACAGAAAATCAGTAATTAAACACACCATGACCTTTCAGTCATGAATAACCACACCTGTTTATTAAAGGTTAATGAGTTTATTTCCCTATATTAACAAGGCTAGTACAATATAAGTAAGTCTCAAATTCAAATGGTATACATATACGAACATTACTAGCTGTCCATAGCGACGGAAAAAATGCAATCTACGCAAAATCTGGATTATAATGCACTCGGTTATAGCAATGCAAATCACTAATATAAGCAACTGAATTTGACTAATTGCATACATTGGTCAGCATTACAAGATTTCGATTTAGCATGGTGCATCAAATGAATACATCAACTAACCTCTAATTTGCATTGGAATGTGGGGCTTCATGCAAAACGAATTTAGTCAACATGAACTTAGAAAACTTCTAGCTTGGACTCTGTCAAAATAAGCAGTTGGTACCTAAAAAGGAAAACACAATGCATAATACAATTATCCTTTTATAATTACCAAATTCAATCAGCATACAAGGAAAAGTCTTCGTCCTTCAGGTACCGGTTCAATCAGCATGGGGCAGATTTCAAAGGGGCAAAGCTAAAGCAAGTTTCCTTGTGGCAGCAAGGAAATTGGGGCAAAGTTATTGCATGGACAAGACGGGGCAAAATTTAAATTAAAGTCTCTAGGGTGAGAATTCTTAAAGTCTCTTTCTCTAGAACAGAGAAAAGGCATCAAAGTGTCATTTAAAATGGCGTCTTGAATCTGGCTTTAAAATGGCATCAAGGAAAATGGCTGACTTCTCTTTGTCCGGTGGGTTTAAGTAATAAAACGTTCCAAATTCTTCAGGGTTTCCATTGGAGGGTTCATAGGGTGGCTTTTTTTTTACCAATGAATAGTGTCTTTCTCTTAGTACTCATTTATGCATAAGGTGTCCTTGGAGCTTTTGGAACACAAGTTGCAACAAAGTTTGCCAATTATTTCTGTATCAGTGTCTTTATTGTCTGCACCTGCAGAAACTGACCTTGCTTCAAAGGGGATGAAACTTGCCTAGCACAAAACCTCGAGATAAGTGTATTAGTCATTCTACTGGAAAAATACAGCCTTTAAACTTTAAAAATGCATCTTTGTTAATACAAGTGAAAACTACGCAGTTAAATTTGAGACCCGGCAACTAGGCCAAAGCCTCTGCTAAATTTAAGCTAAGCATATAACAGTTTCAACAAGAAAATCATAGAATACATTTGCAATTATGACGGATTACTACATTGTCGATTCTTCATGATTAATTAAGCTTGTTTATAATAATGACGAACTACCTTGTGGGCACATTTTCCCACATACATTATTTTTCTTTGCTAAAATCACACTACCTTATACGATTTTGTTACATGATATATGAATATTTGTTAGTCTTTCTTTTTCTGCTTCATCAATCCCTCCTCTGATGACTAATTATGTCATCACATTAAATCCTCCATCACAAATTTTATTTAATTAAAATTCTGTTTTAGTGACTTGGCATTTCAGCCAATTCCCTCTTTCTTTTTGTTCCCTTTGTTTTTCCCTGTATATTTCTACTATTTTATGTTGCTCTTTCTCTTCTCTTCTACTTTTGCTTCTTGATTTCAATATTTTAATAGCTTTCCATATTCCCCAAATACCTATTAAGCAAATTAATATTATTAATAATCCTTTTACTATTTTCAGTAATATTCCGTTCCAAATGTTGCTGAGCCAATTTCCCACTGAAGCAAATCCTTATCCAGCCTTTTCCCATACTCCTGGTTCTTTCAATTATTTCAAATCTGCACTCTCATTAGTTAAATTTGTAAGCATTTTCCTAATTTGCCCACTGTTGTGTGGTATATAAGAACAACAGTGACGTGCACTAAGCATTTTGCAAACGCCACCATTCTTTGCTAAAAGAATATCTAAAGCAAGTCGGTTTTGAAGAGTCATAGCTCTTGCAGCAAGTTCAGCATCAATCAGGATCATAGCTCCTGAGAATTTTGTCAGCATGTTATCCACAATAGTAGACAACTTTCGTATTTTAATTGAATTTAATATAACTCCTACAGAAGGAATCATTGCTCCAAATATATCTCCTACCACACCAGAAGCTGTCTCCCTTTTCTGAATACGATGTAATTCAGACAGCTTTAGAAATTTCTTTAAGTCATCTAGTTGAAAAATCTTTGGAAATACTATTCCCAAATAACATCTCTGATACCATCCTTTTGGAAGGCGATAATAGGCGTTGAGTCCACAAATATAGTATACTCCTGGAGTAGCTGGATCTAGGCCATTTAGCATGAACGTCCATTTAGGCTGAAACAAAAACACGTGTTTACATACACTCGTTCCTACAAAGATTGTGTCATAATATGATTTAGGTCTATGTATACAAAGCTTCCCCACGTGTGTTGCATCTAAAGCTAAGATCCCTTGTGTTTTTATCGCGGCAAAAGCATAGTTATCTACAGATGTCCTTTTGTGTAATTCCTTTTCTAATTTCTCCTTTACCACTTTCCTTCTATCTTCAGTGTGATCTAAAAAGCTTTTCTCTACAGGTGAAAGCAAGCATGTAAGGTTTTCTCTATGAGCTTGAGCTATGGAAAAAGGTGATAGTGGCTCAAAGAAACCCCTAACTATTTTTATATAATAATCTCTTGCTACTTTACTCAAGTACTCTATTATGGGGACATATGAAAACATAACATCATGATTGGAATAGAAGTATTGAATAGACTCCTGGCCATAAAATCTGGTCAGCAACAAGCTACATGTTATTCCATACGTAAGAGGCATGCTATGATATGTCACTCCTTCTATTAATGAGGTAGGTATTTGTGTGCACACATAACAATCTTTCGCATCCATTGTCTCAACATACTCATTCAGCAAGCGATAGAAGACGTTAGAAGAAAGTTCTTTCTTGTTGTGTAAATATTTCTCGTCTTGTTCGAGTTTCTGCAAAGGAGTTAATTCAGTAGTAGTTTTTAAAATAGAAGCATAATTCACGTCTCTTTCATTCTCTCCATGCATTCCAAGAATTATTGCTATAATTATTAGTACACATGCAGTTATTAGACCTATACACATGTATTTACAATATTTCATTTTATGTCCCTTTGTAGTACTGCCTGGCATGATCTATATAGAATCAGAAAGTTGAAGACACTTTATCAAATCATATTCGCAGATATATATATAGCTGAACGAGTTCAATGTGCACACAGTTTTCTTTAGCAGCTTACTCTCTTATCGGTTTAGCAGCTTTGTCTCAAAATCGGTTTCAAAGTCAATCAAGTTATCAATGTCTTATTCGGTTCAAAAGTCAATCAGGTTATCAATGTCTTATTCGGTTCAAAAGTCAATCAGGTTATCAATGTCTTATTCGGTAATGTCCATGAAATTTCACTTTTCAAGTACCAAAGTGTTGTTCTGCTTCTTCGTTTTCAAGACTGAGAGATAGAAATTCGTCTGACCAATCGTTAGTGGCTGTGTATGCCCACTCTGGACCAGAATATCTTCTGCTCAATATTCTTTTCCTTTTCAATTTTGCATCTCCTTTCGATTCTATTTCGCTTATGTCTTGTTCTTTGGCTGTGCCTTTTTCTTCATTCGGTGTTGTTATTACGATAGACACTTCTTTTCTTTTCTCCTTCAACTTTGGCCCTTCATTTTCTTTTAATATTTCTTTAGTCTTTGATTTCACTGGCGATATGCTTTGTCTCCGTTTCGCGCTATTTTCACCTGATGGACCTGCAACCGGTTCTGGAAGAATTTTAACAATTTCACTTTGCTCTGTCTTGTCTCCTTCCCCTAGGAGGTCAATCAAGGTTTCTTCTTCTTTTCCTGTATCGTCTGCTTCTGGGAAAGCCCTCCTCTTATTAGGCTCTCCTGCTTCTTCACCTGAGATAGGATTTTTGTCACCTCCAGGATCTTTGTCACTTCCTGAGGCTTCTTCTCTATTGTCCTCAAAAGGATCGACAGCATCTTCCTCAGAGAATATTTCTTCTGTCTCGTTTCTTCTCATTCATTTTCAGGCTCTCTTCGTTCTGTCTCAGTGCCTGGTACTTTCCTGTCAGTTGCTGGTAATTTCAGCGCTTCAATTTCCTCTGCTGTGGGACACGTCACCCTGTTCGTGTGACTGGCGTGAATCCAGTTGGGAACTCCTGCACACTTCACATCGGTGGTAGTTGTCAGAATCACTTGAAAACGTCCTTTCCAATGGGGTTCCAGACACGACATACTCACGTGCTTCTTTATCACGACCCAGTCACCTGCTTTCAGAGTGTGTCCTGGACCTTGGATTGGTGGCAAGGTGGTTGCCTCCACCTGGTGAGAAAAAGAGCGGACCACATCAGCCAGACCTTTGCAGTGGTCCAATACCATATCATCTGTAATATTTACAAGAGCATTTGCAGGAACTGCTGGAAGTCTCATGGCTCTGCCCATGAGGATTTCATGCGGTGATAGTCCAGTTTTTCTATCAGGTGTGTTTCTCATTGACATTAACACCAAGGGCAATGTGTCAGGCCATTTCAAGTTTGTGGATGGGCATATTTTCGCCATCCTTGATTTCAGCGTACCATTCATTTGCTCCACTAGTCCTGATGCTTCAGGGCGATAGCTACAATGCAACTTTTGTTCAATGTTCAGTGCTGCACACAATAATTTTATTACTTTGTTATTGAAGTGACTTCCCCTATCTGATTCTAAAGAGATCGGGAATCCGAAGCATGGTATTAGTTCTCTCAAGAGTAGTTTTGCAACTATAAGGCTGTCATTTCTGTGTGTAGGGTATGCTTCAATCCAGTGACTAAAAATGCACACAATCACCAACACATATTTCAAGCCTGCTTGCATAGGCATCCTGCTGAATGGCCCACCTGCTCTTCCAATGTGGCTCAAATTTACTACTGTTCCCTTCCCTGCGTTCATTTGTTGGCAAATGACGCAACGATGGCAAACTGCTTCAGCAACTTGGCGGAATTTGGGATTAAACCAATCAATTTTGAATAGTCTAATCATGGCATCCCTTCCAAGGTAGGCTTGACCATGATACAACCTGGCTAATTGCATCAAAAGACTGTCTGGCAAAACCAATCTTCTTTCCCTGTAAACCCATAAATCATCTGGTTTCTTTACGCATTGTAATTTGCTCCATGAGAGTTTCTCATCCTTACTGACATTATTTTGTAGGAATTTCAATTCTTCTATTATGTCTACAGCCTTTAGAGCAAAGGCTTCACATGGTTCAAGTTCTGGCTCATTTATCAGGTTCCATTCATCTCTGAGCAATATACACTTCAATGCGCAAAACCTTGCAACTTGATCTGCATATCCATTTCCCAAAGAAACAAAGTCTTGTGATTTCGAGTGTGCACTGCATTTTACCACTGCTACTTCTCCTGGTAACTGGATGGCATGTAACAATTCTCTTATTCTTTCACCATTTTTCACTGGTGATCCTGAAGAGGTCATAAAGCCTCTTTGTGACCACAATTGTCCAAAATCATGCACTGTTCCAAATCCGTACTGACTGTCAGTGTAAATGGTGACTTTCATTAATGCGAAAAGTTGGCAAGCTCTAGTAAGGGCTACTAGTTCTGCTACTAGTGTAGAGTAAACTCCCTGAAGCCAAGATGCTTTTAGAACACCAGTTATTGTACACACAGCATATCCTGCTTTTAATATTTCTAGTGCATCTCTTAAACATGAACCATCAAAATAATTTGATAATTTTCTTCCAATTGGGTGTCCTTGATATCAGGTCTTGGTTTAGTACAAAATTCAGTCACCTGAAGACAGACGTGCTCGATGTCTTCGGCGTTCTCAATTTCAACATTTTCACTGGGAAACAAAGTTGCTGGATTCAACATAGTGCACCTTTTCAGCTGCAATGGGTGATCCCAAAATTATTGTCTCGTACCTTGTAAGCCTAGCACCAGTCATATGCTGTGTTCGGGAACGTGTCAAAAGTATTTCGACTGAGTGAGGGACCATAACTGTTAAAGGATGTCCCATCACTATTCCTTCACTCTGAGTTAGGCTTATACCAACTGCTGCTACAGCACGCAAGCATCCTGGTAAGGCTGCTGCGACTGGATCCAAAGTAGATGAAAAATATGCTACTGGTCTGTTTACGCCACCCTGGGCTTGAGTCAAGACAGACAAGAAACATGCATCACGTTCATGACAAAACAATGTGAAAGGCTTTGTGTAATCAGGCATACCTAAAGCTGGAGCCCGGCACATGCATTCCTTTAATTCAATGAAGGCATCCATTTCATCTCTTTTCAACACTACTTCATCCGGCGCATCTTTCTGGGTCAGTTTCAGTAAAGGTTTGGCTAGAGTTGAGAAATTGGGAATTCATTGGCTACAGTAGCTCACCATTCCCAAGAACTTTCTCACCTCTTTTCTCGTTTTAGGTGGACTCATTTGAAGTACACTCGTTATTCTTTCTTTCATGATTCTTCTCAACCCTTTTTCTATCTGGTGACCCAAATATTTCACTTTCTTCTGGCAGAATTGTAATTTTGAAGGGGACACCTTGTGTCCATTCCTTCCCAAATGGTTCAATAGGGCAATAGTGTCAACCGTACAGTCATTTTCTGTTTTGGATGCGATCAGCAAATCGTCAATATACTGTACTAAGGTTGATTCAAATGGTAATTCCAATGATTCCAAATCTTTCTTTAAAATCTGATTGAAAATTGATGGTGACTCCGAAAACCTTTGAGGAATTCGACACCAGCTATAGACTCTGTCCAGGAATTTGAAGCAAAAGAGAAATTGGCTGTCCTCATGAAGAGGCACAGAAAAGAATGCTTGTGACAAGTCTATGACTGAGAACCACTCTGCATCACAGGGAATTTGAAACTTTGTCACAGCTGGATTTGGTACTGCGGGACAACATTTGACTATTGTGTCATTTATTCTCCTCAAATCCTGAACAATTCGGACCTTTCCACTCGGTTTTATTAGTCCCATGATTGGTGAATTACATGGACTACTTAGTACTTCTTTCAGTACTCCCTGTTTCACAAACTCATCAATGAGTTGGGCGACTTTCATGAGAGTGTCTTGTGACATATGGTATTGTGGTGTCTTAAGAAAATTTATATTGGGTTTTACAGTCACTTTCACTGGTTCTGCTCCTTTGACCAATCCTACTTCTTTCCCTGTCATATCCCACACTTCTTTTTCGACTGTTTCCTGTAACTCAGCAGGAATATCTGCTTCAGTGAGCATTGGATAAAGAGTAATCAGGGGATACTCTTCATCAACAGTTTCCACTTCGTCCCCTCCTAAACTGTCCTCTTCTTCCTCATCACTGTTTGTCTGAATTTTAATTCCATTATTTGAGCACATAATAGAGCATCCCAATTTGCACAGTAAATCTCTCCCTAATAGGGATATCAGACTTGAGTCACACACCACAAATTTATGTGACCCTTGAAAGTTACCAATTCTGACTTGCACTGGATCTGTGATTGGGTTTGTCAGATACCTATTTGCTACTCCCACTACTTGAACTGTTCTCCCTGAAAGTGGCAAATTTGGTACTTCAATACTTCTGACTGTAGAGCGTATAGCTCCCGTGTCAACCAAGAATGAAACGATGTGACCCATAACTTTTCCTTCCACATATGGTCCCTTTTGATCAACTTCCAAAGATGCTGCAAGCATACAATTTCCCTCCTCATCTGAACTTTCACTCTCCCATACATTGTTTTTTCCATTCTCACTGTGTAATGGGAATTGGTGTACTGTGTCATTTTGATTCATTCCTTGACCCGTGACCTGTTGAGGAAGCATTACTTGTTGCTTATTCATTGGTGCCAAGGATATTTGCATTTGCTGATTAGGTACCATAGGAAACTGCTGTTGCATTGGCTGTGCTTGTGCCATTTGTACACGGGGCATTTGCACCTGCTGTTGTTGTATAGTTTGTAGAGCCTGCATCTGATTCACATTATTTTGGAAATTTGGATTTGGACCACTCAATTTCGGTCCTCTCATATTCTGAAATGTATTGACGTCATTGTTCTGCTGACCTACACCTTCCTGCACCAACATTGGGCACTCCTGTTTCCAATGTCCGACGATTCCACACGTGTGACATGGCATCACCTTCTTCATTGCCTGTATACCATTTGGAATCACAACAGTATTTAAATCAGGACCATTATTCACAAAACCTCCTCGGCCTCTGCCTCTCATCTGTGGCTGAAACATAACATTTCCCTGCTGTTGCTGCTGCGGCAACTGTTGTTGGAAATCTTGCAAACCTTGCAAACCTGTCTGAGCTGCTCTAATCTGCATCACCATCACTTTTTCTTTCAACCTTTTCTGTTTTGTCTCAATCTCATCACTGCAGTATTTTGCATAGTTCAACACTTCATCAATCGATTTTGACTGCCAACAAATCAAATGCATTTTAATCATCTGGCTAATTTCGGGCCTCAATCCTTCCACAAATCTGAACACAAAATGGAGCATGTCCTTTGCCTCAATCGTTTCCGTGCCACTGTAATTTTTTAATGCTTTCAACAATCTCTCATAGTACGCATGTATCGACTCCTTAACCTCTTGTGCTGTTCTGTCAATCCTCTGCCAATCTACATTTTTCAACGCAACTTTTGTTTTTAAATGCTCAATCACCTTATGGTATAAACTCATTACTGTAGGAGATGGTGCACCTGTGTCCCTATCTCTTTCTGGTTCACTTGTTGGCCAACCTACAGCCCTTTTACAATCTTCCCACAAATCTTCCGGAACTACAATTTCGAATAAAGTATTCAGGTCTTCCCAAAGACATTTTGCGAGTTTCACAAATCTATCTGTTTGTTGATACCACTTGATCGGTTTCTCTCTTAACTTAGGGTAATCATCCGTAAAGGATTGAATATTGCACCTGTTCCATGGTACATGGACAAGTTTTCCCCCTGCCGTTTCTCTCATTGGTAACATGGTTATCAGATCATCATTCTTTTGTACTTTCTCATTCCGGTCTGGGGTACTTTCTTTCTTCTTGTCCTTTTTCTTAACCCACCTGCTCTTCCATTTGTCTAGATATCTCCAAACCTGCGCGCTTTGCAGTACCTCTTTAAGGTGTGTTTTCATTCCTGCAGACCTCATGTGTTCAAAATCTTTTGTTTCAAAGTCTAACCTGTAACTTCTGCTCAAGTGTTTGGTTTTACATATGTCTACTTTGTTTCTGTCTGCAATTTCTTGTAACCTCTTATGTATGCTGCTTACTTCTCTTGTAATTCTAGGGCAAATGTATCTAAGCTCTTCTTCTATGTTTGATTCTAATCTGTTTAGACCCATCGTTCCCTCTACTAGTTCATCTGCTACCATGCCCAATCTTATTCTATTCAAATATTCTTCTCCCTTCCCGCTGGGTGTACTCTGTGGGGAGTTCAGGCTGTTCAACCATTGTGTTAACTGTTGCGTGTTCAATCCCATTAATGTGGCATTTACGTCTACTGCTACTGATGGTTTCTGTAACATTTCTGTTTTTGAAGTTAGCGGTACTATTAGCGGCGGACTTGACCTTACCACAGTTGACAGAGCACAAATTGGAATTGGACTAAATTCCAACAAAGACCCAGATCTATTTGGCAGTGTTCTCACCGGAGTTGTTTCTTGAGTATTTTCTATGTATCTCCTTCCTGTCTCATTTTGTGTCATTACACCTTGATCGCATAAACTCGGCTTCGCTTGTATGTACAATGGTACTGGCGGACCTACAGTGATAGGCAGAGATATTGCGTCCAGATTCTGTGTCATGTTAATTCCCACATTATGGTTCATCATTGCTGGCATGTCTAACTGTTTTTCTGCTGTTTGAATGTACTTTGGCGCTTCTTGCATCTGGTTCTGAGGTATAAAAATGTGTGTGGATTCGGTTTGAATCAATGTCGTCTTTGGTAATTCTGTCCTCCCTGCGTCATTAAATTAGAAGTCATTTCCAAATTATGCTCATCATAATAGCGCCTTTGTACCTGTGGCTGATAATCATTAACAGGTTTCAATTTAGGCATGTCGGGATATATTCTCTGAACTTGTGGTATTTCTGGTGTAAAAGGCATACCTGGACTACTTTGCCTCTGCGATATTCTCAAATTCGGTGTTACAGTACCCTGTATTGGTTCTGGAGGGGTAGTACTAGTGCTTGGGCCATTTTCGCTTTCCACATATGGTGGTGGACGGTCATTTAGAAATTGCAGAATGAACTCCTCATCGTCTGATTCGTCTGACCTTTTCGAGTTTCTATTGTTTTCTCTATCTCTGGACTGACTCCTGTTTGTTTTATAGGTAGCTTTCTTTCCTTCCATCTCTGCTTCATCAGTAATTGCTGGAAACAATTTAATTCCCTGCAATACATCTGATCTCCAAACCTTTTGAGTACTATCCCATCTAGCATCTGCTAGTGTCTTTTCTACTTTTCTCACTCTTGTCTCAAATGTCTTTTGTAGTTGCCTTCTAGCCACTTGTTCCCAAATTGCTAATGCTTCAAACTGTGCTGGTCTTGGAGGTACTTTCATGTCATATAGCGCAAATCTTAGATTCTCCAAGATTCTTAGGTTAAATGTCCCATGGATGGGAAACGCTACACTTCCATGCTTTTCTGTTAATTTACACCATTGCTTTAACCAAAGACATGGTGCGACACCCTTTTCTTCAATCATGATGTAAGCTGGTGTACCCTCAGGTGGTGTTTCTTCTCCTACATTTGCTGTATTATGTACATCCCCCTTAAGGCACTCTTAAGTGCTTTGAAAAATTTCATCTTTCCCTCTTTTATTTTCTTAAAAATGTAATCAATAAGTGACTTTAATTCCCGGAATACTCTTCGCTTGCCTTTCCCCACCAATTGTGCATCACGGACTGCGTCCAATCCGTGCGCGACCCTTCTCACCAACCAACCTATCCCAGCGCAGCTCCTAGTGATGTCACACTCACACACTGCAGCTGACAAAGTCTTGCGGCTTGTCCTCCTTCATTCAGCTTCACCCAAGACTAATTTCTGCAATATATCGCGAGCACTAACCAAAAAGAAGAAAACAAATCTGTCGGTTTACTACAGGAAGGGTAATACAACCGCTTCAGAAACCTTAGGGATTTTTCACTAGCCTCGGCAGTTATTCCATCTTTCTCGGTTTCCCACTTTCGCAAGCAAAATTTGACAGGCAAACTTTACTCTCAACTGATCAATGAACTATTCTAGCGTGCCTTAGAATTCATCAAATCTCAAAGTCGAAAATTGTCTTTTATTCCTCAACATTCGTACTGACTAGTAGACCACGCCCGATCAACCTACTAAACCAAACAAATTTCAACATCAATCAAGTGTCTCATACACTTTTCAACATACTCCGGAGCCTCTTGACCTCGTAGGGCCCGTCTCAACATCAACAACCACGTGGACAATTTTTCTGCACAAAGCGCTACACACATATGAAGTTCGGGGACTTCCCTACTCTCACACTTTGGAGTATCACTCCTCTAAAATTTTTGATTGGAGTTCGTAACCCCCCTAAAATCCTCACAAACTTCACAGTTCATCTGCGGCATAAGCTGTGCAAGCGCGAAACCCTAACTTTACTCATACTGTCACTAGAAACGCCGAAAACATTCTCACACCTCCATTTCCTCCATTCGCAAGCTCCGAGATTCCGGGAAAGTCATTGGGGATTTAAGGCATCATCATCTCTCCAACTTGTTTTGTCAAGGAAAATTCTAACTTGAACCCGTCTATTGTTCGGATGGGGTCCCAAAGGGCTAAACCATCCTCTGCTACCATCTACATACGTCCAGTGTTTATAAATTACTTGTACTTGGACACGCCGGAGTTCGGTGAACCTTTTGACCGAGTTGGGTTCTCCTCATCCAAGAATAGTCGGATCACTCAAATCAACCATCGATAACCATTTATAATCAATACCCAATACTCAATTAATAATCAAACAACAAATTAGTTAAACAGAAAATCAGTAATTAGACACACCATGAACTTTCAGTCATGAATAACCACACCTGTTTATTAAAGGTTAATGAGTTTATTTCCGTATATTAACAAAGCTAGCACAATATAAGTAAATCTCAAAATGAAATGGTATACATACACGAACATTACTAGCTGTCCATAGCGACGGAAAAAACTCAATCTACGCAAAATCTGGATTATAATGCACTCGGTTATAGCAATGCAAATCACTAATATAAGCAACTGAATTTGACTAATTGCATACATTGGTCAGCATTACAAGATTTCGATTTAGCATGGTGCATCAAATAAATACATCAACTAACCTCTAATTTGCATTGGCATGTGGGGCTTCATGCAAAACGAATTTAGTCAACATGAATTTAGAAAACTTCTAGCTTGGACTCTGTCAAAATAAGCAGTTGGTACCTAAAAAGGAAAACATAATGCATAATACAATTATCCTTTTATAATTACCAAATTCAATCAGCATTCAAGGAAAAGTCTTTGTCCTTCAGGTACCGGTTCAAGCAGCATGGGGCAGATTTCAAAGGGGCAAAGCTAAAGCAAGTTTCCTTGCGGCAGCAAGGAAGTTGGGGCAAAAGTTATTGCATGGACAAGAGGGGCAAAATTCAAATTAAAGTCTCTAGGGTGAGAATTCTTAAAGTCTCTTTCTCTAGGACAGAGAACAGGCATCAAAGTGTCATTTAAAATGGCGTCTTGAATCTGGCTTCAAAATGGCATCAAGGAAAATGGCTGACTTCTCTTTGTCCGGTGGGTTTAAGTAAGGAAACGTCCCAAATTCTTCAGGGTCTTCCATTGGAGGGTTCAGAGGGTGGCTTTTTTTTGACCAATGAATAGTGTCTTTCTCTTAGTACTCATTTATGCATAAGGTGTCCTTGGAGCTTTTGGAACACAAGTTGCAACAAAGTTTGCCAATTATTTCTTTATCAGTGTCTTTATTGTCTGCACCTGCAGAAACTGACCTTGCTTCAAAGGGGATGACACTTGCCTAGCACGAAACCTTGAGATAAGTGTATTCGTCATTCTACTGGAAAAATACAGCCTTTAAACTTTTAAAATGCATCTTTGTTAATGCAAGTGAAAACCATGCAGTTAAATTTGAGAGCAGGCAACTAGGCCAAAGCCTCTGCAAAATTTAAGCTAAGCATATAACAGTTTCAACAAGAAAATCATAGAATACATTTGCAATTATGACGGATTACTACATTGTCGATTCTTCATGATTAATTAAGCTCGTTTATAATAATGGCGAACTACCTTGTGGGCACATTTACCCACATACATTATTTTTCTTTGCTAAAATCACACTACCTTATACGATTTTGTTACATGATATATGAATATTTGTTAGTCTTTCTTTTTCTGCTTCATTACTTGTTGCAAAACTAGAAGCAGGACTCCTCGTATGGCAATGCTTCAAAAACAGGAGGACAGAATCCACTGCTATATTACGAGGGAGTTGTGAATAAGATGCTAACTCTACTTCCGAACCACAAGCAAAGGTGATCACGTTTCTGCAAGACGTCTGGACATGACAATCTTGCAGAGCACCACAGAACTGGAAGGTAGACCACCCCCACCTGGAGTCCTCATACCTGGTGAGAAGCAAGAGCTCGCCAGTTTCATTCATGAGCTGTCCAATCAAAGTGTACCTCGGGGAGGCCAAAGCGGATTAAATTGCATGATTATTATCATATTTTGCTGACTGTTTAAATATATGTTAATGCAGTTTTAATTTAAGTTACGTTAAGTTTTACTAAATGTACATTATTTTTGGCAGTACAAATATGTAGTACTTTAAAATTGATACAGTGAAATTCATTGAATGTGTAGCATCTGTAGTATTTTAAATTACCACCAGAGCCCCCATCTATGACACATTGGTATCTATTCTCGCAATCAACTTTCCTGTGCGATCCACGCGTCCAAACTATGGGAAAGTATTTTCCCAACTAATGAAATTATCAATTAATTTGAATAGTTGTCTGGTGCTCAACAACAGCTTCCTTCCTGTGCATTTTTTGTGTATGGTATTGTTTTTGTTGTGCTTTGGGTTTGGGACACACTGAATGTACATGTACGTTTACTATATCTGCCTATGGCTTTAAATGGGGCTCTAGGACATTTGTAAATCACACGATTGCATATATAACTAAAACACCTTTTTACCCTGCACTGTATATATATATATATATATATATATATATATATATATATTTGAAACAAATGGTCATAAATCAGACGTGGTGCACTCAAGCTGCCAGTGCTAGTGGTAGGAGATAGACCAATCCTCCTCAAGTTATGATTCCAAAACAAGAAAAAATACTGCACTCCTTTTCTCCTGAAAATTAAAAGTTTAATCCATGCCAAAAAACACCTACGTGTTTCAACTCCGAAGAGTCTTGTTCACGGTTGGTGAGTCCTTCTTCAATAAACAATAACAGCAAAAACCCACCTCCTAAATCAGTAGAAAAAACTTGTAAAGTTATATGACACGATGAGCATAACATAAATCAGCATATAATATAGCTTTAACTAAGTAGTCCACGATAAATATGCTTTTATTATATGAAATTCATAGCTATTATGCACATAAACATATATTATTTTAGAGAAACATGGAGAAATCTCATTCATACATACCATCCATTCCCAATTAAACCACACATATACCACATTAATAAAAAAGCCATAAGAAAATTAGTGCTCATATCATCCAATAATAGCACCAGGGAAAATGTTTGGAGGTCATCAGAATCCTTCATGGATATATTAACCAACATATTTAGCTAAATAAATCACAATGACTAAAGAGTTCATCAGTCATACTAAGTCCTTAATATTTTCTTTATATTCTTCCCTTATAATGGAGTCCTTCATTGTTTTGCTTGTAGACCTCTCTATATCTAAAATTCCCACCTCTTCTGGCGCTCTGCCATGCCGACATACGTTTCAGTGAAATAGTGACTACATGGTCACACACCTTCCTCAGGGCACCCGTAAATTATTTAGATCTTGTTAAAATGTACAACGAGGGAGATCTCATCCATGTAACCAAATCTAAATAAATGGAACACCAATCAAAGAAAAGCTCAATCTAAGACTTGATTTGAGCAGTTGCATAACAACCTCAAAGATAAGTTAAAATCATCACCAGGAACAAGATGCATTGCAAGTCCTCTTTCTATCAATACAAAAAATATATTCATTAAGAGTACATGCAACACCCTATTATGTGAAACCACATGCACACCCGGAACTGCATCCAAAGGTGCTAATAGATCTAAAGAAGTATATATATTCCTAAAGATAAAGATAATAAGGAGAAAAAAGACAAAAGTGATGAATTCTTCAATATGCATTAAATACTAGTTCACAGGCAGCTCATAATGAAGCATTTTGGGACACGTAGTTTGATTAAAAAAAAGTAAAAATGGAGATTCAAGAAAGTTACAAATAAATACCACTGTGAATTATCCATATCTAGTAGGTGAAAACATGTACAATTTCAATGGCAGAATCTTTTGTACTATGCAATCTAATGAAACAAAAGCGAAATACATTCTCGGATCAAAAGAAGGAAGGTTTGCATTATCCATCAAAACATGAATAAGCCACTTATATGTGTTTTATATATATCCTTCACATCATCTAAGCATCCTTTTCTACAACCATAAGAGTGAGAGGAAAATGATGGCTAAGTGCCATCTTGCCTTCTTTATTCCATCGATCCCATTGCCCAATTGTTAGCATTATATATGTATATACACTAATATAATCACCTACCAATTGTTTATGGTAACAGATATATAGGCCCTCATTACGACCCTGACGGTCAGTGATAAAGTGGTGGTAATACTGTCAACAGGCTGGTGGTAACTACCACCAAATTATGAGCATGGCGGTAATATCTCTGAAAGACAGCCAACAGTCACCACGCCGGTAGCTGCCTACAGCCAAGCGGAAGACAAAGTACCGCCCACCATAATATGACTGGCCAAACCATCACCTTCTCCGGGGCAGGACCAACGCCATCAAAAGCCTGGTGGAAACAGAGCTCAGAAGTCAAAGGACTCACCTTTGGAAATACAGGGAAGAACCACGACTCCATGGATCCAGAACTGCAATTCTTCCCGATGATCTTCTACATTATGCTCCACCACGAACACCAATGCTGGCGAAGACGACAACAGTGAGTACAGCCACCTAGCACACAAGGGAGGGGGGGGAGGAAAATGAAAGTGACACACACACACACCACACACACCCCATACACACACACCATACACACAACCAGCTGGACAAGAAAAACAATTTATCCCCATAGATCGGCTGAATAATGCAAGGACAACAGGAATTGATGAAAGTGATTGTAATAAGATCAACATCAAAAGTAATAATTTGATTTGGCAATGCAACAGATATGAACAAATGTAAAAAAATGGGGCACTGCCCAGTTCTCAGTTCACAGGGGACACATGGCCACAGGGCAAAGTCCAAGGCCCCACTCGTTCCCTGCACAATGTGGAGAGAACACTGCAGCGGCATCAGTTGGCAAATAGGCAGGCACCTCAGGGGGAGGGTGGGGGGCACCTCAGCCGGATGCAGAAACAAGACTACTGGTTCTGGAGGGGGCAAAATACCCTGTGCTTGGGCCTGGGGAGTGCAAGGCCACAGTCTCAGGTGGGTGACTTGTCCACTGGTTCTGGAGGGGGCAACATGCCCTGTGCTTGGTCCTGGAGAGTGCAAGGCCACAGTCTCTCGAGTTGGTGAATACCACATGGGTTCTGGAGGGGGCAACATGCCCTGTGCTTGGTCCTGGGGAGTGCAAGGCTACAGTCACTGGAGTGGGTGACTTGCCCACTGGTTCTGGAAGGGGCAACATGCCCTGTGCTTGGTCCTGGGGAGTGCAAGGCCAAAGTCTCTCAGGTGGGTGAATACCCCACTGGTTCTGGAGGAGGCAACATGCCCTGTGCTTGGTCCTGGGGAGTGCAAGGCCACAGTCTCTTGGGCGGATTACTTGCCCACTGGTTCTGGTGGGGGCAGGCCGCACAGCAGCCCATGGAAGCTGGATCACATGGTGTCTGCCGGCGGTGACGGCAGTACTGTGGTGGTGGTAGTAGGAGGCTCCTGCTCATCCCCTGCACCCCCGATGGCTGCACTGTGGTGGTGATGGTAGTGGGAGGCTCCTGCTCAGCCCCGGCACTCTCCGATGGCTGCACTGTGGTGGTGTTGGAAGTGGGAGGCTCCGGTTCAGCCCCTGCACCCTCCGATGGCTGCACTGTGGTGGTGATGGTAGTGGGAGGCTACTGCTCAGCCCCTCCACTCTCCGATGGCTGCACTGTGGTGGTGGTGGAAGTGGGAGGCTCCGGTTCAACCCCTGCACCCTCCGATGGCTGCTCTGTGGTGGTGGTGGTAGTGGGATGCTCCTGCTCAGTCCCTGCACTCTCCAATGGCTGCACTGTGGTGGTGGTGGTTGTGGGAGGCTCCTGCTCAGCCCCTGAACTCCTTGATGGCTGCACAACCACAGCTGGTGGTAGGGGCTGTGTGACAGCTGCTGGTGCAGGCTCCTTCCCCTTTTACCTGGCTAGTGCAGGCTCCTTCCCCTTTCTGCTGGTTGGTGCAGGCTCCTTCCCCTTCTGCTGGCTGGTGCAGGCTCCTTCCCCTGTTTGATGGCTGGTGCAGGCTCCTTTCCCTTTCTGCTGGCTGGTGCAGGCTCCTTCCCCTTTCTGCTGGCTGGTGCCGGCTCCTTCCCCTTTTTGATGGCTGATGTAGGCTCCTTCGCCTTCTAGCTGGCTGGTGCAGGCTCCTTCCCCTTTCTACTGGCTGGTGCATGCTCCTTCCCCTTCAGTATTTGTGGCCTGGAATCCTTTCCACCACAAGTAGGTGCTGATGATACTGGGCCCGTGGACTGTTTGGCTGAGGTGCTTGGCTGGGTTTTGATACCCTGGCCATACGTGCAGGACGGGGGGAGGGGTAAGGAAGAGGTCAGTGGTGGAAAGGAAAAGCTTTTTAGGGACATTGGGGCAGAAGAGGGAGAAGAAATGGGAGTGGAGCATAAGGGAGTGGTTGTTGGAGGTGTTTGTCTGCTGGATTTGGGTGCAGGTGTATGGGTTGTATGCTGTTGTGAGGTGGATGGCTGTTGGGTGTCTGAGTGCTTGCATTTGTGTACTTTAGGAGGGGGAACAGACATGGGAAAGGACACAGGGGGCATGTGCATGGATGTTGTGGAGGTGTCTGCCAGTGAGGTGTGTGCTCTGCTTGGTGTGGTGATGATGCAGGTACTTGATGATGATGTAGTTCATGCAGGTGTGAGTGTGAATGTAACTGGGTGGGAATGTGGAAGAGGAGGAGGAGGGGAAGACTGTGGAAATAGTGGATGTTGTTGTGTTTGCAACTGAATGGTGTTTGTGTGAGTGCCTGTGGGATGAAGTGTGGTGCTTGTGTTTGCCTGTGACACTCTTGGATGTTGTCTGGTGTGCATGCTCATCAGGCTGTGTGCTTGGGATGGGTTGGGGTTGAGGAGAATGGGACTGGGAAGTGGAAGTTGGAGGGGGGATTGTTGAAACAGGGACAATGGCTGCCATCAGAGAGGAGGCCAGAGCCTGGATCGATCTCTGTTGTGTCGCCAATCCAGTATGAATGCCCTCCACGAATGCATTAGTTGATGCATCTGGGCTGCCAGCCCCTGGATGGCATTCACAATGGTTGATTGCCCTACAGAGATGGATCTCAGGCGGTTGATAGCCTTCTCACTCAGGGCAGCAGGACTCACTGGGGCAGGGCCTGTGGTGCCTGGGGCGAAGAAGATTCCCATCCTTCTGGGTGAGCGGGCACGGGCAGCTCGCTGAGGAGATGCTGGGAGGGCGGTGCTGGTACGGTACCACCAGGGAGCTTCCATCGGAGGAGATATCAGAGTCGGTAATGTCCCCTCCAGCCTCCGCCTTGGTGCTCCCCGTAGCCCTCCGTCCCACTGGTGTCCTCAGTGTCGGTGGACACTGCCTCCTGGCTCCTGTGGGATGCAGCTCCCTCCATCGCTGGTGCCTCTGCTCCTCCGCCAGATGATGCTAATGCGCATAAGGACAGGATGACAAAACAAATAAGTGGGGGAGAGAGAGACAAAGGATACACTGGGTCAATGACTGCACCAACACCACCATTGACATACACAGCACCCTCACACACAGGGTACAGGCCTACGCACTATGCATGGCACTACCAGTGATATTGCTATCCACCAAGGCATGAGGAGGAGCACAAACCGACAACTGCAGCACACCTGGGAACCACACAACCCTGACCAGTCGTGTATGCTTACAAGGTAGGTAGGCAGTATTTCCCCTTCAGACCCTTAGCCACTAGAGGACCTATGCTGCTATATCTGGCCTGGACTAGGGGCACCCACTGACACCCCCACCACCCAGATACCACCCCTCCAGGCGTTTCATTCAATGATGAACACTGTATTCACCCCCTTGTGGCTGCTGTGATGCCCTCAAGCGCCCATCCAGCTCTGGATATGCCACACCAGTATGCAGGCCATCTGGGGGGTCAGGGTTTGACGGGCACCCCTTTCTCATTGGGATGCCATCCCCAGCTGGGCCTCCATGGTCTTCCGTGCCCAGCGTTTCAGGTACTCCCACCGTTTGCAACAGTGGGTGTTCCGTCTGCCATAGACCCCCATGGTCCGCACCTCCTTGGCTATGGCACGCCATATGTCCTTCTTTTGGTGGGTGCTCACCTGCAGGGGAAATACAAACAGGAAAACACCATTAGACAAACAGTCCAGCCAGTAACACAAATGGCCCACCATACCTGTTTCCATCATTATTGGCACACACATAGCCCAGCACTCAATGTGTACCCAACCAGGAGGCCATTCCTCCCCCCTTACATGATTCCTTCACACATACGTCCATACATTCATGCCACATGCATCGTGCACACAGTGTACTCACCTGTTGGTCTTGAGGCCCATACAGCAGTCCGTTGGGGTAGGACCCCATCCACCAGTCTCTCCAACTCCTCTGAAGTAAAGGCTGGGGCCGTTTCCCCGGTCACACCGGCCATGGTAGGTTCCAGACAGAGGTCACAGCAACACATGCAGTGTAGGTCCTCTCCTATGGAAGGTCAGGAAACAAGTGAGGAATCAGATAGAAAATAGCAGTCACATCCGGGGAGGAGCAGACCGTCACCACCAGCATAGATCACCATTGGCCACTGTACCACATAGGGCCCAGTTTTAACCAATGATGAATTGCATGGTGGTTCCCGACTGCCTCCCGCCACGGCACACCCATGTCAGTACATTACCTCACTTCCACCTGCCCCTCCACACAGGAGAAATAGGCACATACTGGACAAATCACACTGACCCATTACATGCTTACAGATTGCAGACTACTGTTGTGGCTCCATTGTTCACTTTGTGACAGCCTCCTCACTCTTTTGTCCCTGAGATTCCTACCACTGCAGATGAATACGAGATGGAGACATACCCCCGTGTACAGACCCCTGGTGGGCTTAGCTACACTAGAGAATAGGTTCATAATACTCACCTATAGACTGGACAGGGCCACAACCACAGAGCTGTGTGCCCAATTGGAGCCTGACCTGATATCTGCTATCCATCATCCCACTGGGATACCCCCTCTTGTGCAAGTGTTATCAGTTCTTAATTTCCCGGCAACTGGTTTCCAAGTGACAGTGGGCTTGGCAGCAGGAATGTCACAGCCAATGTTCTCAATAGTGCTGGCAAGAGTGTTGCCTTCCCTGATAAAACATGTGTACAGCCACATTGTCCTACCCCAGGTTGCCACTATGAAGGCCGAGTTTTATGCAATGGGACACATCCCCAATTAATTGGGGCGATTGACCAAACACATATTGTCACCCCTCCCCCCCCACCAGAATGAACAGGTGTTCAGGAATCGTAAGAGTTTCCACTCTATGACTGTGCAGATGGTGTGCTTGGCGGACTAGTATATCTCCCACGTCAATGCTAAGTATCCTGGGTTGGTGCATGATGCCTTTGTCCTGAGGAACAGCAGCATCCCAAATGTGATGGCCAAACCACAGAGGCAAGGGTGTGACTAATAGGTGAGCCCTGGTAACCACCCAGTATATGTTGGTGTATGCCTATGGTGTTGGCCATATAAGATAGTGTGTGGCTAAATGTTGTCCCTCAATATTTGCAGGTAACTCTGGTTACCCAAACCTATCATGGCTGCTGACCCCTGCAAGGAATGCCAGGACAAGGGCAGAAGAACGTTATAGTGAGGCATATGGGTGAACCAGAAGGATAATGGAGAGAACCTTTGGCCTCCTGAAGGCCAGGTTCCGGTGCCTCCATCTAACAGGTGGATCCCTGTGCTACTTACCCAATAAGGTCTGCCAGATAGTAGTGGCATGCTGCATGTTGCACAACCTGGCCCTCTGACGCCATGTCCCTTTTCTGCAGGAGGAGGAGACTGGAGATGCCCCGTGGCAGCAGTGGACCCTGTGGACAGTGAGGATGAGGAGGATGAGGATGAGTACAAGTGAACATCTGTAATCTGTCAGTACTTCCAACGGCACACAGGTGAGACAGTGCAACTTTACATTTCAATGACTTCGGTTGTATTCTGTGTGGCATTGGCATGCTGGTATTTCCCACTTCTATGCCCACTTACAGTTCCCTCTGGCTGTTCATTTTGCATATGTTGGTGATATGACAAATACTCCTGGTATGATCACAACAGCCAGCTACAGGTCATTAATTCTATGCTCATACTCAAAATCGATTTTTATCAAAGGATGTTTATTAAAGTGCAAATATATAGAGGGGAAAGTGCAATGGGATGGGGTGATGATGGAGGAAAGTCAAGGGTGTTGTTCCAGTCTGTTCGTACCACAGGAGCATTGTCCAAGGGGACATAGGAAGGGGAGCAATGGCAGTTCAAGGGGCAGATTGTTTGTCTGCAAAGTGACTTCTAACCGTTTATCTTTAAGTGAGGGTGCCTTCCTATATGCAATTTGTGGTCTAGGTCCTAACATCTCTGAGATATCTCCATCATTCAACAGGATATGCCAATGTCGTCGGAAAATCTGTTTAATGTCATTGCTTTCCTTACTGTAAGTAGTTATCATCCTTTCTACATCCGATTTATCTGACATCAATGGTGATTTATCCATCAAAATATCTGTATGTGCTAAACTGTTGACTCTGGTTGCTCCCTGCTCAATAAATCTTGCTGGATATCCTCACCTATAGATTTTTTTGAACCTCCTCAAACTGAAGATCCACATCAGTTGCCAAGGAGCAATTCCTTTTGGTACAAATGAATTCACAATAGGAAATATTCTTAATTAGGGCTTTAGGGTGAAAGCTTGAGCCATCTAAGACACTATTTGTAGCTGTTGGCTTTCTATATAGTGTTGTTTCAAGTTTCTTGTTATGTACAAACACATGACTATCCAAAAAGTCAATTTGTTGCTAGTTAATATTATATGTAACTTTCAAACCACAATCATCTCTTCAAAATATGCCACAAAAATATCTGGTGTACCATTCCAAATTAGGAATAAGTCATCAATATACCTCAACCAACTGATGATGTTGGACAACTACTCATTGTATTTTTCTTGCCAAGCCACTTCCCTCTCCCACCAGCCCATTAATAGATTAGCATAGCTGGGAGAAAAGGAAATCCTCTTTGATGTCCCGCATATCTGCTGATGTACTTCGCAGTTGAACAAAAATACATTATTACACAGACATATCTCAATCATCTCCAATATCATGTCTGAATGTTTGGACTCTTTTAATTTTCTCTGTCTCAAAAAGTACTTGATACCATTGAGACCAATGTCATGCCTAATAGAGGTGTTCAAAGACACCACGACTATCGTGACCAACATTAAGGGGGTCATTCTGACCCTGGCGGCCGGTGGCCGCCAGGGCCACCGACCACGGGAGCACCGCCAACAGGCTGGCGGTGCTCCAACGAGCATTCTGACCGCGGCGGTTCAGCCGCGGTCAGAAGCGGAAAGTCAGCGGTCTCCCGCTGACTTTCCGCTGCTCGTTTGAATCCTCCATGGCTGCGGAGCGCGCTCCGCAGCCATGAGGATTCTGACCCCCCCTACCGCCATCCTGTTCATGGCGGGAAAGCCGCCATGAACAGGATGGCGGTAGGGGGGGTCGCGGGGCCCCTGGGGGCCCCTGCCGTGCCCATGCCAATGGCATGGGCACGGCAGGGGCCCCCGTAAGAGGGCCCCGCAAAGTATTTCAGTGTCTGCCTTGCAGACACTGAAATACGCGACGGGTGCCACTGCACCCGTCGCACCTTCCCACTCCGCCGGCTCGATCACGAGCCGGCATCCTCGTGGGAAGGGAGTTTTTCCCTGGGCTGGCGGGCGGTCTTTTGGAGACCGCCCGCCAGCCCAGGGAAAAACTCATAATACCCTCCGCGGTCTTCTGACCGCGGAGCGGTATAATGGGGGCGGAATTCTGGCGGGCGGCCTCCGCCGCCCGCCAGAATCAGAATCACCCCCTAAATCCTCTAGCCATTCAATATCAGAAATCCTTCTTAGAAAATCACCAGAATCTTGAATATAAAATGATAGCATTCAAACCATTGGAGAAATATAGTGATCAACATATTTAGACAGATTTTCAAAGACTGAACCACACCCTGGCAAAATAGGTCGACCCAGAGACTTGTATAATGTTTTATGGATCTTTGGCAGGAAATAAATGGTTGGCATCACTGGGTGTGTGATAGTAAGGAATTGTAATTCATCCTCATTCAGTAATTCTTGATCATGCCATTCTCTAGATTTCTTACTGAGATTCTCCGTGATTAACTTCATGGGATTATATGATAGTCTCTTATAACTTCTCCCGTCCTTCAGTTGTCTATAGGATTAGTCTAGGTAGTCTGATTTGTTTTGAATAACAATATTGCCACCCTTTTTGGCTGGTTTGAATATGAGTGAGTTATTAGACATCAGAATATTGAGAGCTTCTCTTTCCTGTTTTGTCAGATTTTTATTGGTGTCCCCATTGTATCTGTTAGGCATACTGTCCAAGTCTCTCATAACAGCCTCATAAAAGACATCCAGTTTGTTACCTGGTGTTAAAACTGGACAAAATCTAGACTTTGGCTTGAATGTACTATATTCATGATCATTGGTATCAAACACTAGATGTATTATTTGTGACTCTGATAGTTCATCATCATCTAAGTTATGCATAAGTTCTAACATTGTTTTGATATCTTTCTTCTGTTCTGTATTTAACTGTATACAATGTCAGTGCTCGTCGTCATTCTGCTGGAAGTTTTTGCTGTTGTATTGGCAAAGTATTTAGCAAGCTTTACTTTTCTTATAAACTTGTAGATGTCTATTTTTGTTTGCACCCTGTTATCATGTTGTTGAGGACAAAAAGGATAATAATTTATTCAATGCTATTAATTCCATGTTTGTCAGTAGTTGATCAGATAGATTAACCACCAACTTGATCTCCATACTTGATGGTTCTACTTCTTCTGTCTGTTGCTTAGAGGATATGCTCTTGTTCCCACGCCCTCTCCTACAACTTTTTCCATTCATCCAGAGCCTTTTGATGTTGCCTGGCCTGCCTGGTCACTTTGTAGACAAACAATATGTCACATGGTTAGGGACACAAAATGAAGAATTTGTCAAGTGCCTCAACTGTAAAGCAGGAGTATTGGGAAATATGTCAACTATGTCAATGTTCCCAAATGGAAACAGATAATGACAGAACAGAGGATTACATGTGGTACTACTCATGTGGTCTATGTCATCTAATGCAAATGTGGCCTGAAATACATTGGAAGTACAACCTATCCAGTAAAAAAGTTTATTGGAACATATACGGGCAGTGGAACATAGAGATGGAAGCTATGCTGTTGCCAAACATTTAACTGTATCACAATGTGGAGATTGGGAATCCCTTCGATATTATGGCTTGGCACATGTACCTTTAAATTAATGAGTCGGTGATCGGACTCTACTATTGCGGGGATTGGAAAGTAGGTACATCATTAGATTACGTACAAAGATCCTGGAAGGACTCAATACCGATGAGGAACTTCATGTTCATCTATAATAACTAGATATCTGTTACCATGGACAATTGGTAGGTGATTATATTAGTGCATATACGCATATAATGCTAACAATTGGGCAAAGGGATCAGTGGGATAAAGAAGGTAAGATGGCACTTAGCCATAATTTTCCTCTCACTCTTATGGTTGCAGAAAAGGATGCTTAGATGATGTGAATGATATATATATAAAACACATATAAGTGGCTTATTCATGTTTTGATGGATATTGCAAACCTTCCTTCTTTTGATCTGAGAATGTATTGCACTTTTGTTTTATTAGGTTGCATAGTACAAAAGATTCTGCCATTGAAATTGTATGTTTTCACCTACTAGATACGGATAATTCACTGTGGTGTTTAATTTTAACTGTCTTGAATTTCCATTTTTACTTTTTTTAAATCGAACTATGTGTACCAGAATGATTCATTATGAGTTGACTGTGAACTAGTATTTAAAACATATTGAAGGACTCACCAACCATGAACAAAACTCTTCAGAGTTGAAGCGTGTAGTTGTTTGTTGGTGTAGATTTAACACTGGTCATTTTCTGGAGAAACTGAGTGCAGTGTTTTTTCTTATTTTGGATATATGTATATATATATATATATATATGTCAACAACATTCATGAAATACTTCACGAACGACCGCACTCTGGGATCTCTTGTTTCACAAATTTCATTTATTCAGGCTCAGTTAACTTCATCTACAGCTCAACAATCACCTGCCTAAGTCATCAACAACAATTTCAGCAAATAAATCAATTTTATTTCCTGCTGGTAATGCTGGGCAAAACTTGGACCTAGGTCTTTTTTTAGTTAGGCCTGCTCCTAATGGTATTATCGCCTGTGATTCGCTAATCGGCTCTTCCTCTTGCGTGCAATCCAGATTTATTAAAGTCATTAAGGTATCTTTATCTTGTACTGTTAATTCATAAATTGGCGTGGTGATACTCGTTTTACTAATGAGATTTGCATCTCTGTGAAACTTTGCCAATTTGATTTTCCGTATATATTTGTATAAGTCAATCCGTGTCTGTACTAAGTCAATGTCGATGGCAGGACAAAAATTGAGGCCTTTTTTCAATAAGGACTCTTCTTGTGATGACATTACTCTATCAGAGAGATTTATCACTTTTAATTCTTGAATAATGTTGCGGTTTTCGCTCTGGTGTTTCTTTGAATTCCCCCTCTGTCCCCTTCTTGTGCGTTTGTTTTTCTTTCGCCCCGTCCTCGTCCTTTTCCACGTCTGCTGCTCTGTTGGTCCTTGGATTGTTGTTGGAGGGCGAGGCGCATTTCGTTTAAAAGTGTCGGATTCGATTCATGTGATGTTGCACTTCCATCCTCACTTGCGCTGGTGTCACTATGCACAGAAAGAGATTCAATACTTGAATTTTCCGATCTTTGAGATTGTGGCGAATCAAGTTGAGCTCCATGTTTTGCACTTTGAAATTTGCGCGAAAATGTGAATATTTTTCCTTCTGCATAATCCTGTTTATCTCTCTGAAATTTAAATTGCGTGCGTGCTATAACAGTTTCCTCATGTTGCTGTACTTTCAAACTTAAATCATTTTTAATTTTCTTTTCTTCCTCAGTCAGAGTTAGAGAGTCCTAATCTGGTTCAGGATTTTTTAGCTCATTTTGAATTTTATCCAATGCTGTCTCTGCATGCTTGATAAGGATTTCAACCAAACCTCTCGATGACTCCAAAATATATGTTCCCCATTCTTCCAATAGGGCACTGCTGGCATCTTGGTAGCTTGGCATAATTCTTATTCTCAAACCTCTAGGTATACGTTTTACTTCAATGTATTTTTTCAAAGTCACCACTTCCCACCATTTATTTATTTCCTTCCGAGACAGTTTCTCCCATTCACGTAATTTAGCTTTCACATTTGAAGGGCCTTGACCTGTGCCCCATTATCAGTTTTGATTCTCAACTGAAGGAAACTATTTGATCAAATATTGTAACCATTTAGTTTCACAGTGCCGCTTTAAAACCATGCCAAGTATAAAGCAAATATTCACCGGCTTTTCATTCAAGGAAATGCTTTCCTTCGGTGTTTATACAACTCTGGTAGTTAATCAAAATGTGCTTACTTGGAATGGTGGCTGCTCACGCCGATTTGTCTGCAAGCATTTCAAGATTGTCCCTGTTTTGGCATGTACTAGCGCACTTAATTCAGCGGTGGTGCTGGTGACGGCAGGACACTCCGTAATTTATCAACAACATTCATGAAATACTTCACGAACGACCGCACTCCGGGATCTCTTGTTTCACAAATTTCATTTATTCAGGCTCAGTTAACTTCGTCTACAGCTCAACAATCACCTGCCCAAGTCATCAACAACAATTTCAGCAAATAAATCAATTTTATTTCCTGCTGGTAATGCTGGGCAAAACTTGGACCTAGGTCTTTTTTTAGTTAGGCCTGCGCCTAATGGTATTATCGCCTGTGATTCGCTAATCGGCTCTTCCTCTTGCGTGCAATCCAGATTTATTAAAGTCATTAAGGTATCTTTATCTTGTACTGTTAATTCATAAATTGGCGTGGTGATACTCGTTTTACTAATGAGATTTGCATCTCTGTGAAACTTTGCCAATTTGATTTTCCGTATATATTTGTATAAGTCAATCCGTGTCTGTACTAAGTCAATGTCGATGGCAGGACAAAAATTGAGGCCTTTTTTCAATAAGGACTCTTCTTGTGATGACATTCCTCTATCAGAGAGATTTATCACATTTAATTCTTGAATAATGTTGCGGTTTTCGCTCTGGTGTTTCTTTGAATTCCCCCTCTGTCCCCTTCTTGTGCGTTTGTTTTTCTTTCGCCCCGTCCTCGTCCTTTTCCACGTCTGTTGCTATGTTGGTCCTTGGATTGTTGTTGGAGGGCGAGGCGCATTTCGTTTAAAAGTGTCGGATTCGATTCATGTGATGTTGCACTTCCATCACATATATATATATATATATATATATATATATATATATATATAAGGATTAAACACTGCTAATTTTCAGGAGAAACAGAGTGCAGTGGTTTTCTTGTTTTGGAGATTTATATATATATACACACATCCATCGCTCCAAAGAGGAAGTCTCATGCCATGGAGGGCAGAGCATGCACGACGGTGGAGTGAGCCGTTCCAATAAATTCTAACAGCAGATTCTCTTCATAAGAGAGACGCTCACACGGGGCCATAATGAAGTGCCAAATTTAATGCATAAACCAACTGGCAAATACAACAAACGCATTTAGGCTGTGCAGCGGCTTTGATCACCTATCTAACGTGCTCTGTGAATGTCTTTAAAAAACATAGGAAGTTACTTCTTGCATTATTAACATAAACAACACCCAAAATCCAAGGGAAGAGCATACCCTAGATTTTCCTAAAATTATGGTGGCCATCTTAGAATGGATGTTCATTACCTGTTTCTTGTTATCCCAACTTGAATATATATTCACGTGCTATTAACATTGTACCACAATTATATTCAATGAGATTCCTCCATTTCACATATCATTGACAGATGTTGCATGAATGTATCAAAATATTTTTTTCAAAGATCGTAGTTAATCAACAAACATTATTTTGACAACGTCAGCCATCTTAAACAGACCATGAGTATACACTTGTTTTCCTAGTTACAGTTTATACCTGTGTCTGTATAGTTCAACAACTTCTTGATACACCAAAATCATCTTCAAAGTCCCTCAGTTTGCCACGTATTGTAACCGAGAGAATATTAATCTGCATTGTTACAATTTCGATTTCTTCTGTCCGCATGAGTACATATTTTAGTGAATGCTATAGGGAATCAATCTTCCATCTCTATTTAAGCATCATACATGTATATTCATATTAGCTGCTGCATCGTACTACACCCTCACAATACCAAAACCAGAAGTAATAATATAAGAAGTGGAAAACCCACCATTACCACAGCATAGATGGAAGAAAAAATTACGGGTTTTAGACCACAGGTCATAGCATCATCCAACATCATGCAGCCCCTTCCTTTTCTTCTGCAATACAATAAACATATGTTCAATTAAAAACTAAAACCAATAAACAATGGGACACATAGAAGCAGAAACATCTAATCATTAATTATTTCCCAAATTAACTTTCAATTTCTCTTCCGAGTTTATCCCAAAAGAGTATTAAGTCTCAAAGCCAATAATATATATACACTAACATCTCCTAAGCTGCTGAACCCGGTTACCTCCTCTTGCACTGTATGTTACCTGCGCAATCACAAAAAATGTCAGTTTTTGACGTTCCCCATTGTGTTTCTGATGAAAATGACGTGCAACTGGATATTGAGGGTCATTTCTATCTATAGCCCTCATACTTTCCAATATCCTCTTCTTAACACAATGCACTGTGCTACCAACACAATCCAATTTACATGGACACTGCAGTACATATACCACATAGGTGGAACAACATGTCAGAAATTCTGTTATCTATTGCGTATCTTTTCCATAAGAGATCTTATACTCATATGTATTGGTACAATTTCTACAAGCTTTACAGTGGCCACATGGAAATAAAGGGCCTCATTCTGAGGCCGGCGGGAACCGCCATATGGCCGCTCCGCGGTCGAAAGACCGCGGAGGCCATTCTGCCTTTCCCGCTGGGCTGGCGGGCGACCGCCAGAAGGCCGCCCGCCAGCCCAGCAGGAAACCCCTTCCCACGAGGAAGCCAGCTCTGAATGGAGCCGGCGGAGTGGGAAGGTGCGACGGGTGCAGTTGCACCCGTCGCGAATTTCAGTGTCTGCTAAGCAGACACTGAAATTCTTTGTGGGGCCCCCAGGGGCCCCAGGACACCCCATACCGCCATCCTGTTCCTGGCGGGCGAACCGCCAGGAACAGGATGGCGGTATGGGGTGTCGGAATCACCATGGCGGCGCAGCAAGCTGAGCCGCCATGGAGGATTCCTGAGGGCAGCGGAAAACCGGCGGGAGACTGCCGGTTTTCCCTTTCTGACCGCGCCCAAACCGCCGCGGTCAGAATGCCCTTGAGAGCACCGCCAGCCTGTTGGCGGTGCTCTCGTGGTCGTTGACCCTGGCGGTCAATGACCGCCAGGGTCAGAATGACCCCCAAAGTCCGTAGGTTGCTATCTACCTTTCTGCCAGTTCCCATGATGTCACTTGATACTAGCAAGTCCCTCAATGATCAACCTTTCCTAAATGTGATACTAGGTTTCTTGGAAAGTATCTTGCTAGGAACTGGCTCACAATTCAATCTGTCCCAATTTTTTTGTGCAATATCACACACCTTTCTCGAACCCCTACTGTACGTGGTTATCAGACAGGTAGTATCATCATCAGCCTTGGTATCATTCTCAATTCTGTTATTAAACAGACGGTTACTGTTGTCTGTCTGTGCTACTCTCTCAACAGCCTTCCATAGTACCCACAAGTGATAACCTCTTTCCCTGAATCTTTGTGTCATCTGTGTCTGTTCTTGGAAGAATGCCTCCAATGTATTTCACTTTCTCTTGGCCCTCAGTAATTCTCCATATGGAATACTCTAAGGATAACAGATGGTCACTCTCTGAATGTAGAAGGCTATTACCAGCTGAAGGTTTTCTGTATAGTCTGGTTTGTATAGTGATGTCTACAATGGAGACTTCCACATCTAGGAATTCAACCCACTTCTTACTAATATTCAAGGTAAGTTCTAGATTCAGATTATTCCTCAGGAGTTTGTTAATAAATTCCTTAACACAACTCTCAGTTCCTTTCCACTTGTTGAATAAATCATCTATATATCTTGACCATAATATGGCTCTATGCATGTCTGTCAACTGTATCAGGATCAATGTATACACGCTCCTCCCACCAACCGAGAAAAATTCTCACGAGACTGGGAGCAAAGCATGTGCCCATCCCGGTTCTGAGCCATTGTTTGTATAAGGTTCCATTGAACAGAAATATATTGTTGGTTAAGCATAAGTGAATCATCTGAAGCAACTTCTCAGTGTGTTCAAAGGAGCGTAAAGGTCTAGCTTTAAGGAAATGCTTACATGTCTTAATGCCTACTTCAGGGTCAATATTCATGTACAGAGAATTAACATCTAAGGTAACTAGCAAAAAACCTTCCTCCCATACAATCCCTTCAAATCTGCCCAGGAAGTCCTTGGTGTCACGGACATATGATGGAAGATTTACAACAAATTCTCTCAGAAGAAAAATCTACATTTGGTCACAATCTCAGATACACTACCTATCGAAGATACAAATGGCCTCCCAGGGGGTTAAGACACATTCTTATGGATCTTTGGAACTAAATAGAGTACTTGTATTTTGGGAAAATCCTGGTTCAAATACAGATATTCTGCCCATTTCAGAATCCCTTGTTCTTTCCAATTACTTACCAATTCCCACAGAGTTGTCCCACTTTTGTTATGCTCAGTTTTAGTAGTAATCTGATATATATTTCTTATCATTCAATTGTCTCAAAGCTTCTTGAATGTACAGCTCTCTAGACCAAATAACAATATTCCCTCCTTTATCTGCAGGACGAACAGTAATGTTATTGTCATTTGACAGTTCCCTAATTGTTCATTTAGTTATTGCGATAGATTTATTTTATTATGGCATTTTTTGCAATGTATATTCTTAAGATCAGAGGTTACCTTCTTGTGAAAAGTATCTATCACACTATGAGCTGTTTGCGGGAGGAATGTAGATGGTGGTTTAAATTTGATAGGAAAAGAGCAATTAATTAATACATTCATGTTCATTAAACTATCCTTGTAATCTACTTCATCCATCTCCACAGAATTTTCATTCTCTAAATTATAAAAAGTAATGAGTATCCACTCACTAGATTACTGGTATTGACTTCATCATTCACAATGGCTTCATCCAAAGACCTAGCTTATTTGAGAGAATGCCATTTCTTTAGTTTTATTTTTCTGACATACTTGAAAAGATCAATTTGCATCACTACATAATTAAAGTCATGAGAGGGACAAAATGAAAGACAGATTTGGATGAGTGTGTTGATTCTCTTCATCAGCTTCATTAAAATTACAATTAGTTAGCCTGCTCTTCCTCTAGTTCATGAATGTTTACAATGACCAATCAGAAAAAGTGGAAGTATGAAGACTCATTCATCACCCCCGCGACAAGTCTTGACACCTTCCAACATACTGAAGCACTCACATCCTTATCCTACAATCAGGGCTAGCGCTCTGTCAACATAGGTGTGCTGTAGGGTTGACGAGTGCCAAGACCTGTTGTTTAACAACTCGATTATTATCTGTATCATTAACCCTAGTCCTCCACTCCTCACACAAAACCAAACTCTTTATGAAAATGAGTGAATGGCACACTCTTGCCCGTATGCCTTGCGTCTCTGGGCTGACAGACAAATGTATTGATTACCCAGAGAGAGCACCCAGGCCTTGTTTTGCCATTGAGTAAATATATTAACTAGTGAAAGGAATAAATTAGGCCTCTCTGCACTTACAGTACTCCTGAGCAGAGTTCTGAGAATGCACGGGGCAGAGAGAAGACTGTTAATTGCCCAGAACCTGTAATAGGCCACATGCTCTCCAGAAAAGCTGAACCTTGATCATTCGCCTTGTCGCTCACTCAGCAGAGGTAGCACAGCTATCTCTCTCCTGTCACAGACAGCAAATTTTCACCTCTAGTCTTCACTTCTCAAAGTCAGTACCACAATCCACCACTTTCCAAAGACAGGTGAATTACCCCTAACGTCTGGCACTTCAGTTCCTTGCCCTGTCGGCAGATATCACAATGTACACTGAAAAACGATCTGTTCCTGTCTCTGAAGGTAGATGTGCCTCTTGCCTGGTCACAGACAGCAGAGCTATGCCAATGGCAGTCTTTGGCATGGGTGAGCTGGGCCAAGGCCTGGGCACCTTCAGTTAGAAGGGACACATGCATACATGTGGAGTGCAGGCTGTATGTAAAATCTTTTTCTCATTAGCCTCTGTTAGACCTGGGGTGGTCATCCCCCAACTTTCTGTCTCCCTCCATTTCTCTGACCCTGTTTTTGCTGGTTTTAGGACTTGGTGCACTTTACTACCGCTGATCAGTGTTAAAGTGCATGTGCTCTCTCCGCTAAACATGGTATCATTGGTTCCTATCCAATTGGCATATTTAATTTACCTGTAAGTCCCTAGTAAAGTGCCTGTACCCAGGGCCTGTAAATTAAATGCTACTAGTGGGCCTGCAGCGCTGATTGTGTCACCCACATGAGTAACCCCTTAACCATGTCTCAGGCCTGCCATTGCAAAGCCTGTGTGTGTAGTTTCAGTGCCACTTTGACTTGCCATTTAAAACTACTTGCCAAGCCTTGAACTCCCCGCTTTCTACATATATGTCACCCAGGGCCTAAGGTAGGCCCAGGCAACCCATAGGGCAGGGTGCTATGTAAGTAAAAGGCAGGACATATACTCATGTGTTTTACATGTCCTGGTAGAGAAAAATTCACTAATTTGTTTCCTACTACTGTGAGGTCTGCTCCTCTCATAGACTAGCACTAGAAAGGCCCTCGTGTACTTTTAGGTGATAGATTCTGATCTGGAAGGAGTAGTCCTGCCATGTTAAGTATGGGCAGAATGGAAATAGAAAATCCTGCTTATTGGTGAAGTTGGATTTAATATTACTATTTAAGAAATGCCACTTTTAGAAAGTGGGCATTTCTCTGTATTTACTGCCAATCGTGCCTTACTACCTGTCGCCAATCCTCATCTAGTCTGTGCTGGTTGACAGCTCCCCTTGTGCATTCCACCCTGACAGCCGTGAACACAGGACACTCAGTCACATCTGCATTGATCTGCATACTGAATAGGTCTCTTTGGGTAGGAAGGGTGGAGGGGCTCTCTCTTACATTTCAAAAGACAGTGGCGTCCCTCACACAAAGGACTGATAACCCCCCACAGGGATCCTGGCAGACAGTACTGGACTGAAAGGGGAACGTGTGCACTCTTTGAAGTCTCCCCCACTTCAAAAGCATTTTTGGGTATATAAACTGGGTCTCTGACCCCACCAAATTAGACACTTCTGGAGCTCCACCTGATCTCTGTCAGAAGAACTGTCTGGCTGCCCAAAGGACTTATCTGGACTCATCTGGACTGCTTAGATGTGAAGGACTGCCGCTCTGCTGTTGCCCTTCTGCCTGCTGGTCTCTGACTTTGCTGGAATGGCACTGCCTTCCCCAAAAGTGCTCTCCAAGGGCTTGGATTGAGCTTGCCTCCTTTTCAGGGCCAACAAGGACTTCATCTACTTTTAGCTAGTTTACCAACTTTAGGGGCTCTAGTAACACCTTCAGCTACGCCAGCACCTACGCTGCAGGTGCTCCGACCCTGTGGACCTTGCTGCACCCAATGACAGCAACTTGCAACACAAGGCTGATATTGCCACAATGTCGGTGACGTCACGCAGTGTGATCGCAACACTGCAAAGTCGACTCATCACATCTTGACTGACCGGATTCATCGACCCCGCTGGGTCACAAGGAACTGATGTCTCGCCTCTGACACAGCATCAGCTCCTCCTGCAACCAGATAGGACCAACACCTCACCTCCCCTGACTCACAGTGCAGAACCGATGCCTCATCTCCCGGGACATCGTACGGGACTTATGCCACACTGGCTCCAGTGACGCTTCATCTCCCCGATTCCGTGCAACATCTTTGTTTCTTTGTTTTCAAAGGTACTGTGGCTGGGGGGGTCAGTGGGACTCCATGACAGGCGCTTGTGGTATCTGATTATTGGGAACAACTCTGTCAATGACACTGTGGTAGCCCCAGTTGGAGCTATTGAGTTTCTAAGCGCTTTAGTGGGATTTAATCTTTAAAAATTAATAACTTTGCTTGTGTACTTTGGATTTTCATCATTCTGACCTTATTTTATTCATATAAATAGTATCTATTTTCTAAACCTGTGTGGTGTATTTTTGTGGTGTTTTCACTGTGTTACTGTATTTCTCAAATACCTTACACATTGCCTTCTACGTTAAGCCTGCTTGCTCCATGCCAAGCCACCAGAGGGTGAGCACAGGATAATTTGGGTTGTGCTGTGACTTACCCTGACTAGGATTGTGGTCCATACTTGGACAAGGGTGTATACCTCTGCCAACTAGAGACTCAATTTCTAACAGCTTACCTCTGATTGCCTTTCTTCCTCTCACCCTTGTTTCTCCCTCTCCCCCTCCCATGGACTCCCTCCTCCTGTTTAGCAAGTGAATGGGTGATTAAGGGTAGACGACAAGGAGCAAAACAGACAGGCTGAGGTATTCAGCCAGGATGAGACAGGTGGACAAGTGAGCATAACCCCCCCACACACACCAGGAACTCCAATGGGAAGGATGAGGGAGGAGGATCAGGAGGGCGCTAAATGTAGTTTCACCCAGGGGCGCTGACTGAGTAAAAATGGTTCTCTGTTGTAATTACTCCATCATACGCACAATCACTAGTCAGCAGCAACAGGAGTGCGTATTGAGCTTCTTTATTGTAAGTTGAGTACATACAAGAAACAGGTCTGCTAAGCTCCTTTGCCACAGCACCTGTGTTCAACAGAATGCTGACAGTGCAATACATTATTTCATCACCTGAATCCTCTATGGTTCTTACAGGAAATAATTAGAAAACAATTTGGTACTGTAATACAAATATGAGCAAAAAATGCACCGATAATATTACAGGAAGAAACTATTAACACACAAATGGATATATATATATATATATATATATATATATATATATATATATACACACATAACACAAAACCATTACACCTGGACACCAAGGGTAGAGCCAAAAGGGTTTTGAGTTATTCTTCATGCAATCATGCCCAAAGTCTGGAATTTTCTCCAGCCAGCCTCAAGGGATACCCAGCTCTCAGGCTTTGGCTTTAGCTTATAGCGTCTGCTGACACTCACCTTTGATTTACAGTAATTATCATTCTCCTCCATTCAAGTGAGTTAGGTATTTGATTTTTCTTGGTGTGCATGCTCACTTTGCTAGCGATGCCTGCTTAATGCAACTCTTTAGCTGCTTCCCCTTCCCCATGGTGCTAAGCCCTTTGGGGTAGTTCACTCTTAGGGCTCCATAACTTTTTCCCACATAAAGTATCCATGCCAAATCTAAAACCTTTTTGTCCAACATCCTGGGGGTTGTAAAGGTACCCTGGGTTGGTGGATTCTCCTGGAGGGGACTGAGAAAATAGTCAAAATATAGCAACATTTTGAATTTTTGAAGAAAAATAGGGAAAGGTGCTCCAGATAAAATTTTTGTTTTTTCACCTAAGAATGGCAACCACAAAATGATTGCTTTACTAAAGTTACCATCTTCACAGCTTTCAGGAACCTGCAGAGCTGAATCCAAAAACCTAATTTTGTAACAGAGTTTTGGCATTTTCTAAGGGGTACCCTATTTTCCCTATTTTTTGTGCTCTCACTGTACTTACAGCTTGTGGTGGAAACCAGTATAAAATTCATGGGTGATCCAGAAAAGCCATAGATTTGTGAAAGGTAGACAATATTCCAAATTCATCAAGGTATGAGTAGATCCTCCAAGGTTTTGAAAAGGAAAAAGACTGCTCAAATAAAGAAATATTGAAAATGAGTAGGAAAAAATTGGCATTTGTGACAAAAATGTTATCTGTACCTTTTGGTCACAATGACCAATTGACAAAAGCAATATACCATTAGGTCGGCTAGACCCTTGGGGTTGTGTGGATATATAGGGTGTGTATGTACTCCAAGAACCCAAAGTATCCAGAGCCAACAACTGAGTTGCACCATACAGTGGTTTTTCATTGTGTACCTAGTATAGACCAATTCTTGTAGCAAAATTGGCTGAGTGAAAGATGGGTATGAAGGGACCTTATACACTTCTGAAATGGGCACAAGATATAGAGTTTAGGATCAGTGTAATTTTACATCCCTGAATTTGTGGGTATCAGTACTAGTGTATGATTTGGAGTTTTTTTTTTCAAAATGTCATCTTTTTTACACATTGACTTGCATTAAAAGGCACAAATACAGCTAAATCCAATAGGTAGCAACAAATGTTCTATTATTCAATGCTCCTACAAGTCTCCCGATAAAAACTGTGCCTCATTGGTAGGCCTAGTGCTTTTGACAGGAGACATCCCACAATGCAATTTTTCTAATGTGGGCAGCCTGAGATTTCGGACCCTAGCTCAGCTAGCACCAAGTGAAACCGAGCCATCCTGTACAATTTTTAACACTAGACACCTATGGGTATCCTTGGTGGGCTACTTTACATGACTCTCACCACTTTTTGTTACCTAGAATCCCTTGCAAACCACAAACCTTGACTAGAAAAATTCATATTTCTCTTATTTCTGTGATGGAAAGTTCTGGATCTGCAGGAAGACAAACATTGCCATTTTTCTGACCGCCGGTCTGTTCGCGGTCCGACCGCCGCCTCTCCGCCGACCGCCAAGGTCAGAATGAGGGCCATAATCTCTAAGGTGTGCCCTAAGTGCCACTAGGGCTGAGTGCTATGTAACTATATGCAGGGACCCTATAAAAATTGTTTTATTACCCTGGTGAGGTAAATTAGCCAAATTTGTTTTTGTAACATATTGTATTGTAATTGTATTTATATAGAGCTTACCACCCCTGACGAGGCGTCAAAGTGCTTTTCGTTGAGTCTCACACTAATCCGGGAACCCAAGAGGAAGTAGGGGTGGATTAGTATAGGAAAATATGAGTATAGTATTAGTATTATTATGAGTTAATTTGAGCACAGGATATGTGAGTTTGTTAGTTGGATTGACTAGCGCAATGGAGGGATAGAGGAAGGGTAGCTGAGGGAAGAATTCAGAAGTGTTAATTGGGAGTTTATAGTAATAGAATGAGGCTTGAGATGAGTAAAGAAGGGATGGAGGAGGGAAGAGTCTGTGGAAAGGGTTAGAGAGATCATAGGAGGGGTTTTGGATGAGTCAAAGGCGAGATAAATGAGGGAGAATTTAACAGGGTTTTTTGGGAGGTCATGGTAGTAAACTGAGTTTGGGGTGAGCTAGATGCAGTACAGAAGGGAAGAGCTTAGAAAGGGTTATTTTGGAGATGAAAGTAGTAGAAGGGGTTTGGGATGAGTCAGAGTGAGGATAGAGGATAGATTGATAGAGACATGGGGTGACGGGGAGACAGACTAAAGCTTACAAGAGAGTAAATTTATATTACTTTTATTTATTTATTATATATATATATATATATATATATATATATGTATATATATATATATATATATATATATATATAATTATACTTATTATTTTTATTTTAAGTTTTAATTTATTTACTCATTTATTTATAATCATTTATTTTAATTTAATTTAATTATTTATAATTTGAACTTTATAGATTTTATTTTATTTATTTGTATTTAATTTTTCTCTAGTATAGTAGGACTAGAGTAATAAATAAATAGATATGTAAATACATAGCAAGGGAATATGGGCCAGATGTAGGTATATATGATTTTGCGACTTGGAAATTACGAGTCGGAGCGACTTGCAATTTGCGATTCGCAAAATCATATGCAGAATGGTGTCCATGAGACCATCTGCGAATCGCAAGGGGGTCGCAAAGACCCACCTCATTAATATTAATGAGGAGGGTCGCAATTTGCGACCCTCTTGCGATTCCCTGCACTCACAGGGATGGTGGCCTGCTGGAGACAGCAGACCTCCATGTCTGTGACTGCTTTTTTAATAAAGCAGTTTTTTTTTTTTTTGTATTGCAGCCCATTTTCCTTAAAGGAAAACAAGTTGCAATACAAACGAAAAAATGAAACCATTTGGTTTCATTTTTTCAGAGCAGGCAGTGGTCCATTGAACCACTGCCTGCTATGAAAAAATATTTTTGGCGACATTCACAAAGGGGAATGAGTTAGCACCCACTTGACATGCGTTCGCGGTCACAAAGCAATTCTGCATTGAGGTGCGAATCGCAAATAGGAAGGGAACACCCCTTCTTATTTGCGAGTCGCATTCCCATTTTGCGAGTCGGTACTGACTCGTAAAATGGGAATGTGCATCGCGATGCCCGTTTTGCATGGCGCAAACTGCGAATTTCGCAGTTTGCGCCATGCAAAATGGTTGCTACATCTGGTCCTATATGTGCAAGGAATATAATGATGGGTATAATAATATGAGAAGAGAAGTAGTATTGTGTAAACACAGACTTTCAAGGTTAGTAACATTTGAAGTTAATTGATAAGTGCAGTTTCCTAACATTCATTTATCTTTCCTCAATTTTTGAATAGTGAAATGCTTATGATAATACAACATTCGGTCATTGTGATATAAAAAAGAAAGCAGGGATTCATAGGTATCAAATATAACAACTTATCCAGGAGCTAGGCAATGATCTTAAGCATAGAGTAATATACACATATATATGTATATACACACACATATATGCATACACATCTGCAAACACACACACACACACATATATATATTTAAAATTGTGAGTAAATATACATTTGTTAAACAGCCTTAAAGAGTATATGTATAATTTATTATTATGACAAAGTTACAATACATATTTCTTAAAGAACTATACATATCTAGAATATAGACATAATCAGATTATAAATATTTATCAACACAGGCATATGCAATCCATTGCTGTTTGAATATGGTGGTTATGAAGCAAAGAGCCAAATCTTGAGTAGTTTTCTGAAGGAAGATAGTTATCCTTGGATCTTATACTGTATTTGGGGGTAATCAATTCCATAGTTTGGCTGCTTGAACAGAGAAGGATTTATCATCTTTTTCTTGTATGGTGGTGTTCCAAGGCGGGGTGTAAATCTTGAACAGAAGCTTCTTTGGTGAATGTATTTGGGCCCATATTTCTACTTCTTTTGCGCTGCATTTGTGCCATTTTTTAATGCAAAAGCAGCGCAAACTTAAAAGATATAATTGGATTCTGTAAGTTTTCGCCGCTTTTGCATCAAAACATGACACAAATACGTCACATAAAAAGTATAAACCTGGGCCTTGGTTGGTTTGTTTCTGATGAAAAGCAGACCTGTTCCATGTATAGCTTTGTGGGTGATACAAAGCAGCTCAAAGGTGTATCTTCTGACAACGGGTAACCAGTGTAGTGCTCTCAAGGTAGGGAAGATGTGGGCTTGTGGCTTTACATGTAAAAGTAGCCTGGCAGCTGAGTTCTGAGTATATTGTAGTTTTTTCATAATAGATAGAGATGATCCTTGGTAAAGGCCATTGGCATAGTCCAGTTTGGATAGTACAAGAGAGATAGTAGCTTACACCTTGTGTGGAAATCCGAGGTGGGGAAGGTGCGTTGCATAGTCTTGAAGGTGATGAAGCTTGATTGTGCTAATTTGTCCACTTGGGCATTCATTGTTTACTTGGAGTCCAGAGTAATTCCAAGGTTTTTAGCTTCATTGGATACTTGAGGAGGTTGTCCGAGAATGTCAGGTCAGTTGTACAGTGGGTCATAATTTTTCAAGTTGCCACATGTGAATATTTCCGTTTTGGAAGCATTTAGTTTGAAATGGCCCAAAGTCATCCACTGATCAACGGCTCTGAGGCAACTGAATAGTTGTGAGCTTTCAATGTCTTTGGGGCATTCCAATTTAAGTAATATTTGTGTGTCATCTGCATAGTTGTGACATGTGAGTTGAAAATCATTGATCATTTCTGGCAATGACATCATGTAGATGTTGAAAGGCATGGGTGAGATGATTGATCCTTGGGGGACCCCTGCTTTTGTGAGGTAGGGTTTGGACGTGAAGGAGGGAGACTAGATAATATTAGTTCTGTTTTGAAGGTAGGATGTGATTCAGTGGACAGCAGTCCCTTCTATGCCGGCTTCTTGGAGTCTTTGAATTAGAGTGTCACGGTCAACAGTATCAAAGGCAGCTGAGAGGTTCAAGAGAAGTAGTGCAGCAACTCCATTGTGGTCGACTGTGTTTTTAAGATCATGCCAGATTGCTAGGAGTGCCCATTCAGTGCCTCTTCCAGGGTGGAATCCAGTTTGGTAGTCTGAAGGTATGGAATTGTCTTCAATCAATTGTGACATCTGGGTGAATGCTGCCCTTTCTATCAGTTTGCCCAGGAAAAGTCCATTTGTGATTGGTCTGTAATTGTTGGGGTCCTGCGGGTATAGGTTTGTTTTCTTCAATAACAGATGTATGTATGGCTTTTTCAGGTCTTCAGGAAAAGGTCTGGTAGTTAAAGAGTTATTGATGATTCTTTTTACAGGTGTGGCAGCAGAAGTAGATAAACAAATGTTCTTGAAAATGTGTGGTGGACAAGGGTCAGAACGGCAACCGGAAGGCTTGCTTGCTTTGACCAAAACCATAGATTCACCTTGTGATATTTGTTTAAATGAGTGCAGAGGCTGGGTTGGTTTATTTTTGGAGGGGATGTTAGGAAAGGGAGTGGTGCTGATGGTTTTCTTTTGTTTTAAATAGAAGTCCAATGTGTCTGCCTTGGTTGTGTAATGAGTTGCCAGTTTGTTTGTGAAATCTTGAGTAGTGGGATGACTTCCTTCCATGCATTTAGGTTTTCAAAATTAATTGAGAATTTTATAAAATTCTTTGGTTGCAGATTTAGCACTTTGAATTCTGTATGAGTAGTACCTTTTTTAGCTTTTTTGATTGATGATTTGTATATTCTGATAAGTTTTGTGTAGCTGAAGTTTATCTTGAATGCTGTTGTTTTGAGCCAGGTCTGTTTCAACCTTCTGATTTGTTGCTTTATCTTTTGAAGTTCTGTGTTTCTCCAAGGTGTTGGTTTTCTTTACTCCTGTTTAGTTTTTCTGACTGGTATTAGGATATTGAAAGCTATCTGTAGCCACTCAAAGTTTTGTAAAAGAATTAATTGTATCTATATCTGTGTTGGCTGTTAGTTGTGTTTCTAAATCTTCAAAATTGAGTTTGCTATATGGTCGATTGATGTATGTATGTACGTTGCTATGGGGTGTGTTGATTTGTGGTGTTTTATGTTGGAAAGTTATCAAATGGTGGACTGGCCACGTAATTGCCGTGATGTTATGAGGGGTAACTAGTTTATGGTTTGCAAAAATGACATCTAGGATGTGTCCATCGATGTGTGTGGGATTGTGTACAATCTGATGAAGGTTCAGTGTGACTAGGCCAGTGGTGATAGCTTTTGGATGGCACATGTTGGGTTTGTCAAACCAAATGTTTAGGTCCCTAAGAATGCAAATGTTTGAATACAATGTTACAAGGTTTGAGACTGTATCTAGAACCGCGTCTGGGAATATTGAGTTGTTAGGTGGAGGTCTGTAAAGGAGAAGAAAGTTACAGGAGGAAGTTGGTGTAGGGTTGCATCTGGTGAGAAGGGCCTCATAACCTTGTATGGAAATGTTGTCTGTTTTACTGAGATTTATTGCTTGTTTGAATAGAATAGCTAGTACACCTCCTCTCTTGCCTATATGGTTTTGTGTGATGGTTTGATAGCCAGGAGGAATGGCTTCATGCAACACTGGGGCCATGTCATCCCCCAACCATGATTCTGTTACGAATAGTAAGCCAGAATTTGTGTCCATGACCAGGGCGTAGATGTGGTGCTTGTTTTTTTAGAGTGATCGAGCATTTATGAGCAGACAGTTTAAAAAATGTGTGGTTGTGGTGGTGGTGTTTTGTTTTGGAGAAGGGTGAGCAGTATATTTTGAGCTTATAACAGGTGTGTTGTAGTCACAATAGTCCTGTTTTTCAGTATTGTGTTCCTCTTCCAGCAGGCTTAGGAGGCATTTTGTTGGGTCTGTGTGTGTTGGTGGCTGAGCGAGACGTGAAGAGTGCACTTTTTTATAGAGTAGCCTTATTATGTAATAAACAAGGGGATGTGAAGTTGTTAAAAGTGGCATGTTGTTTATTTTGTTTGCGTCTATTTAGTGTGGAAAGAGTATGGGTTTGGGGTGGTGGAGGGGCATGTGGATCATAATGTAAGGGTCTAAATTGTGCAATGGATGAGAGGCAGATGAATGAATATTCCTGTGTTGAGGTGCTTGTGGTAGATGTTTGTTAAGAGTGAGAATGTAGGGGTAAAGATTGGCCAGGATTTGTATTATTTGTGAAGTCATGAGGGAGGGAGTGGGTGTGACAGATAGCATTACGAAAGTTTGTATTATTTTCATGTGCTGATGTGTGTGGTCTGTTTTGTTTTTGTGGAATTGTGAGAGGAGATATTGATGTAGTGGTTTTCTGTGAAGTATCTGTATGTGGGTTAGTGCTGGTGAGTGGTATTAGAATATTACAGGGGGCGTTGATGTGTTTTGGAGAAGAGTGTATGATGTGTGTAAGAAGAGATAGAAGTGGATCAGGGGTGTTTGTGTTAGTTTTGATCACTGGGAGAGGTAATATGTGTGGTGGAGTGAAGCATAAGAATTGAATGGTTGTGTGTAATTGGTGAAGAGAGGGGGAGGGTGTTTATAGACGGTGTTTAGGTATTGTAATGATAAAAGGGGGTCTGTGCAGGGCAAATAGAGGATAGTGCTGCTGGTTTGTATGAAAAGGGATTGTGTAACTGGATGGCTGAAAATAACGTATAATGTGGTTTTGTGTTGTGTGGGCTATGGCAGGTTGGGTTAGTGGGAATGGACAGAGTAGTGTTTGGTATGAAAATTAAGGTGTTTTACTGCTGTAGGTATGGTGGATATGTGTTTAAGCGTGGCATATGGCAATATGTTCTGCTTACAAGAAGGAAAGACACTATGGGGAGTAGGGTGGGTCGCATGTGAATCTATGAAAGATACCAATACTGGAGAACAAGAGTTGAGGGTAAGTAACAATTGTTTTTCACGCATACTGGGTATTTCATAGATTCACATACTTGAATCAGAATAGTTAGTTATAGAATTAACTGTAATATCATCCTATCACATTAGCAGATAGTGGGTACAACTATACACATTCATCATGTAAGGCTCACCAAACTGGAAAATATGACTTAACACTGATTGACCCACAGATGCATAAATGTGTTACAATGAGTTCAGACAATAATTCTGAGTGAATGTATGCCTGTTCTTCCAAGTTGCTGCATGGCAAATGCTTTTAATAGGCACTTCAGCAAAAAAGGCTGTTGCTGTAGAGTTTACCCTAGTAGAGCATGCCTTAGATTTTTCTTGCAAAGGTGTATCAGCCTTAGTTTTGAATAGCTGCTGATATTCATCTTGCTATGCTTACTTCAGAAACCAGACCGATTTTGTTATGGTTTCCATCTGCGACTAGCAATTGATCCGTGGCTTACAATTGCTTTCGGCAATGCAAACAGAACTTTAAGCGCCTCTTTACATTCACTGTATGAAGTGTTTTTTTCCACAGGTCTCTGCGGATTCTGGAAGAACATCTTAAATACAATAGGTTCATTCAGATGAAAGTCCATCTGAACTTTTCAAATCAACTTCGGATTAGTTCTTAGAATTACATTGTCATCTTTAAACTGTAAGAAAGGTTCCTTTATAGTAAAACCTTGTATCTCACCCACTCTTCTGGTTGGCGTCAACACTAAATGTAACGCTACTTTCCACGTTAAGAATGTTATCCCTGCCATATGATTAGATTCAAAGGGCTCTTCATCAACTGCACCAGTACTGTATTGAATTGTCAGGTAAGAGGAGAAGCTTTTATCAAAGGGAATAATCTGAATAAACCATTAAGGAATTGCATTATAAGTCTGTTACATAACAGCATGTATCTTGAAATGGCTGCTAAATGCTCTTCAATAGAAAAGTGAACAAGACCTGATCTAGCAAAAGAGAGTTGGTACACAAGAAGTCAAAATAAGGTGATTTTTTTTACCTTTGACACCATAAACAGAAGTGCTTCCATTTTAATCAATGTGTTTAGTTATCATTATCTACTCTTGCAATTATATCTCTGTGGTCCTGCGGGATATCTAAATGTTGAAACTTATGTTATTCAGGAGTCAGGCAGTTAAGTGCAGAGAAGTCAGGTTCAGGTGGAACACCTGCTTGCAGCTCATTGATATCAAATCCTTACGAGTTTCCAGCTCAATATAATTCTCCTCAGACAGCAGTACACCTTCTGTTAACCAGTGCTCTGAGCCTCCAGGGGTCAACTAAAATTATTCAATGTGGTGCCCCCTTCATCTTTCTGAGAACCCTGGGTATGGTAAGGATTTAGGATAAGGATTTTCCCTAAATATAGTGAATGGGCTCCACAGTTTAAAATTTAGAGACTTTATTTTAATTAATAAAGTCCCAAATTGAGCTAGTTTTTTTCAAATTTGGTATCAAACTGGTTGTTATAATAAATTAAACAACTTGCCATTGTTGAAATTAATATAACTAGTTCCGGGAAAGAGTTTTAGAACTCTCCCTGAAAGTTGCCAACTTCAGCTCTGTAATGCCCTTCTCTGATTGGCCAGCCTCTGGATGCCTTGATGAAGTGTGAAGTGGCCTGGGCTTAAGACAAAGAATGTGGCTGGGGGAAGAGATCTACCTCAACAGATGGTGAAACAGGATGGAGGAGAGCAGCCAAACTGGTCTTCAAAGGAGAGAAGGACAATTGGAGCAGCTCCGGACCATCCACATTTCCTGCAAACCCAGACAACCAGGTGGCCTTTTGATTAGATAGGAAAGTGCAGGAAAGGGGTGTGTTAAGGATTTGTAGCCACATCAGTGGGTGGACTCAGCCAGACCTAAGCTCTAAGATTCAGTTTCAACCATTTTGGATTTTTAAAGTATGCTGCTCCCTTGGATTGATTTTTGCCATGCTTCCCAGGAAGTGGTCATCCAAAACGGTGGTGGCCTGCCTGTGTTTTGCTTTTCACCACAGGAGCAAGGATAAATTTGGCAGAGCTGTACCCACAAGTCAGATCCCTACCAGGAACAACTACAGAATAATTATGACTGCCCTGCTGGAACCCTGACCTGCACCAGCTGCACACTTGGGCTTCACTACAAAAAGAAATTTGCCTGGCTTCAACTGGATCAAGAACGGATGCCCTGTTTGCTACAGGTTAAAAATAGCTAGCCAGAGCCCCTGCATCAAATTGTGAAGAAACTTATCAGCTGACCAGTGTCCAGTGGTCATTTTGGAATTTGAGCCAGGTGCATTTTGGGAGCTGGTGTCCTAGCCGTCAAGGAACACCTCAGAGCTTCTGGAACCTTAGGGTGAGCTGTGGACTCCTATAGGACCTCAGAAGACATGCTGGAAGAAGATCCAGAAGTTTGAATTAGATTGGAGAACTTTTGGTAAAAAGCTCCATAAAGGGACCGTCCCACCGTGGTGAGTGAAGCCGGCTTACCTCAACCGCGACCTGTCCTGGCTCGTATGTTCGTCCTACTAAAATGCTCTGGATCCCCAGTTTTCCAGGATTTCACCGGGGGCTCCTGGAAAGGTGATCTGACGACCTCGCATCGAAATCAGCTTGCTGAGGAGGGTCGACAGCTGTCAAAAGGAAAAAGCTCCAAAAAAATTGACAACGTTCAAACATAAAAAGTTGACCGAACTTCCTGCGCATCGTGTCCGAGGAGGGCTCCAGGGACGTCAGTTCAAGATTCAGCTTTGGCCAGAACGAAGATTTCCATCCTGAAAAATCATCTAAGTCAGAAGGTGGAATTCTTCACCGAGGTCTCCTGCGACGCGCACCAGAAGAGGGCTCCAGGGAGGTAGGATAAGATTGGTGACTTCGTCCACTGAAGAAAATCTTCAAGAAAAAGACTTAGGGCCAGATGTATCAAGCGATTTTGCATTCGCAAATGGTGCGAATCGCAAAATTCGGCCGTTTGCGAATGCAAAAATGCCTTTCACAATGTATGAAAGGCATTCGCAGTGCAATTTTAAGGAATCGCTAAAATAGCGATTCCTTAAAATTGCGATCCCATTTAGAGAATCGCAAATTATGATTCTCGAAATAGGAAATCGCAAATAAGGAATCCTTATTTGCGATTTCTTAAGCACATGTATCAAGCATTTCCTAAATGCGAATTGGGCATTTAGGAAATGCAATTACCATCAACAAAAGTTTGGTGGTAACCATGTGCAAATTTTAAAAATGCATTTTAAATGCATTTTTTAAATTGACATGTAGCGCACACATGCCCCTAAGGCATGTGTGTGCTTCACATGTCCATAAAAATATTTTTGGGGTGCAGCAGAGGGGGCCTGAGGCCCCCAGCACCCTGGGATTTGCATTTCCTAAATTGCTAATTCCTAACTGGAATTCGCAATTTAGCAAATGCAAAACCATTTGCAGCAGGCCCATAGGTGCAAATGGAGTTGGATTCTCTATTTGCGATTCGGTAATAGCATTTGCGAATTTTAAGAAATCGCTATTACTGAATTGCAAAAATCATACATACGATTTTGCATTTCTTAAATAGCGATTTCTTAAAATTCGATATTTAAGAAATGCAATTTGTTTTTTTGATACATCTGGCCCTAAGTCAGAAGATAAACTTTTGACCAAGGCCTCCCGCTTGCTGTAGTTGAGCAGGGCTCCATCGCAGATGGCCTTAAACTTTGACTTTGTCCTAGTCGAAGTGCAACCAGATATCCTGAGAGGCGCTTTTACTTTCTATGCGCTAAAAAACATTAAGGGGGTCATTACAATGTTGGCAGTCCCATGACCACCGCAGTGGCAGTTTTACCGCCAACAGGCTGGTGGAGAGAACTACCAAATTATGATCATGGTGGTATTCACAACAGGATACATCCAATCCACCACCGACACCGCCAGTGCGGTCAGACAACCACAGGCGGCAGAATGCACCTTCAGGCGGTAGAGACCATGTTACCGCTAGACAGAATACGAAGTTGCAAACCGCTAAGGTTTCTGCTGCAGTCACATCACCACAGAAACCTTGGTGGAAACCAACAGTGTAAAAGTAGACACCTTCAGGAAGCCATACCTGTATGGAGCCACTATGGAACCTGAACTACACATCTTCCCGCTGCTCCTGTTCGTCCAATGACTCCAGAACCACCGACAACAGCAGCAACTGTGAGTACACACACTTACCTGTCACTGTTGCATAATGCCAAGGTCGCCACGCACACAATATGCACATCCGGAATGGGTGGCGAGGGTGACACATACACACACTCCTACATTGACACACACATTCACACACAGACATATGCACAGACTCGGGACAATCACCACGGCCAAGTCACACTACCAAAGCATATACTAAGCCAAAGACACACAGCACTGGCACTGCCAAACACAACAACACACAACACCAGCAAAGTACACAACTACACAACAACTGCAACACTTCAAACACACTATCAAGACTCCACAACACACACACCCATCTGACAATACATACATACAACACAACAGAACAACAACATTGTACCAATACACACAATCACACTCCAATACAACAAGTCATATGTTATACCATGCAAAAACACCACACAGTGATTTGGACATACCAATCACCACACATACACATGCACATGCACACAGTACAACCACACATGGGCACACCACACACCAAATAACAAAAGCCAACACAATCAATGGACACAATAACAACCTAAATGTATGTCCTACTCACATACATGCCCAACACACCATACCCCACCATCACTGTGAGAGAAATGCAAAGCACACACCCACACAAGCAGCTTACACACAACAGGTAGCAAAACCACCACGCACACCTAACACACTCACAAACAATATAAAGCAGGCAAGATCATAACAGCCATGAGTAATTAAAAGGCAGGACAAGGATGTAGCGGTGGAACCAACAACTGGTTGGCCCAGATGTATGACAATAAATAGTTAAAGGAACAGATTAGATATCAGTAGTTACAAAATAATAGGCTGTAGGCCAGACCCAAAACTGAAAGGGCAACATGCACAGCTGGCATGTCAGACTGCCCCTACTTGACTCCTGATTGCTAAATTATTTCAATGGGTTGGGGCATAAAGGGGGCAGGCAGGCACCTGAGGGATTAGGGAGGGGGGGTTGGGCCTAGGTTTGGGAGGAGGGGTCTTTGGGCTTTGGCATAAGAGGTGGGAGCTTCAGTTTAGGGTAGGGCTGGGAACACTTTGGAGGGGTCGACTTTTTGGCGAGGGGGCATGGGTACTTGTAGAATGGCAGAGGAAGAGTTTGAGGTTGTAGGGCTGGACTTGAGGGGGGAAACAGGTCTTTTGGGGGTCACATGGGGTTGGAGAATAGTAAGGAAAAGTTTGAACTCTTAGAGGAAAAACTTCTTAGACACACAGGGAGGGTCAAGGAAAAAGGGTTTGGGAGTGGAGAGAGAGAGAGTGATTGTAGAAGGTGTCTGGGTGGATGTTTTGGGTGCAGGTGTGTGTGAGTAATGCCTCTGTGTTCTGGGTGTCTGTTGGGCGGGTGAGTGTAGGTGTTTATGTGTCTTGGGAAGGGAGGGGATGGAGGATCTGGGAGATTCTGTGCTCGATGGGTGAGTGTCTGTTGGAGTGGTGACTTCAAGTATGGTAGTTGTGCTGCATGTGGGTGTGTCTGTGATTGTGGTGGGTGCAGATGTGGTGTCTGGAGTAGATGTCTGTGGGTCTGCTATGATGACTGTGAGTAGGATAGGAGTTGTGGCTAGATCGGTGAATGTAGGTGTGGTGTCTGCTGGTGTGTCAGGTGTAGTGTCAATGAAGGTGGGGGTCGTATTGGGGGCTGTCCAGGTAGTGGGTTTTTGTGTGTCTGCATGTGGGAGATGTCTGTGTGCATGCCAGTGGTGGGTCTTGTGGTGCTTGTGTTTGGCTGCTGTACCCTTGGCTGTTGAGGTGGGTGCATGCTTGACTGTCTGTGTGCTCTGGCTGGGACAAGGAAGAGTGTTGGAAAATGGGTTATTGGTAAGGGCAGGTACCTACACTTAGCAATATGCCATTAGCCTCCACTTAGGTCCAGTTAGGTCTCAGAAAAATAAACCCAGCTCAACCCTTGGTAGCTTGGCAACGAGCGACAAGGCTTAACTTAGGAGACAGAGTGGAAAGCATTCAAATATCACAAAACAGTAATTAAACAAAACACAAGAAACAGTTAAAAAATCCCAAACCAATTTATAAACATAGATTATATTTTTATCTTTAAAATGACACCAAAACGAATAAAATCGGATAAGGGGAACCGGAGATATGAACTTTTAAAGAATTATTGCTTTCTAGCGCATAGAAGCAACTAGCACTCAAAGGGTTAAAACAAGGTCACACTGGAAAGGAACAAAGTCCAGAGTTCAGGCCCCCCATGAGGTAACACTGTCACACTTACTTTCAGACGTGTTTGATTCAGGAAAGTGGTCCACAGCACAAGCCAGGGGTTCAGAGGCTCTAGTGTGCCTCTTGGGGTCTGGGACAACAACTCCCACAATGCACCTCTTCAACTTATGGAGTTGCTCCAAACGTCTCCAAACTTCTGGATCTTCTTCCAGAGGTCCTGTTTGTGTCCTTGAAGTGTCCACAACTTGATCCAAGGTTCCAGAAGCTCTGAGTTGCTCCTTGGGACTACAAATCCCAGAAAGCACCTGGTCAGAATCCTCAAATGGCCACTGGACGCTGGTCAGCTGGGCTCTGCATGCAGGACTTGATGCAGGGGACTCTGGGCAGCTCCTTTGTACCTGTAGCAAACAGGGAGTCCTTTCTTGAAGCAGTAGAAGACAGGTAAAGCCCTTTTAGTGGTGAAGCCCAAGTGTACAGCTGGTGCAGTCCTCCAGGGTGCAGTGTCCAGGTGCAGGTCAGGGGTCCAGGAGGGCAGTCCTTCTCCTGTAGTTCTTCCTTGTTGGAATCTGGTAGGGATCTGAGGTGTGGGTGCAGGTCTGCCAGTTTTATCCTTGCTCCTGGGTGAAGAACAGGGGGGTCCTGGCTCTCTAATCAGGTGCAGGGTCCTTCCCCCTGTGATGACCACTTCCTGGGAAGTGTGGCAAAAATCAATCCCAGGAGCCAACATTCCTCAAAAATCCATCAAAGCTGAAAGTGATTTTTGGAGGTTACATCTATCTGAGCCCATCCACTGATGTGGCTAAAAATCCTAAATCTAATCAAGAGGGTACCTAACTGTCTGGGTTTGCAGGATGTGGGGGTGTTGCTGGGTTGCTCCAAATGTTCTTCTCTCCCTTTGAAGACCAGTTTGACAGCCTCCCCCTTCCTGCCTCACCATCTGCTGAGTGGAGATTTCCTCCCACAGGCACATCTCTTTTTGTGAAACCAGGCCACTTTACACTTCATCAAGGGAGCCTGGCCAGGCTGCCAGAGGCTGGCCAATCAGAGCACAGCAGCAAAAACACTGCAGGGCTGAAGTTGGCACCTTTTTAGGTAAAGTTTAAAACTCTTTACCTGGACAAGTTATATTAAATCCAACAACTGGAAGTTGTGGGATTTATTATAACAAATAATTTGATACCGAACTTCTGGTATCTGTTGCTTAGGGGGACTTTTAAAATTAAAATAAAATAAAGTCTCCCTGCATATAACTTTAATTTAAAAGCAGCCAGCAAGGCCTCCAACCACTTGTCTATGTCATCCCCCTCTACATAGGCAGGAACCACCCCCTTGGGAATCTGGGGCAAAACCCCCCACCCATGGACACCTCAGCTTCTCTGTCGCTGCCACCATCTCTTTTCTCTTCCCTTGCCCACTTTTTCTTTTCTATGGCCAGCTTTTCTGCCTCCAAAGCTATAAATGCTAGCTGGGCCTCCAGTTTTCTTTCCCTGAGGGACAGCTTCTCTCCTCCTGAAGGGACCCCCTTACCCCAACTAGCTTTGGGTATGACCCTAGTGACTGTGTGTAGGGAGGGCCGGTCTTGCTCATCCCCACTTAGGCGCAGATGCCCTCCCTCCCCTGAGTGGTTGGAGCTAGCATCCTCCCCTGCTTCTTCCTCCTCTGGAGCTTCCTCTGGGCCTACTTCTTGGGCCTCAGCCCATGCTGTCAGGGATTTAATCAGGACATGCTTCCTGAGGTCAGTGGTTGCAGGCAACCCCCTTGAAGTACACAACCCCCTAAACTGGACTACTGTCAGTGTGGGTAGGATAGCCAGATCAAGCTCCATGATTCCCTAGCTTTGTGTCAACAAAAAACTTTTTACAAAAATTGGAAACAAGAATTTAGAAAAATCACAAGAAATTAAATAATTGAAATTAATCCAAATTAAAAATTAAAAACAATTTTTGCTCTAGGACAATTTAAAGGATTTTTAATTTGTTTTACTTAAAACTGTAATGTGATACTGAACACAAGTACAGGATCCCACCACTGCACACCAAAAATGTTGAAAAATGGGTTATTGGTAAGGGCAGGTAAGTACCTACACTAAGCAATATGCCATTAACCTCCAATTAGGTTAGGTCTCAGTAAATTAAACCAAGTTCAACCCTTGGTGGCTTGGCAACGAGCGACAAGGCTTAACTTAGAGACAGAGGCGATCATTACAACATTGGCAGTAAAAGTCGCTTACCGCCGTGCAGAAAACCGCCAACACACCGCCGCGGCATTGGAAATCCGCCACAGCTATTATGACCCACAGCACGGAATCCGCCAAAATTCAGACACCCACACAAGTCCGCCACACCAAAGGTCAGTGATAAACTGGTGAAAACAAATCCTCAACTGTCACGCCAACAGAAATACGCCTACACTATCATGACCCACGAATCCACACATCGGTCTTTCAACCTCGGTATTCCATTGGCAGTACACACCGCCGCGCTAAAAATACACACACTCTTACAAAACACTACCACATTGGACAATTCGAAATATACACAACTGATACACATACACACACCACTCCCACACACCCAATACAATATAAAAAACACACCCACATCACCCACAAACCCCTACAACAACAATTACTGAGAGAAGGTCAGAGAGAGACACCACCATCAAAAATACTAGCATCCACAGGCACATAACAGCATCACCCACATAAGTTCTACGCACCTCACACAGCACCCCACTACATAGCAGTACACTTATCGCCCCACACACCACCCCACACATCACCTACACCATCCCATGGCACGTCAAAGACACCCCAGGTTCTCGGAGGAGGAGCTCAGGGTCAGGGTGGAGGAAATCGTCCGGGTAGAGCCACAGCTATTCGGATCACAGGTGCAGCACACCTCCATAGCTAGGAAGATGGAGCTATGGCGAAGAATAGTGGACAGGGTGAACGCAGTGGGACAGCACCCAAGAAATCGGGAGGACATCAGGAAGAGGTGGAACGACCTACGGGGGAAGGTGCGTTCCATGGTCTCAAGACACCACCTGGCGGTTCAGCAGACTGGCGGCGGACCCCCACCGCCTCCCCCACAACTAACAACATGGGAGGAGCAGGTCTTGGCTATTCTGCATCCTGAGGGCCTCGCAGGAGTAGGTGGAGGAATGGACTCTGGTAAGTCAAATCTTAACTATTACATCCCCCACCCTACCTGCATGCCAGCACATACCCCCACCCTCACCCCCATCACTCTAACTCCTCACAAATATCCCAATATCACAAACCACACATCCTAACATCAAACCCTGCATGCAACAACAAAGCATGGACACAAATCATTAAAGCATGCCCACTGCACATACCCATACACCCCCCAAACCATCATCACACAAGGTCCCACACAAGAATGCAAGCACTGGGGTACACGGTCACCCACCTATTGCACACCATGGCACACACAGATGTAATAAACATCCTTTTATACCCCTGCAGGGCCCCTACCCAACGTCACCGGACAGGAGGGTCCACACATGTCCACACCACCAACAGAAGAGGCCCACAGTGATGACAGCACCTCTGTCCAACTGGATCTAGATGACCAGCCCGGCCCATCAGGGACCTCTGGACAGTCGGTTCCCCTCACCCAGTCACAGGCCACCACAGACCTTCCCCCCTCTGGAAACACCAGCACAGCACCCACCCAGCGGGCCCATACCTCCGTCCCCAGGATACGTCAATCAGCAGTGTGTCCACCAATACAGAGAACCCAGGCTAACCCACCACCCCAACAACAGTGACCTGGGGGCAGTGGTAGTGGGCACACGGTCCAGGGGACGGAGGCCCAGGAACACAGGGGAACTGGGAGGGCTGCTGTGCGACAGGGGGCGGACAGGCCCAGGGAACCCACTCTCCACGAGGCCCTCTCCAACATCATGGGAGCCTACCACCACTCCCAGGAGACAATGGCAACGGTACTGGCCAAGTTTCAGGAGAACCAGCGCCTGCAGGAGGAACAGTATTCGGGCTTCAGGGAGGAACTCAGGGCCATCAATTCCACCCTGGGCACCATCGTAGGGGTGCTGAAGAAGTACTCAACACCAGGAGGGACACTGGGGCACTACAAGGGGCCCCTGACACTAGCATGGACGATGAACTGCCCACCACCTCCGCCTGCGCTAGTGGACAGGAGGCACCGCCACAGGACCACCACACCAGCACCTCACCCCATGCAGAGGGAGAACCACCTCGCAAATGGTCCCTGAGATCCAGGACAAAGACAGAGAACGATGCCAAGACCCCCGCCAAGAAATGAGACCACCCTGAATGTCATCCTACTGTCCCACTTTGTCACCCTGTCCATCCTTAAACTGCCCCAGCTCCACTTCCTATGCCCATTAGGGCAATGCACCTGTGAGACTAATAGACTGGACTCTCCCATGGACATCCTGCACCATTTTGCTACCCCCTCCAATATTGAGCACTTAAATAAACACCCTTGAAGCACAAAACAATCTGGAGTCAGTCTGTGATTTCGGAATAGTGTATTAGCAATTACTGTGGCAAAAAGCTCTTTCATTTGTAATGTCAACATACCTATGTCACACAGCTGTAGTCCATGAGGAATCAAAGCAGATGTCATACTGTGGGACCCACATCTGTGAAATCGTAAGGGAAAGTGACAACTCAGTGACCATACAGTCGGTGAAAACGACAGACAGTAGAGAGGTAGTAGTGTTTAAGTACATGTAGTAGGCAGGTTTGTATTCTTGCCTGTGTCTCACTGGAAATATTGATGGATCACTGAGTCCCTGTTGTCCCTGTTGTCCTGTTGTCCATGTCTTCTTCTTCTGCTTCCTCGTCTTCATGTCCACAGGCTCCACAGCTACAGCAACACCGCCATCTGGACCATCCTCCTGCAGAAAAGGCACCTGTTGTCGCAAAGCTGAGTTGTGAAGCATACAGCAGGCCACGATTATCTGGCACACCTTCTTTGGTGAGTAGAATAGGGATCCACCTGTCATATGGAGGCACCTGAACCTGGCCTTCAGGAGGCTGAAGGTCCGCTCGAACACCCTCCTAGTTCGCCCATGGGCCTCATTGTAGCGTTCCTCTGCCCTTGTCCTGGGATTCCTCACTGGGGTCAGTAGCCATGACAGGTTGGGGTAACCAGAGTCACCTGCAAATGGCGAGGGACAACTGTTAGACACACACTAACCTGTAGGGATATCCCCAGACCCAGACAACCATTCTCACTGACTAGCTTCCAGGTGCTCACCTAATAGCCACATACAGTGCCTCTGGAGTTGACCCATCACATAAGGGATGCTGCTATTCCGCAGGATGTAGTCATCGTGCACTGAGTCAGGGAACTTGGCATTCACATGGGAGATGTACTGGTCTGCCAAACATACCATCTGTACATTCATCGAATGATAACTCTTCCGGTTTCTGTACACCTGTTCACTCCTGCGGGGGGGGCAAAGCTACATGTGTCCAATCAATGGCACCTATGATGTTGGGGATATGCCCCTGAGCATAGAAATCACCTTTCACTGTAGGCAAATCCTCCACCTGAGGGAAAATGATGTAGCTCCACATGTGTTTCAGCAGGGTAGACAACACTCTGGACAACACGTTGGAAAACATAGGCTGAAACATCCCTGATGCTATGGCCACTGTTGTTTGAAATGACCCACTTGCAAGGAAATGGAGCACTGACAGCACCTGCACTTGAGGGGGGATTCCTGTGGGATGGCGGATAGCTGACATCAGGTCTGGCTCCAACTGGGTATACAGTTCCTGGATTGTGGCACGGTCAAGCCTGTATGTGATGATCACATGTCTTTCCTCCATTGTCGACAGGTCCACCAACGGTCGGTACACCGGAGGATGTTGCCATCTCCTCATATGTCCCAGTGGACAGTGCCTATGAAGGACAACAGCGAGCACAGAGTCAAACAACTCAGACGTACGTACCCACAGCTTACAAAGAACACCAATCATAATCTAAAAAGTGGCCTGTATGTGTGTTGAGTCTAGGCCTAGGTATGTGTGTCACAGCCATCATCCCCGCTGCCCGGGAGGCCACAGCCGTCATTCCCGCTGACCAGGAGGCCACAGCTGTCATCCTCACTGACCAGGAGGCCACAGCTGTCATCCCCGCTGACCAGGAGGCCACAGCCATCATTCCTGCTGACCAGGAGGCCACAGCCGTCATCCCCGCTGACCAGGAGGCCACAGCCGTCATCCCCGCTGACACAGAGAGGACTGCCAGCACAAGCCCTGCTGGGACAGAGAGGACCACCAGCACAAGCCCCGCTGGGACAGAGAGGACCGCCAGCACAGCCCCGCTGGGACAGAGAGGACTGCCAGCACAAGCCCCGCTGGGCCATGAAGGACCGCCAGCACAAGCCCCGCTGGGCCATGAAGGACCGCCAGCAGCTAAGTCACTGCAAAGGAGCCCGCCGCTCCAAACACCGCTGAACAGGGCACCGCCGTCTCAAGCACCGCTGAACAGGGCACCGCCGTCTCAAGAACCACTGAACAGGGCACGCCGTCTCAAGCAACGCTGGCCCATGAGCGCCAAGGACACTGACGCTACTGAGTCCGTCACGGGCAGAATGAAGCACTCTGGGCACCATGTCCCCTCCAGAACCAGTGGAGAGATCCATCCACTACCTCTGTCCTTAGCAGGATGAAGCACTCTGGGCACCCAGCCCCCTCCAGAACAAGTGGAGAGATACATCCACTACCTCAGTCCTTGGCAGGATGAAGCACTCTGGGCACAATGCCCCCTCCAGAACCAGTGGGTAGATCCATCCACTACCTCTGTCCTTAGCAGGATGAATCACTCTGGGCACAATGCCCCCTCCAGAACCAGTGGAGACTGTTATCCACTTGTGAGACTGTGGCTTTGCACTCCCCAGGATGGAACAGTGGGCAACCCACCCGCTGTAGAGACTTGTGAGACTGTGGCTTTGCACTCCCCAGGATGGCACAGTGGGCAAACCACCCACTGTAGAGACTTGAGAGACTGTGGCTTTGCACTCCCCAGGATTGAACAGTGGGCAAACCACCCACTGTAGAGACTTGAGAGACTGTGGCTTTGCACTCACCAGGATAAAGCAGTGGGCAAACCACCCATTGTAGAGACTTGAGAGACTGTGGCTTTGCACTCCCCAGGATAAAGCAGTGGGCAAACCACCCACTGTAGAGACTTGAGAGACTGTGGCTTTGCACTCCCCAGGATAATGCAGTGGGCAACCCACCCACTGTAGAGACTTGAGAGACTGTGGCTTTGCACTCCCCAGGATGGAACAGTGGGCAACCCACCCACTGTAGAGACTTGAGAGACTGTGGCTTTGCACTCCCCAGGATTGAACAGTGGGCATGAGGCCCCCTCGTGGATTTGGCGTCGTGCACTCAACTGGCTGAGGTGCCCCCCTTTCCCTCCCCCTGAGGTGCCTGTTTTCTTGCTCTCTGAAGCCCCTGCAGTGTTCTCTCCGTCATGGTCGGGGATCTTGTGTGGGCCTCGCCCATACCGTGTGGGCCCAGTGTTCCACGGACTTAATTGGAGCACTACCTGGACTACTATCCTTTGTGTATATTTTGTTAATGGTGTATATATATTTTTGCATACTTGCTTTTAATATATTACAATGGTTACACTCATTTTCTTTTGTCTTTGCATTCTTCCGGGTGGGTTGGGGGTGTAACTGTGATGTGGGGGTGGGGTTGTTGCGTGTTGCATGCGTGTGTCCCTGTTTTTTCCCTCCCCCCTCACCTGTGTTGTAGGTGCAGTACTCACTGTGGTCTTCGCCGCCGGCGTTCGTGCTCCTGGTAGATGAGCAGGAATACTATCACAGGGAGAATTTGGAGTTCCGGCTCCATGGTGTCCTAGTTCCTCATGGGGTGTGTAGAGGTGAGCGTTTTCCCTTCGGAATCTAGTTTCCGCTGTGTTTTCCCCGGAAAAGGTGGCGGATTGGTAGGTTGCGATACTGTGGGCGGTACTTTGTCCTCAGCCTGTCTGTTGGCGGTGACCGCCGTGCTGTTTGTCTGTACCGAGTGGCGGTCGGAGTGTTAAAGTGGCTGTCTTTGTTGGCGGTTTCCACCACAGTCGTAATTGCAAACTTTTACCGCCGGCCTGTTGGTGGTCTTACCGCCGCTTTAACACCGACCGCCAGTGTTGTAATGACCACCAGAGTGTAAAGTATTCAAATATCACAAAACAGTAATTAAATAAAACACAGGAAACAGTTTAAAAATCCAAAACCAATTTATAAAAATAGATTTGATTTGTATCTTTAAAATGACACCAAAACAAATAAAATCAGATAAGGGGAACCAGAGATATGAATTTTTAAGGAAATATTGCTTTCTACTACATAGAAGCAAATAGCGCTCAAAGGGTTAAACAAAGGTCACACTGGAATGGAACAAAGCCCAGAGTTCAGACCACCCACGAGGTAACACTGTCACACTTACTTTCAGAAGTGTTTGATTCAGGAACGTGGTCCACAGCACCAGCCAAGGGTTCAGAGGCTCTGGTGTGCCTCTTGGGGTCTGGGACGACAACTCCCACAATGCACCTCTTCAACTTGTGGAGTTGCTCCAAACGTCTCCAAACATCTGGATCTTCTTCAAGAGGTCCTTTTTGCGTCTTTGAAGAGTCCACAACTTGATCCAAGGTTCCAGAAGCTCTGAGTAGCTCTTTGGGAGTTGGGACTACAATTCCCAGAATGCACCTGGTCAGAATCCTCAAATTGCCACTGGACGCTGGTCAGCTGGGCTCTGCTTGCAGAACTTAATGCAGGGGACTCTGTGCAGCTCCTTTTTACCTGTAGCAAACAGGGAGTCCCTTCTTGAAGCAGTAGAAGACAGGTAAAGTCATTTTAGTGGTGAAGCCCAAGTGTGCAGCTGGTGCAGTCCTCCAGTGTGCAGTGCCCAGGTGCAGGTCGGGGGTTCAGCAGGGCAGTCCTTCTTCTCCTGTAGTTCTTCCTTGTTGGAATCTGATAGGGATCTGGGGTGTGGGTGCAGGTCTGCCAGTATTATCCTTGCTCCTGGGTGACAAACAGGGGGGTCCTGGTTCTCCAATCAGGTGCAGGGTCCTTCCCCCTGTGATGACCACTTCCTGGGAAGTGTGGCAAAAATCAATCCCAGGAGCCAACATTGCTCAAACATCCATCATGGCTGAAAGTGATTTTTGGAGGTTACATCTGGCTGAGCCCACCCACTGGTGTGGCTAAAAATCCTAAACACACCCCTCTCCTGCCCTCTCCTACTGGGTTGCTTCAAATGTCCTTCTCTGCCTTTGAAGACCAGTTTGGCAGCCCTCCCCCTTCCTGCCTCACCATCTGCTGAGGGGAGATCTCCTCCCACAGGCACATCTCTTTGTGTGAAGCCAGGCCACTTCACACCTCATTAAGGCAGCCTGGCCAGGCTGCCAGAGGCTGGCCAATCAGAGCACAGCAGAAAAAACACTGCAGGGCTGAAGTTAGTAGCTTTTTAGGTAAAGTTTAATAGTCTTTACCTGAACAAGATCTATTAAATCCCACAACTGGAAGTTGTGGGATTTAATATAATAAATAATTTCATACCAAACTTCTGGTATCTGTTACTTAAGGGGACTTTTAAAATTAAAATAAAGTCTCCCCATTTTAGCCTATGGAGGCCATTCACTACAATGAGGGAAAAACGAATTTGGCTGTTTTTACCTCACCAGGGCTTATAAAACAATTTGATAAGGTCCCTGCTTATAGTTACATGGCACCCAGCCCTAGGGGCACATAGGGCTCAGCTTAGGGGTGACTTATATGTAACAATAAGGCAATTTAAGACTTTGGAACTACTTTTAATTCCAAATTCGAATTTGCATATAACTTTGATTTAAAAGCAGCCAGCAAGGTAGGCCTGCCTTTAAAATGACACTGGGCACACCTCAGCAGTGCACCTATGGGTGCACTAACTATGCTGGGGTCCCTAAACCTACATGCCCTACCATATACTAGGGACTTATCAGTAGGTTGACTTAGCCAATTGTAATTAGCCTAACTTGCATACTGATTTTATACAGAGCACAGGCCCTGGGATTGGTTAGCAGTACCAAGGACACCATCAGAGTCAGGAAAACACCAGCAAAAAGTGGAAAATGGGGGCAAAGGGTTAGGGGGCCTCTGCAATCAGCCCTGTTCCCTCACAAAGAGGTGTGTGGGATTGGGTAGAGGAAGATGGAGGGGGATGTAAGACAAAGGGTAACTGGCTGCCATCAGTGCGGAGGCCAGAGCCTAAAAGGATCCCTGTAGGCCAGTGCACTGTGAATGCCCTCCAGAAATGCATTGCTCCGTTGGACTTGAGTTGCAAGTCCCTGGATGGCATTCACAATGGTCAACTGACCCACAGATATCGACCTCAGGAGGTCAATAGCTTCCTCACTGAGGGCAGCTGGGATGACTGGGGCAGGGGCAGAGGTGCCTGCAGCAAAGAAGACTCCCACCCTCCTTGGTGAGTGGGCATGGACAACAACGTGGGGAGCTACAGAGAGGGTGGTGGTAGTAAGGAGGTGGCAGACAAATATGGTGTTGGGGTGGTCCCAAATGGGTCAGCCACTGCCAGGGAGTGTACACTGGAGGAGGATTGTGAAGATGATGATGCAGAAGATTTTGGGGGGTCATTACAACCCTGGCGGACAGTGTTAAAGTGGCGGTTAGGCCGCCAACAGTCCGGCTGTAAAAAAATTGGAATTATGACCGTGGCAGAAACCGCCAACAAAGACAGCCACTTTAACACTCCGACCGCCATGGCAGTACAGACAAACAGCTTGGCGGTCACTGCCAACAGTATCACAACCAGGCGGAAGACAAAGTACCGCCCACAGTATCACAACCTACCAATCCGCCACCTTTTCCGAGGCGGATTCACCGCTTACAAAAACACGGAGGAAACAGGATTTTGAAGGGAAAACGCTCACCTCTACACACCCCATGAGGAATCCGGATGCCATGGAACCCGAGCTGCACATCCTGCCAGCCCTCATCTTCTTGCTCCTCTACCAGTAGCTCGAAAGCCGCCGGGGAAGACAACGGTGAGTACTGCACCTACGACACAGGGGAGGGGGAGGGGAAAAACAGGGACACACACACGCAACACCCCCACCCTCACCCACTACAACACACACACTAATACATATTTATACATTATAGTTACACTCCCCCAACCCACCCGGAAGAATGCAAAGACAAAAAAAAATGAGTGTAACCATTGTAATATATTAAAAGCAAGTATGCAAAAATAAATATACACCATAAACAAAATATACACCAAGCTTAGTAGTCCAGGTAGTGCTCCAATGAAGTCTGTGGAACACTGGGCCCACACTTTATGGGCGAGGCCCAAACAAGATCCCTGACCATGAAGGAGAGAACACTGCAGGGGCATCAGAGAGCAAGAAAACAGACACCTCAGGGGGAGGGAAAGGGGGGGCACCTCAGCCGGTTGAGTGCACAACGCCAAATCCACGAGGGGGCCACATGCCCACTGTTCAATCCTGGGTAGTGCAAAGCCACAGTCTCTCAAGTCTATACAGTGGGTGGGTTGCCCACTGCTCCATCCTGGGGAGTGCAAGCAACAGTCTCTCAAGTCTCTACAGTGGGTGGGTTGCCCACTGCATTATCCTGGGGAGTGCAAAGCTCACAGAAGAAGACATGGACAACAGGGACTCAGTGATCCTGCAATGTTTCCAGTGAGACACAGGTAAGAATACAAACCTGCCTACTACATGTACTTTAACACTACTACCTCTCTACTGTCTGTCGTTTTCACCCAGTGTATGGTCACTGAGTTGTCACTTTCCCTTACGATTTTGCAGATGTGGGTCCCACTCTGTGAAATCTGCTTTGATTCCTCATGGACTACAGCTGTGTGACATAGGTATGTTGACATTACAATTGAAAGAGCTTTTTTCCACTAATAGTGCTAATACAGTATTCCGAAATCACAGACTGACTCCAGATTGTTTTGTGCTTCAAGGGTATTTATTTAAGTGCAAAATATTGGAGGTGGTTGCAAAATGGTGAGGGGTGATGGTGGAGGAATGTCCATGGCAGAGTCCAGTCTATTAGTCTCACAGGTGCATTGCCCAAATGGGCATAGGAAGTGGAGCTTGGGCAGTTTAAGGATGGACAGAGTGATAAAGTGGGACAGAAGGATGACATTCAGGGTGGTCTCATTTCTTGGCGGGGGTCTTGGCATCGTTCTCTGTCTTTGTCCTGGATCTCAGGGACCATTTGCATCGTGGTTCTCCCTCTGCAGGGGGTGGGGTGCTGGTGTGGTGGTCCTGTGGCAGTGCCTCCTGTCCATTAGCACTGGCAGAGGTGGTGGGCAGTTCATCGTCCAGGCTAGTGTCAGGGGCCCCTTGTTGTGCCACAGTGTCCCTCCTGGTGTTGAGTACTTCCTTCAGCACCCCTACGATGGTGACCAGGGTGGAATTGATGGCTCTGAGTTCCTCCCTGAAGCCCAAATACTGTTCCTCCTGCAGGCACTGGGTCTCCTGAAACTTGACCAGTACCGTTGCCATCGTCTCCTGGGAGTGGTGGTAGGCTCCCATGATGGAGGAGAGGGCCTTGTGGAAAGTGGGTTCCCTTGGCCTGTCCACCCCCTGTCGCACAGCAGCCCTCCCAGTTCCCCTGTGTTCCTGGGCCTCCGTCCCCTGGACCGTGTGCCCATTGCCCCAGGTCCCTTGTTGTTGTTGGGGTGGTGGGTTAGCCTGGGTTCCCTGTAGGGGTGGACACAATGCTGATTGACGTGTCCTGGGGACAGAGGTATGGGCTCGCTGGATGGGTGCTCTGCTGGTGTTTCCAGAGAGGGGAAGCTCTGTAGTGGCCTGTGACTGTGTGATGGGAACCGACTGTCCCGAGGTCCCCGATGGGCCGGGCTGGTCATCTAGATCCAGTTGGACAGAGCTGCTGTCATCACTGTGGGCCTCTTCTGTTGGTGGTGTGGACATGTGTGGACCCTCCTGTCCGGTGACGTTGGGTAGGGTTCCTGCAGGGGTATAAAAGGATGTTTATTACATATGTGTGTGCCATGGTGTGCAATGGGTGGGTGACCGTGTACCCCAGTGCCTGCATTCCTGTGTGGGACCTTGTATGATGATGGTTTAGGGGGTGTATGGGTTTGTGCAGTGGGCATGCTTTGGTGATGGGTGTCCATGCTTTGCTGTTGCATGCAGGGCTTGGTGTTGGAATGTGTGGTGTGTGATGTTGGGACATTTGTGAGGAGTTGGAGTGATGGGGTGAGGGTGGGGGTATGTGATGGCATGCAGGTAGGGTGGGGGATGTAATTGTTAAGATTTGACTTACCAGAGTCCATTCCGCCATCTACTCCTGCGAGACCCTCAGGATGCATAATCACCAAGACCTGCTCCTCCCATGTTGTTAGTTGTGGGGGAGGAGGTGGGGGTCAGCCGCCAGTCCGCTGAACCGCAAGGTGGTGTCTTGAGACCACGGAACGCACCTTCCCCCGTAGGTCGTTCCACCTCTTCCGTAGGTCGATCCACCTCTTCCTAATGTCATCCTGATTTCTTGGGTGCTGTCCCACTGCGTTGACCCTGTCCACTATTCTTCGCCATAGCTCCATCTTCTTTGCAATGGAGGTGTGCTGCACATGTGATCCAAATAGCTGTGGCTCTACCCGGACGATTTCCTCCACCATGACCCTGAGCTCCTCCTCTGAGAACCTGGGGTGTCTTTGCCATGCCATGGGGTGGGGTGGGGTGGGTGATGTGTGGGGTGGTGTGTGTGTTGATAAGTGTGCTGATATGTAGTGGGGTGTTGTGTGAGGTGCGTGGAAGTTATGTGGGTGATGGTTTGGTGTGCATGTGGATGCTAGTATTGTTGATGGTGGTATCTCTCTCTATGCTTCTTTCTCAATTGTGGTCATAGGGGTTTGTGGGTGATGTGGGTGTGTGTTTTATATTGTGTTGGTTTTTTGTGGGAGTGGTGTGTGTATATGTATCAGGTGTGTGTATTTTGAATTCTCCAATGTGGCTGTGTGTTGTATGTGTGTGTGTATTTCGAGCGCGGCAGTGTGTACCACCAATGAAATACCGCGGTTGAAAGACCGCCGCGTGGATTCGTGTGTTGTGATAGTGTGGGCGTATTTCTGTTGGCGTGACGGTGGAAGTTTTGTTTTCACCAGTTTATCACTGACCTTTGGTGTGGCTGACTTGTGTGAGTGTCTGAATTTTGGCGGATTCCGTGCTGTGGGTCATAATAGCTGTGGCGAATTTCCGCAGCGGTGTGTTGGCGGTCTTCTGCACGGCGGTAAGCGGCTTTTACCGTCAATGTTGTAATGAGGTCCTTGGTCTCCCTTCACCCTCCTGACCACTGTGTCCCTCACTGTTGGTGGTCACAGCAGACCCGTGACCAACAGCATCCCCACTCACCTGTGCCCCTTCTCCTTTGCCTACCGATGCTCATACACACAATTAGAGAGAGAGGGAGGGAAAGACAGAGAGCGACAGAAAGGGTTATCACATTTCTTACATACACACATGTAAACATGCACAACTGCAGGTAAACCTGTCCAGGCTAGGCTATCTCCGTTGGCAATACACATATCCTACATCGTGTCACATCATGCTACTACTATCCACCCCTTCATGTCATCCCTCACACCCACATAACATTCTGAGTAAGTTAGTACGACTGGAGTAAGCCACCTGGACAACTGTAAAAACATGTCAGCATGCTACTCATGCCCTGGCAGAAGTAGATATATCCCATGCATATTCCAGATCATATCTCTCTATGTTCCCATCAGCTTTTGGAAGAGCAGGTGAGTGATCACAACATATCATGCATGTCCTGATACAACACCTGACCAATCCATCTCAATTACTAATGTCCCTTGAAAGTATAGATTACCCAATACACAGACCACACAGCACCTGCCATACATATCACATTGCTGGCTTACCCCCTATATATATATGCCAACATGGGTACCAGAACTTGAGGAAGCCAAAACAAGTGACACTCACATACAGGTGACAACTGATCTGTAGAATACGTCTGGAGAACAGCCATGGCATGACATTCACACAATCACAGAGGGAAATCAACACACACTAAACACAGATACACCACATCACTACATTATTGCACATGCAGCTACAATGGCCTACATAGCACCCATTACACATCCATAGGCAATCACTGAGTTCAGTGTCACAACAACTACACTACAGACAGCCATTATTGACCTCATAGGCCACCTACAATTCCACCTGACATGCTGTGACAGTTTAAGGACTTGACAACATAAGTAAACCAACATCACTCGCACCATACCTGACTTGTGATTACCTGTACCTAACTCCAAACTACCAAATGTCACATGGAAATGGCATGTACATATGATTTACACATGGACCTACACAACTGCCAGTGCATTCAAAACATTTTCCAAATACAATAAATACCTGCTTTCGAAATAGTGGTACTACAAGACCATCACTTCATGAACACATAAGTGATGCAATACCTATTCCTCACCTGACTGGACACATCAGCTAGGCCAAGAGTAGCATAGATTCAGATTGTCACACTCTACATGGTGTGCCCCAAAGTAAACATTGAGACATGATGTAGGCAGCATATTACCAAGGTTCCAAAGGAATTGGGAGGGCATTTGCACACACATACCATTGACATTGCATATTGTAGAAGGCTGGCTCAGCCACAGCACTTACCTTCTCTATAACCCACCCATTGAGCAGAGATGCCCACATGTCAATCAATGGAAAAACATTATGAATTTGAATATACAAATCTTACCCCGAAGTACCATGTCCCTTTGTTGCTACGTTCACATACCCCACTGAATGGAGACGAATGGGCAATGGGGTTACAATGATAAACACAGATATGTACTGTCTTACACAGGCCATATCTGTGTTATACATGAGATGGCAGCCTCACATGGAGTCCATGCCAGTACCAGTACAAGTTATGTTTAGAGCCTGTACCAAATAAGTGACTCAACCTGTTGCTACAACAGGTGATCAACACAGATTGGAGTGGTCAGACACCTTAGAACCAGTGACGCACATATGCAGAGGGATGGACAGGGATAGAGTAAATCGATAGGGTGAAACATCAGCTCACATGCATAGGAATGGCAGGATGTGCCACACGTGCCATTGACATTAGGGTATCTCCACATGGAGTCAGAATTATGTCTTGATACAGGAGTCTAAAACTGATTACCACTAGTCTAGATACATTTGTTAGGTACTACATCATCAAAGAAGGTACAGTGAGACAGCAAACCGTATACAACCAGAGCCAAGTACCAGGAAACAGTCAGTACCTATTCCCTTGTTCCTGCTATGCTGCCCTCAAAAGCCCATCAAACTCTCAGTATGCCATTGCCAAAATGTGGACCATTAGGGGGGACAGGGTCCACAGGGCACCCCTCCCTCATTTGGAGGACATCCCCAGCTGGGCCCTTCACGATCTTCCAGGCCCAGCATCTCAGGTCCTTCCATTGCTTCCAACAATGGGTGCTCCACCGGCTGCGGATCCCCAGGACTTGCTTGGCGATGGCATGCCAAGATCCCCTTTTTCTGATTGTGAATTGATGACAGACACAAGGAGAACATCATATACACATGCCCCATACCAACAGGAGTTGACAATACATAACTGTAACAGCAGATGAGCACACATGCCCACCCTCTCAGCACACACACCTATACAGTATGCCACATGCATACATCTACACCAACTACAGTTCACATGGACATCTCACTATCACACACAACACCAATCACACAAGGCTGGAGCATTGGACTCACCTGTTCCTCTGGTGCCCCATATAGCTGTTCATACAGGGGTAGGATCTCCTCCACCAGCTTCTCTAGCTCTTCCTATGTAAAGGCAGGGGACCTATAACCTGCAGGACGTGACATGATGACTCCCAGAGTCAGTCAAGCGAGCAAGACTGCAGAAAATGGCGATCACGGCTGCAATGTACAGGACCGTCACCACTGGCAGTCATCGCTATTGGCCCCAGTCCACCATAGGCAGCAATGTTAACCTTAGACAAGTTGCATAGCGGTTACAAATGCCTACCGCCATGACAACTTTCGCCGGTGTACTTAGGTCACTTACAACTATCCAGAACAGTAGGTCAGGCCCCTCCCATTTTGGGCACATGTACTCAATGTATGTCTTTAAATAAGTGCATCACACAGCTGATCCTACAGAACTCTATGTCACCCAATGTTGTGACGTCATGGTTGTGCTGCATTAGGGGCCAATCATGAGAATATGACACATTGAGCCTGTATATATGTGAATAGTTCTGTGTAGCTAATCTGAGTTATATGAGCGTCAGATACCTACAGGTAGCTTTAGTTACATATGTGTCATCAGTGTCGGACTGCACAGTCACCCACACATTTTCACATACATATGTGTCATATGTTCTATCCGACTGACTTTCCAGCCAATGTGCTGCAATGATGGTGTATGAAGTGCATTTATATGGTCTGTATTGTTCATGTCAGCACAGCTACGTATCCCCTACACATGTTAGGAGTCTGCAAGTATACCATTTGCTGCGGGGCCAGATGTATCAAACATTTTTGCGATCGCAAACGGCCTGTTCGCAAAAATGTAGTTTGGTATGTAACAAGTCCAATTTGCGATTCGATAACTTGTTACCAAATCTCAAATTGGATTTGCGACTACATACCGATCCGGTATTAGGAAGGGGCGTGTCAAGGGTGTCCCTTCCTAATACCGAATTGCAGAGGTATGTATGATTGTTTTGTGACTGTGAATGTGGTCGCAAAACAATCGCAGTTACCACCTACTTCAAGTAGGTGGTAACCCACTTGCAAAGGGGAAGGGGTCCCAAAGGGACCCCTTCCCCTTTGTGAATGCATGCAAAAATGTTTTTTAAGAGCAGCCAGTGGTCCCACAGACCACTGCGTACTCTTAAGAATGAAAAGAAAACTTTTCATTTTTCATTTTTAAATGCAGCCCGTTTTCCTTTAAGGAAAAGGGGCTGCATTTAAAAAAAAAAAAAGATTGCTTTATTGAAAAGCAATGACAGACATGGTGATCTGCTGAGCCCAGCAGACCACCATTCCTGTGATTGTAGCCATTCGCAATGGCTCACAAATTGCGACCTACCTCATGAATATTAACGAGGTAGGTCGATTTGTGAGTCCTTGTGAATCGCAGTATAAAACTCCTTTGAGTTTCATACATTCCAATAGCGATTACTTAATTGCGATTAGCTAAAAATCGCATTTAGGTCATTGCTATTGTGAAAATTGATACATCTGGCCCTTTGTCCTCGCAAGATAGATATCCTGCCATGAGGGAAATGAGACAAGCACCAGTGGACTGTCCACTGGTATACCTGGCAACCATGGACGACAGGCATGTCATCCAGACCTACCGTCTGAATCGCCAGACCATCATGGATCTATGTAGGAAGTTGGAGCCAGATCTCATGCCAGGCAATCACAATCCATATTGCATACCTCTCATTGTTCAAATATTGTCAGTGCTACACTTCCTGGCCACAGGGTCATTCCAGAATACTGTTGCCTTAACAGCAGGGATATCTCAGCCCATTATTGGTTAGGTGTTGAGAGATGAACTGTGTGCTTTCTTGCAATACCTTGACAGCCCCAAAGAGCGGATATGGCCAATGTGAAAGCTGACTTTTATTAGATGGGACAGATTCCAGATTTGATGGCGCTCATCCCTGGTCCCTACCAGTGTCAATGAACAGGTGTATAGGAACAAGAAGAACTACCACTCTATTAACGTGCAAGTGGTATGTCTGCCAGACCAGTATATCTCCCAAGTGACAGCCAAGTTTCCTGGATCAGTGCATGACTCCTACATTATGCGGAACAGTAATCTCCCAATTACGATGGCACAACTTCATACAGAGAAGGTCTGGCTGGTTAGTGAGTATGCAATGATATATGTTTGTATATAATGTGACCTGTCGTCACTATTTGCACACTTGCAGTACCTTTAATTGAATCTGTACAACCATTGTGTTCACAAGTGACTCTGGCAATCCAAACCTTCCTTGGCTGTTGACACCTGTGTGGTACCCAGCTACGCTAGGGGAACTCGGTTTAATGAGGCCCACGGGAGGACAAGGCATGTAATCAAGCATATTTTCGGCCTCCAGAAGGCAAGATTGAGGTAGCTGGACCTACCTGGAGGTGCCCTCCTCTAATTGTCCCAAAAGGTTTGTCAAATAATCTGTGCCTGCTTCATGCTCCACAATCTAGCCCTGAGGCGTTGGACATCATTGCTAGCTAATGAGGGTGAGGCACCGGTACCTGTTTCTGCAAATGGTGATATGGAAAGTGATGAAGAGGCAGAGGAAGAAGGAGCAGCTGACTGTAGATCTGAGCTCATCAATCAGTACTTCTAGTGACATTCAGGCATGTGAGGATGACCTTTCCATGTCTTGTCATTGCACAGTCAGAAGTGTACAGCTGACATTACACCTCCTGAACTTTAGCATATGTGATGGAGTAATGATGTCCAATGTCTATGTGTGAGTTGTGGTAGCAGTCAAAACAAATGTAAGGTGTACAATATTAGTGGTTCACCCCTAACGTGTTGTAGAAACTGATTCCAACATTCACTTCTCTCAAGGACAAGTTTAGAGCTGGATTTCCTGCATTCTCCTATTGCCATCTCCTCCCAGCCACAAGATGTGGATATCATCTATGAATCTGCTACTAAGGGCTTGTGGTATACATTATCAGTAGTCTATGGTGAAAGAGTACAGTTCTGAGAGCTGTACATGACAGATAGATTGTTAAATCAATCAATCAATCAGGAACTTGTAAAGCACACTACTCACCGTGAAGGTCTCAAGGCACCAAGGATGGGTGGAAGAAATGGGGGAGGGTGCTGCTACTGCTTGATCAGCCAGGTCTTGAGACGTTTCCTGAAGGTAAGGAGGTCTTTGGTCTGGTGCAGGTGGGTGGAAAGAGTGTTCCACGTTTTGGCGGCGAGGTGCGAGAATGATCTACCACCGGTTGTAGTTTTGCAGATGCATGGGACGGTTGCGAGGTCGGCGGAGCGGAGATGCTGGGTCGGGGTGCAGAAGGAGAGCCGTCTGTTCAGGTATTCTGGTCCAGTGTTGTGCAGTGCTTTGTGAGTGTGGGTGAGGAGTTTGAAGGTGACTCTCTTGTTGACTGGGAGCCAGTGCAGGTTTCTCAGGTGGTCTGTGATGTGGCGGGGAATGTCCAGGATGAGGCGTGCAGAGGCGTTCTGGATGCATTGCAGCCTCTTCTTGAGTTTGGCCGTGGTTCCTGCGTAGAGGGCATTGCCATAGTCCAGTTCACTGTTGACGAGGGCTTGGGTGTCTGTTCTTCTGGTTTCGTTGGGTATCCATTTGTAGATCTTTCGGAGCATGCGAAGGGTGTTGAAGCAGGAGGAGGAGATGGCGTTGACTTGCTGGGTCATGGATGATGAGGAGTCCAAGATGAATCCTAGGTTGCGTGCGTGGTCGGTGGGAGTCGGAGCGCTCCAGGAGTGGCAGGCCACCAGGAGTCATGCCATGCGGTGGGGGTGGAGCTGAAGATGAGGACTTCTGTCTTGTCGGAATTTAGTTTGATGCAGCTGCTCTTCCTCCATTCGGTGATGGCCTTCATTCCTTCGTGGAGGTTGGTCTTGGCTGAGTCCATGGTGAGGAAGAGGATCAGCTGGGTGTCGTATGCATATGGGATGATGTTGAGGTTGTGGGATCGGGCGTTGTTAGCGAGCGGGGCCATGAAGACGTTGAAGATTTTTGGGCTGAGGAACGAACCCTGGGTTACTCCGCAGATCATTTCAGTGGCCTCCAAGCAGAATGGGGGGAGGCGGACTCTCTGAGTTCTACCGGTGAGAAAGGAAGTGACCCAGTGGAGGGCTCTGTCGCAGATTCCTGCATTGCTGAAGCGTGAGCGTAGGGTGTGGTGGCAGACGGTGTTGAACGCGGCTGAGAGGTCAAGAAGGATGAGGGCCGTGGTTTCGCCGTTATCCAGTATGGTTTTGATGTTGTCATTGGCGGTGATAAGGGCGGTTTCGGGACTGTGGTTGCTGCTGGATATTAAAAATGGCCTAAGCCTGGTGCTGTATATGTCCTATCTGCGTACCCATGATCTGGATTCATACTACAATAGGCATGCAGTTGATTACCTATATATGTGCTTCCTATGTCAAAATGCCTTCCATCCTTATGGTACTCTCTGTCTTGCTCTAATTGTAGATGGCTAAACTGACTGGTGTTACTGTGGATTTCAGACTCACTCTGTGACATCTGTGCAGTGACATTACTGTTGTCATGTGTGTCCTGCTGAGGGGGCCTCTGTCTGATTGCCATTTCACTGGCAGTTCGTATCGGGGGCATAACCAGACCACATTAGAGTAGAAGGACAATTGTTGTTGTACCATTGAACACACATATACAGTAGCTGTGTGCATAACAGATTTATTGTGCGTATCAATTTTGTGAGATGTGAAATAAAAGTGAAAAACATAACAAACAGGTGATGAGTGGAGTCACAGTAGATGGATTGATCAGAGTTGCTGCTACAACATTTGTTCCAGTGTCCTTGTACCATGAGAAAATGGAGTAAGGTTTCAGAACAGTCAACAGGGTGTCTCAGTGGCCCACAAGGGTGACAAAGCAGGAGAGGTTCACTTCTTGGCAGTGGGTGTGGTCTTGGCATCTTTTCCAGCTGGATGTTTGGATGGATGTCCACGTTTATGGGGGGTTCTTCACCTACAGAGGGAGGGGTGTCTGAGGCTTGGGATACCCTGGCAGGGCCTCCATTCCACTGGCAGCCACTGATGTAAAGGGGGCAGATGTAACGTTGCTAGTGGAATGGGGCCTCATCGTGGCTAGCTATATAGCACAGGGTAGTATTGATGTTCCTCAGCACCCCTGCCATGGATGCCATGGTGGCACTGTGTGCCTGCCACTGCTGCACAGCATCCTGGTGGTATTCCCTCAGCAGCCTTTAATGTTCCCCTAACATGTTGATGATCTGGCAAATCCTGCCCTGGGAAGTGTGGTATGCTCCCTCCCAGGATTTGGGAGATGGTTTCCTGGTCAGTGGAGTCCATTTGAGGCCCCTTCCTCTGGCCAAAAGTATCCCACGCCCACTGCCCCCTGCCTCCAGGTGCCTGTGCCACTGGCACGGTGTGCCCACTCCCAGTGTTAGCAGGGTCATCATTGTCTGCGGTGTGAAGGTCCGACTCTGGTCCCTGTTCTGTGGGGCACACAATAGTTGAACAGTCTTTGGGACACAGGTTTGGAAGCGCTTGCTTGCCTGGGATGTCTGAGCAACTGGTGTGAGGGGGACTGATATGGGCATGATGAGGCAGAGAGTCATCGACTGACCAGGTGTCCCGAATGGACCAGGTAGGTCATCACTGTCCATACGTCCTGATGTGTTGTCCTCACTGTGGCTTTCATCCTGAGGAGGGCTGGCTGTGTCTGGTATCCTCTCCATGATGGCAATGGCAGGGTTACCTGTGGATGGAGTGAGACACAGAGAACAGTTTAGGGAGTGTTTTTGCTACCCTCTTTGTGTGATACAGACAGTGGCTTTGCATGATTCCCTGCAATGACAATGACAGATGCTGCTCAGCAAAGCTTAGTGGTACACACAAGTCTGTGACAGGAGTGCCATATTCCATGTTGTGTGCTGTCATCAATGATTTGTACATATGGTACTGCTGATGGGTTTCTATTACTATCTGATATTTGACATGAATAATCGACTCTGCTACCTGGTGAGTAGTCAGGCTTGGTAGTTGTCACACAATATGGCTGCACATTGCACCACGATGTCCCATTGAGAAGAGCGTATGTGGGTATGCAATGCTAATATTCCTGACTCTGGATCTTTTTCATGTGCATGGAGACTGGCATCTTACTTTTCAACCTATGATCAGTCCATTACTGGCTTGGGGATATAGTCAGTGTCCATTATGAATTGTTACAGAGGTGGAGCTGTGTTTTGCCGTGCTTGCCATTATGGCATATCTGGGGCCTGGCCTAGGCAAGGCAGGATCCTGTAAACAACAGAGACTTTCCGTTGATGTTTGCCTACTTCAAAGGCAGAAAGGGGTATAAGTAGTGGACCCAAAGCCCCAGATTTTTAGATTACTTCTGGAATCTAGAGGACTGTCTGCCAAGGAGAAGCTCTGAAGAGCTGGAGGAGAAGTATTGCCTCTTTGCCTGTGACTGTGCTTTTCCGGATTGGCCAGCAGTTGCTGCTTCTGCCTGAAAGAGGGCCAAAACTGGACTTTGTTGTGCATTCCTGCTTGAGAAAAATCTCCAAGGGCTTGAACTGAGCTTGCCTTTTTTGAAGTCTCAGGGCCATCAAAGACTTCCTCTGCTAGCCCCTGGACTCTCTGCTGAGACTCCTGCGCTGCCAAGTGATGCCCTGTCCTGTCTCTGGGCCCTTGAAAGGTGAAGTTGGCAGAACAAGGACTGAAATTCATGCACAGAATGTTGTGTAGGGAAACGTTCGACGCACCACCTGCAACGTGGCTGAAAAATGACACGCCACCTGCTTCGTGGCTAAAATTAACTCTCCACCTGCATCACGGCTGGGAGATCGATGCATCACAGCTGGAGAAATGAGGCAACCCTTGCGGCTGCTGATAACGACGCAAACCCCACGTAGCAGGGTTTTCCAACACCGTGCGTCTGGATTTCTCAAGCATCGTAGCTGGGCATCAAAGTCATCATGAACTTGCGCGAATCCGAGGTGCCCTGCCTGGAAATCGATGCATTGCTCTCTTGTAAGGGAGAAAAACGACACATCGCCGACTCGACCAGAGAAGAAAGCAATGCACGGCCTCACTTGTGAGTAAGGAATTGACCATTGCTGACTTTTCTGATGCACGCTTGTCCACGCAGCTTTATTTTTTATGCAAACCATTTGTGTGAAATCAATGTTTCCACTGTTTTCTATAGAGTAAGACTCTTATTCTTTGAGAATTCACATCTTGACTCGTGCATTTGGGATTTTTGTCATTTTCGTCTTGTTTGATTCAGATAAATATTACCTATTTTTCTAAACTGGTGTGGTGTCCATTTTATAGTGTTTTCACTGTATTACTCTGTGTGTTGGTACAAATAAATTGCACATTGCCTTTGAAATAAGGCTGATGGCTTGTGCCAAGCTACCAAGGCAGGTGAGCAGGGGTTATCTTGAGTGTGTAACTTCATTACCCTGACTAGAGAGAGGGTCTCTGCTTGCTGCTGTCTGCCAACCAGAGACACCATTTCTAACATCTCCAGTTCCCCTTATTCCATTTTATTTGTTTTGGTACAGATACAAATATTTCATATTTTTATAAACTGGTTTTGAATTTTTAAACTGTTTTCTGTGTTTTATTTTAATACAGTGTTGTGATATTTGAAAGCCTTGTTGCTCATTGCCATGCTACCAAGGGTTAAGCTGGGGTTAATTTATTGAGACCTAACTGGACCTAGTGGGAGTTAGTGGCTTATTGCTAAGTGGAGGTACTTAACTGCCCTTACTAATAATCCACTCTCCAACACTAGACAAAAGTGTGATCGCGATCTCTCTCTAGCAGAAACAAAATCACAAGAGTTAACTGGGCTAACTGGACATTTTTATTGCTGCCTCAAAGCTTTATATGTCTGAAAGATATGTATATATGTATATATATATACATATATATATATATATATATATATATATGTATATTTTTTATTTTTATTTATTTACTTCTTTTTTTTTTCTCTTTTTTTTTTTAACCTTTTTTATGTATATGAGTGTTTTTTCTGGGGGCCGAATGTAGCACTCAGGGAAGCCATACATTTTTTTGTTTTGCTAATAACATTGCTACATAGGGATTGTAAACAGCGATAGTGCCTGAACCACTGGACGGACTTACACCAAATTTAGCAGAAAGGTAGCTCTTTGTCCAGAAAGGGGCCTTTTTATTATTTGGTGTAAATCTGTGTAGTAGTTTTCTACTTATTAAGTGAAAAACAAATTGGTATATATTGGGATGTGGCTCCGTCACAGCTCCTACACAGAGCGTTGCAGCCCCTTGTGACAGAAGCAGTACTGTGGTTGTCTGGCCGCAACCTGTGGAGAAAGTTGCAGCAGCAACCTTACGAACCGGTGCACAGTCCCAGGGGATGGAAATAAGGGCTGAAAACAAGTAAAGAGCTCAGGGTAGCGGTACTCTGACCCCATGAGGCAAATTAATGAGTATGTGAGGGACCCTTTATGAGTTTAAAATGATTCAAAATCCTTTTTTTGTCACAATCATGGAGTCGTGACTCCATTGCAGTGCTCAGTGTGGCCCTCATGTGTAACTCTGCAACGGAGTCGCAAACCCTGCCTCAATTAAAAAAATAATAATGCATATTCAGACACACTAATGGACCCACTCACAAACCCACTGAGACACTTACACACCCACTCACAGACCCAGACAGATTCTTGTACTCCCATTGATAGACCAACTCAGTCACTCATACACCTACTCACAAACGCACTGACACCCTCATCCACCCAGTCACAGACCCACTCACACACTGATGTACCCACTCAGAGACTTGCTGACAATCTCATACATCTACTCATAGACCCACTCAGATCCTCATGTACGCCCTCACAAATGCACTCAGACACTGATGCACCCATCTACTCCTACACCCACTCAGACTCTCATGCACCGACTGACAGACCGACTCAGACCTTGACACACCTACTCACATTTTCAATCAGACCCATAAGCTCCCACTCACAGATCTTCTCAGTCTATCACGCTCCCACTCACAGACCTACTCAAACAATGATGCACCCACTCACACACCCATTCAGACCTTCATGCACTCACTCATAGACCAACTGAGACTTTCACACACCCACTCACAGACCCACTCAGACACTTATTTACCCACTCACAGACCCATTCAGACTTGTATGCACTGATTCACAGACCCACTCAGACACTGATGCACAAACTCATAAACTCACATAGACCCTCATGCGCTCAGTCACACACCTACTCAGACATGGATACACCTACTCACAGACCCACTCAGTCCCTAATGTACCCACTCACAGATCCAGTCAGACCCTCAAGCACCTACTCACAGACCCACTCAGACACTCGTCCACCCACTCACACACCCACTCAGACCCTTACACATGCACTCAGACCCTTACACATGCACTCAGAGACCGGCTCAGACTCTGACACACCCACTCAATGTTCCACTCAGTTCCACTGGTCCCATTTGCAGACCCACTCAAACACTGATCCAACTACTCACAGACTAACTCAAACCCTCATGCAACTACTCACAGACCCACTGAGACCCTGATGTACCCACTCAAAGACCCACTAAGACCCTGATGCACTCACTTGCAGATCCACTCAAATGTTCACGCACCCACTCGCAGACCTAAACATGGATCCACCCACTCACACACCCACTCAGACTAGCATACACTCACTCATAGACTAAATGGGACCCTCATAAACCCACTCATAGACCCACTCAGATCCTCATTTACTCACTCACAGACCCACTGAGACCCTCATGCACTCAGTCAGACACCAGTCAGACACTGATGCACACACTCACAGACCCCCTTAAACCATTATTGCCACTCACAGACACACTCAGACACTGATGCAACCACTCACTCACACATGCACTCAGACTGTAATGCACCCACTCACAGAGCAACTCCAACAATGATGCACCCACTCACAATCCCACTCAAACCCTCACATACCCAATCACAAATCCACCCAGCCACTGATACAGCCACTCCCAGACCAACTGAACTCTCAAGCATCCCCTCAGAGACCCACTCATACAGTAATGCACCCAGTCAGAGACCCACTCAGACCCTCATGCACTCACTCAGATTCCTACTCAGATTCTCATGCACCCACCACACAGACCAACTTAGACCTTGATGCTCCAACTCACAGTCCCACTCAGACTCTCACACACCCAATCACAGACCCACTCAGACACTGATGGACCAACTCACAGACCAACTCAAGCCTTCATGCACCCACTTACAGACCTGCTCACACACAATGATGCACTCGCTCACAGACCCACTCATACACTGATGCACCCACTCACAGATCCACTGAGACCCTCATGCACCAACTCACAGACCCACTCAGACACTCATCCACCCACTCACAGATGCACTCAGACCTTCATACACCCACTTATAGACCCAGGAAGACATTCATGCAATCACTCACAGAATCAGTCAGACATTTTCACAGCCAGTCACATACCCACGCAGACATCTGTGCACCTACTCACAGACTTTTTTTTTCAATCTGTTTATTCAACATGATTCAAAACATATTACAAAAGCAGCAGTACATTCCACTTAACTTACTGAGAGAATACACATCTGTCACATTTTGTACAATACGATTACATTTTAGCGTACTGGCATACAACTTAACATTGTGTAACTTTTAACACTAGTCATAGCGATTATTGTACTTAGATATATGTACTGGCATCAGAAATTATGATTAGGCTATGCAGGCGCTAAGGCTATCAAAACTTTGCATGTGTTTAGTGTGGCTAGGTAGCAGTGTCGGAAAAGGGCTGGTGGGTTGATGGCACATGAGCTTGACGCTTCAGTTCGCACTTGGGTGAAGCTCCATTTAACAATTGCATTTATGCTTTGGTAAGTATGGTGATTTCATGTCAATACGGTGCGAGAGGAGCGTCTCACTGAGGATACGTGTCGTCTCTGGATTCTATTCTTACTATAAAAAGGTCCCAGCCTTCGGTTCCTCCCTGTATCTGACCCTTGTGTTGTAGCTGTCTTAATGTTTGAGCCTCTGCCAAGGTGTAACTATGCAAGTCCCGCAGCCAAACAGAGTGAGGAGGGGCGTTTGGGGCCTTCCAGTGTGTGGCAATCAAGCGCTTATATATCACAAATGCTAAGTCTATAAACTTGTGGATGAGTTTATCTCCCTTCGTACGGGGATGTATGCCAAGCAGGCAGGATTCTGGAGTAGGGGTTAGCACGTGGTCTACTACGTCTGCTGTGGTTTCGATGATGCACCACCGGCCAGTATTTATCGAGTGACATTCCCAGACCATGTGGTAAAAAGTAGCTGTAGGAGTGGCCCATCTTGGGCACATTGGTTTAGAGTTTGGGTATATTTTATGGATACGGGCCGGAGAGACTACTCACAGACTTAATTAGACACAGACAAACCCACTCAAAGACCCTCAGACACTCAAACACATAATCAGAGATCCCCTTAGATACTCACACACTCACTCACAGACGCAGTCAGACTCTCACTCATCCACTCACAGGCCCACTCAGAATGTCACACACTCATTTTTAGACCCACTCAAATACTCATTCATCCAGTTAGAGGCCCCATTAGACTTCCAATGAGGTTTTAAGAAATGTATTGTGACATGAAGCAAATGAAAGACAAACATATTAACAATATGTGGGTGTTGTGCATTGAATATGAGCTTTTGGTTTGCTAATCTGCGTCAGAATCGTGAATCTGAAGTTTTTGTTAAAAAATTCAGATTTTCTTTCTAATTTAAAGAGTGTTTGGGGTATATGGTGGCTCTAAAAAGAGCCTTTGTGTTTATTGTGTGTATATGGTTAGTACACATAAGAGCGGATGTAGAGTTTCAAGTTGCTGAGGAGCACTCTGTTGCCTTCATCTGTGAAGTGCACACCATCTTGTCTATATATGCCATCCATGTGAAACTGCAAGTTGTTATTGTAGATAGAGCCCATGTTATGGTGCTCGAGGAATGCTGCAACAGTTTTATTAACATGTTTCCTGGATTTGTCAATCTGTGGACAGAACTGATTTTGATCACTTCCATTTCTGCATCTGGCATATGTTAGAGAACACAAAGACAGTGTGAGGGAAAAGGTGCATTAATTGAATCAAGCTATGCTTCATTGGGATGTCCAATCCTACCCCAGTCAGTGTACCCAGGTCATTACCACCACAGTGCACAATCAAGATGTAAGGTGGTTGGCAATCTCAAATGCTTTCAACCAATAGTAGCAATTGGTGCCACTTTAACCCTCTCTAGCCAACCCAAGTAATAACCATATTAGGCAAACCCGGGTCCCTGTCACTGGCACTCTTTCTAACATACTTACTAGTCCAAAAAACATAGCTGTGACCTAAAATCCACACTCAATATTTTGAAGGGTAGAAGCAGTAGCACAAAGGAGAAGGCTGCAGCTGAATGAAGAAGTTCTCAAAATTTGAGGTGGTTAAAATGGAGGGATCACCTAATTAAAAAAAAAGACCATACTTGATTGGATGTTGGAAATACAGAGGTCGCTAAAAATAGGTTGTGACTAAAAATATTAAGTCAGTCAATGTGTGGTTGGTTCTTATTTTTTCTTAATCAAGTAATCCCATTTTGGATATGCTTACATTCTGTAATAGTCAACCACACCTGCTCAAGTACACATTAAAGCTAGCCTGCGCCTAAGAAAAACAAGCTATGAACCTTTGAAGTACTTGTACAGTAGAGGGTTCTAGATGAGGTTGCTATGGCAGCTGTGGAGAAAGAGTGTGGGAGGGGAGGGCAGACCTTGTGTAGGACAAGGAACTGATAATAAACCATTTTCCAATTCAATATCATCCCGAATGTAAAATGTAGATGGAATTGTACAACAAAAATAATGGGAAATATGTTTTTGAAGCCCTGACTGGAGCCCCGCCTCCATTATGAAGTTTCATGGGGGGAGCTGCACAGGGCACTGCAACAGAGTTGTGACTCCAGGAGCACATAGTAGGAAATTGGACTTCTTACAAAAATACAAGAAAGGATTAATAGTCACTAACGATTTAGATATGAGATAACATAACTAAAACATTAAATGCAGTTTCTGGTTTGTTAAGTAGTACTGTTTCACTAAGAGCAAAGGTGAACAGGTTACCGTTACTTGTTGCTTGGACTAAGAGTGTTATAACATTCTTATTCTGAGATGTTATTGTTATATAAAAAAAACAGCCAAATTATATTGTGATGGTATTTTACCTGTCAACAGAAGCTATTAACAGGTGTGTGACTAAAAGTATTAGCTGTGTTTGGAAATAAGAGTGATGAAACTGTATATAATAGAGATAAAACTATATTAACTGAACTATAGGTAGAGACGTGTTGAAACTTTTATTCAGGTATATACGAATGTACTAAATATTTAATAAAGTGATAAACATACACGCTTGTAAATGATGTGTTTCAGACATAAAGGGTCTCATCTGTGAGACCTATGGCACAGGGTGGGTCAACAAGTATCTTATTGTGCTGGCCTATTCCACAAGGAACGGGAAGAAATGTGCTGTAGCTGTAAGATACAATGCTTTTCTGTTTTCTCCTCCTGCGCTATTGCATACATTTCTACCTATTGCTAACACAGACATCCTTTATTTTGCTGCAAGGCTGACTGTGTTGTGGGGATAATTGCTTTTCTCCACTAAGGGACAACTTGCTGCACAAAAACCAATGATAAGATGTGTTTGTTTGTTTGTATGACTGCTAAAGAATGATATATAAACTAACAGCATCAGGTACACACTGATGCATACTGTATTAGGTTGATTGTGATACATATGCACAGACTAATAGACACAAACACACGTTCCTTCTTAAAAAGACACTTAGATGTGCAGACTGATAGCTATGGTAAGATAGCGAGGCAATTAATAAAAAATACATGTATAGTGCCTACAATGCTGTTATGTACCTGAATGTATAAAGAGTATAGTATAATTACATATAATCAAGCAGTGTCTTATGTAAATGTAAATCTGTTACTATATTCTTTTGTGTTTCAGGTTTTGATTTTTTTTTTACTAAGAAGAGATATTCAAGATGCCAGCAAAACATAAAACCAAAAAAAACTGAGGAAAGTCTACTTGCAATACAGACACAAAAGACAGAACAGGAGGATATTGTGCTTAAAGAGAAAAGAGCTCCTGGTAACAGAAAAATAACATTTATTAAAACTGTATGTGGTAAACTGCATACTGTGAAAATTGATGTCAATAAAAAGGAACATTTGAAGTCAACAAAGAAGGCATGAAAATCATCTGAGATGCACTGTACGAAAGCACTGAAGAAACCAGATAGGATAAACAGAAGACAGCAACAGTTAAAGGAAATTAAAGTTAGGGTGAACCGTGCCAGAGTAATCCAGAATCTTCACAAAAATAACTTGTTGAGGTTATACTTGATAAGGCATTTGCCTTAAAGAGGAAGCTTTTAATTTTGAGTCTCACTAGAATGAGAGCACTGGATAAAACAGTGTTATGCATGAACAGCTCCAGCAGAAGGAAAAAACTGATTAATAAAAGTAATTTTTGTCAACTCTTCAGAGGTCAATGGAAACATACCTCCAGTACAGAGTATTTTTTAAAGCCCTTTTAAATAAAGAAGAAGGGTATTCACAAGAGAACACATTAGTGCATGCAGTCGATTCCTCTGATTGATGTTATGAGATGAAGGATGGAGATCCTGCTGAAAAAGAAGAGATTGCTTCTAGAAATGTGGAAGAGGTGGAAGATTAATAGGTTGTGGGAAGGTGTAGTCAGGCTCCTGTTTGCAAATGAAATTGCAGCAGTATTCATAGTATTAGCAGCAACCAATGAATTTGTTGAAGAGTTTTTACACAACTCTCCATACAGAAGTCTGTAAAAATTTCTATTTTGCAACGATTAGATCCTTGCAGAGTAAGAATGTACCAGGCAAGAGGTGCTCCTCCCTTTCACATGCTACTATGGATAAAAGACTCACCCGAATTTGGAGCAGAAAGGGATGAGTCTGTGTTGTCTTTTATAAAATAGTATGTCACATGTACCATACTGAAACATACTGGTGAAAATGAATCAGAGAACAAGGTTTGCGTTTCCACACACATCGATGTGGGATGTACTGTTGTCATAAATACAGGTCTAGAGGAAGTTTTTACACGAGGTTTCAATTTGGATTATTAGAGCTGCCATTTCAAAAGGAAGAGTAAACAGTTTTACGTGTTCAGTCGGACACACTCTGACACGGAAATCACCAAAGAACACATATAACTTAAAGAGAACTGAAGATTCCAAATATATTAATGACTACAATCCTATGATTTTAAAAATGAGGAATGCTATTATGGACACACAATTTGTTGTAGACAACTCCATTGCCATGGCTTGGTATGTCACATCATGAAATCTGAAAAAACTGAGATGAAGGAAATGTGGGAGGAGATTTCTGCAGAGAAGACACTTAGCAAGAAATTGTGTACCTTCAGCTCGAAACTGTTTTCCCATGTGGAAATTGGGTCCTATGAAGTATGTGACAGATTGAGTTTGGCAAGTTTGTTCTCAAAATCAAAAGCAATTGTCTGGGTAAGTCTTGGTTTAACTATTACAAGAAGCAGAGTGTTAAAGTCCAATATGTTGGATACATATTATCCAGGAAGAAGTCCACATCTAGAAGACATGTGCTTTCATTAAATTCTAGAAAATTACAGATATAGGAGTAATGTAAGTGAAACATTGAAGAAGGGAAATATGCAGTATGTGGAAGTGATGTATGTTTAGTTAAACATGAAAATGAAAACCTAATTAACTAGTGAAAACTTGGCTTTCAAACTCCTGAGAAAAGAGAATTTTTCTATTTAGTATTTCTACAAGTATTCAAACCTTAGCGTCCGGAATTGGATTTACTTGGAGATTATGGCTGTTATGAAGATTGTTATAACCTCAGAAGTGCCACAGGCCGATCTAATGGACCCTGAGTTAAAAATGAACATGTTCAGGCTGATCTGATCGGCCCAAGATCTGACACTCATATGGAAAGAGTTTCTTTCCAGCTATGCCTTTTAAAAACAAAACTGGCCTCTAAAGCCAATCTGAAACACCTCCCTCTATGTTTACGAAGCTGTAGTTGCCCATATTATGACACACTCAAACACATTTCACCTTTTTGAAGTCATCAACAAATTTTGTCCACTGAATGGAAACCAGGGTTGGATAGAAGCTGCACAGGACATCTTCCACCAGTAAAGGGCACAGCCAGTTCAGATTCAAATTGCTCTAATCTGCCATCAGCCCCAGAGACAGTGCAGCAAGTGTGCGCACTCGACTTGACTGAATCATGCAGACGCTTCTGGTCAGCTGAAAGCATCAAGAAACCAGGGCAGGTACGGCTCATCAAACAGTACTAATAAATTAGTTACTGTGATGTCTTAATCGGTAATGATAACAATTCATAAGTAAAATTGCATGTAATTTCAATCTCTGGTCACACCGTGTCATGTTTTGCACATTTACTGTTGTTTTTTTTAATTCATTTTTTTGTTTCATTCCACTGTTTAGCCTCACTCTCGAAACACTCCCGCCGATATTTAAAAATAAATAGTGCTAACATTTAAACATCAAAGCATGCAGTGAATATGAAATTAATTTTGAAGGGAATGATAGTGCATGTGATGCAAGTGATTTTATCACGTACAAGTGCCTTTGCAATCTCACCTCTTCAAACTGAAAATAAACTTGCCTTTGACATAATTTAGGTAGTTTGCCAATTATCTCGGCCTGCTTTAGCAGTCAGTTTTCACAGTGCCCTCATAAGCTTATCAATAGGAGTGATTTATGTGGGTAAAGATCTGTCTTGTGCACTGGAAAATGTATTGCCTTAAAATGAAAACATAATTTGTTGCTTCGTAACCAACTTTCTTATCAGACAGCCTTAGCAACAGAAGGCTCTGGTTTGAAAACTGTGGTTTGAGAAGCAACTCACTTTTCCAAGTTGTAGCATGTACATGTTTCTGTGGCCTCTAACTGTATAAAACATAACCCATCGTATGAATGCAACAACTGATTATTTCATGTACGATGGAAGGAAGGACAAACGCAAGCTTTTTTCAATTCTATGGCCTGTTTGTTGATAGGCTCCAGACAACATTTGTCAGAAAGACCTGTACGTTTTTGGTGAATTGCTGTGGGATGGAAAAGGGCAGTCACAGTGACAAGCTGTGCAAAGGTTGGATAGGAAGGTGGGCTGAGTAATTTTCAGCAGCAATAAAATATTTTCTGGACTGTCAGAGTCTAGCACCGCAATGTCCCCGGTTGAGGGACAAAAAAGGCACAGAATGCTCAAACAGTTTTTGAGATAGCATGTCTATCTCCTAGTTGTTACAAGCTCTTACTATTTAGAAGCTCTAAAGAATGTGCTGATCATGATGAGACCAGTGTGTTTACAGACACCTTAACTCCTGTTACCTACACCTATCAGATGAATATGGGTATCGGTAGGTTTATGTGAGTATTTTTTGTGTGACTGTCAGATTTGATTCTTTGAAATCCCAATCACCCAGGTTGAATTTTTTGACTGACTAGACATCTGAAGCATGCAAAGAGACACAGTAGTATTTACAAACCGAGGCCCAAGTGAAGACTACGAAGGCAATCAGCCTCTGTTTACTCTTGAAAAGCTTGATTTTCTACCCATTTGCAAAAATAGATACATGCACATTTTTGATACAGTAGTACCCTTTTAAAATTAGCAAAAAGCTAAAGAACAGTCTGAATTTCCTACAGCATATTTTCAAGAAACACTTTGCAGTATTGCTTTTACTCAGAGCTAAAGCATCAGGCTGGACCTTCTCTTTCCCCAGACTCCAGAAATGAGTCTTTGTGGGAGGTGAGAATTTTACAAACATGAAACATCCTAAGCTACCACCCCACAGACTAAAATTTGCAGGCCTTTTTGTTGGAGGGGGCTGGATAATCATAAGGCCATGCTGTGAGAGGAGAGTATGGTGAAAAAGCAGCTGGTTTTATCACTGAGGTGAGTTTTTGGGATCGTGTGCCTCATCCCATCAACCTCTTCCTATCCTTATGCTGACACAAGCAGAGAGAGGGAGTTGATTCCCATTACAAACATCATGGTGTATACATTGTGAGAGTATTTGAGTATTCATAAGTGTTGCTTTATATGTGCAGGCTTGTGATTTGCTAGATTGTGTGTTGCTTTCTGTGGCTTTGACATGGATATTAGGTATCTGCAATGTTGGCTGTGTCTGAGGACTCAGTCTTTGTGCTTTTGGATGTATGAGGGTATCACTGGTTATATGGATAGGTAACTGTGGTCTGTGTGTCAGTTTTTATTCCGAAGAGGACGTGGTACACTATATGTCGAGGGTGAGGGGACATATAAGATCTTAGGGCCTGATTTAGATATTTGTTGACAGGGTACTCTGTCACAATGGTGACGGATATCCCGTCCACTGAAATTTAAATCCCATTATGTGCTCTAAGATTTCCGTGGATGAGATATCTCACCGTTGTGACAATAACCCATCCACCAATATCTAATTCAGGTTCTTAGTGTCTTCAGGGCAATGGGGCACTATTTAGCTGTTTAGGGTGTGTGATGTGAATGTTTTTACCTGGCTGGTGGGTGTGATCATTGGCATTTGGTGGGAATTGTAAAAGTCTGTTGAATGTTGTGAGCTGGAGCAGATTGAATGTTTGGCTGAGTTTGAGGATGTTTTGTTGTGTTAGTTGATTGCCTGTGGATATCTTGAAGGTGATTGGGTGCATGTTGAGAGTCTCTGGGGTGCTTTGAGGATGTGCACGTATGCTGTGAGTTATTGAGTGGCATTAGGAGGTTTTCTGGGTATGCTATGGGGGTGACTAGGGAGCACTGGGGGAGTTTAGGGAAGTGGTAATAGTGACTTTGATGCATTTTGAGTGTCATGGTTTTGACGGGATCTGGAGTGTATGATTACAAGTGTTATTAGGTTAAGCTTCTGTGGCATTATGGGGCTGCCTGCTGTGTGTTATGTTAATTTCAAGGGTGTTTTATGCCTGTTTAATTTATTTATAGAGTCTGGGTGGAGGTGGATGCAATTCAAGGGGTGGAATGAACATGGAGTTCAAGAGTTAGTATGTGCCAAAGACTGTGTCTAGGTAATGTTGGGGAAGTGTCAAAGGGCTTTTTTAAGAATCTTTGGGGGATGGTAAGGAAGTCAGAGGGCATTGCAAATGTGTGAGTAGGTTGTGACTATTCCTGTAGGCTCTGTGAGAGCCACTGGGACTCTTATGAGGGTGTTCGCATGTGTTTGTATCTAGACTGTGTAAAGGTACACAGTGAGATTGGATAAATAACATTGTGCAGCTGCCTGAGAGTTTAGTGAGCATGCCTGAGGTGTGGGGTCTTGTAAAAGATTCAGCGTTCACCCGCATTTTAAATAGATATGGTGCATTGTGAAGGTGTAGGGAGGGAGTTGTTTGGAATGTTATGAGGGTCACGAGGAAGCTTTATGCAACTCTCAATGGTATGTAGTGGGACTCGTTAAGGTGTCCCATTTTGGGTTGTTTAGTAACTAGAAAGAGGTATGTGTGTGAAGGGGCGTTTATGGTGTTGTAAGTCTGTTTGAGCAGAGTAGATGTTTGTGGGAAGTGTGAAGGTGCCTTGTAGGTTTTTGGAGAGAGGCTGACTATTTTATTGGTGTATGGGTTCACATTGAGTGTTCTTGGAATGCTGTGAGGGTGTGTTTGTGTGTCCCGAGAATTTGTTGGGACACTGTGAGAGTGTTTGTCATTGTGAGGGGGTGTGGGGAATGCTGATGGCATATTGCAAAATAAAAGCCTTGCCTGAGGAATGTTGCAAATCTGTATGGGTGCATTGTCAGAGTTAAGGTGTATTTGGTCTGTGGTAGGGGTTTTGAATGATGTTGGATGGTTTTGGGGACATAACGCGGTTAGCTGAATGTGCTGTATGACTATCTATTGGGCATCTGAGGTCTGAAAAGTGTTCTGTGCATCTCCAAGGGGATTTACAAGCATATCTGGATCATTATGAGGGTGGTTGGGTGGACTGTAAATGTCGGAGCATTTCTGGAGGTTTGGCTGAGTACCTGGTGATTTTGTATGGGTACCTCCGGGATTTGCAAATGAGTGTAAATATATTTGGGAGTCCCTGCAGGAGTTGTGAGGGACTTTGAGAACTTTGTTAAAATGTGTTGTTGTGTACTGCTGAGGAGCCTAGATGATGTCTAGCATCTTGAAGTTATACAGCAATGTAGGAGTAAGTGGGTGGCATTGTGATGGCATCTAGTGTATTGCATACATGTCTGGGGGCTGGTAATATCATGTCTGAGCATATTAAGGGTCCCCAAGAGTCATTTTAAGCTTGTAATAGAAGGTGTTGTGGGCGTGTGGATTGGAGCTTTACGTTTTTTGGGAGAATTATGTTACTGTCCAAGGTGCATCTGGTAATGATTTAGTGTTTCCATACTGTAAGAATATATGTGAGAAGGAAGTCTGGGGCATTGTAAAGTGCATAGGAGCATTGTGACAGTGCTAATGCTGTATTTAGGAACCATCGGGGGAGTTGGTTAGGCATCCGGGGAAAATGTAGAGGGTGTCTGGAAATCTTTTGAAAATTGAGGATTTTCCAAACAGTAAGACTTTTGTGATGAACTGTCGTCTTGAGAGTCTCAAGGCAAGTAATGCACTACACTTGCCCTGCTTTAGCCCATATGACTACTATTGTATTGAATTTCATCTAGTATTACCTAGTTCCTTTCACTAACTCCTATCTCCATATAGTGACCTAAACAGCCATATTGGCTTCAGAACATGTTTCCACTGAATTACAATATGCAAACTTGCACCCTAGTGCTCTGTTCATTTGTAGGGATGGTGTGTGAGGGGTATAGGATGAATTCTGAGTATATGGAGTGTATTGTGATGGAGTCTGGATGTGTTTGCCAGTTTCAGGTGTATTCTGATCATTTGGAATCTGTGAGTGTATGTGGATTATTTGAGAGTGAATGTGGATATTGATGTGTGTGGCGACAGTGTTCAGATCTACAATGTATATGTCTATATGACGGCCTTCTGTCTCAGAAAGTGAGTGGTGAATGTTTATAGAGAATGACGGCCCTGATAGCAGCCACCAACGACATCAGGGCTCTCCTGGACTGCAGTAAAAAAGGCGGCCCTCATCCTCCAGGACCTATTGGCCGCTTCTGACACCGTCTCCCATCACACACTGATCAACAGACTCCACTATATCGATATCCAGAGACACACCCTCAAATAGATTGCTTCATTTCTTTTCAGAAAAACCCAGAGGATCCGTCTCCCAACGTTCAGATTAGAGACCAAGAAGATCATCTGTGACGTGCCCAAAATATATCACTCAGCCCCACCCTCTTCAACACCTACAACACCAGATCACACCGCCTCAATATCATCTCATATGCCAATGACACAGAGCTCATCATCTCACTGACTAACACTTCCAGCATCAGAGCCAACTTCCACACCTGCATGCTGGACTTCCTCAAATGCATTAAAGACAACTGTGTGAAACTCAACACATAAAAGATGGATTCCTCATCTTTGGGAACAACACCTCACTCTGGAATGATGAATGGTGGCCTGCAAGCCATGTCCCACCACTGGCTGGCCTCAACAGACCACACCTGCAAACTCAGCATCATCCTGGACAGCAATCTCTCAATGGAAAAACAGGTCAATGGAGTCTCATCATCTTGTTTTCACACCCACCACATGCTCTGCAAGATCTTCAGGGGGCTCCTAGTCGGCAACAGAAGGACAGTCACTCAGGCCCTCATCACCAGCAGGCTGGACTACAGGAGTACACTTTACGTAGGAATCACATCATGTCTTCTGAAGAGATTTCAGACAATACAGAACACAGCTGCAAGACTCATATTTAACTTGCCCAGAAGGACCCACATCAGACTCCAACCTGAAGAAACTACACTGGCTCCTGATGAAGATGCTGACCCATGTCTACAAAGCCCTACACAACAAAGGGACAGCATACCTCAACAAATGACTGAACTTCCACCAACCAACCAGAAACCTCCAATCTGCCTCCCACTTCCTTGGAGACACCCCCTTGAACTGCCAAAACAACAGCACAGAATGCTCCTTCTCACACCTGGCAGCCAAGGAATGGGACTCCCTTCCCCTACACCTAAGGATTGCCCCATTGTTCAAACAATTCAGGAGAGATCTGAAGACCTTGATGTTTGAATGAGTTTCCACCATACAGCAGCTACTAGTGCCACAAGTGCCTTGAGACACTCATGGCTGAGTTGGTGGCTCTATAAATGTTGATTGATTGATTGATTGATTGTGTGTAAGGGAATGTGTCTAGGTGTCTGAAGGCTGGGTGTATAATCTATGAAGGAGGTGGTTGATTGTGGAGGGGAAAATCTGTTGAAGAGATACAAAGGCCTGTATTTATACTTTTTGAAGCAAATCTGCGCTATCGCAGATTTGCTTCAAAAAGTATTTCGCCGGCTACCGTCATTCCAACGCGCCAGCCGGGCTTCATATTTATGGAATGATAGTAGCCAGCGCTGCGACCTGGTTAGTGGCAAAATAAATTACTCTAACTGTGCAGCGGAGGCGTAGGGAAGACTGAGGGTTGTGCGTCAAAGAATGGTGCAAGTCAGGTTAGAGTCCAAAATGGTGACTGTAACCAGACTAGCGTACTTTGTTTGACGCACAACCCCCATGGAAATGACTCCTGTCTTAGGAAAGACAGGAGTCATGCCCCCCTGCCCAATGGCCAGGCCCAGGGGACTTATGTCCCCTGGGCATAGCCATTGGGCACATTGGCATGTAGGGGGGGGGGGCAAATTAGGGCCCCCTATGCCACTTCTACATTAATAAAAAAAATACATCTACCTCAACTTACCGTAGATGGGTCCCCCCATCCATGGGTGTCCTCCACAGGTGGGCGAGGGTGGCAGGGGGTGTCCCTGGGGGCAGGGAAGGGCACCTGTGGACTGCTTCCATGGCCAGAGACCATGGAAATGAGCCCACAGGTCCCTTAGCGCCTGCCCTGACCAGGCATTACAAAAATGACTCTAAACCGCTTTAGAGTAATTTTTTAAGGCCCTCCCCCTCCAATGCGTCATTTTTGCACGGTAGTATAAATAAGGCGCAAACGCCTTTGAGTCATTTTTTCCCCAGGAACACCTACCTTGCATGTCATAAACGCAAGGTAGGTTTCCACTGTAAAAAAATGACTCTGACTCCATAAATTTTGGCCTAGACGGGTCTAGCGCCAAAGTATAAATATGCAGTTAAGTTTGCGTAAAACAAAATGCCGCAAATCTTGGTCAAACAGAGTATAAATATGCCACAAAGTGTTTGAGGTGTGTATGACGTACGGTTGTCTGATTGTGTGTGGGGGTTGTATAAATGTTTAGAGTGCGTGTGGCTATCTAGCAACTTGCTTACACATCTTATACATGATGATGGAAATTACATGAATGGGAGGATGTATCCCTGTGTCTGTGCCTTGGGCTGATGATTTGGCTACATTTTTGTTAGTGCATGTGTTCAGGTGTGTGTCAGTATGCATGCATTTATCAACCAGTTTTTTTACCTTCTACAAAGCTCACCTCCACTAGGCATACCACAGTTTTACAATGGCCAGAGCCAACACCTATTGTTCTTGTGAGACCCAAACCCAGGACCAACCAATCAAAGCTCCTGACTGCCATCTTTTGTGATTACCTCTTACCAAGCTAGCCATTATCAGTACTATGCTGTGTCTCTGTCACTGGTGGTTCTGTATGAGTGCAGTGCATTTGTTTTTTTAACACTGTTGGTGTACTCACATTTATTAGGTTCCTGATGTGTATAGTTTTTTGGGTTGTATGTGAAAGTGAAGATATGTTCTGATGGTGTGTGTCTGCATTAGGGTTGCAGGATCTTTGTGGTTGATAGAATATTTCCATTGGGTGACGTTTTCAGTATTAATTGCTTGAGACAAACAAGGTCTGTACTTCCTCCATGAATTTTGTGTGATTTTTGTATCTCTTGTCTTTGCTGGGAGGGAGTTCTATAGTGGTGCAGCTTCTGGGGAGAATGAGGTTCCACAAATTTGTATCTTGCTGTAAGAGGGTAGTTAGATGGGTTGTTAGTTTGGAAGGCAGGGTCTTGTTCTGAGAATAACTTTGGCACTTAGCTTGTATAAACCATGGACTTTGCCTGGCATGTCCTGTTGGACAGTGCAGAGTCAATAGCACTGCTCTACCTAGCATAAGAAATAGCAGTCTTACTTAGTAGAAAATGATCTATAGAAGCATACCGTGTTGACTGACAAGTGGGTGGATGGAGAAGTCAGAGGTAATTCAGTCATGGTTGATGTGGAAGTGAGAGAGAACCTGGTTGATCTATTTCTTTTTGGCAGTGATTTGTTTGCCCTTGGTTTAGCATTATATAGTTTCACTAATACCAACTGTAGTGTTGTGTCAGTTAGTAATAACGGAACCCTTTTGGATCCTGATGGAGTCTGTTGACCAGTGATGAAGGTATTAGAGCATAGTAAATTGAAGGCAGGTTTACAATGTTGAATTTGCAGTTATACACTGATGAATAAAGACGTGTAATACTAAGCTCAGTGTGTGGCATAGTCATTTCCGTGGGCCCAGGCTGTGGAAGAAGCTACACCAAGCATGTCCTGCATGAGAGTTTCTGATGGGATGCTTTGCTTCTGAAAGTGATCCCTAATATCCAGTTCTGCGTGGCAAGAGGGTGAGTGTGGAAGAAATGGATGGGTCTGATTTGGGAATGTGTGACTATTAGTATTTAATAATTAAATTATATTATTTCTTCACTTGGTGGAAACTGTACATGTGAGAACACTTTGATGATGATTGTAATGGAGAAGAAGAAGAATTTGAACAATCACTTCGCCCCGCTGGCAAGACTGTTGGACGTTACCAAAGAAGCATCACTCAAGTAAGTCGGTGACTAGAAGGTATTCCAAATCTGTAAGCCTCATGGGAAGCATCTTGGTATACGCTCTAGGAATTCGATTTAGTTCTTACTCTTTCAACATGAAAAGCATAGGGTCAGGTATTAGGCATACTCTTTTTTCCCCTCTTAGGTGAAGCAGGAACTTCAACAACCATCAACTACTTGTGTGTAGCCTAGGCACAGTTGTTTGGTTCATGATTTGCAGCTTGCCTTGAGCTAATGCCCTCACTAAGGTGCTTTTGTTGCCAAGAAACCCACAACACCTCTTTGTACAGTTGGTTAAAGGCAACCTCCCTCTCCTTTTGTTTCTCCAGGCTGTATCAAGAATGTTTAGTACAGGGACAGCTTGAAGGCTTGCTCTTTCTCTTTTTTTCCTTTCTAGGTGGATGAGGAACTTCAAAAACCGTCAACTACACATGTGTATCCTAGGGACAGTTTGTAGGTTCATGGTTTGTAGCTTGCCTTGAGCTGAGGTGCTTTCGCTGGCAGGAGATCCACAGCACCACTTTGTTTAGTTGGTTCAAGGCAATCTCATTCACCTTTTGTTTCTTCTGGCTTTACCAAGAATGTTTAGTACAGGGACAGGTTATAGGTACACTCTTTCCCTTTTTCCCCTTCTAGGTCGGCCAGGAACCTTGACAACCGTCAACTAGATATTTTTAGCCTAGGGACAGTGTGCATGGGCAGGGTCATGATATGCAGCTTGCCTTCCACCAATGCACTCATTGGGGTGTTTTTGCTGACATGAGACCAGTGACACCACTTTGTACAGTTGATTCAAGGTAACTTTGCTCTCATTTTGTTTCTGCTGTCTATACCCAGAACGTTTAGTTAAGGAACAGGTTGTAAGCACACTCTCTTTTTCCTTTCTAGGTGCACCAGGAACTTCGACATCAATCAACTATACTTTTTTAGCCTAGGGACAGTATGTAGGTTCATGGTTTGAAGCTTGCACTTCTCCAATGCCCTCACTGCAGTGCTTTTGCTGGCATGAGACCCACAGCACCACACTGTACACTTAGTTCAAGGCAACCTCACTCTCATTGTATTTCTCCTGCCTGTAAAATAATGTTTAGTTCAGGGACAGGCTGTAGGCACACACTCTCCCTTTTTTACCTTTATAGGTAAACCACGATGTTCGACAACAATCAAATACATATGTTTAGCCTAGGGACAATTTGTAGGTTTGTGTTTTGCATTTAACCAGGTCTAAGTGAGGGTGCCCAAAGTTTATATTAAGCTGATTTACTGACCTTTATGTGCCTTCCACCCACTAAATAGGCAGGTGGCACTTAATTTCAATTTAAGGGTAAATTACACCATATTCACAGTACAACTAAAGAAAGCAGGGCCTCAGAGATCTCCAAAAATATAACCACTGTAACCTGGATGTTATCTAACTGGTCATCCAGGCTATAAATCATATGTTCATAAGAGCCACCATTTTACATTTTATGCAACCAAGATTCAAGGAGTAGGGCTAAAGTTTGTTTTCCAAACTCTAAGGATGCAGACCACTGCAGTGGCTAATGCTGTTGCAGTCTGTCATTTCCATTAATATGTAATCTTGTGGTACAGGTAAAAGTGACATACAAGAAATGTCTGTGCTGTCAGGTGGCCCCCATGTCCAGTGCATCCCTCATCGCCACATCTCTGTCCAAAAGTTAACCAACATGGTACATTCCCAGAGCATTGATGGTGTATGTATAGTATTTGGAATACCAGCCAGTAAATTAGTATAAGGCAGCTGGAGGCCAATGCTTTTGGTTGCCTCAAGTAATATATACATTTTTAAGTGTGGTTTGCACCCTTCATATATGAAGATTTTGCGGAATTTCATACAGTGTCATTAGTTGCAGAGGGATAAGCAGTGGCAGACAATAATCTAAGTAACTAAAATGAGGCATTAACTTCATCCAAAAAGCTTTGCCTTACCCATCGTCGAACAACTGAGTTGGGACCATCATGCTATGTCAGTAAATAACAGATTCATATTGCGTTCTAAAATGTCTTCTAGTCCTGGCATCACTTCAATCCTCATATAACGTAAAGTGTATGTGGACCATCAGAAGGGGTGATCTCCTAATGGTACTGCTGAGGTTGGTCTCAAGAGTGGGATGCTTCACCTTTATCCTAGTTAACCCTGTATTCTGCAAATGTTAAGAAGTGTGAAAATAGGTCCATGAAACCTCTATTAGAAGATGCAAGTTTTGCTATGGTCTCTGGCACACCGTCTACATAGAATAGTTCCTTGTACACCCCCCCACCACCAGGATGATCTGCATATATTTAGCATCTTGGGTAGTTATCGCCAAGGATTCTAGCTTGAGTATAAATAGTAAGGGAGAAAGAGGCCACCCTTGTCTGACTCCCCACTTGATGTTGAATGCAGAGGATGTGTGGTCTTTGCAGATAAACTCAACAGATGGTGTTTGTATAACAAGTTAACTCTCACCATGATTTGCATTCCTATTCTTCATTTTTCCATAATCCAGAACAGCTATTACCAGTCAACATGGAAAATGTTTTTCTCCATGTCAAGTGAGATTGCCAGCTTCTTCTCATAGTTTATTTCTTTGAGCAGGGTGTGATTTTTATGTGCCTCTTTTTAGAGTTTACAGAGTAAAGGAACTAGCATATTTTTGTTTACTTTGTAACACTCTGCAGGGTATACATTGATCTCTCTGACCTTACTGTGGGGGAGGCCCTCTGTCACTTTCCCTATATAATCTTCCATGAGTTTGTCATCCAGACTTTGCATCTGATCATGAATCAGCTATGGGCTTGAAACATGGAATTGTCTTCTTCAAATTGTATATTCTGGCACTCCGAGGAGTAGAATGGGTTTTATAAAAGTCATAAAACATTTAGACAATTTCAATAGAGTGTGCAGGCAGACGTTCTGGTCATCTTAATTTGCAGAAATTGAATGGCAGGCCACCTACTGTCTCAATAGCATGGCCAATAGTCTTTTCACCCCTTTTATAATGCAGAGAGCCCCCATGCAGGGTGGTCAGGGATAAAAGTAATGCCCTCTTAAGGGGATAGGTCTCATTGATTAGTGACCTTCTAAAGTCAGTGTTTGATGAATCCTAATCATCAAGGTGCAGCACCCCTTTAGCCATATTATGATGATATCAACTGCGATCATGACTTGTCTCCAGCTGGAATAGGGTTTGCTGGTGCTTTGATTTGTTCTCAGTGGACCATTGCCTTGTTACTTCTTCCAGTTAGTTCAGTTCATCTACTGACTTATCAGAGTGTAATCTGCCATGTTGGTCAGTGGGCTGGTCAAGGTTTTCTTGTCCATCGGAAGTGTCGCTGTAAGAGTCAAACAGTGAGGCCAAGAAACTTTCCAGCTGGCCTGGGTCTTCATATTTTATTGTCTTGCTCAGATGACTGATTAACATTGATTTAGGGTCTTACATGCCATTTTGGATGTCCATCTTCTAGAGACAGGGCCATAGCTTCAAGCTTCATTTGTGTCTATGCAATGTTTCCTGTGAGTAATTGTTGAAGATGAATATTATGTATTCTTCATAGGGCCTCTGTTTCATTACTTCTGTGATAAACATATGCACATGTTGGTGTCAGAAAAACGAGATACTATCTTAACTTGGTCCTACCATACTTGTCATATGTCTAAATCAGATCCTGTGAGCCTGTTGGAACTCTAGAGAAGGCTAAAAAATAAAGGCCCTCATTCAGAGTCTGGCGAGCTTAAGACCGCCAAACTCACGGCGGTGGTCGCGCTGCTACCATAGTGGTGGTCCGACCGCCACATTACAACCGTCGGACCGCTGGCATTGCCAGGTTGCCGCCAGGTGACTGCCAGGTGATCTCGACATTCTCAATCCACCAGGGCAGTGCTGCTTGCAGTACTGCCCTGGGGATTAAGGGTCTCCTTTCCGCCAGCCTTTGCATGATGGTAGCCCCACCATGCAAAGGCTGATGGAAAGGGGGTGCTGGTGGCCCCATGGGGGCCCCTGCACTGCCCAAGCACTTGGCATGGGCAGTGCATAGCCCCCCATAGACAGCCCCATCGCGCTTTCCACTGCCCGAATTACAGGCAATGGAAAGTGTGATGGGTGCTACTGCACCTGCTGCACCGTCATGTTGCTGCTGAGTTGATTACGAACTGGCGTCAATGTTAAGGCCCTATTCACCGCAGGGCCGGTGGGTGGAAACACTGTTTCCACCCGCCAGTCCTTTTGTGAACTCTTAATAGGGCCGGCGGTGTTTAGACCGCAATGGCGGAATGATGAGTTTGGCGGGCTCATAATGAGGGCCAAAGTTTGTGACACTTTGTATAAAACGGATAAGGAAGGCTAACATGTCATTACCTTCCTGGTTCAAGAGCACTTCAGAGGGTTCGTGCTGGCAAATGTTTTAGCCTAATAGCAGGCTTATTTTTGCGACTTCAAGGCACAATTTCTCAGACTTTTATCTCAGGTATCTGTTACCTGGTGAGACATTGAATAGAGTTCTCATCGACATCACTCCAACGATTACTTCATCAATGGGAGCAAAGTCCTAGACGGTCACCTCATTTATCACTCTAGTTCATGGGTCTCCAATGAGTAGCTCTGGAGCTACTGGTAGCTTGCCAATCTCCTTGAAGAAGCTCTCCAAAGAGAAGCTGAACCTAGTACATTAGTGTGAGGGTATATGCACAATTAAAGACAAAGGCACTGCTCATCCAAAGACCCTTATAGGGACTTGTCCAAAGACCCTTATAGGGACAGCCAACAATAACAATGAGAGCACCTCATGCTGAGATGTAAATGTACACTGTGTTAGCCTACAAGGCCTGAAATATAACCTGTTGTTTCCACACTCAATATAGAAAAGTCATATGAAGATTGGCCCATTGTAGGCTCCACTCTATCAATCATACTGGGTGTCTGAACACTGGTTCAGCAAACAGAGGGCCAGCAGTAGCCAGAGTGAAGTCACATATGTTTGGGCAGGCAGTAAGAGACAGACAGAAAGTGTGTGAGTTGGATGCCTGATCAGCTGGTACCTGGGGAGAGCAAAGGCTGGATCAAGAGCGAAAATCCTCCTCAAATAATCACTGTGCAAGCATCTCTGGGTATGCATGCATCTGCACATTTATTTGTGTATGTATCTATTTGTGTGTGTTTGGCATTTTGTTTCTCCCTGACAATCAATGTTACTTTTTGGAAGCTATGTCTGGCATTAAGGAACACCAGAAGTATATAAATGTGGATAATTTAGTTTGTTTGCCATTAATGGAAGAAGTATTTGATAGAAAAAAGATTCTGAAAAATATATGCTGATCAAGACACAATGCATTCATTTCCAAAACATATTTAAAGCTGATACTTGAAAGATAATATAATCTGGGTTGGGGAGAGTCATTGCTGTGGTTAGGTACTTTGTGCCAGAGGTAGCATGTTGCTTTGGCTGGTATTTCATGAGTAGTTTGGAGACACTTGTATTGCGAACAGTTTCCTGACATTTTTTCTGGTATCTCCACCAAGAATGTTTGGAGGCTCACTAGTACTGTTGTTAAAGGATGTGGTCACTAATGTAGAGTGATAAAAAGTTTTAGCAGCTCGCAATGATTTTCTTGAGCAGAAGAAGCCCTCATTATAGAAAACTTTGTAGACCGATTCTCTAGTTATTGGCATCAAGCGGCATGGCAGAGTTGACCAGTATTTGTGACCTTTTGGCCATTTACTAGGCAGTGGCACAGTTGACACTTGAGCAGTGTTTTGACATCTTGATATGAAAGTTTAGGACCAGCATTCACAGCCTCAATTTGAGCCGTCTTTGTCGTCCATTAGTGCATTCGTACAACTGAGTATGCATTAGAGAGAGGAGACTGACTCGTTTATTAAACTTAGGAGGCAATATTGTCAAAGAGTAGGTTGAACTGAACATTGCTCTATTTGCAGCAGTCAGCACTTGATTCATTGTAAAATGAACACAGTTGCTGTTAAAGAAGGCAGATAGCATTGTTTTGTTGTCCAGGAGACAAAGGCCTTACTCCAGGACATACATGCAGCAGCATGGGCTTCTCGGGCTCCCTATAGAGCCGCAGCCTCCCATTTTTCCATTTTGCTAGGTAAAGATACAGGGGAGCAAGGGGAGACTCCAGTATTGTGCACCTGTGCACTTAAAGTGGAGGACCCATGTACACATTTTCACCTGAGTGAAAACAAGTTTTTTCTGGCCATGCTGCGAAGAAGAAGGTTCATCATCGTCCCTTACTTTGTGCAACTGGAAGTACATTGCTCATTGATAACCAAGTCCTATCTTCTTTTGTGTTCATCTGATTAGTATTGTAAGGAGACCCAAGACAATTACAATAATGTAACATTAGTAACAAATGAACCAAGGGTAATGTAATAATGACCTTGTAAAAAACCCTCAAACAAGTTTAATTAGAGGTCAAAGTTCAAAAAGCAGAACCCCTTCCAGCACAGAAACAAAGTAGAATGTAAGTACTTATCATGACGATTCTAATCATGCCTCATCTGTAACAAATAATCTAACAGTAATTGATTAATGGCCATGAAAAACTTAGAACAGTGAAAATCGAGGTCAAGAGTCAAACCTCAAGTCCCCCACCACTTTAACCAAGACCAATGTAAGTACTTATCTGACTATTCAAACGATGCTCCACTTGTAAAAAGTGATCTGACCATGTAGGAATTATTACCTTGAAACACTTACAATACGTGTAATTAGAGGTCAAAGGTCAAATTTTATGACCTCACCAACAGTTTAAACAAGGAAAAAGAAAGGGCTTTTTATGCCTAAGTCCAAGAATACCACACTTGCAGAAATTGATCCAAGGGTAATAGAATACAAACTAAAACGTTTTAAAAATGTGTATTTGGGGGTAAAAGGTCAAGTTATTTTGACCTCTCACACAATTTCACTAATTGACTCATGAGTTCAGACAATGACCTTTCCAATGATACCTCATTTTGCCAAAACAAGTTCACTGTTAAAAAGATACATTCTTTGCACATTTCCAAGAGCTACAATTTAGGGTAAAAAGTCAAGAACTGTGACCTTCAAGAGGCTATGCATGAAATCATATGTCACCACTGTATTCATTACTACTGTACATAAAAGTTAGAAAATACATTTTGACATGTTGAACAAATCTCCATTAACAAGACTGAGATCACTATATGAAAAACATCAATGGACAAAATAGCATGTCGGCCATTTTGTAGCACGTAAAGTGTTGTCAAAAGCAGCAAAAATATGTATTTTCATATATTAACTAATAGTACTATCTGAAACATCCATTTTACTACTGTGAACCAATTCTGCTAGGCTTATAACTTTAGATTTTGTACAACAATAGAAAGACATGAAAAATATATGTGCCTTACATCTATGTCATAGTATGACAATTAGTCATAAAAAACACAAAAATAGAAAAGCAAATAAAAATCTGCCTATTTACCCAGCAAGCAAACAGAATAATAAATATTTCTGAGCATCTGCTTTTGGAAAACACTATTTTTTTTATTACCCCACCAGCGCGGTCATTTACATTATCATTTTCACAGTTACCTGTCAGCCATCTTGAATTGTGTCATGTGACTTCAGGGTGTTTTATAAATGTATGTTTTATAGATAAATTGTTAGTACAAGAACTACTGAAACCAAAAATATATAGTTTCCTAACATTATAATCATAATTTTACAAACAAGAGCATGCTAAAGCAAAGCACTCGAAAAGTCATTAAATTACTAGGCACTGAAGGATTTGCAATGGGCACTAATAGGGTTAATGCTGTCAAAGATAGTATTCAGTGTCCCATGTTGAAAAGTTACTTACAAATGTTAAATGATATGATACAACAGGAAGAAATGATTGCTGCTGAGGTAGCAGAGGATAGCTCTCAAAGCAGCCCAATTTCAGCAACTTTAAGCCAGGATCCTCTTGGGAAACCTATTACTGAAAATGAAGCTGCAATGGAACAAGCTAGACAGAAATCTGTATATATGGAACAGTTAGTTGAGTTGAACAACTCAACAACAAACAGAAAGAAATATGTATTGAAGTGAAGATAAAATAAAACATGGATTGCAACATGAAAACAAGAAATGGAATTGTTCTTCATTCAAGAAATACTATTATATATTAGTGGTCATGCTGGTACTAGAAAAAGCTTTTTAATCAAAGTTATCTCCACTTACCTACAGAGACCTACGGATTCTAACCTATCATGTGTAGTAAAGGCACCTACTGATTAGCTGCACACAATATCAAAGAAATAACATTACATAGACAACTTATATTACTGGTTGAACATGACAATAAACTGGAATACCAGCAGTTATCTGGTAAAAATCAAATCAAATCAAATAAAAAAAATATGTTATGCTAGTTCCCCAACTACTGCCATGGTGCACCGTATCTTAGATACAGCACACACATGGTGGTGCTGCTCCACTTTTCTTAAATCTGACCCATAGTTTCTTTCATGCCTACACTTCAAGAGTGTGCTGCAATTTAATAAACAATTACTAAAACCTGAGAATAAAGGCATTTTGGAGATTGTTGCTATTGACAAAATTTGGAGAAATCCGTATCCAGGACTGCTGAACTAGAGAAGTCTTTGCATGTCTGCAAAAACTGGAGAGTAATTTTAAGATGTAATTTAAATGTTGAAGAACGATTGGTAAATGGTGCCATGGGAAAAGTTGTTGATTTCATTCATTTTCCTAACCATGGAGAGGTTGAATTCTTAGCTATAAAGTTTGATCAGGTTGATGGCGTGAAGCAAATTGGACGATGTGTTGTATGCTTTTTGCTTTGGAAAAATTTTACGTCCAACTAAAACAGTTTCGAGTTTGTCTTGCATAAGTCTCAAGGCTTCAGTGTTGATGCTGCATTTATTAATACTGGAAGTACAGTTCTTAAAGAAGGAAAGTCAGATGTAGTATTGTCACAAGTTCGAACATTATCTAGATTGTTTCTGGTTTGTTTTGATGAGTAGAAGCTTAGTGCAGATGCAAATTGTTAGAGAGAGTACAGTAGATTAAGAAGTGTATATGCTCCTCATTTAGTAGCATTCCTGTTTATGAGAAACGGGTATTATGTCCTAAGCGGAACCTAACAAAACAACCAAAAAAGATATTAGAGAAGACAGAAAGCAAAGTGTAAAAGAAGGAGTCAAGAAAAGAAAAGTGGAAAAGGATGAGGATATTGCAGATTACCAGTTAAATAACACTACTGGTGTTAACTGCTTTGCTCTGTTGTTCTCAATGTTTTTCCATCTATCATGTCATGAGTGATGTATTATGTGAGGTCATAAGCAGTGCATTATGGGCCATAAGTTATAGTTAGCTCAGATAACTATAACTGCGGACTTTCTAGGGCTTTGTAATGTTAAAATGTTAGCCTAACTATAAAGTCCATTTTCCATGAATTTCTGTTTTTTTTATTCTATTTCCCAACTATAATCTCCCTGTAGCTTTTGTTTTTTCAGTGAATTTCTGTGTTTTTTAAATTATTTTTTGTAACTATAATGTTCGTGTAACCTTTGGTTTTTTCAGTGTGTATGTGTATATATATGCAATGTCCAAAGCTGTAATACTGTGCCTGGAGTGGTAAATGGCTTTGGTCATTTTACAGCTCAGCAAGGTTGACACAATGTCAAACCTATGCTTAAAGCCTTTGCTGTACAAATGGCAAAATACTCTGTCCCTATCTAGCTCGCCGTTGATAGCACTGTGCTGATCCTATGTTTAAAAACTTTGCTAGATAAACAGACATCGAGGTGAGCAAATCTAGAGTGTTGCTGGTGTTGCAGGGTGCTCCTAACTGGAGCTGCTCTCCACCTAAACTTGGGAACTACCCAGAGTTTTCTGTTCTTTTTTGCATATTTTATGCGTCACTCTATCCCTGAATGGGATTTGTTTTGATATATATATATATATATATACATACATATATACATATATACATTCACTGAAAAAAACAACGGTTACAGAGGCGTTACAGTTAGGTTCTGAATTTACTTATACAAAACCATAGAAATTCAGCAGTTATATTTAGAGTTATTTCAAGTAACTATAACTCACGCCCTAAGGTAACTATAACTGGCACCCTTACCATGCATAGTTTTCTTACAAATAATGTTATTGCAAATGTTGCAGTGATATCAAAGATGCCATACAAGAACTTATCAATGACATAATATGTGGAGTAATTTGCTGTGCATGGAAAAGGTGCGAGTTATAGTTACCTTAGGGCGCAAGTTATAGGTATTTTAAATTACGCTAACTATAACTGCTGAATGTCTAAGGTTTTCTACAAGTAAATTCAGAACCTAACTATAACATCCCTGTTTCCTTTGTTTTTTTTCAATGATTTTCTATGTTTAGTTAATGTAAAGTTATTTTATTTACTATACATTTTTCCAACCCCCACTGCCTTTGTCCTTGCACAGCGGAGGTTGGTCGGAAGGCTTGGACTTACAGTCAGGCCTTGCAGCCAAGCCCTCATAACCACCTAACTCTGCGCCACACATGGCTTTTAGCTGCACACAATGCAGGTAGGCCACAGGGCCTGTCTCTGTCAGTGGATGTGTGAGTGGGTGTGTGAGTGTTTAAGTGGGTCTGAAAGTGGGTGTGCGAGTGCATGAGTGGGTCTGAGTGAGTGCATGAGTGCCTGGGTGGCTGTGTGAGTGGGCGCATGAACCTCTGAGTGCATGTATGAGTGAATGAATTAGTGGATAAATAAGCCTATGGTTTTTCTTTCAAATTTTTCCATAATCGTGAGGATTACGTGATTTAATAACAAATATTTGTGAAAATTAATTGTACACCATCACGCAAAATTATATTAAACATATAATTTGCCCCTAAAACACACCTATATCACACCCCTGGGGTCAGGGTACCTTCATGCTGACCCCTAATACCACTTTCAATTTCCACCCCTGGAGACCATCTTGTGTGAAATAAAATGGCGGTTGCAACTTTCTAGTCAGGTTGCAATCAGCCAGTTGCAACGCTTCTTTTCGCACGTTCATTTGTGAAAATTCATGAATTTCACTATTAATTGCGGTCAGAAATATATAAATGTATTTTCCCTTAAATTTGTACTAAAACACATGTATGGATTTACACCAAAGAATAAAAAGCACCATCTGCGTACTGGCAGCTAGATTTCTGCCAAATGTGGTGTAATTCTGTCCAGTGGTTCGGGCTGAAGACATGTTGACAGGTCCAATGATAATTAACATGGGAAATGCAACATTTTTTGAGGGGAACGTCCGGAACAACAACTCCGGAACAATGACCTACATTGTTAACGCAAGCGGAGTTTTGTTTTGGGGTGGGGGTTGGGGTACTTTTGTTTTTGAGGGTGGTGGGTGATTGGGGTAGTTTATTTTTGGGGGGTGGGGGATCGGGTAGTTTGTATTTTGGGGGTGTTAGGTCAAGGTAGTTTGGTTTTTAGGGGTGAGGGGTGGGGGTCAGGGTTGTTGGTTTTTTGGGGGTGGGGATCGGGGTAGTTTCATTTTTGCAGGTGGGGGTCAAGGTAGTTAGTGGTTTTGGGAGTGGCGTAGTTTGGATTTTTGGGGTGGGGTTGGGGTAGATTGGTTTTTGGGGGTGGGGGTCGGGGTAGTTAGTGTTTTTGGGGGTGGAGGGTCAGGGTAGTTTGGTTTTTGGGGGTGGGAGTGGGGGGATTGGGTAGTTAGGTTTTTGGGGTGGGGGATTGGGGTAGTTTCACTTTTTGGGGTGGGGTGGGGAGTTCAGGGTAGTTAGTGTTTTTGGGGGTGTGGTGGTCGAGGTAGTTTGTTTTTTGTGGGTTGGGGTGGGGGATCGGGGTAGTTTGATTGTTGGGGTGGGGGTCAGGGTAGATAGTATTTTGGGGGTGGGATGGGGGTAGGGGTAGTTTGGTTTTTGGGGGTAGGGTGTCAGGTAGATTGGTTTTTGGGGGTGGGGGTCAGGGTAGTTTCGTTTTTGGGGGTGAGGTGGGGGATCGGGATGTGTTGTATCAGCATTCGTTGTTCCATCATACATTCTTTTTTTAGCCCCCTTTTTCTCGGCCCCTATTTGACGGATCACCCCAAAACTTCCTGTGCACAGCAAGAATCTAAGGGCTACTTTTTTATTTCTAAAATTTTGTGAATATTCGTCAAATGGTGCCAAAGATATAGGCAAGTCTTTTTATATGGAAACATGTCTTAACTATATTATATTATATATATATATAAAGTGCTCCAACCATCTTGGCAAAAAAATGTGAACAAAAGAATAAGGGCCACAGTAGGGACACCATGACCCCTTAGCTCTGGTGCTGTGGTCCCAGAGGGGCCCTGCTAGGGCTAAAATCACTATTTCTTTTTTTTAATTGCCACAAATTTGCGATGACGTTGCAAATTTGTGGCTAGTTATTTTTTTTTTAAAACAGGTGCGGGCTTCCTCACTTGTTCTAATGAGACCCCCGGTTTGGCCAGGTCCTGGGGCATTTTGAACAAAAGGAGGGAGGCACATGGGGCCCTCCTCCTAGGGTGTTTTTACATCCCGGGGACCATCACTTCCCTAAGGCTTATTCATTTTAAAATTAGGGTGGGCCTACTGGGCCTGTCCATGCCCTGGGGACTGGCACCTCCCTGGGGCTAATTACATTGTGAATGGGAGAGGGAGGTCATCCACAGCTCTCCCGCAGTCCCGGGGACTGCCACTTCCCTGAGGCTAAAGACATTGTGTATGCCCTCCCCCCGCAACCCTGGGGACCTTCCTCCCCGGGGCTAAATAAATTGTGAATGTGGAAAGCTGTGTGGCCCCCTCCACAGCCTCGAGCACCCCCACCTCCCCGAGGACAAACAAATTACGTGTGCTGGTGGCCTTCCTGCAGCCCCAGGGACTGCCATCTACCCAGGGCTAGTCAAGCTAATTAAGGAGGGGCTGCACGACCCCCCTCAGCTCCAGGGACCGACACCTCCCTGGGGCTGAATTTAAACAGTGAAGGAGGTCGATCATGGACTCCAAGTCCCTGGGGACCATCACCTCCCAGGGCTGTTCAAGTTCAAGAGGGGCCACGCAGCACCCCTTGAGGAGCCATAGAGGGACCTGGGTACCACAACCCCCCAGGGCCTGCTCGTGCTATGTCCTAGGGTGCCCTATCCTGGGACATAGCACTTAGCTCTGACTTGGTTGCAGCGTTGACAGCTCTCACTTGCTGGGAGCGGAGGTTTCCTCTGTTTCCCTGCCTGCATCTCTAACAGAAGAAACTATTGTTCTCACAGAGAGAGGGATGCATATTTAGCAGCTCCATCTCTGTGACAGCAGTTCTGGGCCTTTAGGCTCCTCCCGTCGTCCACAACCATTTTGACTGTGTGCATCATTGGTTTTGTTGTGCTTTGATACTGGGACATATTGATTATATATATATATATACCTACTAGATCTACCAATGACTTTAATTGGGACTCTAGGCCATTTATAAATCACACGATTGCATGAAGAATAGCTAAAAAATGTTTTGCCCCGCACTTGGTGCCTGGTGTAATGATTTTGTGGTGTTATGTTTACATATGCCAGTACCGATATGGGTGAGTGTGTTGATAATTCTTCTTTTGACATTATCGAGACATAGGTTTGCTCATATTTGTGTTACAGTGCCATATTTTTTTTCAAATATTTCCTTTAGGAACCTTTGTAGCACTTTATAATTATATACCCAGGTTCACATGGGCTTGAGGGTTGTTCTTGTTGCAATAGTTGCTGTCTGAGGAAAGGCTGGCCCTTGCTATTCCTTGCTCCACTTAGACTTGTTCAAAGTTCAAGGAGAGAGAGAATCAGAAAATCCATAACCATTGCAGTAGAAAGACCCTGACACTCCTTTCTGGAAGGGCAAAGGACCCAATGCCTTTCTTTGACAACATTGCCATATGTAAATCGGGGGAGCCTGAAGACGTGAACCCCCCCACTATCAGCCACCACACAAAAACATCCCACTATATACTGGTTAGGGTGGAAGGAGGCATGGCACACCCATCCTACATGAACACGTCTGTGAAACTAGCTCACATCCTCTAAGCCACCTACCCACACCAATGTGGCCTGTGAACAAAATTATCAATACAGAAACTGCGCTGGATGAATCATAACTTCAGACTGATGTTTGACCAGAGCGCCAAGAGGCCAAGTCACTGGTGAATCTACTATATAAACAGATAGCAACATAATATAACACTACACTACATAAGACCATTAAAGTTTTTTGTCAAATCCAGGAACTTTCAGTGCAAAAGTAAGGTTTGAATAAAGACTATGAAGACTTCCTTAATACCACAAAAATCGCTGCTGACTTCAAAAACATCTTTCGTGGTAAAAATAAAAAAAAACATCAATTGGGGTTAAATCGTTATTGACCTCATTCAGCAAAATAATGGACGTCGTTGGAATTATATGAAGTACACGAAGTGGCATAATTCAACAGATGCAATTAGAATTTTGTACTTCCCTAAAACTGTCATTTGTCACAATGTCACCATCTACTGTTTTGTTAATGTACCATGAATTACGATTAGAACTATCTGTTTGTCAATTTGTTTAAGATTCAATTAAATCTGGCCCCGAAGATGGGGTGCTACCACAATGATAGTATTATTTTGCAAACCTTCCCCTGCTCATCCTTCATTCCTTCTTCAGACAGGCCACACATCTGATTTGGTCACTGCTGCGCCATCGGGAGCTCTTTCCACTCTAAAGCTAACTGTGACTGCGGGTGGATTAGATCTTCTGGACTTAGAATGCTTTTATTCAGCTGCAGATGTCCAATGGGTGGCTCACTGGCTTTCTGCCCACCTCCCTGCATGAGATGGGGTTTACCAGTAAAGACTTTTAAGGAAGGCTTAATGCACTGCTCATCGTTTCCTACTGACCATTCTATGGATCACCATCCGGGGTTATCATGCATGGCTTTCTCTTGCCTTGCCAGAACCTGTAAACTCACTGACACGAAGAAACCCTATGCTCCTGCACTACCTTTGCTAAGCCTTCCCACTCACACAGGATGGCTGTGCTCAGAGCAACTCCATCAGTGGCATGTTGCAGGTGTCTTAAAATTGGGGACCTTGTTTCTGAACAGTGAGCTACTAAATTTCCAAACCCTTGTGGCAGTCTACCATCTTCACCCTGGTCAACTCCTTACTTACAACCACCTTAAATAATCATTAAATGCCCTATTTCATGTCTGCTACCTAGCACTAACCCTACAAGAGGTGTGCCAGAAGCTCTGTACCATAGGAAATGGTGGCAAACTGATGGAATGGGTGTACAGACCTATCCTGCAACATGGAAACCACTCCAGGTTTTCTTGTCATACTGCCTGGGTGATTGATGTACCAAACCTCTGCAAGATATGGACTAAAATACTGGACTTTCCCCACAAAGTATCCCACAGCTGTCACTTTAAGTAAATTCATAGTGCTTCCTTGTGAATGCATTCTGCCCATTGCTTGCCATTGGCCTTGTGGTTTGTAACTCACAATTTGTTGCTTTCAATTTGCTGGCTTTATTTGTTTTATGCTATGCAGCTTGAATTCCTCCCTTCCCTTGCCAAAACCTTATTTACAGTATCCTGCTGAGTGCTCCCTTTCTGTAAACAGGCCTGTAAATTTTGTTCTTATCTTATTATATTTGCTGTGCATTCAAAGAACAAAGTCAAATGTCAGGCTCTGTCTTAGGTGGGAACTTAGTGTTTACTTTCCTTTCTCTGACTTCAAAGTGAGAGGATTTATGAAACAATCTTGCTGGATACTGGGGTTAGGAAAGAGTTTTTTCTATCACATGACAACATTTAAATAGACTTCAGAATATATCAGAATTCGAAGTACAAATCAAGCACATTTTTGTTAATTCTGAACTTTGCTGGAAACAAATACCTTTACATGATTAAAACAAATCATTGCATTAGGTGATGCAATTTCCACACATCATCGTCTCTGCACAATATAGTTTGATTTGAAAAACTGTATATCTGTGCAAATGTAATGGTCATTTCAATCAAAAATGTGTTGTCTGGAATGGCAGTGTGTTACTACACCATGCATGCTCCACTCCACTCTGCACCACTCTACACCACTGAACCCTACTCTGTATCACTCCACTTTACGCCACTCCATGCCACTGCACTCTTCTCCATTCGGAACCACTCCACATTATGCCACTGCTCTCTATGCTACTTCACACTATGCCTCTCTACTCTACTCTGTACTACTCTACTCTAAGCCACTGCACTTTACGCCTCTCTACACCACTGCGCTCTGCTCGTCTGCACGCCATACCACTCCAGTCTAGGCAACACCAATCTAATCCGCACAACTCCACTCTCTGCCACTCTGCAACGCTGCACTGTACGCCACTGCACTCTAAGCTAATACACTCTATTCTAATGCACTTTACTCTGTAACACTCAACTCTATGCCCCTGCACTCTACATCAATACACTGTACATCATTCTAATCTACTCTGCACCTCTGCACTCTATGCCCCGGCACTCTACACTACTTTATTCTATGCTATCACACTCTATGCCACTTTATGCAACTCCACTCTAACCTGCACTTCTCCACTCTAAGCCACCTCACTCTACTGTGAAATAATCTACTTTATGCCACTGCATTCTATGCCACTGCATTCTACCCTGCACCTCTCCACTCTATGCAACTGCACTATACTCTGAAACAATCTATTCTACGCCACTGTACTCTATACCACTCTGACCACTGCACTCTAGTTCAATGCACTCTACACCACTGCAAGCTGACACTCTGCAACACTGCTCTGGCCGCCACTATACTCTACACCACTCTGCTCTGTACTACTGCATTTTGCACCAATATACTCTATTCCACTGCATTCTATGCCACTCTACTCTGCCCAATGCCACTCTATGCAACTGCACTCTACACCAGTGTACTCTAAACAACTGCACTGCCCTTTACTCTGCACCACTGTACTCTATGCCACTGTTCTCTGTAACACTCTACACCACTGCACTGACACTCTACTCTGCAACTCTGCACTCTACACCACTCTACTCTATGCCACTGCACTCTAGGCACTATACTCTACTCTACACCTCTCTACAATACTCCACTCTGCACCACTCTACACCACTACACTCTATGCCACATGAGTCTACTCTGCACTCTATGACACTGCACCACTCTGCATTACTGCACTCTCTGCTACTCTATTGTATGCCACTTTACTCCACTGCACTCTATGTAACTCTACCCCATGCCACTCTATGCCACTGCACTCTACGCCAATGCACTCTAAACAACTGCACGCCACTGCCCTCTACTCTGTACCACTGTACTCTACGCCACTGCTCTGTGCCACTCTACTCCACAAAACATCACTGCACTGACACTCTACTCTGCAGTGTTGCACTCTCCACCACCGTACTATACACCAATATACTATGTACTACTGCATTCTATGCCACTGCACTCTATGCCACTCTACTCTGCATCACTCCACAGCACTTTGCCCTACTCTGCACCACTCTACACTACACCACTGCACTCCCTGCAACGTGAGTCTACTCTGCAATCTATGCCACTGCACCACTCTACACTACTGCTCTCTCTGCCACTCTATTGTATGCCACTCTACTCCACTGCACTCTATGCCACGCTACTCTGTCCCATGCCACTCCATGCCACTGCACTCTAAACCACTGCACTCTACGGTAACGCACTCTAAACAACTGCACTGTACCCCACTGCACTGTACTTTGCACCACTGGGCTCTACGCTACTGCTCCTATGCTACTCTACTCCACACCACACCACTATGCCACTAGCTTTAAGCCATGCTGAACAGCAGCTACTCTGGTGTATAACATGGCTAATGGCTAAAACACATTTGCAAAGCCAATAACTCTTTCGTAGATGAGACCTACTGGCTTTGCCAATGTTTGTTAGTACTATGAGGTACTGAGGTACCTGAAAGAACTGTAAAAAATACAATTACACCATAAGAAAGGCTGCTACAAAATGCGCAAATACATTTCGGTTAAATAAAAAAAAAAGCGCTTCTCAAATACAGATTTGAATAATATACAGTTTCTACGTAGTGCTAAAAAAATGTTATAACACTCCATTAATACCACACACTCCACAGCTCACCTTGGAAAACCATTACAATACCCCTCTGAAAGAAATATCTTTGCCACCAGAAAACTTCAAGTGGCTCCTTTTAGTAAATTCAATGCAGGTTTTCAAGCCCCTTTGTATTTGCAGATTTACCAGTTGCCCACATTTGCATGTGTTTAGGGAAGGAGACCCCCTGGCAAGAAGGCCTTTTCTTATCTGTCTGCCCCTCCCTCCCTCAGAGCACAGGAGACCCCTTGCCTTCCAGCTCAGCTGGGGAAACTCCTCTGCCTGTAATTTCGCCCTGCCTCCATTGCCCTTTAGGTGAAAGGCTAAAATTACGGACAAATGCCGTCCGTTAAAGCTTTCATCACGGACAACGGACAGCAGGGCGAAATTACGGACAGTCCGTGAAATTTACGGACGGGTGGTCACCCTGTTCAAATGTAAAACTGATAACTGCCTTAGACTTATTTTCGGCACCTCCATATCGCTCTTCTTTATTTATTTATTGATCTTGTTTTGGTAAAAGCACTTTAACACCTTTTGGTAATGCCCACGCTATATTAAGACGCAAAAAACATAAGGAAATGACTCGAGAATAATATAACCAGTGCATTTTCTGAAGCTGAATTCAGGGCACCTCACTTGCTTTCTACTGAAACTGAACTGGCCATGTGAGACAAGTGTTTCAGTAAAATCCGTGAGGTGATTGTGATGTGGACGAGCGCTGGTTATTATTTAGCCACGCTAGCCTCCCGTCGAAGGAACGAATCGGGTTGCAAGGCACTGACTGTATCTGCCCCTTTAAGAGATGCGAGGAATGCTGTCAGAGGGAGCGAGACTGTATGACAAGCTTTTAGAGGCGCTATTTAGGAGAGGCTGGAAGTAAAAGCCACTGCAACTAGACCTTATTTAAGAGGTAGCTGAAGCATGGAGTGGGTTCCCCTTATATTTTGTTTATAAATCAAAGGAAAGCAAACCGTAGTCGAGGACTGCAAAACGCAGATGACAGAATTTTTTGCAGCTCCGAAGAATGAGCGGTTTCCAGTTAGACGACTTTGTAGCTGGATGGATTGGCGGTAAGTGTTATTGGAAGGATTTGTAAACATTCTGCCTCAATTATATGTTTAATTCCGTGCTCCCCTATTCGGGTCATTCTTTTAGAAGTGTGCCCCACACCACATGCTACCCTGCCACAGAGCTCTGTCAAGTGGCCGTTGTGTTGAAAACACTCTCGCCCTGATTTACATTTAGTTTTCCCAGAAGTCTCTTCCCATATATTGATTTCAAGATATTTATACCAACTTTCTAGGCGCTGCTGGGGTTGTGGTCGGACACCCGTTGGATACAGTGAAGGTAAGAACCATTTTTTTTGTTTAACTCAGAGAGTGAACCTGGCATTAATACTGTTTGTTGGCGGACTTTTTACGTTTCTCCCAGTGCGCCTGTGGTATTGCTCCACACATGTATGGCACGTGTCAGACAAAAAGTGCACTGTTTAAGTTAGTGAATAAATCAAATATTTGTGCGCAAGAGGCAGTGACGCTTTATTTCTAAATTTGGAGCCTGATGCTTGGAAGCGAAATGTGAATTTCCTGCGAGTTTCGGTTTCCAGAAAAGGAATTCGAGGAACCGTCTGGTGGTAGTACAGGAACATAGTTAAGCAGGGGTTTGCGCCAAAACATGGTTCCTTTTCGAATACAACTATAATTTAGCAGATTTGAACTGCAGAAGCCGTTCCCACAGCTGCCTTTTCATAACTTGGGTGTCATTCAGGATGATGTGCACATGGATCTGCCTCTAGGCGCTTCACTGCTCACAAGTCCTCTCAAATAATTACGTTGTTTAAAAGTAATTCAAGTTGATAGGCAGTGTTGTATTATCATATGTGAGCATTGTGTATGTTTGATAGCACTCGTAAAATGGTAAATTCGATGGATGTTAACGTGTAACATTGTTCTTTCGCTTTTGAGGTGAACACTGCTAGGTGAACTCATTGAAAAGGGCGTCGCGTCTCCTGGAGGCAGGGTGATTACAGTGTGAAGCGTGAGGTTGAAGGGACGCCCATACTGAGAACTCTTTACAATCACGTGAATGGGCACTCCCTGTTGTGTCACCTTTCACATTCAGAGGGATTCATTTACAGTCATTAAAGTGTGCATATCATTATCCGCCGCGTCCCGACCAGTTGGGGAAGAAAGGTAACACGATTCGTTAAAAAGCTGCGCTGTGAAGTAGCTCCTTGCCACTTATGATAATTGCATACGTCCCATGGCTGTTAGAGCACATGGGCAACGTGCATGACACCCTGCCCGAATGGCATTAAGAGAAGGACAGAGTTACAAGCTATCTCCTGAAGTAAAATACTTTACATATTTATGACGGAGAAGTGAGCTTCATTCTTCTATTGAAAGGAAAAGATTACATTTCACATTGTGCTGAACGAGCCGCAGTCTTCTTGTCTGTTGCACTTTCTTGCAGTGTTAGGCGTTGCATCTCAAGTAACAAGCCATCATATTTTTATTAGCAAATTTCTTTTGGATCGCAGCAGATACTTCTAGTGACTTTGAGACCTGGATTCCAAACTCTGCTTCTGTTCTGGAAGTCGTGTCAGTCTCCAGAATTCACTCAACCTCCCTGCGTCTGCAAAATAGCTATTTAATTCAAAGCACGTGGCATCGTACTTGATGTACCCAATTTTAATATTAATGAACAGGGCTACCCAGCTCTCCAGCTAAATTCGATCTATGTAAATACAAACCCACTAGGGCTGCCATCGTGTGGTCAAGTGAGAAAAGTCATATTAAAGAAACTGGTGGCTCTGCACATGCAGTCTAGGAACCGAGCACGCTGAAAGCGAAGATGCGTTGCCTTGGATTATATAATCTGACTTTTGCCATTGCCCGAGGGGGTTTTCACAAAGTCAGTGCACAGCATGCGCGTACGAACCGTGGTGGGGAGGAGGGGTTTACCTCCCTCCCTGCCCCCCCTTCGATTTTGGAGTGGTGGAGGAACGCAGGGGATAATTGTGGTCATTGAAGTTTGGAACCTTCCCTAAAATCGTTCCGTTTTTTAAATCAGGCGAGCCGTCAATGATATTAATATTAACGCTTCAATCACCCACAATTACATAGGGGGTTATTCTAACTTTGGAGGAGGTGTTAATCCGTCCCAAAAGTGACGGAAAAGTGACGGATTTACCACCAGCCGTATTACGAGTCCATTATATCCTATGGAACTCGTAATACGGCTGGTGGTATATCCGTCTGGGACGGATTAACACTCCTCCAAAGTTAGAATAACCCCCATAATCAGCAAAAACAACTGGTCTTGAAGCCCCACATAGTTGCTCCTCTCCTTTGGTTACAGCGCTCCAAGGAGACACATGTGACGTGTAGCATGCAGTGCTTAATTTGTAAATACTAAATGCGGGGCCAAAACTTATCTCAGTAACTCTCGCTGGTTAGGCAGGATGTTGTGGTGTCAAATACCAAGGCTTTGTGGTCTTGATTTATCCTCGCGCTTCTTTAAGCCATCACCAGGCACTCCCTGCCCTTCAAACTCACACCTGCACTTTCTTTTGTGTCCCTGCTTTCTCCCTTTGGTATTGTTTTTCCGTCTTTATCTTCCGCCTTCTTTCCCTCTTTTGTTTTTCCTCCCTCTTTTTCTGCATGGACAAAGCCCAAAGATCTTGCTTTTGCAAGAGGCACAGGGAAGGAGGTTGAGAGAAGATCAAGGGGCAACACTGACAAAGGGAGGGTGGTTGGTAACAGGCAACAAGGCGAGTAAAGAACGAGCTGTGATGCATCCAGCACCAGCAGTCATATCCCTGTCGTTCCTTAGGGTGGGTGGGGGATGGGAGGGGAAAAAGCAAGATGGACAGCAGGAGGGTGGGGGATGGGGGGGGAGAAGCAACACAGACAACAGCAGGATGGTGTTTGGAGGAAAGAAGAAACACAGACAACTGGAGGGTAGGAGGGAAGGTTAGGAGGGAAGAAGCACACAGCGGTTGCAAGCTAGTGCAAATCTGCTATTACATATGCTGTTGCTGGTGAGTAAGTGGAGATTGCCCCTCCTTCAATCACCTGCCCAAATTAATCACTGGCAGCATGTCCTCAGAGAGATATGCTCTGCAACTTTGAATTACGATGGATTTAGGCCCAGATCTCTGTACTGGGGGTGAATGTTAGACATTGTTCAGCATTCCGTCCATCACTTTTTCTTTCTGCAACTTTGATTGACCTTTGAAGCTAAATGGAACAGAGAATTATAGTGGCTGAATGGAATAATTTACAATTAGGAAACCTGGCTGTAAATCCCATCTTTGAACAAATTGAACAAATTGTATGAATCTCTGTGCACGACTTTACTGCATATGTATCATGTTCCTTAACCAACCAATTTGAGAGCACATTGAAATAATTCTGTTCATGATCTGCCATAGAGCCGGCTCTTGTCATGGCCGAGCTGGGGCAAAGACCAGTTTGCCAATCTCAAGAGGGCCATTGGAGCCCTCTGCATTTACATCCTGTGCACAACAACCTTAAATTCAGTGATTTGATATAAGGCCACCCTGATCTTTTTTAACATATCACAATCGCATATTTTGCTGGATCTGCTCTCTCCAAGGCTGTCCATATCTTCCCAGACATATAGGCCAATATTTATACTTTTTTAGCACAGAATTTGCATAATTTTCTGACGCAAAAGAGGCGCAAACTTACAAAATACAATTGTATTTTGCATGTTTGCACCAATTTTGCGTCAAAAAGCGGCGCAAATGCAGTGCTAAAAAAGTATAAATATGGGCCTTAGAGTCTCCTACGCCCCAGGTGTAATTTCTAACAGCGCTTCCAATCAAAGGCATGAGAGAAGAGGGTGTCAGACAATTCATACAACACTTCTAATGATCTAGAAACACATCTTCCTTCCCCAGATGCAGACATTTTCCAATACTCTTGCCTGCGCCTGTATTTCGGATTTGACCCTGCAACTACCTTCCACATACTGTGTTGTTTTACTTCCTAATATAGTGTAGCCTATTCACCTATGGTACAATGAATGGCATTGTAGCAGAAAATAGGTGGATGTCCAACTGCAAGTTGAATTTTTTTCGTACCCTGGCTACTGGTGCAAGAGAGCACATGAAGATTTACAATTGCAAGGAGCTCTACAACAGCAAGTTTTGACAAAGCCAGCAAGTTTGACTTTAAAACGTGCTAATGCATGGAAACAACATTTGAGCATGTCTGTAGATGCAGGTGCTACCTCCTTTAATCCAGAACTACAGGAAATAAATGATTCACCGATACCATGACGTGAGAGTAATGTTCCTGTGGGTGGAGTATAAACCCTCTCTATCGTGCAAAGGTAACTTACAATTGTGAGAGATTTACACTTGTAATTTCCTGCTCTATGCTTCAGTGACTTTACAGCTTTTGGCCATTGAAAAACTTTAAGGGTTCAGTTACTCAAAAACCTAAACTTACATGGTTCCACCAGTTAAAAAAAGGGAAGGGAGCAAAATTTACAAGTGTAAATTACTACTGCCAAAAAGAAAGACTAGTGCGTCCAGCACCACACATGACCAACCACTGATGCTGCAACACCTTCCCATGGAAAATAAGGGAGACAGAGACTTAAAATTATACCCTATAGGATTAAGGCTTAAATAAATAAATATGATTTCATGTTAAGAAATATATGAAATAAAACAAATATGAAGTAAGGAAACATTCATTTTTACTAAAATATAATTAAGCTACCTTTAATTATTGCTATACATCACTTTTAATAATTAATAATGCATAATACAAAAACATGTACTGTATATAGGAATGTATTTTTAATGTAAAATTCTGAAAAATATTTTCAATTGTATTTCATATATTTAAATTAGTGAAAGATTTAATTCAAAAGTAATTTACTGGTGTTGTAGTATTTTTATTTTTTTCCACATTTAAAATAAACATATTAACAATTGATCAGAATATTAAATATATTTGTGATAATTTATTATAAAGTTTATTAAGCATTTAACATTTTCGTTGTACTTTACCACAGAGAGATCTCCACCTGGAATGTGCAGCCTCCCTATTGTAAATTATAGGGAAAAGTGAAAACGTTTATTTAAGTTGGAAAAAATGGGCAAAATGTTTCATTGGATTGTGACATGATGTAGTAGTTTTTAAACATGTGTGTCTTCAGCTTTTCTCTTCAGCTGGAGCAGAGTGTGTGGTGTTCCTGATGGAAACAGCTATCTTGTTACTATCTTGTGTGCATAGATGAAGGACTGTTGCTCTGTCTGTCTTTTTTTAAAACTTTTTTGCACTTCTTCATCTCTGGTTTGATGGTGCCATGGCAGTTGCTGTGCAGAGAGTCACTGTAAAATGTGAGCTTGTTAGCCATATAGGCTAGGAATGTGTTGAGATGGCTTTGTAGATGATTCAGGTGGTTTTGAAGATGGTGTGTGTAGGTAAGGGAAGCCTATTGGATTCCATTAGAATAAGGTTGATCAGGTCATATTTCTTTAGGCCCTTGATGAGACATTCTGCACCCTTTAAATGCAAAGGCAATCGTTGAGTCTGAGAGGCCATGGGAATTGCCACCATTGCAATACAAGAGGAAAAGAGCTTGAACAACAGTTCTGAAGTTGATTTCCTGAAGGAATGGGTTCACTTTCTTTAGTCAAGATAGCTGGTAGTAGGTCACCTTGGATTTCTTGCAGATGTGTTCCCTAAGAATGAGGTCAGTGTTCAGAGTAAATCCAATTGACTTGGCACAGAGTAAATCCCGTAGACCTGATATTAAGTGAAAGTTGGGGTTTGCAGCTACCTTGGATCATGTTGCTGCGCCAGATCTAGAATTGTCCTGCAATATGTTATGTTCTCTTGAGTGAAAGGAGTATTTGATGCCACTTTTTTAACAATTAGCCTAAATGTCTCCCTATAGAACAAATAGTGTCATTCAAGAGAATTGTATTTGGGAAAACACCAAAAATTCCACCTAATGTCAATATTTTGCTATAATAGCATTGCTACGGAAGTGTAGCAACAAATAAGAGCCCTGCTATGACACAGTTCCCCTAAGCACCATGATTACGTTCACCTTCCCTGAATCACATTCTTCTGCCCCCGTGGGCAGGCTGGCAGGAAACAGAAAAGAGAAAGACTGCGCAGATGGATGAGATGCCTTTTTCTTTCTTTAAACAGTCTGTAGTAACTTTTTGAGTAATGCCATGAGGCAATTCATTCATAAAATTCAGGATCATTTGATCGTTTGTAAATCTAAATATTTCCATTTCATTGATTTCTCTTATCTCGCACCTTTCACAATCTTCTGTTCCGTGAGGTTTGTGACAGCTACCTGTTCCGTAGAACAGTGGGCTATGGGTGCACATGCATGTTTGGTCTCATTATCACAAGTGCCTCTGCCTTATCTCGCGGCGCCTGCACATAGTTCAGGGAGAAAAGTGACACACAATTGAATGCACCATACGTTGGTCTTTAATATAGTATCTGCAGAAACCCTGATGCAGTGGTGTTTCAGCACAGGCTGTTTCTTTGGCTACAGGGGATGATTTCACTAACACATGTTCTCTGGCCCTAATGACCTTCTAGTTGCACGGACCAACATTTTTTAAAGACTTTTGATTATTCCTGCCTAAAGGTGCAGGGCTCTCCTTCCATCCTATAAGCAATCAAGTCCATGGGTCCTCCCATCCAGTGGTTAACATTAGTCCCCACTTTGCTGGAGGTGTGGGGCCGAGGTCCAGGGGGCCCCCTCAGCAGAGCATACACCGTGCACAAGCAGCAGACCTCTAGAGGGGCTCTCAAGTTTCATTACATCACTGCTCTCCTCCCTTTATGAAGATCCTAAAATGCCCACTCACATAACACTAAGGCCCATATTTATGCTTTTTGAGTGCCGCATCTGCGCCGCTTTTTTATACAAAAACAGCGCAAACTTGCAAAATACAATAGTATTTTGTAAGGTTGCGCCGTTTTTGCATCAAAAAGCGGCGCAAATGCAGTGCTAAAAAAGTATAAATGTGAGCCTAATTTTCACAGATGGAAAGGGAGACTCTCATAATGGACCAATGGAGGTTGGGGAGAAACTTTTCTTATCTATACTCCTCTCACAGCCACAAACTAACATTTGTGGTTATACTTACTCCCTATTTATAATGGCTTGTTAAAATGAAACACAACTTATCAGGAAGTCAAAGGTCTAGCATGTTTTTATTATAAAATTGCAACCAGCATAGCAAATAATCAAGAGACAATTATTGCTTCAAACAACCAGAGCTCTTGTACAAAACGGCAAGAAGGCAGAGTCGGACTGGGACACCACAATGAAAGTGGCCTGTTTTAGCAAATCATATAGTTAAACAAGCATTTGCAATGCAACGGGTCTTGCATTTGCTCATGTTAGAGCTATTAGCGTTGTAAACTCCTAACCTGACGTTTCTTGCCACACAAATGAAAAGAAAAAAATGAAGCACGATCACGCTATGTAAAATGCAGCGTGATTGCGCTGAAATTGAAAAAGGAAAAACGGAGCGCGATCACGCTATGTAAACCCCAGTGCGATCGCGCTGCGTGGAAAATAAAAGGATAAAGTAGTCTGGAAACCATGCTGAAAACATGGAACCTCGTATGTTTTCAGTAGTTTACCAGTGCTGTGTAGGTGGGCTAAACACCGGAAAAGGCATGACGTATGCATACCTTTCACGAATGAAAGCAAGCAGATTTTAAAAGGCAAGCCCACAAACCAATGAAAGTGACTGACATGGGTGTGGTTAGAAGCCCAAAGAGAGATTACTGCAGGGGACGGAGCACTTTGCGCTCATCCCAAAAAAGTGGCTCACGTTTGCAAAACAGGTCGCCTGTAAAGTCATGCTGTATTATTATTTTTCAAAGTATCAAAAATCAACAGTAAAACCAGCCCACCTGGCCATAAAACAGAACCTGCAAAGTGCAAAAAAGATGCACATGCAAGGATGACTGCCTGATTGTTCTATAGGCCAGTCTTACCTGCCAGTAGAAGCATATATTATTAAAATGCAGGCAAAGTTGAAAAGTTTATATAACTGTTTCTCCGTATACAAGTCTATGGAGCGCAATGTGACAGAACTTATGACTTTCAGCAAAACTTATCTAATGGGAAAGTGTCAGGGTCTTCTAAAGGAGAAAATGCAAGATGTCTTTGAAACTAAGATATAATACATGAACACATTGCTGACTTCATTAATTTCTGGTTGCTTCTCGTTGCCAATATCGAAAGCGAGGTTACACTTTTACTACAAGGTGAGGAAAATGTTCAAATGTACTATTTTAAATAAAATGGCTTCTTGGCTTAATACAGTTAAACAAGTATATTGAGGCTGAAGGGCACTTCAGATTAATGTGTGCATTATTATTTACAGCTGCAAGGGGACACTGGTGTTGAAGGAGTAAGCAATACAAAATTATGTTTTTAAAACACCCCCTTTTTTATTGGGAGGCAAACCTTACAGCAGTTCCACCACAAACAACAACAAAACTTCTGCTTTATTATCTTCATTATCACTGGCCTCATTATCTTCAAGTGTAGCAAGCGGAAAAGTGTTGTCAGTGTCTTTATTTGTGCAAGTGTGTAGCACCATATAAATTATTAATTTGATTTGTAAGTAAAGAATGACCACAACTAAACACATGCAGTCATTATTTTAAATATTGTCATTCCCTACTGCCCAAATATTCTGTGTAACCACGGCCAAATAACACTGAGATTGAAATCTAACCTGTTCTGAAACTTGTGCAGATTCCTAGTTGGGAAGATAAGTGCAGCATGTAGAACCTACAATGGCCCAGGCCTCAAACTCCCTTTGATGCTATTATATAATCTAATGCTAACCCATTCTGACTCAGCATCATGGAATGGGGTCTAATTGATCTACCACTAATCCTGGAGCAAATACAGTGGAACTAGCAATCTCTTACATTATCTTTGCTGTCTTTCTCACTTCTTCTATGGCCAGGGTTAATGCATCTTTTGGAATTAAGGGGAAAACAAATCTAAAGTAAGGGAGGTAGCCTTTTGCTGGCTGGAAAGGCTCATCACCAAAGTGTCTCAAAGTAGGAATAATTTATCCCAGATAACAAATTTCAGTCTAAAGACCACCATAAGTAGGCTTTGGACCCACAAATGAATTATACATACCTCCTGCTGAGGGCCCTGTTGAAACAGCAGTCCACGAGGAAGGCTCAATTTGTAAGAGGCAGTTCAGAAGGAATTTTTGGTAAAATGTCACATTTACTGTTTACTACAAAAACACTAAAGACAACAAAAACACTGGGAATGTGTGCTTGCTCAGTTAGAGCAAGCTAAGTTGCAACTAGAAAGTTCCAGTTGAAAGGATTGTTCAATTTTTCAAGATCCTGATAAGAAATAGAGAACATGCCAGCACAGTCTGGCAGTTGGTGCCCAAGGTAGAAGGGATCACGGAAAATTTCATCAAATCCTGCAAGAAAAAGAAAAAAATATTAATTGATTGAACATTTTATGCAACAGCACATAAAAGCTTTGTTACCACAGGTGGAGTAGCATCTCAGACAAGAACAGACCCAGTATAATTAGGCCTTGGAATGATTACCCTTTCTGCAGCAAAGATGAACCAGACACTCATGGCAGGAACAAAGATAGCAGGCCTGATCCATAGAGGGATCCAGTATTCAGGAACACACTGCTTACCCCAAACGAAGTGGTAAAGAGGAGAGGCTGCAGGGGCAGCATCAAGTAGAAGTAATAGAGCAGGCAAAGAACCTGGCCATGGAGATCTCATTCCACTAGAAGGAGGCAATATATCAGCAAGATCAGTTCTGTCATGGGGTTCTGATAAGGGCAAATAATAATGTGCTGTGTGGCACATATCAATCTGTCTCTACCAACATGGGCTGCTGCTTGATAGAACCTGATGACTTTGGGGAGTAGAAAGGCCATATGCTTGATGCTATCTCTCTACACCCCCTCAGGTTCTCTTTTACATTTCTGCTCGATCTATGACTGTTTTTCACTTTTGGATGCTTGATCCTGCAAATGAGAACTAATTTGGCAGGAAATGTTGATGTCTCCATGTTGCGCTTTGAGACCTTTTATGTCGTGTGCACTAGGCTGAGCCACAGAAGTGGGATAGTGTTTTTGTAAGAAGTGTGGGATCCCTGGTTGATAGGTATTTTGTGGATCTACACAGATACTGGAAGTTTCCATCTCAAAAATGTAAGAAAAATGTGTGATTTTAGCCACTTGGTTAAATTTTAAGGTTTTATGGGCATTGTGTGTAATTGAGTGGTATCCACGCTAGTTATATCACCCTGGACTCCTTCAGGTGTTAATTTTCCTAAAACTGTCAGGGTTTGTTATTGTCCTTCCGAGTCCTTCCACTTCTCAAGTACAGACTTATACTGTTTGGTTTTGGCACTACTAGTAGTAATAAGGTCAAAGAGCAAATACTAATAACAGTGTAAGAATACTAAACTCATCACTTACTTGTTGCAAAACCTAAAGCTACCTCAGGGCATCAACCATTTTACAATATACTCACACGCAATTTACGTGCAACACACAAAGCAATTCACACTGCCAGCCATAGATCCAACACACACACAATAACTAAATCAACAAACTAATGGCATTGGAGGGCCCATCACATTCATTCTGCAGTAGGATTGAAACATGCATCACACTGCCATTCATCAGTCATCAGCCAACTCAAATACACATAGCTTTCCAGTTAACCAATACACACATACCGTTAGCCAACAACCATATATACACATAGCCAACAACCATGCATACTCCTAGCCAACAGCTAAACATACCACCATCTAACAGCCACACTTTCTATCAGCCAACAGCCACACATTTCGCCAACTAATGACCACATATACCACCAGCCAAGATCTGCACATTCCTCCAGCGAAAAGTGCATCAATTGCCATTTCACACATACAGCAGGCAACTGTTGGGGAAAAGTGCATTGATCAGAGCTTCACTTCTGCCTTTACTATCTTCCTATTACCTACACACAATCCCTATAAAAGCAAATCTAGGCTAAGTTATGACTACCTGATTATATCTGTCTCACCATGAGTCCGATTACTGGAAGGGTGTGGTGCACCTTATCTGATGCCCTCCCATGCCAGCTTGCTTAGACCCAGAAAGGCTAGTCTTTCATGTGCCTTTTATGCACAAACTGAAATAAATCCATCTCCTTCCTGTGTATGTAAGTATGTTGGGGGTGTCTGAATATACACTTTTGGCCCATTCTTTGGGCAATGTGAGCAAACCTACCTTTAAAACTTAATATAGTTCACATTAGCAATCTCTACTAAGTTTTTTAAGAACATTTCTAGAAACTCTAAGGGGGTCATTAAGAGTTTGGTGGGTGGAAAAGGCCACCCGCCAAACTCCAGGGTCAGGTTGCCGCCAGGTTCCCACATTCCCACAGGCCCCATTAATAGTTCCCCGCTGGGTCAGCAGGTGGAAGTGGTGTTTCCTCCCACTGGCACAGCAGGGAACAGTCCACAACATGCAGCCGGCTCATAATTGAGCTGGTGGGAATGTTGCAGTGCAGATGGTGCAACTGCACCCATTGCGCTTTTCACTGCAGACAGTGTAAAGCGTGATGAGGCTGTCCACGGCGGCCCTTGCACTGCCCATTCCAAATGCATGGGCAGTTCATGGGCCCCTATGGGGCATCCGGCACCCAGTCTCTGCTAGCTTTTACATTGCGGTGCAACCGCCATGTAAAAGCTGACAGAAAGGAGAGTCATAACCCCCAGCTCAGAGCTGCATGCAGCTCTGCCCTGGGGGATTAGGACTGCCAGCTCCGACAGTCCCTCCGGTGGAGGTAAACTGGCGGTGCTGGCTATCCGACCGTGGCCCAACTTCCACGGTCATAATGTCGTGGTCTGACTTCCGCCAAAGCAGTTGGACCACCGCTTTGACGGCGGTTTGACCGCCACCACGCCTCTGTCGGTCTGACGACTGCCAAGTTCGTAATTATGGCCTAACTGCCTTAGGTTTTAGCAAACAAGATGCTCATTCAAAACATGTTCTGTTTATGTGCATTGCATTGACTGTAATGTACTTGTAATATGATGAACAGAACATCCAGTTCTTTTCGACAGAGGACGAAAGTGGCAAGCAGCCAGAAGCAAGACTAGTGTGTTCCTCTTTATGGAATCAGTAAAAATGGCATGATTCAAATTTAATTCGGAGGAAAACTTTTGAATTACAGCCATCCTTTCACAATTAGATGGAAGAGTGTAAATATCTAAGTATTGGGCCATGGAAGCTATGCATCTGTTGGACCTGGCCCTTTTTGCAGGGTCATCCCCACACTTTTTGCCTTCTTCCTCCTATTTTTTCTGACCAGTTTTTGTTGGCTTTAGGACTCTGGGCACTTTACCACTTCTAAGCAGTGCTAAAGTGCATATTCTCTCTGTGAAAATTGTATTGGTGATTGGTTTATCCCTGATTGGCATATTTGATTTACTACTAAGGCCCTAGTACAGTGCACTAGAGGTGCCCAGGACCTGCAAATCAAATGCAACTAGTGGGCCTGCAGCACTGGTTGTGCCACCCGCATGAGAAGCCCTGTAAACACGTCTCAGACCTGCCATTGCAGTGTCTGTGTGTGCAGTCTTGCACAGCCAATTCGAACTGGCAAGTATACCCACGTACAAGGCCCAAACCATACCTTTTTATACATGTAATTCTCAGGGACAGCAAAGGCTTCACCAACCAGTTTCTGACTCTGTCTGTTGTGGACTCTAGCTTGTCAGAGGGTGCCATTCCAGTTCCTGGCTCCTGAGAGTGAATTTATGGTAAAATACCAGTGAAACGACATCGGACAGCACCGTGTGATTTCGTAAGGATGCCACTCCGTGGAACCTGTGACGCCGTCTGCACTTGAAGCAATGGACCTCGCAGAAGTGCGACGAGTCCACTGACATCGCAGGCCCCACATCACCGATGCCACTGATGTCCCAAGAACTCACAAGATCAGAGTGTCATAGCACCGACGTTCGTGACACCCAACTCCATTGCAGCGCAAGTGACCCTGTGACATGACCACGACCCTGTGAGGTGGCCCCACAGCCTTGTAACTTCGCCGGACTTTGACTTTGCTGGAGGTGCCCAGAGACCGACTCCTCGCAGCCAACGGCACGTCACTTCCACTGATCCATGGCAAGGACCTGGTGCCTCTTCATGATGCCTCCAATTCTTCATCTCGCAGCACCGGAACTGACACTGCATTGGATCCAGCGACGCCTCGCTCACTGATTCCATGCACTGGCCACTTTTCCACACTATTGCTAAGATATTGTACCAGGGGGTCTGTGTGACTCAGTGTGGGAAATGACTCCGTCACGACTTCGCTTAACATCAAATTGCAGCATTTTAATCTCTAAGGTCATATTTTTAATTGTGTGTTGGTCTTGTTTACTCAGATAAATATTTACTATTTTTCTAAACCTGTGTGGTATCCATTTTGTAGTGTTTCACTGTATTATTGTGTGTGGTGGTACAAATACTTTACACATTGCTTCTGGGTTAAGCCTTTCTGCTCATGCCAAGCTACCAAGGGGGTGAGCGAGGGTTAACCAGATGTGTTTCTCCTTTGCCCTGACTAGAGTGAGGGTCCTTGCTTGGACACGGGGCAACCTGACGGCCATGTAAAAACCCAATTTCTAACAGTATCCATGAACAATATCAATTTCCCATAACTTAATTTTTGTGTTGTATAAAGTTAAGCAAGTTGGAAAACAAAGCCCAAGCTGAGGTAGGCACTGGGCAAAGTAATTTCTACTCTCCTGCCTCATTGCTTGCGGAGCACAAGTTCTACATCAGCAATATTGGAGATTCTTTTGCTCTGTTTCAGGAAGGTGGTTGGCAAATTCTGATCCCGCAGCCTTGCAACATCCGCCAGAATATTTGATGTAGAGGTTACTGGTTCTACGAAAGTTAGACCTTCAGTTAAAGTCAACTGATAGTGAAGGAAGGACATCATTCTATCCATGGTGAACTGCCAGCAGACAACATATGAATTGTATAGTGCTAAATGAATGAGGTGTGTAGCCAACCTCTTATACAAGGTGCCAGTATTACAACTCACATTATATGGTTTAAGAGTGGGTCATTTTTTATCCATTCCTCCCAAGTAATTATTGTAATCAAGTGAGTTTATGGACTTCTGCCAGCTGACCCTATACCATGACCAGGCAAATTCTCTCATTATCAACTGTAATGAGCACAGATACTTCACGTCTTCTTAAGAATTTTACAGCAGGCAGTTTCTTTCAATGCAGTACAGTGCTGGAATTTTTGGAGCTCCTTACAAATAAAAACATGAAAGAATCCTTTGTGGTCCTTTCCATTTGCACTGCAAGGTGCAATATTTGTAGAGCTCACTAAACAGCTTGACTCCTGTATACAACAAATCTACATAAAGGTTATAGTCTTAATGAAGAAGAGATTGGGCAAGCTCTCATTCATTTGTCTCACTAATTCCGAACCTGAAAGGGCAACCTGCAGGATTTGTGTAGAGGCCTTCCTTGTATATATTCTGAGGCTGTACACATAACAAGTAGAGTGCATGCACGACATGTAAATTTTGATTGCATAACAAGCTGTTTTGCGTGTTATGTACTGACTTAATGCCCTTTGTACATAATCAAGGGCTCGCCTATTGCTGTATTCTTTCCAGGAGTAGACATCCCTGGAAACCTGGCAGACAAATGTTCCATGAGAGGTCCAGTTGTGAACAACCTGTTGTACTCTGGGTGGTCCTGGACAATGCAGCAGAATTACCATTAATATGCAGCACACACTACAAAATCAAACACCAATCTCTCCTCATGACTGGTGCAAAGCTGGGTGTTGCCAAAACTGTGTACGTTGACCTGTAAGACTATATGATTGGATTGTGTACTAATCCCATGTTGATCGTTAGACCCATACATCTTTTCAATTCCTCAAGTGAAGTGGAAGTCCCCAGGTGTGCCCTAGAGCGAGGCCCGAGAATGCATCCATGCTCTCCCAGGAACTGTTTGAAAATGCTGATTTGTTTGGTGCACAGTTTCTTCATGTCAGCCTTCATCCAGAAAATGATGGAAGTATTCAATGGGCAAATATTTACACTATTGACTTTAGATGCAGCACCTGAAGTGAATCAGGGAATTTGTGGCGGAATGAAATTAAGAGTCTGCAAATAGCTCTCTCTGTCTGTGTTCAACTCGATACATGCTTGTACTCTGGATTCGGCTCTGGTTTGGGTTACCCTGCCACTTTCTCTCCACTACATAAATTGTACTTGCCAAGGGACATCACAATTGCCTGGGGCATGTTTCGCAGGATCACTGGAAGACATTGAATAAAACTCTGACTGAAAATTCACTTCAGGATTCTGCCCTCTGCCCTCTGTTTCAGATGTTGTTTCAGTAAGAGACCCTGCTCAGAACTCTCCTCCTTTCTTTGATTTAGCACCTGGCAAGCAGTCATCTAAGACACCATCTCTGATTTCTATATAAAGGTTTCTGACCTAGGTAGAGTACAGAGGCAGACATAGAATTGAATGCTCTCTGTGTGCTCCAAACAGAAAGAAAGACACAAGCGGGAACCGCCAGAAGACCGTACCGCGGTCAAGAGAACACGGCGGTCATTCTGGCTTTCCCGCTGGGCGGGCGGGGGACCGCCAAAAGGCCGCCCGCCCGCCCAGCGGGAAACCCACAGCAACGATGAAGCCGGCTCCGAATGGAGCCGGCGGAGTTGATTTTGTGCGACGGGTGCAGTGGAAATCAATGTGGGGCCCTGTTAGGGGGCACCTGCAGTGCCCATGCCATTGGCATGGGCACTGCAGGGGCCCCCAGGGGCCCCACGACACCCGTTCCTGCCAGCCTGGTTCTGGCGGTCAAAACCGCCAGAACGAGGCTGGCGGGAAGGGGGTCAGAATCCCCATGGCGGCGCTGCCTGCAGCGCCGCCATGGGGGATTCTGCAGGCCAGGAGAAAACCGGCAGGAAACCGCCAGTTTCCCTTTTCTGACCGCGGCTTTATCGCCGTGGTCAGAATGGGCCTGGATGCACCGCCAGCCTGTTGGCGGAGCATCCGCGGTCCCCTACCCTGGCGGTCTTCAGTGTTGTAAAAGTGAGAGTGTAGTAATGTGATCACAATAAATGTTTCAAAATATATATGACTCCACATTGTGATGGAAGAACTTCTCCAAAGAAGTTAAACAAGAAAATGAACAGAAAAACGACTTCAAGTTGTAACACACAGTAATACAAAGGCACATATTTTTATGATCACCGCTAACATCAGGAGATAGTTCCTTGGGAGACAGCAGCACCCTGTGAAAGAGCAGAGTCAAAATAATATAATTATTTTAACTTTGTTTCCTGTAACATATTTCTTACTGTTTTGTGGCATTTGGACTTTAGTAATTTTGGAAAAGGAGTTTGTGAATAGCAATGGTCTTATTCTTTTGTGGGTTGGTGTTTTTATCAACATGGGCATCCCAAACCACTTCCTGTTTTGTAGCAGTCACTTCCCTTGGTTCATGCCTCATTTACTACTAAGTAGTATATATACCCGTGTGTTGAGATCTCCCTGTCAAAAAAGTAGGAGAGATGGAGATTTCTTTCCATAGATTTGTGAAAAGCATTTTGTAGTAAGTAAGAAGTACTAAGTAGTAGTTCTTTACATGCTACAAAAATGCAGTTTGTGAATCAGACCATTGAGTTTTCTGCTTCACCTGCAGTTCATTTGTAGAACAGAATAAATAAGTATAGTGAAAGGCTCACACGTCTTGTGCCATATAGGTACAATTGATGCCATTCTGCAGGGTACTTCTTAAATGACGTGTGTCTAGGGTTTAAAAATGACTGGTTCCTAAGTCATAAGCTATTGTACAGAGCTGCAACGATGAGATCTCTTACAGTGCACAAGGACGTTGAACAATAGAGGTTGATGAATTATTTTTCTTTTGAATCCCCTGTAAGCGGATGCAAACCTTTTGCAATGCCACCCATTTTCACTGTTTTTGTCTGCCCTAAATTAGCATATAGAAAAAACTGCTGGTAGAAATAACTACAGCTAAATAATTTCTTGAATTCCTTGGTTTGTGCAGTGAGAAATGCACAGGAAGCTGAAATGTTTTTCTGTCCTGTGATTTGTGAACATTTCACCACATGGTAAACACTGTCTCACTCTCAATGCCGGTGTTTGTTCTGCAGTAATTGCTGCTGTCTTTTTTTATGGGAGGTTGCCCATGCCCGCCTTCCCAACCTGCTGACAGGCATTTTCGTATCTACAACTGCAGCGCTATTGAACTAGGTCCCATATTTATACTTTTTGACGCACAACTGCGCCAACGCAGTTGTGCGTCAAAAATGTTACCGCCGGCTAACACCATTCCAACGCGCCATGCGGGCGCCTTATTTATGGAATGACGTTAGCCGGCGCTGCGGACTGGTGTGCGTAAAAAAAAATGACTCACACCAGGCAGCGCCGGCGTATGGGAAAATGGGGGTTGTGCGTCAAAAAATGGGGCAAGTCAGGTCTGAGGCAAAATTCAGGCCTCAAACCGGATTTGCGCCATTTTGTTTTACGCCCAACCTCCATTGACATGACTCCTGTCTTATCAAAGACAGGAGTCATGCCCCCTTGCCCCATGGCCATGCCCAGTGGACTTATGTCCCCTGGGCATGGTCATTGGGCATGGTGGCATGTAGAGGGGCCCAAATCAGGCCCCCCTATGCCACAAAAAAAATCTGAAAAAAATACTTACCTGAACTTACCTTTACTTCCCTGGGATGGGTCCCTCCATCCTTGGGTGTCCTCCTGGGGTGGGCAAGGGTGGCAGGGGGTGTCCCTGGGGGCAGGGGAGGGCACCTCTGGGCTCCTTCCGAGCCCACAGGTCCCTTAACGCCTGCCTTGTCCCAGGCGTTAAAAAACGGCGCACATCAGGCTGTACACCGTTTTTTAAGGCCCACCCCCTCCTGTGCGTCAAAATGACATCAGAGTATAAATATGGAGCACAGGCCTTAAAGTCATTTTTTGGAATGGAACGCCTACCTTGCATATATTTAACGCAAGGCTGGTTCCCCCTTCCAAAAAATGGCGCACATGGTGGAATTTTGACGCCCGCGGGGTCGGACGTCAAAGTATAAATATGGGGCAGAGTTTGCACCGTTTGTGCGTCAAAATGTTTGACGCACATTTGGTGCAAACAGAGTATTAATATGCCCCTAGTTGTGGTAGGGCAGGCAACAAAATGTCCGTTCTCAGGAACGCCACCCGAAGTCTACATACCCCATCCTGCACTGTCAGAGGTCAGACAGTGTAATTACCTTGTAGGTACTAGGAGAGGAACCTGCAAGTGGTGCCTGCCATGCAGAGCTCCAGAAGGGCCCTGCAGGAAGGTACTACACATTCTTCCATACCGAGGAGGTGCTTTCAAGAGCACTGTCAGGTAGGAAATGTATTTTCCTTAATGGAATTATCAAGAAAGTAAAGATATGACCTGGCCCCCACAATGCTTCTAAAGGCACTTTTGTGGTCTTTTTTGAGGGGCTACATTTTTGCTGCCTACAGAGCATCGGAGCAACCATGATTCCACTCTGCTGACAGAAAATAAGGAACTTCACCCAAATATTTTACCCATGAACACAACTGGTTAGGCTGCATTATCAATAACATAGCGTTTCCAAAGAGAAACGAAGCAGTTGATGTGTCTCAGCAAACTAACGCCGATGGAAATACCTTTATAAAGAATCATTCTTATTCCTGATGATATGTGAATATGTCTGCTGGGAAGACAAAATCAGCACAATGTGTGTGTAACAGAGACAGAAGGTCCTCGAAAAAACTTTTTTTTCTGTCAACAAAACAAGCATTTTTCAATGATTATTTTTCCAATTGCATATCTCAGATTTTGTTGACAGTTATTTCCGGATTGAATTGCAGATGTCCAAATTAAGTGCACCTAAACATAATTTTGGGTTATTTAGGACCATCAGTAATGCTGTTAGGCTGTCAGTGTTTTTAGGTTTCACCTGCCAACAGCACATGCGCTGTCCTCTGGGCATGGTATTGGTTATTAAAGGACCTGGACACTACTCATTGCTTAATTTAATTGGCATCTTTGTAACTCTTCTTTTCTGCCTCCTAATTGGCCAGCACATGCCGGGCATCACTTACTTTTTCTTTCTACAAAGTATGGATCAAAGACAGATTGTTTCATCCTAATTAATGTCTATCCGCTGTTTGTCCTGTGATTGAGGTTCTATTTCTCCTTGCCCTCCCAACCACCTTCTCTGTGATGCTTGTTCCTCTCAATTGCGTTGGTTCATACCTTCGACCTTCACCTCTTCTCACAACAAGAAGATTGTTATTCACTATTAGTCTCTGTCAGGATTGAGTACTGAGCACATCTACTACTCCTATTTGGAAAAGGCTTTTAACATTTGCAGCTTGCCAGCTGGCTCCTTCTCCTTTGTTCCTTCGTCACCCACTAGCCCCTCCCGGTCTAAAATACATTCTTTAACAAGCCAGTTCTTGCACAAGCATTGTACACAGTTGTAGATGCTAAGAAGCTCATGCATCGTTTCAAGGTCATCTGTTGTGTACATAGATCACAGGTAGTATATTGCATTATAGGCACATTAATACAGCACAAGGCTTTGAAGTGCTATAGGGCAATGCATTGCCACCCCACTCTACTTTACTCCACCTAATTCCCATCCACTCCACTCCATGTCACTCAATGCCATGCCACACCACAAACTGCCACTCAACTCAATGAAATGGGACTTCAGTCTACTCAACTCCACATGATGCCACTCCACTCCATGGCACACAATGATACTCTACTCGTCTCTGCTCCACAAAATTCCACTCCACCCCTCAGAAGTTCATTCTACTCCATGCCACACAGCTCCACTGTACACCACACAATCCTACTCAGTGCTGCAGAATACCACTCCACTCTACTCCACAAAATGACATTCTACTCCATGCCACACAATGACGCTCAATGTCACAACACCACTCCAAACCATGCCGCACAATGCCACTACATTCAATGCTACTTCACTCTACTCCACTCCTCTCCACTCCATGCCACTTCACTCCACTCCTCTCAGTGCCACTCCATCCTTCTCCATTGTGTGCCACACAATGCCACTGCACTTCGCTCAAGGCGATGCAATTCTACTTCATGCCACACAATCCCACTCCACTAAATGCCACTCCACTCCACTCAACTCAATGCCACACCACTCCACTCCACTTCTCGTCACACAGTACCACCCCATTCCATGATACACAATGCCAGTCCACTTCACTCTACTGCACTCAATGCAACTCAACTCCAAACAATGCCACTCTACTCAATACAATGTCACTCCACACCACAAATTGTCACTCGATGCCACACAATGCCATTCTACTCCTCTCCACTTCACTCCACTACACTCCACACCACACATCATTCCAATTCACTCCACACCTCACAACGCTAGCTCTGCCAAGGTGCTGAAGCACTTTGAGGCATGACACTCTACTTTACTAAATGCCATTCCACTCCACTCAATGCCTCTCCATTCCATGCCATAGATTGCTACTCCACTCCACTGCATGCCATTTCGCCCAACATAGTGCCACTCCACTCCACCTTATACATTGCCACTCAACACCACACAATGGGCCAGATGTATGAAAGCTTTTTGCATTCGCAAACGGTGTGAATGCCCATTTGCAAATGCAAAAAGCCATTTCAGAATGTATTAACTGCATTCTGAAAGCAATTTAAAGGAATCGCTAAAATAACGATTCCTTAAAATTGCAACCCTTTTTAGAGAGTCGCAAATTGCGACTCTCTAAATATGAAATCGCAAATAAGGTTTCCTTATTTGCGATTTCTAAGCACATGTAAGAAGCAATTCCTTTATGCAAATTGGGCCTTAAGGAATCGCTATTTACCACCAAGTTGAACTTGGTGGTAACCATGTGCAAATTTTAAAAATGCATTTAAAATGCATTTTTAAAATATACATGTAAAGCACACATGCCCTTTTGGCATGTGTGCACCTTACATGTCCTAAAAAACTTTTTGGGGTACAGCAGAGGGGGCCTTAGGCCCCCAGCACCCTGGGGTTTTGCATTTCCAAAATTGCGATTTCCAGTTAAGAAATCACAATTTTGGAAATGCAAAAAATTCGCAAATATGGGCATACAGGCCCATAGGTGCAAATGGGGCCGGTATCGCAATTTGCTATTCGGTAATAGCATTTGCGATTTTTAAGAAATCGCTATTACCGAATCTCAAATGTGATATATTGCATTTTGCGAATCAGAAATAGCAATTTTTTAAAAATAGCCATTTCCGACTCGCAAAAGGCCTTCTTGGTACATCTGGCCCAATGTCACTCTACTCCATTCTACAGATTGTCACTCCATCACACACTGCACATCACTCTAGACCATTCCCACCTACCAATACCTCTCTATGCACACAATTCCACGCCACACTACACCAGACCACACAATGCTACCCAACTCCAATCCACATAGTGACAGTCTTTTCCAAGCCACAAAATGCAACTCCACTCCACACATCAACCCATGCCATACAATGCTACTCCATGCCACACAATGCCACACCATACCACTCAATGCCATTCCACTCTACACAATGGCAGTCCAATCCGTGTGAAGCTTTTCCTCTCCACTCCACTCCAATTCATTCCAACAAAGCCAATAATCTCACATAGGCAAGGCATTTAGATTTGCCAGTGCTTGATATATTTGATGTAATGGCTTCTGTGCAGTTAATTCTATGTGCAGAGAGAGAGAAAGAAAGAAAGAAAGAAAGAGAGGGAGAGAGAGAGAATGAGAGAGGGAGAGAGAGAGAGAGACAGAGAGAGACAGAGAGAGAGATGCACAAGGCACCATTCACCATTGGTCATTGTGTTAGTCTACGTATTGAACAGTACACATTCACCAGCCACTGTTCTGTCATTACAAGCTAAGGCCCAGATTTAAGAGGGAATAGCGCTATTCCAACCCCAAATTAGCACAATTTTTTATGTTAATGTGGCGTTAGAAGGGCAAAAATGCTGCACCACATTTACAAAGTGGCCCAATGCATGCATTGCGCCACTTTATAACCCTTTACGGTACATTATGCCTGCGCCAGCCATAATGTATGCAAAGGGGGCGTTCACCCACTAGGGGGGCCGTAACAATGGTACAAAGAACTCTAACAGATTTCTTTTCATCATTTTTACTGGGATTTATTAAACGCCTGCTCAGAGCAGGTGCTAAAAGGAGGCTTTCATTGGTTTCAGTGGGCCTCTGGGTGCTTTGCAGGATTAGCATCAACATTTTTAATGCTAATCCTGCAAAGTGACGAACTAGCGTCAACAATTCTGAAGCTAGTTCCCTAACTAGCATCATGGTGCACGTATATTAAATATGGTGCACACATGGTGGCATTAGGGGGGTAGTAAGGGGTGCAAGATTAGGTGCAGCACCACTTTTCATAAATCTGCCCCTAAGTTTTCTCTTCTGATATCTCATTGGAAGATCAGCCATATGAGTCTGCAAACTGAGAGGTGCACTTTTTCATTCATTACATGCATTCATTATTGGTAGTCTGTGCAGACCACGCTATTTGCATCTGTCCACAGACCATCACCAGACATCAAGCTGTCTGAAGAACCTGCGCTAACTTCTTTACTCCATGAGTTAGTTCATTCTCCCTATACATCGCAATTCAGAAACATAGAGTAGCAAACATCACTCAATTTTTCTGATCTGTGGTGTCTGTAGAGCACGGGATAACTTGTGTAGTTTTGGAGTAACTGCATACACTGTAGAAAGTGTGAATGATTGATAAACAAACTCATGCTTTCTTTCTGTTCCTGTGTGCAGACATGCAGTCATGATATAACTCACTCCTGATCCAGGCACTACAGCTCACTAATAGACCACAGTGGTACACTGGTTCTCTGTTACTACAGAGAATCTAGGAACTGTGGTACCAGTTTCTTTGGATGGAGGTGGAGTGACTGGCCACCTGTCACTGTGTCAGTAGAAGATGTGTTCCTCTCAACTGTGTGATGCTCATTATTGAATGAGGCTTTCATATTTGTTATTGCCTTGTACCATTGAGTCTTATGGTGCATAACTTTGGTTGCACCATCATGCATGACATAATAACATAATCAACAATACATATATTTGTCCTAACATTACTAATGTAAAGTGGATCATCTAAATCTTATAACTGAAGGTGCATTACCAGTAGAAAATTAGTAGTTCATGTATACATGTGTCCTAATGTTTCACTTTAACATGCTGAATTGTAGTACTCATGCACATTTAGATTAATGTATTCTGATTATGGTACTATAGAGTAAGTACATATATTCACGTTTTATTCCTAATTCTTGCTTTCATTTATAAATGCAAGATGCACCTGTAGTCATGTATTTCAAATGTGCATTGAATGTTTTATTAAGTTAGCATAACCAAAGGCCTGAAACATTTTGTTTCTCATGTTTAACCTTCAACGTGAAATTTTGCTCACGTTGCCATATTCTTTCTTTGCAGGTGCATTCATGTGAGTCTACAATTAATGAAAGGCATATTGTTTGTTGAAGATAGTGGGGTATGGGAGGATACTTTGGCAAGGACAAGGAACGCTAATGAACTGAGAAGAAAAGACTCCTGTTTGTGTACCAGACACTGGGAGGCATTCAAGGGATTGAATTCATGGGATGAGACCTTGAGGGGAGTCGCCAATTTCAACTGTGCAAGAAAGATGGAAAACTACTGGTGTGGATGATATGGCTTTCTCAGAGGTTCTTAGGTTTAATTTGTATTAACCTAGTTAGACAGGGGAGGATTCCCTTGAGACTTGGAGGGGTACAGACAAATCTACTCTTTATTCCTTTGTTTGGCATTAGCCCTAACATCATCTCTATATCAGAACAGCTACTGAGGTTTCTATTATGCTGACACTTTCCATATTCCTGAGACTTAATTACAATTTCCCTTTAGTTTAGTTTAAGATTCATAGATTAATTTAGATTCTCCGGTGGTTAGATTATCAGATTCTGTTTCTTATCTTTTTTGTATTGCCTCAACTGAAATTTTAGTGTGCCTTATGCTTATACAATTTAGCTTCATTCAACACTTTACTTCACATTTGGTGATTTTGTACTTATATAGCATGTTTTTGAGATTCATTTAGAACAATTTGTATTAAACGTTTGAACTTTATCCTCCATTTCCTTGATTTAATGTGTGACCAAATAGCTACACAGTCAATTGATTCAAAAGGTTGATTTGACCTCTACTTTACAGCTCAAGCATTCTAAAAAGGTCAGTCGTAAGGAAAAAAATAAGAATATGACCTAAACCTAGGCAGTTTGCCTACCCGTATCCATTTTGCCCGCATTTCCTGCTACTGGCGAGGCCCTGGTGGGAAAGGACTTCGTCCCCCAACATTTCCCTGAGGCAAGGGGGGCCTCAGACTGCAGACACTGCCATCCTATAAAAGCAACACTCAACTCAACCAGTGCAGGACACAAGTTTAAGGCAAGGAGGGATCTCAGACTCCAGATACTGACGCGCTAGAAAAACGAATCCCGACTCAACCAGTGCGGGACACAAGCTTAGGCAGTTTTCCTGCCCACATCTATTTTGCTTGCATTTCCTGCTGCTGGTGAGGCCCTGCTGGGGTGGGACTTTGCCTCCAAGAATTCCCATGAGGGAAGGAGGGACCTCAGACTCTGGATGCTGACACACTAGGAAAGCAAATCTCGACTCTGCAGCGTGGGGCACAAACTTAGGCAGTTTGCCTGCCCGCATCCATTCCACCCACATTTACTGCTGCTGGTGAGGACCTGTTGGGGTGGGACTTCACCCCTTATAATTCTCCTAAGCCAAGGAGGTGCCTCAGACTCCAGACCCTGAGGCTCTAGAAAAGCACCTCTCAACTCCTGCGGTGTAGAACACAAACTTAGGCAGCTTCCCTGCCCGTATCAATTTAACCCATATTTCCTGCTGCTGATGAGGCCCTGCCATGGTGGGACTTCACCCTCTAGCATTCCCTTGAGGCACGAGGGCCCTAACGCTCTGGAAACTGAGATGCTAGAAAAATGCTGCTTGACTCCTGCAATGTGGACTGTGCACCGGCTTGCGCATGGGAGAAGACTGACTGTCATTGGCCAGAAGAGGCCAGGCTACCCCTCTTGGCTAGAGATTTGAGGTAAAGTTGGGGAAACAGTGTTAACCCTGAAAAAGTAAGGTTATTTTGAAACCGTTTGTAATTATGGTAAATAGGAAGATTGGATTTTCTACAGGCAATGGTAGTGTCCAACCTCTTCACCAGCTAACAATTCAAAATGATCTGTCTATGGTTATGGGAGTAATACGTTCAGAGCTGGCACTAGGAGAAGAAAGAATTGATGCAGCCCAGAAACGGGCACAACAACCACTTTTAGAGTCCCTTGTGATTATTGATAATAACTAGAAGAAATCTTATTTAAGTCCTTCACTCCCTCTATCTTTACTAGCTACTGTAAGCTTACACAGTACTAAGTCACTGTATCTTTGTCTGATGGCACCAACAAAGATCTTTATTCCTGCAACCAGTCAAAACATCATACTGATGGTCCTGCAATCAGAGAGTCCTCTTTGCTAGTAAAGTCCTCCCCACCTAAAAAAAGAAGGGAAGTAAAGGAGAGATTAAAAACAAGTGAAGGCCATAAAAAGAATAAAATCAGTCATTCGGAAGGCTCCAAGCAAAATCAGGTAAAATGCCCAAAAAACAATGCTGTTACATCTTGGGGAAAGACCTACTGGAGGAGTTTCTTCTTAAAATGGACTGCCTGTATAATGACTTTTGTAAGACAATGGAGGGTAAAATAGTAGCCCTGACTAAACACAAGATGGGCCAAGCTAATGCTAACTGCACCTAGATGAAGCAAGTTACAGTGCGTACCTGCCAGGGTAGTGAGAAAGAGGAGTTACCTCAGGCCCCCTCCAACAAAATAACCTATCCCAGGGCTGGTTTAGTTCAGTCTGGGAGATCACAGTGTATGGCTAATCCTGGTCATCTACAAAAATCAGGGGTAACGTTTGTGGTTACTTCAGGGGACAAGACAAAGGGTCGTAATTTAGCTGGCTCACAAGAAGATCCTCTCCAATTCCCACTGGAGAGCACTCCGTATGTGGTGATACTTGAAAGCATTAATACATAAATCTACACATTGGCTACAACCAAAATCTAGATTTTGAGGGGTGATTTGAACAATAAAATTCTATATGCTAGAAGGGTGAGCTGGGTAGGGTGTTCAAGAAAAAGAAAGAAAGGTAACTGTACAGTTTTGAACTTTAAAGGATCCAAGTTGTGTTCAATGTATTTTGCAGCAACTGTACCATTTGACAAGAAATCAAGAGGGAATTCGAGCTCTGCTGCTAGGTTACTTGTATAAACCACTACCAACCAACCATGTGATGCCTCAAATTATTCAAAACCCACAAATTCCTCCAACATATGCACAACATCACCCAATTGTACCTGTTTCAAATCAATTTGAATGCCTAAGTGACCTGGCTATCATTGAATGACTCCCCACTACTACTGATCTTAAATTGATGGAAGGGAACTTGGAGGTTGTGTCTATTGTAACATTGCCTGGGTAGCACTACCAATCAAGTCACAAAATAGGCAGTATATACTCTCATACACCTTGTCATTATTGAGCACCAAAAAGGACTGTCCTTGGTGTCTTGAAACATTGCAGGTGCCCGTACAAAGATAGAAAATCCTGACTGGTTAAGTTTTGCATCCTCTTTCAATATTATTTGTGTCCAAGAAACTTGGTTGATTGAACCTTTCTATATAGACAGCTATTTTGCATTGATCCAACCAGCACTTTCATCTGTGGCAGAGAGAGCCAAGGCCGGCTTTGCCACCTACGTTTCCATTTGAATACCCACTGCCCAAGTTACACTTAAATGGTTCTCACCGTTTTTCTTGGTCTCCCTAATATCAGTACTTGGGGAGCTGGATAATTTACTGATTACCTTTTATAATAATGTTTTTAATTAACGATTGTGTGATATGATTGATGATTTGACTACCCTTTTAGAGAATGTACAAAAAGAGGTTCTTTTGCTTTGGGTGGGGCATTTTAATATCAAACCTTACCCTGTGGGTGAAAACCTTTTGTATCGTCTCCGAGTAGAAAGCAGAATTAGCAAATCATATTCTAAACACTCTGTCCTACGGGAAGTATTAAACACTCTAATTTTAAAATATGATTTACTATTCACCTTTGAGAAATTGGCATCAAAGTTTCAATCACCTCCTACTTACACAGAAAGTTCCTTAGGTACCACTATACATTTTTTACTGATATCCGCAGTAGACATCTCCCTGGATTTGGATGTCAAACGTTTCCCAAAATAAGTTAGTGACAACAACCCGCTGACTATCACATTAAAAACAACTCCTAAATATAAAGGTTGCATGATAGCATATACAAAGAAAAGAGGAGTGAGAGTCAAATGAGACATAATTGATCCTGAGAAATTCACCCAAAAAGTTACTAAGGAAATCATGAATTCCATCTTAGCCTGTCTGAAAAAGAATTTTGATCACAGATAGTATTAATGGAGTTTGTTATTTTATGTAGTGCAATTGCAGGTGATTTAACTACAATTAGGTTAGAACGCAAGACTCCACCACATCATTGGTTAAGCACGGTTTGCACTGCTGCCCATAACCATTGAAAACCATGCTTAAAGCAACCCCTAGATCCTTAGTGGATGTGTGACCACTAGATCTCAATATAAGTTTACATTAAAAGAAAGGAAAAGGTAGATAAGGAACGAGGCTTGGGGTGGTTTATTATTTGGTGCAATCCTAAGGGACAGCTTAAGTTTTGAGAGGTAATAAATCATCCAGTTTTTTCCAACTATGACTGCTCCAAGATGGAATCTCTGATCCCGAAAGATGCATGGGTGAAACATTTTATTGAGATCTTCTAACCAACTGGAAGACTTTCAGAACCCAGTAATGATTTAAGCAGGTGTTCCACACCAGACTTAGCCACACAGACTGTTACTGTACCCATGGAATTAAATGAGGTTGTCAATCTGCCCCAAGGAAAGCACCAGGCCTAGACAGGGTTCCGGTTGACTTATTTAAGTCTAATTTCAACTACGGGCCTCTATCCTAACAAATGTGCAATGGGGGGAAAAAACAGATATTATTCCAGAGTCTTGGAGAACGGCCATTAAAGTCCCTATTTTTAAAAAGGATACAAGTTATCACCAGCTTGCTACACACCAATCTCATTTATTGACTCAACTGTAAAAATCCTGGGGCAGGTAATTTTGACCTGATTCGAGTCTTGGGCAGAAATAAATAAAATACACTTAAATTTGACTTCAGGCCTGATATAGGTACGGCGGAACAAGCTTTAAATCTCCACCTCATTATAAGTGTATATGTGAAGGCAAATGAGGGGGCAATACATATGGCTTTGATCCATTTATCAAGTGCATTTGATTTAGTTAATTGTGAAAAGCTCTGGAAAGTAATGCAGAAAGAAGATGGGGGTGTATCCAGAACTTCTTATCTTGATAAAGTGCTTTCACCATAACTTGAAACCAGGGTTCATTATGGCCCACAAGGAGAAAAAAACACATGCATGTATCTTAACTAAGAGGAGTTGGACAGGCATGTATCCCAGCCCTGTTTCTCTTTGTGCTTTGTATCAATGGTATGACTAATCATCTAACAAGGCTAGATAGGGACAAGTCAAAGATGGAAGATCTTTTGATACCAATTCTGCTTTACGCAGATGACACGGTATTGATCGCCCCCTTTGCAAATTACCTTTAATGGTTATTGGATCTTTTTGTGGACTTGTACCTAAAAGTTAATCATTCTTAGTTGTACATTATGACATGTGGGCCCTGATAGAACTAAATCAAAGCACTTTAAAGTGGGTTGGGGTACCAATGGAAAAGACTAGGGCCCAAATATATTGGGTTCCCACACAGCACGGCACAGCAGCCAGAAAATCTGCACTGCGCTGTATGAGAAGGAGAGAGCAGGAGAGCGCCATATTTACAGAAATATAGCACTCTCCTCCCCTCTGTCTAGCGGCTGTGCAGAAATGTTCTGCTGTGCGCCATGTACACACCTGTGCACCATAGTGCAAGGGTATCTACGTGACACTAGCATAGGTTTTGTACTTGTCATAGAAGTATAATAAATGCCTATACTAAGAGTATTATAAAAACTTATGGCAAGTCATAAAACACATATCAGCATGTCATGCCCATAAAAGGAACATCAGCACATATATGTAGCACACCATAAAATAAGCAGGTCAACATATCACTCTGTACTGTTCCCATCCGTAACCTTCAAGCAAGTATGTCCCAAAAGAGTACCTGCACTATGGTGGAGAGTCATTCCTAGTGCCATGAAGATCCAGAAAATGGGGGGCCCTTGAGGCTTCTATGAGCAAAAACAGGGGCCACGTATTGATCCTGGGGGAGGGGGGCACTGTACGAACCACCTCTGGTTGGTGCCGACACGGTCTGTGGGCCCCCCACAAGTTGCAACTGACCCTCCCTGGGGAGGTGGGGGGCAAAAGTAACTTTAACCCAGAGGGAGTTAACTGTACACCAAGCCACGGGCTCCCAGGGGTGAGTGTGTCTGCTCTCCTGCCCGGCGTAACTCTCTGTTGCGGTCCGGAGTGAGGAGGTAGATAGGCGAGTCACCTCAAGTGAGGGGGACCTCCTGAGGCTATGATTTCCCCCTGTTAAAGAGGGAAAGGGGAAGAGGCGCACCACGAGCTTTCCAGAGCCAGAGGCCTCGCTTCTTTTTGGCCACACCAGCACCTGAGTCTGATGCGCAAACTCCTCCCAGGCCGTTGTGGTGACTTAGCCCAGAAACAAATGCTGGATGGCGCCCCGGGGGCATCCTTCAGAGCAGGTCTTGCCCCTGGGGCACGTTGAGAAGCGCACTGTCAATGCGCTCTGAATTTAACAACGCCTTGGCTGTGGCGGTGATTTTCCCGGCGACACGCTTCCAAGCGCAAATTTCAGGAACCACCAGGGCGCTCGCCACATGCTCCAGCCCCACAAGGAGATGGTTCAGGAGGCGCTAGGGGGCCATGAACAAAGCGCTGCACTCGGCGCTATGCACCGAAACAAGGAAAATGAAACCCTCCTCATACTGTGGATAGTTGCAGGGGCCAGGGCACCCTGCTCCTGGAGACAGAAGAGGGGGGAAGCATGGGCTAGCAGGCCCAAACAATAGGCCAGCACCAGGGATGCAGATGTTGGCAGTTCCTCCTAGTGACCTAGCAAGTCACAGGTCTGCACAGCAGCAGCAGTCCAAGGTGGGTCCTGATGAGTCCATTCAATAGCATTCTGTCCTGAAGATGTCCCAAGAATGTCTCCTCATGTCTAAATTGTGGGGAAAATCCCTGTACTTAACTCAGTGTATAGTGTGTTTCACAAAGAGAAGAGAGAGGAGGTTACAACCTGTTACAACTGGTACTGGGAGTGTCCCCTCTCTCCTCCAGCACAAGCTCCAAACATCATTTGGGGGTAAACTACCCTTTTGTGTGAAGCCAGGGTACAGCCTTTGCAAATGTAGGTGTGTCCCGCCTCCCCTTCTCCCAGCCCAAGAAGACTATTCAGTATGCAGATACACCTCTGTGACACCTCCACCCTCCCTATGTACAGGCTGTCTGAAAAGTATGCACAAAGCCCAGCTGTCACTCTACCTAGTCGTGGTTTGGAGTCAAGCTGCAAAACACCAGAGTTATAAGCACAGATAAATGCTCACTTTCTTGAAGTGACATTTCTGTAATGATAATAAAAAATCCACCTACAGGAGTAAGCAGCTTTTCTCACTTCCATTACAACCATACCAAACATGCCTATGCTACACCTCATAAATCAGACAATACCTCCTACACATAAGCAGGTAATTTCCAATGCAATCCTATGAGAAGGCAGTACTCACAACAGTGAGAAACCAAATAGGCTGTTTGACACTACCAGGACAGGCCATGCTACTAGGCACATGTCCTGCCTTCTACATACATGGCCCACTACCTATAGGGCTAGCTAGGGCCTACCCTTGGTGTGACTTACATGTAGTAAAAGGGGAGCTCTGGGCCTGGTAAGTAAATTTAGATGCCAGGTCCCTGTGACAGAAAACTGTGCACACAGGCCCTGCGCTAGCAGGCTTGGTACAGGTTTGAAAGGCTACTTTAGTGGGTGGTGCAAGCAGCACTGCAGGCCTATTAGAAGCATTTAATTTACAGGCCCTGGGTATAGAGATACCACTTTACAAGAGACTGATAGATAAATTAAGTATGCCCTTTAGGTATAAGCTAATCATACCAAGTTTACAAAGGAGAGCACATGCACTTTTGCACTGATTAGCAGTGGTAAAGTGCACAGAGTCATAACGTCAACCAAAAAGGGTCAGAAAAATAAGGAGGAAAAGGCAAAAAGTTTGGGTAATGACCCTGAAAAGGGGCCAGGTCCAACAGTTGCTTTTTGTGACACAATGTACATGGCAGCATGAATTATCTCCTTGCCATTGTAATAATGCAGTGAAACAGAGTGCATGCCGCTTTATGTTGTTTTCCCTCTTATACTGTGACCAAAGGTCATTGATTTTTTCCTGTTTTTTGTAACGCAAATATTAGGCAATTTCTGTTAGCAATAGAATACTTACACAAATTATCCTCATTGGAAATATGCTATGCAGTCCTTAATGTTATCAGAAGTGCACTTGTCATTAGAAAACATGAATTACAGCTCCTAAAATGAAAGAATAAAATGAGTTTTCGGGTTTCAAATTTTTGCAGACTTTTTATATTGGCCAGTTTAAGGCTTGTTTTTTTGGCGAATGTCTTGTAGTTGTTTTTTTACAACCTTTGTGTGCGTACTATTCTGCTTGCTTGTTAAGGAATGTTAACGCGTAAATTATTGCATATAACACATTTTATTATGTACAGTTATTTTCCTTTTAAATAGCTTTTAGGGCAAACGGCGAATAACGATGATATTGACTTGAAGAATATGGGCCAAGACTCTATACTGCTTTTTTAACATTGATGACCATTGTTGGGGGCCATTGAGGCAGTTTATTGAGTAGAGGAAACACTGATATTTACTTCTTCCTTTGACAAATATAGATGCTATTTGATGTCTGAGGCAATTGGTGTTAGGTAATGCCTGTTTTATTTCTATTTTTCTTCTTTAATCCTCATATCAACCCAGACATGCCAACAACAGGCATACAATAATACGCATTTCTGCAGATGTTTTTTCCTTCACAGATTTAATCTATCTGGATAGTTAAGGTAGCTAAGATGAAAATTAGTATCCTTGCATATGAAAATCAGAAGGTTAAATCACCGTACCATGTTGTGCAATCCAAATTCATTTCTCCATCTCTCAAACGGCAGAAAAAATGTTTACTTTTGACCTGTGGTGTCCATCATAACTAAGGTACAAATATGTCTAGCAGATTTTAACCAATCAAAATATGTCAATAGAACAGCCTGTGTCTTATTTTTTTTGCAGATTCCCCTCATCACCAGCAGCATCAAATAAAAAAGTAGCTTTTCTGATGTGGATGTACTTTCATTAATCACATTATTCTATATTCCGAAAAAGACATTGGTAGGGCTTATCTGTATCTGATTCTCTAAAATTAATTTCATTAGTTTATTCACATTGTGCCAAAAATATCTTACACATGAACATTCTAGAAACATATGCAGGTCATTAGCATCTGGCAGGCCACATCTTTTGCATTTACTCCCTCTATTATTCTTGACTTTTGCGCACTTCATCTAAATCCGGTAGTTTCTGTAGATTGTAAAAAGATGATTCCTTCACAGTGCAGCAGATTTAACAATGTCATACAGATTTTTCATAGATAATTCCCATACATTTTCCATCTCTGTCTGAGGCAAGTCCTCTGCCCAGATTATATTGGGAGGCTTAGGTTTTTTATCCAGTGCTATGACCTGTTACTGTTAGACTTTTCATCCTTGACTTGGTCTCCCTTAACTTTTTGCCTCTGTTTCCCAGGTTGTTGATGTGTGCTAGACTCTGTTTTTGCTGTTTTTGCTGTTCTGGGCACTTTACCACTGCTATCCAGTGTTAAAGTGCTAGTGCTCCTTTACAAAATGTGTATGTAATTGGCTTATCGATGATTGGCATATTTGATTTACTAGTAAGTCCCTTGTTAAGTGCACTAGAGATGCCCAGGGCCCGTAAATCAAATGCTACTAGTGGGCCTGCTGCGCTGGTTGTGCCACTCACATAAGTAGATGTGTAATCATGTCTCAGACCTGCCACTGCAGTGTCTGTGTGTGCAGTTTAAACTGTAAATTCGACTTGGCAAGTGTACCCACTTGCCAGACCTAGATCTTCCCTTTTCTTACATGTAAGACACCCCTAAGGTAGGTCCGAGGTAGCCCCAAGGGCAGGGTATGGCGTATGGTTAAGGTAGGACACATAGGGGGTCATTCCGACCCTGGCGGTCATAGACCGCCAGGGCCGGGGACCGCGGATGCACCGCCAACAGGCTGGCGGTGCATCCAGGCCAATTCTGACCGCGACGGTAAAGCCGCGGTCAGAAAAGGGAAACCAGCGGTTTACCGCCGGTTTTCCCCTGGCCTGAGGAATCCTCCATGGCAGCGCTGCAGGCAGCGCCGCCATGGGGATTCCGACCCCCTTCCCGCCAGCCTGGTTCTGGCGGTTTTGACCGCCAGAACCTTGCTGGCAGGAACGGGTGTCGTGGGGCCCCTGGGGGACCCTGCAGTGCCCATGCCAATGGCATGGGCACTGCAGGGGCCCCCTAACAGGGCCCCACAAAGATTTTCAGAAAATCGCGACGGGTGCAACTGCACCCCTCGCACCCTTTCCACTCCGCCGGCTCCATTCGGAGCCGGCATCCTCGTGGAAGGGGGTTTCCCGCTGGGCGGGCGGGCAGCCTTCTGGCGGTCGCCCGCCGGCCCAGCGGGAAATTCAGAATTACCGCTGTGGTCTTTTGACCGCGCTGCGGTATTCTGTCGGGGGAACTTCGGCGCGCGGCCTCCGCCACCCGCCGAAGTCAGAATGACCCCCATAGTAATGTTTTTTATATGTCCTGACAGTGAAATATTGCAAAATTATTTTTTCACGCCTGTCCCTCTCATAGGTTAACATGGGGACTACCTTTAAATATGATTAAAGTGTAGATTCCCTTTGGGAGCTGATGGACATGTGGAGTTTAGGGGCTCTGAGCTCACAATTTGAAAATTCACCTTTTAGTAAAGTTGATTTTAAGATTGTGTGTTTGAAAATGCCACATTTGGAAAGTGAGCATTTTCTTGCTTATACCATTTCTGTGACTCTGCCTGTTTGTGGAGCTATCCTGCAGTTGCTGCTTCTGCCAGAGTAAGAGGTCAAAGACTGGACTTTGTGTGACTTCCATCTTGTGAAGATCTCCAAGGGCTTGATTTAGAGCTTGCCTCCTGTTGTTTGAAGTCTCAGGGACAGCAAAGACTTCTCTCTGCCAGCACCTGGAGTCTCTGAAGAGACCCCTACTCTGCCCTGTGGTGTCCATCCAGTTCCTGGAACCCTGAAAGGAGAAGCTGGCAGCCAGGAGGAAGAAATAGAATGCCTTGCGGGGAAAAGATCGACACGACTCCGATCTGGGGCTGAAAAATTGAATTGCCGCCGGCTTCGCGGCTGAAAATCGATGCTCGCCTGCAGCGTGACCGGAAGATCGACGCAGGGCACTGGGGAAACGACACGCAGCATCACTGATGGAAGTTGGTGAGATCGTCACCCGCACTGCATGGTTTTCAGATGATGGTGCAGCTGGATTTCTGACGCAAGTACCGCTGGGTATGTAAAAAACAGCGCAAGGCCTGCCTGGACACGAGAGTGCTGACCAGATTGACGCATTGCTCTCCTGCAGAGAGAAGAAACTACCTGCCCTGACCTGACGAAAGGCAAAACGATGCAAGGTCTCGCTCATGAGTGAAATTGACGCATCGCAAGCCCTTTTTGATGCACACTCACCTGTGCAGGGTTATTTTTGACACACCCAGGTACATTTTCACACTAACAGTATTAGTGTGTGTTTAAAACTATATGAAGACTCTTTTTGCTTTTTAATTGTTAACTTGAGTTGTGTATTGTGGATTTTTGTCATTTTGGTCTTGTTTTGTTTAGATAAATATTCTCTATTTGTCTAAACCTGTGTTGTGTCATTTTGTAGTGTTTTCATTAAGTTACTGTGTGTGTTGGTACAAATACTTTATATCTAGCACTCTGAAGTTAAGCCTACTGCTCTGCCAAGCTACCAAGGAGGTAAGCAGGGCTTAGCGAAGGGTGATTCTCTTTTACCCTGACTAGAGTAATGGTCCTTGCTTGGACAGGGGGTAACCTGACTGCCAACCAAAGACCCCATTTCTAACAGTTACCAGTACCAGATTGTATTTGTTTCTTAAGGTTAGGTAAACATTTCAAATCTAGAGAGCCCTTCTATCATTTCTTTCCATTGCTCCCAAGTGAGCGGTTTACCTGCATTCAATATGTGTCTGTATCTTCTTATCCCTCCTCTTTTGATTGGATAGCATAGTCAATCACTCAAAACCTCATTTCCAGTAACCCAATCCTCGATTTGTCATACAGAACAGCAGATCAAGATAATGCCTCCTCAAATACTAGACAATGCTGCATAGAATATTTCAGAAGAACAACATGAGATAAACCTTCAAGAAATCATTTTAAATCTCTCAGTGGAAATGAGGAAGTGTTTTGAGACCTCGAAGGTGAACCAGAGAGAGATATATTTGATAAATAAAATTATAGTATAACAACTTGAACTGAGGCACTGGAGAGAGCTGTGCACAAACTCAGCACAATAGCAGAAACTAATGTAGCAGAGATTCATTTCTTAAAGCAAAAAAATAGGGGAACGTCAGACAAAATTGAGATAATAGAGAGCAATGCAAGAAGGACCATTGTGGTTAATTTTTTATAATGGGCTGTTCTGCCGGTTGTCACTACTGTAGACAGCCAACTACTATAGACTTCTTGCAAGAGATCCAAAGAGTGCACCTTTAAGTTTAACCCAGCAAGGCAATACCCAAGGAAAAGTGTACTTAACTTATCATATACTATAAAAGAGCACATGTTAGACATAGCCCTCAAGTCTAGGACACTGCAGGTGCAGGATCCTACTTTAAATATGAGTCCTCCTGTTTAAAGGAGGATACGCAAATGGAATTAGAGATGGGTAGAGGAGTTGAAAAGGTTTGGTTATTTATTAAACTGCTTTGCTTTAGCTTATATATGAAAATGAGATGCATAATTTTAGGGAATCAGAAAAGGTAGATCAACTCATTCAGCATCTAAGGTCCAATAGATAAAACTAACAGGCTCTCCGCATTTTAGGATAAGTCTAGACAGCACCTCTGCTGTCTTTTAGTGACTTGTTTTGTATACTTTGTGGGTTACAGCCCACCTACTGCTTCTCATTTGTTTGGGTCAGTGTCCTTTTAGAATCCATTATTTTGAATGGTTAATGTTTAATTTGTGTCCCACCTTTTGGTCAGTTGTTTACTGGCATGGATCAATGCTGTAGTACATGTACCTTTCCGCTTGTCCCATTATAGTAACTGTAAAGGAACTATTTTTTTTTTGGCATGAGTGCTCGATCTTTCCAGTTACTCCAACCTGCCGCTCTTCATATTTCAGCAAGTCCTCTCCGTGCCTAACCTTTATCTATATAGCGCACATTTGCACCTGATCCATGACTGCCATGTTTTATGGTGTTTTTTTGGGTTAGTACCCATCATGGAAGAAAGAAACAAACTGCTGTGCATCTATCTCTGCACACCAGCAAGGCGTCAGCTAGACATGGGCAATTTTAACATTAGGCAAGCGTCACACTATTCATTCCCTTCTTGGGTCCTCCTTCTCCTAATCTCCATTCGGCATTCACCTGCATCGTCAGATAGGTACTCAGTTGCTTTGGGCTGTTGGCATCCTCCTCTGTTCCGTGTTCTGCTACTTCAGCCTGTTCTTGCTGACTCAGGACAGGCTTGGCTGTCCATGAAGAGGCAGTGTTGAGGAATCAAGCATTTTCTAGCTTACGCAACAAGAATTTTTAATACTATTAAGGACATACAGGCGAGGATTATGCTTTCTCTTTCTTTACTGTCAACACACAGCAGCCAATAAAAAACAGCACTACATTTCCCAAGAGCTTTACAGCCTCGTTATGACCACCAGCCAGGGCCCACCATTTAGTATATGGAGCATGAATACTATAGTCCGTCCTCTTTCTTTGCTCAAGATATTTCCAGAATCAAAAACACAAACCAACACCGACCAACGTAGTCGTGGCGCCAACCCATGGTGTCTTCTTGACGAAGGAATCGAAACAGCACAACGGTACAACACATAAACAAACAGCTCTCCATCTTGGAATTCATGAAGATCTCAGCCAAAATCTTTCAAGTGGTTTGCTCATCTGGAAAAGAAAAGAATGACATAATATCCCAAAGTTGGGAAAGTGTGATATATTACATTGGGTGGGACAACTTTTCTAAATCACAAAAGAGAGTACGGGGTTCTTGTAACTATAAGTAGATCGATAGTGTGCCAGTTGCGACACTAGACCAATCTTGTACTTCGACTAAAGGTAAACTGTGGATGGATTGTGGGGTTGTATGAGGTCTGTAGAAGGGGATTTCCTTTACGGACTAGGTGGTCTCACACACTATATAGTGTCATGCTTCATCATATGACCACCTAGCCCCAACCAGGTAGGACAATACCACCTGGGCGGACTCAACCTCACTGTTAAAAGAACAGGAAAAAGGGGATCCAGCTATGCTATGGAAATAAAAACACCTACTCAGATACCCGGGTGAGTTTAATAGAAGGTTCTGTGTGGTGTGATTAAAAGAAATGGGGAACCAATGTGAGAGCAATGACTCACAAGGTCACCTATCTAAAGGAAGTAGCCGACATGTTTCTGCCCTTATGATTGAGCTATGGAGGGTCTCTGGGCATTCATCAGGGCGTTGGATCCCTGTTGCATATGCTTATTAAGCGCTGCAGAAATAATCACAGTAGAAAAAGGGGTGAGGAAGGGCCTACCTTAACCAAGGGAATACCTGGGGAGGACCTACAATAAATGAAATAATAAAAAACAGACCAAAATTGACGGTGAAAAGATGATCCACAGCAAACCACAACACACGTGACAAATGCCATGCAGAACACAGGAGTACTGGTAGCAATTATAAATAAAAGTCGCAGCAATGCTAGCTATGCAAGGTGAACGATAGGTAAGGGCAGACAATTCCTTACCCTAACACTGGAGGCTAATAGCCTCTGGTATCCTGGAGAGGGAGCGTCCCCTTATAGTCAGACTCTAGTGTTAGGAGGAAAAGAGCAGAAGGGGAGAACAAAGATGAAAAAATAGATAGAACGGGGGTAGTCAAGAAATAACAGGTAGAAGCCAAGAACAGGGTGAAAAACAGTAGACATCTGAGAAGGAGGTCACTAGTTTCTGTAAGCCAAGGAGGACTCCGGCCGACCCCGGACGTGTCGGGGCCGGAAATGGCCAATAGTGCAAGGGGGCGCCGCTGCCTTCACTTACTGATCCTTCGGGAATCAACAGAGCCGCCATGTTCGGCGGCCGTGGCTCAAGGGGATCCCTTGCTTGGGTGGATGCGCCCAACCCGCGAGTGTAGTCGGGAAACGTAGTTTCCCGGCATCTCTGTGGGCTGCCTACACGCGTGTCGTTGGGAAACGTAGTTTCCCAGCGGCGAGCGAGGCTGCCATTGGTGCGGTCTCTTTCTCTGTCCTACCACTAATTTCCTTTCCCTCACACCTTCTTACCCCTTCATCTCCCAATGTCCCCCCTCGCCTCGTCCCTTGGTTTCCCCCCCCCTTCTTCCCCGTCCCTTCACCCTTCTTTCCCTCTCTTCCTCCCTTCTCTTTCTTCTGCTCCCTTCCCCTTTTGTTCTCTTCCCCTCCTCACTCCATCTCTATCCCTTATCCCCCCCTCCCCTCCATCTGCTTCCCCTCTCTCTCCCTTCTTTTTCTTCCTTTTTTCCCCCCTCTTTTGTCTGTCTCCCCTTCTGCTTCATCTCTCCTCATCTCTTGCTTTTCCCCTTTTATTTATCTTTTTTTCCCCCTTTTTCTAATTTTTGTTTCTTCTTCTTTTTTCCCCTCTTCTCCATCCAACACTACCCCCTCCTCCTTTTTTCCCCCCTTTCCTTTCCCCTCCCCTCTCCCCCCCCGCTTTCCCCCCCCATCCTTTCTTTTCTTCCACCCTGCCCCTTACTCCCCGTTCCGGCCAGACCGCACCAATGTCAGCCTCGCTCGCCGCTGGGAAACTACGTTTCCCAACGACACGCGTGTAGGCAGCCCACAGAGCTGCCGGGAAACTACGTTTCCCGACTACACTCGCGGGTTGGGCGCATCCGCCCAAGCAAGGGATCCCCTTGAGCCACGGCCCCTGGTGATCCCCGAAGGATCAGTAAGTGAAGGCAGCGGCGCCCCCTTGCACTATTGGCCATTTCAATAGGGTTCATCAACGCCCTGATGAATGCCCAGAGACCCTCCATAGCTCAATCATAAGGGCAGAAACATGTCGGCTACTTCCTTTAGATAGGTGACCTTGTGAGTCATTGCTCTCACATTGGTTCCCCATTTCTTTTAATCACACCACACAGAACCTTCTATTAAACTCACCGGGTATCTGAGTAGGTGTTTTTATTTCCATAGCATAGCTGGATCCCCTTTTTCCAGAAATCAAATTAATTTACGCACTCCCTCCTGTTCTTTTAACAGTGAGGTTGAGTCCGCCCAGGTGGTATTGTCCTACCTGGGTGGGGCTAGGTGGTCATATGATGAAGCATGACACTATATAGTGTGTGAGACCACCTAGTCCGTAAAGGAAATCCCCTTCTACAGACCTCATACAACCCCACAATCCATCCACAATTTACCTTTAGTCAAGGTACAAGATTGGTCTAGTGTTGCAACTGGCACACTATCGATCTACTTATAGTTACAAGAACCCCGTACTCTCTTTTGTGATTTAGTATTGTGTTTGGGGAGTCGAGTACGGTGTGTGTCCTTCCCGCTCCCTTATACTCTCCCTTTGTGTAGTGTCATGGGACAACTTTTCATCATAATACAAAATGCCATAGACATTAAATGCAAATGCTACCCATATCACGGGTAGGATAATCTTCACCTCTGTGTCCTTAATAGAATTGAACATTCTTGTTGCGTACGCTAGAAATTGTTTGATTCTATGTCAGGACCCGAGGCTTCAGATTATGCTAGTTTAAAGCTGAGCTATAACCCCAGAAGCTACATCTACAATTGGTTTATGATAAAACAACTTAAAAGTAGAGTATGAAGACCAATCAGCTGCTGTCATAATTTCTTCAATCTTGATCCTGAATTAAAGGCTTTTGAGGCCATAGCGCCTCTAAAAGAATGAGCCCCAAAACCAGAAACATCTATTTCTGCTTCTTGTTATAACCACCTGACCCATCTAGCTAAAGTCGCGGAAGACACAGAATTGTCTCTAAAACCTGGATAAGAAATAACTGTAGAATTCGATTTTGTGGGTTTAGAGATCCAAAAAGAAAATCCTGTAGGAGTAAAAACCCTACCTGTAATGGCCGGGGCTTTGACGTCTGACACTCTCTGGCATGAAATCAGACAAAGTAACATAGTTAATTTTGCTGATAATTGTTTTCTTGCTAAACCCTCATTAGCTGGCCATGCAACCTGGAATTTCCAAATTAAATTAACATCCCACAGAGAGGAATACTTTGGTTGAGGAGGATGCACCAAGCGTATACCACATAGAAGTTTCTATATTAGAGGATGTTCCCCAACAAACTTGCCATCCACTCAAGGTTGTTTGGCCAAAATAGCCAACCTAAAATTGTTAACCGTCCTGTAAGCCAAACCTTGTGCCACTAACTGAGACAAGAAATTCGCAATCATCTGCACTGATGCCCCCAAAGGATCCACACTCCTCTGACTGCACCAATCCAACATTGTTTCCATGCAGAGGCATATCTTTTATGTGTACTAGGCACCAGGGATTGAGAGAGGAAGAATCTAGTGTCTTCCGAAACCTCTGAGCCCTACTCTGACACCCTGATATTCTCCAGGACATGAGCGACAATTCATCCTCCAGAATGAGAAGATGTGGATGCCCCATTAGGTCCAATAAAAGATCCTCCGATGTCAGAATTCGCACTGGGGCCGCACAACAAAGGGACAATGCCACTGGAAATCACTACTGGGCCTTCCAGCATGGAGTTACCAATATCATCTCCACCTTCTGACGAAGCACCTGGATTAGAGCTCGGTGAATCATGGAAAAGGGGGAGAACGCGTTATTCAGTTCCCCTGTCCAGGACAAAAGGAAGGCGTCTGAACTGAGAGCCGTCAGATCTGGCCTCCAACTGTAAAAACGGGGAAGTTGAGTATTCAGGCAGGATGCAAACAGATCCACAGAGTAAGGACCCCATAGAAGATTCAGAAATTGAAATATTCTGGGGTATAATTTCCAATTGCTGACATCTCAGAGATATCAAGAATTCCAATCTGCTACTACATTCACCTTGCCGGGGTTGTATTCCGCTGTGATTGAAATCTGATGAGCTAGGCAAAAGTGCCAAAAGTCTTTCACAATCTCCACTAACATCTTGGACCGCGTCCTCCTAGTTTGTTGATATACCTCACTCCCAAAATGTCAATTTTCAGCAGGATACAACATGTTGTCTTGATCGGGGACAGTGTCTTCACCGCAAAAGAGCCTGTTAGAAGCTCTAGGCAGTTGATATGCAGCTGAAGTTCCTCAGAGGACCACTGACCCCCTGTCTCTATCTGCCCACATCTGGCTCCCCAGCCCCATCTGCTGGCATCTGACTCTATGGCAATCTCCGGAACTGAGGCAAAAATTGCCTTGCTATTCCAATCGTCTATATGAGCCAAAAACCAATGAAGCTCTGTTCGGGATTCCGGAGATAAAACAATCAGTTCCGAATAAGAAAAGCCCTTTCGGAGATGCATAATCTTCAGTCTCTGGAGGACCCGATAATGTAGAGGGCTTGGAAAAATGGCTTGAATAGATGAAGCCAGGAGGCCTACCAATCAGGAAAGAACCCTCAAGGAAATCGAAGAAACAGACAACGCTCTCTTCAACTCTTTCTTGATAGCTAGCCTCTTGGTCAAAAGGAGCTTCAATTGGGTCGAGATGGAATCTCTCCTGAACCCCAAAAAATCTATCCTTTGGGAAGGCTCTAACTGGGGCTTCTCTGTGTTTATGATGAAACATAAATCCTGAAGCAGCTGAATCATCCAGGAAAGGTGTAGAAGAACCAAACGTTTCTCTTGCGCTATAATAAGAATGTCGTCGAGATAAACTATGAGCCACACTCCCTTTTCTCTGAGCCAATGCATAACTGGGGGCATGATCTTGGTAAAACACCAAGGGGCGGAAGACAGTCCGAAAAGAAGAGCCGAGAACTCGTATAACCTTTTTCACTAAAAGAACTGCAGAAAACAGTGATGAGGAGCGAAAAAAGGAATGGTCAGGTAAGCATCTTTGAGATCTAAATGGACTATCCAGTTGCCATCTAACAAAAGATCTCGGAGGATATGAATGCCTTCCATTTTGAAATGCCAGTACACAATTCATGTGATGAATTGACGAAGACTGAGCACCAAGCGGGAATCTCCTCCTTTCTTCTAGACCAGGAAGATAGTACTGATAAACCCTCTGGGGTGAGAATGAGAAGGAACAATGGCCCCTTTCTGAAGAAGAGCTTCTACTTCTTGATCTATGAAAGTACTCTCTTGATAGGAAAAACTGAGAGGGGCTGAATGAACGTTTTTTTGGGAGTTTAATAAAATTCTAGATGATAACCTGATACCTCTGCCTCTCAAAGGGTAAAAGTTGGAGTTGTTTTGGTAGCCGGAGGTTCCTCTGCCTCTAAAGTATGGACCGGAGGTCTGGGAATTGACCCGACCTGGCGCTCGACCTATGAAGTGTCCGGCCCTGTGAAAAAGGCCACTGTTAAATATCTTCTTGATTAAGGTTTGGGCCTCATCCAAATCAGAGAAGGTAGCCAGATATTTGGCCAGGTCTTTGACTAATCTTTCGCCAAACAAACCCTCATTAGCCCCAGGACCTGCATCAGAAGGCGCTAACTCTGCCAATTTGGGATCAATACACAGCAGGAGAGGCTTCCTACGTTCTGTGGAAATTGAGCAATTGCCGTTTCCTAATAAACAAATGCCCCTTTGCCCCCATTCTAGCAGGATGTCAGGATCTATTGATTCTTGTGTCTCTTTAGCTTGAACCGCTAAATCTAAAATCTTAGTGAGGGGATCCGAAATATCTAACAACTGGACCTGACATCCCCGCCAGGCTCTATCAATGCCTTTTTTTGGATTTTTAGCATATTTTGTTAAGGAAAGTCAACATGGGAGGATCCATTTCAGGATTCTCCGCAACCTTGCCGGGGCGAGGGCATTCAGAATGCAGTGTGTTGCGAACGTCCTACTCAAAACATTTCCAGAGTCTGGATTGAACATACCCTGCCACCTCTTGACATGGGGTCCATTCCGTGGACCTGGGGATGTACTATAGCATCAGGATCAAATTGTAAATTCTTACTTGGGGGGACACCAAAGGTTCCTCAGTGTCATGAGTCTTACGCTTGCGTTTGCCCTGGGTTTTGTCAGGGGTCGACTTATTCTCCGAATCAGAAGAATTGGACTCGTCAGATGTATTCAGGGTAGTCTGAAATGAAGGAGTGGCTTTATGACTCTTAAAGGCTTCATACTCCTGATCATTCAAGACTGCATTAATAGACTGTTCCAAAAGGTCATACGATGATGACCGGCCAGGCTCATTTATATTGACCTCTACAGGGGTTGGGTTCCCCCGAGCCTGCGCCAAATCGGCTAACGCCAAAGTTGAAAATAGGTTGCGCAAACAGGCGCAAGGCTTTCACTAAAGCCTTATTTACAGAATCTTGAACGTGGAGGTCTAGAGCCTCCACAAGGCGTTCTTCTATGTGCTGATCATAGTATCCAGCATCATAAGCCCCATACTGGTCATCATCTGGGCATTGCTGGGCCATGTTTTTCAGTGCAAAAGCAATATAATAATATAATGGAGGACCCAAGTGAAAGTACACTGTTAATATATATGGGGGGGACATCCAGGTGCTAAAAGGGAGCTAAAACCTCCCTGCTGGTATTTTCAGATCAAAGTATATAAAAAACGTGGAGGACGCATCACCAGAATCCACTTGATCCAAGCTCTATCGATTATTTTAGCCCCTTCGGGCATACAGCAGGGGGTGCACGGAGCACAAATATAAACCTTCTCTCTGTTGCCGAAGCACACTCGCACCAAACCCGAAATACAGGTCTGTGCGCATGCGCTAAAACGCAACAGAAAGACGACTGCTTTCCACACTTGCGTGGCCGCCCCTGGCACTCTTCACCGGCTGTAGTGAAAATCGGCTAAAATTTATGCCGATGTCAAAATGACCTTAGCGCAGCGAGCACGAGCGACAGCATACCACAATTAAGGCACCTGAAGGCAATAAGGCGCGCCGAACATATATAGAAACATATTGTCAATCATAAAATGATAAGGCGAAAGGTGAAAGTACTTAGCTCTGCGTGAAGCAGCAAAAAAAGAGGACGGACTATAGTATTCATGCTCTATATACTAGATGGTGGGCCCTGATTGAGGGTCATAACGAGGCTGTAAAGCTCTCGGGAAATGTAGTGCTGTTTTTTATTGGCTGCTGTGTGTTGACAGTAAAGAAAGAGAAAGCATAATCCGAAGCCTCTGGTCCTGACATAGAATTTGCAGCAAATCTCCCATGAAGAGGGTTCCATTTCGTCTTACATTTGAAATACTATGCCGTACGTCCTGACCTCGCTGTACTTCAACCATCAATACAAGTTTGCAATTGAAGTTTGAAATATTTCGATAGCACTATCTTAGTACTATAAACTGTGGCCATATTGAAAAATACAAGAGCAAAGCAAATGTTTGTTCCGTTAATCAGAATAACGTCACTGATAAGCCACTCACTGTACATGTGTGGTTTGATAATAACAAATGATCATTACCCAAGTCCCACAGTTCTAGTGTGTGACATTCGCACACAAACTCACAAAGGCAATAAAAATGTTTGCTCCAGCGCAAATCAAAAATAAAAAAAGGATTTATTAACAAATACTGTTAGAAATGGGGTTTCTGGGTGGCTAGGGTATGCACGTAAGCCAGGCAGAACCCATCCACTCTAGTCAGGGCAAGGGAGTTACACGTCCAAGATAACCCCTGCTCACCCCCTTGGTAGCTTGGCACGAGCAGTCTGGCCTATCCCAGAAGCAATGTGTAAAGTGTTTGCAAAACACACACAACACACGTGACACAGTATCCCCACTACAAAGGAAACACAACACCAAGTTATATGAAAATATACTGTATTCTACACAACACAATTATTAGAACAAACACCACATATCAGTAATATCCTACTAGATTAACAGTTGTCAGAACGTTACACATTAGTTACTCTGCAGAACTATAGTAGACAGTAGTCACATATAACACACAGGTTACTTAGTATTATGCAACATAAGCAGTAGTCAGGAAACATGTTACTACACCAATGTACTTGTCATAGAAATATCATAAACGCCCATACTAGGAACATTATAAAACCTATAGCAAGTCAGGAAAACATATTAGCAGGTCATGCCCATTAAAGGAACATTAACATACATATATGTAACACATCATAAAAATAGGTAGGCAACATATAAACCAATAAGTATCTATGAAGAACTTATGACATATATTTTGACCTTTAAGTACCTGCTTTTCTGATGATGGTACCTCAAGTGCCAAGGAAGATCCAAAAGAGGCCCTCAGCGCTCCTCTGTGTGAAACGGAGGCCCTCTGGTTACTTGGGGGATAAGGTGGGTGACACACAACCCCTCTTGATTAAGGACGGGCCCCTCCTTGGGCCCACGATCTCTGGGGGCCCCCGGCCTCAACCGACCCTCACGAGGGGGGCCCAAAGTCCAGTAAAAACAATTATGGCAGGAGGGGGGGGCACCACTGTCAGGATACTTCAATTAAATTTCCTCAGAAGCAGAAGATAACTCCTCAGTCCCGACCCGAGCTACTCACAACGAATATTAATCCTTCGTGCTGAGTACCCCGGAGGGGGAAAGGGGAATGGGATGGTAGAGAGACTGCCACAGAGATGATGAACGCCAGTACTCAGTCTGCCTCTTCACATCTAAGATTGGATACAGCACCTGCAAGAGTCACAGTCGCAATTACTAGGGACATACAACATCAGTTTTTCACTTTCTACTCTCAACACTTAATTCTCTTTAATTCTATTATTTCTTCACTCACCCTGAGTTCTCTGTAGCCTTGCTTCTCTCTATAAATGATAGCTCTTCTTAAAAAAATGCTTATTACTGGTTCTGGAAGAACTTCTCAACCTTTGTTAGAGATTGGTTTTATGTTGCTATATATATATATATATATATATATAGTTGGTGATAATGCGTTCTTCAAATCAGCTGATGTTATTTAATTTCTCCTGTCTTATTTTGACTTCTGTCAATACTTGTATTTGTAAATGCTTGTTTATTAAAGTTCGTTTCTCCTTTCTTACTTCGACATTTGTTGATAACTTGTATTTGTAAATGCTTGTTTATTACAGTTAGTTTCTCCTTCCTTACTTCGACATCTGTCGATAACTTGTAGTTGTAAATGCTTGTTTATTTAAGTTTGTTTCTCTTTTAAACTCTATTTTGGTTTATTACCATTGAATTTGTAAATGCTTATTTGTTAACAGTTTGTTTCTCCTTTAAACTTGGCCTTCGTTTATAACCTTGACATTTGTAGATACTTGCTCTTTTAAAGTTCGTTTTTTCTTTGACTTTAATATCTTAAACAAGAACCTTGTAAACATAAAGTTAATTCATACATTAACTCTGTAGCCTTGCCGACGTAAATTTGGAGGACTGTTCTTTAACAAGGAGACATGAAAAACAGGATGTATCTTTAGATGAGCTGGCAACTGCAATTTAACTGCCACTGGATTGATCATCTTGTCAACTTTGAATGGGCCTATAAATCGTGGCTGAAATTTGCGATTTCCTTTGAGACGTAAATGACGAGTGGATTACCAAACTTTGTCTCCTTTCGAATAAATGGGGCTCTCTCTTCTTTTTCTATCAGCCTGAGTCTTATATGAGTCTTTTGCTTGAATTATGTTTTTTCTAGCCCTAACTAACGTGGTCTGCAAATCCCTCACCATCTCTTCTACTGCAGGCACTGAATCATCTTCTTTACCCAACATTACATTAGGATGTCTACCATGGTTCAGATAAAAGGGGGTGAACCCAGTGGTGGAATGAACAGCATTATTGTAAGCAAATTCAGCTGCCCACATCAACTCGGGCCATTCCTTCTCTTTATCGAATAAATTGAGTCTTAAATACTGTTCTAACTCTTGATTCACTCTCTCTGTTTGCCCATCGGTTTCAGGATGGTAACTGGTAGAGTAATGAGAATCAATTCCTAATCTTTTACTAAAGGCCTTCCAAAAGCGAGAAACAAATCGGGACCCCCTGTCTGAAACTAGAATTTTTGGGATACCATGGGCGCGTACTATGTGTTGTGTAAACAACTGTGCAACCTGTGGGGCTCGAGGGATTTCTTTCAAAGGAATGAAATGCGCCATTTTAGTGAAAGTGTCTACAAAAACTAGGATAGTGTTAAAACCTTGGCTACTAGGGAGGTCCACTATAAGATCCATAGTAACAGTATGCCAGGCATGGGGTGCAGTGGGCAAAGGTCTTAACAGACCTTGTGAAGCTGTTCTATTTGATTTCCCTCTTTGACATTTGTCACAAGTTGACACATATTGTCTTATCTGAGTTTTCATTTTTGGCCACCAAAATTCTTGTTGTATTAGATTTTGAGTCTTTTGAATTCCTTTGTGTCCAGCCAATTGATCGTCATGATAAGCCTGAAGATTTTTTTCTTGCAGCTCCACAGTCGGAACATACAGTGCACCTTTAAAGTATGGCAAACCTTTTTTGATTTCTCTTATTTGGCCTTCTTTGGACCACTTCAGCATTCCTTCGAATGTTAGGTTTTCTTGAATTTCTTTGGTTAAATTTTCATACAATATGGCAGATATGAACTTCTCTTGTGGAATAATCAATTATTTTTCTGGAGGCTCTTTAACTGCACCGGTATCAATTCGAGATAGAGCATCTGCCTTCCCATTTACTTTTCCTGGTCTGAAAGTGATAACAAAATCAAAGTCTGCAAAATATAGGGACCAACGCAGTTGTCTAGCTGTTAGAGTTTGAGCTGATTTTAAAAACTGTAAATTTCGGTGGTCCGTGTAAACGGTCACTTTATGCTTAGCTCCCAAAATGTAATGCCTCCACTCACGAAAAGTTTCTTTGACTGCCAATAGCTCCTTATCCGCAATTGAATAATTTATCTCTGGTGGTGTTAATTTTTGAGAGAAATAGGCCACTGGATGTAATTGTCCTGTATCTTTATGACGCTGGGAAAGGATACCTCCTATGGCAACATCTGAAGCATCTGCCTCCACATAATATGGCTCATCTGGATTGGGGTGGAGCAAGATTGGAGCTGAGACGAAGGAATTCTTCAAAAAATTAAAAGCATTTTCAGCTTCTTTTGTCCACTCAAACTTCACTCCTTTCTTCAACAATCGAGTAATGGGTGTAACTGTTTGAGAAAAATTGGATATGAATCTTCAATAAAAATTAGCGAACCCCAAGAAACTCTGGATCTCTTTGACATTGCAAGGAGAAGGCCAATGTTGCACTGTCTCTATCTTGGCAGGATCCATACTAACTCCTTCTGGTGACAAAATGAATCCTAAGAACTCAACTCGTTCCACATGAAATGCACACTTCTACAATTTTACATGGAGTTGGTTTTCTTGCAACCTTGTGAGGATGGATCGAACATGGGAAATGTGCTCCTGTAGATTGTCGGAAAAGATTAAAATGTCATCTATATAAACCACGGCAATCCGGTCGAGGAATTCTCGTAATATATCATTAAAGAAATGCTGGAAGGCAGCGGGAGCATTGCATAACCCATAAGGCATCACTTGATATTCAAATAATCCGTATCGAGTCCGAAAAGCGGTTTTCCATTCATCCCCTAAAGCCACTCGAATCAAATGATATGCTCCTCGCAGGTCCAATTTGGTGTAGATTCTAGCATTCTTTACTTGATCTAATAAAACTGACACTAAAGGCAGTGGGTATCGATTCTTGATGGTAACCTGATTGAGGGCTCGATAATCAATGCAAGTTCGAAGACTCCCATCCTTCTTTGTTATGAAAAATTTTGGGGATGACACTGGAGATTCAGAAGGACGAATAAAACCATTAGCCAGATATTGATCCAAATACTCTTTTAAATGTTGATTCTCTGCTTCGGTCAATGCGTATATTCTGTTACATGGCAATATCGCACCTGGCTCCAGTTCAATTTTGCAGTCGTAGGGTCGATGTGGTGGCAATTTCTCAGCCTCCTTTTCATCAAAAACGGCAACTAAATCCTCATATTCTTTTGGGATTTCTGCTATCTTTAGTGCACAGATCACTGAAGAGTGTGATGATAAACAGGCCGCTTGGGACTTGGTGGACACTTCCACTCCATCATGAAAGCAATTCTCTTTGCATTAAGAGGAATTCATCTTGATCGTTCTTTTGCTCCAATCAATTTGTGGATTAGGTTCTGTAAGCCAGGGCAGACCCAAAATGAGTTGAAATTGTGGAGCATCTATCAAATTAAAGATTATCTGCTCCTGATGTCCACCAAAACCTTGCATCTGAATTGGTTCGGTCTCATGGGAAATGGGTCCTGAAGAAAGATTGGTTCCATCCACAGCTCTTACTACTTCCAAAGTAGATTTCTTGATAAATCGAATACCCATTTTACGAGCGTATTTGATATCACAGAAGTTGCCCGTAGCTCCAGAGTCTATCATAACTGAGATCCCTTGAATTTCCTTCTCAAGGGTCTTAACTGATACTGTTTGTACCAAATGTGGCGCTGCGGTTTGTAAGGTATTCGCCACTCGTTGATCTAAAGGAGTTGTCTTGGGTTCTGCTTTCATCGGGGCAACTCCCTCCACTGATGAAGCTGGCCTTTTCCCGACTGAAGAGCTTTGGGTTTCTTGGGACAGTTTTTAACAAAATGCCCAGATGCACCGTAATATAAACAGTTGATTCACTCTCCTTTCCTCTTTTTCTTCCTTAGATAAAGGACCTCGGATGGAACCAATTTGCATTGGTTCTTCTATCGTTATCCCTTCTCCGGCTCTCGTATGATCATTTCTTACACGATCAATTCTCAGGAGAAATGGTCGATACTCTCTTCTCTTTTCTGCTCTTCGTTCAGTTAACCGGTGGTCAATCTGTAACACAAGATCAATTAACTCCGAAATTTCGGTGGGTCTATTTGGAACTTGTGCTAAGGCATCTTTCAATTCATCTCTCAGTCCACGATAAAATATGGCGGCTCTTTTTGACTCCGGCCAGGCAGTCTCTACAATGAGTTTATTGAAATGAGCCAGATAGGCTACTAGATCTTTATTACCTTGCCTGATTTCCAGTAGTTCATTGTCAGTGGCTTGAGCTGCAGTTCGCGGATCAAATATTCTTAAGAACTCTTCCTTGAAATTTTGGAAATTATATAAAACAGGATCATTTCTGGAAATTATTGGCATGGACCATGCGGCCGCATCTCCTGTCAGATAAGACAATATAAATGCCACTTTGGACTGGTCTTCGGAAAAAATGACTGGTCTACATAAAAAATGCAATGAGCATTGGGTCAGAAAAATCTGCGCCTCATTTGGATCCCCACCGAAGCGCTCGGGTTGAGCCAAAGGAATAATAGGGGAAACTGCATGAATTACTTGAGTGGATATACCTGCAGACTGTGAAGGGCTAGGGATTTGTGAAAACACAGATTCATTTGATTTAGCGGTGTTCCCTAACTCATTTATTCGCTGTTTTATTTGGACTGTTTCTTCTATGGTGTTGTTTAATTGTTTCTGTAACCCTTCCAAAACGGTGGCTAATGCTTTTATATCAATTCCTTCTGCCATTCTGCTCAGGAGGAAATCTGTTTTTTTCCCCTAAAATTAGGGTGACGGCACTTCAATCTGTCAGGATACTTCAATTCGATTTCCTCAGAAGCAGAAGATAACTCCTCAGTCCCGACCCGAGCTACTCACAACGAATATTAATCCTTCGTGCTGAGTACCCCGGAGGGGGAAAGGGGAATGGGATGGTAGAGAGACTGCCACAGAGATGATGAACGCCAGTACTCAGTCTGCCTCTTCACATCTAAGATTGGATACAGCACCTGCAAGAGTCACAGTCACAATTACTAGGGACATACAACATCAGTTTTTCACTTTCTACTCTCAACACTTAGGGAGTAATTCTGACCCCGGCGGGCGGCAGGAGCCGCCCGCCTGGCGGGAACCGCCGAAAGACCGCGGCGGCCATTCTGGCTTTCCCGCTGGGCCGGCGGGCGACCGCCAAAAGGCCGCCAGCCGGCCCAGCGGGAAACCCCCTGCAACAATGAAGCTGACATCCTGTCTGATTTGTAACAAGCCCCTCCTGGGGGCTGCGATCTCTAGGCCCCCCCTCCGGGCCTTCACTAACCCTGCAACAAGGGGGGCACAACAATGCCCCAAAACAATGATAGGGGGCCTGGCGGCGCTGGGAGACTCCAATGAGGCTTCCACCCGCTTGTCCTTCACCGTGACCATAATCACTGGAGCTTCACGCTCCTACGGCAGCAACTGGGGGGAGAGGGGTCCTCCTTTCACCTTCCCCTGTGTCCTGCTCTCCGGGTGGCCCTAGGATCCGGAGGAGACCTCCGATGAGGTCTCCCTCCCTCGTGGGGCCATTTTTGAAGCACTCTCATGTACCCGATCTGGTGTGCGAGTGTTCCTGCTCCCAGCCGCTGTGAATAGGCCTAAGTCTTGGCCTACTGGTGCCCCGGGGGTGCTCCTCTGAGCGAACCTCTCCCGAGGGCACCGATAGGAGCACGCTTGCTCTGAGTTCCTTCTTTAGTATTTTCCTCATGCCTGGGGGCACAAGAGCACTTGGATGCGCTTGGATAATTCAGGAGCCCGGGTTGCAGCAGTGAAACGGGGCACAACGACGTGCTTTCCAAAGCGCTAGGGTATTGTAATAAGCCCAGGTTGCGGCGGTGAATTCCGGCAACAAGTGCTTTCAGAGCGCTCTTAACTGAATGGATGAGCGCCCCTCGATGTGCTAAAGCCCTTATTAAGAAGCGCTCCTCATGCGTTTCTGGTTGTTTCAGGGTTCAGGGGCCACGGCACCCTGCCCCGGGGAACAATGTCAAGGGAAAAGGCACACGAGTGAAAGGGCCCCGCAACAGGCCAGCATAAAGAGGATGCAAGAAAGTGGCATTTCCTCCAGGTGACCGAGCAGCAGCAGTCCATGGAGGTTCCTGGTGAGTCCCTCCAACAGCATTGTGTCCAGTTCCGTGTAAGTTCCAAAGTATCTCCCCATTGAGGGGAAAACCCCCCTGCACTTATACTCAGTTTTTACAGTGTGTTACAATGGAAGGAGGGAGGAGGTTCCAACCAGTTACAACTGGTTCTGGGAGTGTCCCCTCTCTCCTCCAGCACTGGCTCCAAACATCAGTTGGGGGTAAACGACCCTATTGTGTGAGGCCAGGGCACAGCCTTTACAAATGTAGGTGTGCCCCGTCTCTCCCTTCTCTCAGCCCAGGAAGACTATTCAGTATGCAGATGCACCTCTGTGACACCTCCACCCTCCCTGTGTACAGGCTGTCTGAAAAGTATGCCCAAAGCCCAACTGTCACTCTGCCCAGACATGGATTGGAGTCAAGCTGCAAAACACCAGAGGCATAGGCACTTAGAAATGCTCACTTTCTAGAAGTGGCATTTCTGTAATAGTAGTAAAAATACACCTACACCAGTAAGCAGCATTTCTTACCACCATTACAGCCATACCAAACATGTCTAGGTTATCCCTCATTAATCAGATAATACCCTCTACATATAAAGCAGGGCATTTCTAATGCAATCATATGAGAAGGCAGCACTCACAGCAGTGGACACCATGTTAGGCTGTTTGTCACTACCAGGACAGGCCACACAACTTGGCATATGTCCTGCCTTCTGCATACATGGCACCCTGCCAATGGGGCTAGCTAGGGCCTACCTTAGGGGTGACCTAAATGTAGTAAACAGGGAGTTCTGAGCCTAGCAAGTACATTTAGATGTCAGGTCCCTGTGGCAGAAAACTGCGTATGCAGGCCCTGCGCTAGCAGGCCTGAGACAGGTTTGAAAGGCTACTTCAGTGGGTGGTGCATGCAGCGCTGCAGGCCTACTAGTAGCATTTAATTTACAGGCCCTGGGTATAGAGATACCACTGTACAAGGGACTTACAGGTAAATTAAATATGCCAATTAGGTATACGCCAATCATACCAACTTTAGATGGGAGAGCACCTGCACTTTAGCCTTGGTCAGCAGTAATAAAGTGCTCTGAGTCCTAGAGCCAACAGTGAGAGGTCAGATAAAATAGGAGGAATCAGGAAAAAAGTCAGGGGATGAACCTGCCACAAGGGCTAGGTCCAACAGATACAATGCCATGATTAAATATATAGTTATGGATGGTTCGTCACCGGGTTAGGGACCGGACTTGCTTGTGATGTTTTCCCAGCCCAGTGAGCGGAGACTCGGGTGGCCTTGCGGAAGCCTTTTCTGAAAATGCAAGCATTGTTCCGCCTGAATGTCAGAATGGAGCAGCACTGTATACCAAACTGCGTTCATTACTAATGTACTTTCTCAAAAGTGGGAGTAGACAGCTGTTTAATAATCACTAACAGTTGTACTTTTGGGAAACATGGCTTTCAGAGAAAGAGGGTTGCCGAGTAAAGAGCAGGACAGATAACATTAAGCAGCATTGCCGGTAAGTGAAGCAGTCTTAATTGTGAGCTCCTTCAAAAGATATGCTAAGTGGAGTGTTCATAACAAATACCTAATTTGTAGTAAAATGGAGCATTTAAATCTGTTGCTCAATTTAAAAGAAAGGTATGCTGGAAAGTATGCAAAAGAAATACTTTTTTATTAAGATTATATTTTTGTCTTTGGGCTTTCGCTGATACTCCACAAATACAATGGCAGGCTTTCGAATCCTCTAGCAATTTTCACACTTGCTCACCTATCTGTCTACACTGCTTGCGTCCTTTCCTGCATAAATATCAAAATAAACACACCTGACTGGGTCCCAAAGACAGACTATTAGCAGGACACCACTGATGGCACAGTGTGAGGTCTATGTATCAGCACTGATGTTCTCATAATGTCTTTGTCCTGTTAATGTAGTTTTTAGTGTACGGTCCCACCAAAAGGAATCGTCAAAACCAATTACCAAAGCCAGTAGGAACTAAAGGTTAGACCTATTGGCTATGCCAATGCTTGTTGATGAATTGATTAAAAGATCATGGAGGCAGGCGAAGCAAAGGCATTAGGATCATGCTAAAACTACGGGATGGGAGGATTCCCTAGGGTGGGAACACACTGAGTGGGGAGCATAGGGAAAAAAAAAAAAAACTTTTCGTTTTTAAACTATTTAAGATTATGGCACAACTCAGGAAGTTCTCAACATGTGGTGTAGACAGCACATAAGGACTGATTAAATTATAGAGGGAAAAGAGTTCAGATCAGGTCTTCTCAGTTTTAACATGAAATGAAATGAAAATAGTTTGAGAATGGAAAGGAAACAATACTTGTGAGTAAATGGCACATCGATAATGATACTACAGGGAACTCACTATAAAGGCTGAGTTTACGGCCCGCCTGAACAAGCAAAAAATGTTTTTTTTACATAATATGCACCGATCAGGCACGATGATTGAAGGAGGCAGCACATACAGGGAGGCGAAATTTGGGAACAGATATACTGGAATCCTGAGTAAAAGAAGGTGGCAAATGGATCATAGTTAAAATTAAAATACATCTGAATGCCCTGGCTTCTGTCTGCTTTTATGGACCTAATATTGAATATTCAGACTCACTAGGGAATCTTTTCTCTAATCTAATGCATTATATCTCACTCATTATCTCTGAAGGTGATTTTCAGTATACTGTTAGACAACGCATTAGACAGATCAACAAGTTGTGATCATGTGTGTTCTCCAAAATCACATTCTGTATTTCACAATGAAAGGACTTAGCCAGTGACATTTGAAAGTGGTGGGGCACAAGTGTTCGGGGTGAGTACCCTGTGGCGAGTGATTGTAGTGAGCAAGTCCAACTGTCATAAGGGGGGCTTCTCCCCTGGTGCAATTTTGAAAAAAGAGAGGGCAAATGATGCATATTCAAGCAAATCGGGGCATGGCTTAAACAACTAACTACATTTCTGTGAATTCTATAATGTGCCACCTAACTGGTATTATGAGATTTCAGTTATTGCATTCAGATATATAACTCGGCAACTGACATACAATGTAAACCTTACAGGATGTTGGACTTTGTCAAGGATTGTTAGCTGCTTAAGATAAATGAGTAACAATGATTTTGATGTAAATAAAATTGAAAATATTTCAGTTCTGAAATTGTGAGACTGTGAATTAAACATTGCTAATTCCTGTGGAAAGCATAGTGGTCTTCAAAGTGTCACAGTCATGCCTGTTATGCTCACTCTACGTTAGACACATGCCTCTATTTCTCTCCACATGTCCATATATATGTCATCAGTTTCAGCAGCCTCCGTTCACTGACTCCTGAATGCACCTCCTGGCATCTCCTTCACTTCACAACCTCCAAACACACAATGCACTGACTCACCTTGTAAGCACTGTATTTTCATTTACTTTTGCCCTCTCATCAATCTTTTATCGGCTGTGTATCTTCTTCAAACACATTTGAAGAGAATCACAATTGCAACTGGAATACTACAAAATTAGGCAGTAAATTATTTTGTGCCCTACTGTAAGGTTTGGCAGCAAAGGTTTGTGGTCTATGCCACAGTTCTCAAGTGCAGAGACTCACCTCACAAATCAGGTCTGATTTCTCCTTTGCCTCTGATGATATGTTTATGCAGGAGAGCGCCGGTCTGAATGAATCATTCATTTGTCTTAGAGCGGCGCTCATCTCCCCGATGTTGGTGTGCAATGCCTCAGAAGCAGGCTTTCCTGCCCAGTCACACCTCCTGCAGGGCAGTGCGTGCTCGAGAATAATTCACACACACTGCCTAATGTAATGGGCAGCAGTAACAGTCAGAGACAGGTGAATGTGTGACCCAAGGTTGGCACCAAAACTTTTTTCTGTTTCCAGCAAAACAAAAACACAGTGATGATTTAATCAGAGCTGAAGACTGGTCAGTCCTGGTGTGTTTCTTTAATACCACGTGTTTTTTTGTTCTGAATCTGTTTTATGATAGAGATGTGTACGTCAGCTAAACATGTGAGTGTGAATGAGTCTCAGTGCCTGGATGTTTCCAAGCGTGTAAGAGGATGTTTGAGGGAGTCAGCGTGGTGAAGTGTGGATGAAAGTGTAAATTGTTGGGCAAGATGATGTCACGCGAAGTGTGGGAGTGGTTACATGAGAGTCTGAAGGGTGGCTCGGTGACTGGGTGTGAGTTGGGTGAGTGTGTAAGTGAGGTTTGAAGTTGTGTGAGCGATTAGCCATGTGATTACAAACAGATGCGAATAGTGAGTCATTGTGTGACTGAAGGACTGTGACGTGCTGCTTGTTATCTCCGGTGGGGCGGTAACTCAATTTACAGCTCTAAGGGTTACGATTAATAAATTGAACCAGACCTGGTTACTTCTACCTGGGCCCATGGCTTTGAGGAGCTGCTGATATCGCTGGGCCATCGAACAGAGAGAGTATCAAGCGGTAAATCAGATTCTACCACTAAATATCCATTCCTCAGTGGACCATCGCATCTATCTCGTTATGGCATTGTTTTCCAACACCGGAGCTACCATACCAGCCAGGGTAAAAGTTACCCGTCGTACCCACTGCTCACTTCTACTGTGGGCCGACGTGTGAGAACGAGAAGATCTGAAGCAGCGTGTAAGTGTGAAGAAGTGAGAGTCAGTGGGTATTTGAGGAAGGTAAATAATGGACTGATTAAGTCGCATGGATTGTGTGGGTCAATACATGTGGGAGTGGAAAGCTGTGCACCCGACTAACAAGTATGCAAGTTTGAGGATTTTTGAGGGTGTGTGATTCATTGTGTGATTGTGTGCAAGTGTGCGTCACTTAATGGTTGACAAGGTGAGACGAAGTTTGAGTTGTGAGGACGTTTAGGTCTTCTGAAATATAAACATGTTAATAGCACATACTGAAATCTAGAAACCGACAGTATTCCTAACACTAATTTTCAAGTGATAATGATCATCCTCGTTGTTCCATAAATCAAACGCTAAAGCCGGCTGAAGCTAGAAGATGTGAATGCAGTCCCCATCAACAATAACTAAAAGCGCATATTCACTTCTAAATCATTTGAAAGACTAACTCTAGCCTTCCACTTTCTACCACACAAGACTCATCCTCTTTTGACCAGAGACCCCTCCCCCTCTACTTTTCACCCCTTGGCTCCTTGCCTTCATTGCCAAACCTGGCGACAATTCATAATATTTGCTGTGAACATTTGGCCTGAGAATTCCAAAAGAGACAGTGAGCTCCCTCAAGGAAGAGGGTTGGTGCTCATTTTGACATGTATGTTCATTCGTGAAGGTCTTACAGGATCAGAACTACAACAGCAGCGCAAACCAAAGGTTACACACATTTTGCAGAATTTACACCGGGCTGTGTTTTATGCAGCTGTCGGTCCAGTGCTGACCCAAGGTTTCACTTTTTCCTCAACTTACATTGTTGCTCTGCACAAACATAAAACATATGGCTAGGTTAAAATAAAAATACTTCGACGTTTCTGGTCTCAGTCCTCTGGCTTCTAGAAGGCTTTAAGGTGTGTGAGACGCCACTTTTAAGTCATCCTCCTGTGTTTTGTTTTCTGGCACATCCTGCCCAAATGTGGCCACTGGATATGAGCAGGAGATCGATGACACATCTATACACTTAGGAGGCCGCAGAGTAGTCTTCAGTCTGAGGAGAGGCCTAGGAGCTGGGAGCTTTCTGGCCTCTGGGCGCTCACTCTGCTGCCACCACAGCTGACAGTGCATGGGCATCAATTCCATAGCTCTCGGTTTCCAGCATTTCTTCATTTTCTCTGTAACACCATTCTTAATCTCCATTTTTTGTATTTTTTGTAAAGTATGCTCACACCTAATTTGGGTCGAGTCTCAGTACATACGAATGTGAAATAAATAAAACAAACACACACATAAATACATATATTTACAGCCTCTCCTTACTTCCAGCAGAGCTAGCATTACATCTTAGTGTTTAAAAGTCCCACCTCTAGCGGCACAGATGGCAAAACATAGCACATTGCACAGGGCACCCTTCAGACTTATCTGCAGTGGCACACAAGCCGGCAACATTAACTATTCCAGGACGCGATTCGTGGAAATCAAGCAAATGCAATCACCAGCCTCACCGTGACATACACAAATCGCTCACCATCCAGATGGTGCATCACAGAGGAGTAACACTTGTGACTCTGTCTCCACCAGGCATGCATGGAAGTTGTGACCAGCTCAGCCTGGCCTCCAGTACCACTCCCAAAACTCCTGAGCCAATCTAGATGCTACTTCCTTGCTGTTTTTGTAAGTAAACAGCATGAGAGCAGTGCGGGGATTGGCTCAGTCAGGGGCTGCCAGTACTCCTTAGGAGACTTGGGAGCTGTGGCAGCAATTCCCCAGTCTCCTACATTGCACAGGTAGATGAGGGTTGAAGTGTACATGTCGGGCTGGTCAGAGAAAGGCAACCGTCCAACCAGACATGCGCACTTCACCCCAAGGAGGCCCTGCAGCTGGATCTGTCACTAGCTTCCCACTCCCTTCCTGCACCCTCACCCAAGTTGCCCGCGTGGCTCCCTCACTAGCCTGTAAATGCAAGCTTTTCCAGGCCATGCCATGTCCTACTAAAAAGAATACAATCAGATATAAATAATAGTAAACATTTAATATGGGGTCCGCCTCCACGGGTCAGCAAAACAAGCAGAGGGCAATGGCACTACACCCCAATAATGAAACCACCGCTCAACTTGGCCTTTGAAATATATGATGTCTAAGGGCAGAAAAGTAGAGAGATTACATTTCTCAATTCAAAAAGTATGGGCACTACTCTCAATTAAATTACTTTTTATTAGATAGGAAGGACTAAAGCAATGTGAGAAGTATAAAAGGTTTGCCTGTACATGTAACTGATCATGCAGCTGCATTTAAAGTTAGTTAGGTGTACTATAAGACCAAATCAATATGGAGTCTAGACAGGAGGATTTTTTTGGAGTGGGACATAATTCAAGATTTGAATATGAGCTCAGAAGATGTTTTTCATTTACATTTAAGCTCCGCAAATATGCTCATGATATGGGATCCATATTAGGCCATTTTGAGAGACAAATAAGCAGTTTTTCTTATCATCTCAATGGAAAAAGAAAACACGAGACACAGAGGCTTGATAAAAAGATCATTGATATTCAAAATGCATTAAAAGCTTCCAACTTGTGTGACACTCATAGACCGGAATTATTACGAACTCGCTTGAGTCTTCAAAATATATTTCAAGCCCACATTGAAACGCAAACAAAAAAATGGGAGGAAAGCAATTCTTGGGTTTGATATGTTCATTATTTTTTAGTTCTGCAGACAAACAAGTACCTGTTTACCCAAAATCTAGAGCATGGCTTGTAAAAGAACTCAGACAAGAACTATACTTGTTTTAATATAACCCTCACTCACTCTAGTAATGACATGCTTCATCATCAGGTTCATCCTGGCTGCTACAAGCCAGAATGAGCTTGACCATATTCCCGGGAGCACTCTGGATTTAAACAAGGAACTAGGGGAAAGAAATTAATGATTAAACATGACTCACCCACTCCAAGATGTCCCTTTATTAGTGGAACGGTTGGGCATGACTAAAAATCAGTATGCATATAGTATTAACAAGGGTGTGCTTCAGGATTAATGGTCCTATGACTCTCAAACTGGAGCTGTCAACATTCTTCTGCTCTGCACTAGTGGCCAAAAGTGGTCCCGGGCATTCATCTGGATATTACAATCACCATTGCCTCAATATAAGATCCAAAGGACTATGCCTGTTGAAAATGCTTATACACTTTTTATGCATGCAAAATATAGAGGCAACTTGCCTGTCAAATCGCAGAAGCCTACATCACTGGGACATTGCACCTAGAATGATAAGACAGATTGTTCCAACATTGTCATACAATATTTAGTATACTCGAAAAGGTTGCTGTCACCTGCTAGCTACATTCTTATAAACTCAATGACCACAAAGAGCTATCTTGAGCCCTCATACATAAATAACACACCCAAAAGATGAACACAGCAAACCATGCAGGTATTAAGCCATGTGAAGTCAAAATACAATTCCTTTAGGCTGTACAAGTAATAAGGTAAAGTAAAATCACCATATCATCTTGTTCAGGGATGTGGAATTCCTTCCTAAGGCCTGACACCCAGGACATCTTGTTTGGGGTCAAGGGCAACAAGTTTTTATGTTTACTTTGTCCTTGGGACAAGTAGGCCCAACCCTCTGCAGTACAAGCCCTTTGGCTGCCTGTTTACAAAGAGTGGAACTCTCTGCAGTTGAGGTAAGGTGTTTCCAAAAGATAATGCTGTTCGAACTTGTATTTATGGTTCATTATTTGAAAGCCTTCATTATTAGGGTGAGTGCTTTAAATAAATGTTTTAAGGTCACACTTCACTACTGACGTTGGTTTCAGTACAAAAAAAAAAAAACGTGTATACACATGTTTGAAAAGTTTAGGCTCTGAGGCTAAGTATAATGTTCCCAAAATGCTCTCTGATTAGATGCAAATGAAGTGTCATTTAGTAAAATGTTTTGATGCATGATAATATTTCCCAAAAATATTTCTAATGGAAAATCAGTGTAACCATTTTCAACATGATTATGGGAAGCATGAAAATAAACAAACACTGACAAAGCCAACTGATCTGAAATATTTTTATAAGTCTTTTAGTTTCATCAATGCGTGTCTTGTTTTGACATGGCTTTTGTAACACTTTATTGTTGTGGGAGCTACCAGGCCCTCAACATTGTAACAAACACTGGCAAAAAAAAAAAAAAACGTTTTTGAACTCTAAAAAGCACACGTTGCCACTAGTGAAATAACAAAGGCCCCGCAGTCGCCCTCCAGGGGGCCCCTTCAGCACAGCACCTGCCCTGAGTGAGTCTGGAGAGGGTTCTCCTCCATGTTCTTTGCAAAGGGGCACCCTCCAGTTTCGTTACGTCACTGATTGCCACTGTAGTTCCTGACACTGAACAAAACTACTTTGTGTGCCAATATGCTCCTTGTGGAAGAGCAGAATGCGATCACTCACAGTAAAGCCATCCGAAAGAGAGAGAAATAGAAGTTTAATAAAAACAAAATGTCTTTGTTAACACCAGACCTAATTGGGGACCAAGACCCACATGTAGGTAGCTTTTTGCATGTTGCAAACAGCGACTTTCGCTGTTTGCGACGTGCAAAAAGCACATTGCGATGCACAAACCCAGTTTTGCGATTCGGTAACCTGTTTACCGAATCGCAAAACGGGTTTGCGACTCGTAATTAGGAAGGGGTGTTCCCTTCCTAATTGCGACTCGCAGTGCAATGTAGGATTGTTTTGCGAACGCGGGCGCAAACCAATCGCAGTTTGCACCCATAACACTTTCGCAAAAGGGAAGGTGTCCCCATGGGACCCCTTCCCCATTGTGAATGTCGCTGTAAACATTTTTTCAGAGCAGGCAGTGGTCTGCATTACAAAAAAAAAAAAAAAACTGCTTTATTGAAAAGCAGTCACAGACATGGTGGTCTGCTGTCTCCAGCAGGCCACCATCCCTGTGAGGGCCGCCATTCGCAAGGGGGTCGCAAATTGCGACCCACCTCATGATTATTCATGAGGTGGGCATTTGCGAAGCCCTTGCGAATCACAGATGGTGTCAGGGACACCATCCTACATTCGGATTTGCAACTCGCAATTTGCGGGTCGCAAGTCTGAACCTACCTACATGTTGCCCCAAATTCTTAAAGAAAGTCACAAAAGTGCACCCATGGTATATGTCGTACCCCTATAAAATATTTGTGAACTGTATTTTAGCATGGGTAAATACCATGTGTAGATTTGCTCAGGTGAAAATCTATTGAGCATTTGCAAGTTGATTTTCCCTCCAGCCACTTTCTTCCCAACCCTGGAAGAAGTTCTAATTCTGCCATTGTCAGGAGTAAATGTCCTACCTTTCTTATTATGGGAAAATATTAGAGAGAAGCTGGTGAAAATCTTTAAAACATGCAGGTTAGTAGGTTTGCAGACTCAAAGGCATTTCAGCCCTGGAACTATTGCTTACTGCTTCCTCCAGCCACAGTATGCAGATCTGCAAAAAGGTGGCAAAATAAGGAAATTGCTACAGTAGGGATTGAAACTGCAAGCATTCAAGCCCTACTATGGTAGTAGCCCTGGCATAATCAGAGCTCTTACATAATGAGACTGCTGCCATAATTTGGCGCCACACTACATGGCACCAAAGGGACAAGTAGATCTTTTTACAGGACAAGTAGATTTGAGAAGCAACCTGTCCCCTGGACAAGTAGATATTTTAATAAATTCCACACCCCTGTTGTAGTCACTTACCCACTAGAGAATGCCCTTTAGCCTTCTCAGGATGCGGTAAAGGTCCAGCCCTGTAGTTACACTTTAAAATGTAATGGTAGTGAAAAAGGCCAGTGAACAACCATTGCCCTGCACCATCAAAATACAAAAATGGAATAGAGCCCAAGTAAATATCACAAATGCTCAGCTCTGCCCTAAAGATCCACGACTGCCAGCATTACTCACTACTCCAAGGGTCCCGTGACTGCCGTAGCAACTACTTGGTGCCGCAGTCCTGGCTCACTGAACATTGGGAGCCAGGAAAGGTGGCTATATGCAGAGAGTAGCATGGGGTCATGCTGATTTTTCAACTCGCCGCACCTGTGAACAGCAGCAACTCAACTGCACTCCAGTGGTGAAGTCGACACGTAGGATATCACCTCCTGAAGCACTGGGAAATATAGTCTTGTAGCGGGTTGCATATTCTTACAGTGAGTGCGTCTTCTCTGAGTATATTATGCCAATTCCATAACATGCAAGTTTTTCCCTTGACATGCACTTTGTGGTTCAAATGGGGTACTTGGACCTGTAGTCCTGTGAAACGAGGAGGAGGGAGCGCATGAAATATGAGGGAGAGCATATTTCTCGTGATGTGATATTGATGTTAATTACTTCCTTCTGCCATTATTGATGCTCATTACTCCCAAAGGTCATTGATGGTAATTACTCTCTGGAGCCATTCGTGTTCTCTATTCTATCTCAATCCTTTTACATTAATTACTGTTGGGGCCATTGACGTTCAATGCTGCCTAGAGCCTCTCATGTTTGATACTACTTGAGTGCTTTGTTCCAATACTGATTTTCATTATCGCCTTCAGCCAGTGATGTGCATTACTGCATAATAACCTTGATGTTTATTACTACCTAGGACCATCAATGGTTGTTTCTGCATAGGGCCATTATCATTACTGCTTAGAGGCACCGAAGTTCCTCACTTTCTAATGCCATTGAGGCTTGGAACTTCCTTCGTCTTTTAAAGTTCATTAAGCTATTAATTCCTGAGGCCATTACGCCCTGTTACTGCCTAGGTTCACTGATTTTCTTTAGTTCTTTGGTGAAAATATTGATGTTTGTTTACTGCTTGGGACATTGATGTTCATTAATGAATATACATGTGCATGAGTGCTTGACTATGTCAATGATTGTATTACTATTATGTGTCTGCGTGCCTGTGTGTATGCATAATTTATGCATACACTATACAAAAGTCACTGTTGTTGTCAATGCTTTTTTCCAAAAAGTAAACTCCTGTTTCCAGACCTGCACCTCTGCATGTGACAGAAATGTCTGTGAAATCATCCCCCCCCCCACATGCATATGTTACGTCCAGTTTCAGGCTCTAATTGTGGCTTTGCTACCCCTGGCACTGCCTCCGCGACCCCAGACCTCAGAGGTGGCTAATTCAGTGCCAGGAACACAGTGGTAGCAAGGACGTCAGTTCGGGCTCCACTCCCTGTTTTCTGTCAATTGTTTCATTACACTAATAGTATATAAAATATGTATCATTCACTATTAGTGCAATGCAAATGGAGTACAATTAGTTGGAATTTGCCCATCCATGGCAGCTAAGGTAAGCAAAAAATGCTTTATAATGTATGTTATGTGTGCGCTTGCGGGTGAGACTGTGTTTACATGACAGTGTATGTAAGTGTGTTTGTATGTCTGTGTAAGTTTGTATGTGTGAGTGAAAGTGGAGGTCAAAGAGCATGTGATGTCACTTCTGCTACCTCTGGTATTTCGGTGAATAAAACATTTTCTAGATTACACATCAAGAATTTTCAATTCTATTCAGGAGATGGAGGCGAGGATTGTGTTTTCTCTTTCTTTTACTGTATTTTTCAGCAGCCAATCACAGCTCAGTAAAACAAAACTACACTACCCATGAACATGTTAAATGCACATCACATGGTCCAGTCACAATAGAGTATCCCAGTATAAATACCATCAGCCTTCTAATAGTGTCCTCTTTTTTTGTAAACAGTCTCGTAAGTACGAAAACCTCGCAACCAATGTAAACTCAACAAAGTTCAAACTGATCCCAACGAGGATCTATGAAAAGTCCAAATGTCATAGTTTGAGAAATCCACCAGCCCAACACGAGCCTGCACATGGATAGACATCCAATCATCTTGAATCAAAGGAGACCACAGCCAATGGGACTTCATCTCCTCCTCTACTGGTGTACGATCACCAAATTGAATTCACCTAGCCTTCTGGTCATTCCCTGAAATGAGAAAAAATTATTGTAATATCTGAAAAGGAGAAACATAGAATCCAGAATCTACACCATGTCAAAACAACAATTCAACCATGGTGGGTGATCAACACAAAATGTATGACAATACATTCAATAATATGTGAACTATCACACACATAGATCGAGCAGGACAATCCTCGCCTCTGTGTCCTTAATAGAATTTAACATTTTTAACTCGTTACATCGACAATTGGTTTAAGATAGAATTTACGAAAAGTCGACTCGGATGACCAGTCTGCTGCCTTCATTATGTCCTCTAGACGGAACCCTAAGGCATTCGATTTTGAAGTCATGGCTCCTCTGGCCGAATGTGCTCCAAAAGCTGAGGTATCAATACCAGCCTCCACCTGAAACCATCTCATCCATCTGGCCAAAGTAGTCGCTGACACCGGCTTAAAAGTTTTCTGAAGTGAAATCAGCAATTGACCAGTTGGTTCTAGTCTTAGTTCAACAGTAACAGCCTTGTAAGCCTTCAAACATTGAAGCACACACAGTTGTGGGTTCTCTGGAAATACAGGATAAGTTACTGACCTGCAATTAGACTGAATCCTCCTAGTGATATTGAACATCACACCTTCCAGGCAATATACTCTGCCGGCTAGATCCAGGGCCCGGACATCTGAAACCTGTTTAGATGAGATCAGACATAATAACATTGTCAACTTTGCTGAGATTTGTTTCCGTGAGCGATATCGATTTGCAGGCCATTTCTCCAAAGACCTCAAAACGATATAAACATTTCAATGTGAAGAATATTTGGGTCGAGGTGGAACGGATAAATACATTCTTTTCCTCACTTTGCAAGGTAAGGGATGTTCTCCCACTGGCTTACCATCTACTGGCACATGACCAGCAGAAATGGCAGACCTAACATTTTTAATAGTCCTGTAAGCTAGGGTATAAACTGCAAGTTTAGACAAGAAATTCACAAACATGCAAAACGTCTGCCCACGGAATTGAGACTCTGCACGTCACACCAACCATCTCCTCCAAGCTGAGGCATAAAGTTAATGGGTGCTTGCTGCCTAAGCCTGTCTAAGGAAATCAACAGCTCTCTCCCTGAAACCATTCAGGCCCTCAATCATAGTTTCCCTGAGCAAATCGATCAGTGGTAAGACCCTCTGGGTTCAGCAGAAGTTTCAGACAGGGATAAAGAACAACTGGAGGAGTGCAGGCTAACAGCAGGGCTACCGAGAACCATGGTTGAGCCCTCCAAAAGGGTATCAGGAGAATAATCTCCAGCTTCTGTCATCTGATGTGAGACAAAACCCTGGGAATCATCATGAATGGAGGAAAAGCATACCCCCAAAACTGAGCCCAATCCTGGAGAAAGGCATCCGTCGCCAGAGCTTGTGGATCTGGGAACCAACTAAAGAATTTCAGTAATTGGTGGTTGAGTCATGATGCAAAGAGGACCACTTTGCACAGATCCCAGTCCCTGTATATCTGATGAAATATCAAAGGATCCAGCCTCCAGTCACTGAAGTTCCTCAGATAACAGGAGTTCTAATCTGCTATGGTGTTCCTGGATCCCCGGAGTTATTCCGGCATAACGAATAAGCAATGGCTGAGACAATAATGCCAAAAGTCTTTGGCTATCTTGCCAGAATTTTGGATTTTGTTCCCCCAAATTTGTTGACATAACGAACCGCTGATATGTTGTCCATCCGTAACAGGATACAATAATCGGTCTTCGGAGGGGAGAGGCTTTTTATGGCCAAATAACCCACTAGAAGCTCCAAGCAGTTTATATGGAGACCCAGTTACGCTTCCTACCAATGAACCCCTGTCGAAATAGAGCCACATCTCGCTCCCTGGCCCCATCTGCCGGCATCTGATTCGATCACTATCTCCGGAGAGGAACTGAAGATGGCTCTGCCATTCCAGGCCTCCATGTGTTCTGACCACCACAGTTTTTCCGTCTTGACTTCTTCGGTCAGAGGAATCTGCTCTGAATAGGTTAGGCCCTTCTGCAAGTGTTGAATATTTAACCTTTGAAGGGCGTGGTAGTGAAGAGGGCCTGGGAAAATGGCATGGATGGATGATGCCAAAAGACCCACAATCCTGGCAATCGACCTCAAGGATACACTCTGGCTGGACAACGCAAACCTCCATTCTCTCTTGATTTTGCAAATCTTCTGGGATGGTAGAATCAGAAGGGATTGGATTGAGGCTATCTGGAAACCTAGGAAATCTATCTGTTGAGAGGAAATCAAAAGTTACTTTTGGGCATAGATGATGAAGCCCAACTCCTGTAGGAGATGAATGGTCCAAAGTGGGTGACTCAGGAGAGTCTGAGGGTCTCAAGCCATCAACAGGAGATCATCCAGGTAGATTGTCAACTGAACTCCCTAGAGTATCCAGAGTCTTGAATCTCTCCTTGCTGTCCATGGTGGAGAACACTACGTAATCTGTGATGTCCCCCTCTGGAACATGTGGGGTAGAAGTAGGAATCCGTGTACCAACCTTCTCTTCGAGGTTTAACAGAATTTTTGAGGGCCTGTGAATGTTTCTCGGCCTGGAAGTGTCCATAGTCCATAGTGTCCGGCCCTACAAAAAGGCCTCTCTTGAATACTTTCTTGTGGGACATTTGTGCCTTGTCAAGAGTGGATTACTTGAAACACAATTTTGTGAACTTTGTGACAAACGGGCCCCAAACAACAGTCCCTTCACAATCTGACCAGCTTCGCAGGGGGCCAAATCATTTAGTTGAGGGTCAATCCTCATGAAAATGTAACGCCTACGTTTGGATGATATGGTGCAGTTAATGTTTCTGAGTTGGCAGATTGCCCTTTCTGCTCATCCTATGAAGATATCGGTATCCACTGGAGACCCGAAATCCTTGGCCTGGTAAGCAAGCTCCAGGATCTTGGTTAATGGACTGGTCATGTCAAGAAGCTTTTCTCGACACTTACGCCAAACACATTTCAGTCCCTTCTTCGGGTCTCTGGCGTACTTCTTTATGAACATGACTATGGTGGAATCAACCTCGGGAGTGTCTGCAACCCTTCCTTCTGTGTCTGGTCTGGGACATTCTGCTCTTAGGTGAGAGCGGACCTCCTTGTTGAAGCTCTTGTGTATATGCGATGGCACATATCTCGCTACATCAGGAGGAGGGTTCCAATTAGAAGCTCTGGGATGCACTATCTCTGTTAGTTCAAAAGTCAAGACTTTAGAGACTGTAGGAAAGGATTGTTTCTTTGCTTTTTTACTGGGTCCTGGCTTGTCAGAATCATCTGAAGCCGAGGAGGAGGAGGCTTCCACCTCCTATGAGTTAGCTGATGAAGAGAGAGAGAAACAATAGAGGCAGACTGTTGAGTCGTACTGTAGTTATGCTCATTTGCTCTTTTGGGGTGAAATTTCTCAAAGGCTTCTGCTTGCACCTCAGATGTTGCAGAATCTGCCACTTTCCCTTTTCCCTTCTGAGTAGAATCCTCCTTGGCAGCAGATCGTCCAGCCATCCAACCTTGCGTGCGAGCATAATCAAGGAGCTGTCCAGCAAATTGACCCAAAGACGTGACCAGGGCATTATTAACAGACTGTTGGATTCTGCAGCCCAAGGTGTCAACAAGATTATTTACCAATTGACTGTTGGCATCTTCAGGATAATAACCTGCTTTGGCCTCATAAGGGCCCCATTGAGCCATTCTCTTGCGTTTTATGTGGAAAATTATTATGGTATGCAAGAGAGAGAAAGGGGGGAGTGTGATATACCTCCGCCAGGTCCAGAGAGGAAAAACAGTCTCAATAAGGTGTGGAAGTAGCAGCCTGGGTTACACTCTATGCAAAGCCTCTGTCAATTTATACAACTCTGTGCTCACTGCAACCAGGGCGTCAAGGGGAACCAGAGGTCTATGTTGGAAGGCAGACACAATCGCATTGCAGAGGCGAGAGCTGGCACTTGAAAGCCTTTCACTTTCAGAGTGGGCATTGCCCAGCAATGCAAGGCTGAGATAGTGGAAATAGAAATGAGACTGCGCTCAGAAACTAGCGCATCTACTCCCGCTCCAACAGAGGCAAAAAAGCGAGTCAGCTTGAAAAGCTGATCGCAAGTTACACACGTGACAGCAAGGACGGGTGTATAGGTACAATAAAGCACACTGAATCATGTCGCTACCAAAAGGCAATAACATTATCAGAATCTATAAATTAGCATGAGTAAGTACTTATCTGGCTGTGTAGTAGCAAAGAAAGAGGACACTGTTTGAAGGCTGAGGGTATTTATACTGCTATACTGTATTGTGATTGGACCACGTGATGTGCATTTAAATTGTTCATGGGTAATGTCGTTTTGTTTTACTGAACTTTAATTGGCTGCTAAAAAATACAGTAAAAGAAAAAGAAAGAATAATCGGAGCCCCCGGTCCTGATATAGAATTGATGTCATTGCTTTGCAGATTAGCTATACTTTCTGAAGCCCCATTTTGGGAATTTAAACTTAATTGGTAATCCTAGGAACCGTACAGGTGTTAACTAGAGAATTCCGGGCATATAAAACTTACTGAATATGGAATTTTTATATTGTTGAATTACCTTATGGTGATTTAAGTAAATAACTGACCACGATTTTAACATGGATGTTAATTATTCTTGTTTTAATTTGTCTTACTGGAATAACGCAGCAAAATAATTTTCTTTGCTTCTTTATTTGTGGATGTATTTGTGTATGTCAATGCACATCCTATGCTTTGCAATACACAATATGATAAGAACAATTACGTAAAGATGATAACTTTAATGGATTTTAAAAACATATTTTACAGACACGTCTTCAAGCTGGGCAAGGATATGGGAACACATTAAACTGTATTCTTACAATTTATCGGAATGAAAATGTAAGTATAATACATTTTTGGAAACATACTTCAAAAGAAAATGTTAGATAAATAGTTTTGTGTATAAAATAGGACGCACAACTGCTTAATTCAGTGGAAACATTTCACTGTAACTGTATTTATTAGGAGTGTTTTGTAGAGCACCTATGCTAATTTCGCAGCAGTAAGGCCCATATTCATATATTTTTAGCACCGCATTTGCACCGCGTTTTGACACAAAAGCGACACAAACTTACAAAATACAATTGTATTTTGTAAGTTTGTGCCGCTTTTACGTCGAAAAATTACACGAATGCGGCGCTAAAAAAGTATAAATATGGGCCTATGTGTCCAGAGGCTGCTTTTCCTGCTAATCATATTCCTTCCACACCCAGTGCTACCACTGGAATTCAGGTCTATACCTACAAAAGTGCTTGACATGATAAGCGGCTAGGATGTAGAATATTAGCGGCAGATACACTCCTGTGGTAAGAGATGTGCCAATAGTGTTTTTTTTACCAGGGATATTATAAGTTCTTCCTAAAGTAAGCAGGATAGCACAAGCTCTCAGATCAGGTCTTTAGGTGATCCACGGTGTAATCCATTGATATATTCAATTTCTGTTTGTTTGTGCTGATTTTCAGTGGCATACCCACCTGTTAGTGTTATGCGTTAGTAGCAGTAAATTTAGGCAGTCACAGCTGGCGTTAGGGTAAGGTGGCGGGGCAGGGGAGTGAATAAAACAAACAAAAAAATAAATAAATAAACTTACCGAAATGCCTGCCAAACCCGTATTGCCACTCTTCAGGCTCCACAAAGCACAGCCTCCCAGACTGCCCTGCGGCAAATTCTGATGTTGCTCTCATGCTGCTGGCAGCATGAGACTAGCATCAGGATTGGCCTGAGCGCCTTCACTTTGCACTCCCAGACAGGCATGGAGCCTGTGCATGCTGCCTCCTACTTGGCAATGCAGCTCGGTTTGAAGAGAGCTCAGAAATCATGTGGGATGGCTGTCCTGAGACGGCCTACCAAACCCACATGAACACTGACATGGCCATGCCCACAAGATAATAAAACGAGAATAAAAATGATTTATTATTGTTTTATTTTTAAGGTTTTGCAGCTGCAGTTGACAGGGGGACGACGCTCCTCTGCCATAGTGGAGGAGCCGCCGCTGTATTTAGGAGCCAGCTTTTGAAGCTAAACTAGGCCAAAGCCCAAATACGCCAAGGTCTATTAAGTCAAATCTTTATTCCAGTGCCTTCCATACCATCGACTTCTTGGGAATTAACCAATGTAATGCAATACCCCTCTGCACAAATCTCCACCTAGTTTAATTCTTTGAGCAGTGCCCTCTATGCTCAGTAGCCATTGCTGCAGAAGCATCTTGTTCGTGATCTGTGCATGAGTTTCGCGTCTGTCTACTACTTGTCTCTAATTTTCAGCTACATGTGGGCAGCCCCTCATCAAGTAGAAATACGTGTTCTTTTGTTCATTACATTCTGGGCAGCTAATTTCCCTCTCGTGGTCTATTCTGTGATACATTACTGATGTTACATATGCTCTGTGTACACAGTTGAAATGTAAGAGGTGAACTCTTGCATTGCTTGATGCAAGTCGCAAGAGTGCCCTGTGATTGATTGCTTGTCTGTACATGGTACCCCACAGACTGATACCCAGCAACATCTAGTTCTTAATACCTGTTTGGTCATATCATCCCTGATAGCGATGTAGAGCTTGATATTACAGCCCGTCCCCGATCCACCCCCAACAAAAAAACTCAGCACATTTGACTCCTGCAGGGTGTCCTGGATGTTCTCCCAACCGTGCCTCACTCTCTGGCCTAAAGAATAATAATTAGGAAACTGACCCATATCTACTTAAAAACCCTTCCTAGTACCTTCTAATGAAGTTAGAGCATCATTTCAAATAAACCCCTGAATTCATGTAGCCTCCCGCCATCAATATGGACATTCCATGATCTTATACAGTTAAGCGAACTCGGGTAACAGCCAACCTGAAATACCTCACATATGCATCTGATTCTGCACCTGAAACAGAGCCTTCTCTGGGGTACCTTAAATGGCAACCTGGTATTCGTGAACAGACATCTCGATAGGATCACACCACCTTGCCACAAACTGCAATTGAGCTGCCATGTAGTACTGTTCCAACTCTGGGACCCTGGGGTTTCGATCTTCATAAGTACATATTAATATATTTTTCTTTTGTTCCCCAAATCAGTGTATTCTATGCTGATCTAAGTTGACCAAGGTATACCCAGGGGAGCCCTTCTATACAGCACTGACATTAGCGCTGGCATCTTGGCAGTACTACTATTTTAGTTAGCACTATTCCTCCTGCCATTGATGAGGGAGCAAGACCCACAAATTCAGTGACTTCTGTACACTCGCAATTATTTTAAACGTGTTCAGCTCATGCCACTTACTCTCTGTGTGGGTCACCATTATTCACAGAAAACAAAATGATACCATTTTCCACATTATATCCAGTGGTAGTGGTGCCTGTGGAGGAAAACCTGACAATTGACCCTATGAGAACACTAGCAAATTTTGTTTATACATAAGCCTGACTTCTCCAAACCATCCCAGCGTTCTCATTAACTGTGGTATGTCATCTATCCAGTTTCACAAATCTAACAATAATTCATCCACAGGTGTTTGTGGCCATGTATTACAGTTCTGCTTTAGGTTGGCACACGAAAGGCGCTATTGCCAGAGTGAACAACAAAGGGGAAAGAGGACATCCTTTTCTTTTGTTCCTCCTCCGTTCCCATTTTTCTGATATTATCCCATTAGTCTTAACACTGGTTAGCACTTTCCTGTTCAAGAGTCTGATTCATTTGATAATACCTGAGCCAAAGTTATATCCTTTAGTGCTGTAAATAAATAATGCCAAGACACAGTGTCAAAGGCTTTTTTGTGCCCAGTGACACAACAGCCTGCTCTTCATTACTATTCACGGGGTTGAACTTTACAAATCTCATTTGTCTGCCTACCCAACATAAAACTACACTGCTCTGTATGTACTAATTGACCAATGACCCCCTTCAAACTTAGCGTCAGTAGCTTGTCCAATATTTTATTATTCACACTGGCCATGTAGAGAGGCTGGCATGCTATAAAATCTAATGGGTCCCTTCCATGTTTTAGTGATATAACTATCAGGGCCTCCTTCATGAAGGATGGTAGAATGCTCTCCTGAAGTGCCTCTTGATAAACCTGAAACAATTGTTTTGCCGATGTATTATTATATGTTTGATACTGTATTGCTAGGAAACCTTTTAACACCAGTTTTTGATTAATGTAATTCCATTACATCAGCTACGATTCCACACAAGGACAGTGGTGCTTTCTTTCGTCTTGATTAACTGTCTCACTTCCTGCAAAATGTGTATTGGATATGGTCCCTACTTGATCAGTACATCTGTTTTCATATATAACTTACTATGGTAGGAATGAAACACTTTGTTTATTCTTTCTTGGGCGCCGTGAATTACCCCTTGTGTTCCTTGCATAGCAGTAATGTTTGTGGGTGTTAATTCCCTTGTCTCCCTCCCTCTGCAGCACCTGGTGATGAGTGATTTAGACGTTGATCTTTCTCTATTGTCTTCTCAAGTATCTCAGTTTGAAATCTCTCCTGTGTCTCATCCTGTGATGCATTGGGGGGCAGTTAATTTTACAGTTTTGCTGGTTCCTTCTCTTTGGTGGTAAGAGCAATTTAGGATTGTTAAATCAGGGAAGACACATAGGAAACGGCTGTACCCCTCTTAACTACTTTCTTGATGTCCCAATCTTTTCCGGTACTTTTGGCAGTTCTGAATAAAGAAGTCTGTTATTGAACTTCTGATGCGCAAACAAAACTCTGGACCCTTCAGAGCTGAAACCAGCAATCTCTATATGGGGGCCCTGGCTCTATACGTTTCTATATCGTATATGTAGCTTACAAGGGAATGATCAGATAGGACCCTTCCGGAGTGCTGTGTTTTTGAGAGCGGTATTACGCATGGTTTCTGTCTACCAATACAAAACCTAGTTTTGAGTATGTATTCTGAGGACGTGCATGGTGGGTAGACTCCTTCCATGTGGGGATTATGCAACCACCTGTGGCTGTATCAAACATACAGTGCATTTTCCATGTTTGTGCCAGGCACACCTTTCAAAAGTGCACCCTTTGCAAACAAGGAGAATGCACCGTATTAGCATGAATATGCTGCTCCCAGGGCATCTATGAAATTGCCCTGCCCTAAGGGCAGCCCATTCAAGTGAAATATAGAGCGTCTGTGAAGCAGCTGCTCTGTGTTTCACTGTGCAGGTGGCATCCTGTCTGCACGTTAAAGAGGGGAGAGAGATTCCCTTGCAAGCTGGTGCAGTGAGTGACTGCAACTGCCTGCAGGGTGATATCTGGGAGGTCCATAAGACCCACCTTTTAGGTGCTGCACTGTCAGTGTGCCTCCTGACAAAATCTTTGTCTGTGCGCCCACATCTATAATAGAGCGTGGGTGCAGAGACAAAGGGATTCTCTCACTTGCATGAGGCCATGCCCTCATGGAAATGAGGGGACACCCTCTAGTGACAGCGCTAGTGGTGTATGTGCGCCAGTGCTATCGGTATTACAGAAAGGGCCGTACAAGCATCTCCGGCCCTTTCTGTACTGCCAAAGTACGCAAAGAATGCAAAGTGGGCACACATCTCTGTTGCGCCCCGGGACACTTTCCAAAATACAGCCCTTTACGCCCACCAAATTCCAGTTTTCCATGACATGGAACAAGGATCTGACCATTTTTGTTTATACATGAAAAATGGTGGCGTTCTTTCCACCCCCTTCCAAGATGCAATAAAAAATTCCCATCCAGAGCAGTGCAGACCCCAAATAGGGGGGGTATACTGTCACTCATGGGATCATAAACATCTGCAACATCCAAATTTGGTGCATATATACCCACCAAGTTTATTTCTCTGCCATTTTGTTGACCATGTGATATAAAATCTCTACCTTCAGCATTTATATATAATTCATCTACTGCAAAGGGCACACTGGGCGGAATCCAGAAACACACCCATCTCATGTGTGATGGTATTGTACATGGTAAAAGTAACCTTTCTACATGCAATGCACTACAAACGATGGAAATGGAGAGGTTTCAAAGGACAATCAAAGTTGAGAGATTTAAACATCAAAAGGAGAAAGAATTTAGTAAATGGCAAAAAAGGTGATGTGAGAAACACCGTTAAAGGAAATCTCAAAGTTGAAAAGAAAAACAATGATGATGCATGACCACCAAGATCAATCCACCGAAATTGAGCGAAAGAAAAAATGCATTGAGGCAGAAATGACTGCAATCCTGCAGAAGAAAAAGGATTTTGATGCATCCTTTAAGGAATTTTGAATTCCTCAAAAGTCTTCAATGTTGAAAGAATACATTGAGAAGAATGTCAAAGAACTGGACCCCTCCAATGACAACTGAGCCACAAGAAGAGTAAGAATTCTTCTTCACCGAAGAGGATCCCAACAAACTGGGCATGGGCATGTTTCAGGAATCTTAAGGATCTGTGTATGTAAACACTCAGTAGCAAGACATTGAAACAAATTCCCCTGAAGAGGGAATTGACACATATCCGTGGAGGCCATCACTTCCGGATGATATGACAATGTATGGACAAGTCATTAAAAAAGTAGCCAAGAAATTTGGAGTGCAATTAGAAGAGGAAAAAACACAATCCTGCTTTCCCCTACAGACATTGCTGCCATCCCAAACCAGGAATCAGTTCCTATCAATACTGTCAAGCATTTTGTATTAGTGGACAGAGGCCTTCAAGGAGCCTGCAACATGCAGATCTCTTGCACCGAAAGCAGGACAAAAATACAAAGATTCTTCAGAGGATCCTCTTTATGTAAGAGGAACAGTCCCAGCTGACTTTATTATTGCTGCTACAGCCAGAAAAAGGGCAATCATCCCAACTACATTTGGTCCAACACCAAATAAAAAAAGTTAAAAGATGGCGGGCAGTAAATTTGAGAGACATGTGGCAACTCAATGGTGATTAGTCAACTCTAGTGCTCTGCTAACTAGATATGCTTATTAACACTGGGATGAGATGGCAAAGCTAATAAAGCACTTGCATGAACTGTATTGATAAAGAGCAGCTTCCCTGACAGAAGAGGGTAAAAACTTCACTAATACATGGCTCAAATCATCACTAGATGCTGCAGACAGTGCAAGTCAACAAATGATGGCTGGGACAACACTAAGGTGCCATGCATGGTTGAGGGTGCCTGGTTTCAAACCAGAGGTTCAAGCCAACATCATCAACACACCTATCAAAGAGGAACAACTGTTCGGTCGCACAGTGGCTAAAACCCTAAAACAATTGAAAAAAGATAACAAAACAGCAAAATGAGTGGGACCTCTGCAATTCAGAGATAATTTATGAGAGGAACAACACTGGTGCAAAGGCTAGCAGGAAAATAAAGTTTCTTAAGTGCATCATGACATCAAGAGTTTCAGAGCAGAGGCCAAGCACAGACATCATCACATTGACAATATCAAATACAAGGATGCCAGCCCTTCCAGGGACATTTACCAGGAAGAGCACAGACTCAAATGGGAGGAGCAGCCCCCACTAGAAAGTGACTTATTAGTCCATCAAACCCTCTCACACACAACAGCAGTGGGAGGCAGAATAAAAGACTTCCTTCAGGAGTGGAGGAAAGTGACCTCAGACAATTGGATATTAAACATCATACAATTTGGATACTGCATAGAATTTACAAAGACATCACCAGCAAAGGTACCAAAAAAAGTGGTCCATTCAAAAGAGGAAACATCCCATCTACTCAAAGAAGTAGAGGAATTGCTGGACAGAGGGAAATAGAAAGGGCGCCTAAGAGAGAGTTCAATCAGGGAAGGTGCTCAACATCTTTCCTAATTCCAAAAAAGGATGGAACTCTACATCCTACACTGGACCTCCAAAACAAGTTCATAAAGACCCAAAACTTCAAAATGACAATACTGCAAGAAGTCATACCACAGTTACAAAAAGGTGATTAAATGTCCACCATAGATCAAAAAGGCGCTTACTTGCACATTCCAATTAATCACAAATACAAGAGATACTTGTGTTTGGTAGCAGGCAAGAAACACTACCAATTTAAAGTGCAGCCTTCGGGATGAAGTTTGACCAAGGATGTTTACAAAGTGCCTAGCAGCAGTGGCAGCACACTTAAGAAGACAAGGGATATATGTATATCCTTACTTAAATGACTGGCTAGTAAGTTCAAACTCTTTAAACAAATGCCAAACAGAAAGTAATAATTAGGGGTACACAGAACTTGCAGAGTTCTTCTCCGCGGAATTCCATGCAGTTATCTAAAAACTCTGAGTTCTGCATGCCATGGTAAAGGTCCCGTGATGAACAAAATAGGGGTCATTTGTTCAGGATCTTAGCATGTGCATCTCTGCTGGTGGGTCCCCATACATTAATAGTGACGGTTACCTAGGTAAGCCTGGTCTACACGATTGGACGCTGTGATGCAACATGCCATTTGTGGCATCCAGACACCGCACGCTGTGCAGAACTAACGTGCATACAGGTCCTTTGGAGATATCTGTCCCTTGACAAAGTGGGTCAAAATAGAAAACGGACTACTCTTAATAGCAACATTACACAACCTAAATAAAAACCTCTATTCTCATATTTCTATTAATGGAACATATAATGCGCGACTACACAGAGATGTTCTTTTTCCATTCCCAATAAGGCTCATAGACCCAGGAAGTAGGGTGTGTTATGGGTGTAAACAAGCTTACAACTCAAATTTGCTCCCATCTGAGTGCAGTGCTTTTATGACGTGTGTTGTGTGCAGTGCAATACCTCTCTCATTTTGTATCTGGATCCATGAGGGCATAATGATTTGCATGTCTTAAACGTTTGTGTTTTCTCTATTGGACTAATTAGATTTCCAGATAAAAATAGAGTACCATGAACATGTTTGTGTGTGTTTTGTCATCATCAACATGTGTTACATGTGCTGACTGGTCTTTTAAAATGTATCAACACCTATGTATAACTCAATAGGGATGTTAGAGTCTCGAAGTAATCCTTGTGACCCAGCGAGCAGTAGTGAAGGCTGAAACCACCCAAATTTTATCCTTGCGTGGAAAAATTTGGAAAAATGTAAAAAAATGAACGTTGACTTTATTGCTAGGCATTTGCAACCCTTTAAAACACATCGGTGGGACCTGTCAGCTTTAGGGTGGTCTTCCCCCAAACGTTTTGCATTCCCTGTCCTATTTTTCTGAAATTGTTTAGGACTCTGTGTACTTTTCCACTGCTGAGCAAGTTCTAATGCTCACTCCCTAAAATATTGTAAAAATGGTTTCCACCTGATTAGCATATTTAATTTACTAATAGGTCCCTAGTAAAGTGGTACACCATATTTCTAGGTCATGTAAATTAAATGCCAGCAGTGAGCCTGCAGCACCTATTGTGCCACCCATTTAATGAACTCCTTAAAACATGTCCCAGGCCTGCCATAGTACCCTGAATGCAGTTCTAAACTGCCAATTCGACTTGGCAATTTAACCCTCTTTGCCAAGCCTTAATCTCCCTTTTCTAAGAAAGGACCTTGGTAGCCACAGGGCAGGATGCATTGTAAGTAAAAAGTGGGACATGTACTGTTAGGTTTTACATGTCCTAGTAGTGAAAAACTCCTAAATTTGTTTTTCACTACTCTGAGGCCTACCTCTCCCATAGCATAACATTGGGTTGCCTCATTACATTTAATAAGTGTTAAGTTTTAATCGAAAGCAAGTAGGACAGATATGTTTGGTGTCTAAGACATTGTAATATAAATCCTCTTTAATAGTAAAGGTGGATTTTAGTCACCATTTTGAAAATGCCTCTTTCAGAAAGTTGACATTTTCATGCTTCAGCCATTTTGTGCCAGCAGCCCGTTCCTGGGTCACATGGCTGGGTGTAGCTGGCAGCTGGACTTTGTATATTCTTCCCAGACTACCACACAATAGAGGGATTAGGTGTCTCTGGATGGGGGGGGGGGCACAACCCTACATTCACACAAAGAACTTCACAGTACCTGATTGTTCATGCAGACAGGCAATGGACAGGACAGGGAAGGGAAAAAAATTGCAAGCACTTGAAAGGAAATTCTTTAGGAACTTCTATTTCATAGAAGACACAAGAAATAAAAATGGGACCTTCAAACTCACTCTTCAGTTCACTTTCTGCACTTTCCGAAGGACTTGCAGAGGACTGCCTTTTACTGTGGCCTGATGTAATACTGCTTTGCTACACCTGGAACAATGTTTTTATTGCATGAAGCCTGCCTTCAATCCTTAGAAGCCTGTCCTTTGGTTGAGCCCTCTTTCTCTAGTAGAATACAGGACTACTAGAGAGACTGTGAAGGCCAGTTGGCTGGCCTCTTGACCAGAGCATCAGAGAAAGTAAAGGCTCCAACCATCTTCAACCTTCACCTGGACCCAGCCTGAGTGAGTCCTGACCCAGTCTTGATCATCCAAGTGGTGCCCCTCCAGTTCTAGACCACTGAAAGTAGTGGCAAAGGTGTCCAGATAACTGAAATCCAAAACTTAGTATTTAGAAAATGTATGGCTAAAAACCGCTCTCAGTACTGAGAGAAGACCGAAACCAACCTGCTTGGCTGGTAGGGACCTGCCCATGTGCCTGTGGCCTCCAGTTCCTGCTTGTTCCAGCCTGATCCAGTACCTGGGTTTTCCTGCCAGGTTGTTCCTGCCTGGGTTTTCCCACTCACAGTTCTTCCAGCCAACAGAAGTTTCACCCCCCTCAGCAACTACTTAATGGAGGCTACATCACAACTGCGCAGCAGACACATGCATATGGAGCACAACTATTGCCCCAAAGGCAAGCCCATCTGCACCTGCCTGCATCTGGATTGCGCCCAGTGCCATGACCCCTGGCCCTCCCACCCAGAAGATACATCATTGCCAAGTTCTACACCCTTGACCCCAGCTGCTGCAACAAACACTGTCAGCGCACCGGCCTATGCTCCATGGTAGGACCTTTCATGAACACACACTGCCATTTCACCTGCCAAGCACACACACCAGCCCACTGACCAGCCCCACCCCAAACATACCACAGACACCAACTGAACAAAAACATCAACTCGCATGCACCCTTATCAACACACAATCACTAGGCAAACACAACACCAAGATTTGGGGTGTCACCCCCACCCTCAAACCCAAAATCCTCTTCCTCAGTGAGACCTGGTTCAACCTCCCTTCACGACATTGCCACCACAATGCAGGAAGGCTAGAAGACCACCCACTGTGACCGCATCAACAAGCCTAGTGGAGGTATTGCCATCGTACATAGGAATCCATCCAATGCACGACCTCAAATGACTATGTCACCACAGCCTTGGAGCACCTCAACTTTGGACTCCAAACAGGTAACAGAACCACCATCAGAGGCACTCTTGCCTACCATCCTCCAGGATCTCGACCAGCCTTTTTCAACTTCATCACTGACTTCATCACCCCCTCTCACCATAGACTCCAACAACTACATTGTCCTCGGTGACCTCAACTTCCATCTAGATGACCACAATGAAATCAACACAACCAATCTCCAAGACAGCATGAACAACATCAGACTCACTCAACTTGGCCACAACCCCATGCGTAATACAGGCCACAGACTGGACCCCATCCTCACCTCCAGCGACCTCATCAGGTACAGCCACACCACAGAGCTCACCTGGACTGACCACTCCACCATTCACTTTGCCATCCCCAGCTCAGGGACCTCTGCCCCCAGTCTGCCCAATGCCCCATAGCACAGCTGAAGCAAAGTCTCAAAGGACACATGGATCAACACCCTAAACACCAACCACCACATCTCCTCCAGCAACATACACCAGAACATCAGAAACTTCAACAGTTGGATCACCAACTGTGCCAACAGTGTCACTCCTATCACCAAACAGCACCCACAGAAGGTTCACCAAGTAGAATACCTGGTACACTGAAGAGCTCAGAAATGATCAACAACACTATAAACAATTGGAAAGCAGATGGCGCACAAGCAAAGGACACCACAGACAAGACTGCCTTCAAGACAGCCCTGAACCTCTACCGCAGACACTTGTGAGAATTGAAGAAAAGGCCTTAGCCTCATGCACTGAACTGAGCTCCAATCACAGCAAATAACTCTTCAACATCGTCAAAGAAATCTCCAACCCTTCAACTGCAACAAAGAACATTACACCCTTGCAGGAACTCTGCGACAACCTGGCAAACTTCTTCCACTACAAGATCGCCAACATCTACAGAAACTTCAAACCCCATCCCAAGGCCACTGACTCCTTCAAGCAACATAATGACTCTCCGACCACCACAGACATCCGACTAACCAAATGGAGCTAGCTCGCGCCACAGGACTCCGCCTCCATCCTGAACTTGGTATACTAAGGGGTTCCAACCAGCCCAGGCCCTCACCACATCTTCAACCTCGGTGAAGCCAGAATCAGCCATGTACTCACCACCTTGTTCAATACCACAGCCACCTTCCCTGAGGAATGGAAACATGTGGAAATCAATGCTAAAGAAAGCATTGACAGATCCAAGTGAACTCAACAACCACCAACTGACCTCCCTGCTCCCTTGCCGAGCCAAAGTATTAGAAAAAGCCATCAACCAACAACTATCCTCACATCTGGAATATAAACCTCCTACTCAGCTCTCCCAATCTGTATTCTTCAGCCACCACAGCACCAAGACAATGACCCTTGCTCAGCCCCACCTTTTAACACTTATATGACAACTCTGGCCAGCATCACCAAAACCCTTGGACTCAACATCATAAACTATACTGACGACTCACAACTCATCCTTTCCCTCCCTGAAGAGACCACCAACACCAAGATCAACATACAAATGGGAGGCATGATGGTGGCCCTCAGAACTATCTCCAGTAACGACGCTAGAAACATAGTCATCATTCTGGACACCAATCTAACCATGGTGTCTCATGTCCACTCCATGTCCTCTTCCTGCTTCTTCATCCTCTGCATACTTCATAAGATATTTAAATGACTACCCAAAAGCTCTAGACACACCATCACTCAGTCCCTCATCTCCAGCTGACTGGACTTTGGTAATGCTCTCTACACTGGAATTTGAGCTCACCTCCTCTGATGACTACAGACCACACAGAACGCTGCAGCCAGACCTGTCCTGGATCTCCCTAGACCAAGGGTCTTCAAAATGAGGGCAGGTCCCTCTAACGGGCCTCAAGTGATCCCTGGGGGTGCCAGGCTCTGGCCAAAAGAAGCATTATGCTGATAACAGTGCTTTGTTTGAAGCAGAAAAGAACGAGCAGCAGTAAACCACTCTCTACTAGGCGACCACTAACATCTTTTATCATCTATATCCAAACTGGGAGAAGGTGTCAAAGGGGAAGAGACTCCAAATATTCTTCAACCCCCCCCCCACCCCCATTTCTAATATTCACACTGTGTATACTTTTACACTTAGGAAGTCCTGCTTGACTAGAACAGTATGTTTGGCAATCATGTATTTGCTTGCATTTTTAAAATGGTAACAGAACTTAACTGCACTGTTTAAATAGGTCTACACATAATAGGATAACAAGGAGGTGGGCCTTGATGATTTTCTTTCCACTGGGGGGGCACGGCATTTAAAAGTTTGAAGACTACTGCTCTAGACGAACTCACGTCACCTCCTACCTCAGTGAACTCCACTGGCTCCCTGTACAGAAAAGATACCAGGTCAAGCTCCTGATCCATGCATACAAGGCCGTAAACTACTGCACACCCGCCTACTAGAGCCACTGCCTCAACTTCCACCAGACACCTCCCCTCTGCATCCCTTTCTATAACACTTACCCTGCATCTGACATAGAAAATGCGTAGGTCACTGCTTCTCCTACTTAGCAGCGACGACAAGGAATGAGCTACCTTTTTACCTATGGACCTCATCATCTCTTCCAGAGTTCCAAAAATCCCTGAAGACCTGGCTATTCAGCAAATCAACTTGGCCCTGCCAGCACCTGGATACCCTCATGGTGAAAATTAGCACTCTACAAATCTACTGATTGATTGATTATCCACCACAAGGTGCCACGCCTGTTGACCTGACTTTGTGGCAGCTCCTGCTACGTTCTTCTCAGCAGCAGCAAATCCTTTTCAGTGGTTCTTTGCAGAAGAGGTATCCGACTACGTGGAGCTCTTGTTGCCTCAGCCTCATCGTGAAACTAGGGCCAAGATTTACAAACGTTATACACAGTGCAGTGCAGCACCCAAAAATGCTGCGTTGCATTGCGTAAAAAAAGGAGGTAGCAGGAGAACACCATGGATACAGAGGTATGGCATTCTCCTCCCCTCTCCCAAGCGGTGGCACAGAATTTTGCTGCCATGCGCCATGCCCACACCTTTGTGCCATAGTGCAAGGTTATGTGTGTGAGCCTAGCATAAGTTTTGAACTGGAATGGCACCTCTAGTACAAAATTCTATGACTAGACCCGCATTCCTACTTTGTACCTGTGCTGTAGAGAGGAGCACATATGCAAAGATGAAAAAGAAAGAATTGAAAACATTTCTCCTTTTAAAACCTGCTTTCCAGTTGCGCTACTTTTTGGCATAAACTATGTCTACTAATGTTAGTAGATAGAATTTTGTATCAAAAAGTATGGGAAGTTGCATGGGAACACACATGTATCACGCATGTAACACCGCTTTGACACTAAGTAATGCATAGCAGTGTTTGGCATTGATATGCATTACTTTTCCTTACAAACCAGCGCAAATATCAGTTTTTGTTGGTTGTAAATCCTCCACAAGGTTTTGTGTTGAGTTTCCATTAGAAAAGTAATGCAAACCTGATGCAAAACCTTTGTAAAACGTGGCCTAAATCCAAACGTAGAAATCTTCACTGTGACTTTATCTAGTGGCTCCCGGGAGACACTGCCTGTAGCCTTTCACTGCTGAACCTCTAAATCCTCAGAACACTTTTTGTTGAAATTACTTCTAAGTCCAAAGGTATGTGCCTACTGTGCCCAATTTACATCTTATATCTGAGTAGTGCTCCATCAGAGTTGGCCATCGACTTTGACACGGTCTCACGCAACTAGACATCCGTGGCTGGTGCTTTGATCTTTAAGGAGCTAGTTTTCACCATAAACTTGTGCAATTCAGAACGCTGGTTCTATTAATTGGATGTTTGTCATTTTGGTGTCAAATAATTTATTAGAATTTACTGTTTTAGTAAATTGATGTGAGATTTTTCTTTTATTGTGCTTCTACTGTATTACTGGTTGTGTGCGGCATAAATCCTTCGACATTGCCTTTAAGTTAAGCATGACTTCTTTGATCCCAAGCTACCAAAAGTTTAAGCACAGGTTAATTTAATACCTCGTGATTCACACTGAAAGGGATTGTGGCTGCTGCTTGAGCAGAGTTAACACTCCACTCAACCAACAACCCAATTTCCCACAACACCCTAGTCTCAGGTCCCAGAAATAGAAAATAACTTACAAAGCGCTCCCACAAGCGTGGTCAAACCAATTGCTGCAAACAGGAACAGCCCTTTGATGGATTATGCCTCAAATTGTGGTTGAAGGCTATTTTGTTTAATAAAGTATTTTTCCTCAGATTAGAACAATATATACAACTTTAAGCAAATAACTTTCCATACTGTGTGTGTGACATGTATTCTCGGGGAGGATGTTCTGCTAAGCATCAACCCATGTCTCCTTCTTCTTCTGTTTGTATATCTGTATTTCTGTCTATTTATTTTCCTCTTTCCTTACCACTTTTGCTTTCCTTTTTCTCTGATCCTTAATGTCTCCCATTCTTATTACATTTTTCTCTCCTTATTTTCACCCCTTATTTTTTTCATTCCTTTCTTTTCATTCATTTCTACATTATCTTCTATTCCATCCCTGCCTCTTCTCACACCCTCTCCCAGAGTAAAGACAAAGCTAGGCCACCCGCAGGCTCTGTGGTTCAGAAAATCTGAAAAGCAAGGATCTAAAATAACTGCAGTTGGCCCAGGGCAAAATCGATTCACCTCCACTTATGGGCCCCCATGCCACTAAATCAACTACACCCCTGACAGCTATGCCCCTGCACACATCCTTCACTTCACCACCCCACAGACACACAACACGCACATTCACTTCTAGACACTGCATTTTGGTTTACTTTCACCTTATTAATATTTTGACAACTGTATATCTCCTTCATACTTGTTTGCTTAGTATCTCAATTGCAATGGGTACACATGACCATTGCCCTGTGCGTTCTGTGGATAGGCCAAGAACTGCGTGTCCATGGATTCTGAACCCCTTTTTCACCCACTAATAGGCAGGGACTTAACTTCAGCGTCATGGCTTTATGGGATGAGACACTCCCCCTTTTAAAGTATTACTCAAGTCTTGGCTTCGCAGTGTCAGTTGGATCAGCATACTGCAGCAAAGGAAATATTAAGTCACTGTTGCTGAACACTTGGTGGAGGTGGACGAGCCAATATTTTAACAGGGAGAACCGAGCGAAGGGACTGGCTTGGCTCTCAGGGCCTGTGCACGAAAATCGGTGCCATGTAAATCATGCAACAAACATCATATAAAAATCTGTACTATGAAACTTAAAAAAAATATATATATAAGTCTTTAACAAGTGGAAGCTTTTTATCTTAGCTTTTCAGATTAAAAACTGTATTGAGAAGTGTTTATTAGAAGTAATAGTAGTAACACATTAACTTAAAATATTCATACATATCCTCACCTTCAAGACAATGAAACTATTGACATCAGAGTCACGTCAGTTGTCATGCATACCCTGCATGTGGCCTAGATTCTTATAATGGATGGAGCAACATTATACTTTGTTAAATCTAATAGAAAAGGTTTTTGTACAGCAGTTCCCGATTTCATGCATTTGAATATACTCTCAAATGTGATAGTGAAGAAAAATGAGGTTAGTGAAAATAAATATTTGTCCACAATCACACAATTTGTTCAAATTTGGAAGCTGGCAGTGACCTCAGTTTTATTGGTTTCACATTGAGCAATTCAGCTATTAGATGGTTATCTCTCTCGCCTCTTTAATGCTAGATGTCCCTGTTTTGGTTAATTCTTGGTGCATGAGGTTAAAACGTGTGGGCAGATAGAAAGCATATGACCACTCAGCTTGTTTTGGGCTTAAGGATCTGAGAGGACCTTAAGATTCTAAGAGGACCTTAATTTGCCCCAGACCCATGCATCAAGTGCAACCTTTCAGTGGCTTGACCACGTCTAAGATTGCCCCTGGGGGTGACAGAGTGATTCTACGAAGATATGTGTGATGAGCAGGCTGGGCTGAGGACACTAATTGGGTTCAGATCCACATCGGTGTACTCCTTCAGGTGGTTTTTGTGGACTGTAGAAAGCCTTGAGGTAATCCATAAAAGCAATGCAGTCTCTGTTTACATTTCATTTTAACTGCACCTTGAAATCCCTAAGAGTATTTGTTTTTTTCCACACATTAAAGTGGTCATTATGACATTGGCAGTGACTGTTAAAGTGGTGGTAATACCACCAACAGGCTGGCGGTAATTACTGCCAAATTATGACCATGTCGGTGATAAGTCCCATAGACAGCAAATGTACCACACCAACCGCCAGGGTGTTAACACCCCTAACCATGGCGGTAGCTATCAATAGCCAGGCGGAACATAAAGTACCGCCCATCATATTAGGATGTTGCAAACTGCCATGATTTCCAGGGCAGTACCAACGGCATCAAAAGCCTGGCAGAAACAGAACACAGAAGACAAAAGACTCACCATCAGAGACACAGAGAAGATCAATGCCGCCATGGAACTGGAACTTCAAGTCTTCCCGAAGCTCTTCTATGTCATGCTCCACCTGGAACACCAACACCTATGAAGACGACAACCGTGAGTGCAGCCGCCTGGCACACAAATGAGGGAGGGAGGAAAAGGAGAATGACACACACATGCACAAAACACACCATTCACACACACACCATATACACAACCAGCTGCAGAGGAGGAAAACAATGTCACAGGATACATGTCATAATAATGCCACAGTTTGGCAGTACTGATAATGTCATTGTATGCCAACAGACACCATTCTGTCCACATGACAAACAAAATACCTGCTTCACTGTTCCAAAAGGGCCAATGGCCAGTCCAAAGTGCAAAAGGGCCACATGGCCAGAGGGCACAGTCAAAGGCCCAACTTGTACCCTGACGTAATCTGTACTATACTGTGCAGGGGCATCATGTTGTGAATGGCCAGGCACCTCAGGGGGGTTACGGAGGGGGCTCCATGCCCATTACAATTAGCTGGGGAGTGCAAGATCACAGTCTCTGAGTTAGGGGACTTGCCCACTGGTTCTGGAGGGGGCTCCATGCCCTTTACAATTAGTTGGGTAGTGCAAGGCCACAGTCTCTGAGTTGGGGGACTTGCCCACTGGTTCTGGAGGGGGCACCATGCCAATTATAATTAGCTGGGGTGTGCAAGGTCACAGTGTCTGAGTTGGAGGACTTGCTCACTGGTTTTGGAGGGAGCTCCATGTATAACAGTCGCTGGAGGGTGGCCTACATGCCCTCTGCTGGTGGTGAGGGCTGCTGTTTTCCAGCTGGAGATGAGGGCTGCTGTGTCCCAGCTGGAGGTGAGGGATGCTGTGTCCAAACTGGAGGTGAGGGCTGCTGTGTCCCAAATGGAGGTGAGGGCTGCTGTGTCTCAGCTGGAGGTGAGGGCTCTTTGCCTACTACTGTTGGAGGGGGGCTTTTGCCTCTCTTAGATGGTGGAGTGGGAACCTTCCCTTTCCTGGGTGGTGTATTGGGATCCTTCCCTCTCTTGGGCAGTGGAGTGGGATCCTTCCCCCTCTTGGGTGGTGGAGTGGGATCATTCCCTCTCTTCGGTGGTGGAGTGGCATCCTTCCCTCTCTTGGGTGGTGGAGTGGGATCCTATCCTTTCCTGCCTCAACGACTAGGAGGAGCTTTCACTGTCCCCGTGGACTGTTTGGCTAAGGTGCTGGGCTGGGTCATTGGGACCCTGCTCTTACGGGCAGGACGGGGGGAGGAGGAGGGAAGAGGTTGGGAGAGCACAGCTTATATACTTTGAAATTAATATGAAATGTTTATGAACCAATGAGTAATAATGCCGCATAGAAAATGTGTTAATATATTTTTGCTAAACGTGCGCTTGAAATGTGCCCACGGGGAGTGGCCGCCAAAATATCCAATGACTAATTAAACTGATTAATCATGATGAAATGTTATGTTAAAGTATGATTTTGCATTAATATAAAAGAGATTATGTGGGTCATTCTGACCCTGGCGGTCAGTGTAAAAGCGGCGGCCAACCCGCCAACAGGCTGGCGGCCTAAAAATATGAATTCTGACCCTGGCGGGAACCGCCAACACAGGCCGCCGCTTTAACACTCCGACCGCCACGGCGGTACAAACAAACAGCGCGGCGGTCACCGCCAACAGGCAGGCGGCAGACAATGTACCGCCCACCCTATCACGACCCACCAATCCGCCACCTTTGCCGATAAAAACACGGCGGAAACAGACATCTCCAATGGAAAACGCTTACCTCGACACACTCCACGCGGAATCGGAACAGCATGGAACCCGAACTCCACATCCTCCCAGCCATTGCCTTCCTGCTCTTCTTCCAGGATCACGAACCTCGCCGCAGATGACAACGGTGAGTACTGCACCTACGACACAGGGGAGGGGGGAGGAGGAAAAGTTACGGGCACACACATACGCCACACACCCACCCCCACCCTCACCCCCACCGAAATACCTACACACCTATGCAGATAAAAAAGTCAGAGTGACACCCCCAACCACCCCCCCTAAAAAACAAAGACAAAAGGCAATGAATGTAAAAGTAGAACCATATTATTGCAACAATAAAGTATAGCGACCTTAGCAATATATGAAGAATGAATACACATCTAGAACTCTATCCATACAAGTAGCAAAAGTCCGGCCCAGTCATTCAAAGTCCAAATGTCCGTGGGCCAATGTGCAGCAACACATGGGCAAAGCCCACACACGAGATCGAGTCCATTGGAGAGAACACTGCTGGGGCATCACTAAAATAAAAAGACAGGCACCTCAGGGGGAAGGGAAGGGGGGGCACCTCAGCCACATGAGTCCACAACGCCAGATCCACGAAGGGCCTCCATGCCCACTGTGCCATCCTGGGGAGTGCAAAGCCACAGTCTCACAAGTCTCTACAGTGGGTGGATTGCCCACTGTGCCATCCTGGGGAGTGCAAAGCCACAGTCTCACAAGTCTCTACAGTGGGTGGATTGCCCACTGTGGCATCCTGGGGAGTGCAAAGCCACAGTCTCACAAGTCTCTACAGTGGGTGGATTGCCCACTGTTACATCCTGGGGAGTGCAAAGCCACAGTCCATCAGGTGGATTACAGAGACCACTGGTCATGGAGGAGGCATGGTGGGCAGAGTGCGTCGTGAAGGCCTGGCCGACACAGAACCGGGACTGCCAATGGGCCAGCGGTGCTTGAGATGAAGGGCCCAGCGGAGCGGTGCTTGACAGGAAGGGCCCAACGAAGCGGTGCTTGACAGGAAGGGCCCAGCGGAGCGGTACTTGAGATGAAGGGCCCAGCGGAGCGGTGCTTGACAGGAAGGGCCCAGCGGAGCGTTGCTTGACAGGAAGGGCCCAGCGGAGCGGTGTTTGAGATGAAGGGCCCAGCGGAGCGGTGCTTGACAGGAAGGGCCCAGCGGAGCGGTGCTTGAGATGAAGGGCCCAGCGGAGCGGTGCTTGACAGGAAGGGCCCAGCGGAGCGGTGCTTGACAGGAAGGGCCCTGTTCAGCGGTGCTTCTCACGGCAGGGCCCTGTTCAGCGGTTCTGGTCACGGCGGAGCCCTGTTCAGCGGTTCTGGTCACGGCGGGGCCCTGTTCAGCAGTGCTTCTCACGGCGGGGCCCTGTTCAGTAGTTCTGGTCACGGCGGGCCCTGTTCAGCGGTTCTGGTCACGGCGGGGCCCTGTTCAGCGGTGCTTCTCACGGCGGGGCCCTGTTCAGCGGTGCTTCTCACGGCGGGGCCCTGTTCAGCGGTGCTTCTCACGGCGGGGCCCTGTTCAGCGGTGCTCCTCACGGCGGGCCCTGTTCAGCGGTGCTTCTCACGGCGGTGCCCTGTTCAGCTCTGCTCCTCACGGCGGGGCCCTGTTCAGCGGTGCTTCTCACGGCGGGGCCCTGTTCAGCGGTGCTCCTCACGGCGGGGCCCTGTTCAGCGGTGCTCCTCACGGCGGGGTCCTGTTCTGTTCAGCGGTGCTCCTCACGGCGGGGCTCTGTTCAGCGGTGCTCCTCACGGCGGGGCCCTGTTCAGCGGTGCCTGTCTTGTGTTTCCAGTGAACCACACCTGGCCAATACTTGCCGCTCAGTCTGCATCGGACCTTTCCGTTGCGGGGCCCTCCTGTGATGGAGTCCTGGGGCCCTGGCTCTCCTTCGATACCCCCGGAATGGGGCTGGTTGGGCCCTCATGGCCAGGTCGGCTGCTCCCTGCCTTTTGCTCCTTGCTGCCCTTGCCCTCCTTGGCAGACTGTCCGTGGCCCTTGGCTCCCTTACCCGATGTGGCAGGTGACGGTGCAAGGCTACCCTCCTTGGGGGCAGGCGTATCAGGCCTGTCGCGCCTGCCCTTCAGTTTTTTGGTCCTCTTCCCAGGGGGGGGCTGGCTGTGCCTTTGCTGCTGGACGATGTCCCAGCCCAAGGAAAGGGCGGACTCCAAAAACCAGGCACGACGTTCTTTGGAGTTGCTGGGCTGGTGGTGGCTGAGGTGTTTGTGGAACTCTTACGGGATGGAGGGGGTGGGTCAGGTGAGGAAAAGAGGTCCACTTTAGAGAGGAAAATTTTCTTTGGAGCCATGGGAAGGGTGGCTGGAGTGGGTATGGGAGTGGAGGAAGAGGATGTGGTTGTAGGAGAGTCAAGTGTGCTGTCTTTGGGTGCAGGTGCTTGGGCAGGAGGCTGACGTGAGGTGGATGGCTGTTGTTTGGGTGCCTGCCTGCGTTTGTGTGGTTGGGAAGCGGGGGTGACAGACACACTGGGAGAGGACACAGGGGACGTGTACATGGCAGTGGGGGTGGTGACTGCACGTGTGCGGACTGGTCTGGAGGGTGTGCTGGTGATGGGTGCAATGGCTGATGGTGGTGTGCTTGCAGGTGTGTGTGGAGACGTCACAGGGAGGGAGGAGGGAGACGAGGAGCTGGGGGACACAGAGGAGGTAGTGGCTGTTGGCATGTCTGCATCTGGATGTTGCTTGGGTGAATGCTTGTGTGTCCTGTGGTGCTTATGTCTGGATGAGCTGCCCTTGGGTGTTGAGGTGTGTGCAGGCTGGTCTGTAGGTGTGGATGGGATAGGCAGAGGAACAGGGGAGTGGGACTGGGTGGAGGGAGTCAGAAGAGGGAGGCTGGAGACAGGGACAATCGCTGCCGTCAGTGCTGAGGCCAGAGCGTTGAACGATTGTTGATGGGCAGCCTGACCCGAATGAAGGCCCTCCAGGTATGCATTGCTTTGATGCACCTCCCTCTCCACACCCTGGATGGCATTCAAAAGGGTAGACTGCCCAACAATGATGGTCCTCAGGAGGTCAATGACCTCTTCACTGAGGGCAACAGGGGTGACTGGGGCAGGGCCTGAGGTGCCTGGGGCGAAGGAGATGGCCAGCTTCCTGGCCTTGAGGGCACGGGCCGAAGGCCGAGGGGCTGCTGGGAGGGCGGAGCTGGTGCGCTGGGTGGCGGCTGTACCTGTAGGATCGGTGGGCACGGATGTTGCCGCCACCGCAAGGGAGCTCCCTTCCGAGGACGTGTCGGTGTCGCTGCCGTCTCCACGGGTCCCCGTGGTGGAGCCCCCCTCGCCCTCCGTCTCACTGGTCATGTCGGAGTCCGTTGCATGGCCCTCCGGGGCCATGTGAGATGCAGCTCCCTCTTGCGCCGATGCCACTTCTCCTCTGCCTGATGATGCTAATGCACACATTCACAGAAAAACTAAGAAAATGGGTGGGGGGTGGAAAACATAAAGACAAGTTGAGTGCATGCATTGGGGACACCGTTGGCGGAGAGGACAGACACAGAAGCCCCCTGCACTACGCTGCGCACTTGGGGTACACTACTCATTCACTGGGACATGCCCTACAAGCCTATGGGCGACAACTGCCCACACAGTATACACTGGTCCATGAATCGCGTTACTAGGCACCCTACAGAGGTGGGGGGCGGGGGCACAGGACCATACCTCACGGACGGGCCTATCCTACAGAAATCGCCTTGGCCTAGGGATACCCACAGCCCTCCTCCCCCACCCAGACACCTCCCCTGCGCGCAAAATAGCTGAATGTGCTGGTACTCACCCCCTTGTGTCTGCTGTGATGTCCTCAAGCGCCCATCTAAATCGGGGTAGGCCACCGCCGGGATCCGGGACATCATGGGGGTCAAGGTACGACTGGCACCCCTCCTAGGTTGGGAGGCCATCCCCAGCAGAGCCTCCGCGGTCTTCTTGCTCCCGCGGCGGATGTCCTCCCACCTCTTGCGGCAGTGGGTGCCTCTTCTGGTGTGGACCCCCAGGGCCCGGACGTCCTTGGCGATGGCACGCCAAATCTCAATCTTGATAGGCGCTGACCTATGTGACATGTACAGGGGGGGAAGAGAAACATCATCACTTTTCTGCATGCTCGATGTGAGTGGCCCCCCATCCCCAACCTTGCCATGTGGCACATGCTCTCATCTGTCGTGCCATGCATTCGTCATTCGCTGCCCTCCCCTCCATCGTACATCCTCCCCACTCAGCCCAGGCATTGGGCACTATGCATTGCCCCCCATGTACTCACCTGTTGGTCTGGAGGCCCGTAGAGTAGCGCATACTGGGGGAGGACCCCGTCCACGAGCTTCTCCAACTCCTCGGAACTGAAGGCGGGGGCCCTTTCCCCAGTCGCAGCAGCCATTGTCACTTCCAGACCGAGGTCACAGCAGCACTTGCAGTATAGGTCCTCTCCTGTGGATGCTCAGGTCTCGTGTGATCAAGCAGAGAGAAAATGGCGGTTACGGCCGCAGCGGTGCGTGCCGCGGCGGTGCGTACCGCAGCGGTGCGCACCCCGACCACCGGCGCTCACCGCCATTGGCTCCTGAAACCCATAGGGTTCAATGTTGTCCAATGCGGCTTTGGGCCGCGGACTGCGACCGCCTACCGCCACGGTGTGCCACGCTTGCGCAATGACCTCACTTCACATTGTCACACTTCACAGGTCAGGCAGCCGCCATTTCAAGGGCCCACATGGCTTCATTCCTACTGCGTCACACATGGCTAGGCCTTGCACCGACAATCATACTAGCCATTCAATCCCGAGAGATTCGTGTACTGGGCATGCTGTGGGCACTTACCTGTGGGTTGCTTGACTCTGTGCTCCATGTTGTCCTTCCTAGGCATCGTCCGCTGGGACTTGCGAGGAGACGGAGGAATCTTCCCGTGTACAGACCGCTGGTGGACCTGTCGACAATGGAAGAAAGACACGTCATACTCACCTACAGACTCAACCGTGCCACTATACAGGAACTGTGTGCCCAGCTGGAGCCTGACCTGATGTCACCCATCCGCCAACCCACAGGGATTCCGCCTCTAGTGCAGATGCTGTCAGTACTGCATTTTTTGGCAAGTGGATCATTTCAAACTACCGTGGCCATTTCATCTGGGATGTCTCAGCCTATGTTTTCAAAGGTGTTGTCCAGAGTGTTGTCTGCCCTGATGAAATACATGCGGAGCTACATCAGTTTCCCTGAGGTGGGTGACTTGCCTACAGTGAAGGGTGATTTCTATGCCCTTGGACACATTCCCAATATCATTGGTGCCATTGATGGTACCCATGTGGCTTTGGTTCCCCCAAAAGACGATGAGCAGGTGTACAGGAACCGAAAAAATTATCATTCGATGAATGTCCAGGTGGTCTGTTTGGCTGACCAGTACATCTCCCATTTAAATGCCAAGTTCCCAGGGTCAGTGCATGACGCGTACATAATGCGAAATAGCAGCATTCCTTATGTGATGGAACTGCTACAGAGACACCGTGTGTGGCTAATTGGTGACTCTGGTTACCCAAACCTGCCTTGACTATTGACCCCAGTGAGGACTCCCAGGACCAGGGCAGAGGAACGGTACAATGAGGCCCATGGGCGTACCAGGAGGGTGATTGAGCGGACCTTCGGCCTCCTGAAGGCCAGGTTTAGGTGCCTGCATATGACTGGTGGATCCCTAATGTACTCACCAAGGAAGGTGTGTCATATCATCGTGGCCTGCTGCATGCTTCACAACCTGGCTTTGCGACGCCAGGTGCCTTTCCTGCAGGAGGATGGTCCAGATGGTGGTGTTGTGGCCGCTGTGGAGCCTGCGGAGAGTGAAGAGGAGGAAGACGAAGAGGATGACACAGACAACAGGGACAGAGTGATACTGCAGTATTTCCAGTGACACACAGGTAATAATCTACTCCTGCATTGTATTATATCTGTAACTGTAGTGGCTCTCTACTGTCTGACCTTTCACCCCAATGTATGGTAACTTAGTTGTGTATATCACTTCCTATTTCGGTGATCTGATCCCCACGGAGTGCCCTCTGGTTTTTTTCCCCATGGACTACCGCTGTGTGACACTGGTATGTTGTCATCACAATGTAACTAGAAATGTTTTGTTGGTTATATCGAATACATTTGGTTTAAATAAATAGATAGCAGAATCCAGTTGGTTAATGTGCAATAATTGTGTTTATTGAAGTTTTAAAATAGGTGTATAGTTCAAAAAGGGTGATGGTGGAGGCATGTCCATGGCAGTGTCCAGACTGTCGTTCCTACAGGTCCATTGTCCATATGCCTGTGGAAGGTGGAGCAGGGGCAGTTCAAGGTTGGACAGGGTAAACAAGTGGGACAGTGGGATGACATCCGGGGCTTTCTGTGCATGGCGGGGGTCTTGACATCCTACTCTGTCTTCTTCCTCGATCTCAGGCCTTTCTTGCGGGGTGGTTCTTGTTCTGCAGGGGGTGGGGTCCGGGAGGGCCGTTGCTGTTGTGTCGGGCCTCCTGACCACTAGCGCCAGCGGAGGTGGTGGGCTGTTCTTCCTCCATGCTAGTGGCAGGGGCCCTTTGGGGGGCCACATGGTCCCGCAATGTGGTGACAATCTGGTTGAGTGCCACCACGATTGTACCCATTGCGGAACTGATGCTGCGCATTTCTTCCCGGAACCCCATGTACTGGCCCTCCTGCATGGCCTGGATCTCCTGGAACCTGGCCAGAACCGTCGCCATCGTCTCTTGGGAGTGGTGGTACGCTCCCATGATGGTGGTGAGGGCCTCTTGGACAGTGGGTTCCCTAGGCCTGTCCTCCCTCTGTCGCACAGCAGCCCTCCCAGTTCCTCTTTGTTCCTGGGCCTCTGTCCCCTGGACGGCGTGCCCACTACCAGTGCCCCCAGGTCCCTGTTGTTGTTGGGGTTGTGGGTTACCCTGGGTGCCCTGTACTGGTAGACACACCGCTGCTTGACCTGTCCTGGAGACAGAAGCATGGGCCCGCTGGGTGGGTGCTGTGCTGGTGTTTCCTGAGGGGGGTAGGTCTGCTGTGGCCTGGGGCTGTCTGAGGGTAACCGACTGTCCAGAGGTCCCCGATGGTCCGGGCTGGTCATCAGGTTCTAGGTCGACAGAGCTGCTGTCATCACTGGGGGCCTGTTCTGGGGGTGGGATGGACAAATCTGGACCCTCCTGGCCGGTGTGTTGGCGTTCGGGCCCTGCAGGGGTAAAAGAATATGGTTATTGATTTTGTGTGTGCCGTGGCGTGCGATTTGTGGGTGCCCTTGTCCCCCAGTGCTGGCAGTCCCATGTGGGAGGAGTTGTGAGGGTGGTTTGTGGGGGGGGATGGGTATGTGCAGTGGTCATGCTTAGGTGATGGGTGTCCATGGTTTGTGTTGGCATTCAGGGGTTTGGGTTGGGATGGGTGGGTTGTGCTGGTGAGACATTAACAGGGAGTATGTGTGCTGGGGGGTTAGGGGTGAGGGTGGGCGTGTGGGTTGGCATGCTGGTGGTTGGGGGGGGTGAAGTAGTTGAGATTAGACTTACCAGAGTCCATTCCTCCGCCTACTCCAGCGAGGCCCTCAGGATGCAGGATGTTCAAGACCTCTTGCTCCCATGCTGTGAATTCGGGTGGAGTGGGTGGGGGTCCACCGCCAGTCTTCTGCACAGCGATGTTGTATCTTGACACCATCGACCGCACCTTCCCCCGTAGGTCGTTCCAGCGCTTTCGGATGTCTTCCCGATTTCTGGGATGCTGTCCCACAGCATTGACCCTGTTGACGATCCTTTGCCATAGCTCCGCCTTCCTGGCTATTGTGGTGTGCTGCACCTGTGTGCCGAAGAGCTGGGGCTCTACCCTGATTATTTCCTCCACCATGACCCTGAGTTCTTGGTCCGTGAACCTGGGGTGTCTTTGGGGTGCCATGGGGTGGTGTGGATGAGGTGTGGGGTGGTGTTTGTGGTGATGAGTGTGGTGGTGTGTGGTGGTGTGTGGTGTTTTGTGCGTAGATGTGGTGTGGGTGATGATGTTGGGTTCCTGTGTGTGTTGTGGTTTGCGTTCCCTGTGCTCTCTCTCTGTGTATTGCACCTTGTCTCTGAATTTCGATTTGTGGGGTTTGTGGGTGATGTGGGTGTGTGTTTTATATGGTGATGGGTGTGTGGGTGTGGTGTGTGTATGTGTATCAGGTGTGTGTATTTCGAATTGTCCAATGTGGCTGTGTTTTGTAAAGGTGTGTGTATTTTGAGCGCGGCGGTGTGTACCGCCAATGGAATACCGCGGTTGAAAGACCGCCGCGTGGATTCGTGGGTCGTAGTGGCATGGGCGTGTTTGTGTTGGCGTGACGGTGGAGGTTTGGTCATCTCCAGTTTATCGCTGACCGCTGATGAGGCGGGCTTCAGTGGATGTCGGGTTTTTGGCGGTTTGGCAGTTGTGGGTCAGATTGACCGTGGCGGTTTACCGCGGCCGCGGCGGGAGGATGGCGGTTTTCTGACCGGCGGTAAGAGCCTTTTACCGCCAGGGTCAGAATGACCCCCTATATGTTAAAGTTCTTCTAATACATCATTAGGACTTAGCATGAGTCGAGGCCTAGCTGCCTGGTTTCACATTAAATGTGTTTTTCTAACGTAGAGTGTGCTGACTTGCTGAAGGACATGAACTCGTATTTTTTCCAAAGCTAGAAGATGAATGTAACTGTAGTAGATCCGTTCTCATGAAATTCGACTTGCTTAGTGAAACATTCTTGCTGAATGCAACAGTGTAGACTACTCACAGGTACAAGGTCGCCTGAACCGGTACAGACAATGGAACCACTGACTGAAGATGCAAAGAGGACCACGAGAGTATGAAATCATACCGGACATTCTACCCGCTGAAGACGTCAATCATAAGAACCAATAAACTACGTGAGAACTGTTATGGGGTGACAATTTTAATGAAGTCATTGAAACCCTATTGGAGGGAGATAGTTGGGTGCCGACCCCATCTAATTGAAACTTAGGGGACTGTACAACAGAAAAGGGATAAAAACCTATGACACGGGAAGCCATTCAGATAGAGGAGGGGGAGATGCTGTTGCGAATTCTGCTATTGACCCAGACACTTTGTTACTCTGCATAGAGACTTTGCTGTTTGGTTCTTCAAAACATCCTTGCCCTTATTTTGCCCGCTTACACTTTACCTCCTTATGAGGAAAGTGCCCCCTTACCCGATTTGCTGAATTACTGGCTGATGGCAAATCAACTGATGCCTTGAGGACGAAGACTGAATTTGTGTGCTGACCCAATACGGAGGGTAACTATATGAGAATGATATTGTAATTGTCTGTTTGCTTTTCCTTTCTAGGTACCAACTGCTTCTTTTAACAGAGACCATAATTAGATGTTTTCTAAATTGGTGTTGCTAAATTGATTTGCATGACGCCCAACATGCCAATGCTAATTCGAGGTTAGATGAGGGGTTCACTAAACAGACACAAATAGACAAATGACTGAATCTATGCTTTGTTGAAATAATGTGATAATGACTCTCTGCTAAGGATAACCTATGTTGACGTTGTGCTATATCCTAAGATTCATGATTCTTGCTTTGATGAAATCTTATCAGAGTTGCCATATAGTGACTATGCTAATGTGTTTCTTGGTTTTGAGACTAATAAACTTACTAGCAGAATTGTAATCAATAGGGAATAAACTTCATATAATAGTACTAAACTGGTGTGGTTATTCATGACTGAAAGGTCACAATGGTTTCTGAGTTTTATTAATGTTTTTGACTAATCTGAATTGTCTTATTATGGTAAACCTTGATGACGTTATTGACATATTGATTGACATGCTGATTAGCTATCCTGTCCTAAGGTGTCTTCAATCAGGGTCAAAAGATTCATTGGCCTAAAACGAGTCCCAAAGTGAATAAATTAGTCATAAAGGGACGCGTTATCAAGGTCAAGTTGGGCAAGGAAAAGCTTCTTAGAGACAGTGGGGTGGGATGAGGGATGGGAGAGGAAGTTGAGGGAGTGATTGTTGGAGGTGTACGTCTGATGACTTTGGGTGCAGGTGCATGGGCAGTGTGCTGATGTGAGGTGGATTGCTATTGGGTGTCTGAGTGCGTGTGTTTGTGTCTCCTAGGAGGGGGACAGACAGGGTGGGAGAGGACACAGGGTACGGGTGGATGGATGTTGTGGAGGTGTCTGCAAGTGAGGTGTGTGTGCTGCTTGGTGTGGTGATGGTGGTGGTGGCTGTTGATGTAGTGAATGCAGGTGTGAGTGCGGATTTGACAGTGAGAGAGGAGGAGGGGGGGACTGTGGAGGCAGTGGATGTTGTTGTTTGTGCAACTGTCTGTTGTTTGTGTGAGTGTTTGTGGCCTGAAGTGTGCTCGCCGTGTTTGTCTGTGCCACTCTTGTGTGATGTTTTGTGTGCAAGCTTGTCTTTATTTGTGCATGGAATGGGTTGGGGTTGAGGAGACTGGGCCTGGGAACAGGCAGTTGGAGGGGGGACAGTAGGAACAGGGACAATCGCTACCATCAGAGAGGAGGCCAGAGCCTGGAATGATCTCTGTTGGGCTGCCAATACACTGCGAATGCCCTCCAGGAATACATTGCATTGCTGCATCTGGGATGCCAAACCCTGGATGGCATTCACAATGGTTGACTGCCCTACAGAGATGAATCTCAGGAGGTCAATTGCCTACTCAGTCAGGGCAGCAGGGCTGACTGGGGCAGGGCCTAAGGTACCTGGGGCGAAGGAGATGCCCACCCTCCTGGGTGAGCGGGCACAGGCAACTCATTGAGTGGCTATTGGGAGGGCTGTGCTGGTATGGGGGTGGCAGCTGTACCTGTAGCTGGGGTGGTTCCAGAGGTGTCAGCCACCAACAGGGAGCTTCCATCGGAGGAGATATCGGAGTCAGTGTTGTCACCTCCTGTCTCCGCCGTGGTGCTCCCCTCGCCCTCCGTCACACTGGTCCCCTCGGCATTGGTGGTCTCTGACTCCTGGGTCCTGTGGGATGCAGCTCCCACTGTCGCCGGTGCCCCTGCTCCTCCACCAGATGATGCTAATGCACACATGGCATACACATTACCGTCACACACAGGGATCAGGATTGACCACCATGCATCACACTGGCATTACAATTGCAAGGTACCACTGCAAGATGAGAGCAACACACTGCCAACTGCGCCCCTCCTGGGAGTCACTAAGCCCTGTCTCACATGGAATGCAACCTAGCTAGGTTACCAGATTTAGGAATACAACCATTACCCTTGAACTGGATCATGCTGCATTCTCTGAGCTGGCTTTAAGGGGTACCCACAAACTTACACCCACCACCAGGTTCCCTTGCCACCTACTAATCATAGTTGTAATGCACACTGTCCTCACCCTTTGCGGCTGCTTTGATGCCCTCAAGCACCCATCTAGCTCTGGGTAGCCCACCGCCAGCATGCGGGCCATCAGGGGGGTCAGGTTCTGACGGGCACCCCGCCCTCATTGGGAGGCCATCCCAAGCTGGGCCTCCACGGTCTTCGGGGCCCAGCGTCTCAGGTCCTTCCACCTCTTCCTACAGTGGGTGCTCCTCCTGCTGTAGACCCCCAGGGTCCACACGTCCTTTTCAATGGCACACCACAATCCCTTCTTCTGATGGGCGCTGACTTGCAGAGAAAACACAGAAAGGAGGACACCATTAACCAGACAATCCAGGCTGTTACACATATGGCCCACAAATCCCCTTCCATCCCCATTGGCACACACATCACCCAGCGCCCACCATGTACACCACCACCAGACATACGACCCCCCCAAATGATCCGATGCTTGCACACACATCTCCATACAACCTTGTCACATGCCTTGTGCCCAAGGTGTACTCACCTGTTGGTCTGGAGGCCCATACAGCAGCCCATACTGTGGTAGGACCCCATCCACCAAGTGCTCCAACTCCTCTGAAGTGAAGGCATGGGCCCTTTCCCTGGTCACACGGGCCATGGCAGGATCGAGACACAGGTCACAGCAGCACATGCAGTACATCAGTGTAAGTGTTGTCCTGTGGAAAGTCAGGAAACAAGTGAGGTTCTAGGTAGAATATGGCATAGAGCCCCATGTTATCCAATGAGGAATAGCACGGCAGTGCAAGACCGCCTTCTGCCATGACACGCAACGCCGGCGGAGTTAGCTCGCTTCCACCTGTCCCTGCATTCAGGACAGGCGGTCGCCATTTTATGGTGGTGGACAATATTCAGATAATCGAGAACTGCGTTATATATCTATAATTTGCACATACATTGCCATTACCAATGCCCCATCACGTTACTGCTCTATGTACACTGAGGTGGTGGTTCCACTGTTCGACTTGTGACAGCCGACTCACTCTTGTGTCCCTTAGATACCTACCACTGTGGAGAAATCGAAGGAGGAGGCAAGACCCCGTGCACAGACCCCTTGTGGACTTGGCTACACTGGAAGACAGGCACATAATACTCACCTTAGACCGGACAGGGCCACAATCACAGAGCTGTGTGCTCAATTGGAGCCTGATCTGACATCTATTATCCTCATCCCAATGGGTTCCCCCCTCTTGTGCAGGTTCTATCTGTGCTCCATTTCCTGGCAACTGGCTCTTTCCAAGTGGCAGTGGGCTTGGCAGCAGGAATGTCACAGCCAATGTTCTCAATTGTGTTGGCAAGGGTTTTGTCTGCCTTGGTGAAACACATGTGCAGCCACATTGCTTTCCCCAGGTGGAAGATTTGGCCACTGTGAAGGCTGGATTCTATACAATGGGACATATACCCAACATTATTGGGGTGATTGAGGGTACACATGTGTCATTTGTCCCCCCTCCCCGCCAGAATGAACAAGTGTTCAGGAATCGAAAGAGTTTCCACCCACTCATTGTGCAAATGGTGTGCCTGGCTGACCAGTACATCTCCCACGTCACTGCCAGATATCCTGGGTTGGTGCATGACGCCTTCATCCTGAGGAATAGCAGCATCCCAAATGTGATGGTACAACTACAGAGGCACAGGGCGTGGCTAATTGGTGAGCCTGACTCCCCACCAAATGTATGTTAGTGTATGCCTACTGGTGATGACCCTATACCATTGTCTAAGGCTAATATTTGTCCCTCAATACTTGCAGGTGACTCTGGCTACCCAAACCTATCGTCGCTCCTGACACCTGTGAGTATTGCCACGACAGGGGCTGAGAATCATTATAATGATGCACATGGGTGAACCAGGAGAAATATTGAAACTACCTTCGGCCTCCTAAAGGCCAGGTTCAGATGCCTCCATCAGACAGGTGCATCCCTGTGCTACTCACCCGATAAGGTCTACCAGATAGTAGTGGCATGCTGCATGTTGCACAACCTGGCCCTCAGACGCCATGTGCCTTATCTGCAGGAGGAGGAGACTGGAAATGCCCCTGTGGCAGCAGTGGACCCTGAGGACAGTGAGGATGAGGAGGCAGAGGATGAGGATGTGGACAACAGAACATCAGTTATACGTCAATACTTCCAATGACACACAGGTGAGACAGTGGAACTGACCATTCCTCTGATTAATTATGTTTTCTGTGTGGCTATAGCAGGGTGGCATTCACTTTATTTGCATCTCTACTAACTGACCCCTATGGCTTCTCATTTTGCAGATGTTGGTGGTATGACAACAGTGTACTGATGTGATGACTACAGACACATACAGGTCATAAAATGTATGCTATCAGAGTGTTCAGATCATTTGCAAATGATGTGACTGTGTCCATATATGCATATTTTCAGAACATAAAACACTTTTCACTTAGGGTGTGTTCAAGGGTGTTTATTGTAGTGCAAATTATTGATGGAATGGGGTTATGGTTGAGCAAAGTCCAGGGTATTGTTCCAGTCTGTTTGTAGCACAGGTCCAGTTTCCAAGGGGCCATTGGAAGGGGAGCAAAGGCAGTTCAAAGTGGAAAAGGTGACAAGGTGGGACACAAGGGGGACATTCAAGAGAGTCTCATTTCCTGGCGGTAGTCTTGGTCTTGGCAGGTGTCTCTGGCTTCTGTCTGGGTCACAGGGAACATTTGCGTGGTGGTTCACCTTCTGCAGGAGGAGGGGTGCTGGTGGCCTGTGGGTCCTGTGCCATGTCTTCCTGCCCACTAGCTGCAGCGGATGTCTTGAGCTGGTCAGTGAACTCGATAGTGGTACGGGCCTGCTCGTGTGCTGTCCATTCCCTCATGATGTTGGCCATATCTGCCAGCACCCCTGCTATGGAGACCATGGTGGTGTTGAGGGCCTGAAAATCCTCCCTGAGCTCCTGATGGTGTAGCTCCTGCAGTCGCTTGTTCGTCTGCATGTTGGTAGGGGTCTGGTCCATCTTGTCTTGGGATTGTAGGTAAGCCCCCAGGACATTAGTGAGTGCCTCCTGGAGAGTCGGTTCTCTTGGCCTGTCTTCTCCCTGGCGCACAGCAGTCCTCCCAGTGTCCCTGTTCCCCTGTGCTTCTGTCGCCTGAACGGTGTGCCTGCTGACACTGACCCCAGGTCCCTGATTGTCTTGGGTGTGAGGTGTGGACTGGGGTCCCTGTACAGGTGGGACACTGCTGATTGACATGTCCTGGGTACAGAGGTGTGGGGACGTTGGGTGGGTGCTGTGGTGTTGGATACTGATGGGGGAGGCTCTTGGTGGTCTGTGAGTAGGCTGGGGGTTGCCGACTGACCAGTGGTCCCTGATGGGCCAGGTAGTTCATCCAGATCCTGAAGTCCAGAGTTACTGTCATCACTGGGGGCATCTTCTGTTGGGGGATGTTTAGTCGTGGCACCTCCTCACCACTGAGATTGGCTGGGGCACCTGTATGGATGTAAGTGATGTATTATACTTTATGTCTGTGACATATTGTTCATCCCTTGCTTCCCCTCTTTGTTGCTGTTGCCCTGCCACCTTTGTTTGTGCATGGTGCTGTATTGTGCGATTGTTAGTTCTCCATGCTGTGCATGCTTTGGTGATGGGTGTCCATGCAGGGCTGGGAGGGATGTCCTTGCATTGGTATAGCATGTAGGGCTTGGCAATGTGGTTAGTCAGATGTGTAGGTGTAGTGTGTGGGATGGAGTGGAGTGATGGGAGTGAGGGTGAGGGTGAGGGGGTGTGATGGCATGTAGGAATGGGGATAGTAAATATAGACTCACCAGTGTCCAGTCCTCCGGCTACTCCAGTGATTCCCTCAGGATGCAGTATTGCCAAGACTTGCTCCTCCCATGCTGTCAGCCGCGTGAGGAGGAGGTGGGGCCCACCGAAAGTCCTCTGGATGGCGAGCTGGTTCCTTGCTGCCACAGAACATACCTTTCCCCGTAGGTCGTTCCACCTCTTCCTGATGTCGTCCCTTGTTCTTGGATGCTGCCCCACGGCGTTCACCCTGTGCACAGTTTTCCATCATAGCTCCATCTTTCTGGCAATGGATATTTGCTGTACCTGTGCTCCAAACAGCTGTGGCTCTACCCTGACTATTTCCTCGACCATGACCCACACTGCCTCATCAGTGAAATGGGGGTGCCTTAGTGGGGACATGGGAGTTGTGTGGTGTGTGTTGTGCAAAAGGTGATAAGTGATGTGGTGGGGTGTGGGATCTGGGGTGCGTGACAGATGAATGGGTGTTTGTGGTGTGTGTGTGTAGTTGTCTCAGTGGTCTTCGTGTTAGTCTTGTTGCACGTTTTGCTATTCGTAAAGGGTGGTGTGGAATGTGGATGTGTGTTTTATAGTGCTGATGGTGTGTGGGTGTGGTGTGTGTATGAGTGTCAGGTGTGTTTCTGGTATTGGCCAATATTGTGTTGTTCTGGGTGGTCATTCTGAGCGCGCCGGTGTGTACTACCAATGGTTTCCCTCCATTGAATGTCCGCCGTGGTGATTCGTGGGTCATAATATAGTGTGTGTTGTTTTGTTGGCGTAACGGTATGGGTGTTCATACCGCCTCTTTGGCACTGACTTTTGGGCTGGTGGATTTGTGTATGTGGCAGTATTCTGTCAGTTTGGTGTGTGTGTGTGTGTCATAATATGGTGAACAGATATTCGCCACGGCCGCTGTATGTTGGCGGCCGTCAACGCAGTGGTATGCAGCATTTACCTACAATGTCATAAATGAGGGCCTATGTTTCTACCTTTTCATCTTGCAAAATATGGCTCTTTTATGTGAACTGAGGCACCTGAGGTGAATTCCCGTTGTGGTAAAGTGTTTATGATGGGGCATGATGGGGCACCAGTGAGGGGTCTGGAGATTAGTCTGAAGGTTTTGTGAATTTCTCACAGTGCCTGTCAGTGTATCATTAAGGTGTTCAGACTTTATGAGCATGCAATTGTTGGCCTCTCTCCTGAACCATGGGCACATTAAGGACAATTGTAATTGTGATTTTATGGCAAATTGTGTGAACAAAGCTCACAGTTGTCACATTATTGACAGCACCGAGGGAAAATAAAATGCAGTGCTTAAATCTGAGGGTCTGTATGTCTGGGGATAGTGAAATGAGGATATAAACAGCAATATATGCTTAAGAAGAGAATGGTAAGATGGAGTGAAGAGAAAGATCATGATGTGCGAGAAATGCAGATGGGCACTTCAGAAAGATGTGGGGAGTAAAAGGGAATAAGTGTCTAACAAGTGAAAGACGACAGAAAAGAGTGACATGAAGGGGAACAGAAGTGATTGATACACTCTGAAGCCCACCTAACATTCCACAGATCATGGCACAGTTTAATTCAGTTTCAAATTTTCAGAATTGAAACAATTCACAAAATAATTATTGTTGTTACTCATTTATTTGATGCTGCTAACAAGTATTGGTACAGCTCTGTATGTTTTGTTATATCTCTGGATGCAATAAGATACAACTCACAAGAGGCATCCAAATACTGGCCAGGTTGGATGTTTCGTGAAGAACAGGATTTTTTCTTCTTTGCCAAAACCCCTATTAGAGAGTCCCCACCTTTTTCACCCTACTTGAAGCAGTGACTGCCTGCCTTTGAGGATTTCTACAGTGATTTGATCAGTAAGCAGCATTGGTGCGTCGTGCCCCTCTCAGGCCGTGTGTGTGTTGCTTGGACACTTGGCACACAGTGCTTCAGCAAATGAAGTTGGCTCTTAAATTATGTGCTGCCCGCTGCAGCGTTGGTTTCTCTTGATCCGAATCCACTTGTGCATATGAGAAATATCAGATATAGGATCTGTATGCCATTGATTTTATCTTTCGCTGTCAAGTCCTAATAAAATCTAGCTTTGTTTAAAGTTCTCGGCACTGCACCACCGCTTCCTTTAGGCTCTGCCTAGAATGTTGCCAATCGGTCTCTGCAGTGTGACAATAGGTCACGAGATCAGTGTTGGTGGTACTTCCATAGTTACTCTGAAAATAGCAGTGCAAATAGGTACCCTTTACTAACAATTCATTAGCATTCAAATGAGTAGTTCTTATCGAGCTTCATATGTGGTGTCATGATGGAATGCTGCACATAATACATGTTCTGATCAAACATAACAGGTGGTTGACACAATAACTGGACTTACAGTGTGTCCTTAGGAGTAGAACATACATGTCAACAACATGTTATAAATCATTCTGAGGTGCCTCTACGTTATTCTTCCTGTAATGAGCATCTATTAGAGTGAGTGGCAAAGTCACACTTCCATATCAAAGACATGTTTATCAGAGTAAAATCTTCTGTATTGGGATGGCACCTGAGTGCACGTAAGACAATTCCCTGTCATTCTGCAGTGTCAGGATTCTTCATGGCATTCAGTAACAGTGCTTTTCTATTACAGGGATTTGTTAGGATGTGTTTTCCAGCAGGTAGATATACACGCCCTTCAAGGTCACTAGCCCATGTTTTACTGATCTGTGGACAGAATATCGATGACAAAAATATACTGTGAACAGAATATCGTGTCACACATACAATGTTTATGATGTTGTAACGTATATATGACCCTAGCTTTTTATGGTGGATGGGTACTTCCGGTACATAATATATGCTAGACGTGACATGAACACTTTGCACCATCGTGCAAAGGTGTGCGCATAGTGCTAAGGCCCTGATTTATACTTTTTTTTGTGCTGTGTTTGCGTCAGTTTTTTTACATAAAAACGGAGCAAACTTACAAACTACAATCGTATTTTGTAAGTTTACGCCACTTTTGGGTCAATAAATGATGCAAATGTGGTGAAAAAAAGTATAAATCAGGGCCTAGCGGGCAGATTTATACTTTTTCACGCAGAACTCTGTTAGTGCAGTTTTGAGAGAAAAAGTATGGTGCCGGCTAGCGCCATTCCAAGACGCCGGCCGGGCGCCATATTTATGGAATGGTGCTAGCCGGCGCTAATGCCCGGTCAGCGTCCTTGGAAAGGACGCTAACAGGGCAGGCGAGGCGTAGGGGGAGCCGAGACTTGTGCACCAAATTATGGTGCTACACTGTTTAGAGGAAAATAAATTGCCTCTAAGCAGTGTAGCGCCATTTTCTGACTCACAACCCCCATGGATATGGCTCCTGTCTTAGTAAAGACAGGAGCCATGCCAACCACCCCAATTGCCATGCCCAAGGGACAAAGGTCCCCTGGGCATGGCCATAGGGGCCAGCTCCGTGCAGGGGCCCCAAGTCAGAGCCCCCTAGCAGTGTTGGAGAAACAAAATATGTATACTTACCCGGACCTACCTGGGATGGGTCCCCATCCTTAGGTGTCATCCTGGTGTAGGTGGGGGTGTCCCTAGAGCCAGGGAAGGGCACCTGTGGGCAATTTCCATGGTCTTTGACCATGGAATGTGCCTACAGGTCTCCTTACACCTGCCCATACCCAGGCGTTAAATAACGGTGCTAATAAAGGCCCTCAACCCCCTGTGATGGATTTTAGCACCAGAGGATAAATATGGCAAAAAGGCCATATCTTCCTTTTCCTGACGGGAACGTCCACCTTGCATCTCATTGACGCAAGGTAAGTTTTCCCGTCCAGAAAACGACGTTAACTCCATAACTTTGGTGCTAGACGTGTCTATCGCCAAAGTATAAATCTGGAGTTAGGTTTGTGCTGAAATAGCGTAAAAAAATGACGCTAATTCAGCGCAAACCGAGCATAAATATGAGTCTAAGTATCTTAAAATAACATGAGTGCCAAGGAAGAGAGCAGCAGAGCTATTTCTGTCTTGCTTTCCTCTCGTGCAACACACTACAACAACTTTGGCTGCTGGGGTTGCATTTTGCTACACTTTTGGAACTCATCTCCTTCTTCTGCTAAAGTATTTCCTTTTAACTGAAAAACACCATTTTGGTGTCTTTAGGGTAAATTCTTGCAGCCCCAGTGTTGGGAAAATACCCTGTCCAGCAGTAAAATAAATCCTGAATGATTCATGCCACGGAAAGTGAATCTAAATATCACAGGTGTGTGTGTGTAAGTAGGAGGAGCACGCTCTTAAAGTTAATGTTGAAGATTAATGTTAATAGAGTTAATACTATTGGGAAGATGAAAAGCAAAGTGCATGAAACAAATAACGTTTATAGTGTATGCCATGAGTATAGAATTATGGCCGTGTGATACATGTGTACACATCCATTACTCTAAACAAAGTTCACTCGTGTGAAAGGCAGGAATGAGTGTACTTTCTCCAGACACTTGTTAATTACAACCACCCAAAGGCAAAAGCTATGCAAGATATAAATCATACGTTTCCCCTTTCCTCTATGCCTTGGCCCACTGTATTTACATTAATCTCATAAATATTAATTTTAGAGTTTGAGTATACCAAGGTCCCCAGTCATCTTCATCATCAATATCACGACTGTATATTTACACAGCGCCAAGACTTCTAGGCATTAAAACTCTCAGATTGGATATGTTCGGATTCATCTCTCTCAGCTTCCAGGCAGTGTGTTTCATAGGAAGTATCAACTAGAGAGATGCATTTGTGAATTAGAATTGTGCTTACTTTGTAGAAGCTGTTCCTCTGTTCTCTGTTTGTTTGAGGAAAAGTACCAGTTAGCACCCCTAGAAGTGTCTGAAATCAATCTTTCACACCTGCGCACCTGTTAGTAAATGTTCTTTTCTTAGCCGTATTTATTCTCTACCAGCGAACCAGCTAATCCATAGCTTGTGGTTTTGAATACTGTGATTCCAGTTTTTCAAGCTCCAATTAACTCAGGATGTTTCTCTGCATTTTTCTCACAATACACCTTTGCCTCACAGCCACAAATAATCCTCATCAGTATGTGTCCTGCCAAGGGAAATTGAAACAAATAAACAAACACCACCCTAAGCAGGGAGGTCCATCATAATGACACTGTGATCAGTATAACCTAATGTGCCTCTTATCCTTAGGAATGCTCCACGTCAGTGAGTTAGTCAATGAGTGATCGCTCCTGCCCTGACACATTACCAGTAGCACATATTGCCATCCCGGTAAGGCAAGATAACCACCAGCGATGGCTCTTGCTTTAAACAATCTTAGCTGATGTTATGACTTGGTGCCTTCCCAAGTCCATATATTTGACTCCAGGCACATCCAGTGGCGGCCAACATAATTTAAGGGGGTGAAGGGTTGAAGCACAGGGAGGGTGCATGGGGTGTTTAATTCTTAAAAAAATATAAAACACTTCCCTGGTGCTGCCGGCTGCCTCGCACTCCTTTGCATCCTGGTCCCAGCATTTCATTGGACATCTTCAGAGACTCCCTGTGCAATCTCTGCGCTGTTCTCATGCTATAATCAAGCATGAGAGCAGCACGGGGATTGGCCTAAGCAGGCTGGTTAACCACTCGCTCAGGCACAGGGAGTCTGTGCTGTTTCTCCAACCCACCTGTCAAATACAGCTAGGATGGAGAAGCCTAAGTGCAATCCACTCCACTCCTCCCCCCTCCCATGGCACAGCCCCATCCCTCCTTGCACACTCTGGCTCAGCCAGCAGCTGAAGAATAAAACAATAATAAAGTATAATCTTATTTTTCAGCTGTTGGCTCTGAGCTAGTGAGGTGACTCTCTTCTGCCATTGCGGAGGAACTGCGGCTGGGCACATCAGGCAAAGGATATTAAATCCACCTTCAGGCCTACTTTATGAAACAGAGTAATTGAGGTAGACAATGCAACCCCTGGCAATGGCCAGAATGTGTGCTGGCCCTGACTACCACTTTGAGCTAGGACATTGCTCTGAATTAAGAGTTATTCATTTTAAATGGATTTCTCCTAAAAAACTGAAAGTGAGTTTAGAGAAGCCCGGCCGCAACATGTGTTGATTAATTCTTTTAGGTTTCATTACTGTTGTGTGATAAAGCACAGTATTTTCTAATTACTTGACGTCTTCGCACTTTGTGCAGCCCATGACTGTGGTTTTCCCCGAGATTCTAGCCAAAGGGTTTCAAACTCGACCATCATTTGCTGAGCATCTCCACCTACGAGTACCCTTTCCTTCGTGGTCTTCCTGCCTGGTTTAAATGCTGGCAGACATCAAAGTCTAATCTGTCTCTGCCGTTGGAGTTTGACCTGTATTTTCAACCATCTAATTTAGTTGGGTAGACAGACAGGTCAGTTTTCACTGCTTGGCACTACCAGGAAACCCCTGGTAATATGGGACCATGCCCCCCAAGGCAACTCCCAAGGCAAGGGGGAATCGTTTTTTTAATTTTCAAAAAGAAAATTCTACTTTGGGATTTTCTTGAAAATAAAAAATAATTAACTTTGCCTGACTGCTCTGTCATGTTTGACGGAGTCTTACAGCATCAGGAACTGCCTTGACTGTGGTTCCAGTCAATGTCTGTTGGCCCGACATACATTTCAAAATTTGGCACTTGGGACATCCACCAGAGCTATGGAGAAATTAACTCCATCGCCCTGGCGAAGGATGGCCCAACCGCCAAATTTTAAATTGGGCCCTATGTGTGGTTAGTTCGAGAGCCCTTCATATTGGTATTTACATATCTGTTCTAGTCCTGGAGTTTGAGTCCTGCACGGTCTCAGAGCAGGAGTTAAAAGGGGGCACACCATTGGTTACACTGGGCCCTTATGTACTGTTCAGGGTTAGCACCAAAACGTTGGTGCTAACCCTGAACAGTACATCAGTAGCGTAAAAAATATTGACGTTATTGCCCCTACCCTGCGCGATGGTGCCCTATATTTTAAAAACAGGCACACACATGGTGGCGGTAGGGGGGCACTAAGGGACGCAAGAAAAGTGGCGCTGCACTGGGTGCAGCACCACTTTTCTTAAATTTGCCCCTAAAATTACTAAACCTTTACGAAACATTATACAAGCCACTCACCTACTGTGTGATGAATCACTATTTGTCAGGGCGTGAGGTGTTCTCAAACTCCATTGATAGATTTACCAGATTTGGAGGGGAAAGGTGCCGACCATTTACATATAAAGCTGTTTATTTATACAGCTGAAAATGCCTGCATGCCACCAGGATGGCTTGCAGGTAGACACAGACATTTTCAGCCTTTAGCACTAAGCCTTTTGGAAACTATTTTGAGCCAACTAAACACCTTCAGCCTCATATGTTAATAAATCTGATAATAAACTGTAGCACAAGGGGCCAGTTAACTGCTATGCATTTCTTTGATTTTTTCCCTCCATTAATACTGCATCAACATTTGTTGATATGATGCTGGGCCATGCTACGTTTTCACAGTTCACATTAAATCATTGTCAATTTAAAACACTTCTCTTCCAAATTTGGAGACTGACGCTCTACGACTGCTGGTCATTACCAGTCTTGCCCCAAGTACTTAGCTTTATGGATCATGGACTGCATAGCCCTGCTTCTTAATTATTATATCCCCCACAAACCTACTGCTTGTTGATCATAGCCCCACAGATCTTGGCCCCACAGTGCTGATATGTATTAATAATGACCCCACAGTGCTGCTTCCTACAGATCACGGACACACGGTGATGTTTGTATTGCTCATGGCCGCATGGTATTGTACCTTCTTGATCAAGCCCTAGAATGCTGCCCCTTGTTGATCACAGCCCCCACAGAGCTGCTGCCCCGCAATCCTTCTTCTTATTGATCATGGGCCACATTGGTGATTCTTTTGATCATGGTTCCACAGTGCTGCTTCCTATGGATCATGGACTTAGAGGACTGCTCTTTATTGATCGCGACCCCACAATGTTGCTTCTTATTGGTTGTGGCCTCACAGTGCTGCTTCCTATTGGTCACGGCCCAGATAATGGTGCTAATATGTCTAAGGGCAGCTAAATAAATCATAGCTCGGGCAACTCTGCTCCTTACTGAACATTTCTCGACAGTGCGAACTCATCATGCCTCTAGAGTATTATTGTTCCTTATTAATCATTCCCTCATATTCCTATTCATTATTATTCATGGTTTGTGTGCACCGTGTTGCCTCCGTTGAATTATTGTCCCTACATCCGTACAGAAGGAAAGTAACTGGATGTTATTTGTAAAGAACAACTATATGCGAGCAGTTAATGTGACAATCGTTGCATTAGACGACTGCATCTATTTTTTCTTTAAAAATAACGTTCCGTGTTTTTTCCTTCTTTCTGATACAATGCAGGGAAGACAAAAAGTACAAGGTTAGAAAGTTTAGCTTGAAACTGTGCGTTTTGGCCACAGCATACTGCAGCATTTATGTTAAATCAGTAAACGTTTAGGTGTATTGGTTTGTTTTTCTATTTATGGCTTCCATTGAAAAACTTTAGCGTGCATAATCGATCCGAATCTGTCAACCACTGTTGTGATGTGACATGGTGAGCGCTGTTCACCTCGGGTTTCTGAGTCACATCATAGACAACTCGAGCTTCACTCACCTTGTCTATTTGATGTCACTCAGAATCTCTCGGTGAATAACATCCATGGTATCCAACATATGGTTCTGATTTGGAGCCACTACCATACATACTAGATTTTAAATCTGGTTATTCATTGCTATGACATAGCAACAGCATCAAGGAATTCTATGTTGCTTTGACAGGGTTCTCTAAAAGCCTGTAAGTGTAGTGTAGGCTCTCTTCTCTAATGGAGAGGAGAGAGTGCAGCTTTGTGGAGGGAGAAGGGAAGACACTATGGCTGGTGGGTCGCAGGTAGCCAGATATATATATTTTTTTTTACTTTGGACAGGGAGTACAGGCCCTATTATGCATGGCCCCTTCATTAGTCCTTGCCCCTGCGTATTAACTGAAAGAAAGGGAAAATGATTTTGGGGGACCACGGATAACATAAAATGAATACCAGGGATCATAGACAACTCAAACTTTGCTTTTGTTGTCTATTTGATGTCTGTCCGAAGCGAATCCTTTGTTCTCTTATAATCATCAATATATTTATATATTAGTATTCAACATGCTTCTTTTTGGACACTCTAGGACAGCAGGTTACACCTTACGTGCATTTAAAGTCAATGGAAATGACATTATGAACAGTAGTCAAATTCCTGGCGATTTCTTTGTCACATTTCGTCATTTGTATAATATTGATTCAGATGACTCTGATATGCAGACTTTTGACTATGTTATTCCATGTATAATTTGCGACTACCACCAGTTACATGATATCTGACAAATGTTGAATGATTCTGGTTTTAATGTCATCATTCAGTGAACCCTCATGTTTGGAGGTGGGTCAACCATAACACGTGTTCTATATTGTGATATTTCCAGCACCCTTTGCTTGTTTGCTGATGCACATCCATTCATGCTCTCGGGACTGAAGCATGTGACAGCCCGCCCCAGGCAGGAGGGCTTCACATCTTGATGATGAACTTTTACCAACCTGGCTGTGAGAGTTCACGGACAGTCACGCTGGGCCTGACATTGGGCGAAACTACTAAAAAGCATAGAACATTATTTAAGATAAAGCAAAATACAAACATCCCAGTGGCTGGTATTTACCATTGCTGCCACAGAACATAGTGACTATTCACCACTCTATACCATTACTGAGTTGTGGTGCAAGGCAACATCCTCATTGGAATCCACACGAACCCATCTCTTAACATATGCAACACATGAAATGCACATATCTTGGTTCTGGCTTTGATCCTTTACCAACGTGCGCAGAACCTGGCAGCACAGCAACACATCACAGTATAGCAGCCAACAGATTGACCAAGATATAACACCAAGCAAGAACAACCATCCAAAACAAGCTGCAAACAAGGGCGATCACAATCCCCATTTGTCACCCAAGGGACTAAAGGATTGCATCTCTTACCTGGAGGGAAACTGTGCTCTCTGAGCTCCGTTGATCCTTGTGCAAGAATGGCTTATCCACTCATAAGGCTATTAGGGAGTTCCTTCAAGCATTCTCATTCCTGCAGAGGCCATTTTAGGAAGTGTACATAACAACCATATCCACGTCCTCTGGAACAATTCCAAAACTATTGGAAGCAGCAAAACAAAGTCTTATGCTTGTCGGAACCTAGCATAATCCAGCAGACCTTTGGTGCCTTATACCTTCACTCTGCAAACATCCACTTGTCCAGAAAGGCTGTGCAGATGTGGGAAAGATCGTCAAGAAGAGGCTATTGTGTACTTATCCTTTGCTAATACCATAGTACTTGATAGACACATCTCTGTTGCTCACCTTGTTCCACATATCCTTTGCTAGCACCAGTGTAATAGTTTTACATATCCGTGCCTGTGCCAAAGCACTTGTTGCATATATGTTATTGTTGTTTATTCACGCCAGTGCCAATGTACTTTGGGACACGCAGTCAGTGGTGCCAGGGTTGCATTATCTACCTATGCACTTGTGAGTATCTCCCTCATCTCTAGTGGACGCATGGAGAAAATGTTTGAAGCTTCTTACAAATAACAATTAATCTGAGTATGTCAGAAATCTAGTGTCTGTTGGATTGCTGGTGTCAGAGATCAAGTGGAATGATCTTTCAGGGGTCTAGCTGGAGGAGACTGGGAAAAGACTGCATAACTAGACTGTAATATAAAGAAGAGAGTACCTCAAGGCTGGAAGGGAAATAGGACAGAAGTTGAGGACTGCAGAGGGTTGGAACAGGCAGTGAATTAGAAACTATACATCTGCAGGTAAAACACAAGAACTAACAACAGGAAGATAAAGCAGTGAAACGATAAACAATCATAAATTATAGTTTGCCTACTCCTCTGCAGCATTCTCTGTGATGTGAAAAGATTGTATACAATAGCAAGGAGCAGATTTATCTCACAGACATCTGTAAGAGAGTCAGCAACTCCTATTGAGAAAGAGTGCTGGGTGGTTCTATATGCCAAAGGCACAAACCTTGGAGTTTAACTGGCACGGTTGGAAGCTAAGATAATCAGAACTACAACATAGCCATAAGACAGAACAACATGGAACAGAACTGTAATACTGAGAACTGAGTACTGAAAACAAGCCTAGGAAAGATCTACACTCAAACAAGGCACGTCAGAAATATACAGCCAAACAGGAACCCAGAACACAAGGCAAGAAGTCTCCATATGGCAGGACAGATCTAGAAGAGTGTTCAGAGAAGACTATGATCAACGACTAATACAGGAACAGTAATGCAGGACAACAAGGGACAGAAACAGATACTACAAATAGCCACAAACAGGAAAATGGGTACAGGGAAAAGGGAAACAAAATCAAGGAACAAACCAATAATAATAGCAGCAGGAACACAAGAGAGAACAAGACGATCAAACAGAAGTCAGTTGCAAGCTGCTGCACTCTGCACTCACAGGGCTGAAATAGCTGGAGGCTCCGGGGAGGAGCACAGGTGCTGAGAGAAAGCCAGGTGAACAGCTTTAACCAGGTGCAGGAAATCATGGAACCAAAGATGAAGGGAAGGCTGAACTGGGCCCTTGAGAAGGAAAGATCAGGTAAACCAGGAGATGTGAGATGGAATAGGAAAACTTGGAACAGAATATGAATTTTGAAAAAATATAGAGGAGGGTCCAGAATTCAAATATGAAAGGATCAGGATAACTGCAGGATCCAGGAAGAAATCTAATGAACAGGAAATCACCACAAGGACATGATCTGGAAAGGGGCTGAAGACTGAGAGAACCACAAGTGCCATAATCCATCTGGGAAGTAAAAAAGAAACCTGGACTAAAAGCTGGAGCAAAACTAAAGGCCTGATTACGATCTTGGCTGATGGGATACTCCATTATAAATGTGACAGATACCCTGTCCATCGTATGACAAGTTCCATTATATTCACTGTAACTTGTAATGCAGCGGATGGAATATTCATTACATTTGTGACGGAGTATCCCATCCACCAAGATTGTAATCAGGCACTAAGGGGGTGATTTAAGTGCAGTGCCACTTTCCTGGCATCCCCTGTACTGTCTAAGATACAAAACACCATGGCAGTAGTTAGGGAAACTAGTGTCAAAATCTTTGACACTAGTTTGGAGCTTTGCAGGATTAGCATAAAAAATATTGATGCTAATCCTGCAAAGCCCATTGTGGCTCATTGAAAACAATGGGGTGCCTCCTTTTAACGCCTCCTCTGAGCGTACAAAGTGTCGAAAAATTGAGGGAAAGAAATCTCTTAGATTTCTTTGTGCCATTTTTTCGGCCCCTAATGGGGGAACGCCCCCTTTGAATTCATTATCCCTGGCGCAGGCATAATGTAGCACAAAGGGTTAGAAAGTGGTGCAATGCATGCATTGCACCACTTTGTGAATCTGGTTCAGTGATTTTGGCCTCATTGGGCCACATTAGCATAAACAAATTTACAAGTGTTGATGTGTGTATTGATCACTGAATTTAAAGGCAGGTTTGTAAAAGTCCACATGAGTGACATCTAGTGGTAGGATGGCAGAATCCTAACAGCCTGTGTTTCAATTTACAAGATTTGGCTGCATGATTGGTCTTCTTTTGGCCCCATTTAACTCTTAGTTTCCATAGTAAGCCAAACAAGAAATTGTTTTGTCATTGGAAAGCAGCATTCATCAACAGTTTAGTGTCAAAGACGTAGCCTGCTACACCATCTGACGTCCTGCAATACAAACAGAGGTGGGGGCTCTATGTAATGTCCTCCTTGCTGTGCCTAGCAGTGGTGGGAAGAAGGGGGTCATCTCTCTTAATTTTATTTATTTAAAACATTTATATAGTGCACTGTCACCATACTGGTATCCTGGCCCAAAAAACATCTACTGGGACTGAAAAGAAAAATGCTGCAATTAAAAGATTCTAAAAGTGTAGAAGGGGGAGTTTAATTTGGGAAAAGCCATGTTCTTAGGGCTTTTCTAAAGTGCAAAAGACGAGACAGAGATCTAAGGGAGGCAGGGAGCTTTTTCCAGAGCTGAGCTGCTCTAACCATGAAAGCTCACCCACCTTGTCTTCCTAAATTTAGGAATACAGACAATAATGGTTGTGGATGAGCGGAGACTCCTCCTAAGGGAGTATCTTTTTATTCTGTTTTGCAGGGGTGCTGGTCCATGGCCTTGGAGAGCTTTGAAAATAATACACAGTGATTTAAAGACTATCCCCTGTCACAACAGTAACCAATGAGGATCCTTCAGTGCACTAGAAGCTGACGCTTTCCTGGGTCTATTCAATGCCAATATGGCAGTGGAGACTTGGACTCTGTGTAGCCTGTTTAGCAAATATTCCGGCACTCCTAGCAGGAGGGCAATGCAATAATCTACACTGCATAGAATTATAGTTTTAGTAGTGGAGGGCAAGAGCGGAAGGATTTTCTGGAGACCCCAAAGTAGCGAAAAAGCAAGTGCCAGCAACTTTATTCACATGACATTCCATGGGCAACTTGTTATTGAAGGTGACACCCAAGTTGCGGAATGATTCAGTCTATATCAGCTTTTCTTCTATTGGTGCTGAGCTGAAATTTGATGGAAGTGCAACAGGGACTTTATTTTCTGAGCAGCACAAGAGCTCATTTTGGGATCCATTAAATTTAATGGAGTTACAGTTTAGCCAGCTGATTATGTCATTCATACAGGTATGGAAATCATTGACAGCAGCCTGCTGGTTGCTGTTGAATGACAAGGTTAATGATTATCATCAGCATAGTTGACTAGTCTACCATTGTGGGTTTTTATGAGAGTAATTGGTGGCCTCATATGAATATTGAACAAAACTGGACTAAAAGCCGAACCTTGCAGGACTCCATGTTTCAAACTCTTAAAGTCAGAGTGGTAAGGTGGAAGAGCAACAGTCTGACACGGTTCCAACAAATTGGAGCACAACCAGTTGAGTGCTGCATACTTCAGTTGAAGCAAGAAGCAGGAGTATAGTATTGTTAACCATATTAAATGCCGCCTAACGATCTAACAGAATCAGGATCGCTGACTGGCGACCATCTATTAACATCTTAAGTTCATCCATGGCCAGGAGCAGAGTGGATTCATTCCCATTACCAGGTCTAAAACCAAACTTTTCCTCCTCTAGGAGGGTGTGGTCTTCAACATGCTGTGTTTTTTCCTGACAAATCATTCCAGTACTTTAAGTGTGTAGGGCAGGAGGGATATTGTTAGAAATGTGGTCTTTGGTTGGCAGTCCGGTTCCCCCCTGTCCAAGCAAGGACCTTCATTCTAGTCAGGGTAAAGGAGAATCACCCTCAGTTAACCCGCACTCACCCCTTGGTAGCTTGGCATGAGCAGGCAGGCTTAACTTCAGAAGCGATGTGTAAAGTATTTGTACCAACACACACAGTAATACAGTGAAAACACTACAAAATGGACACCACACCAGTTTAAGAAAACAGATAATATGTATCTAAATTAAACAAGACCAGAATGAAAAAATTCCAACATACACAAGTCAAGATATGAATTTTCAAAAGAATAAGAGTCTTAATCCTCAGAAAACAGTGAGAATACTGTTGTTACACAAAGTACCTGGTTAGCATAAAAAATAAAGCGAGGCGTCAATTTCTCACTTGCAAGTGAGACCGTATGTCGTTCCTTCTCCGGTCGGGTCGGCATGCGTTGTTTCCTCTCTCCCGCAAGAGACTGATGCATTGTTTCCCAGACAGGCACCTCAGGTCCGGGCAGGCTTTGCGTTGATTTTTCACACCCAGCGATGTTGTGTTTGAAATATGGTTGCACGGTGTCAGGAAACCACGCTGCGTGGGGCTTGCGTCATTATCAGCAGCCAGTAGCGGGTGTTGCTCAACGTTTATTCAGCTGCGATGCGTCGATATCCCAGCTGCGATGCAGGTGGAGTGACAATTTTAACTGCAAGGATGGCGGTGCATCGTTTATCAGCCGTGTTGCAGATGGTGCGCCAAAAGTTTCCCCGCATGGTGGTCTGTGCTTGGATTTCTGTCCTTTTCCACCAGCTTCACCTTTCAAGGGTCCAGAGACAGGATAGGGCACCACTTAGCAGGGAAGAAGTCTCAGCAGACAGTCCAGGTGCTGGCAGAGAGAAGTCTTTGATGTCCCTGAGACTTCAACAACAGGAGGCAAGCTCAGTTCAAGCCCTTGGAGATTCTTCACCAGGGGGAATCACACAAAAGTCAGTCTTTGTCCTCTCTCAGGCAGATGCAGCTACTGGAGGCCAACCCAGCAAAGCACAGTTACAGGCAAAGGGGCAGTACTCCTCCTCCAGCTCTCTGGCTCTTCTCTTGGGCAAATGTCCCTCTTGGTTCCAGAAGTAATCTGACTTTCAGGGGTTTTGGGTCCAATACTTGTACCCCTTTCTGCCTTTGAAGTAGGCCTACTTCAAAGGAAAGTCTCTGTTGTTCACAAGATCCTGACTTGCCCATGGCTGGCCCCAGACACACACCAGGGGGTTGGAGGCTGCATTGTGAAAGTGCAGGCACTACCTATTCAGGTGTAAGTGACCACTCCTCCCTCCACTCTAGCACAGATCATCAGGATATGCAGGCTACACCCATCTCCCTTTGTCTCACTGTCTAGAGGGGATTCACAAACAGCCCAACTACCAACCTGGCCCAGACAGGCAATCCACAAACAGGCAGAGTCACATAATGGTTTAAGCAAGAAAATGCCTACTTTCTAAAAGTGGCATTTTCAAACTAACAATCTAAAAACCATCTTCATTAAAAGATGTATTTTTAAATTGTGAGCTCAGAGACCCCAAACTCCACATTTCTACCTGCTCCCAAAGGGAATTTTCACTTTAATAATATTTAAAGGCAGTCGCCACGTTAACCTATGAGAGAGATAGGCCTTGCAACAATGAAAACTGAATTTAGCAGTATTTCATGGCTAGGACATGTAAAACACATCAGTATATGTCCCACCTTTAACATACACTGCACCCTGCCCATGGAGCTACCTAGGGCCTACCTCAGGGTGTCTCACATGTAGGAAAAGGGAAGGTTTAGGCCTGGCAAGTGAGCACACCTTCTAGGTCGAAGTGGCAGTTTAAATCTGCACACACAGACACTGCCAGGTCTGAGCCATGTTTACATGGCTACTCATGTGGGTGGCACAACCAGTGCTGTAGGCCCACTAGCAGCATTTGGTTTACAGGCCCTAGGCACCTCTAGTGCACTTTACTAGGGACTTACTAGTAAATCAAATATGCCAATCATGGAAAGCGAATTACATATATAATTTACACAGGGAACACTTACACTTTAGCACTGGTCAGCAGTGGTAAAGTGTTCAGAGGAAATAAAACAGCAAAAACAGAGTCCAGCACACAGAAACAACCTAGAAAGCAGAGGCAAAAGGTTAGGGGAAGACCACACCAAGGATGCCAAGTCTAACAGATAGCCTGTAGGTGCTAAGGACCAATGAGTCCAAGGAGGAATTTTCAAAATAGGAGTAACTCTGGCCAGATTCAAGTAACTATTTGCTAATTTGCAATAGTGGTGGGAATAGTTCATCAGCTAGTTCTTTCCACATCCTATGAGGTAGAGGGTCTAGTGGCGAACCTGAGGAAGTAGACATGGCAATAGTATGAACATTTTCCTCCATTAAAGGCCCAAAAGGTTCAAACTTGTCCCCGTGGCCAATGAGGGAATTTGCCCTTGAAGAAATGTCAGTCTTGGTGAGAATAGGTAATGCTATAGTTGCACTACCTATAGGGGAAACAGCAGTTAAGCTGGGTTCCCTCAGCTGATGGGAATCCCTGATATTCTCCAGAATCCTGCTGATTTTTTTTTTTTACTCAACAAGGTTATCACAGTTTGCATATGACAACTCAATATCCTGATTCAGGCATTCCGGATTAGAGACCTCTTGCATATTGTCAAAAACCTTTTTGACATTATTTGGGGCAGCAAGGTTGGAAATGGCATAATAATGTGCTTTTGCTTTGTCAGTCTCCCTCTTATATTCATATAAAGAGTTCTTTAGGGTCTTTTTGTCCTCCTCTATGCAGGAGGGGCGCCACATTCTCTCCACTTTCTTGCAAGCTTGTTTTAGTATTTTGAGGGAAGTGTTATACCAGGGGAAAGAGGGTTTAGAGGGAGCTTTCAAATTGTGGATTGGTATTTCTGCATCAAGGGTTTCTAGAATTCTACCATCTAGAGCTTTACAGTTTTCTTCCATTAGACTTCCATAGTCAACAATATTACACAAGTTAAATAGTATGGCTTTTGTAGACTTGCTGAGTTTGAATTTGTTCCATGCCCTGCCAGATCGTTGTCTAACTATGTTCAGCTTAGATGAACTAGGTTCCCTTCCATGAAGATGGAAGGTTACTAATGCATGGTCAGTCTAGCAGAGGGGAAGGGTGTATCCCTTAATAATTAGTACCTCTGTAGAAAAGATGAGATCTAGGGTATGACCACCCCGATGGGTAGGGCCTTGTACTAGTTGTTACATACCCAAAATGTTGCAGGACCATTGAAGTTCCTTGAGTGCTAGGTCTCCCTCATCCTGCATGTCAAAATCTCCTAAAATGAAGAAATTAGAATGGGCAAGGACCATATTAATAATAACCTCAATAGAAGGTTGCAAATAAGGTTGAAGGGATCTGGTGGGAGAAGTACGATAGGGCAATCAGCAGCATAGTTGGTGCTGTGTGTGGTCGGTATGTGGATGGATGCAGAAGGACTTGCCTTTGGCACAATGGCGGTGTAGTGGCACCAGCATCCTGACTAAATAGTTTCCTCCTCTGTTGACTAGACAGTCACCCAATCCGGCAGCTGAAAGTGCCCCACTCTAAAAGGTGAAAACAATAAGCCCCAATCACTAACACACTTACTCTGAGAGTATTCCCCAAAAACAGTCCCCCACAATAAACAGTAGTTAGTTATGTCTGTATCCCACAGATGGATTATTGTTATATTTGTATTCCACAGATGGATTATTGTTCCAGTCACTACTGTATATCTTAACTGATAGTCCACACTCCCAAAGGCATGTGTTGATACAAAATGTACATTATACATGCAGTGGGTGTTGTATTAGAATATCATAGTCAAAATATTGCCTGCCATCATCATCTTGTCCTAAATTTTGATTTTAAACATATTGCCCCATTGGAGTTAATGGTAGAAAATCAACACCCAAAGGGACAATATTTGTGTAAACTAATGTTAGCATTCGGTATTTATATTCTAGCAAGCAGCTTCTGAAGTGTTTGATCGAAATCTTCCTTTGCTTCTAGTTTCAGGTTACACCATTGCCTTGAGTTCAGTTTAGGTTGACACGTTATCTGGTAATCGGCGGGTAGCTTTCTTATGTAAAGAGTCGTCAAAGTTGGTTTTGTTGTCGTAGAGCTACTCTTACTCTTGTCATCTGCTTTATTGGTTATCCCATTACTTTTAGCTTGTTAATAGTTTAGAAGAGTTTTCGAATGTCTCATGTGAGTGGCAACATAATTTATTGCTCTACATTGGACTTGTGAAATATACTCGGTGTGACTACTCAGGTGTGAATCTTCCACTTATATGGCCATTATCTGTTTATCATGCTATTTGTCTATGCTCAATCTGTCTTCATAGATCACAGTATCCTTGTTTACACAGATTGATTTTGTGACGATGAAGTGAATGAATGAATGAACGTGGTTTGTTTACAGAGCGCACAGCTACTCAAAGAGTGTCTCGGCACTTAAGGTACGAGTAAAGGCGAGACATAACAGGCAGGGCCTAGCTCACTCGTGCTTAAAAAGAAAGGCCTTCAGTTCTTTCCTAAATTTCACAATAGATTTAATAGATCTAAGATGAGCAGGAAGCTGCTTCCATGCCTTGGCAGGCAAAACTGTGAAAGAAGAACCGCCACGCACTGTCTTTTGAAGAGAGGGACAACTAGTAAACCATCAGAACTGGAACGAAGTGGTCGCGCGGCGCAGTATTCAATCATCCTCTCATTCGGATAATTTGGTCCCGTTCATAGAGACCTTGATGTACCAATGATAACGCTTTACAGATAGTGCGTTGACGCACGGGCAGCCGGTGCAGTTTTTCTCGAAACAGAGACACCCTTGCACATTTAAGGATTTTAAACAAAAGGCGAACCACCATATTCTGCATAACTAGTAGTCGGTTCGTCAATTTGCAAACCGAAAAACAGGACATTGGCATAGTCCAGTCTAGAGATAATTAATGATCTCACTTCTGTTACCTGGGCTGCATCTGAGAGATAATGCAAAGGCCTCGAGTATCGCTGCAAGGGTGGATTGCATAATTAATAATGTTTCTAAGATGGAATTGTCCGGTGCTGATCTTCAGCGATTGATTCCAACTCAGTGCTGAATACGAGCCAGTGGTTTCCGGTCTTTGGCACCAGCACTTATCAATACCAGCAGTTATGACAGTCTGTCACGTGGTGGCACAGGTTGTCTAATTTAGAGATGGGCATAACAAATGTTTACTAATTCAAAAATACATTTAAAATTACTTCTGCCCGCCACCGAAGCAATTCTTATAGCGTTGGGGGGCAGAAATAGTCTGAATTGTCACACTTGCAGGAATGTGAGGGTTAGTAGTTCTGTTGGTACTGTAATTAGCAGCTGACAAGGGCAGTGGGTGGTGCCTGCAGCAGTAGCCTCCTGACGAGGGCCCTGGCACTTATTTTCACAGATTAAACAATGTTCCACCTATCCATCAATTGCCACTCTTTATTCCAAAATTCAGTACAACTCCATAGTTAGAGGATGTCTCATAGAAGCTTGTTGCTCTCACGGTTTAAGCTATGGGTGTCAGACAGCAACGTTTATTGCATGAGGTGCCTCTTCCTCGGAGACAAACACCTGTGGCAGCTGACAAAGCGATTTCTGCAGCTATAGGCTTTTGAAACTAGTGTTTATTCAAAAAAAATGTCTAATACTCCTAGATGTAGAGGCTGCTAGAGGACAATCTGAATTAAGACTATTATTTTTAGTGGCTTAATTGTCTCATCGTTTTCCTTCTTCAAAACAGATTTCTTTGCTTTAAAGGCATAGTTAATGTTTTTTCAGATCTAAGCAGAAATCTATTTGCCTACTAAGATAGCAGTAAGGGCTGAAATAAATTATTTCTGTTAAAATTACATGCACTAATTCTGACTTTTATCCCACTGATGTACTGGATGCTAATATATTATTGCCTTTCTATAACTCTAAATTTGAAAGAAAGCCAGGAAGGATGAATTTACAAGTGGAATAACATACATCTATTTAGCACGCTAAAGGGCCCCACTAAATGCCTCCAAATCACACATCCCAAAACTCAAACTGAAAGTCCAAATATCAGTGCTCTTATGTGTTTTTTGATAGCCAACAAGCCAAGCATATCCATATACCAACCAGAACATGACCATTTCACTTGTAGAGACGACAGAAATGCGACTTCTAGTACATTTATCCTTGAGACACAGATTACTGTGATAGAGCGACCATTGGAAGCCGGCTAAAAAGTGTAAAGTTCTATCTTTTCACCAAAGATATTTGGGCTATCCGTTGAAGCTTTTGCGAACATTAAGAACATCATCGAGGAATAGGAATACGTTGAAAGGCAAACTGAGTGATACCCTAACTTAATGTATTATGAATGATTGTTATATTTGATATCCTTCTATTGTACACGGCCCCATGTTGCACAAGCACTATTCTTGCTGTGCAACCGGAGCATCCTATGAGAAATGTATTGTTGGCGTGAGTGATGCTAGCTATCATGATGCAATATATACTCCATAAAATGGAATAACGATTGAGACGTGTGACTAAAAAGTATAATTTACCAATTTATGAATGAGCTGAAGTCATATTTCTTTAAAGAACTATTTACCAGAATTTAGTAACAGCCCATTTTCACGCCTAAAAATAAGCTACTCGACCAATCACAAATTAATGTCTTTGACGTGCTGTGCTGTGTTTCCTTTCACCCTTGGTCGCAGTATATAAATACCATGTACATATAAACATCATATCCTGGACCACCACTCAACGTCCTATATTCTTTTCCTCTTTTGAGACTTATTGTGTCAGATTGGAGCATAACGCCTGCTCCTAACATGATTCTTATTTTAATGTGATCCAGTACTAATATAATTGATTTTTTTTTTTTTTGTATATAATTATATTTTCCCGCTTTTGAGAAACTTCTTCGAGAGGTTAAAATCAAAGATGTTCCCTGTATATTTGTTAATAATGTTGAAAAAAGAATTGTTTAAAAAATGGTAAATGACTTACCTGAATGCTTTCCTCTTAACATTTGTTTTTTGTTGGTGATAGGTTGCCGGTTTCTTTAAAGGGATGTGTTTTCCATTAGCTACCATTGCAATTTACAACTCTGTCGTGTTTGGAATCTTCAGTAACACATTAAGACTCATTAGTCAGCATCGGTATGGAAAACCGAAACATTCTCCAGCTATTTCAGACTTGGCTGTTGCCAGCATGGTGTCAGGCATTGTTTCAGTAGGAGTTGGTGCTCCAGTGGATCTGGTAAAAATCAGATTGCAAATGCAGACATTATCTACTAATAAAGGTAAGACAATTGTTAATTATTCTATTGTATACATAAATTGTATTTTGCACAGTGAGTAATGGCTGCTGGTTATGGGTTGGCCAACCAACGATTTGTTTGCTGCAGGGTCTGACAGATGGTCTGGCTCGGTGGGTAGTCCCCACCCCACATAGCCTATGGCCATGTGCAGCGGAGTTGGCTTCCCACATGAGGTTGGGACACAAATATCTACTTAAACAATCACAGTTAGGGTACAGTTATTCATTGAACCATTAATTTGTCAATTATGATTAGTTATATATAGCATTATTCATACACATGCCATGCAAACCATAAGTTGTACAGCAAAGCAATGCTTATAACCTCACAAATCTTATACCAATAAGTAACAGCACCAAAAAGCACAACATCATGAAATAACATATGCTTACATAATAAATCATAATGCCATCTTACTAATAATGTTAATCAGGGGTGGAATTCCTAAAGTCGGACACCCAGGATGTATTGCTAGAAGTCAAGAACAACCAGATTTTATGATTATTTTGTCCTTGGGACAAGTAGGCCCAAGCCTTGCAACACAAACCATGTGGCTGCCAGTTTACAATAGCACGTTGTGGAGCACAGAAGAGAACTGTCTGCAAATGAGGTAATATTGTACTCATATAGCAGTGCTGTGGAACTTGTATTTACAGTTCATTTAAGCATAAACTTTATTATTAGGGTGAGCACTGTTAGTAATTGCTGCAAGCTTGGACTGGACTACTGATAGTGGTTCCAGTAAATAACTGTGTACACATGTTTGTACAGTTTAACAGTATGAGGCTATGTATAATGCTCCCATAATGCTCTCTAATTAGATGCAAATGTTTGCAGACATTAAAAGCAAGATTAATGATCCTTTGTCTTCATAATAAAATGATCACAAAGAAATGCAACCAGGAAAAAAGGTTTTGCTAAATTACTGTAAAATTGTAGGTACCATTTCTTTGAAGCATTAATCAAAAACATATTCAGGATGGAAAATCAGTGTAACCAGTTTCAGCAAGATTATAGGAAACATGAAAACTAACAAGCATTGGCAAACACAATAGGTCCGACATTGGTGGTTAGTTTTTTGCTTCTATCAATGCATGTCTTGTTGTGACATGACTTTTGTAAGACTTTATTGTTGTGGGAGCAGGTTGCCCCTCGCCATTGTAAAAAAACTGGCAAAAAACAAAAATATTTTTAGGTCTCAAAAATCCACATTGCCATAGTAGTTCCTGGCACTGAACAAAACTACTTTGTGCGACAATATGCTCTTTGTGAACGAACAGTAAAGCCAGTTGACAGTATAGAGAGAGATAGCATCTTAATAAAAACAAAATGTCTTGATTGATGCCAGACCTAGTAAGACGCCCAATTATTAAAGAAAGTCACAAAAGTACACTCATGGTATATATCTTTGAATTAGTGCAGATTTGCGTATTTCATGAATTCACAAGAATTTATAGAAGTAGACCAGGAGATCATACTCAGAGAAAATATTTGTGAACTGTATTTTAGCATGAGAAAATAAGCATGTGTAGATCTGCTCATGCGAAAATCTGTTGACCGTTTAGAAGTTCACCTTCTCTTAATCATTTTTTTCTAATCCTGGAAGATGTTTTACTTCAGCCCTTGTCAGGAGTATAGACGCAAAAGGGCATTCCATTGCTTACCTCTATCTCCAACTCCAGTATGTAAATCTGTGGAAAGGTGGCATAATAAGGAAATATCTAGTATAAAAACCTTAATATAGTGTTAGCCCTGGCATAATCAGGGAGGCTATTATCAGAGCTCTTATATAATGAGATTGCTGTCATAATTTGTTGCCACATTACATAGCACCAAAGGGACAAGTAGATTTTTTTACAGGACAACTAGATTTATGAAGCAGCCTGTCCCATGGACAAGAAGTTATTCGATTGAATTCCACACCGCTGGTTAATGCTAACATGAGGAAACCCACCTCATTAATGGCATTCTTAATTACATATGTCTCCAGAGAGTTGGCCTCACAACATTGCACTAAGGGGCATATTTATACTCTGTTTGCCCCGGATTTGTGTCATTGTGTTTTCACGCAAATCCGGCGCAAACTTAACTCCATATTTATATTTTGGCACTAGACATGTCTAATGCCAAAATATTGGGGTTAAAGTCATTTTTGCCTGCGGAAAACTACTTTGCGTCAATGAGATGCAAGGTAGGTGTTCCTGGCAAAAAATGACTCAAGGGCCCAGGCGCCTTATTTATCCTCCCAGGCAAAAATCATGCATGGGGGAGGAGGGGTCAAGCTTTGCACAATTTTTTAACACCTGGGTCAGGGCAGGCGTTAGGGGACCTCTGGGCCTATTTCCATGGTGGAACACCATGAAATAAGCCCACAGGTGCCCTCCCAGCATCCAGGGACACCCCCTTCCCACACTAGAGGGACAGTGGAGGATGGGAGACCCTATCCCAGGTAAGTAAAGGTAAGTACCGGTAAGTATTTTTTTTTAAGTGCCATAGGGGGCCCTGAAATGGGCCCCCCTACATGGCACTGGGTGCAGTGGCCAAGCCCAAGGGACCCTGGTCCTCTCTGCTGGCCATTGGGGTGGAGGGCATGACTACTGTCTTTTCTAAGACAGGAGTCATCTGGTATGGATGGTTTTGCATCAGATAATGAATGTAGGCAGGTCAGAGTAATTATTTTTACTCTAACCTGCCTAACGTCATTTTTTGGTGCAAAACCCCCTTCTTCCTTACCGCCAGCCCCACCAGACTAACGTAATTTTTTAAAACTCTAGTCTACCCTTTGCACCGGCTTGTGGCATTCCATAAATATGGTGCCCAGCTGGTGCACGGAAATGGTGCAAGCAAACGCTAAACATTTTGGTGCAGAACTACGTTAGTGCAGTTTTGCACCAAAAAGTATAAATCAGGGACTTAGTGAGTTATTGTTTGATAGGCTGATGTGTTCACCATAAAGTCCATAGGTTTATAAAAGATGGTATTTTGGGACTGTCAGAGTAATGCCATAAAAATGTAAAACTAAACACTATAACTGCGGCACAACACCAAACAACAGTACAACAGCTGAACTCAACAACACAACACACCACATTAACACATCACAACTCCATAACATAACAACAGCTGAACAACACACAAAGTAACATAACAGAGCAACAAACTTCTACTTAAAACACAACAATACAATAATACAAACAAAACAACACTATTCAACTTTACAATACAGCATTAGAAACAGTCAATACACAATAAAACACGATACCATCTTCTTTAGTCAACATAACATAAAAAACTGAACAACAGTGCACAAGTCAAAAACTCAAATATTTCAACACAAGAACATATTATCACAATATATCATAAGAGAAGAACACAGTAGCTTGCCAGCAATAAAACAAAGCAAAAACACAACAAAGTGACTCAACATGCTAACAACACAATTTAGCACTAACACGCAACTGCCGAAAAATTCAACCCAAAATCAAATAGTGCACAACAACGCAAAAGAGTATAAATCAATAGAGCACATCAAAATATCAACAAACTCCATTTTCCTTCAACTAGTCTCGGACAAGCCCTTGGGGCAATCTGGCAGTGACAGAATGGCAGGTCTGATTGGTCAGTGTTTGGGGCGGTTTCTGGCTGTTTATTAACATTTTTATAGACTGGTGAGAATTCTTTGCTGTTGATTTTCCAGATATTATAACAAACATTGCCTGCATTGAAGGCTTATTCATGCAGTCTCTCTTAACTTACAAAACACAGATTTGCAGGCCACTTTGTAGGTATCTGATATGCTAATAGGAGCCACTTTTGATTTGGTGCTGACGAATATTATCTGTCCCAGTTTGACTCTATGTCCAGCACACTCTGACTTTCATGAAGTTTATATTTACCACTATGTGCTGCATACAGTACAAACATTTTACCTGAAACTGCTATATGGGGATTCATATTAAATAAGGATTTTAATTCTAGGTCACAGTTTAAATGTAGGGGTCCCTTGGTGGGTCATAGTGGTGATAAAGACCTCAGCCTGTGATATACACTATGGGGTGACATGTAGCAAACTTTTGCGAGTCACAAATGGCCCGATTTGCAATTTGCGACCCCGCAAAATCGGAAATGGGATGCAAAAATCCCATTTCCGACTCGCAAAATGCAATGCGAGCCATTACCGGCTCGCAAAATTTGCGACCCGCAAATAGCAAGTCACAATTTGCGAGTCGCAAACCATATGCAATAGCAACTCGCAAATTGCGACTAGTCGCAAAAAGCCCATTTTGCACTTCCAATTTACCACTAACTCAGAGCAGGTGGTAACCATTACCAAAGTATAAAAGGAGACCCAGAAGGCATCTGGGTTACTCAAGATGGTGGAGATATACCTGATAGCAGTGAGGAGGAGAGCCCACGCCGCCCAGCAGAGGAGGAGGAGGAGCCAGAGACAGGAGACGATATACAGAACAAGGCAGCCACTCTTCCAACAAACTGAGGAGGAAATATTTGATAAATATAGACTTAGCAGCGCAGCTATACTAGATTTAATAGAATTACTCAAACCACAGCTACAATGCCAGACCGTGCGCGGCTGCGCCATCCCTACGCATGTGCAAGTGCTATGCTCACTGCACCTCTTGGCCTCGGGTAGCTATCAGGGGGTCATTGCTGTGGCAGGTGGGGTATCCCAAAGTGCACTCTCACGGTTCGTTAGGGCATTCCTAAACGCCTTACTCAAACACATGTCAAGATACATATACCTACCCACGAATGAGGCAGAATTCAACAGCACCAAGTTGGAATTTTACAGGATTGCCAACTTCCCCCATATCATAGGGTGTGTAGACGGGACACATATACAAATATGCCCTCCTGCAAACCTGGAATATCTGTTCCGCAATAGGAAGTGTACCCACTCACTCAATATTCAGGCGGTATGTGACGCCCATTATGTCATCACTGACATGGTTGCGAAATTTCCAGGCAGTACTCATGACTCCTACATTTTTAGGCACAGTGGGATACACCAATGCCTGGAACGTGGGGAGTTTGGAGACGGATACCTCCTAGCTAGAGCTGAATACACCTTGCAGACATACACACAGGTCAATGTGCAAACCACCCATGCCCTGCTAACATTGTACTTTTTGTGCCAAACAGGTGACAGTGCATATGCACTACGACCATGGATAGTAACTCCGTACCTAACACCCAGCAATGATTCAGAGAGGCGATACAACAGTGCACATAAGAGGACCAGGAACATAATCAAATGTACCTTTGGACTGCTGAAAGCAAGGTTCAGATGCCTCCACTGAAGTGGAGGTGCCCTCCAGTATACCCCAATAACAGCTTTCAAAATAGTTGTTGCATGCGCTATACTGCACAACATTGCCACGAGACAGGGGGTACCTCTCACCCCTGAAGACCCTGATTCGGAGGATGAAGAGCAAGAACTACCACATCGCCATCATAGGGATAGGAGCATTGCAAATCAAGGCAGACTGAGACGGGAACACATTGCAAACCAATACTTTGGAAGGTACGTGCTCACTTTTACCATACTCACCAATGTAACACACAAAGAGTCCATGTGTTAAGTGGAAAGAACAAGTGATTTAATAAGTGCAAACAAAAAAACTATGTACAATAGGAACAGTTCAGGGGCTTCAATAGTCCACCTGGCATGGGACACATTGACATCATGTGCCCCAACCCCAGGACTGTGTGGAGCTCAGACCCTACGGTGGGCTCGGCCAGCATGGCTGGTACTAGGAGGGTCAGCAGTGCCCTGCCTTGTGCTTCCACTGCGAAGCACCCTGGTGTCACTGGCAGAGACACTGCTGACAGTGGAGCCCTCCTCACTGTCCTGTGGCGTGTCGCCTGTGCCCCTGGCCACCTGCCGTGCCTCCATGAGGTCTATAGCATGGCTGAGACGGCCCAGGTCCCGTGCCACGTCACTAGCAAAGTGGCCCATGTCCACCTGGAGGCTGACTGTGTGCCTAGACAGCCCTGTTGTGTTCACAGCCAGCCTTACTATTGAGGAGGACATCCTGTCCAGGCGGTTCAGCAGCTGGCGGTCCCTGCGCTGTGCACTCTCAGTCTGCGTTAGCAGTTCTGCCACTAGTTGGCGCATGGAGAGTGCAAGGTCACCCATGTTGGAACTGATCACCTGCAACTCTGACTGTACCAGCTGCATACTGTTGCCATGATTGCTCTCCATGCGCCGCATTGCCCCGGTAATCCTCCTTAATTCCTGTGTTTGCAGGCGCTGACCCCGTAGGAGTGCGGCCACGGTTTGTGATGTGGAGGCATCCCTTGACTCTGCCTGCCGCTCGGAGGATGGTGTTCCACGTCGCCTGCGACACAGTGGAGGCCCTGTGATGTCTCCCATGGCACTCTGGCTCGTACCTGGTGCAGGCTCACACACCACTACTGCAACAGGTGTTTCCTGAGGGGACATGGTGTCAGTGGTGCAGGTCGCAGTGGTGGCTGGTCCTGTTCTCTCCTGTGTCTGCTGGCTGACCAGTGGCCCCTGGCTGCTTGGGCTGGTCGGAGTGTCTTGTGGGAGACCTTTGGGACATGGGAACACACTGTCAGTATCTACTATCTGTTATCAACTTCCTAATAAACTATTGCCTATGAACTGCCTACTTGACTACATTGCCCATAGTGCATCATTCTGGTGTTTGCTACTCTGAAATAGAGCTATTTTGGTTGTGCATGCTCCTGTGTAAAAGGTGGGTGGGGGTATGGCATTAATGAGGGTACATGCATGTCACATGGTACTCACCGGTTGATGGTCCTGCTTCAGAGGTGTCCAGATCTCCCATCCCGCTTACAGCCTCAGGCTCTAGGGTCTCTTCTACCCTTTCCTCCAGAGGTGTGGGTGGTGGTACTGTCGATGGTCCCCCTCCTGTGCCTCTCATCTCCCGGAGCCACTCTGCCACCCTCTCCTTGGTCTGGGAGCGCAGGTCGTACCACCTTTTTTTCAATTCTTCCACACTCCGGTGGCTGACCCCCCGGGAGTTGACTTTGTCCTGGATCTCCTGCCAGAGTCTTCTCTTCTCTGTCTCTGGCACGGTGAGGGCTGCCCTGCCAAACAGCTGGTCATGGTGCTGACTGCACTCCTCAGTCAGCACCTCCAACTCTTTTTCAGCAAACTTTAGTTTCCTCTTCCTTGGGTTTTCAGCCATGGTTGCAGGAGCTCTGTTTGTTTGCTGTGAAATGGGTGTGGTCCTCCCTCCTCCCAGGTGTATTTGTAAACTTCCTGGCTGTGATGTCATCATCGTGTGCCAGGAAGTGTTTTCCAGAGTGTTCTGCAGCACCTGCATTCAATTTTCTGCAAAGTCGCAATTTGCGACACCCACTCGCAAATTGCGTGTCCGTTTTTTGCGCGGTCGCAAAAAGCGACTTCGCAAACAGCGGACTCGCTATCTGCGGTGCGACTCCGTGTGCGAGTCGCAAACTGTCCTCGCATTTTCTACCTGCATTGCAGTTAGCGAGTCGAAAATTGCGAGTCGCAAAGAATCCTACCTACATCTGGCCCTAAGCACCTTAAATGCAGCCCACATGTCCTCTACATATTATATTTAATTGTATTGATATTTATATTGTGTGGTATCTATTCCCTTTAAAAGGTCTTCCTGAGTGCCCTTCAGGTGTATGGTTGAAAGGGTGTTGGTTGATTTGCATGGGAAAAGTTGAGTGCAGTGCATTTAGATTGGCGGTAATGTAGAATTGTTGTGTAGGAATTAAGACAACATAGTTGTGGGTGTTACAGAGAGAGATAAAATAGACACAGCTGTAGATGCAGGTACCTACTCCTTGTGCAAAGAGACTGTTATAAGAGGGTGATTCTATGATGGTGAGTTTACAGGCCATCTATGAGAACACTATATTGTGAATCTACAAAAATGGTGCCCCACACAGCAGTCCTGTTGGCTAAACCTATTGTTATATTAAGATCCTTCCGATCCTGAGTGGCAGTGACAGCTGTCTTTGTTGTACTGCTAGGCCACAGGGCAATTCATCGGATTGAATAATGTCAGTCGCTACCAGAGATCATTTATACTCTATGACTTGAATAATATTTTCACATAGCCAACTTTTTTAGTTGCATTTCTGAATTGCTGATTGCTGAATAGCCTTATTTTGTTGGGCAATGTGTTCTCTAGTTTGTCTGTTTCTACTGAGAAAGAGCTTCCACCGACACATGTAGTTTAAAATAAGGGACAAAGTAAAAAAAAAATTAAAAGACAGGAAGCTCTTTAAAAAAAAAATCCAGAGGGGGCCGGTGACTGGTGGTTAGTGCATTTTTTATTTGTTTGATAAAGCAGGGGCGGGGGCATACATGGGGCCCTCTGATATGTGCTATATATCTAGGTGGTGCCCTCATTTCTCAGGGAGCCGTCTGGTGCTGGATGTGGTCCTGCATCCATGAAGCAAAGAGAACAGAGGTCTCTGCCTTGCAACCCCATTCACACTCCTATGGGATTGTGCCTCTCCCAATGACCGGGGAATGGGGCACACACACACAGATCTGCACACTTTGCCCGCATGGAGTGGGCAGAGAGAAGGAAGCTGCATGCTCCCTCACCAGCAAGGTATAGTAGCGGCAGGAGGGGAGCCAGCTCAAAGGTGCAGGAGTGGACTTCCTGCTCTGCCTTTGAAAATAAAATTAAACTGTGGACGCCCAGCATGGGACGAGGGCAGCCACAACTTGAAAAATAAATGAAATAAAAAGAGTAGAGACCTCACCGCTTCCTTAAAAAAATAGATGAGACCAGTCATTAAATATTCACTAAAACCGACTTATTTCTGAAATAAGCACCAAATACTGAGTTTATAAGCAATGGTTATTTGTACATATCTGAATTTGTGGGTACCCATACTAGCATGTGATTCAGAGGCTGTTTTGCAAAAGGGTTTCTTACTTACACACTACATTACATTTTGACTATGCAGAGAAATCCATTTGACAATATCAAATGTTCTACTATTCTATGTGCCCACTCATCTCCCAATAAAATGGTATCACATGTGTGTGGCTGGACCTGGAATCTGCAACAAAATACACCCAAAAACGCGACCTGGCAATATCATATTTTAACAAGCAGAAACCATGCTTTTTTACAATGTGAGCACCTTCGGATTTTCTGTCATATCTCAATCCCCATCCGGGAAAATTACCATACCCAGACATTTCATAAAATTAGACAGCTTGGGGTGTCCAGGGTGGTGTTACTAGTGTAGTTCTAACAAGCTGTTTTCAAGCAGAAGCCATTGCAGCCCTCGGACTGTGCCTAATATTACACATTTTACTCACTTTTCTGTGAAGGAAAGTTCTGAAACCTGCAGGGATCTGCACATACCCTACCTCCCATCATTCCCCCACATTTTTCAATAAAAATGGCACCTCACTTGTGTGAGGGCACCTCGCACCAGTGACAGGAAAAGGCCAAAAACACAACATGAACAGATAAAATGTTTTCACCCAAAAAATGGCACTTCCCTGCAGTGTTGTTGGCTGCAGAATCTGGACTGTCGATCAGTCGGCACCCAGGAAACCTACCAAACCTGTACATTTCCAAACATTAGACACCTGATGGAGTCCAGGGTGGTAAAACTTGCATTGATCTCACTGGGTTTTCTACCCAGAGGCACTTACAAACCTCAAATGTTTGCAAAAAATACACATTTCCCTCACATTTCTGTGATGGAAAGTTATGGAATCTGTGGGAAGCCACAAATGTCCTACTACCCAGTGTTCCCCAAGTCTCCAGAGAAAAATGGTACCTATTTTGTGTGGCTAGGCCTAGCTCCTGCAGCAGAAAAGGCCCCAAAACATTTAGGCCCTCAATACAACCCTGGCGGTCGGTTATAAAGCGGCGGTAACTCCGCCAACAGGCCAGCAGTAAAAAAATTGGACTCATGACCACGGTGGAAACAGCCAACCCAAACAGCCTCTTTAACACACCGTGGCGGTAACTGCCAACAAACACGGTGGCGGTAACTGCCAACAGCCAGGCGGAAGACAATGAACCGCCCACTGCATTACAGCACGCCTATCTGCCAGCTTTTCCGGGGCGGTACCAACACCATCAAAAGCACGGCGGAAATACTACTCTGAAGGGAAACGACTCACTTCTCAACACTCAAGGAAAACCACGTCGCAATGGAGCCCGATCTGCACGTCTTCCCTGGTGTACCTTCTCATACACCAGGAACACGAGCGCCGGAGAAAACGACCATGTGAGTACTGCACCTAGCACACAAGGGAGGGGCAGAGAAAAAAGAGAGTGACACACACACGCAACACGCTACACCCCCACCCTCACCCCGTCACCATACACACAAACAGATGCAACAACATTACATATACACCCCGTAACCCTCAGGGCCTCTTTTGTGTGTTGATTTGGGTGATTGCTGGTCTGAAGGTGTGCTTGGGATAGGCTGGGGTTGAGGGGATTGGGACTGGGTAGAGGAAGTCGGAGGGGGGAGGCTGGAGACAGGGACAATGGCTGCCATCAGTGGGTTGGCCAGAGCCTGGAATGCTTCCTGTTGGGCTGCCACGCCAGAGTGAATGCCCTCCAGGTATGCATTTGCTTGTTGCAAATGCCCTGATACACCGTGGATGGCATTCAGTATGGTTAACTGCCCAACAGAGAGGGATCTCAGGAGGTCAATAGCCTCCTCACTGAGGGTAGCAGGGCTGACTAGGGCAGGGCCTGAGGTGCCTGGGGCGAAGGAGATGCCCACCCTCCTGGGTGAGCGGGCATGGCAAACTCGCTGAGGGGCTGCTGGGAGGGCAAAGCTGGTACGGACGTGGTGGCTGTACCTGTAGTTGGGGTGGGCACAGAGGTGTCTGCGACCGCCAGGGAGCTGCCATCAGAGGAGGTGTCGCTTTCGGTAGTGTCCCCTCCTGTCTCTGTTGTGGTGCTCCCCTTGCCCTCCGTCCCACTGGTGCCCTCACCGTCGGTGGATTCGGCCTCCAGGCCCATGTGGGATGCAGCTCCCTCCATCACCGGTGCCTCTGCTCCTCCGCCAGATTATGCTAATGCACACAAGGAAAGGGTGACAAAACAAAAAGGGAGGGGAGAGACAGAGGATACACTTAGTCTATGCCAGCAACAACACTACCGTTGGCGTACACAACTCACTGGGACCAGCCCTATGCACTAGGCCATGCACTACCAGTTACAATGCTAGTCACAGCCCATGGGGTACAATGCCTAACGCCATTAGCTGCACACCTGAAACCCACTGGACCCTGCCCAGTAGTAGATGGCCACTAACATTATGAGTGCATCTGAGCTTGCCCATCATTGAACATACCATGCCATGTTCGCCCTGGCCTAGGGGCACCCACAGCCTACATCCCCTATCCAGGTAATACCTTAACGCGCTCAAAGTCATGATTCTGAATCTGTACTCACCCCCTTGTGGCTGTTGTGATGCCTTCAAGTGCCCGTCCAACTCCGTATAGGCCACTGCCAGGATGCGGAACATCAGGGGTGGTCATGGTACGACGGGCACCCCTTCCTCGTTGGGAGGCAAGCCCCAGCTGGGCCTCTGCCGTCTTCTTTGCCCAGCGGCACAGGTCCTCCCACCGTTTGAGGCAGTGGGTACTCCGTCTGTCAAAGACCTCCAGGGTTCACACCTCCTTGGCGATGGCACACCAAATACCCTTTTTTTGATGTGCGCTGACCAGCTGGAAAAATACAGCAGAAAATGTATTAGTCATACCGTCTGGACTGTTATACTCATGGCCCAACATATCCCCCCAACCCCTTATGCATATACATTGACCACCATACATGCAGCACTCTGCCCAGGACTGCTCAGACCCCACCCTACACGAGGCTTACACATGCAGCAATCCATACAATCATGGCCCATGCATCATGCTCACAGTGTACTCACCTGTTTATCTGAAGGATCATAGAGTAAAGGGTCCTGGGGTAGGACCCCATCCACCAGTCTCTCCAACTCCTCTGAAGTGAAGGTAGGGGCTCTTTCCCGAGACACTCAAGCCATTGTCTCTTCCAGACACAGGTCACAGCATCATTTGCAGTGTAGGTCCTCTCCTGTTGAAGGTCAGGTAGCAAGTGAGTGTACAGATAGAAAATGGGGGTCACGTCCGCGGCGGTGCATACCATCACCGCCGGCGTACATCGCCATTGGCTCCTGAAACCCATAGGGCCCAATGATAACCAATGCGGTGTTGCACGGCGGTCGTCGATCGCTGACCGCAACGGTGCACAACGTCAGCGGAATGACCTCATTTCCACTTGTCCCTCCTCAGACGCCATTTCAGGGGAGCACAGGCCATGGTACCTAAATGCAGACACTGGCACATCAACTGACTTTTGAGTTCACATATGTGAAGGAAAAAATGCATATTACGGTTGAAATATGTTTGAATATGAACATCTGCTCACCGTTTTTCACCGTAGAGTTCAACCACTGAGGATGAATAGGAGATGGAGACATTCTCCAGTGTACAGACCCCTGGTGGACCTTGCGACAATGGAGGGCAGGCACATTATTCTGACATACAGACTTGATAGGGCCACAATCCAAGAACTGTGTGCCCAATTGGAGCCAGACCTGATCTCAGCTATCTGCCACCCCACAGGTATCCCCCCTCTAGTGCAGGTCCTGCCAGTGCTCCATTTCCTGGCAAGTGGTTCCTTCCAAGCGACAGTGGCCATGGCATCAGGGATGTCACAGCCTATGTTCTCCAACGGGCTGACCAGAGTGTTGTCTGCCCCGCTGAAACACATGCGCAGCTACATCATATTCCCCCAGGTGGAGGATTTGGCCACAGTAAAGGATGACTTCTATGCACTGGGACAAATCCCCAACATCACTGGTGCCATTGATGGTGCACATATTGCATTTGTCCCCCCCCCCTCAGAGAAATGAACAAGTGTTCAGAACTAGAAAAAGCTTTCACTCTCTGAATGTGCAGATGGTGTGTTTGGCGGACCAGTACATCTCCCATGTCAATGCCAAGATCCTGGCTCTGTGCATGATGCCTTTATATTGAGGAATAACAACATCCCATATGTGATGTCTCAACTCCAGAGGCACCGGGTGTGGCTAATAGGTGAGCCCATGGTCCCCACCCAGTTGATGTAGGTATATGGGTGTGGGGTTGGCCCTAAGGGTGAGTGTGTGGCTAATAGGTATCCCTCGATTTTGCAGGTGACTCTGGTTACCCCAGCCTCTCATGGCTACTGACCCCAGTGTGGAATGCCAGGACAAGGGCAGAGGAACGTTACAATGAGGCACATGGGCAAACAAGGAGGATCATTGAGCGTACCTTTGGCCTCCTGAAGGCCAGATTCCAGTGCCTATCTGATCTGACTGGTGGATTCCTGTACTACTCACCCAAGAAGGTATGCCAGATCATCGTTGCATGTTGCATGTTGCACAACGTGGCCTTGAGACGGCAGGTGGCTTTATTGCAGGAGGATGAGCCTGGGGATGGTCGTGTGGCAGCTGTGGAGCCTGTGGACAGTGAGGAAGAGGAGGCAGAGGAAGAAGATGTGGACAACAGAACCACACTAATTCAACAGTACTTCCAGTGACACACAGGTAAGACACTGTAACTTCAACTTCCATTGCTGCTTTGTGTTGGACATTGAACATGGCAGCCTGAATTCCCTATTTCTATGGCCACTAACTGTACTCTTTGGCATCTCTATTTTCAGATCTCTGTGCCCCACCCTGGCTCCTGGTGTGTTTACTGCTGCCCACTACAGGTCATACCTATGTAAATATTACAATACATTTGAATTGCAATGTTTACAGTTTGTGTAACTAATACATTTTTGAAACAATTGACAGACTCCATATTAGATTTTTTTCCAAGGGTGTTTATTTAGGTGACAATAAGTGGAGGGGGCATTGCAATGGGCTGGGTTGATGATGGAGGAAAGTCCAGGATAGAGTCCGGTCTCTTCGTATCACAGGTGCATTGTCCAAGGGGGCATAGGAAGAGGAGCAATGGCTGATCAAGGTGGACAGGGTGACAGAGTGGGACACAAGGGTGACAATCAGGAGAGTCTTATTTCCTGGCGGGGGTCTTGGCAATGTTCTCTGGCTTCTGCATGGATCGCAGGGACCGTTTGAGTGGTGGTTCTCCTTCTGCAGGGGGTGGGGTGCTGGTGCCTGATGTTCCTGTGGCAGGGCCTCCTGTCCTCTAGCGTCGGTGGAGGTGGAGGGCTGTTCTTGGGTGTGGCTAGTGTCAGGGTCTGCCTCCCTCATGGTGTTGGCTATGTCTGCCAGCACCCCTGCAATGGTGACCAGGGTGGTGTGGATGTCCCTCAGGTCCTCCCTGATCCCCAGGTACTGTCCCTCCTGCAGCCGTTGGGTCTATTCCAACTTGGCCAGTATCTGGCCCATGGTCTCCTCGGAATGGTGGTATGCTTCCAGAATTTTGGTGAGTGCCTCGTTAACAGTCGGTTCCCTGGGCCTGTCCTCCCCATCACACAGCAGTCCTCCCAGCTTCCCTGTTGTCCTGTGCCTCTGTCTCCTGAACCGTGTGCCCACTGCCACTGACCCCAGATCCCTGATCATCCTGTGTTTGTGGGGTTGCCTGGGGTCCCTGTAGTGGTGAACACACTACTGATTGACGTGCCCTGGGGACAGAGGGATGGGCCCGCTGGGTGGGTGCTGTGCTGGTGTTTTCTGAGGGGGGAGGCTCTGTGGTTGTTTGGGACTGTGGCTGGGTCACCGACTGTCCAGAGGTCCCTGATGGACCAGGTTGTCATCGTGATCCAGGTGTGCAGATCTGCTGTCATCACTGTGGACCTCTTCTGGGGGAGGACTGGATGTGGTGGCACCTCCTCTCCGGTGACTTTGAGTGGTCCTGTGGGGATGTAAATGCAGTGTTATTGTTTCTGCGTGTGCCATCTTGTGCATGGATATGTTTCCCTCTATGGTTGTTATTAGCAAGGCACCTTTGGGTTGTGTGAGTTGTGATTAGTTTGGCTAAGTGATTGTCACTAGTGTACATGCTGTGGTGATGGGTGTCCATGCAGGTCTGTGATGGGGGTCCATGCATTGGTGTTGCATGCAGGGCTTGGTATTGGGATGAGTGAGATGTGATGGCAGGTATATGTGAGGTGGTGGAGTGTTGGGGGTGTGGGTAGGGGTAGGAGTTTGTGTGAGCATGCAGGTAGGGGGGTGCTAGTAATAACGATTTGAATTACCAGACTCCTGTCCTCTTGCTACTCCTGCCATGCCCTCAGGGTGCATGATCGCCAAGACTTGCTCCTCCCATTTTGTTAGTCGTCGGGGAGGAGGTGGAGGTCCACCACCAGTCCTCTGTACAGCTATATAGTGTCTTGCAACCACAAAACGCACCTTCCCCGTAGATCGTTCCACCTCTTCCAGATGTCATCCCTTGTTCTGGGGTGCTGTCCCATGGCATTGACCCTGTCAACGACTCTCCGCCATAGCTCATCTTCCTTGCAATAGATGTCTGCTGCACCTGTGATCCGAATAGCTGTGGCTCTACCCAGATGATTTCCTCCACATTGACCCTTAACTCCTCCTCTGAGAACCTGGGGTGTCGTTGTGGTGCCATGGGTATAGTGTGAGTTGTATGTGTGAGGGTATGTGGGGTGATGTGTTGGGGTGTGTGCTGTGAGGTGTGTGAATGTTGTGTGGGTGATGGTGTTTTGTGGCTCAGATTCAGTGGGTGCTCCTGCTTGCCTCTCTCACTTTCCAAAATCTTTGGGTCGTAAAGGGTTGTGGTTAGTGTGTGTGTGTTTTATAGTGTTGTAAGTGTGTGGGTGTGGTGTGTGTATGAGTGTCAGGTGTGTGTATTTTGTATTGTCCAATGTGGTGTAATTTTGTTAGTGTGTGTGTATTTTGAGAGCAGCGGTGTGTACTGCCAATGGTTTACCGCGGTTGAATGACCGCCGCAGTGATTCGTGGGTCATGATGCTATGGGCGTATTTCTGTTGGCGTAACGGTGTGGGTTTTGGTACCACCAGTTAATCACTGACCTTTGGGCTGGAGGAATTGTGTGTGTGTCTGTATAGTGGTGGATTTCTATCTGTGGGTCATAATACGGGTAGCGGTATACCGCCACGGTCGCCGTGTGTTGGCGGCAGTCAGCATGGCGGTAAGCGGTACTCAGTTTTTACAATTAAAATCACCCCTTTTTTGCGTGTTGGGTAGCTATGGGTTTTGGGCCATAGCTCAGCCTGCACCTAGAAAAACTTACTAAGCCTGCACATTTCGAAAAACTAGACTCTTGTAAGAGTCTACAGTGACATAACTTGAGTAGCTCTTAGCTGGTTTTTCTACCAAAAGCCCTTGCAAACCTCAGATTTTGTCTAATAGCACACATTTTCTCTTGCATTTCTGTGACAGAAAGTTCTGGAATCTGTGTGGGGATACACAGCTCATCCCACTCAGCTTCCCTCTAAGTCTCCTGTTTGAAATGATACCTAACTTTTGTGGTGTGAGGGCTGAACACCCACACCAGAAAAGGCCCAAAATACAACTATGACTTCTTTCACTGGAAACCAACCCTTTTTTGCAATTTGGCTAGCTGTGGATTTTGGGCTGTAGCTCAGTTGGCACCTAGAGAAACCCACAAACCCTCACATTTCTGAAAAATAGACGCCCGGGGAGTCCGAGGTGACATGACTTGTGTGACTCACACTGGGTTTTCTTTTACTCAGCAACTCTTGCAAACCTCAAATTGTGTCTAAAAACACACACTTTCCACACATTTCTGTGACAGAAAGTTTTGGAATCTGCAGGGAGACTCATATGTTGTGTAAAACACAAATCCTTGCAAGGGGGACTTGTTAGACTTGGCATCCTTGGTGTGGTCTCCCCTAACATTTTGCCTCTGTTTCCCAGGTTGTTGATGTGTGCTGGACTCTGTTTTTGCTGTTTTTGTTACTCTGGGCACTTTACCACTGCTATCCAGTGCTAAAGTACAAGTGCTCCTATGTAAAATGTATGTGTAATTGGATTTCCATGATTGGCATATTTGATTTACTGGTAAGTCCCTAGTTCAGTGCACTAGAGGTGCCCAGGGCCTGTAAATCAAATGCCACTAGTGGGCCTGCAGCACTGGTTGTGCCCCCACACTAATAGCCCTGTAAACATGGCTCAGACCTGCCACTGCAGTGTCTGTGTGTGCATCTTTAAACTGCCAATTCGACTTGACAAGTGTACCCACTTGCCAGGCCTACACCTTCCCTTTTCTTACATGAAACACCCCCTAAGTTAGGCCCTGGGTAGCCCCGTGTGCAGGGTGCAGAGTATGTTTAAGGTAGGACATATACTAATGTGTTTTATATGCCCTGACAGTGAAATACTGCCAAATTCGGTTTTCACTGTTGCAAGGCCTATCTCTCTCATAGGTTAACATGGGGGCTACCTTTAAATATGATTAAAGCGTAGATTCCCCTTGAGAGCAGATAGACATGTGGAGTTCGGGGGCCTCTGAGCTCACAATTTAAAAATACATCTTTTAGTAAAGTTGGTTTTATGACTGTGTGTTTGAAAATGCCAATTTTAGAAAGTGGGCACTTTCTTGCTTAAACCATTCTGTGACTTTGCCTGCTTGTGGATTCCCTGTCTGGGTCAGTTTGATAGTTGGGCTGTTTGCACCTCTCTCTAGACAGTGACACAAAGGGAGCTGGGGTGTAACCTGCATGTTCTAATGAGCCATCTTTGCTAGGAGGGAGGGGAGGAGTGGTCACTCACACCTGAAAAGTCTGTGCCTGCCCTCACACAATGCAGTCTCCAACCTCGTGGTGTGTGTCTAGGGCCTGGGCATGGCAGGATTTCACATACAATAGGGACTTTTCTAATTCAAAGGGCAAAATGGGTATAAGAAGGGCCCCCAAAACCACAGCCTTTAGATCACTTCTGGAAACCAAGAGGAACATCTGCCCGGAGAAGAGCTGAGGAGAAGTGCTGCCTTGCCTGTGACTGTGCTTTGTGGAGCTATCCTGTGGTTGCTGCTTCTGCTTGTGCAAGAGGACAAAGACTGGACTTTGTGTGCCTTCCTGCTTGTGAAGAACTCTTCAAGGGCTTGAAACTGAGCTTGCCTCCTGTTGTTGAAGTCTTAGGGCCGTCAAAGACCTCTCTGCCAGCACCTGGAGCCTCTGCTGAGACTCCTGCGCTGTCAAGTGGTGCCCTATCCAGTTCCTGGGGTCTTGGAAGGTGAAGCTGGCATTCCAAGATTAAAATCCATCCACAGACCGCCGTGCTGGGAAAATATCGACGCACCTTCTGAGACGCAGGTGAGAAACGACATGCTGCCGGCACGTGGCAGAAATTGACATTCAACCGGCATCGTGGCTGGAAGATCAACGCACGTAGCTGCACCCGCTGACGGAGGCTGATAACGTTGCAACCCACATAGCGAGGTTTTGCTCGTACCGTGCAGCAGGATTTTCGACGGAAACCTTGCTGGGCATGGAAAAATTATGCAACGCCTGCCCGGACCCGAGTGCTTGCCCAGAACGATGCATCGCTCTCCTGTGGAGAGGAAAAACGACGCACCCTGACCTGACCGTAGAAGGAGAAATGACGCACGGTCTTGCTTGCGGGTGAGAAATCGACACATCGCTAGCCTTTTTCAATGCACACTTGCCCGTGCATGTTATTTTGTTGGTACCTAGGTACTTTTCAACGCTAACAGTGTTTTTACTGTCTACAAAAGGATTTAAGACGCTTTTGCGTTTAAAATTAATAACTTGACTTGTGTATGTTGGATTTTTGTTGTTTTGGTCTTGTTTTGTTTAGATAAATATTTTCTATCCTTCTAAAACTGTGTTGTGTCATTTTGTAGGGCTTTCACTGAGTTACTGTGTGTGTTGGTACAAATAATTTACGCCTGCCTGCTTGTGCCAAGCTACCAAGGGGGTGTGGGTGATTCTCTTTTACCCTGACTAGAGCGAGGGTCCTTGCTTGGACAGGGGGTAACCTGACTGCTAACCCAAGACCCCATTTCTAACAGGACTCCTATTGACCTTGGGTTGATCTATTCTTGTTGTAGGCACTAGGCCCAGCCACACAGGTTGGCCAGCATTTGTACTGGAACAAGTGGGGTAATGCTGAATAGTAGGATTTGCTGATTCTGTAAGTTTTCTCACAAACTTGTAAGCAAAAGTTGTGATTTTTTAAATAGGCACAGTCAGTGCCCAGTGTTCAGAGTGTATGTAAAGCCCACTCCATGCACAACACAAGCCCCAGTGGGTGGGCAAGCCCCTACTGTGCACAGTCTGAACTCAGTGGGCAGACTGTGCATAGAGCCCCCTCAATCCAGTCATGCAAGCTGCATTAGGTGTGCACGTCACTACTGCACACAGTCAGCATTCAGTGCACGGACTCTGTGTAGAGCCCACTCCCTTCAGAGACTGAAGCTCCACTAGGTGGTCAAGCTCCTACGGTGCACATTCTGCACTCAGTGAGCATACTGTGCAAAGAACACACTCTCTACAGAAATTCAAGCACCTTAGATGATAAAGTCCCTACTACACACAGACTGTGGTCAGTGCGTAAAACCCACTCTCTCCAGTGTCTAAACTGATACAGAAATTACTCAAGTTTGGCAGGAAGCCAGATGTTTACTCGGAAAGCAATCTTTTTGTGATTTGGTGTAAATGTGTTCTGCCCTTTTTGAGTAATAAAGGTTAAAATTATAGAAATATCTGAATAGTTGGTCTCATGGGAATCCCGTGGGACTCCTGCTGGGCCACAGATTTAAAACAGAGAGGATTTTAATAGGCCAAGAGGTCTTATTTCCCCTTCTGCCACCTTGGTTCATGGCGATGCTTGTGTGTCTACCTTGAGTTGAGTGCCTAATCTATTGACTGACGAGAATCTCCAGAATTGCATTCATTGTAAGTGTGTATTTTTCTCTTGCATGTGTGACTCCCATTTTTCTGATGACAGTGACTATTGGTGCTGTGACATTGACAATATAGGAATCTTTAGTCTTGAAAAAAGCCATCAACCCGAGTAGGCATTAAATTCACACTACAATGGTAGGATGACAAGTGCATGGAAATGATCAGATTTTAATCCTGACAAAGGGAACCCCATCCCAAAAAAATCAATATGATATGGTTTCCGTTGTGGACACAACGAAGGTAGGGTAATAAGTGCTTGAAGACTATCAAAATAGTTATAATTTTAATCCTGTCAAAGCAAACCCCCAATAAAATTGATACAATAGGGTATCCTGTGTTGACAGTTTTAGCCAGTTCTGATCTCTATGTATATATCTTGCGTCTTACGAACACACTCCACTCTTGTAATTACTACAGTGTGTTTGGTGTCAGAGAACACCAAATGATGAAGCATGCCACTACAGGGCATTATTCCTAAAAAAAACTTGAGATCATATGACAAGATGGAAAACTCTGATGTTTCATCAATCTCTTTGTGTTTTGTGGTTATCAATGGAAGATTCATTGATGATTATCCATCTCAGGTCATACACCTGCTGTGCATGGCCTGAGAAGCGCCCCACTCTGGACGAAAAGTTGGACTCCAAGGGTCATAAGGCTGACCTCTTTGTTACAGGGACACCTTCTATTTGCTACAGGGACACAACAAGCGTCAAGAAGGCTTTTTATTGCATTCCCAGCCGATCATTTCCACCAGGACCTGCGTTGGACCCTGCTACTTTCTTCTGCTGGAGTGAGTCTTGATGCCCAAGTGCTGTCCCGGACCCTTGGCTGGTATTAGAGTATACTCTACCTAAAGTTTTCTGAAGCCTGGGTCTTTGAAACATATTGCCAACTTTCTGCCCTAAGAACCAGCATGGGATGAGGACCAACCTTCCAAGCCAACCTGCAGAGGGTGCATGGCCTCTAAGATAGAGTTTGTAGCAGCTCCCACTACTTTCTGCTCAGTAGAAGCAAATCTGATTCAGTGAGCCCACCATCAACCAGCATCCTAAGACATATAGGCCTCTTCGGCAACAGCTTGCATCCTTGCTCCGCTAAGGCAAATTGAGCTCCAGAACAGTTTCTCAGTCAGAACGGGGTATGAAACCTGAACGTTTCTCACTAAGAGATTTTCAGCTTTCATCACTGACTTCACCAAGGCATCCAACTTCGCCTCCCCCTTGACATTAAGCCCAGCTTTGCCCACAACCTGCTTCCTTGCCCCACTAAGGACTTTTCCTCCATAAAATATTCTAAGTGCAAAGGTAACTTTTTTGACTAAGACATATCTGGTTCTTGTATCCAATATGCAATCCATGGCTGTTAGCCTTAAAATGTACCCTTGTCCCTGTCATGCGCAACCAGATGCCAGCAGTAAGCTTTTAATACTTTCTAGGTTTAATCAATGCACAACTCTGGTTCTACTTATTGGTTTTTGTCATTTTGGTGTCTTTTTATTTTATGTTTCTAAATTGGTTTGTGTTTTTTCTTCAACTCCATTGTCTTACTGTAATAATTTAGTAAACTTGCACTTGGGCCTAATATGTGCCTATGACTGTATCTCTGCTAACTCACCATAGATATAGGGGAGGCATCCTATAATTGGAATAGCGCAATGCAAACTGTTTACCAACTAGCTAGAGCCAGTAGGTGAATCGCTGAGCCCACCATCAAACTGTGTTGCATTTTGAACAAATTTATTTTTTACTAATATAAGCAATGGATTGGACAGTGAATTATTATCTCTGTTATTTGACTATTTGATTTCTGTGTCCTTTGACTGCTCACTCTCACTACCTTGAGATACCTGGTTTGTAGGGCCATAATAGGATGGACCCCTGAATGTCAGAGGCAAATAACCTGAACCACCACACTTGTGGCCCAGTAGGTTTTGCCTGCCATATGGCTCCTCGAATGGGTATGGCAATGTACTTTACAAGTTTTAAAATAACTACATTAGAAATGAATCCCTCACATCTTTTGTGAAATTAAAAATGGACATCACATGTGTATTTTGTTCCTATTTTTTTTCTCACAGAAACCACAGCCTTGAGGCAAAAATCTGCCATGGTGACGTACAGGGGACCTGTTCATTGTGTTAGTATGATTCTGCGTCATGAAGGGATAACAGGACTTTACAGAGGAGCTAGTGCAATGGTTCTCAGAGATATTCCTGGGTATTGTCTATACTTCATCCCTTATGCATTTTTGTGTGAATGGATCACACCAGAAGGTCACACTGCACCAAGTGTTTTTTCCGTCTGGATGGCAGGAGGTATTGCAGGTAATGTACTCTGATCTGCTCAATAAAAATACTGCATATTTCTACTTGTCTTTAACTTATATGCCAATTACACTTTGATCATTCAGCAACCCATTACATATTTAAGTATGGTGTTACCAAATATCAATGAATGAATGTAATTGCTTATACTAACTGATGCTTTCAATCAGCCCTTTTACTCCATTGCCATTTTGCTTGAGCACAATATACACAACAGCTTAAAAAGTAGTCCCTTCAGTCGGTACCATGGATTGTATGTGTGTGTGTGTTTGTGTGTATATATGTATATATATATATATATATATTTATATATATATATAGAGAGAGAGAGAGAGAGAGAGAGAGAGAGAGAAAGTTAGCACCTAGGGTCTCAATTACAGTTTGGCGGATGAGGTTACTCCTTCACCAATGTGATGGATATCCCATCAGCCGTATTACCATTCCATAATAGCCCATGGACATCGTAATACAGCAGATGGGATATCTGTCACATTTGTGCTGGAGTAACCCGTCCACCAAAACTCTAAATCAGACCCCTACTTTCCATAGGAAAAGCACTTTTTGTTTTGGTAATAACTTTGTTGCCCTTTGGAAAATCTTCACAAAATTTTCAAAACTAGTGTTCTGGTCAATTCAGCTGTTGTCAGGAAATTTTTGGTGTGATGAGTCAAGCAGGAGATGAGAAAACTTTCCATAGTTATAAAGATTAATGTATATCTAGAGATGTGAAGGGTCTGCAGATCCAACAGATCCCATGCTGTTATCTGATTGGCTGCCACCACTTCAACTAGGAAGTGGTGGCTGTCACGCACTCAACTGGTTCCGACCGCAGAGGCAATGCTGGACCTCTCATCCCACCGGAAGTCAGCCTACTATCAAGGAACCCTAAACCTTTAAAATATACACTGTCCTCAAGGGAAAGAGGGGTTGGGACAAAATAAGAAAAGATAGACTTGCGGCACAGGTCTTGCTCAACTACCCTGCAATACTGCATAAGAGGCTCTGTCCTCCCTGGACCTTTTGAATTGGTGTGGATGTAGTGCACTGGAAATAACAAGAAAAGTAGTTTACCAACAGTTCCTCAACAAAACTTATGTAGTTATTCACAGTATTGTAGACTTGCAGGCTTCACCACAAGCACTGCATGAATGCAGGTACGAATACAAAATTTACGCTGGAGTTCCTGGTGCTCCCAAGAAACATTTTACATTCAGGTCTCTGTACAAGGTCATTTACATATATAGTGTGCTGTAATAAGTCCTCTCTCATTCTTATTACAACAATTTCTCAAGAATTACTGGTGGGCAGATTTCAGTTCTGATACAATTCAAGTCTGGAGCGCCACTCTATAAAGGTGTTCAGAGCACTAAAGCTATTGAAACAAACATAGGGGGTCATTCCGACCCTGGCGGTAAAAACCGCCAGGGCCGCGAATGACGGAAGCACCGCCAACAGGCTGGCGGTGCTTCCTGGCCCATTCTGACCGCGGCGGTAAAGCCACGGTCAGAAAACCGGGTCCGGCGGTTTCCCGACGGATTTCCCCCGGCTGGGCGAATCCGCCAGGGCAGCGCTGCAAGCAGCGCTGCCCTGGGGATTCTGACCCCCTTCCCGCCAGCCTGTTTCTGGCGGTTTTCACCGCCAGGAACAGGCTGGCGGGAACGGGTGTCCTGGGGCCCCTGGGGGCCCCTGCACTGCCCATGCCATTGGCATGGGCAGTGCAGGGGCCCCCTACCAGGGCCCCATGAAGCTTTTCACTGTCTGCTTAGCAGACAGTGAAAAGCGCGACGGGTGCAACTGCACCCGTCGCACACCTGCAACACCGCCGGCTCCATTTGGAGCCGGCTTCTGTGTTGCAGGCCACCTTCCCGCTGGGTCAGCGGGTGCTAACATAGGTAGCACCCGCTGGCCCAGCGGGAAGGTCGGAATGCCGCCAGCGGTCTTTTAACTGTGTGGCGGCTGGAGGGCCATAGTGTCAGATTTCTGGAAAGTGAACTTTCCCTATTCAGAACTCATTTTTCTACATAGTCTAAGTCTTAATCTAGGGATTACTGTGCACTAACCTGTGATCAGAACTTTGACCCTCATTAAAACCCTGGAGGTCGGTGAAAAAGTGTCGTTAATACCGCCAACAGGCTGGCGGTAATACCATTGAAATTATGACCATGGCGGAAACAGCTCAGATAGACAGCCACTTTAACACACTGACTGCCAGGGCAGAATCAACAGGCAACACGGCGATAACCACCTACAGCCAGGCGGAAGACAATGTTCTTTCCACTGTATTATGAGAGGCCAATCTGCCCCCTTTTTCCGGGGTGGTACCAACGACATCAAAAGCCTGGCGGAAATACTGCACAGAAGGGAAACGACTCACCTGTGGAGACTCAGGGAACAACCACGCCGCCATGGAGCCCGAACTGCACATATTCCCAATGTTGTTTTACGTCCTGTTCCACTACGAACACCAACGATGGTGAAGACGACCATGGTGAGTACTGTCACCTAGCACACAGGGGAGGGAGGAGTAAAAAGAGAGTGACACACACACGTAACACACGACACCCCCACCCCCGACACCATACACACAAGCAGATGCAGTAACATAACATATTCATCCCGTACCCCTCAGGAATAATGCTAGGACAACAACTATAGAGCAAAAAGAGTGTAATAAGATAAATATAGCAGAAATACGTGCATCCAAAACAAAAAGTATATACACATATACAAATCAAGAGACCCTGCCCAGTCCTCAATGTTCGTGGGCCACAGGGCCACATCACAAAGTCCAAGGCCCCACCTCGCTCCTGCAACAACACGGAGAGAACACTGCAAGGGCATCAGGTCGCAAATAGCCAGGCACCTCGGCGGAACGGGAAACGGGGGGACCTCAGCCGGAAGATAGTACAATGTCATTGGTCCTGGAGGGGGCAACATGCCCTGTGCTCGGTCCTGGGGAGTGCAAGGCTGCAGTATCACAAGTGGGTGACTTGCCCACTGGCTCTGGAGGGGGCAACATGCAATTTGTTCTGTCCTGGGGAGTGCAAGGCCACAGTCTCTCAAGTGGGTGACTTGCCCACATACTCTGGAGGGGGCATCGTGCCCAGTGAGCTTCATCCTGGGGAGGATGTGGTGAGTGGATGTCTTCTTCACTAGTTCTGGAGGGGGCATCGTGCCCTGTGATGCCGATTTTGGTGAGTGCAAGGTCAAAGTCTCTCAGGTGGGGGTCATACCCACAGGATTTGCAGGGGCCAGGCCGCACAACAGCCCATGGATGCAGGACTACACACTGTCTGCCGGCTGTGATGGCTGCTCAGAGGTGGCATTGGTGGTGCTGCTGGTGGAGCTGGTAGTGGTAGGGGGAGGCTCCAGCTCATCCCCCTGCAGCCTCGAATGGCTGCCCACTGGGGCAGGTGGTGGTGCTGGTGGTGGTGCTGTTGGCGGTGCTGGTGGTGGTGCTGCTGGTGAAGGTGGTAGTAGTGGGGGGAGGCTCCAGCCCATCCCCTGCAGCCTCGGACTGCTGCCCACTGGTGCTGCTGCTGCTGGTGGTGGTGCAAGTGGCAGTGCTGGTGGTGGAGCTGGTGGTGGGGGGTGGGGAGAGGCTCCAGCCCATTCCCTGCACCCTCGGATGGCTGCACCACCATGGTTGGTGGCGGTGGTGGCTCCGACAGAGTCTCTACTGCCTGCTTTTGCAGGCCCCTTTGCCCTTCCTTCCTGCAGCTGGGGCTGGCTCCTTGCCCTTCCTTCCTGCAGCTGGGTCTAGCCCCTTGCCCTTCCCTCCTGCAGCTGGGGCTGGCTCCTTGCCCTTCCTTCTTACAGCTGGGGCTGGCTCCTTGCCCTTCATTGAAGCACTTGGGGCAGGCACCCTTTCCGTCTGGCTGGCTGGTGGCTGGGATCCTTTCCCACCTGGAGTTGCTGAGGACGCTATTGTTCCCGTGGACTGGGTGGCTGAGGTGTTTGCCTGGGTTTTGACCACCCTGGCCTGACGTGAGGGATGGCGGGGAGAGCAAGGTAAGAGGTCAATGGTGGCAAGGAAAAGCCTCTTAGGGACATTGAGGCGGGAAGAGGGAGATGATTTGGGAGTGGAGGAAGAGGGAGTGGTTGTAGGAAGTGTCAGTTTGCTGTTTTTGGGTGCAGGTGCATGGGCTGGATGCTGTTGTGAGGTGGATGGCTGTTGGGTGTCTGAGTGCTTGCGTTTGTGTACTTTGGGATGAGGGGGCACAGACACAGTGGGAGAGGACACAGGGGACGTGTGAATGGATGTGGGGTTGGTGACTGCCAGTGAGGGGTGTGTACTGATATGTGTGCTGGTGATGGTGGGAGTGGAGAAGCTACTGGGAGGAAGATGGGCGAGGGGGAGGGGGCTACAGTGGAGGCAGTGGATGTTGGTATGTCTGCTTCTGGATGGTGTTTGTGTAAGTGCCTGTGGGATGAAGTGTGGTGCTTGTGTTATCCATGTCCACTCTTGTGTGTTGCCCTGGGTGCCTGCTTGTCTGACTCTGTGCTTGGGATAGGTTTGGGTTGAAGGGAATGGGACTGGGAAGAGGAAGGGGGAGGGTGGAAACAGTGACAATGGCTGTCATCAGAGAGGAGGCCAGAGCCTGCAATGATCTCTGGTGGGCCACCAAGCCGGTGTGAATGCCCTCCAGAAATGCATTTGACTGTTCCATTTGGGCTGCCAGCAGAGATGGATCACAGGAGGTCAATAGCCTCCTCACTCAGGGCAGCAGGGCTAACTTGGGCAGGGCCTGAGGTGCCTGGGGTGAAGGAGATGCCCACCCTCCTGGGTGAACGGGAACGGGAAACTCGCTCACATCAGAACCCTGACCAACAAGGGACCTACTCTGCAATGGCAGGCCTGCCCTAGGGGTACCCACAGGCCCACATCCCCTACCCGGATACCACCACCAGGCATAAGTAGTAATGAAGGGCACTGTACTCACCCTTTTTGCTGCTGTGATGCCCCCAAGCGTCCATCCAGCTCCGGATAGGCCACTGCAAGTATGCGGGCCATCAAGGGGGTCAGGGCTCGCCAGGCACCCCTTCCTTGTTGGGAGGCCATCCCTAGCTTGGCCTCCGCCGTCTTCCATGCCCAGCGTCTCAGGTCCTCCCACTGTTTCCGACAGTGGATGCTCTGCCTGCTGTAGACCCCCAGGGTCTGCACATCCTTGGCGATGGCACGCCATATTCCCTTCTTTTGATGGGCACTGACCTGCAGGGAAATAAACATAGAGAAAGGTATTAGTCCGACCATCCTGCCTGTTACACTTATGGCCCACCATGCCCATCTCATCCTCATTAGCACAGACATAGCCCAGCATACATGCTGCACGCTGCCCAGGGCTCATCCACCAAACCCCCCTACATGAGGCCTTCACACACAGCACTCCATGCATTCACGCCCCATGCATAGTACTCACAGTGTACTCACCGGTTGGCCTGGAGGCCCATACAGCATTTGGTAGTGGAGTAGGACCCCATCCACCAGTCGCTTCAACTCCGCTGAGGTAAAGGCAGGGGCCCTTTCCCCAGTAACACGAGCCATGGTCGGTTCCAGACACAGGTCACAGCAGCACATGCAGTGTAGATCCTCTCCTGTTGAAGGTCAGGTAGTAATTGAGTGAACAGATAGAAAATGGCGGTCACGTCCATGGCGGTGCGTACCGTCACTGCTGGCGTACATCATCATTGGCCACTGTACCCCATAGGGCCCAATGATAACCAATGAGGAGTTACACAACGGTTTTCGACCGCCTCCCGCAACGGCGCAAAACGTCAGCGGAATTACCTCATTTCCACATGTCCCTCGATACTGGACAGGCGGACGCCATTTCGTGGGGGAGCAGGCCATGGATCCTAACTGCATCACAGTACACAAATTCACATTATGGACATCTCCCACCACAATAATGTAACAATCACAATATGCATTGCACTGTAGTGATAATAATGTACAGATAATGACCAGCTGCTCACTCTTTTGCCCCATAGATTGCAACCGCTGTGGATAAAGAGGAAATGGAGACATCCCCCTGTGTACCGACTCCTGGTGGACTTGGCAACAATGGAGGACAGGCACTCTATCCTCACCTATAGACTTGATAGGGCCACAATCACTGAGCTGTGTGCCCAATTGGAGCGTGACCTAATATCTGCTATCTGTCACCCCACTGGGATCCCCCCTCTTGTGCAAGTGCTATCTGTGCTCCATTTCCTGGCAGCTGGTTCTTTCCAAGTGACAGTGGGCTTGGCAGCAGGAATGTCACAGCTAATGTTCTCAATAGTGTTGACCAGAGGGTTGTCTTCCCTCATTAAACACACGTGCAGCTTCATCGTTTTCCCCCAGGTGGAGGATTTGGCCACAGTGAAAGCTGACTTCTATGCAATGGGACATATCCCCAACATCATTGGGGCAATAGATGGAAAACATATTGCTTTTGTGTCCCCCCCAGCCGAAATTAACAGGTGTTAAGAAATCAAAAGAGTCTTCACTCCATGAATGTCCAGATGGTGTGCCTGGCGGATCAGTTCATCTCCCACGTCAAAAGTAAGTATCCTGGGTCTGTGCATGATGCCTTTATCCTGAGGAATAGCAGCATCCCAAATGTGATGGCCCAACTCCAGAGGCACCAGGTGTGGCTAATAGGTAGTGGAAAGATCCTACTTTCATCCTGCTCTTAGAAACACACACACTAATCTGTTACTTGCTGAAGTTAGTAGATAAATCCAGATCAGCCATGAATTTGAGAAACGAATCAACGGTCTTGTGCACAACATTAGGCTATTAGGGCAGCATCGGTAGCGTACATCAGCATTGGGATTGGCGTACTTCCTATAACTCTCTGGTGGTATTACAAAAGGAGGCACTCAAATTGTTGATACATAAGATAATAAGCAATGTGGCCAGCACGCAGCCTTATTTAACACCACAATCAAGATTAAATTGTTCAAAATGATTTCTGTTTGGTCCAAATCATACCCTAGTCCTCACATTCTCATGTAATGTCCACAGGAAATGTATCAATGCAGCATCCAACCCGAAATCCAGCAACAATTGCCACAGTCTGTAACAATTCATACAGTCAAATTCTGTGAATAGGTCATTGAACGCTAGGTACAGTGGAAAGAACCTAGTGATGGTATATTTCCCCACAATGAAATGCAAATTCAGTCACTGTTCCACCGTACCCACCACTGCTTAACCCAAAGTTCCGTAGATGAAGGATGTTTTGTTCATGAGCCCATTCTTGCAACCTATCAAATAACTCAGCCCATAATCTTAACTGACGTATCGGTCAATGCCACTTCAGCGCCAATCTATTGCCCTTCTTAAATATTGGCACAATTGTCAATTACGACCAAGACTCCAGTAGCTTGTTAAAGGAAAAATTGTAGAATACTTCTTTTAAGGAGCGTGGCCCACAATTCTTCATTGCATTTTACTAAGTAAGTGGGCAATTTGTCAGGTCCTGGGGCTTTTGAGACATGGGAGTGGTGGACAGCTGCCATGACCTCTTCAATTATAGAGGTTAGTTTAGGGTGCTCTCCTAAATGGCTCTCAAGGTAAGGGTGGAGACAGTTTATAATGGGGATACCACACAATGATCAAGAATGCTTCACCCAGTCATTAGAATTTATGTTACTGTACAGGATTTTAACTGTGGTAGCCCTTGATCCACACTGTTTAAGTGTGGTCCAAAAAGCCTTATGATCCTTCTGTTTGGTAGCCTTGGTGAGGGGCTCCCAGTCCTCCTCACTGAGTTCTTTCTGTCTTCTCTGTAGTTCCTGTGTGTACATTACTTTGACATGTGCTACCTCATGGGCGACCCTAGGCAAGCTAATAGTGCTCTAATAAGTCGACTATTTGCAGGAGAACATTGAGCGTCGAACCATTTAGGGCTTACTCAGATTTTCTAAGCAGGTTGTAGGAGAGATGTTCTGATGTGTTTTCAAAACTTTTTGAAGTCACACAAAATATTAGATCCCTCAATCTGTTCAGAATGACATTGTTATAAAAACAGTAACATTACAACTTAACCGCCTGGTCAAACACGTACTGGGATTATGCAGGATCAAGCATAGCCTTAGACCTTTATCAGAGATCAACGGGGGTAGAAAAGACCATCTTTGGTGTTTTAACTCTATATATTGGGATATTTAACATAATGGTTAATGCACTGTGACAGCTGTAACGAGACCCACGTATGCTGCTCCTAATTATCCACCACAACATCAGTCTTAAGACAAACATATCATCTATTGTTGTACAACCCCTACTACAAAAAGATAGGCTTGTGTGATTACTGTTTCTGTAAATACATGACGTAAACCAGAGCAAACATGGCACGTTAGAGCCCAAATTCCTCAGCCCTTGGTCACACAACGAATGGGTATTATAAGAAATGTTGAGGGCTTCCAAATCTGTCTTTGTAATTCAAATTCTAGTTGTATTTATGCCTGAACTGTGTGTTGTGGTAGGTAGACAGAAGATTCACAGGTAGGTTATACACTCAATTGTATCCATGGGTTTGGAGAGTTGCTGTGCTGGGTTTGTGTTGCTAGAGTTTTGAAGGTAATGCCAAATGACCATAGGCTGGGTAACTGTCAGTTGAGTTTACTCAGAGTGAATGTTAGATTAGTGGACTTTTGTTTATGTTTTCCTCTGTAAAATCGACATGCCATTTGCTGAGAACCACAAGCCTAAGTAGCTATATGGGTACAGCATATGCTATCTTTAACTGACCAACTAATGGGTGGGCTTATTCTTTGAATTTCCAAAAATCATCACCTTGGTTTTACCTGCATTTACTTGTAGTTTGTTGTATAACTTGTATTTATGTAGTTTATCCAAGGTGCTTCACATGCCCATTTTAGTCTGAAAAAGAATAACCAGATTATTTGCAAACTGAATGAGTTGAATCATGTGAATCCCAAGCCTAATTGGAAAGCTGTTGGACTTCGATAGTACGCTGCCAATATCTGCTGTATAGCAATTAAATAGAATTGGGGCCAAGACTCAGCCCTGTTTCAAGCCTTGATTTAAATCAGTTTGTGTGGTCCCTCTCTTCTAGCTTCTAGCTTAACTTGTACAAGAAGATTATTGCTTTGAGTAAAGCTTGTGAAATACCCTACCTCTTAAGTTTAGACCATAGTAGATTGCATCTACTCTATTAAAAGCAGCAGAATAGACCACAAAGCAGGTGAACAATGGAGGTCTGTTGAGTGATGTTTCATGTATGATAGGGCTACGATGTTGTCCTGCATGGGATATTTTTCCCTGAATACTGTCTGGTAGAATGGGATTTCTTTCTATTCTTTCCTCTGTGGCCCATTCCTCAAATTCAGCCAGTAATACCTTGGCAAAAGCTTTTGCTTCCACGTCCATCCGATCAGTGAAATGATAGTTGGTTGGATCAATGTTGTCACCTTTCTTATATATTGGATGGAGAATGGACCCTCTCCATGATTCTGTTACCAGTGCATTGGTAAATGATAAAATATAGAGTGGGGTTAACCATTTGGTCCAGAGCTCAATGTCTGCTTTAAATAGCGAAAGTGGGAGACCATTTGGCCTGCTAAATCATTACTGCAAAAAAATTAGGTAAACCTTTAAGACACCTCCCACTTTTTAAAAAAATCTTGAAAAGCACGGTCGGTTGACTTTGAGTGACACTTTGACCTACATGAATAGGCCTCCTTTTGCATGTCACAAATCAAACAGGTGGCATGTTCAGATTCACAGATGGCAGGAATAGATTGACAAACATAGCCATCATGCATGATAGGGTGAGTGTTCCACGACTGCTGGAAGAAAAGTATGTCATATTCCTCAATGAGGAATAACACTTCAGGTATCAGCAACTTTCGCTAATCTTTCAAGCTTTCCAAGTGACTACGATAGAGATGATGTTAACTGCTTGCATAAGGAATACAACGGGTTTACCGAGAAGCAGAGTGAACATTAGGTTGTGGGTTCATTTGAAATAATGGTGTTACAGAAGGCTTTTTAAATTATCCAAGTTGCAGGGTAGCAATCAGGCCATGTATTTACTTCCAGTTTTTTGGGAAGGTCATGTAAGTAGGTTCACTAAAGTTAATATTTATAAAGTCTCCCTGGATATCTTCTAAGTAACAGTCAATCTATTCCACTCTTCGACCCTAAGAATTTTAGAGCTGTTGACCAGCAAAAACCGGCTGCCATTAGATAGCCTTGGAAGAACTTTGGTGAGAGGATCACAATGAGAGTCCTCATTTTCGCTGAGAGAGCTTGGACTCCTGCCAGAAGATGAAAAAATGGGCTAGCGTCCGGGGGAAGGTTGATGACATCCATATTACGGACTTGATCAGAGGAAGAGATTCGATGGCCTCAACTACAGACTTTTCCATTGCTAAACAGTGTGGGAGGAGGGGACACCTCTGGCACCATCTCTCTGGTTTCCCTTGACACAGATGCTGTGCCACCGAACAGCTGCAATTACTGGTGGGTTTAAGCACTAGGGGCCAAAGGCTTATTGGCTTTTCCACCATCACCCCTAAACACTGCCTTATTTGCATCTGAAAGTCCATCCCTAGAGTCTTAAGAGCCAGGAGAGCAACCAATAAACTGAGGTTGAAGTGCTAATCTACTAGGTTGGCTCACTGGTGCTACTTCCACTAGGGCTGGGGAAGTAATATGCCCTGAAAATTGTGACTGATATGCAACCACAAGCAGAGTTTCAATCTAAGTAAGACTCCTGAATTTGTTACAATTTCGACTGGAAACAACCTTTTGCAGCAGTCCTTAACAAGCTCCCTGTTGGCCCTCATCAAGTTGGTTGGTAATGCATTGCCCTCCCCTACATTTTCCTTTTGGGCACTGGGTGGTCCCCTGTGGTGTTGGGGGAAATCAGAAGTAAATGGGCAGGGTGTTTGTTGCGTCCCCCGGATTCTACTGGTATTATAAAGATGTTATCAGTGACCAGCTGGACCCTAACACAGCCTCGCCCCCAGCCCCTGAGCAGCCCTTCTCAGAAGCGATTCACAGATTAGACTCACTGGGGCTCAGATCAAGGGAAAGTCTGCACTCAGTGAGAGCAATTTCGTAAATGACCCACACAGCCTCTACAACATTTTATCAATAGTGATGCCCCATGCTGTTGAAAATAACAAAATATGAAGTGACTTACGTCAGGTCGAAGCACAAGATGTAGGGGAGCAGGCTCATAGCTGGTAAGTTTTCAGGTTGCTTATGTGTGACATTTCCATAGTTTCAGTGCACTTGTGAGTGACATTCAATTGCAAAATGTGTGACAATGAGAGTGGCACTTTCTTGTGAGTGAATCTAAGCAATGAGGTGCATGGAAAGGGATAAATATCAGAAATTATTCCCTTTTGAGCGATGAGAAGCTCTGAAACATATCTTAACATTGCTGCAAAATCCCTGAAATGGAAGGTTAACGTTTATCTCAGGTTCAGGAAGTGTTTCAAACATTTTCCTGCCATGGGGTCCTAGATTGTGCAATAAGATATGCTGCTTTCTTATTGGGCTAAATCTTTCACCACCAATAGCTATATGGTAGGATTTAAAGACGTGCACCCATTCGTCCCAGGGCTCATTGGGCTCTCCCAGCTCATTTAAGAATGGTGGAGGTTGTAACATACTAGCACCTGCCATGGTGGTAAGAGAATCTTCTTAAAATCGCTGTAGCTAACCAAAAGTTTGGAAACTATAATTAACTGTAATACATATTCATCATCACAGTAGCATCTAATAGCAGCAAAGTTTACTTATATTCAGAACTTCTATGAGTAGTGCACACAAGTGACAAAGAATGATATTCTAAAGGCTTTTAAATAATACTATAATACCCATATATGCATTCGCGCAATCACCAGGTCTTGGACATAAGTCCAAACAATTTAGATATACTTATCACGTAAAAATAATTGCACCAGTATTGAATAACCAATTGACAAATGTCTACCCGGCCAGTTGGTGGCACTAAAGAAGACGGAATTGTCTGCACCAAATGAGACACTCTATGTAAATATTTGTTAAGTCCACTGAGGAATATGGATGAAAAGGGCTGTTAGGTAAAAAACTACAGAACAGTTTCATAAAAAAGTACACTTATACATTGATGAAGATTTTAATATCATTAAAATATATATATATAGTGCTGGGAAAGTACTCCACTGATGATAAGTGAAACGGGCCGCAAGTACAATTGAAGATTTTATAAAGCAATTAATGGTGTGCGTGTCACTGAAAATCCTTCAAGACACACGGAGCACAAAGTGTGGTGAGTTTATCGCCGTAGAAATGAGGATTAATCAAACGAGCAGAAGCAAATTATGCTGGAGGGGTGTGGGGGACACGCCTCTAATGGGAGGTTCTGGATCCTTAACCCGGAAATGTCCGGGAACACAAATTCTTTCTGTGCCGGTGGCCCCCAAAGTTTCTGGGGGAAGAAGCCGATCGGAAGATACAACACTGATCGGAGCGTTCACCCCTGAAGAGAATCGCCCCCGGCAGTAGCAATTTGAACACGGCGTTCGTAAGGTAAGTAAACACAGTACCTTAATGCCAGTCGACGGAATGGAGGAGGAAACTTCAATCACCGAGCTGGGGATAACGAAGAGCAGGGTGCAGGATAACCCCTTAGTCTGGAAGCAGAGGGCACACAGAAGGGGAAGAGACAGCACTGCCCCTTTGCGCAGACCAGTTGTCGCCAAATGTTAAAATAAGTACCAGAAGAAGACAAGGTCTGTAGTAGTAGCCTTTATTGGTCTCCACTCTCCGCTTCACTCCGTTCTCCTCAGTTGACAGGATAGAATGCCTCACCTCAACATTCTAATGCAGACTCCCTCTCAACATATGGAATGCTCCATCACAGAGTGCATGGGGAGGTAGAAATGAGCTGTACCATTTTGTCAATTTATAATGCTTTAACCAGAGGTACAAACTGAAAGGTGATAAATATACTAATACTAATTATAACAGTTAACACTTGCTTTATAACGAACATTCAATTTCTGCACATTTTTGCGGCAGCCTATTTTATACTATGTGCAAAATAAATGTACAACAATGTGCATGTTCACAGTACTTTCAGTGGCAGACTGGGACCTCGTAGCACTATAAATACAGTACAGAAGCACATCTGTGCCAACAAACACAATTCGGTTCTTCTCTGGTCAGACACAAAATAAAACATTTTCAGTGATTGCATTAACTAATTAAGGTTTCATAACATTATCACAAAATAATGAATTTCCCACCAATTCTACCTTGCACTAGAGATATGAGGTTATTTTGTTTGCATTTGCCTAAAGTCCAACAAAATGGTTAAAGGCTGTATTGTCTAAGCCCATTGTTCATTATGTGACTTCTGCAGTTCACCATAATATTTAAGAGGGGCTTTAGGGTAGGGCATCCGTGCAGCATATTTCATTCAATGCCGGCAGTTTGGCTTTTACAGCTGCAGGGAAATGGAAATAGTCATATAACATTCATCGCAATTATGAAATTAATACAATTTATTCTCTGCATGAAACAACTCCTGGTCTCAGTTTGAAATGTAAGTTAAGAAAAACATACCTCATTAACTAGGTAAACTAACTAGAACTGCTATCCTAATATGGTTAAGCACATGCTTCAGGGATCAGATTAACTTCAGATTGCAGATCCTGTAGACTGAGTGCACGTGAATGACTCACCCAAATGCTACCACTGTGCACAAGTCTTTTGGGAGTGTATTGCCAGGTCAGCACTTCAAATCCTTGCTTTGTCTTAAGCTGCATGTTCTTTCTTTAGCCGGACTGGGCAGGATGGGCACAGGCTGCAACAGTATGCAGCAGGTAAAGGGAGTGCCTGAGCAGAAGGAAAAGCAGAGGCTGCATCTCTCCTTGCTCTGAAGTGTGTCATTCTGTCTGACTGGCCGGCAGTAGTGGTGCTTGTATTATTGTGTGTACAACTGACTATACCACCAAATTATTAACAAACTTATTACCTGGCTAGCAAAATCATGGTTCTGCTAGCCAGGAGAAACCGTACAGAGTAATTACAGGGCTTTCCCTGGTGCCTATAAACAACATCCTGTGAACCTTGGTGCTGCTTGCTCTGACCATCCACATCATCTGTCAGCCTGGTGTACTGGCCGTTTGGCATACAATGCGCATAGCAACATGGTGCGACGTTCTGGACGCACGTGGAACGTTTGAGGGAAACAAAATCTTTCACTGGCTGCTGCCTGTGCCAATGACATCAAGCTGTGAGCTGGCCCCAGAAAACAGCAGAAGGCACCAGATCCTCATGAGGCTAGGCCTGGCACTTGCTGTTTGTTTATTTTTTTTTAAATGTGACACCCCTGCCCATGGTCCCCTGACTGCAGGATAATCCTGGCAGTACCACACATAGAGCATCCATTTTAGGAGATCCAATTCCTCATTCCTCAACCCTACTTCTCATTCCTATTTCTCATCCTTCATCCCTACTACTAATCCCTCCTTCCCATCCATCATTCCTCCTTCTTATCCATCATATGTCATCCCTACTTCTCATCCATCATCCCTGCTTCTCTTCCATCATCCCTAGTTCTCATCTCTGCTTCTCATCCCTATTTCTCACCCATCATCCCTACTTATCAGCCATCAACACCTACTTCTCTCCCATCATCCCTACCTATCATTCATCATCCCAACTTCCCATTCATCATCCCTACTTCTCATTTGTTCATCTTATCCCTGCTTTTCATCCATCATCCGTACTTCTCATCCATCATACATTGTCCATACTTCCCATAATCATTCCTGCTTCTCTTCCACCATCCCTACTTCTCATCCCTACTTCTTATCCATTATCCCTAATTCACAACTATCATCCCTACTTCTCATTCATCATACATCATCCCTACTTCTCATCCATCATCCCTACTTCTCTTCCATCTTTCCTATTTCTCATCCATTATCCATACTTTTCATCCATCATCCCTACTTCTCATCGATCATCCCTACTTCTCATCCATCATCCCTACTCATCAACCCTGCTTCTCATCCCTTCTTCTCATCCATCATCCTACTTCTGCTCCATCATCCATACTTTTCTTCCATCATCCCTACTTCTCATTCCTCATTCCTGCTTCTCTTTCCTGCTCCTCTTCCATTATTCCTACTTTTCCTCCATCATCCCTATTTCTCCTCCATCATCCCTTCTTCTCTTCCATCATACATCATCCCTACTTCTCATTCATCATCCCTACTTCTCTTCCATCATCCTTACTTGTCTTCCATCATACATCATCCCTACTTCTCATTCATCATCCCTACTTCTCTTCCATCATCCTTGCTTCTCATCCCTGCATCTATCCCTGCTTCTCATTCATCATCCATGCTTCTCATCCATCCTCCCTATTTCACATCCAATCATCCCTACTTCTCTTCCATCACCCCTACTTTCCATCCCTACTTCTCATCCATTATCCCTACCTCTCATCCATCATCCATACTTCTCATCCATCGTATATCATCCCTACTTCTCTTCCATTATCCCTACATCTCATCCCTTATCCCTGTTTCTCATCCCTACTTCTTACCCATCGTCCCTACTTCTCTTCCATCATCCCTACTTCTCATCCCTGTTTCTCATCCCTACTTCCCACCCATCATCCCTACTTCTCTTCCATCATCCCTACTTCTCATCCCTGTTTCTCATCCCTTCTTCTCATCCATTATTTCTACTTCTCATCCATCATTCTTACTTCTTATCCATCATATATCATCTCTAGTTCTCATCCATACTTTTTATGCATTGTCCACTATGCCTGCTTCTCAATCCTTCTTCTCATCCATGATTCATAATCTCTATTTCTCATCCCTACATCTCCCTACTATCCCTACGTCTCATATATCTTCTATCATTCCTACTTTTCATATCTCATCCATCATCCCTGCTCCTCATCCATACTCCCTACTCTTCATTCCTCATCTCTCGGTGATGCAGATACATTTTCAGTCTTGTGAAACATACCTTCACACTGATTGGTTGGTAACAGCCAATCACAGGTAAGAGAGAGCTGCATTCAATTTCACTGAACAGCCTTCTCATTGCACATGCTAGATGAAGATGGAGAAGAGGAAATACAACTGTGTGGTTATTTCTAGTGATTTCAAGGCTGTATAGCATTTCCTTTTATTTAAGTAAGTGTTTTTTGTTTACAGAGGCCTCTGCAGAAAGCTCTGTTGGCTTGGGGAAGTCAAGGAGCCTCTGGCTTTTCCTATAAATCAGCTTGCGTAGAAAGGGTCATTCAGTTCATGGAAAACCTTTTTGGTTTCAGTGTCATATGTAGGAAAGGAAATGTTTCAAATCATCACTGGATGCAGTGCAATCCATTGAATTGGAAACCTTTTTTGGTTTCATTTTTATTTGTAACAAATAAAATGTTTTAGTCTGAGGCTGCTTTTAGCTCTGAGAGCAGTTTTTTTCTTTTTTTGGAGTTTGCAGATTTCAGGCCTGGTAAAGCTTCAGTTGTGTAGGGAACTGAACAAAGGGAAGATTAAAGGTAATATCAGCAGCAAGCATTGTCCCTGACATTTATTATTTGCTCAGAAATAACATGTATTCATTTTTTTCTTAACCCCATCGGTCAACGCCCGTACACACTCCCTGGTGCGGGTCACGACCAGTGGGCGACGCCAGGGAGGGGTTTAAAAAAATATTTTTATTTAAAGAGCTTCCGTGTCTCCCCCGCCCCCTACCTGCCCCTCTGTGAAGTCGGCGTGCCATGAGGCTTGCTGATGTCACACTTCATTTTCCCCATCGGAGCAGGAAGCAGCAGGTAAGGCCGCTTTCTGCTCCGGTGGGGAAAACAAGCCCAAAAGGGCCTCCCCACTGCTTGGGAAGGCCTCTTTTGAAAGGGGAAATTCAGTCAGGAAACCCCACTAGACACCAGGGATTACACTTGGGGGGGAGGTCGACCCTATCTGAAAATCAGCAGCCCCCCCGAGGGCATATGTTTTTTAAAAAAATTATAAGTTTACCCCTGGTACTCCCACAATCTCACCAACCAGGGGTTACAAATTAGTTTAAAAAATAGAATTACCCAGAATGCCCTTCAAAGGTGAAATGTTTAATAAAAACTCTATTTTTTCTGGGTAACAGAACCTGGTGAGAGGACCACAAGTTACCCCATCCTGGGTTCCCCTAGGTGTCTAGTTTTCTGAAATGTGCAGCTTTGCTATGTTTTCCTAGGTGTCGGATGAGCTAGAGGCTAAAATCCACAGCTAGGCACTTTGCAAAAAACAGGTCAGTTTTCATAAGAAAAATGTGATGTGTCCATGTTTTAAAGAAATTCCTGTTGTGGGCACTAGGCTTACCCACACAAGTCAGGTACCATTTTTATTGGGAGACTTGGGGGAATGATGGGTGGAAGGAAATTTGGGCTCCTCTCAGATTCCAGAACTTTCTATCACTGAAATGTGAGGAAAATGTGTTTTTTGCCAAATTTGGTGGTTTGCAAAGGATTCTGGGTAACAGAACCTGGTGAGAGCACCACAAGTCCTGGTTTCCCCTAGGTGTCTAGTTTTCCAAAATGCACAGGTGTGGTATGTTTTCCTAGGCGCCGGCTGAGCTAGAGACCAAAACCCACAGCTAAGCACTTTCCAAAAAACACATCAGTTTTCAATGTAAAAATGTGACGTGTTCATGTTGCATTTTGGGACGTTTCGTTTCGCGGGTACTAGTCGTACCAACACAAGTGAGGTACTATTTTATCAGGAGGCTGGGGGGGAGTTAGGTGGAAGGACATTTGTGGCTCCTCTCAGATTCCAGAACTTTCCAACACCGAAATGTGAGGAAAAAGTATTTTTTTCTCCACATTTTGAGGTTTGCAAAGGATTCTGGGTAGCAGAACCTGGTGAGAGCCCCACAGGTCACTCCACTCTGAATTCCCCTAGGTGTCTAGTTTAAAAAAATGTTTAGGTTTGCTAGGTTTCCCAAGGTGCCGGCTGAGCTAGAGGCCAAAATCCACAGCTAGGCACTTTGCAAAATACAGGTCAGTTTTCTTTGGGAAAATGTGATGTGTCCACATTATGTTTTGGAGCATTTCCTGTTGCGTGCACTAGGCCTACCCACACAAGTGAGGTACCATTTTTATCGGGAGACTTGGGGGAATGCTGGGTGGAAGGAAGTTTATGGCTCCTCTCCGATTCCAGAACTTTGCAGCACCGAAATATGAGGGAAAAGCTTTTTTTGCCAAATTTTGAGGTTTGCAAAGGATTATGTGTAACAGAACCTGGTAAGAGCCCCACAAGTCCTGGATTCCCCTAGGTGTCTAGTTTTAAAAAATGCTCATTTTTGGTAGGTTTCTCTAGGTGCCAGCTAAGATAGAGGGCAAAATTCACTGTTAGGCACTTTCCAAAAAACACGTCAGAGTTCAATGTAAAAATATGATGTGTCCAAGCTGTGTTTCCTGACGTGGGCACTAGGCCTACCCACAAAAGTGAATTGGCATTTTTATTGGGAGACTTGGGCCTACACAAAATAGAAAAAACAAGTGTTATTGGTCCTTTTCTTTCTCTAAATTTTTTCTTTCCAAATGTAAGACAGTGTATAAAAAAGAAGTATGTTTCAGAAATGCACTGTAATTCACTTGCTAGTCTGGGGACCCTGGAATTTAGAGCTGTGCAAATAACCACTGCTTCTCAACACCTTATCTAGTGCCCATTTTGGAAATACAAAGGTTTCCTTGATACCTATTTTTCACTCTTTATATTTCACCAAATGAATTGCTGTATACTCAGTATACAATGAAAACGCATTGCAAGGTGCAGCTCATTTATTTGCTCTGGGTACCTAGGGTTCTTAATGAACCTACAAGCCCTATATATCCCCGCAACCAGAATAGTGCAGTAGATGTAACTGTATATTGCTTTAAAAATGTGCAATAGCTGGAAAATGTCTTAGAAGAAAACATGGACAGAAATTGCTCTTTTTTCACCTCAATTTATTTTTTTATTTTTATTTCAGCTGTTACTTTCTGTAGGAAAACCTTGAAGGATCTACACAAATAACCTCTTGCTGAATTCAGAATTGTGTCTACTTTTCAGAAATATTTAGCTGCCAGGATTCAGAATTGGTTTTACACCCATTTCTGTCACTAACTGGAAGGAGGCTGAAAGCACAATAGTAAATATGGGGTATGTCCCAGTAAAATGGCAAACCTTTTGTAGAAAAATGTGTTTTTCTGATTAAAGTCTGCCTGTTCCTGAAAGCTGGGAAGATGGTGATTTTAGCACCACAGACCCTTTGTTGATGCCATTTTCAGGGTAAAAAACACGTGCTTTCTTCTGCAGCTCTTTTTCCATTTTTCTTAAAACAACAAAATGTTAGCTGTATTTTGGCTAATTTCTTTGTCTCTTCCAGGGGAACACACAAACTCTGGGTGCCTTTAGAATCCCTGGGAAAAGCACACAAATTTGGCATGGATAGCTTAGAGAAGGCCTAAGAGCGAAATACCCCAAATAGCTGAAAAAGGGCTCAGCACAGGAGGGGGGCAGGGGGAAGGCCCAGCCGCAAAGGTGTTAATGTATGTAAAGTAAACATTGAGGTCAGAGAGAATGTTCGCCAGCTAGGGAAACTCTCACCTTCATGTTTCCATTTTTCATGTTAACACACTGCATCTGAATGATGTTTTGATCTCTTCATCCCTAATTGCCACAGAGTGTTTTCTTTTGAAGCACATGTTGAAAGTCTATTTGTAATGACATGCATCAAAATAAGTGGAAAGCGTCAATTATATAAAGTATAGCTATTTTATTAAACCTCATATCTCCAGATTTTGATATTTTCCCTGCAGATCTCAACTTTTTGTACCAGCCAGTTGTATGGATATTTTTAGCTACCTGTCTATGGGTTCGTGGACATTTGAGTTTAACATCACAGAAAGATTTGGTTGGCTGTTTTGTGCAAGTAGTTTTTTTGCTTCATTTGTAGGATTGCAACAATGGTTCAACAAGTAATATTTACATCTGTTGGTGTTAAATGGTGTCTGAGGTATTTTATAAAAGTTCTTGTGTGAAAGTGGGACTATTATGTGGTATGACTAGGGAGTCCTACCATGTAATACTAGCACATTATCCAGAAGTGGACCTGTGGTTCACACTGGTAAACTGTAGCTTAGTCATGGTAGTGTGGCAAAAAGCAGTTATGCTATTTAGAGGAATATGTGTAAAGCATTTCACACCCACAGGGACAATAAGTAAATGACATGACTTGAAAGAAATCCAACACCAATTTAGAAAAGTAAAGCAAATTTGTATCTTTATTTAGACAGCAAAATGGATATTTTATCTTACATACAAAAGGAGTTGGGAATGGTTAAAGCATTGGAAAATTAAGTACTTTTAATGGTCAGACCACTCCCACTGAAGTCAATGGGGAAAATCGCAATGTGCAATCGGTCACTTGTAGGGTGAGCTTTGGAGAACCACTTGGAGTTAAGGTCTTGCAGATCCCTAGACCAAGCCTCAACAGTCAGTTTTTAGTTACCTTACCCGGGGAGTGCAGAGGTGCTCTGGCTGTCATTGGTGATGATGGGGATCTGCATGTGCTGTCAAACTGCAGCACTTAACAAAAGCACACTTCCAGGTGGACTCACACTATACCCTTGGGGGGTAGAGGCCTTTGGGGGGCCAGGACCTTGAATCACCAGTTGGAAGTTTGCCACCACATCCAGTGGCTCTGAGTGCAAAGGAGGTCTCTATCTGTCGATCATGGGGCTGGTCGTGCCAAAGGTGCTTTGCTGCCCCTCTCGTAAACACCTCCTTCAGGGTGCAGGATCTCTGTAGAGGGGTTGTTGCCAATGTCTGTCTCCATGCCTGAAACTACTCTGTAGTCGGTGATTTCGAGAAGCTGCTGGTTGCCGGGCTGAAGACAGACATGCCTTGGCAGCAGCAAAAGTAGGCCCTGGGTACTTCAGTGGCTGAAAGTGGTCTGGAATGGCCAGGCAGCTCGAAACTTGGTGAGAGCCTCACTATCACATCCGATGCGCAGGTCACTTTATCTTTTTTTGGGCTCACTCACAGGTAGCCCAACGGGTTGCACCTTTCTGGACACAGCATGTTGTTACTCATGTAAGTGACTGATCCCACCAGCCATGGGAGATGGTCATGGCTTCTGGGTGTCTACCGGGGTCCCTCTTGCTGGGACCAATGAGTTTTTACCAAGGACACACGTCAATCACACAGTTCCTGTAGTAGTTTCTTCAGGACACTTAAGTGTCCTTTATTTGCCTGACGGTGAAGTTTTAGGGCCTGTTTTCTGTGATGGCGTCTTCTTTGTGCCTCTTCTCTATTGCAAGTCAGAACTGGAGATCTGGTTTCAGTGGAGCCCCTTAAATCCTATTTAGGGGGCAAACAAGGTTGTGAGGGACAGTGGCCAATGGGCTACTGGTCCTTGCGGCTAGTCTGCCCCTGAAGTGACAACTTCCTGTGGGAGTGCATCGCTTTTCCACCCAGAACCCACTATTCCTAAGGTTTGCAAATATGGCAGAACCTTCCCTCAGCTTTACAGACCTCCTAACCCACCCTAAAGGTGTGGCAACGTTTTTTGAGGTGTATGCCTCCTGCATAACTAATTTTCTCTTCTGTCAAGCTGGACAAGGATGGAATGGCTTAGTCATCGAATGGGACACAATGTCGTCTATTGGTCACAAACACCTTCACTTACATTTGTAAAGGGATTTACTGAGACATAATATTACATCACCTGCAAATGTGTTTCTGACCAAAGGACGACATTTAGGGGTCCCCAGGTTTTGGAACTGCAACTCTTGGCTTGACTCTTGTGACCTCTGGTTCTACCTTTGCAACCCCTAGCCTCAGAGTTGACAAAATCAGTGCCAAGAACAAAGGGACTGCTCCATCCTTCTCTTTGGCTTATTTTTTATTACGCTAACAATGATTAATTGCATATTATTTGCTATTAGTGTAAAGGAAAACGGAGCATCAGGGGCTGGAATGGGGCCGTCACTGGCAGTTTAGGTGTAAGTGTCTATGTTTCTATGTGAGCATGTGTTTGGGAGCGAAAGCCACAGTCAGGGACAGGTATTGCGTGAGAATAAATGAAACTGAATGTCAGAAAGTGAGTATGAGTGAGTCAGAGAGAATGAGGGAGAGGGAGTGAGAGTAATAGTGAGTGCAAGTCAGTGTGAATATGTATGAGTAGTAATGAGTGAGAGTTAGTGTGAATGAGTGAGTGAGAACAGATGAGTGGTGTTATACTTGCGAGTCCACCTTTGCAGTGGCATAATGAAGGCTATCCTTGGAAGAATGGTAGGAGACCAGGTGAGGCCTAAATAAGACTGTAAATGTCTAAAATGTAAAAGACACACAAACCTGTGTGGACTGTAAATGTAAAAAATCCAAACCAGTGTGGAGTTTGACAATTATGTAATGGGCATAGGTGTAAAACCTACAGACTTGTGGGAGAGTCTATTTTGTGTTTTATGTGTACAGATTGGTGCACTCGATGGCTTGTCTATTTTCGACTGGATTGTCGAATGTCAATTTTCTGGGAGGTCCAAGGTGATCTCCATATATGCAACACAATCAAGGGAGATAACTGTGACGCTGTATTGAGTGATTGATGGTGTCCAACATTTATTCTGGTTTATCGGAGTGGTTATAGGGTGTATGATAGTGTTTTGAAGACAGTGCTGTTGGTTAGTTAGCGCTTTGTTAACTATTGCCTTGATTTCAACGTAAGTGAACATATGTGAGAGGATAAAGTGTAACTGGAAATAATGTTTTCAAACTTATCCCTGCACTTAAATCCGGTCATTACACATTAATCCTTTTGTAAAGGGAAATAAATGGTTTAACCCAGTTTATCTGGGAGAACTCAGTTTGAAATTCCCCAGTGTTTGGGGATTTACACCCACCTTTGCAATTCGCTTTTGGCAGTTGGTAAATGAAAGTGGAACAAGGTTCAGGTGGGGAGTGCATTAATGCAGATGTGAAGAGTGGCAGAGGGGGAGGGAGAATGTGTTTCGGCAGGGGGAGCCTTACAAGTTCCTAAGTGCTCCACAAAGAGATCAGGTAGTTGTCTTGGACGGGTCCAGTATGCTCTTGTAGCCCAACTCCTAAGCAATTTGTGGGCCGGTAGAATAAGGTTCAATGTTCCTGTCCTTGAAAAACCTTGTGCAGAAACACCAGACACACCCAGTGACACTACTACAATCAACTAAAATCAGGACCTAGATGTCTTGGGGGCTCTTGTGTGCTTTCACAGTTTAAAGTTCTGTCTAGGATGTGCTGTCAGAGAAATAGCTTTTTCAGTTCTGTCTAGAACAAAGGTTTTTTTATATAGTTGAGGGCTTCTGCATATTATCAAACCAATATCCAAGATTACGGGAAGTATATTTGGTGACTGCTGTAAGGCTAGCTAACCAGACCTGAGTGAGTGGATGTGTTGTGTGTCATGGGGCTGGTTTGTATGCACCCAAAATTATTTATACTGTCATCCAGACCTACCGTATATTCCTGTCCATAATTAAGCACTGTCTCTTGAATTGTAACCATTAGTCCTATAGGTGAAAACTAGTTAGTGTTTGTTAAGGGCATTATGACTGATCCTAGGACCTAGAATAGTAACAGATGATTAACATCATTAGCAAGTTAAATTGGCAAGGTATTGTGTAGGTCACAGTATAGAATACTAGGATGTGGTTCACGCAGCATTGGGGTTCATTGATGATGAGTGGTGTTCACAGTAATAAAATAACTGGAGGTTCTTTAGTGCACTGCTATGGTTCATTGACCATGCTTCAATGAGAGACAATAAGCACTGGGGATAATCATGTAAACAACTTTTGAGTGAGGGTTATTTTATTTTACTTGTGGTATTGTCAGGATAATGTAAAGAGTTGGAAGTATTTAATTACAGCATTAAAATATGTTGCCTGCAAATTGTGAAGTGCTGCTAGCAATATTTCAATATAGAACTGTAGCAAACTGGCTTTTTTGCAGATTCCCCTACTTTGTGATCTCATTTGAACTGCTAGATGCTGGATTTTGACTCTGATCTTGCAATGGGACTTGCTAACAAGGCACCAGTGCCAGTACTCGTTCCCCTAAAAAGTAGTATGAATTGGTGAACCTAATTGACAAGGACCTTACCACCCCTGTAAGGCCCTAGTAAATGTACCAGTGGAACCCAGGGCAGGATGGTAAAGGGGTCACCAGGGTTGCAGCACTGATCGTGCCACCCTGCGTGACCCAGAGCTGCCATGTCAGTCTGCATGAGTAGCTTGTCTGCTCAAGTTCAACTCAGTCCATATCAAGTGTAGGTAGACTCCCTTTAATGCTCATAGCACAGGACAGTCATCCCTAAGGCAGGCCTCCTACAGTCCATGAGGCAGGGTGAACTGTGTTATGAGTGTAGACATATATGCACAAGAATATATGACCCCGGGGTAGCATTTGAAAATAAAATGTTATCACAAGTAACCAGCAGTCAATAGGATAACATAGGCTGGCACCCAGGCAAATTCCAGATGTCCAGCTCCATCATGGCCCGACCGGTTCCCCTGTGTGTGGTATCAAACACTGTGTTTTAACCCAAAGCATGAATCTCATGTCCAGGATTAACTAGCATGTACCCTTGTGGCATCCTTAGAGGATGCCCACCAAGTTGATAGCATCCTCTTGCTTTGGTGGGCTCTCCCGAGCCAACTGCCGCCACAGATAGGTGTACCTTCCTGCTGGTTGTGCTACCACTTCCACAAGACAGAAAGGACCTGGACAGGATGACTAGTGTGATAGTAATCAAGGCAGTAAACCTCAAAGGCTTTCACTACCTTTGATGTGTAAATCTTTGTCCCCCACTTGAGGACAAGCCCTTCCCACCTTGTCCAGCTTGACAGGCTGGAAAATTAGTTATGCAGGAAGTGTACACCTCTTAAAGACTAGCCACACCTTTAGGGTGGGCTAGGAGCTCTGTACAGCCGAGGGAAGGTTCTGCCATATTGGCAAACCTTAGGAATAGTGGGTTCTCAGGAGAAATGTGGCATACTACCACAGGAAGCCGTAACTAGGATCCGAATAGCCGCAGGGTCCAATAGCCCATTATCCACTGTCCCTCACACTCTTAACACCCCCAAACTAAGATTTAAGGCGCTCCCTTGACACCAGACCTCCAGTTCTGACTTGCAATCAAGAAGAAGAACAAACAAGATGCCGTCACTGACAACAGGACCTAGGACTCCACTGCAGTGCAAAGAGACGTCACTTAAGTGCCATGAGGAGACCACTACTGTAACTATGTGATCAATATGTGCCCGTGGTGAAAACTCATTGGTCCCAGCAAGAGAGACCCCATTGGACACCGAGAAGCCAAGACAGACTCCCCTGACTGGTGGGACCAGTCACCTGCAACCTGCAGAAGTAACAACGTGCTATGTCCAGCAAAGTGTAACCCATCAGGCTCCCTGTGAGCGAGCTCAAAAGAGATTGGTGACTTGCACCCCAGGCATGGTAGGGAGGCTCGCACACAATTTTGAGCTGCTAGCCCCTTCCGGAGGACCTCCAGCTGCCGAAGTACCCACGGACTACTTTTGCTGCTGCCAAGGCTAGTCTGTCTCCAGCCTGGAGGCTGGAGGCTTCTCTGACATCACCAACTCCAGAGCAGTTCATAGCATAGAGACTGATATTGGCAACAACCCCTCTCCTGAGATCCTGCATCCTGAAGGAGGCGACTTCGAGAGGAGCAGCAAAGCATCTTTGGCAGGACCAGCCTTGTGATTGACAGCTGAAGGCCACATCTGCACTCAGAGCCCCCTGACGTGGTGGCGAGGTTCCAACTGTTGATTTGAGGTCCTGGCCCCCCAAAGGCCTCCACTTCCCAAAGGTAGAGTAAGTCCACCCTGAAGTGTGCTTTTGTCAAGTGCTGTAATTTGGCAGCGCCCACAGATCCCATCACCACCAATGACAGCCAGAGCACCTCTGCATCCGGACTCCCTGGGCAAGGTAACTAAAAACCGACTGTTGAGGTTTGGTCTAGGAATCTGCAAGACCTTAACTCCAAGGGGTTCCCCGGAGCTCATCCTACAAGTGTCCGATTGCATACTGTGATTTGCCTTATTGACTTCAATGGTCTGACCATTAAAAGTATTCTATTTTCCAATGCTTTCAAAATTCCCAACTCCAGTTGTATGTAAGATAAAAAGTTCATTTTGGTGTTTAAATTAAGATAAAACTCTGCTTTTATTTTTCTAAATTGGTGTTGGATTTCTTTCGAGTTGTGTCATTTATTTATTATCCATGTGGGTTTTGTGAAATGCTTTACAGATGTTCCACTAAGTAGCTTGACTGCTTTTTGCCACACTACCAGGACTGAGCTAAGGTCTACTGGTGTGAACCGAAGGTCCTCTTCTGGGTAACATGCTAGTATTACATGGTAAGATCCCTCTGTCATACCACATAATACTGCCACTTTGCTACAATAACTTTTTAAAAATACATCAGACACCATTTAACACCAACAAATGTAAATATTGCTTGCTCAACCATTTTTGCAATCCCACAAATAAAGCAAAAAAAACTAAAATGCAAAAAATAGTCAACCAAATCTTTCTGTGATGTTAAACTCAGATTTAAACAAAACAACAAACAGGCAGCTAAACATCAATATAACTGGCTGGTGCAAAAAAGTTGAGATCTGCATGGAAAATATACAAATCTGAAGATATGAGGTTTAATAAAATAGCTATAATTTGTATATTTGAAGTCTACTAATAATTTGATGCATGTCATTACAAATAGTCTTTCAACATGTTGTGCTGAAAAAGAAAAGACTCTGTGGCAATTAGGGATGAAGAGATCAAAACACCATTCAAATGCAGTGTGTTAACATGAAAAAGGGAAACATGAAGGTGAGAATTACCCTAACTGGCTAACATTCTCCTTGACCCCAATGTTTACTTTAAGAAAAATTAAGAAATACATTGGTTATGAGCAAATAACAGATGTTAAGGGACAGTGCATGCTGCTGACTTTAAGGCTTTGTAAATTAAACATTTTAAGTCATGCTAGCTTTTATTTGTATTGAATCTGCATGTACTTTGAACGTTCCATTTAGTAAAGCATTGCTCTTCCTGGTTTCCTACACAACTGAAGCTCAACAGGCCTGAAATCTGCAAACTGCAAGAAAGGAAAAAAAAAATGGTTTCAGAGCTAAGACTTTTTATTTGTTACTAATAAAAATGAAACCAGAAAAGGTTTCTGATGAACTTGATTGCACTATCTCCAGTGCTGATTTTAAACATTTTCTTTCCTACATATGAGACTGAAGCTAGAAAGGGTTTCTGTTAGACTTTTCATCCTTGGCGTGGTCTCCCTTAACTTTTTGCCTCTGTTCCCCAGGTTGTTGATGTGTGCTGGACTATGATTTTACTGTTTTTGTTACTCTGGGCACTTTACCACTGCTAACCAGTGCTAAAGTGCAAGTGCTCCTTTACAAAATGTGTATGTAATTGGCTTATCCATGATTGGCATATTTGATTTACTAGTAAGTCCCTAGTAAAGTGGAGGTGCCAGGGCCTATAAATCAAAGGCTACTAGTGGGCCTGCAGCACTGGTTGTGCCACCCACATAAGTAGCTCTGTAATCATGTCTCAGAACTGCCATTGCAGTGTCTGTGTGTGCAGACTCAAGTACTGCTGGGCATGGAAAAACAACGCAAGGCCTGCCCGGCCCGAGAGTGCTGACCGGATCGACGCATCACTCTCATGCGGAGAGAAGAAATGACGCGCCCAGCCCGGCAAAAGGCAAAACGACGCACGGTCCTGCTCGTGAGTGGAATCAACGCATCGCAAGCCCTTTTTGATGCGCACTCGCCCGTGCGGGTTATTTTTGATGCGCCAAAGGTACTTTTTCACGCTGATAGCATTAATGTGTGTTTGAAACTACTTAAAGATTCTTTTTGCGTTCTTATTGATAACTTGACTTGTGCATTGTGGATTTTTGTTGTTTTCATCTTGTTTTGTTCAGATATATATTTCTTATTTTTTCTAAACTGGTGTTATGTCATTTTGTAGTGTTTTTGTGAGTTACTGTGTGTGTTGGTACAAATACTTTACACCTAGCACTCTAAAGTTAAGCCTACTGCTCTGCCAAGCTACCAAGGGGGTAAGCAGGGGTTAGCTGAGGGTGATTCTCTTTTATCCTGACTAGAGTGAAGGTCCTTGCTTGAACAGGGGGTAACCTTAATATCAACCAAAGACCCCATTTCTAACAGTTTCCATGAACTGTATAACCCTTTGTCCAAGCGCTTATTTATGGCCCAAGGTGGGCTCCTTGTCTTCCCCAAACTAGCAGAGCTTTCTGCTGAGGCCTGTGTAAAGAGAAAAACACTTACTTAAATACGATGAAATGATGTAGAGCTTTGGATTACCTGGAAACAAGCACACAGTTGCATTACTTCTCCTCCATCTTCATCCAGCACTTGCAATGAGAAGGCTGTTTTCAGTGAAATAGAATACACCTCCCTCTCTTAACTCTGATTGACTGTTGCCAACCAATCAGTTTGAAGCCATGGTTCCCCAAACTGAAGATGTGTGGGTTGACTGGGGGATGAAGAATAAGGAGAAGGGATGATGGAGGGGGTATGAGAAGTAGGAATGATGGAAGGCGGATGAGAAGTAGGGATGAGAAGTTGAGATAATAGATGAATCATGAGACCTAGGTATGAGAAATAGATATGATGAATCAGGGATGAGAAGTAGGCATAGTTGATGATACATGAAAAGATCGGATGAGAAATATGGATGATGGGTGAGAAGTAGGGATGAGAAGCAGGGATGAGAGATGAGAATTATGAATGATGGAAGAGAAGTAGCGATGATGAAAGAGAAGTAGGGATGATGTATGAGATGTAGGAACGAAAATCAAGAAGGAGGGATGTGAAAGAGAGATGATGGAAGAGAAGTTGGATGATATATGAGAAGTAGGGATGATGTATGATGGATGAGAAGTACGGATGATGGATGAGAAGTAGAGCTAATGGATGAGAAGTAGGAATGAGAAGTAGGAATGATGGAAAAGAAGTGGGGATAATGGATGATAAGAATGGTGTATGATGAATTAGAAGTAGGGATGAAGGATGAGAAGTAAGGATGATGTATGATGGAAGAGGAGCAGGGATGACGGAAGAGAAATATGGTTGATGGATGAGAAGTAGGGATGATGGAAGCGAAGCAGGGGTGCTGGAAGAGAAGTAGGGATGAGAAGCAGGGATGAGGGGTGACAAGTAGGGATGAGGGATGAGAACCAGGAATGATGGAAGAGAAGTAGGGATGATAAGCAGGGATGATAAGTAGGAATGATGGAAGAGAAGTAGGGGTGATGGAAGAGAAGTAGGGATGATGGATGAGAAGTAGGGATGATGTATGATAGATGAAAAGTAGGAATAATGGATCAGAATTAGAGATTATGGATGAGAAGCAGGGATGAGAATTAGGGATGAAGGATGAGAAATATGGATTAGAAATTGGGATGAGGAGTGACGAATTAGGATGTCCTAAAATGGATGCTGTACACACGTCCATGTCTCTCCATAAGGAGCTGGGTCCCGCCAGGGAGAAGAATTAGATTTTCTGCATGTGCTGAAACAAGTTATCCATTCCAACTACACTAGGTCACCATAGCTAGAAGTGAGCCCCCAAGCCAGCTGTTATTTGGCTGGAAAGGCGCTGTTCATTGACTGCTTTTATTTACTTGAGTGCCTCATTGTCTTCACAGCTTGGAGGACCTCTAAAAATGTCTAACCCCTGATGCATGGTACTTTGCAAGTCTGCAGGTTCATTAAAGCAAACCCTTACTCGTCCAGGCTCTGACGAGTGCAGCAGCTGCAGCAATATAACATGTTTTCCTTCAGTGCTTTTCTTTTACAGTGGTTTTAGTGTTTTCTCCTATGGGCGTTGAACCCTGCCTCCTTTTGACACCTCCTTTCCCTTCCAAAGAACCCACTGAAAAAAAACAGCCAGAGAGGATTCTAGTAGTCCGTGGAGCACCAGAAAGCACAGTGTGCTACAGTAGTCCGCGAAGCACTATAGCGTTTACAAATTAATGGTTAGGACTGGCATTGTGCTCACAAAGCAGTTGGTAACCCTCGTGATGCAGCCAGCTACCAGTAAGGCTCCACTGCTCATGGTGGGAAGGGAGGCAGCGCGAAGTGGGGAACCTCCTACGGGAGGAGGCTGTAGCCCGGCTCCACAAGCATCAGCACCTTCTGCTGGAGCGGGATGGTGCTGGCCCTACATCTCTCTCCAGCTTCCACGGGCAGGAGATTGCAAACCAGAGGCAGCAGCAGTAGTGGTGACAACCCAAATCCCAGGGCAAGTGGTGTCCGGATCACCACAGCCTGTACAGGCCAACTGCAGTAAAAATAAATGTTAAGTTGTAAACTAAACTTCAGTTGTCCTTCATTTAATAATCAGAGGACCAAGTAAAAGCCTGTAAATGTTCAAGGGTTCTGAATAATCCATAATTTGTTCAGGTATAATAGGGAATATGGAATGATGATTGATTATCTCCCATAGGTTGTGTGTCAATTTTTTGACAGATGTCCATCCAATCCTTTAGTGGGTAAAGAAGTTATATTCAGCCATACTGGCAAGCAAATGTTCTAGTGTCGGGGTCTGCGGTGTTGATGTTGGTATGTACAATAGGTAGCAGCACAAAGTCAAGTGGAAAGCTAGAAGCATCAAGTCAACTTCCTGCAGCAGTGTCTCTTGCTCTTTCCGCCTGGACTGGCCTGTCATGTTCATACTGTATTGGCCATTGAGGTCCATGTACAATGGAGTTGAACTCATTAAGATTCAATTTCTGGCCCTTATTATCAACACAGACAAGCATTTAATGTTTTCTATGGACTGGATTTTAATGTTCATATTGACTAGTCTTTGCTGTTTATTACGAATGGTCTTTGATGCTTGTTATAGACAGGGCCTCTGATAATGCAGACTGATCCTCTGGTGTATTGGGCCCTCAAGAGTTGTACACCAAATCGCAGGCTATAGTAGATCGAACCGCAGGCATCTTTTACATCCAAAATAGATCAGACTCCAAATGGTTAGCTGCAGATACAAACCCAAGATCAGACTGTCTCCGTCCATTGGGTAATGCATATTACTGCCTTGTTAGTTCCACAAGCAATCTGTAAAACCCAGGGATCTCATTTCTCTGACACCATTAGCACATGCCGATGGACTAGAATCATGATTTACTATTAAACTACTCAGCATGACCGTAGTTTAGTCTCTCCATAAGAATATGCTGATCATCCTTGCACAAAGCAAGTCGGGTCACTCAGACATATAAAGGGGCCAGAGCACTCTAGTCATATGACCCCATCGCTGACGTCAAACTTCAGTTTGTGATTGTAATATTGAAATGCTAAGATTCCCATTAAGCTGGCTCCTTGAAGCCAGGCTAATCGAAGTGTGTGCTTAATAAACGTCGATAACATGCCAAAATGTATGATTTCCAAACTGCCTTAGTCAGAAATAAAAACTAAGATATGTTGGGGGGAGAAAGTGGTCCAGAGCCTGGACATATTTGTTTATCGAGACATATTAGCAAAGCCAATAGTTTGCTTCAGTTCTTCAGTGACAGTGTATCATGAGTTGGCAAGTTTTTGTGCGTGGCTGGGTGAGTGTGTGAAAGCAGGCAGAGTCAATGGTTGAATGGATGATTGAATGGACACACTGACAAATTAGGGACCATGCAAGGATAAATAGATGAGAGCTTGCACGCCTGGAAGGATGAATGAATGTGTTGAGAGAGTGCATGGATGAGTGAGTAAATTTATGAATAAGTAAGCAGACAAATGGATAAAAAATGTGCAAAATGTTTAAATCACAAACACCAGTCAAGCAGCTTTGTTGCAGTGGGGCCCCTGATGTCCAACTCGGTTGTCCCATCTGATGACACCTGATGCAGGCAGCTCGTCCAAATAACACTGCCATTAAATTGAGGCCCCTAACACTGGCAGCAGTTTGGATCCCAGTGTTCTTAAAATAGGGCCTTAGGGGGTGACAGGTTTATGGCTGTTTTGCTGCGTAGCAGGTGGTGGGACCCTTAGCATGTACTGCATTCGGAGCCTCGTTGTTTTCCAAACACTTCTTGTCACTATGTTATAGATAATATTTCTGATACCAAGTTGAACTGCCTTTTAGGAGCCAATAAATAGCAATGAGCTTTTTATCACCATCAGTATTATGGGCTATTGATTGTTTACAATGTCCTTATTTGGTCCAGTTTCTAAAGATGTTACCAGAAATTCAGGATTTCTAAAATCAATAATGTATTTAGAATACGCTGCCAATCATGAATATTGCAACAATGCAGATGCATAGAGCCACGCTATCTGGTGGCTGGGTGTACCAGCTGAAATTTCACCCCTCGATAAATCTGATATTGACCTTTGCAGTTTTACCGGAAGGTGAATTGTCCAGCCCACTGTGAGGTACTGAGGTTAGAGTGAGGGATAACCTGAGGATGCAGAACATGTGCATCTGGGTATTGTATCACTCCCCATTACAAATGTTGATAGATGTTATCTGGTAAAACCCTACAGGGAAACAAACCTCTTGAATATGTCATAATTCTGGACAACTCAAAATGCCGGAATTGGGTACAAATACTGTTTGCCCCAGATCCAGGTACTTGTAACAGTGGTCTTGTGACCCATACTTTGTAATACAGTACACCAGAGAGATGGAAATAAAAAGGGAAGTTGACCGGCTCAGACAATATACACTATACAGAAAAATAATATTGTTCGTTCTGTTAGTTTTAGAGTAAAGCTTAGTGTATGTGAGCAATTTTGTTCTAGTAACCTGTACTTTTCTGTACTAGGTCAACTTGATAGCTGGAATTTAGGCTTCTGCTGGTCGTGACCTCCCCACCCTATGACTCATAACTCCTGAAGCACTTGCTGAGGCACGGCACTCAGCTCTGTGAAGAAACGAGTTAGTACCCTCAGAAACTGCACATTCAAAGACTTATGTTGTTAAATGTAACAGATGAACAGCCGACATGTATTATGCTCAGGGGTGAAGTGTTCCTAAAATCTTTCTCAATGCGTAAAACACTCATTCTGCTGAGCGAATTGCAAAGCTCATCCACGGATAACATCTACAGGCTCATTCTTACAATTTACATGCACACACAATGTAATGCTCAAGCTTTTCTGAAGGAGATGCACAAATCTCTTCAGTGTAATGTGTGTCAGTGAGAAGTCCAAGCTTCCTTCAAGGAAATGCGTAATGCACGTGCTCATGTTATGTTATTTTATGGTATGTTATTTTGTATCACATGCTGTGTTAATTTGTATGTAAAAGGTGCAACAGTCACTCGTTTAGTGCACTTCTGTGCTCAAAGTACAGATAATCTGAAACTAGAATACTGTTATTGAGAATGGTAGGTATAATGTTGGGCTTCTATGAGTTTACAGAAAGAGAGAGTAATGAAAGTCTGCTGAGTGAAACTGACATCTCAGAGATAGCCACCGAGATGTGAGACTACGACCTCTAATCCTCAGGATTTGAAGCAGGGTGTGTCCTTCTGAACAGGATTATTTAAGTAACTTCCTCTGGAAAACTTCTAATTATCCTAAAAGGAGCTAGTGCAGACATGCTCAACCTCCGCTGGGGATGGCCAGTGTTTTGCAACTCAGTTAAACACATTGCACAACCTACTGTAGAATGTATGTGTTGCAATTTTTGGCTTTGGAGATAACGTCCTGGTGTGCAGAGATTATCGGAGGGTTAGTATACATGCAGGGGCATCTAATGATTTTGGGGGGCCCTGGGCCAAACATATTTTTTGGGGAGGGGAGAGATGGTGCTGTTCACAACATTTTGAAATTAAGAACCAATTTCCAAACTCGATAAAAGTACTACAAATCATCTCTGTGACACCCTTCCTTTGCTCATATGTGAGGTCCTGTTTTGATGCAAAAGAAACTTTTATGGATATTGCATGAAACAAACAGAGCATTTATCTGTAAAATGTCCATAATAGACTCTCACACATCACCCACATTAAAAATAAATTAAAGAGAAAGGGCATTTAAAACAACCTGTTGAAGAACTATTTAAGGTTGTCAGCCTTCGGCTGGTCTTCCCCCAAACGTTTTGCCTGCTTGCCTCCATTTTGTATGAATTTTTGCTCTCTCGGCCTTAAGACTCTCTGCACTTTACCACTGCTAACCAGTGCTAAAGTGCATGTGCTCAAACACCCCTGAACATGGTTTGATTGGTGTTAGAAATGGGGTCTTTGGTTGACAGTCAGGTTACCCCCTGTCCAAGCTCGCTCTAGTCAGGGTAATAGAGAATCACCCTCAGCTAACCCCTGTGTAGCTTCGCACAATCAGTAGGCTTACCTTCAGAGTGCTAGGTGTAAAGTATTTGAACCAACACACACAGTAACTTAATGAAAACATTACAAAATGACACAACACAGGTTGTGAAAAATAGAAAATATTTCCAAAACAAGACCAAAACGACAAAAATCCACAACACAAGTCAAGTTATCAATAAAAATGCAAAAAGAGTCTTCATGTAATTTTAAACACACACTAATCCTGTTAGCGTGAAAATGTACCTTGGGCGCATCAAAAGAAAACCTGCATGGGCAAGTGTGCATCAAAAAAGGGCTTACGATGCGTTGATTTCACTCACTCACGAGAACTTGCGTCGTTTCTCCTTAAGTCGAGTCAGCGTGCGCCGTTTCTTCTCTCCACAGGAAAGCAAAGCATCGATCCGGTCAGCACTCTCGGGTCCGGGCAGGCCTTGCGTCAGTTTTGCATGCCCAGCAGTGTTTGCATCGGAAATCCAGACGCACGATGATCCGAAAACCACTTAGCGCGGGTTGCGATCTCACCAGCCTCCATCAGTGATGCTGTGCGTCATTTCTCCAGCCCCGGGGATCGATATTCCGGTCGCGTTGCGAGCATCGATTTTTAGCTGCAAAGCCGGCAGCACATCAATTTTTCAACTGCAGATCAGAGTCGCTTCGATCTTTTTCCGCACGGAGGTCGGTGCGTGGATTTCTCACTCTTAGGCTGCCAGCTTCTCCTTTCAGGGCCCCAGGAACTGGATGGGCATCGCTTGGCAGAGTAGGAGTCTCTCCAGAGACTCCAGGTGCTGGCACAGGGAAGTGTTTGCTGTCCCTGAGACTTCAAGCAACATGAGGCAATCTCTAAATCAAGCTATTGGAGAGTTCTTCACAAGAAGGAAAGCAACGCAAAGTCCAGTCTTTGTCCTCTAGCACAGGCAGAAGCAGCAACTGCAGCATAGCTCCACAAAGCACAGTCACAGGCTGGGCAGCTCTACTTCCTCAGCTCTTCAGCTCTTCTCCAGTAAGAGGTTCTTCTTGGTTTCTAGAAGTGTTCTAAAGTCTGTAGTTTGGGGTGCCCTTCTGATACCCATTTTAACCTTTGAAGCAGGCCTACTTCAAAGCAAAGTCTTACTTGTTTGTGAAATCCTGCCTTGCCCAGGCCAGGCCCCAGACACTCACAAGGGGGTTGGAGACTGCATTGTGTGAGGGCAGGCACAGCCCTTTCAGATGTGAGTGACCACTCCTCCCCTCCCTCCTAGCACAGATGACTCATCAGGAAATGCAGACTACACCCCAGCTCCCTTTGTGTCACTGCCTAGTGAGACGTGCAACCAGCCCAACTGTTCAACTGACCCAGTCAGGGAATCCACAATCAGGCAGAGTCACAGAAATGGTTTAAGCAAGAAAATGCTCACTTTCTAAAAGTGGCATTTTCAAACACACAATCTTAAAATCAACTTTACTATAAGATGTATTTTTAAATTGTGAGCTCAGAGACACCAAACTCCACATGTCTATCCGCTCCCAAAGGGAATCTACACTTTAATCAGATTTAAAGGTAGCCCCCATGTTAACCTATGAGAGGGACAGGCCTTGCAAGAGTGAACAACGGATTTAGCAATATTTCACTGTCAGGACACATAAAACAAATTACTATATGTCCTACTATAACCATACACTGCACCCTGCCCTTGGGGCTACCTATGGCCTACCGTAGGGGTGTCTTACATGTAAGAAAAGGGAAGGTTTAGGCCTGGCAAATGGGTACACTTGCCAAGTCAAATTTACAGTTTCAATTTCAAACACAGACACTGCAGTGGCAGGTCTGAGACATGATTACAAGAGCTACTAATGTGGGTAGCACAACCAGTGCAGCAGGCCCACTAGTAGCATTTGGTTTACAGCCCCTGAGCACCTCTAGCGCACTGTACTAGGGACCTACTAGTGAATCAAATATGCCAATCATGGATGAACCAATTACGTACACATTTTTCAAAGGAACACTTGCCCTTTAGCACTGGTTAGCAGTGGTAAAGTGCCCAGAGTAACAAAAACAGAGTCCAGCACACATCAACAACCTGGGAAACAGAGGCATAACGTTAAGGGAGACCACGCCAAGGATGAAAATTCTAACAATTGGCATATACCTGATTGGCATATTTAATTTATATGTATGTCCCTTGTAGAGTGAAATACTGTATACCCAGCACCTGTAAATGAAGTGCTACCAGTGGGCCTGCAGCACTTGTTGTGCCACCCCCTTCAGTGGCACTTTATTACTTGTCCGAGGCCTGCCATTGCAGCCAGAAGGCAGTGGCCCTCTGCCATGTTGACTTGGCATTCAAAACCCCTTGCCAAGCCTTACACTTCACTTTTATTACATATAAGTCACCCCTAAGATAGGCCATAAGTAGCACATAGGGCAGGGTGCTGTGTAATTAAAAGATGGGACATGTACTTTTTAGTTTTTCATGTCCTACTAGTGAAAAACTCCCAAATGTGTTTTCGCACTACTGAGAGGCCTATCCCTCCTACAGGGTAACATTTGGGATTCCTTATTAAAACTAATATGTTGCAGTTCTTAAACCAGAGGTGATAGATATGTCATGTTTGGTACCTATGAACTTGTAATGATCAACCCTCTTTAATGGTAAAGTTGAATTTATTACAAGTTTGAAAATTCCCGTTTTAAAAAGTTGCATTGTCCTGCCCTTAGCCCTCTGTGACTGTAACCTGCCTTAGGTAACATGACTGGGTGTAACTGACAGTTGGGACTTTGTGAATTCACTCCAGGTGGTCACACGATAGTGGGATTAGCAGAGTTTGAATGGGCCATTAACTGACTTGATGGGGGTGGGGGTGGAGCTAAGCACAGCCCCACTTGCATTTGAATGGGCTGGGCTCTGCTACCACACAATAGGCTTAACAATCATGTATTGTCAGTGCAGCCAGGTAGCAGCCAGGGCAGGAAACTCCTAGAACTTCAAAGAAGCCTTCTGAAAACTTCTCCCAACGTCTAGGAGCAGAGCACCAGGGTTTAGTAAAAGGGGTCTTAGACATTCTTCTCTCTTCACTACTGGACCTGTGGAAGGACTCTCAGAGGATTGCTGACTGCTGTTACCTACTATGCACTCTGCCAGGCTGCTGCTGTACCTGAAAGGACTGCTTTTCTGCCTGGATCCTTTGGACCTTCAGAGATCAGCCCTGCTGCTGAGCCCTGCATCAGCACCTTCACCCAGGACATCAGAAGTGACTCCAAAAGCTAGTTCAGCTGGTCTCCAGTTTTGAGCCACAGGGACTTAGCCTCCCACCATCTTAAACCTGCATCTGGACCCAGCCCGACTGAGTCTTGCACCTCCAAGAGATCTCCCTCCACTCACAGGTCCTTGGTTGTGGTGCTAAAGTTGCCCAGGTGGCCTTTTTCTAAAACTGAAGACTTGCTATTTTGAACCTCAAACTTTACACAAACAAATAATTCTGGTTCTACTTATTGGATTTTGATGGATTTGGGGACAAATAATTGATTACAGTTTTCTCTATGTTTCTAAATTGGGTTAGGATTTTTACTGTGTTGCATTTTCACTGTGTTGTTGTTTGTGTAATGAATAAATACTTAACACATTGTCACTAAGTTTAGTCTGACTGCTTTTTGTACCTAACTACCCAGGGTCAAGCACAGGTTAAGTTATTGACTTTTTGTGGTTCACCCTGCAAGGAATTGTGGCTGTTGCTTGACCAGGGTTCACACCCCAGTCAACCAACAACCCAATTTCTCGCAAAGGTCATCTGGCAAGAGACTGCAGAACAGAGTTGATTTAGTCAGGGGGGGCTGAAAGGCTGGGCGCCTGGCCCAGTTTCACTTAGCCCATTCCTTAAAAAGTCTCTGTGTACATGATACAACTAAAAGGCGGATATGTTTCATTACTCGCTCTTCTAACTTTCTTCTGCGCTTCCCTTCTCCGGTCCCAAAGAGGGGGACAATATGTGTTCTGAATTCGAACACCACTCAGCACTGCAGAGGTAACTGCTCACAGATGTGCGCTATAATAGCTTGCATGCGAGAGGCCTTTCAGGGAGAACAACAAAAGACGCTGAACTAAACTGAATCTTGCATCGCCTTTCCTTCATGCCAATAAGATGTCTTTTTTCAAATACCAAGGGGCTATTTCTTGGGGAACCGCGACTCCAATGGATGTTGTGAAAAGCCGCCTTCAAGCAGATGGAGTGAGCACAAATAAGTACACAGGAGTGGTTGACTGTATATGCCAAAGCTATAAGAAAGAAGGATTAAAGGTAGGAAACATTGAATTCCCGGTTCCAATTTCAGAGCTACATTAAAGTCCGAGTCACTGATAATAAATGATATTTTATCCTTTTGACTATGGGCTTTAATCTTTGCCCAGGAAAACTGAAGTGAGCAATGCAGGGAATGTTGCTAAATGTGACATGTCATTGAAAAATGTTCCTCATTTTTTCAGTTAATTGCAAACATCCCATACCCACGCTCAAACATTCAATCAGCAGACACTGTAGTGAATGTCCCCCACAGAATATATTTTTCTATTTTCTTTTTTTCCAGAAACATGAGAGCAAAAGGGAAGTTTTCATAGAGATGTAAACTGTATTGTAATTCTGCCCTGTTTTTGTTGTAATCTGCATTGTCACTGTTGCTTTTACTGGTTTAAAGTCCGTTTTCGTAAAATGTACTTTACATAAAGTTTGTGACTGGATACGAATGTTAAGCATTTTCTATGAAGTGTTAACCCTGCTGGGATCTTTGATTTATCGAAAAAATATTATATTATATTATGGTTTATAATCGTTTGTCCCTGATGCTTGCAGATGTCTTGCAGTAATAGTTTGTTTTTCTGTTTTATTCTCAGTTATATTTAGTAACCTTGAAAGGCTATTGCACTTGTTGTGTTATTCTTTATATACCCTACAGATCACTTGTTCGAATACCAAGTAGTTAACCTGATATATTTAACTCCCAAAGCTCATGCAAAGTGTGCAGCTGAATTGTATCTTAAAATTAATTTTACCACGTGTCACACTCAAAATATATGCATTATGATTTCGAGTGTTTTGTTATTTATTAAAGTTTAATATGTAATCAGTAATGTCAGGTGTGAGGTCACAAGCACTGCATACCACGGGCATGGGTTATAGTAACCATAACTCGTACATTTCAGGAGGTTTTGATTCAGTCAAACTTTAATTTACTACTTTTTCATAAAAATGGCTGCCTTTTGTAAACGTTTATTAATACATTATAATCAAAAGAAACCGAAATGTAACCTTCACAAAGATTTTTGAGTGACCAAACTCCATATTGGATTGACAGCAGTGTACGCACCGAAAGCAGAGCCTGTCCAACTCGTAATGAGTTGTGACTGTCTGCATGCCCTGAGCTATGTTCAGTCCCACTGAACACGCTGTGTGTCATGTCCCCTGCCTACAATCTGATTGCATGCAGTGAGGCTGGCCGGTCGCCAGTGCTGCATTCTGTTCCCCACACGACCGAATCCTGCTGTGTAGTGTTTGCAGGGACTGCCTGTGACGAGGCGCTGCACCAAAGCCTCACTATGGCCACCCACATCTGTCCACAGCTTTTGCCCATGAATAGCAGTGGGTGGCTGCAGCGCCTGCATCCAAACATGCAGCCAACATACAACTTGAGCAGAAAGCAATCATGCAGCAGGAAGGCCGGCTTAGGTGTTTAGTTTCTAATGATTTTTTTAGTCATATGTAGAGTACACTCAGTGAAGGGACTGCTTTCTAGCCAGACCCATACCAGCCCCAGTACAGCCAGCCCCTGTGCCATCAATCCAGCTATGGAACGATTTTGGCTTTGCGCAGCAAACTCTGAAGGAATTCCTGTCCTGTGACTAGAACTGTGCAGCGGAGAACAGCCCTATCTGTGCATGGCAGGATCTGGGTGCAAGCCCCGCACCAGCTCCGGTAACACTAAACTAGCTTTTCTTGGCATTTGCCCCTGCAACGCATGCTCTTGGTATATGGCCTGGCCTGCATCTTCAACCGTACAGTGCGGGGCGTGGTCTGCACCTCGGTCCTGGACCAGCGCTTATGCCACTTAACAAACTGTGCACAACCATTGTCTAGCTGCGTCAGGTCAGGAGCACAGAGTCTAACCTGTGATAAGATCCTGGACCAGCCCCTTCAAAGCACATGGTCTTTCACCATGCGTTATTTCAGTTTTGTTGTAATCGTTTTTCATGTTTATTTTTTATTCTGGCAATAAAAGGATTTTAGAGCAAGCACTACCTTAATGGTGCCAATCAAAACAGGTTTGTGATCAGTCCCACAGTACCTTTGCCAGATAGTAATTATCCACTGCATTCTGGAATCCTAATCTCTAAACCCATTTGACTGCAGCAAAACTGAATTGTTACCAAAATCAAACAGAGAGGCGCCTCTTTGCTTTTAGACATACTTACTCACAAAACTACTTTCTTATCGCTTCTTTGCCTACATTTGGAGGTGCGTGTTATATTAAAGGCCTGTATTACACACAAAACATTGCTACAAGGAATTATGTGTGCCAAATGTGTACTCACAAATTCTTTTCATTTTGAAATATCTGCATTTGATCTCTGACTGCACCAGAGAGCTGATGACCAGGCCTTTGATTGTATATATTCATTGTGAAATGACTGGACATTTAAGTTGTGACCTCCCTGTTAAAATTCAACTAGTTCAGCACTTGAAGGGCCACTAAGGCAGTCACTGTTGAGTGTGAATGATTAATAACCAGTGCAATGCTTGCTCCATGTAAAGAGAAATATGTACTTGCATTAAGAAGCTTCGACAGTGTACCTTTTTGCAATAGCCTAACATTGTTTCAATGTTTCATTTGCTAGTGACAGCGCTGTTGCCCTACTGACCTCTAACATACCACAAGTACTGTTCCTAGTACTTCATTACATTTGAAAAGGGCCATCTCCAGGCCTTATTTCTAGAGACAATAGACGTTTGGAAGCAACATATGAAAACAGAATTTCAGTATCATGAATGGAAATGCAGTTTCAGAGCTTAAAAGTTGTATATTTTTAATTAAGCAAGTAATCACACTAGGTAGACATAAAAAATATTTGACTACAAATAAAGGTATGGAAAAGGGGAGAAAATATTTATGGGGGTTAAACAATTTTCTTGGACGGGCAAGATGTGAAGTGAGTTACCATGGTCAAGTCATTGTGTGTCTCAATGGTAATAAAGCAGGTTTTCTGATGGCCATATAGATAAGTTACATTTTTGGGAAAGGCTCTAACGAACGTATTGGTCTTTGTCGGCTCCTTGAAAATCTGTAGAACCTCTGTGATGGGTCCAAATGCCCTTCTCAACCTCCACAACGTCAGGACTGCAGGAGCTCTCCTCTCAGGTTGTAGGCTTCACTATCTCATGAGCATCATACCTAACAGCCTCCTCTAGGTTTGGGTCACAGAGGCCCCAGAAACAGGTCTCTGACAAACAGGCACCCAGGACAATACAGCTATCAAGCAGGAACTTCTATGTTTGGGTGGAGATACTCTAAACAGAAAGTATTATCACTGCAGCAGATCAGGAGATTCACACTGCCTGTAAGTGATACTAAAAGAACGGCTTCTCCTTTCACTTTATATGTTAGGTAGGTAATAAGGTATTTAGGGGGTTATTCCAACTTTGGAGGAGGTGGTAATCCGTCCCAAATGTGACAGATTTACCACCAGCCGTATTACGAGTTCCATAGGATATAATGGACTCGTAATACGGCTGGTGGTATATCCGTCACTTTACCGTCACTTTTGGGACGGATTACCACTTCCTCCAAAGTTGGAATAACCCCCTTAATCTTTTAAGAAACTCTTACTGTTGTTTTGGTTTATAATTTTTAACAAAAAGTTGTATTAATTAAGCCAAGGCATGATGAATCCCCTTTAAGGATTTTTCTCTACTTTCCTCCATTTCCCTTTATCCGTATTTGTCAATCAACATTTTATGGCTCATAGTAATTCATCTTCACTGTTTAATAAAATTGGTGTGGACTGTTAGGTTTTTATCGATTTAACTATATTGTTTCTTACAGTGCTGCTTTCTCACGCATCCTTAAAGATTAGTCTTTGTACCTGGACAAGTTACCACATGGTGAAATATGTATTCCTATAAATTCCATACTTCTATATCATCCAACTTTTGGATTACTACAGTTACACAGCAGAACTGCACTTCCGTAGTGAAAAAAACATAGTTCTGCCGAATCATTTGGAACTTGGCTGCAGAATCATACAGTAAGGGGTAAAACAATCTCCATGTATGCTGAAACATACAATATAATGGTTGTGGTATGGAGTATATGTCTCTCCTGCACACTTTTCTAGCAGCCTTTATTTCCCACACTCCTTTATCTTTTCTTTTACCCCTGTATTTGCCTTTCTTTTTCCTCCATTAATTTATCCTCTTCTGCACCCCTTTGGGTCTTATTATGAATCAGATGGAGTGGTTTCACGAATGGCCCAGTGTTCCTGCATGCACGTTTCATGATTTCACCAGCTGGAAATTCTGGCATGAGGCTTTGGCTGCAACAGTAGCCAAAGCTTGTCTCTTGGTCCCTGCCAAGCTTTTCTTTCGCAATTGGGTATTCCCCCTCCTGCCAACTATTCTTCCTTTTTCATCCTCTTCCATCCCAGACCCCTTCCTCCACCGCTGTGACCAGGGAAGCCACTGCTCCCAATTACTACCTGCTCAAAGCACTAAAGAACTGTCAAATAGCAGCATCACGCGCCTTGGAAAACTGAATATCTTACAGAAATCTGAATGGTAATACGGTGCCCACACAATCCTCCTCTTTCCAAGGAGTCTGACTGGTAATAGCCAGAATTCCATATGAAGATACCAGGTCGTAATGGTAATTCTGGCTTCTGGAAATCTCAGCATGTAAGTCTCCATAAAACATAATAATTACCTAGATAATTCTTAAGCTGAGAAGTATTCAAATTTGTAAATGTGTTACAAATGCTCAGTAAGGTAGCATGAATAATGCAATAAATATATGTCTAACCTCAAACAAGCCTAGAAATCAAAATTCATATATAAGTATTACGAAATGGTAGCTATCAAACTATGGCTCCAAACAAATGTTATGCCTGTACCTGTAAAGATGTATGCGTCTCTCGAGGGAGGTCCATATAACAAGCATCATATATTCTGTTGTGGAAGAGTGCACCAAGACTAACAGTTTCTGAGAAATCCTCACTGCAAATTTGTCAGTTGCCAGTGTCATTTGTGACAGGGCATTATCTTGATCCATAGTATGGTAGTAGTAGCCACATAGCAACCTCTTAAGAAATAACAGCTAAAGTTAGTCATGGTCCATCCACCATAATCTTAGCAGTTGGAAACATTTATGAAATAAAAAAAAAGAAAACAGTAAGTTAAGACTCAGGGGTTTAGTTACAGTTTGGCGGGCAAACTGTAAGGTAGATGAAGACCTTCAAATCCTCTTCCTCAGTGGTGAATAACCTGCCATATACAGGGACCACCACATAGCTGGCATGGATTTCTATGGTAAATCTGCTTCTGCCACATCACTGGATGCACTTTCATCACTGCTGAATACTGAGCAGTCTCCCATTGTGTTTTAGGTCCACTCAGCATTCTCTTTTTGCAGGTCAGTAACAAACCCCCAAACATGAGATCCTTGTTGAGAAGTGAAAGAAAACGTCTCTTTTGGGCAATGGGTTTTCCATCTATGATCAAGGACATTTTACTGTTTCTTGCCTAGGCCAGCAAACCTCCCCATGCTTAAAGAGGGTGGGAGACTGTTGCATTTAACTGACTGCCTTGTAGTAGAAGGGCTGCCGGGTGAAGAATTTCTCATGGCAGAACCAGCTGAGACCCTGCCATCGGAAACCTTCAAGTTTCTTCACCTCCACATGAACTGCATGTTTGTTGGGGTTGGGACTTCCAATTTGACAGAGGTCTCTTTCTACCTCACTCTGTATGTAAATAGCAAACAAGTACTGTAGCACTGCTGCAGTGCTTTTTGGAGGTATATCAAACACCTGGCTAACCTCACTGTTTCATAAAAGTAGTCATTATTTCACAGCTCTTTCAGACGCACTGCATGGATTACAAGGTAGTCTCATGACGTTCATATAACCAATTCATTTACCAACATCAATAGATTGGGAAGAGGTTGTTTCATTAGAGAGGACAAAAGTCTCCATTAAGTTCAGCATAAGATTTTGAGGCCAGAAGTGGTCTCTATGACCCATTTGCCCTCAGTATGTGAGAGAGTCGTCACATTGACTCATACCAAGAGTCCGATGCAGCTATGTTATCATCTCATACCCTCTCAGCCTTGTAACATGACAATTCCCCCATAACACTCTCCCTTTTGCCACCAAAGATCCAACGTGGAGCCCAGCAAAACATCAAAACAGCATTTTCCACTACCCAGCTTCATGATGAAGGTCACACCGTGAGCACAGCCCCCTGTTAACATTAAAAATAAAACATTTAACCCATAGGCACATGTTGAATATCTGCAGCTGGCTCTCTTGGTCCAACTGCTATGTAGTCATCTACTCAGAGGCTTGGTTTAAAAAAATCTCCATCATCAACACTTTTCTCTCACTAGATGACAAAATGAGTCTAAAAAACAAACAGTCACTGACATCACCAAGAACATACAAATACTAGGATTCAGCCAGCGATAGCCAGCCAGTGCACAGAGCTTGATATATTCTGCACATATTATTTATGCAGAACATTGATACATTCCAAACTTCAGTCCAACCACAGTGGGGTTGCACTGCTCTTTCATTCTCATCTCTCTTTTAGACTGTGCCTGTTCATCTGTACTGGAAATTAACCTCCACCCATCAGAATCAAGCATTACAAGGAAGCCAGCGTACAGTTTGAGCCAACCTTCAATAATGTTAAAATTGACCTTAACAACGCTATGGCTGCAAAAACACTTCTAGGCAAAATATGTCAGAGCATATTCACAGCTCTGTCAGTATTAACCCAAAACAAAAACAAATATGGAACATCAGTCTCGAGGAGGCAACATGTGGTTCATAATAGAACCAGGTGAGGTCAAGCGAACTTGCTGCAAATGGTATACACCACTGATGATAGAGGACAAAATCATCCGCAATAAACACAAGAGATGATACTTTAGTATCATCAACAGAGACAAAAATTCCTACTTCATAAAGCACATCAAGAGATTTCCAACTTAATTTAGGTGATGTTTAATATATTTACCAATATTTCTTTATTTTCTGTTTTTATAAAGCCTCCAGCACTATGTGGTATTAATGTGCCTTACAAAATGGGCAAAGATACAAATATGGATAATAGCAAGGCATTAATCAACAGTTTGATGCCGCTAAGTACAGTAGCAACATATTGAGGTAAAAACAGGGCAAAATCTTGAGCTGTGTAGTCCTCATGCCTTGATGAAGAACATCGCAACTTTGCAAAGAAAACAATAACCAGTGTCTGAGAATCCATCTCCTGTAATTCAGTACCATTTCACTACTCATCCACATACCTGCTTCTTTCAAATCATTTTGTCTGTATTTGTCCATTGGAGACAGAAGAAGATGTTTTCGCTGTCCATCAAGACAAAAGTGGATAAATTACGTATGGAACAGCGCCCATAGGCAGGCATTAAAGAATTACTCCACTTACTTGCTAGAGTCATCAACATGATAATTGCAAACCTGCTAAAATGATTGTTTCTATTCTCTTTCAACAACACCCTCCTCACTCCACTCCTTAAAAAATATCAGTAGTGCCAAAGATCCTGGAAAACTACCATCCAATAACTAATGTAACCAATCCTAGCAATATTAACTTTTGGAAAGAGAAAAGACATGAAACAACTTCAAACAAATTAAATCATGTTCTTCATGATCACCAGTCATGGTTCAGAGACTTGTTTGCCAACATTAGAGACTAGTGCCCTTCTCTGAGAATGAAGATTAAAAATAAACATAATACATTTGTCTCCTTTGTCACCTATGCTGTGCGAACAATAGAATTCTACTTAAAAGGATGAAAACTTGGGTTTGTGTGCCTGGAGTCTGCACCTGTTGTGGCGTGGATCCAATTATTTCTCACCAAACATAACAAAAATCCAAGGATTTATGGGGTCATCCTTACAATTGGTGTAATGTGGAATACTTGAGGAATCACCAGTTTCATGCATGTTTTTCAATTACTTCATGCACACCCTGGCACAACTTTTCAAGCAATACAATATCTGGTAAATTTCCAAATGTATAGAGATGACAGTCATAATCGTGAATGGAGTTTATTCAATATATTTGGGAGGATGGGAGGGCCAAAGCCCATCTCACTACCACTTGTCTAATCTTCAGGCCTCGGTCTACCTCCATTGATGTCTTAATTAGTAATGAACCTATGAATTCTCTTTGATTCTAAGCTGTCCCTCTTGTATGAAGTCAATGTAGAGGTTAATGGTATCAGCATGCCGATCTTCTTGCTCAGGCAAATCCTCTCACTACCTCCAAACCAACAATCAGACGACTTCATGAGAGCACTGGTCCTGCCTAATAAAATGTTATTTACTCAGAGCTTGTGATTTAACTCATTGATAAATTGCAAAGACTGCAAACTCCTTTACAAACATGTAATCCAGCCCTAAAATAAAATTGTGGGCTTCGGAAAGACACAAGTTTCAAGTTAACACTTATGGGGACAATTCACAAAATTGTATGGGCAAAAGCCAAAATAGTTTTCAAAAAGTAGTCTTCTGAAGGGAGCGGCCAAGATGGTGGTGGCATAGGAGCCTTCCCCGGAGCCTCTCCTGCACGACCTGCCATTCAGCTATCTTTGCCCCATGCCTGTCAGCAAAACTGCCTGAAGGTGGGATCTGAGATGTAGCAGACTCCACAGAGATTCTGTAATCACCAGCAGAGACAGAGAAAAACCCCAGGCAGTATGTGTACCACTGCTGAAGGTGTGGCATGCCTCATATAATGGCGGTTGGGCCCATTAATCGGCCCTGAACTGCGGTCCTCAATGCAGCCCAGCGTTTTGCTGGTAATATCCTTGGCATAGTGCACAGTGGAATGGACCCGAGGAGCGAGCAGCGACTGACCCAGTGGCAAAGACAGCGGAACACCCGGGGCATTAAGTGCATCATGTGGTGCACCTTTCAAGCTGGGAGTCGGGCCCTTGACTCAGCCCTAAACCTCCACCCATCACAGAATGTCAGGAAAACTATTGCCAGTGTTGTTAAGTACTTCCTTCAGCAAAAAACATTCCCCTTTTCCTTGTACCCACATTGGTTGCAGTGGTCCGGTGGCTCTTGCGGAGGCAGTTCTTAGAACTAGCTTCTTTAGGTTTAACTGCCACTCAAGATGGTGGCCGCAAATCTTTGTGAGGTCAGCGCTCTAGTGTTTCTACCTTAGTCTCGTGCTGAAACTTCACTCCAGCTGTTTTTCTTCGCTTCTAGGAGCTGTGCACTTCAACTGTCATCCTGAGGAGAATTAGCAGTATTCTTGAGGCACTTCGTTTCATAGAGAATTTTTCCAGTTTTGAGTAATTAATTCTTTTTCTTGTTATGGTGTGCACACCAGCTACTTTTTTCCTTCTGGAGAAGCTGAATTTCTTCCTTCTTCCATCAACTGGCTATCGACTTTCTGAGGAGAATTCATTTTGGCTTAACAGAACTTCAAGCAACTGCAATAAGGAATCCTTTTGTATGATTTCCAGACTTGCCTATATATTTATATGTACATATATATTCAAAAACTCTTGGCCTTGCAGACTTGCCAGTCTTAGAGACAAACCTCAGTGCTCAGACTAATTCCTAGAGACTGTGATTGAGAAAACTGAACCTTGAGAAGGAGTTTTTGTTTCCTATAAAAGACATTAGTAGATTGTATATTTGTGAATCTTTGAACTGTTCTCCAGAGAACCTTGGATACCTCTGACTCCTGGAGAAAAGAAGATATTAAGTTTACATTGTTGTCTTAGAGAGAGGCTACTCTCTCAAAAGATCCAGGTTAGGAGAATGATAGAATTGGGTGAATGTGAATGGCTGAACAGTTGAATGCTCAGTAGGAATGTACTTATTTATGCTCTTATCACCCGACTGCAGGTCCTTAGTTTAAAGAAATACCAATATGAAGAAAGGTGCAGGTTACAGAAGCGCACATGGAATATCCTATCTTCAAGTGGGAAACACAGGCTTGAACTGGATCTGGAGGCGGTCTCTCTTTTTCTATTCCCATTCCCCTTTCTCCCTAGAGGATGCAGGGTTCAGATAATCAGTAAAGTCTGAGCACACATCTGTAGGAGGGAGATGGGCAAAAGGCATCTCCTCCTTTGGAAGTTTGATTTAATGGGTAATCTCCTGACACAGAACCACAATAGCCAGATCTTTGCCAGCCACCCTCACCCACCCCCCGGAGTGGTGTATGATGGCACAGACTTGTGCGGCGAGCAGTGACCACATTGCACTAGCAACACAGATTCTTGGGGCCTAGGCCCCTAGAGTCCTGCAACCCTGTCTGCTGCAAAGCCACAACCACCAGATCCCATCCAGCACCATCTTCAGAACAGCACACAGAGGAACAGATCTGAAAGGTAAGCTGTGAATATTCCCTACCAACAGCTCAGTCTCCCAGGGTCCGCTCCTGGGTGGCGGCCCCACCCCCACAGCTTCCCCCGACCGTCCTGAACCAGCATAGGGCCAGTACAGAGATGCCCATCCTTAGAACGGTTCCCTTTTTCCCAGTGTTGCCAGCATCAGTGCAGGTACCTTGCCCCACCACCTTCATTGAGCTAATGTGGATCCACTTAGTGCTCCTGTGTGACCTGACGCTGCGGAGGAGTGATGGGAGCAGACCCCCATTGCTCCCTTTTCCTGAGTGTTAACTGCACCACAAGGTTTCACCTCCTGTGACTATATTCTCTCTTCTTGTGCTGATGGCTGTTCCCTGGACTGTCAACAGGAGTGGCAGGTCTCCCAGCCCTCGCTAACCTGCCCCATGAGCCCATGCCTGTGAACCCAGCCCGGTGATCCCGGTGCAGAGATCCATAACAGAACTGTGCCACAAAGCCTCTGCCGCCATGTAGGGCCCTGGTCCCCTTGGTGGTGGATTCCTCACCAACTCATCCCTTACTTGCTACAGGTGCTGATGTCCACCCGACCAAACAGCAGTGGCTGGTTTGGAAACCATCTTGAGCCTCAGCAGCCTCCTTTTTTGTGCAAGGACGCAGCCTACCAGATCACACCAGACCAGAGGCACCCCAACTTGTGACTGCTCAACACAAGACTGCGGGGGCACAATGGACCTGGACTGCCACACAGTGTTCCTCTGCAGTCAGTGTTTTGCAGTACACCAGCATCAGACCCAGAGTTCACCCACAAGCAGCAATTGAAGGGTATTTCGGGCCTTCTCTTTAGATCCTTCCTGACTGCGTCAGAACCCTGCCTGAGGTGCTGTCTCATTGAGACACCTCTTCTCTCAGGTCTGGACTATCCTGCAGAGGTGTTAGTGCTGGGTGATCACTTACCATTTCAGGACAGTAGTGAGGGGGCTCAGATTGTTCCCTTTGGTGAGGATACATTGCCCAGGCGGAGCTCCTGGGTCTTGCAGCTGTATGACATGAACTTTGTCACTCAGCTAAGTCACCTCAGCCATCAATCCTTCCCTAAAGCCTCCCCCACACTCAGCCCAGGCCCTAAGTCTCCGACCCTCACACTGGTCTTGTGAACATTGCATCCACCCCAATAACATGGCAGTGCACAGAGGACATAAAAAAGCCTGCTGCTAAGAATAAGTGATCCCTGAGAGGGAAGTATAACCCTTGACTTCCATGGCAATAGTTAACAACAGACCTTCATTAGATAGGTTGCAATCAAACAAATTTATTTGTTGAAGAGAATACCTTATTTATATCAGGAATTCAATTTGGTTCTCAATATCAAACATATAGGAGGTGCTCCTAAAAGTGTGAAGTGCAGTGCAAGTGATCAAGTAAATAAATGGTGAGCAACTCCTACACAATATGCAAACATGTGACTGATATGGAAATATGGATCAAACAAACAACACTCTATATAGGAGCATTACAATTCTCAATCAAAATTAAAAAACAGTCCACTGCAAAAGCTGTTGAGGTTTTGACCCACAATCCATAATTACTTAGATAAGGATCATCATCAGGACAAAAATATATACAGGAGGCACCTGAGGATGTAAGAATCATCTACCAATCAATGTGTAAAAAGCAAAAAAAAACGTTTTTTCATTCATAGGCCTGTGTTTTTGATGTGATTCACTGCTTATTGCAAAAACCAGCTGAAGTAAGTCACCACCACCATCCAAACATCAATGTGGAAAGACTTATTTCCATTGATACTATGGGGGGTATTGTCGGAACTAAATCCAATGCATCATGCAGCACACACTTGCACAACCTCGAACAGCTTATGACAAGATCATAGGTCTATTCTCAATCATTCTAGTGGGGCTGTGAGGAAACAGGAGTATATCCTTGCATTAATACGCAAACAGTGGTATGGTAGGCATTGCCAAAACATAGAAAGATACGGTAAATATGACTATCCATAAACACCAAAGGTAGTGCTTACACTGTATGTTAACTACTGCAAACCATTTATAAAAAGCTGCTATGACACCCATGAGACTATATACATTTCTGTAATGGCAAAGCAGAGAGCAAACGTCTGTCTCCCAGGATTGCTCTGCAATACCACACTGAATCAAACCCATGGGAAAAAAGCCTCACTAATCAAACAAACCCTTTGTTGTCACAAATAATGTACCTGTCATGTATATATAATAGTGGAAATGCAACAAACCTGGGAAAGAAATTGACTTATTTAGGAGCATTAGCCTGTCATAAGTGTATTATTTGTACTTTCACCTCAAAAACAAACTAGAATAAGGAGTGGCCTCACTGGTAAAATACTGCCGATAAAGTATGCCTCTCAGCTACAGTAAAGAAGGCAGCTCATTTTCAATAGAATCATTGTTACCAGAATCCTTTCAAATCGTATGCCTTGGAGCAGTGGTTTGTCACCCGAGATTAACAAAAACAAAGAATCGGCCTCTCTCAAACACTATTGGCATCAAAGCTTACCTCACAGTGAATGTGCAGGCAGATAGCTACTTTTAAATAAAGGACAAAGGACCTGATTTAGATGTTGCGTTAATGGACATTTCAACTGAAAACCCATCTGCCGAGTGACAGTTCGCCTGCCTTATTTTGATGAAATCCTGCATTTGAACTGCCATCTCCTCCAGGAAACACCGCCTGTGTCGACGGCGGGATAGGGAAAAGTGGATGCCAGTGGGACCCCAGCAAAACATCCCACTGTGCAGATTTGGATGTGCCTTACTGCCAAGCAAAAAGTGACAGTCCAACCCTCTATTCTGAGTTAGCGGATGAGGTGGGGGGAGAGGTGAAAGCTCACTTTTTTTCCCTATTCCACATCCACCTTCGACTGCACACGAGTGGACATGTGCCGTCACTGCTGCTACTGACCACGGAGAAAACACCCCCGTCACTGGACGCAAAGGTAGGGGTGCTGCATTGCCAGGGTATGGTGCACAGGAGGTTGGGGTCCCTGCAGGCATATACATGTCAAAGTAAATTTTTCAAAATCACTGTGACATGCATATGTCAGGGAGACAATGGTGTCACACATTGCTGGGGACACACTGGCATAACACACATATTGCACACATACACAACTGTCATTGTGGTGTCATCATTCATTGCCAAAGGAATGCTGGCACCACAGTGGCAGTACACCCACACTGGTCAATAGTGTCCATATGTGCGCATTACAAGTGGACCTTTAAGGGTAGGTTTGTGCTATCTGTTGTGTATGTGAGTCAGCACTTGTATGTGTGTGTGGACTGGCTGGTTGAGGTGGAGGGAGCTGGAGTGGGTGATGTGATTGTGTATGTATATGCGTCACTTGCATGTGAGACTCATGTTGTGGTATATGCTGTGTTGCCGTGTGACACATGCAGGTGAGCGTTGTGTCGTGTGGTAGATGTTGCAACGATCTGTGTATTGGTGCCTTTGTGTGAGTGTGTTTGCATAGCTGAGTGTGTAGTTGTGTTGATTGTTGTGGTTGTGCTTTGTTTAAGTGCAATGTCAACTCTGTGTGTTATGTCATGGATATATGTCATTGCGTTTTCGGGATTGCCAGGTTGTGTTGTGTGGAATTTGTTATGAATGATCGTGTAAATGTGGTGTGTTGTGTAGTGTGTTGTGCAGGGGAACAGCTATGGTTAAGGTACTGTGTTGTGTATGTCACTTACCTCTATTCCATTGCAACTGCCATTGTATGAATTCCATTGGGTCGCACCGCCGCCTCCCTTTGTCACCAATCCATCACCAGTCCTCCACTTGCAGAGCTGTAATTTGTAAATGCGGCAAGCGGAACACCGTCAACCTGGCCGTCTTCTCGGGTTCGCCAGTGATGCGGCTTGGCAGTAACACTGCCAAGATCTAAATGAAGCCCAAAGTTGCGAGTGATCTCACCTGGTTCTCAACATAACTTGTGAGTAGGAGGAATTACTATGTTGCATTAGGGCCCATCTGTGTGTGAGTTTCACAATGTCAGAGGCCTCAAGCAAAGTGTCAGATGCACCGGTTTGTGTGAATCCTAGGCCAAAAAGTGCAAGTATGAGTAACCCTTCTATTTAAAGCACCACACGTGGAGTACTCTCTGTGGTTATACCAGACTCTTTTTCTAACCTGTCTCACTAATCTTCGTGGGTATACTCTTTCTATAAGTGTTTAAATGTAGATATCTGATTCTTTGAAAAAATCTTGTCTTCTGGTACAATTCCTATAGGGTTATAAGAATTGCCCTAGGGGCAAGTTATCCCTCAAACTTCTTGGGTAGCTGTTGTTGTAATGTAGTAGGGAGTTTCTATTTGTGGGTTTTTTCTAGAGTGATAACAAAAACTTTACTTGGTATATTGCGACATTTAGATCCAAAAAGGGAATGCTGTTAAAGCTCTGTACCATTGTTAACTGTACTTCCTTAGACCGAGTGTTAAGCCATGTATGGAATGAATTGAGATCCTGCAGTGAACTCCTCCAGATTAAAAAGACATCATCTATGTACCTCATCCTTTTAAGTATGTTATCGCTGAATGGGTTGTCGGTGTGATGTATTTATGTGTTTCACAGTTGGTCATATAGAGATTTTCCAGATCCAGTGCAAAGCTTGCGCCGATAGCTACCTCCTTTGTTTGAAAGTAAAAACAACTGACAAATTTGAAATAGTTTTTGGTTGTGGCAATCTCCATGAGTTCAACTGCAAACCAACTGGGTAGATGTGTGGGCCGTTCTCATGCATTCATGATATCTCCAATCACTTTAAGTGCTTCCTTTTGGGGAATATTGGTATACAATGATGGTGGAGTTGCTTAAGGTTGGGTGTGATGTGGGTTTGTCAGGTAAAGCTAAGGATGAGTCTGGCTGCAGTATTCTGTATGCTCTGAAGTCTCAGTAGGAGGTGCAAGATGTTCTTGGTCAAGGATGGTTCGGATGTCATCAGTGGCTGGGATCAGGGCAGTTTTGGTGCTGTGATTGCTGTAGAAGCCAGATTGGGAGGCATTGAGTAGTTGGTTCTGCTCCCAGTAGGGTCCTTATTGATCTTTTTGTAGCAGGTAATGTCACTCAGTTGGTTGAATATCTCTGATAGTAATGTCCCTACTTCTCGGATGATTTTATTACCAACTCAGTATTGTTCTTGAAACTTCTAATAGCTGTGCTCTCATTGTAAGTAAGGTTGTATTTCACATACTTCCTGTCTTTACTCATGGTATCTATGTCCTTCATAACCATCTTCTCAAAAGGCAGCAGCTCACTCGCCATTGTATGTGATGGTGGCATGAATGTGGAAGGTGATCTGAGATCTGTGGCATACTGTGTGTGGGGCAAGACTTGTCCTGCAAAAAAGTGGTTCAGCTGGACTTTTCTAAATAACTTCTGTATCTCTAGCTTTATTTCAAACAAATTAGGTCTTGCAGTAGGAATAAAAGAAAGCCCTCAGCTGAGTACTGAGATCTCGGCAGGGGAATGTATATACTTGGAGAGGTTAAAAATGGGAGCTATGTTGTGTGGGGCAAGAGCAGCGCCTGGGGGTTGTGTGGGATATTATTATCTACCAGGTGTAATGCTGGTGTCTTGTCTGGTGCTCCCCAGGTGTCTCCTGGTAATATGTCCCTCAGTCCCAGCCTTTTCCTCTGCCTCTCTTGCCCCTCCCGGGTCCTATCACCCCATGTCCCCAGACTAAAAAAATGTTTGTGTCAGGGTTACTTGAGCCATCCTGATTTGTTGCAGAACTCGGTTTTGTGGTCTCGTTATCTGAGCCTTCTGATTCAGAGGTATCTGAGAAGGTAATATACATTTTATAACTCCCTTGGCCTCTGTTGAAGTACTGGCTTTTCTTATCTTGTTTGTACCATTCTTCCCTAAGGTATGAGTATGTTACATGTTTATCCTACTTTGCTATGTCGTTTGCTAGTTTGTCCAATTTCTTTTGTTTTGTGAAGACATTTAACTCAGCTGTGCTTTTTTCTAGGGCCTCCAGCTCCTCTAAGGCATTTTGTAATGATGTAATATCCAAGATCTCTGTAGTCAAATTAGCAGTTTCTTTTTCAAATGTATTGATAAGCTCCAAATCTGTGTCTATGCCTAGAACCATCCATTGTTGTGAGCATTGGTTGGCCACAGAGCAGAAATGATTTTTAAATTTTGCGTCTGCTATGAACATTACAGGTTCACTACAGACTTGCAGTCCCACTGAGATAATGTTAGATTGTAAATACTCTCTCATTAAATGATCATGCAGTTGAGTTCTTATCTATTTCTTTGTTGTTCCCTCATGTCTAGTAATTTTCCCTTGAAGGGCATCGACTATCCTTGTTGGCATCTTGCTAAGAAAAGAGGGGCCCTTTCATATTTCCTCAATATAGTCTTCTGTGTAAGACAGTGTGTCTTTATCTGACATATGTCCTGATGAATCTTTTAACTATTACTTCTGTTAAAAAAAAAAAAAAAAAAAAAAGCCCTTGCAGACCAGTGACTGCCAAGTACAATTGCAAAGTTTATGGAGCATTAACCCTGGGACCTGGGTAAGACAACAAAAACTCAAATGGTCCCTAATGGCATTGTATAACCCTTGACTTCCACACAGCAATGGTTAACAGCAGACCTTGATTAGATAGAATACAATTAAACAAATGTATGTGTTGAAGAGAATACCTTACATCAGGAACTCAATTCGGTTCTGAATATCAAACTTATAGCAGGTGCTCCTAAAAGTGTGATGTCGCAGTGCAAGTGAATAAGTGGTGCGCAAGTGCTATACAAGACGCAGTTATATACACATGACTGATAGGGATAATTGATGGAACAAACAACACTCAATATAGGTGTGTTGAAATCCTCAATCAAATTAAAAAATCAGTCCACTGCAGAAGTTGTCAATGTTTGGACCCACTATACACAATTACTTAGATAAGGGTCATCATCAGAACGAAAATATATACAGGAGACATGAGGATAAAAAAAATCATCTATTTATGTGTAAAAAACAAAAAAGCATTTTTCTTTCATAGACCTGCATGTTTGATGAGATTCACTGCTTATTGAGGCTTACCAACGGAGATAAGTCACCACCACTGTCGAAAGATCCACGTGGGAAGGCATATTTCCACTAATGCTTTCTCATAAGTTGTTCGAGGTTGTGCAAGAGTTTGCTACTCAGCTCCTTGGATTTAATTCTGACAACACCATGCCATAGCATCAATGGAAATACGTCCTGAAGAAGCTTGAACAAACGTTCAAATACCATACCCACTGCAGCAAGTTGCGGCAGAGCCCTGAGTTTACTGAGGTGCTAGATGACCCTTTACGGTTATGACTGTCTGTATATACATATTCTAGTTTATATAGTTCATTCTGCTGTTTGGAATATGTTTTCTCCATTTTTTCCATTTCTCCCTCACTTGCTGACAACACAGATAGAGAACAGGGGCCTGGTCTGGGCTCTGCTCCTGGCCTTCCCATATGAGGGCCCTCTAACACCCTTTGCACACACTGCATGATTTCCTCTCATGACTCTCATGCTCAGTGTTCTTAGCCTAAATACCAATTATCTATGTGCCCTGCTGAGAGATTGGCAGCACTGGCAATGATCCGGGATGCCAGTTCAGACATATGCTTCCTACATGAGACTCATCTCTTCAAAAAGGGCTGCCCACGACTTTGGTTCAAAATTATTCACTCAAAAATGTCAGTCTCCTGTACGCTAAGAAATCTGCTGGCGTAGCTGTTTACTGGCCAACAAATTTCTGGGTCAGGACTTACACACAGTCACTGAGATCCCAGGCAGCTTCTGGCCTTACAAATTTGTCAGGCCTTACACTTGTCATTGTGACGATACACGCTCCCAATGAACATCAAGAAACATTTCTGCATCATGCATTCTGGCAGCAGCGTCATCAGGTGCACACCTTTTGATAGGGGTGACTAGAATTTGATCCTTCATCCTATATTGGATAGATCCACTGTGGTGGGTCTCTGACTTGGGCCTAGTGGACTCCTGGTGGACCCTGAACCCTTCCTCGTATGACTTCACCCACTACTCTGGTGTGCGAAAATCGTGCGTGTGGTTAGACTGCTATTTTTTATCCTTGTTGAAAGTCTATTTCCAGGATGGAGCCATTGGTGTATCTGCCCTTTCAGACTATTCCCCTATTAGTATCTGATGTAAACTCCTGCATTCTTGTCCACACAATCGAATACAGCAACTTCACAATGGTATATGGAAACATCAGTCCGTCCAGGCCGAGATAACGGGGCAAATTGATCTCTTCCTCCAAGTCAATGATAGAGAAAACATGTCCCCCTCCCTGCTGTGGGAAACTCTCAAATCAGTTCTCTGGGCTTCCCTCACCCCATCAGAGCTAAGTCCAACACCCTTCAGCGAGATAAGCTTGAAAGGCAGTTGAGGGATCAGGAGGTTCTTCAAAAACAAACCGGGATACACATGGTTTGAAAACAACTGACTGCTGCTCGCAGGCACCTACAAGCTCCTTCCAATGACAAAGCTACGAGTGAGGCAAAAGTACTATACTGGCTGTAATAAAGCAGGTTGTCTTCTCGCCTGCAAAATCTGGGCCAAACGTGACAGAGAACAAGCATCTCAGATCCTTAGCCCGAAGAGGGCAGAGGTCCAGACATGCAAGACCTTCGGCCAGGAATTTGAGTATTTCTACTCAAATCTCTACTCCAATGAGCAGTGGAAGCAAAAAGCTATAACTCAGTATCTCTCCTGTGGACCATTCCACTGATCCCAGGATGCCGCCCACCTTGAGGAGGACATCAAGTTGGCAGAGATCTCTTTTTGCATCTCTCGCCTAAAGGTCGGGAAAGCACCAGGCCCGGATGGCTTCACCCTAGCTTTCTACAAGATCTTCTGCCCACAGTTTGCCATCCTTCTCAACCACCCTTCTTCTCCACCTTTTTAATCTCATTGGTCCCACAGGCTGTTTGCCACTTACCATGTGCGATGCAGTGATCTTGCGATCCCTAAGCCAGAGAGAGACCCCTAAACTCACTATTTCTACCTCCAAAGGCTTTACCAACCCATTATCGCCTGACTTCCCCCCTTGCTTTGATGGGAGAGGGATTTAACATGTGGCAGGAATGCACTGTAAACAAATTGGCGATTTCTTTGACTGAGAGTAACTGATGTGCTGCTTCCAACTCAGACTGGCGCTATATCCATATTTGGAATTGTGTCACCCAGCACTCCATTAGGCCTCATGCTGCAAGGACCCTTAATATTTTCAAATAATGGCTCATCACTAAATCAGATGACAAACAGCTGCTATCAGAACTCTACAAACTGCTGCTTCAAATGCCCTCTCCTGTCAAGGTGGCTTCGCAACTCAGATGGAAAATGGATTTAGAGCATACCCTATCAGATAAAGAATGGGCAGACATTTATTGCAGGGCGTGTAATTATACAACGTGTACAATAAGTAAGCAGGCAAAGCTCAAAAAGGACAACCACTAGTATTAAACGCCAGAGCTCCTAGTGAAATGGAAACTAGGTGCTTACCCCATGTGCTGGGCGTAACTGTGGGGCCACAGCCACGTTGACCCACATTCTTTGGCACTGCCCCAGACTCAAATGTTACTGGAAGTAGGTGGTGGCCAACATTAACAGCATTTTCGACACAGGCCTGCCCCTGCTTCCTAGCTATATCCTCCTCGGCCTCCCTCATTCTCTCACATACCCCTCTGCTACCCTACAAGCAAGGCTATAACTCTGGTGATGTGTGCAGCCAGACAGATACTCATGGCTCATTGGGGTATGTACTACGTGCCACAACATATCAACATGCTTCACAAGCTGTGCGATACTCTGGGCATGGAGAATATTTCTTCTACAATAAACCACCAACAGGTACAATTTGAGAACCAGTAGTGCCCTGCATGCATTTTCTTGCAAATCAATTTAATGGACTGACTTGCCCGAAATGTTTGCCGGTGCTTTGTCTAACAGATTAGTGCACAGTGGTGCACAGGAACCCGCCCTTAAGGGACCTAATGCGGCGCACCCTCTTTGTTTCTGTTCCTTTACCAAGCTTGTGAGCCAGTACAATGTTATTCTTGATAGTTCCTCTTCATTCCCCCCTCTTCCATTGTCCCCCCACTGTCCTTCGTTTCCCTCCACCCCACCAGTGGATGTAGGTGGGAGTATGTATTACCCTCGTTTAAATACATTTAATAAAACAGATTTTAACTAAAATAGTAGTCTTCTACTATTCACCACCCAGGATCCAATATTTACTGATTGTGTGCTTAATCCACCACCGAATCCTTACATGTTTGCTGCATGGAAGTATAGGCTTTGCGCTCTAAATTGTAGAATGTTCTGAGCCCAAAACTGAAAGCTGAATCAAACTACGTACCATTCAGGAAATACCTCAAAACTAAACGTTTGGCATTTGTTTAAATTTGAACGGGAACTAGAATAGTGACTGAAGAACTTTGGACAAAGTTCTCACTTCCATCAGACTTGCCAGAATTAGAGTTTTTTGTTTTTCAATGTTCTAAAATAAAAGGAGTTTTGAAGCATTTTACGACACTTTAATATAGTTAAGGCAGTAGCAAAGACAAAGGAAATGTAATTGTGGGCGATTCTTGATAGCATTTTGAGATATGAAAGCTGTACGTGAATTGAAGGGAGTTCTAATGTCGAATGTCGATGAGACTGGAGCAACAAAGACCTAAATCAGAGGATAGGTACAGGTTGGTTTAGGGATGATCATGCAGTGTAGGGTTTGAAACTGAGATGTGACTGAGGTTGTAGAAGGAAAGTTTCTAGGCTAGACAGGGAGGTATGGTCATTGATGGCTTTAGCTACTGAATATGGATTTTTGTAAAGCGGTTAGTCGCCCTAGATACAGGAGGAGGTATCTTTTAGAAGCAGAATAAGTATGCAAGTTGGTAAGGACTTTACCGAAAGGTAAAAATCATCATGAAAATATAAGTTTATGGCTTCTACAAAAGTTATCTTTACTGAGGACCATATTGTTTTAGATAAAATGGTAGTGAGACAAGGAGGAAGGTTGTGAATATTTAACAGTTGTTAATCAACCTAAGTGGTTGAGTGATGACAATTGAGAGGTTATCTTTTGAACTCACTGGATATTTAAGAGTTGTGGGCATAAGAGTTTGGGAAAACAGCCGGGGTGCAACAGAGAAGGTGATGGTCTTAGAGTTGGTTGTTGAGGAAAGTATATAATCTCAGTATTTGATAGACTGAGTATGAGGCAGTGGGCACCCTCACAATGGTGGATAGTTATAATTTAAAGATGCATGTTTTAATTACGAGAAAAGGAAATGGGAAAGTGATAAGAGGTTTTTCTGCACATACCTATATAGGTGATAAAGCTGAGATAATGTAGGGAAGTAGTAATATCAGGAAGATGAGGTGGAGCTCCCGAATCGTTTAAATATTGTGTTACACAGAGCATACATTATCTGAATGGATAAATATGGATATATTTATATATAAAAAAGTCAGATTTGTTTAAATCATATTCATCTAATATAGCTCATGATTTATGCATACATCGTGAAACCTGAGTGCGTGTGTCTGATTGTGTGTGAGTGATGTCTGTCACCATTCTACTTAAGTCTAAAATATATGTGTTTATTATGAAAAAACGGATTTGAAAAGCTAAATATTTTTCAAATTATTTTTCTGTAACAATCATTTCTACCACATTTCTCAATTTAGCCTGAAAATACTTTTGTTTCCCCTCTACTTCATAACTGAACTGTGCACTTATCTGGACTTTCTGCTGAATTAACATGCGTCCGATCCAAGTGAACATTGATGACTAATATAACTTTAGCCAGTTTGAGCATAAACAAATTTGAATTGCATAACACACACACACAATCATCCATAATCTGTGCAGGTGTCATTTACGATAGTAAATCTACTTTTCCCTTGAAAAAAAACATTGTAAATGTCCTTCGGGAGAAGTTATTGTCAATATTGAAGATGGGGGTTGGATGCATGAGAAGGTATCTAAAACCTTATGACCAAAACAATGTTTGATATTAGGATTGTGTCCGCTGTTGACTGGGAAAGTGAATTCTATTTTTTTGGGTTAGCTTTTATAAGGAGTGATAACTCTAAGTTTTCTATACAAGACATGGAAGATTTTAGCTAAGCAAAGCCTTCCAATGTTTATTTATTATTCTTAGTCATCCGTGAAAATACCTGGCCTCTTGATAGAGTTCTTTCCAGATTTTTTTCTGATCCCAGACACAGTTTGGTACCTTAAACAAGAAGGCTACATCTAAACTACATATAAAGACTACAATAGGTGGCATACATATATTTGCTTTGGAAAAAGGGGCAGAAATCCATAGAAATATATAGTTGTCACTTCCAGTAGAAAAGGGCAGTATAGTAAAGGCAATATGTATTGATGTTACTTCACAGTATATAAAGAAAATAAGGTTCAAAGAACCTTAATAATGCTTTAGGTTCCTGTGAGATATTTGAGGCATTTGAAAGTTTTTTTATTTTTTTTTTTATTTTATTTTATCAGTGAGATACATCTGTGTGGCTTAAAATTAAAAGGTATACAATTAATATATAATTTTGTACTTTTGTGGAAACATTCATGCCGTTGACCAAGGAAGACTAGTGATGTCTACCCGGTCAGGATTTGATTTCACTACCGGAAGAATACACAATGGTCTATGCTGACAGCGCTCAACCACAAACCCACTACCTCAATTTGCCAACGCATTTTGTAATCTGATTGTTAAATTACATTTATAATACTGAACACCATCCCTGATGTGCTACCAGCAAACGGTGTCACTCTGTCTATTACAAGTGCATATTTGTCAGGTGTATCACGTAAAAGAGATAGGAGCTGATTTAGAGTTTGGTGGATGGGTCCGATAACCCTTCTGCCATATTACATAGGATATAATACATGGGTACTCACAAATATTCCCCTGGGGGCCACAAAGTTCTGTCTGTGGCATGCCCGAGCGCTGCACCAATGCCAGTAGTGTGAGGGTTCGGGGTGATGAAAGGTTGGTGTAGGGGGACGTGAAGCAGTTGTATTATATGGACAACACACCAAGCCTTCACACGGCTTCTGTCTGCCACAGATGCTCTATTCACATGTCCCAAGAATTAAAGTCCAAGCATTAACTTCTAATGTTAAACATGAGAGGGAAAGAGATATGCATCTGTTGGATTAATTGCAAAATGTGAAAACAGAAAACCTGATATCAATCCTGGCTTCCCGACTTGACCAAACTGTGTGATCCTAGGCAATTGTTTAATTTCACTTTGCCTCCCTTTTCTTCATTACCACCTATGAGAGTTCCGTGAAATACATGATTTCAGGATGTGTGCTGTACAAAACCTTCTCTTGTGTTTTATTTAATAAACTAAAATATTGTTCCCATTATATAACAACCAAGTCTACACACAAGGTGCACCTGACAAATGACGTGCCGCTTGGTTCAGTAATTACATTGTTTTTCGAATGGGGTAGCATGAATGTTTCCAAGATCATGTTAGAAAACTGTCACTACTAATGCCTCTAATGCCATAATATAATATGATCTACCAAGGTAAAATGGTCATGCATGTTAATAAAATGCACTTTTTTGAAGTTTGCAGAGTTAATCATGTTTCTACATGTTTAGTGCAAGATGTCTTTAAAACTATAGGTGTTCCTAAAGAGAAGTTCTCTAGGACGCCTTCTTTTTTCTATACTATTACTTTAATTAATGCATAAATAAAGTATAGGGGTTTGTGTCACAGATTTCTGTTTGTCCCTTCTCTGTCAAGTGAACAGCAGCCCAATGCTGCTGTTCACCAGGGGGCCGCAATTAAACATCCGGGGGGCCGCCATATCCCTAATATAATACACTTGTAATGTGGTGGATGGGATATTTGTCAGGTTTGTGATGGACTATCCCATCCAATAAGGGGCCAATAAATTGGGTTTCCAGTTTTTAATGAATCATAAATCTGTTTAAAAAATGTGTACGTGTCGCTGTAAACTATGCGTAGAAGTATGCAATGCTTATGTGCCCTTCATTTTTTATATATAAAAATAAATTTCTACATTCTGAGCAGGTATTTTGCAGGGGGATTACCGTTAATGCAGTGAGAGGATTTCCAATGAGCGCTGCCATGTTTCTGTCCTATGAGCTCGCCCTGAAGGCAATGAGAAGAAATCAGGCTGAGCCGCATTCTTGACACGCAGGTGGGTTGAAACAAAATCCCCAATTGTTTCGTAATTTTGCCGAGAAAAGGTCACCATGTTTACAAACGTATCGAATTCAGTTTCCTCTTCAAATGTGGATACTCGTTGTACTAAAAAAAGGCTGACGTTAGCTGCACTGCCCTTCAGATTATCCAATCTTGAAATACACATCCTTAAATATAAGTATAACGTTCTGGTCTACATTTTTATCTTGAATACACCCCATTTTATTTTTCTCTCAGTCACATAGGGAGATAGATGAACGGCAGGCTAACTTTCTCTGCATGAGGTGTTAATTTGGCTATAGAATATCCATTCCTGTCCAGTTAAAAAAAAATCGAGAACAGCACACTCCTATTAGCTTGGTGTTCATTGCTTCCTATGAAATATGTTAGAAAACCGGACTCCAGCCCAGGGTAAGCTCTTCTGTGAACTGTTCTTGAGACTACTATCCAAAGGGCCGAGACTCTTGCAAGATGGAGACCTACGTGCAAAAGGCGCATATTTACAAAGGCATTTCAAAAGGCGTAAGTTAGTACTCCTGTCAATTATGTTCTCTTACGTACCTTTGAGAATTAGCCCCAAAACGTCTAAAATTGGAATACATATTCATGGAATACTCATGTAATCAGTACAAACAGAAAAGACTGTGCACTCTCTGCTCTTTTACTAATACTTACATTTTTGTTAATAGGTAGTTGGACGTTTTGGGGCAAATCCGCAAAGCCATGAAAGAGTACCTTAAAAATTATTCCTGTAGTACTACTCTCCTTACTCATAAATGCTTTCATAATTCACCATCATATACTGCTTTTTGTGTCAGGCTCCAGACAACTTTAAATATTTGTTACAAGGATTTAGGTCATGAATACAAGGGGGATCATATCATGGATGGTTGGAAGCTGCAAGTAGTTCCTGCAGTAATTTTCTATCTCACAATTTCATGTATATGCATTGACAGTGCTAACCCGTGCCTATTTGTATATATTACAGACGTACATGGCAGTGCAAACCAGACTTTTTGGGATTGCCAATACTTGTTCGCATCGTGTTTTAAATCCATAGATCTCAATGCCATACCATTCTCATTTATCCTATGACTCTGTTCCTAAAACCATAGTAGGCAATTTGTTCTGTTTAGCTTTGCTGTTTTCTACTGACAAAGATACGTTCTCCTTAATTATTTGTCTGAATGAAGATCAAAGCTACATATAAACACAAGTATTCTGTGTACCTGTTTTTATACGGGTGTACCTGTTTAAACCTTTTCAGCAGTACTTTTTACCCTGCCACTGCTAAAATCCCATCACTTGACTCCTATCTGCCAGAGAGCGTGGATGTAGTGTGTCATCAATCAGATGGAAATATGTACACATTTTTCCAAGCAGTGTACTATCACATCCCTGTCCTGTAAGACTCTTGTTGCGGTATTCACTACCCAATTTGCACGTGTCCTGCAGAAAAGAGTGGTATTCCAGAATATCATTGCCAGAATACGATCTGATACAAATACCATGCCCATGTATTGTCTAAAAAACACCCCATTAGACATAATAATGGAAACTTTAGACCAAATGGCACTATATGTTTGTAAATACAAATTTAGGACACAAAATTCATGTCAGACAATATTTCCATAAATGAGAGTGTGGTTGGAAGCTATTGAATCCCCCAGGGCCCAGAGCTCCCTTTCAATTACTGTTTATGCCAGCATGGTATTTCATGCAGAGCTGATGTCGCCCACGGCCCCCATTCTCCCAACAGGACCACCTGCTCCTTTATCTTAGGGCAATTGTTGCTGCCAGTCATTGTAGGAAAATGGCAGGGTGGCAGATCGAATTAGATCTAGGCATGCATAGTGCCTACATTCGCCTATAAATGAGGTTGTTGTAAGTATAAGTTTCCACTTTTCTGCTGTGTCACAATCTTTAGCCTTCTCATCGTTCTGCCATAGATGGGCTTAGCTGCTCTCTGTCTCTTCCTCTCGCTCTATTTCTCTCTCCCCATCTGTAAGTTTGATGTCTTTTTATCTTTCAATCACCTCTGGTATTTGTCTCATATCCTTCACTCTTGTGTCTTTCTCTCTGTCGATTCTATTACTACGTTTTCTTTAACAATGTAATACCTGTACTTTGATATCCCTCTCTCCACCTCCCTTACATCTATGTTGCCTCTTGTGTTTGTTACCTGTGGCTTGAAATTCTGTGTTTTTCACCTCCATTGTGCCTAGCTGTGCCTCTGAAGTCTCTCTGATTCTCACTTCTATACCTTTGCTCACTCTTATGCTTCCTTATGCCTCTGACATGCCTTTCTGTCTTTCTGTCTTATCTACATACTCCTGATATATTTTGTTCAGATGTATGCTTCTAAGATTTCTCCCTGCCTGATGTACATTGTACCTGCAGATTCTTCCCCTTATGAATATTCCCTACGTGCCACTCTGGATCAAGAATGTCGAAATAGTTCTCCTCTGACAGCAGGCGGTGCTGTGCCTCATCTTAAATCTAGCTTCTCCATCGATTGTGACATCTTGGAGCCTTCTAAGATGTCACCCATGATAGAGCGGTCCGTAGTAATAATTTTACCTGTTTCGGACGCTCTTTAGGCCGATGAATCTTTTAACTTAGTGGGACTCTCCGTACTCTTAATCGATCAATTGCATCAAATCAATAATCAATAACGAACATAAGCAATACCTTGATCAACATAACACTTGACAATTAATCCAGAATACATTTCGGCAAACCCTGACCTTTCAGTCAGGAATAACCACACCAGTTTATTCAAAGTTAGTGAATTTTATTTCCCTATATTAACAAAGCTAGCACAATATAGATGTGTCTCAACACCAAATGATAAACATATATGAACATTAATAGCTGTCCATAACGTCGAAACAAGTGCAATCTATGTAGCATTTGAATCACAAGGCATTCGATAATAACAATGCAAATCACTAATACGATAATCTGTAATGAACTAATTGCATACATTTAGTCAGCATAACAAGATCTCAAATTGCATTGTGCGACATATGGAATCCTCGTCTAACCTCAAATTAGCATCGGCATGTGGGACTTCATGCAAAAACAATTTAGCAACATTAATTTAGAAAACTCCTAACTAGGGCTCTTATCAAAATCAGCAGTTGGTTACCTAAAAGAAACACAATGCAATTTTACAATTTCCTTTCATATTTACCAATTACGATCAGCATACAAGGAAGTCTTCGTCTCACAGGTACCGTTCTTCGGTCAGCATGGGTACCGTTTCGATCAGCATGGGACGGGGCAAAGGGGCAGGAGTGGACGGGGCAATTGCCTCACGGCGGCAAAGTAAGACTACTACTTCATGCAAAAGGGATCAGAGTTAAAGTTTCTAGGGCAGGAATCATTAAAGTCTCTTTCTCTCGATTAGAGAAAGCATCAAAGTCTCTTTCAAAATGGCGTCGCAGCAAAGTGGGCCATAATAGCTACGAAGTCTGCAAAATGGCGGGTTGTCAATAATGGAGAGAGAGTTTCCTCTCGTGCACCTGGTTTTTGTAGACAACAGTTCAAGTCCAGTAGGGTCTTCCATTGGAGGGTTCATAGGTTAGCTTCAAATTGTCCAATCAAAAACGACAGTTCTCAAGCTTTTACTTAGGCATACATTATCCTTGGAGATGGGTACGCAAGTTGCAACATTTTATGCCAATTAACTCACTTTCAGAGCTTCCATTGTCCGCACCTGCAGATCGACCTTGGAGTAAAGAGAAAATATGCCAGGCTGGCACGAAACCTTAAGATAAGCATGTGAACGATCTCAGTGGAAAAGTACAGCTTCAAGCGAAAATACACGTTTATTAGCACAGTGGAAAAATACGAGCATCTAAACCGTGAGACCAGGCAACTAGGCCAAAGCCTCCGCTAAAGTCATGCTAAGCTAAAGCATTTCAAACAAGCAAATCATAGCACACGTTTACGATTATGTCGGATTAGTGCAATTCTAATACACCACGTTATATAAAGCACGCTTATAAATGTTGGCAAACTACTCTGAGGGCACATTTTGTCCCCGTACAATCTTTATTAGTTCGGTTAAAGTCACACATGATTATTTCACACTACGTTTACGCGTTAATAAATGTAGAACCTTCATTTTCTGCTTCATCAATCCCTCCTCTGATGACTACTAGTCATCACACCAAACTATGCCCACAAATTTTATTCCATTAAAATTCTGTCAGTTCCCTTTTCCTTTTAATTCCCCTAGTTTGCGCTTTGTATTCTTCTGCCATTCTTTTCATAATTTTCTCTTCTTTTCTTCTTTTAATTCTTTCCATAATCATTATTATTCCCCTTTTTATTCCCCATATTCCAAATATGCAAATTATTACTATTAATATTCCTTCTATTATTTTCAGTAATATTCTATTCCAAATTCCCCCAATCCAATGTCCCACTGAAGCAAGTCCTTTTCCAACCTTCTCCCACACTCCTGGTTCTTTCAATTCCTTCAAATCTGCACTTTCTTTTGTTAGATTAGCAAGCATAGTTTTAATCTTCACACTATTGTCAGGAATATAAGTACAACAGTGTCGTGCACCAAGCATTTTGCAAACACCACCATCCTTTGCTAAAAGAATGTCTAAAGCAAGCCTATTTTGAAGAGTCATAGCTCTTTCCGCTGCAAGTTCAGCATCTATCAGGATTATAGCACCTGAAAACTTTGTCAACATGTTATCCACTATAGTAGACAACTTTCTTATCTTGATGGAATTCAGCACAACTCCCAATGAAGGAATCATGGCTCCAAATATATCTCCTACCACAGCAGCTGCGGTCTCTCTTTTCTGGATACGATGGGATCCAGGTGTCTTTTGAATCATCAATGGGTCATCCAGTTGATAAACCTTTGGGAACACTATACCCAAATAACATCTCCCCCACCATCCCTTTGGAAGACGATAATAGGCATTATACCCACAAATGTAATATACACCTGGAATGACAGGGTCAAGTCCGTTCATCATGAATGTCCATTTGGCCTTAAAAATAAACGTATGTTTACACTCACTCGCTCCTACAAAAATATTGTCATAATAAGATTCACCCCGATATATTCAAAATTTCCCTACATGCCAAGCATCTAAAGCTATTTTCCCTTGTGTCTTTATTGCAGCAAAATCATAATTATCTACTGAAGTCCTCTTATGTAGCTCCTTTTCTAATTTCGCCTTCATTTGTGCCCTTCTATCATCTGTGCGATCTAAAAAGCTTATTTCTACTGCAGAGAGCGAGCAGGTAAGGTTTTCCCTATGAGTGTGAGCCGTTTCAAAAGGTTGCATTGGCTCGAAAAATTCCCTCATTATTTTAGCATCCCAATCTTTAGCAATCTGGCTTAGCTGCACTATTATAGGAACATAAGCAAAGGTAACATCATAATTTGAATAAAAATACTGTATGTTAGTTTGACCATAAAACCTAGACATTACTATACTACATGTAATCCCGTATGTAAGAGGCATGTGGTGATAAGTCACCCCTTCCTTTACTGATGTCGGTATCTGTGTGCACACATAACAATCCTTCGCATCCATAGTCTCAACATATTCTGTTAGCAAGCGATAGAAAACATTATACGAAAGCTCTTTCTTATCATGCAAGAGCCTCTCATCTAACTCTAATCTTTTCAATGCGGTTAGTTCAGTGACAGTAACAGGAGCAAAGGTAGAAGCATCAATTTTCTCATTCTCACCCTTTCCATGCATTCCAAGCACTATTGCCATTATTATTAGTACACATGCAATTACCAAGCCTATACACACATATTTACAATATTTCTTTCTACTGTTTTGTGTAGCGTACCCAGTCATGATCTGTATAGAATCAGAGAGCTGGAAGCACCTGTAAAAGAAACTATTTAGCAATTCAGTTACAAAGCTGAGCGAGCGCAATGTTCACACCGTCTTCTTCAAAAGGCCAGTCACTTATCGGTTAGCAGCATTTGTCTCAATTCGGCAATAACTCAGTCTTTCATCAGTTCAGCAAGTGTCTCGCAATGTCTCAGCTGGTTGTATCACGTTAGATTGTAACAAGCAATGTCATTTGTCACCCTTTCAATCGACAGAGTCCATAAAACTTTTCTTTTCTATTGGTATCTCTTCTTCTTCGTTCTCGAGGCTAAGAGATACAAATTCGTCAGTCCAATCGTCATGAACTACATATGCCCATTCAGGACCGGAATACCTTCTGTTCGGTATCCTTTTCCTTTTCAATTTTGCCTCTCTTTTCGATTCTGCCTCGCTGATACTTTCCTCTTTGGCCAAGTCTTTTCCCTCACTTGAGGATTGTTCCACAACAGTCACTTCCTTTCTTTTCTCTTTCACTTTTGGCCTTTCTCCATCGTTCAAACTTTCTTTAGTCCTTTCTTTTATTGGTGATATACTTAGTCTCCTCTTTGCACCGTGTCCATTTGATGGACCCGCGATCTTTTCTGAGGAAGCTTGAACTTTTTCGTTCTGTTCTGCCTTGTCCCCTCCTTCTGGGGAATCAATCACGTTCTCTTTTTCCTTTTCTGTATCGTCTGCTTCTGGGAAAGCCCTCCTCTGATCAGGCTCTCCTGCCTTTTCACCTTTTCCGAGCCCTTCGTCACCGTTACTTTCGTCAGGCTCTTTATCACTTTCAGCTGCTTCAGGTTCTTTGTCACCTTCAGCTGCTTCAGGCTCTTTGCTACCCTCAGCTGCTTCAGGTTCTTTGTCACCTTCAGCTGCTTCGTCGCTGTCTGAACTTTCTCCTTGATCTCCCCCAAGCGAGTTGGTCTCTTCGTCCTCAGAGAATATCTCTCTCTCTCCCGTTTCTGCCTGTTCGCTCTCAGTTCGGTTTTGCTCTGTCTCAGCACTCAGCACTGTTTTGTCAGGCACTGGTAATTTCAGTGCTTCAACTTCCTCATCTGTGGGACACAACACCTTCTTTGTGTGACTGGTGTGAATCCAGTTGGGAACCCCCGCACACTTCACAGCGGTAGTTGTCGTCAGGATCACTTGGAAAGGGCCTTTCCAACGGGGTTCCAGACACGACTTTCTCACGTGCTTCTTTACCACGACCCAGTCACCTGCTTTCAGTGCGTGTCCTGGACCTTGGATCGGTGGCAAGGTGGTCGCTTCCACCTGGTGAGAGAAAGAGCGAACCACGTCAGCCAGACCCTTGCAGTAGTCTAACACCATATCATCTGTAATATTCAAAAGCGCGTTTGCGGGAACTGCAGGAAGTCTCATAGCCCTGCCCATGAGAATTTCGTGCGGAGACAATCCGGTCTTTCTATCAGGGGTGTTTCTCATTGACATTAGCACTAAGGGCAATGCGTCAGGCCATTTCAAATTTGTCGATGCACATATTTTCGCCATTCTTGATTTCAGTGTACCATTCATTTGCTCCACCAGTCCTGAGGCTTCAGGGCGATAGCTACAGTGCAGCTTTTGCTCAATGTTCAGCGCTTCGCAAAGTAACTTTATCACCTCGTTATTGAAGTGACTTCCCCTATCTGATTCTAAAGAGATCGGGAATCCGAAACGTGGTATCAACTCCCTCAGCAATAGCTTCGCAACTGTAAGGCTGTCATTTCTACGTGTGGGGTATGCCTCAATCCAGTGACTAAAAATGCACACAATCACCAACACATATCTCAGACCTCCATGCACAGGCATCTCAATGAAGTCCATCTGCATTCGACTAAAAGGCCCGCTTGCCCTACCAATGTGGCTCGCGTTCACAACTGTTCCCTTTCCTGGGTTCATCTGCTGGCAAGTGACACATCGATGGCAAACTGCTTCTGCAGCTTGACGAAATCTGGGGTTAAACCAATCAGTTTTGAACAATCTTATCATGGCATCTCTCCCTAGGTGAGCTTGCCCATGATAGAACCGCGCAAGCTGTGATAAGAGACTGTTTGGCAAAACAAATTTTCCCTCATGTGAAACCCATAACTCGTCTTGTCTCTTTATACATTGTGATTTAATCCAGGAATCTCTCTCATCTTCCCTGACGTTATTCTGCAGTGCTTTTAGTTCATCTATTGTATCTACGACCTTCAAGGCAAATGCTTCAGCTGGTTCGAGGTCTGGCTCACTTATCGAATTCCAATCATCCCTGAGTAATATACAGTTCAAGGCCCAAAATCTTGCAACTTGATCCGCATATGCATTTCCCAGAGAAACATAGTCCTGTCCTTTCGTGTGAGCACTACACTTTACCACTGCAACTTCGGGTGGCACTTGAATGGCGTGTAACAATTCCCTTATCCTCTCCCCGTTCTTCACTGGGGATCCTGAAGAAGTCAGGAAACCTCTCTGTGACCATAGTTGTCCAAAGTCGTGCACAATCCCAAACCCGTATTGACTATCAGTGTAAATGGTGACTTTCATCAATGCAGACAGTTGACATGCTCTGGTAAGGGCTACAAGTTCTGCTACTTGTGCAGAATAGACTCCTTGAAGCCATCCCGCTTCCAAGACCCCTGTTACAGTACATACAGCATATCCTGCTTTCAAAATCCCCATCCCGTCTCTTAGACATGAACCATCAACAAAAAGAATTTGGTCATTTTCATCAAGCTTAGTATCTTTAATGTCCGGTCGAGGTTTTGTGCAAAATTCAGTCACCTGAAGGCAGTCATGCTCGACGTCTTCAGCGTTCTCAATTTCAGCATTTTCTCCAGGGAGCAACGTTGCTGGATTCAACGTAGTGCACCTTTTCAGCTGCACATTCGGTGAGCCCAGAATTATCGTTTCATACCTTGTGAGTCTTGCTCCAGTCATGTGTTGCGTTCGGGAGCGAGTCAAAAGTATCTCAACTGAGTGAGGGACCATGACTGTTACTGGGTGTCCCATCACTATTCCTTCACTCTGAGTGAGGCTGATACCAACTGCTGCTACGGCGCGCAAACACCCTGGGAGTGCTGCTGCGACCGGATCCAAAGTAGCTGAAAAATACGCTACTGGTCTGTTTACGCCACCATGGGCTTGAGTCAAGACAGACAAAGAACATGCATCACGTTCATGACAAAACAATGTGAAAGGCTTAGTGTAGTCAGGCATACCTAAAGCTGGAGCCCTGCACATGCATTCCTTCAGTTCAACAAAAGCATCCATCTCATCTCCTTTCAGCTCAATTTCATCCAAAGCATCCTTCTGGGTCAGTTTCAGTAGAGGCTTTGCTAGAGTCGAGAAGTTGGGAATCCACTGACGACAATAACCCACCATTCCCAAAAACTTCCTCACCTCCTTCCTTGTCTTTGGTGGACTCATTTGGAGTATACTCGTTATTCTTTCCTTCATTATTCTCCTTGACCCTTTCTCTATCTGGTGACCCAAGTATTTCACTTTCTTCTGACAGAACTGTAATTTGGAAGGAGATACCTTATGTCCATTCCTCCCTAAATGGTTCAACAGAGCAATGGTATCGGCTGTGCAGCCACTTTCTGTCTTTGATGCAACCAGTAAGTCATCAATGTACTGTACTAGGGTTGACTCGAATGGCAATTCTAATGCTTCCAAATCTTTCTTTAGAATCTGATTGAATATTGACGGTGACTCAGAAAACCCTTGAGGAATTCGACACCAACTGTACACTCTGTCTAAGAATTTGAAACAAAAGAGGAATTGGCTGTCCTCATGGAGAGGCACCGAGAAGAACGCTTGTGACAAATCGATGACTGAGAACCACTCAGCATCGCAAGGGACCTGGAACATTATCACAGCTGGATTCAGTACTACTGGGCAGCATTTGACTATGATGTCATTTATTTTTCTCAAGTCCTGCACAAGTCGGACCTTTCCACTCTGCTTTATTAGTCCCATTATTGGTGAATTACATGGACTGCTTAACACCTCTTTCAGTACTCCCTGTTTTACAAATTCGTCAATAAGTTGAGCAACTTTCATGAGGGTGTCTTGTGGCATGTGGTATTGTGGGGTCTGGGGAAAGATTGCATTGGGCTTTACAGTCACTTTCACTGGTTCTACTCCTTTCATCAATCCCACCTCTTTCCCTGTCATATCCCACACTTCCTTTCCGACTGTTTCCCGTAATTCAGCTGGGATGTCTTCTTCAGTTATCATCGGGAAAAGACAAATCATAGGATACTCTTCATCGACAGTTTCCATCTCATCCCCCTCTACACTATCCTCTTCTTCCCCATCACTGCTCGTCTGGATTGTTATTCCTTCGTTCGAACACATGATCGAACAACCCAATTTGCACAATAGGTCTCTCCCCAATAGTGCTATCGGGCTTGAGTCACATACCACAAACTGATGTACCCCTTGATAGTTACCGATGCTAACTGGTACCGGATCTGTTATTGGGTTCGTCAGGTGCCTGTTCGCTACTCCCACCACTTGAACTGTCCTGCCTGAGAGTGGCAAATTTGGTACTTCACTGCTCTTAACAGTTGAACGTGTGGCTCCCGTGTCAACCAAGAACGAGACACGATGACCCATTACTCTTCCCTCTACGTACGGACCCTTTTGATCAACTTCCAAGGATGCTGCAAGCACACAATCTCCTTCTTCTTCTGAACTTTCACTCTCCCATACATTGTTTATTCCACTCTCACTGTGTAGTGGGAACTGTTGTACGGTGCCATTTGTACTCATTACCTGACCCGAGACCTGTGGAGGAACCATCACTTGCTGCTGACTCATTGGTGCCAAGGGTATTTGCATTTGCTGATTAGGTACCATAGGTAACTGCTGTTGCATTGGCTGCATTTGCGTCATCTGCATACGAGGCATCTGCATCTGCTGCGGCTGCATAGGTTGCAATCCCTGCAACTGATTTACGGTCTGAAAATTTGGGTTTGGACCTCTCATTTTCGGTCCCTTCATTGTCTGAAATGCATTGACATCATTGTTTTGCTGACCAACACCTACACCTACACCTGCACCTTCCTGCACCACCATCGGGCACTCGCGTTTCCAATGACCTACGATTCCGCACACGTGACACGGCATCACCTTCTTCATTGCCTGCACACCCGTCACAACAGTGTTCAAATCCGGACCATTATTCACAAAACCTCCTCTGCCTCTGCCTCTGGCCTGTGGCTGAAACGCCATGTTTCCCTGCAACTGCGGCTGCGGTTGCGGTACCTGCTGTTGGAACCCTTGCATCCATTGCAAACCTTGCAAACCTGTCTGAGCTGCTTTAAGCTGCATCATCATCACCTTCTCTTTCAGCTTTTTCTGTTTCACTTCAATTTCGTCACTACAGTATTTCGCATAATTCAACACCTCATCAATCGGTTTCGACTGCCAGCAAATCAAATGCGACTTTATCATCTGACTTATCTCTGGTCTCAGCCCTTCCACAAATCTGAAGACAAAATGGAGCATGTCCTTCGCCTCTATTTTTTCCGTCCCACTGTAGTTCTTAAACGCCTTCCACAACCTCTCATAGTAACTATGAATCGATTCTTTAGTCTCTTGGGCAGTTCGATCAATCTTCTGCCAATCCACATTTTTCGCGGGTACCTTAGTCTTCAAATGCTCAATCACCTTATAGTACAAGCTCATCACCATAGGTGATGGTGCACCCGTCTCCCTGTCTCTCTCCGGTTCACTTGTCGGCCAACCTACAGCTCTTTTGCAATCCTCCCACAAATCTGCCGGAACCACAATCTCAAAGAGTGTATTCAGGTCTTCCCAGAGACATTTTGCAAGCTTCACAAACCTGTCAGTCTGCTGATACCATTCAATCGGCTTCTCTCCTAGTTTGGGAAAATCGTCCGTAAAAGACTGAATGTCACTTCTGTGCCATGGTACATGTATTAATTTTCCCCCTGCTGTCACCCTCATTGGTAACATGGTTACTGTCTCGGTGCTTTGTGGTCTTTTCTCACTATGCTCTGTAGCACTGTCCCTCCTCTTTTCCTTCCTCTTTGCCCACCTGCTTTCCCACTTGTCTAGACATCTCCACACTTGGGCACTCTGCAGCAATTCTCTAAGGTGTGCCTTCATGCCTGCTGACCTCATGTGTTCAAAATCTGTGGTCCCAAAATCCAACCTGTAGCTTCTGCTCAAGTGTTTCATCTTGTCTATGTCAACCCCGTTTCTGTCAGCTGCTTCCTGCAAGCTCTTATGTACCTTGTTCACTTCCTTCGTAATCCTGGGACATAGATACCTCAGCTCTTCTTCCGTGTAGGACTCTAACCTATTCACACCCATAGTCCCTTCCACCAATTCTTGTGCTTCCATGTTCAACCTGACCCTATTCATATAGTCTTCTCCTTTCCCACTGGCTGAACTTTGTGTGGAATTTAAACTGTTGAACCACTGTGTCAGCTGTTGCGCATTCACCCCCATCAGTGTAGCGTTCACATCGACTGCCATTGATGGTTGCGGCAACTTTTCAGTGTTCGATGTTAGAGGTATTATCAGTGGGGGGCTCGACCTCACCAGTGTTGACAGAGCACATATGGGACTAAACTCCATCAAGGACCCAGATCCAGTTGGCTGAGCCGCTATAGGAGTTATCCCTGGAGTGTTCTCTATGCACCTCCTTTCTGTCCCATTCTGCAGCATTGGTCCCTGACCGCTCATACCTAAGTTAGGCTGACTGTACAAAGGTACCGGTGGACCTACAGTAATGGGTAGTGATATCGCGTCTGGGTTCTGTCCATTTCCCATGTTCTGAGGCATGTTCATTCCCACACCATGGGTCATCATTGCCGGCATGCCCATCTGGTTCCCCGTCATCTGAGTATGTGCGTTTCCCCCTTGTATCTGCTTTTGAGGCATCAAAAACTGGGTTGATTCGGCTTGTGACAATGTCTGGTTGTGACCATTCTGTACTCCCCTTACGGTTGGATCTAGAATCATTCCTGCACTGTTATCACTGTTGAAGTACCCTGGCATCTGCAGCTGATAATTTTCTGCTGGTTTCAACATGGGCACATCTGGATATATTCTCCTAACCTGCGGTATCTGCGGGGTGAACAATAAACTCGAGTCCTTAGATCCCGATGATGCTCCTGAACTCTGGGTTTCACTGTTCTGTACCGGTGCCGGAGGGGCAGAACTGGTACTTGGACCTTGTCCATTCTCCGCATAAGGTGGTGGACGGTCGTTCAACAATTGCATTATTAACTCCTCATCCTCTAACTCCTCTTCTCTTCTCAACTTTTCCTCGTCCTCTCTATCCTTGGAACACTTCCTGTCCGTCTTACAGGTAGCTTTCTTACCTGTCTCCTCTTCTTCCTTAGTAATTGCGGGAAACAATTTAATCCCCTGCAATACATCTGACCTCCACACCTTTTGTGCATTATCCCACCTAGCATCCGCTAGTGTCTTTTCTACCTTTCTCATCCTGGTCTCAAACTTCTTCTGCTGTTGCTGTCTGGCCATTAGTTCCCAAATCGCTAGAGCCTCAAACTGGGCTGGCCTTGGAGGCACCTTCATGTCGTACATCGTGAATCTCAAATTCTCTAGGATCCTTATATTGAATGTCCCATGTATCGGGAACGCTACGCTCCCATGTTTCTCTGTCAACTTGTGCCATTGCTTTAGCCAAAGGCACGGAGCTACCCCCTTCTCTTCCATTACAATGTAAGCTGGTGTGCCTTCGGGCGGCGTTTCCTCTCCTACGCTCGCTTTAATGTAAGACTCCCCCTTCATCGCACTCCTAAATGCTTTAAAGAATTTCATTTTCTCGTCTTTTATTTCACAAAGTTTGTAATCAATAGGTGACTTTAATTCCCGGAATACTCTTCGCTTGCCTTTCCCCTTCCGATCGAGCCCCACGGACTGCGTCCAATCCGTGCGCGACCCTTCTCTGCAACCAACCTATCCCAGCGCAGCTCCTAGTGACGTCACACTCACACACACTGCGGCTGACAAAGCCTCGCGGCTAGTCTTCCTTCACTCACCTCCTCTCGTAACAACTTCTTGCATGTATCGCGAGCTACCAAAAAAATAAAACAGATCTGTCGGTTTACTACAGGAAGGGTAACACAATTGCTTCAGGACCTTAGGGACTTTTCACTAGCCTCGGCAGTTATTCCGTCTTTCTCGGTCCCCACGTTCGCAAGCAAATCTGACCCGCAGACTTACTCTCAACTTGTCAATGATCTGTTCTAGTGCACTTAGAATCTTGTCAAAGCCCGAAGTCGAAGTTTCTTTCACTCCCTAACACACGTACCGACTCGTTGACCACGCCCGATCAACCTACTAAACCGCCCAGACCACAACATGGATCAACATACTCCGGAGTCTCTTGACCTCGCAGGGCCCGTCTCAACAACAACAACCACGTGGACCTTTTTATGCACGAAGCGCCACACGCACATGAAGTTCGACGACTTCCCTACTCTCACCCTCGGAGTCGCACCTCCGCTATTTCTATGAAGTTCGACGACTTCTCTACTTCTACACTCGGAGTCGCACCTCCGCTATCCTCTAAAAAAGAAAAAAAAATCCTCGCAACCTTCTCACACAATCTGCGGCAATAAGCTGTGCAAGCGCAAAACCCTAACTTCACTCATACCATCACTAGTACCGCCAACGCCGATTCCACACCTCCATTCTCTTCATTCGCAAGCTCCGAGATCCCGGGAAAGTCGCGGTGGACCTAGCCCATCATCATTCTGTCAATCTGTTTTATCCAAGAAAAATCTAATTCAACTTGTCAAGTGGGGTCTCAAAATGCGTGACCGTTAATTCAACACCATGTACTCTAGGAGTACAGGGTCCCAAAAGACGAAACCGTCCTCTGCTACCATCAACTGATAGAGCGGTCCGTAGTAATAATTTTACCTGTTTCGGACGCTCTTTAGGCCGATGAATCTTTTGACTTAGTGGGACTCTCCGTACTCTTAATCGATCAATTGCATCAAATCAATAATCAATAACGAACATAAGCAATACCTTGATCAACATAACACTTGACAATTAATCCAGAATACATTTCGGCAAACCCTGACCATTCAGTCAGGAATAACCACACCAGTTTATTCAAAGTTAGTGAATTTTATTTCCCTATATTAACAAAGCTAGCACAATATAGATGTGTCTCAACACCAAATGATAAACATATATGAACATTAATAGCTGTCCATAACGGCGAAACAAGTGCAATCTATGTAGCATTTGAATCACAAGGCATTCGATAATAACAATGCAAATCACTAATACGATAATCTGTAATGAACTAATTGCATACATTTAGTCAGCATAACAAGATCTCAAATTGCATCGTGCGACATATGGAATCCTCGTCTAACCTCAAATTAGCATCGGCATGTGGGACTTCATGCAAAAACAATTTAGCAACATTAATTTAGAAAACTCCTAACTAGGGCTCTTATCAAAATCAGCAGTTGGTTACCTAAAAGAAACACAATGCAATTTTACAATTTCCTTTCATATTTACCAATTACGATCAGCATACAAGGAAGTCTTCGTCTCACAGGTACCGTTCTTCAGTCAGCATGGGTACCGTTTCGATCAGCATGGGACGGGGCAAAGGGGCAGGAGTGGACGGGGCAATTGCCTCACGGCGGCAAAGTTAGACTACTACTTCATGCAAAAGGGATCAGAGTTAAAGTTTCTAGGGCAGGAATCATTAAAGTCTCTTTCTCTCGATTAGAGAAAGCATCAAAGTCTCTTTCAAAATGGCGTCGCAGCAAAGTGGGCCATAATAGCTACGAAGTCTGCAAAATGGCGGGTTGTCCAATAATGGAGAGAGAGTTTCCTCTCGTGCACCTGGTTTTTATAGACAACAGTTCAAGTCCAGTAGGGTCTTCCATTGGAGGGTTCATAGGTTAGCTTCAAATTGTCCAATCAAAAACGACAGTTCTCAAGCTTTTACTTAGGCATACATTATCCTTGGAGATGGGTACGCAAGTTGCAACATTTTATGCCAATTAACTCACTTTCAGAGCTTCCATTGTCCGCACCTGCAGATCGACCTTGGAGTAAAGAGAAAATATGCCAGGCTGGCACGAAACCTTAAGGTAAGCATGTGAACGATCTCAGTGGAAAAGTACAGCTTCAAGCGAAAATACACGTTTATTAGCACAGTGGAAAAATACGAGCATCTAAACCGTGAGACCAGGCAACTAGGCCAAAGCCTCCGCTAAAGTCATGCTAAGCTAAAGCATTTCAAACAAGCAAATCATAGCACACGTTTACGATTATGTCGGATTAGTGCAATTCTAATACACCACGTTATATAAAGCACGCTTATAAATGTTGGCAAACTACTCTGAGGGCACATTTTGTCCCCGTACAATCTTTATTAGTTCGGTTAAAGTCACACATGATTATTTCACACTACGTTTACGCGTTAATAAATGTAGAGCCTTCATTTTCTGCTTCATCACCCATCAGTTCATTGTTTTTCTATGCCTTTCAAATGGGATCCAAAGGTTCTCCTCCAATTTTTCTGTATTTTCAATGACAGTGATTGATTAGTAGTCAACTAGAGTGTGCCTAGTCTTTTTGTGGACTTCCTGATGAACTTTGTCTCTTCTTCACTTTCCTCAAGTAAGCATCCAAATATCTTTGAGGGCTTTGCAGATGGACAGAGCCATCACACATTCAAGACCCACTCCAGAGCCCGTTATTGGAGTGATTCGGGGGGATGGCTGTGCAGTCGGGGCCTACTTGCATTGACCATTTCACCCTTATCTTTTAAGCAGTGTGAAACTCATCTGGCACCACTCCCACTTGAGGAGCAGGTCTTCATGTTGGCAGAACCTTTCCTTGACATAAGCCTTTGCATCATCCTCTGACTCTGTTCTTGGTAAGTTGGGTGAAGCACCTTCCCAAGTGGCCAGCTCTGTTCTAGCTTTGTGCTTGGTGCCCACACATACTCCCAGTGCTGTCATTGACCCCATTTAAAAGGTGACCTTCACACAGGCTTTGCTGGTGATGTTCTACCCTCCATTGGCCCAATTTGATGTGTATCTGAGACTCAAACTTCCTTTCAGTCTTTTCCCCAAGAGTGGCTTCTACCCTAGCATCAGTTCACCTTGATTGCCTTGTCAATGTTGATTTGACCTTAATGTTCTGGTTCTGGTGCCAGAGGCCTGTTAGTTTTGTTGGTTTTGGGACAGGTTTGGCACCACTAGGGATGGCACTGTCTCAATACCACCTACTGTTTTCCTGTTCATTGGGTATTATGGACTGCTCAAACTGATGCTAACCCTTCGGTGAAGGTGTTTGTGAAGGAATAATTCCCTCTACAGGTGCTGACTGAGTTTTAGTGTGTATTATGGCCTTTAGTATCGGCTTCAAGTGCCACCGATCAAGGTGCAACGTTCTTGTGCATCTGTTGTGGAAGTGAAGTCCATTTCTGTTTCTTCTTATAATTTTGTGAGAGGGTTCTGTTTGGAGTTTCAGTCTGCAGGTGATTTGGTCTCAGAGTCAGAGGTCAATCTAGAGGGTATCCACTCCTTCAATTCTATGTTGAGTAAGGTAACTTCAGTCTTGACATTCCTCCTGCTTATTTTAGTGATCAAGACTGATTTTTTGGCAGATATATTACATCCTTTTTCCTCCTCATCAGAACGTTGCCTGCCCTAGAGGCAATATGAATTAGACCTGCCTTGGCTGTTAGTGATTGGATTGTGCAAAGGTATTGTTCAGCTCAGGGTGGACCAGCTGTTTTGTCTATCCCTTCCAGATGATTTGGCATGGTTTCCTTCTTTGGTCCCTGAGTCTATGGGAACTTCATTTGCTCCTTTCTCCTATCCCCTAAATTAGTAGTGGCTTTGTGTTGGTGCTATGGGTAGGAAATTGTTCCTCTCATGGTGTCTAGCCCTTGGTTCTTGCAATGCCATATGCCATTACATCAGTGCACTCTGGAAGATGGTAGAAGTTGTGTTTCCAGTCCTTCCAGATTATGTCAGCAGCCTGTTTGTGAAGGTGGTGCCTGGCAGTTTTGACAAAGCCAGACACCATCTATTTAGGGAGGTGGTGCCTGGCAGTTTTAGAACTGCCAGACAACTTCTGCTGTCTAGTCTTGATTCAGCAGACTCTGTCATCAGGCCTATTGGCTGATCTGAAACTCTGCATTAGGATTTCCATTTCTGCTAATCCAGTCTCCACAACGTGTTTCTCGATGTCCCTTTGGATACAAACTTTGGTTTCATACCTCTTTGGTGTAAAGGTGGCTTCGACTCTGGAGATGTGTGTGTCTTCTTCGGATTCAGCCTGAGTTTTTCAAGAGTTGATCGGGTGCAAGGTCCTAAAGGGGGCAGCAGTGTGGGGGCCAGGTTTGGTTTAGTACAGAATAGCACCACCCATCTTAGTTTTTCCACCCTCTTTTGTCTTCAGTTTTTCCCTGCCAAGCATCATTATTTGCAAGATGTGTATACTTGGCTTATCCTTTTGCTGTTCTCAGGATTGTTTGTTTGGTTAGAGTTTTTGGCTCATGGTGTTCATGCTGTTCTGGATACATGCTATTGGGCTTGTTATTTGTGGTTCCTTAGGGGTTATGATTTTGAATGATGTGCCTTCCTCCCGGTTGCTGCAGTGGTAGCAGTTCTCGCCAATTTAGTACTTTTGGTTGTTGATCCGGTGCCCATTTGCACGTGGTACATCCATCTCCTGTCCCATTTGGTGTTGGGTGGGTGACTTGGTGGCTATTTCATTGAAATTCTTTACTTCTAGTCCTGTGAGCCAATTTAGCAGCTATTTGTCTGCATTCTCCCTTGCTGAGCCCATTGGATATACTGACGAGGGTCCATTTGAATGGTGTGGCTTCCTCATTGGAATTACTGGTGCCATCTGCCTCACTTCTGCCTGTTGTGGTTGGATGATGCATATGAGTCGGACCACAGAGGGGTAAGTTCTTGTTGTCTGTACTTCTTTACACCATCCTTGATGCTGAGGTGCAGTATCTGACCCCTTTTCTGCAGAGGCCTTATTTGTGGATGGAATGTGTGCTCTTGGGAGCAGCCGCACCATCATTCATTCTTTCTTAAGTTACCTTTTTTTGGACTGATCAAGCTCCTTTGTTTCTGTTTTCTATCTCCATTCAGTAGTGTGGCTTTTGTGGTTCTCTCTATGCTGGGCCTGCTTTGGGTAGGTGACCTGCTAGGGCTGTTTACGTGTAGGACCACTGCTGTGGTACTCATGTGGACAACTTTTGGGAGTTTAATTTGTTGGACACAGTCAGTGGCTTCATCCGGTGGGTCATGATGTTACCTTGAGAAGGTGTTCCATTGTCTTATACTAGGCAGGTTATAGGGGTGATGTTATTGCCCTCCTCAGCTGTTCCACATTGTGAAGTGTGTCATTAAACCTATTGACTGTGTTAATGTTTTGGTTCTCCTGCTTTCCAGCACTTGTAGCTTTTGCATTGGTGTTTAGTAGGGCTGCTGATGATCTACTAGATGTGAGATTGTCCTTGTTTAGGTTGATCCTGGTGCTTCTTGACCACCTATTTGTGGTTTGCCACTACATGAGTCGATGTGGAGAATGTGTGTTAGCGTGGTGTTTGACTATGAATGAGAGACAGTAGTGGGGTACAAAGTAGCGTTTGTAAATCAATATATTAATTTGTCTTATTTTGATGAGGTTTATCTCTGTTATTGTATGTTATCCTTTGACAGGACAAAAACGTGCAATATAAATGGCTTTTATATAAAATAATTCTAAAAAATGGGGTAATTTATGTGCAAAATTTTGACATTTGTATTAGCTAAAATAGTCTATGAAGAATGTAACACATTTTAGAAAATCAGTAACTATGTTGGGTTAATTCCTTTAATTCATGTAAAGCGGTCAAACAGGAATGCTATTTCAATCAATCAATCAATCAATCAATCATTCAATCAATCATTATTTCTAAAGTGCAGCTAATCACCCGTAGGGCTTCAAGGTGCTGTTTCAAGGCATGCTGGTTAATCGAAAAGCCAGGTCTTGAGGTACTTCCTGAACTGCATCAGTGATGAGGTCTGTTTGAGTTTGAGAGGTAGCGTGTTCCATGTCTGGGCTGTGAGGTAGGAGAAGGAGCTTCCTCCTACTGTGCTTTTTCAGATCTTGGGAACTGCTGCAAGGATGAGCTGGGAAGAACTAAGTTGTCCGTTGGGTACATAGAAGTTGAGGCGGTGGTTGAGGTATGCCAGTCCTATGTAGTGTAGTGCCTTGTAGGTGTGAATCAGGAGTTTGTATGTGATGCGCTTGCTGACTGGGACCCAGTGTAGATCTCTGAGATGGGAGGAGATGTGGGAGGAGATGTGGCTGTGTTGGGGGATGTCCAGGATGAGCCTGCCTGATGCATTCTGGATTCTTTGTAGACTTCATTGCAGTTTCTTGGTAATGCTGATACAGAATGTGTTGCATTAGTCCAGTTTGCTAGTGATGAGTGTGTGGGTGACTGTCTTCCTCGTGTCATAGCAGATCCACTTGAAGATCATTCGAAGGAGTTGGAGTGTATGGAAATATGAAACTGAGAAGGCGTTGACTTTGTGGGTTATGGACAGAGAGGAGTCCAGGATGATGACCAGATTGCGAGCGTGGTCCGTGGGAGCCGGGGTGTTACCCAGTGAGGTAGGCCACCAGCAGTTGTTCCAGGCGGAAGGGGTGGAGCCAATTACGAGGATCTCCATCTTGTCCGAGTTGAGTTTGAGGCAGCTGGCTTCCATCCAGGCGGCAACTGCTCTATCCCATTGTGGAAAGTTTTCTTGCCTTTACAAGGTCATCAGACAGGGAGATGCTCAGTTGGGTATCGTCGGCGTAGGAGACAATGTTTAGCCCGTGTTGTTTGATGATCTTGGCGAGCGGGACTATGTAAACGTTTAAAAGCGTCAGGCTGAGCGATGATCCTTGGGGAACTCTACAGCTTGTTTTTTTGGGTTCTGATGTGAACTGCGGTAGTTGAATACTGTGTTCTTCCAGTGAGGAAGGATCTGATCCATTCCAGTGCTTCATTGAGGATGTCGGCATCGTGGAGTCTGGCGCAGAGGGTGGAGTGGGAGACGGTGTCGAATGCAGCGGAGGGGTAGAGGAGGATGAGTGTTGCCATGCCTCCGTGGTCCAGTACGGTGCGTATGTCATCAGTGGCTGCTAGAAGTGCTGTTTCGGTGCTGTGATTGCACCTGAATCCAGATTGCGATGGGTCTAGGATTTAGTTTGTTTTTCGAAGAATTCGGAGAGTTGCAGGTTGATGGCCTTTTTCATTACTTTACTGGAAAAGGGAGCAGCATAATTTATGATTATTGCTTATTTATCCTCTATTCCTGGACCTAAATGGAATACTTGGGGGTACCCTTTTTCCCTTTTTCCTGGGAGGGATGCTAGGATATCTCCTGTATGGTCTTCACCAGATGAAGCCAACTCCTTTGCCTGCCTTTGGTCCTTCACATTCTCATTTCTATCTCCCATATGTTGTTTTTTATCCAATGGATAATGATTTGTACCGCTTGTTGATTGCTAGATGCCTGGCTGTTGAGATTGTGTCCTGTCTTTGGTGTCAGGGATTCTGGCAATGTCTTGATGACTCTCTAATTGCTGCTGATTGCCCTTTTGTTTCATGGGAAATTGTGGTGTGTCTGTGCCGCTTCCGTCTGGCCCTGGATGGCACTTTAATGTCTAAAATAAATTATTTGGAGTGCAAGATTACCCATCTCAATGAATAATCACAACCTTTGTCAGGGTGAACCCTCAAAGTCACTAAATGAACTTAAGCTCAACCCTCAGGAAGCTATGGCACAGAGCAAACAGGCGTAACTTCGGGCAATGAGTAAAGTATTTGTGTATTACAAAAATAGTGATAAAGTGAAAATGCAAAACAATAAAATCCCAAACCAAATTAGAAAAATAGTGTAAAATCTAACCAAAGTTACTCCAAAATGGCAAAAATCCAATAAGGGGATCTGGAGATATGCATTTAAAAGTAGGAATAGCTCCAAGAAGCACAGAGTGCCAAAGGTAGTCAATGGTCACTGTAGAATAGGACATAGGTAAAATTTGAGGCTGACCACAATGGAGCACGGGTCAGATACACCAATTAGGTTCAGACCGGTCAAAGAGTTTGCCTTCTGACTTAGGGGGTCATTCTGACCCTGGCGGCCGGTGGCCACCAGGGCCACCGACCACGGGAGCACCGCCAACAGGCTGGCGGTGCTCCCACGAGCATTCTGACCGCGGCGGTTCAGCCGCGGTCAGAAGCGGCAAGTCGGCGGGCTCCCGCCGACTTACCGCTGCTCGGGGGAATCCTTCATGGCGGCGGAGCGCGCTCCGCCGCCATGAGGATTCTGACCCCCCCTACCGCCATCCTGTTCATGGCGGGAAAGCCGCCATGAACAGGATGGCGGTAGGGGGGGTCGCGGGGGCCCTGGGGGCCCCTGCCGTGCCCATGCCAATGGCATGGGCACGGCAGGGGCCCCCGTAAGAGGGCCCCGCAAAGTATTTCAGTGTCTGCCTTGCAGACACTGAAATACGCGACGGGTGCCACTGCACCCGTCGCACCTTCCCACTCCGCCGGCTCGATTACGAGCCGGCATCCTCGTGGGAAGGGAGTTTTTCCCTGGGCTGGCGGGCGGTCTTTTGGAGACCGCCCGCCAGCCCAGGGAAAAACTCATAATACCCTCCGCGGTCTTCTGACCGCGGAGCGGTATAATGGGGGCAGAATTCTGGCGGGCGGCCTCCGCCGCCCGCCAGAATCAGAATCACCCCCTTAGTTCTTTAAGTCTCAATCCACCAGAGGAGTACAATTCTAATGCCCCCAGGGCCTCGGGGAGACACTTAGAGACTCAGAGTGTGTCAGGCAGAGGCCAACAACAGGGCCCAGTCCAGGTCAAGTTGCCATTGGTCAGCTGGGCAGTTGCAGGAAAGGCCTCTTGTAGCTTGTTTTATCCGTGTAGCTTAAACAAGAGATCAGACGTATGACCACTGGAGTCCACTTCTTTATCCTGAATACCAGAGGGAGCAAGTCCCATCCTTTAGTGCTCCTATGAGGTCACACGCTAGCAGGTCTAGTTCTCTGATGTGCTTAGTCCAGTCCAGACGGTGTTCAGAAATGGGTGACTGGCGATGCTACATCTATGGCAGGCATAAGCTTCTGGTTCTAGAGGGTGGGAACGACTTCAAACACTGACCAATGATGCAAAAGTTTCAATGAGCCAATCCTACTCACTTTTAAGATAGTGAATGTCTTCGGCTACACTAAACGTGTGCTTTGGGGATGTGTGTACAGAGCATTCAATGGTATTCATAGAGTCCTCCCACAACTGACACTAAAATACAATTTGAACAAAAGTGGGGTTTTCCAGTGTGCAGACAGTGGATACACAAGAGTTATATTAACATCATGCTTTCCTTCCTTTCCAGTGCCTCCCAGTGTTCTATATAAAACCCAGAGTAAGAAGTCTGATTGGATAAAGCAGATGCATCAGCACCTAGAAGGTGGATATGCTTAGCATCCTGGTCTCTGCTTTCTAAGTGTCCCCCAAAGTGGTTATTCAGTCCTGTCAAGCAGACTTTGATACTAAAGCAAGATTTAAAATTGTAATGCAAAAAAGGATGCTCACAGCTCATTTTATGCATATTCTGGGAGAGGAATCATCTCTGGTCATTAAAGCAACCTGTTTTTGCTCCTTGAAGGTATTTCACACCTTTGTTACACCTATTGAAATGCTAGTTCCAGTTTGGGAGAAGTTTGAGAACAATTACAAATTAGTCTAAAAAAACATCAGGCAGAGAAAATGTTCTAAAGTTACCTATCCTTACAATTTATTAAAAATCTGACTTCCCCTTTGAAATTGATTTTAATATCTATCAAAAATTGTTGTTTAATTTATTTTGTAGCTAGTCCCATTTCTGTGTTTTAATCTGCAGTCTAGTTTTCTACATATGACAGGTAGGCCTGCCACAGTAGAAATTAGCTATTGGATGCTAGCCACTGTAAGAGCATATTAACTGTACATTTCTATATGTCCTGCACTTAGATACCATGCACACTCTCTTATAGGCAATAGGTCCTCATGGGGTTACTTATTAATATCTAAAAGGAAAGTTTGGCCAGTCAAAAGTGTTTATTTTTACATGTTGAATTGCAATTTCTAAACTGCTTCAGCTAGGCTGCACTGGTCGGCCAGAAGCCATTTTTACACTGTCACTGTAGTGGCTGGCACAATGGGTGCTGCGGTCCACTAGTAGCATTTAACTTACAGGCCCTGGGACAACTTTTTACCATATACCATTGACTTATAGGTATGTTAAATATTAGATATTCCAATTAGGAATATGCTGATTCAATCATTTTAAAAGGGTAGGGGGGCACTGACACTTTACTACTGATTGGAAGAGTTCTAAACCTGGCAAAATAAAGGGTCCAGCAAAATGCAAAACACTATGGGGTGAGTACTCATAAAATGCAAATTTCCAACAATGTGATGCTGTTTTATTGTTTAGCTCCCTCCTGACTTCCAGTAACATTTTCAGTGGCATCTGACCCCATGTCCTGTTGTGAACTGTTTTGCCCTTCTGTGATCGCAGGGTCCTTGAACTGGTTGAGCCCTTTACAAGTGTTTTGTTACCACTGTCCGGGGTTTCGTCAACTTAACTTGATTCAACAGCCATAGCTTTTCTTATGGCACTATAATTTAATGCCCTGGGTGTGTGTTTGATTCTGACTGCCAGCTCCTGCCCTGGGACCAAGGTTGCTTTTGCTTTTGGTGCTTTTACTTACCTTTAGGCTGTGGTTGATGTTCTGTTGCAGCAGGCCTCTCGTTTTATCTTTACGTCGTCGTTCAACACAGTCTGCTGCTCAATGGGGGTTGCAGTTTGTCTATCCTGTTGTGTGGCCTGATTTTTCTTCCCTTGTCCTTAGGCCCGCCTTCATGGGGTACCACTTTGGTACTATTCATGAGGATTGGAATCTGCAGGTAGAGGTTACCATCAGAAGAAAAGGTTACTTGCCTTTGGTGTCGATCTTTCCAGGGAAACTCTACCTGCAGATTCCTCACCTTTCCCACTCATGTCCTGTCTATGAGATTCAGCTGTCATGTGGTAGCTTGGTTTCAGGTTCATTTTCTGTGCTGTCTTCTTGTTTTTTTCATCGGTTCCGTCCTTGACGTTAAGTGCTTGGAAATCAAAGATGGGAATTGCTATCAGTGCACCACGTGGTGCCATAGCCACGGTATCACATGTGGGCATGGGAGAGACATTTCAAATATCTGGATTCTGTTTGGTCGGAGGGAGGATTCATGGGGTGATGAATCGGCAGACTGATCAGTCTATTCCTCAGAAAGTTCACGACCAAAGATGAGTCACGTTTTTCTTTCATTCATTCTCAAACGACTTCCGGCTGTTAACTACAGCAATAGGGATCAGGAAGGGCAGGAATCGAAGCAGTAACCCCCTCATCCACATTCTTTCATTTTTGCTCCACACCACCACAAATCACTAATGTTTTTTCCTGCGAGACAAACATTAATGACACAGGTATTTTCTATAGCAGTGGTTCCCAACCTGTGGTCCAGGGACCCCTGGGGGTCCGTGAAGCCTCCTCAAGGGGTCCGTGACTGCTCAGAAAATTAAATAATATTAACATATTAGGTCCCCACCTTTCAGTAATGAGTCGGTTGGGGGTCCCCAGATTCTAATAATGATTCAGTGGGGGTCCCCAGGTTCCAGCAATGATAAAGTGGGGGTCCACAGAAGTCAAAAGGTTGGGAACCACTGTTCTATAGCAAAGCTTCTAGGGAGTGTTTCAGACTTTCCTTTTCACAAGTGGAGCAGAAAATAGTGTGCAATCAACGAACAATACTGCTCATAGTAGGTAATATTACTTCTGTGCCTAACTAGAAAATCTCACTTAAAATCACTTTCCAGGCGGTACACAGAGATTAACCATGCCAAATGCAAACACTGTGCTGCTTTTTAATGCGTTATTATATGCTTATACAAAAATTTATAAATACATGCAAACCTGTAAGAGTATAATATAGGAAATCAAATATTACACGTAAAATAATTTCATCAGTGTTACTTTAAGCCTGTTTAACATAATCCTATTTTATTCCCACTGTAGACGCTCCTTCGAATATGAGCCTTAATTTCTCACCAACGAAGATATCAGGTTGCTTCAGCAAAGGACCCTTACACAAGTCATTGGTTCTCTCTTTGCATGAAGATTTCAGGGACAATGGAGTCTTGACTTACCTGCAGTTGAGGATGTTTTCAAGTCTATCTAGCTTCTTTTGCGTCACAACATTGTAGCTTTAGTTATGACTATGAAGGCAGTAGTAACTGCGAACAATACAGTGAGCATCTCAGGTAACATGAATATAGATGTAATGGCAAAATAACTACAGCATACAACAACACAAAGAACGACGGGGTTTTCAAATTAATGATCAAATTCTATCAAAGTATGTAACCTTTTAAACTCAAAACCATTATTTTATTTTATAATGCTATGGTACTGAATAGTGTATGCCAAATTCAACAAGGGGATCTATATAGACATTTGAGGTAGGCTTTGATTCTTTTCAGTATCGGCGTGACTGATTTGGTAACTTCATTTATTGCTGTAAGGCACTTTCTTGATGTTCTATGTTTTTTAATTGAAATTTGTGAAAGTACATCCCTGCATATGATTGTTAGACCACCACAGCCGTCAACAGGTCCCAGGGCCTTACTTTATATTATTTGTATGCTTGCATATCAACACCTATAGAAACAGTCAAAACATGTCTGTGACTGAGGAAATGTGACCACAAAATATTTACTTTGCCTCCTGGACCAGTACAAAGGATAGTGGATGACAGCAATGGGCTAATGCCAGACACTTCACTACACCTCAAACTAACCAGGACAGTGAAATCCAACCACAGTCAGCCCACAGCCTACCACAAATCAAGAAAATGAATAATAGAGACAACCCCATCAAAGTGCAGAACACTGTCTATGAAAGCCGCTCTCTAGTCAGTAAGAGTGCGATTTCCATACTGTTTTGATACGCGTTTCTAACATTGAAAGACCAACATGATCACCACGCTGGCCTGAGGCCAGACCTCTCTAATATGAGCCATCATTCTGTGCAGGACTTACCAATGATTTCTGTGTTCTAGCCAGCACTGAGCCGGGTTCCCTTCTGATCCTTACAGTGCCGTCAGAATATGGAGGACATGCACCACCACCCTACAGTGTTTTTATTGTAAGGATTGGACCAGAGGGCTTCCTCCACAAACTCTAAGGTCACCTTGAGGTGACGTGCCACTCCTTTGCAAAATTTGCGAATTGAATTGTTTTAAATAAATGAATATGAACATACAGCAACACTATTTTAACAGTACACGACTGTGGCATTTTAAAAAGTGCTGCACTTTGTTCTGGGGTGGTGTTAAATTTTACCTACTTATTTATTATCTGAATGTTCTCTTAAAGTGTCGTGAGCACCGGAAGCCATTTAGTTGCTTTACTTCAAAACATGGGTCCATGCAATTTATAACCATAAACAGAGAAGACAAAAGAACAACAGATTCTTCATGGGGAACGGATGAGATGGAAGTGTAAGGAGGTTTTGTGTCTAGGTATTTATGTTGTTATCAAACTAGATTTATATTTCTCACATTGAATGAAAAAGGTGCAGCTGTCTTCTGTACAACATATCACTCTAACTTAACACCTTCGCTGCTATGCCAACCTCCCCTTCCCCTATGTGCAAAGCCTAATTTTGGTTATTTGGGTTAGTTCATGCTTAGGCCTCCATTATTGTCCACATAAGCTACCCACATCAAATGTGTGTCCTTTTTTTCCAACCTCCTAGGGATTCTAAAGGTAACCAGAGTGTGTAGATTCCCCTGGACAGGACAGAGAAAATAGCCAAAATACAGCTAAATTTTGTTTTGTTTTTGGAAAAAAGTGGGAAAAAGTTATGCAGAAAGAAGAGTCTGTTTTTACCCTTCCAGTGGCATCAACAAAGTGGTTGCGGTGCTAAAATCATCATCTTCCCAGTTTTCAGGAACAGCAGACTTGAATTAGAAAACCACATTTTTTTAAACGGTTTTGGCATTTTACTGGGACACTGCTTTCAACCTCCTTCCAGTTAGTGTTAAAAGTGAGTGTAAAACCAATGGTGGATCCTAAAACGTTATACATTTCTGAAAAGTAGACACAATTCTGAATTCAGCAAGGGGTCATTGGTGTAGATCCTTTAAGATTTTCCCATAAGAAATAAACATTGAAATAAGAAATTTATTGAAATTGAGTTGCCAAAAATAACCGTGTCTATGTTTTCATCTGAAATTTTTTCTAACTATGGCAGAGTTTCGAAAGCAACATAATGTTATGTCCACTGCACCCTTTTGGTAGCAAGGACATATACTGTAGGACTTGTGGGTTCACGAAGACTGAAACATAGGTGTCAAGGAAACCTATGTATTTTTTTAAATGATCACAAAATATGGAGTTTAGCAGCAGTGGTTATTTACACATCTCTGAATTTGTGGGTACCCATACTAGCATGTGAATTAGAGGGTATTTCTCAAAATGTCTTCTTTCTTGCACACTGGCTTACGTTTGGAAAGCGTAAATGCAGAGAAAGACAGTTGGTAATATCACTTGTTCTACTATTCTGTGTTCCTCCAAGCCTCCTAATAAAAATAGCACCTCACTGCCCGTGCTCGGAAACTGCCTAAAACGCAATGTGTACACATCACATTTCTCAACTGAAAACTATTTTTTTGCGGTGTGCCTAGCTGTGGATTTTGGGCCCTTGAACAGCCAGCACCTAGGGAAACCTAGCAAACCTGTACATTTTTGAAAACTAGACACCCAGGAGAATCCAGGATGGGGCGACTGGTGAGGCTCTCACCAGGTTCTGTTACCCAGAATACCTTTCAAACGGCACAATTTGTCTAAAAACATATTGTCCTCACTTTGCGGTGATGGAAAATTCTGGGATCTGACGGGAGCCACAAAATTCATTCCACACAGCATTCCCCTAAGTCTCCAGATAAAAATAGTACCTCACTTGTATGGATAGGCCTAGCGCCTGTGAAAGGAAATGCGCCCAAACACAACATCAAGTTTTTCCATGCAAAACTGACCCATTTTTTTTAAAGTGCCTATCTGTGGATTTTGGACTCTAGCTCAGCCGGCACATAGGGAAATCTAGCAATACCTGTGCCTTTTTTTAAAACTAGACATCTAGGGGTATCCAGGATGGGGTGATTTGTGTGGCTTCCACCAGGTTCTGTTATGCAGAATCCCTTGCAAACCTCAACATTTATCTTAAAAAACACATTTTCCTCACATTTCACATTTCTGTGATAGCAAGTTCTAGAATCTACATAGAGCCACACACATCCTTCCACCCAGCATTCTTGTAAGGCTCCTAATAAAAATGGTACCTCACTTGTGTGGCAGGGCCTAGTGCCAGTGACAGGAACTTATCAAACCAAGGGCAATGGAAGCCCTGGTTGGGGTCTGTTAATGGCATTGGTTGGATACGTTCCTGTCTGTGACAGTAAGCCCAACCACACACATGGTGAAGCATCTTTATCGGCAGAAGTGGGGCAATGCTGAGTGGTAGGAATGTTGTGGATTCCTGAAGTTTCCAGAAGTTTCCATCACAGAAATATGAGGAGAAATGTGTGTTTTTAGTCAACATTTTAGGTTTTCAGGACATTGTGGGTAAGAAAATGTTGTGAGATGGATGCAAAGCACACCATCCTGGACTCCTCCAGATGTCTAGTTTTCAGAACTGTGTGATTCTAGTAAGTGTTTCAAGGTGGCAGCCTACACAAGTCCAGAAAGTGCAGCTTTTCACCATTGCAAGTGGGGGTGATACTGGGAGTTAGCCAAAATCTCCAGACCCACTTATAACAACAAACACCCAAAAGAATCAGATACCCTCTTGCTCCCCATTGGGTTGAGGTGCTTTAGTTCGCAGGGTAGCAGAAAGACTGTTTCTCCATTTTTGAGGGGGTGGGGACATGGCCATGCCCATGCTAAGAAGCCCCCACTCAACCAAACTAAAAAGTAATCCCTGGTGTCTAGTGGTCTTTCTGTAACCCGTCAGTGGCATATGGGGATATTTGCCCCCATCTGCCTACCCAAGGGGGCAGAAAGACTTTTCCTTTTTCTTGGAGGGGGCATACCTATGTCTATGATGAGCAGCCTCCACTGATACAGATTTAAAAAAGTGATCCCTGGTGGGGCAGAAAGACTGTTTTCCTATTTTGGAGGGGGATGAGGGCATGTCCATGTTGGGCTGTTGCCCCACTGCAAAAAATAAAAATAAATAATCTCTGGTGTCCAGTGGGATTTCTGCCCCCTCATCCCATGGGGGCAGAAAGACCGTTTGTATTTTTTTGGAAAGGGTGGGGGCATGGCAGCCCACACCGATACAAATAAAAAAAGGAATCCGTGGAGCCTAGTGTGTTTCCTCCCCCTCAGGGGACAGATGGGGGTAATTGGCTCCATCTGCACCTCCCCCAAGGGAACAGAGAGACTATTTTCCTGTTATGGGGGATTAGGTGACCGGTCCATCTCTGTACTGGGCAGCTCCCACTGACACAAATACAAAACAAGTAATCCCTTCTGTCCAGTGGGATTTCTTCCCCTTTGGGGGCAGATAAGGGTAATTACCGCCATCTGCCAGCTGGACGGACAAAAAATACTGTTTGTTTTTGTATTTTTTTTGGGGGGGTGGCAGGTGGGGGCATGGCCAAATGATACAGAATGCAGCCACCGTTTACTCTTGAATACCCCCATTTGAATAGGAAAATAAAAAGAAGAAAAAGGTGCCCCATAATTCAGTAAGCATGAGCTTGCATGGTGTACACTATCACAAAATGATGCTCCAAATTGTTTGTGTCTAGCTGCAGGGATACATATGTATGCTCTAGACTGGCTTCCTGCACATCCTTGTCTGCTACAACCCTAGGTTCTAAGTTCCCCGCTAAATGCTAGATGGTAAGTACACTTGCAAGCAAGATACATTTCTTATCCAATCCCCTTTTTTCTTAGGAAATACCTGCTATACTACCTCACATTAATTGTCGATACAAATGCTTATACCAAAGAGAGGGAAGGTTATCATTACAATCCCCTTCCATTTGGCACCGGACAAGTGTCAACCTATTCCAACTGTACATTAGTGGCAAATTTACCACTCCACGAACTACCTGAACAGAATAACCTAGGGTGGGGGGAACTACGCAGATCAGCCTGTGACAATGTAAATTGTCACTCTATGAGTATAACCCACAATTTCGGATCCACATTTATGGATCACATTTATTTCATAACAAAAACATCAGATTTACCATAACTTTGATTCCACTAAGTTATGATGCAAGACTTTCAAACAGGTAAGTGAATAGGTAATACAAGTGTATGGGTCAAATGCATGAATGCACTTACTGGTTGCAGACCCTGTGATTAAGTAAGTCACAGGAGTTGCTACCAGTATAAGTGTTTTTGGAATGTACTAAACCCACCTATTGTTTCGGTAACAGGTTACTGAATGGGCGTAGGGAACTGTACCAAATCAGCATTTGGAAGGGTCATGTTTATGCTGTCCTTTCCAAATGCGGATTCCTTACATTATGTACTAAATCTTTGCAATTTGGTCACAAACATTACTATTAATATTTTACTGTCTATTGAAAGGTAGTGGGATTCCTTTCCCCTTTGGTAATGGTTCAAAAACATTTTTTGGTGTAGGCAGTTTAATTTTTAAAGATAGACCATTTTCCTTTAAGGAAAAAGAGCAACTTTTTAAAAGAATAATGCTTTATTTAAAAGAAATCATAGTATGGTAATCCCAATAGGCCATCATCCTTGTGATGACAACAAAACATATTGGGTTACAATTTGCCAAATTCCTGCACATCCTGAGAGGCACATTCCTCTTTCTAGGTGTGCTGCAAAATGCAGTAGCAAGAAGAAATAAAGAGTTTTCTTCTCATTATGCCTCTCCTGGGAAGGCATATCTTTTTGGCGCATTCCCAGGTTTACCAGTTTTAGTAAATCTGGGAATGCATCAAAAAACCATAGAAGTTGCATGCGAACACCCACACAGCACCCATGGAATGCCTTCCCAGGGCAGCACAGCGATTTATGGAGCCACTCGGAGCCATGCAAAGTGGTCTTGCATGGCTTCATAAATCTGACTTAAGGTTGGCGTCGCTCCAGCACCACGTTACATGGTGCAAGACCAGTGCAAACCAGCTCATATATAGGCCCCTGGGCTTTTAAGAACTGGTCTATTAGTACATGAGTTGGTTCTTAAAAATATGTAACCTGTATATATTTTACATTGTAATTATGGTACTTTGAAAGGCATTTTTTGTTTTCATGATAACGTTGGTACCATTCCATGAATCTATATTGTGTTCCACATTTCTTGCATGTCCATCAAGCTGGGGTCAAGAAAAAGTGCACATTTCCATATGATTCTTTGCTCCTCATTGCAGAAAAAAATACTAAACAGAAATACACCAAATTTGGCCTGAAGATGGAACTTTTCTTATTTGGTGGAAATACACTAAGTAGTTTTAGAAACATCTGGATTTAAACGGTCCTCCCAATTAAAATAAAAAAAGAGTAGAATTTGTAACAGGATCCACGGATCCTTGAAGGATCCTTGAATCCAAGAGAGGCCCTGCTGTGTGGTTTTGAGGATCATCTGCACATTCAGTAAATCTTTGAGGCTCCACGAAAGATCCTAGAATCCTGCACCAGTGTGGAAAGCTTGCACAGGTCCACGGCGTCAGGCAGGGAAGTTTGCTCTTGCTCCTCTGATTCCATTGTGGCTCTAAAAGTAAACAAAATAAATAATAAATAAAAAAGACGAGATCCATATTGGATAATACCATTGCACAGGCCATGTGCATAGGGTTTGGCCACCAGTAGAGTGTTCAGAGCAAGTCCAGGCTGTGGAACCAAGCCATACAGCAAAAACACGCATAGTTACACACAGTAAGGTTTTACTGCCCAAGGTGCTATGGTTAACTGTGTTATATGGTCCAATATTGCCATCAATGTGTTCTTGCGGCATCATAACCCAAAAGCCCCAAAGCACAAAAGCTGGTTGTTTTGTGAATGCCGCTAGAACTCTGACAATCACAATGTAGGACCATATTGCACACTATCTGTTATATATGTATATATATATATGTTTATATTACCTATTTTATTTTCATGATTTAACCTCAAGAAACAGTTTTATTCCGAGTACTGCTAACAATGTGCACTGATTGGGATAAGAATAGTTAAGTTTTCTTTAACTTTCATAAATAAATTATTCATAACTCAGTGGACAATGGTGAGAGCCATAGCTGTGTGCTATTCTGTGGCTATAGCATTTACAGCATATTTGTGACTGGACAGCATTTGCCACATAATTTTTAAATTTCACAAACATGTTATTTCTAGCTCAAATGCTCCTATGGTGAGACATGGCAATGGTAAAGCTCTGCAGACTGATTAAAATATATATATATATTTATAAATATGACACTAAAACTCACCCTGCTTATACGTATTCCAGCTCAGCTTGGATAGTATTATACCAGTACAAATCTGTAAGGATATGTCTGTAATGGTAGCAAGCCTTTGTCATTTTCAGCTTGAAGTGAATATCATTAGCCTATACTGTGCTTAAAAGCTTTGCTGCAAAAATAACAAAATGCTTGGGGATTCATTTAGAGTTTGGCATAAAGGGGACTCAATTACAATGGCTGTGGAGTATTATTTTCCAAACTGGAAGTCCAACTTCCTGATTCACATATGATCAGCAATGGAGACTACTCCATTTCTGTCACTGGCATTCTCCTCCAATGACCCAATGGATTAGGGACAAGCAAAGATTTGGCCCTTTGGGCACCTGACTGATTAAGAATGTGGGTGGCAGAATGGCTAGTTTTTACTGTCCCTCACCTAAAACCTGGTGGTAAGGGGCAGTGAAAGCTGCAAAATGACCCCCACAGCATGGCAAAGATCTCCACTGATGTGAGGGGTCATTAAATTTCATATTCTCAAAAAAACAAAATCCTGCTTTGGGATTTTGTCTTTGAAAATGCAAAGACAAGTTAAAAGTTTGATTGGCTGTATTGTCTTGTTGACAGAACATCCGTCAAACTTTTAAACATTGACAGAAGTGCTGTGATATCGCTTCCTACCAATGTTAAGAGATGCCCACTGGGACGGTGGACATATATAAATTTGGTGGGTGGAGAACCTTGGCCTGGTGGGAGTAAAGTATTCTGCCATACAGATGATTTAACCTCTACTCACCAAACTTTGTCAGGCCCTTTGTCACTTTTCGTGTCCAGCACAGACCACACTTTGCTAATCTGTAATGTGAATCGAAGGTCAGGAAGAACTTTCAATTAAATAATCTTACTGTGATCAACAACAAACATTCCTTCCTGAAGAAATTGAAACCACAATAATGTTTTAAGAGAGGCCTGAGGCATATTTATTGACAGCTAAGCAAACACATATTTAAAGGTTCCACAATACATCAACTGAGGGAAGTGCAAATTCCCCCCTGTAATAAATTGGATTTTTGCTTGGTGGCGGGGGGTACAGACCTCTATCAAGCAACAACGATAATTCTTGTCAAGGTGACCACAAAAAGTCATTAAATAACCTGTACTTAACACCCTAGTAGCTTGGAACAAAAGCAGTCAGCCTTAAAATAGAAGCACTGCGTTAAATATTTATACAGCATTAAAACAGAACCAAAGTGAAAACACAATGCAAAAAAAATCCCACACGAATTTAGAAACATACAATACAATGTAATAAATAAAACAACACCAAAATGAATTAAATCCAATCAGTAGAACCAGAGTTAGGATTTGTTGTAAACATTTTTATGTGAAAAATAGTGCCTTAAAGATCCATAGGCCAACCATGAGAATCTGGTTCTACGAGGCTCGGGGAAAGCAAAAACTTACTGCCTGCTATGCTGGACATCGTTTTGGCTATGCAAAGTGGATTAGGCCCAATCTTGGCTTACCTTTGGACTTAGAAGACATTTTGAAGAAGAGTTCTTGAGAAGGTACAATTCAGTGGGGCAAGGCAGCCATCAGTGTCCAAAAAGGAGGCATCACCATCGGGGAGCCATTGGTGAAGATTTCTACGATCAACTTTGCAAAAGTTTTTCAATTTGAAACTCTTCAGCAGGATAAGGTTACAGGCTGTAGCTGACAAGAGTCCATGAGGATGGACCCTGTTGGAAAATGGGATTGGTAAGGGCAGGTAAGTACCTACACTTAGCAATAGCCCACCAACCTCCACTTAGGTCCAGTTAGGTCTCAGTAAATTAAACCTAGCTCAACCCTTGATAGTTTGGCAACAAGCGACAAGGCTTAACTTAGGAGACAAAGCGTAAAGCATTCAAATATCACAAAACAGTATTAAATAAAACATAGGAAACAGTTCAAAAATCCAAAATTAATTTATAAAAATAGGACATATTTTTAGCTTTAAAATGACACCAAAACAAATAAAATCGGATTAGGGGATCCAGATATATGAATTTTAAAAGAATTATTGCTTTCTAGCACATAGAAACAAAAAGCGTCAATCTGGTCATCTGGTCGCAGCTCGACCGGGGCAAAGTCAAAGTTTAAGGCCGACCACGATGGAGCCCGGCTTGGCTACAGCCTGCGGGAGGCCACGGTCAAAAGTTTGCCCTAGGACTTAGTCATTTTTCTGGAGATTTTCTTCAGCAGGATGGACATGCCAGTCCAATTCTACTTCCTGGAACTCTTCCTTGGGTACGCGTCGCGGGAGCCCTCGGTGGAGACTTTTACCTTTGGACTTAGTCGTTTTTTCAAGGGGAAAATCCTTTGACTGGGGCAAACCTGAATCTTGATCCGACGTCCTTGGAGCCCTTTTCGGATACACTGCCTGGGAGATCCCGGTCAACTTCCTACGTTCGGACTTAGTCACTTTTTTGGAGATTTTCTTCAGCGGGATGAACCTGCAAGTCAGGCCGGGTCGCTGTTGAGGCAAGACGGCTAGAGTTGCCGCAGCGGGTCGATCCCTCTATGGAGCTTTTCTCCAAAAGTTCTCCAAACTTCTGGATCTTCTTACAGATGTTCTTTTAGGGTTTTATTGAGGTTCACAGTTCACCCCAAGGTTCCAGAACCTCTGAGATGCTCCTTGGGGGTGTGGACTACAATTCCCAGAATGCACCTGGCACAAACTCCTTTTTTGTCACTGGACAGTGGTCAGCTGGCTGGTTTCTTCAAGAGTTGGTGCAGGGGACTCTGGTTAGCAAGTTTTCACCTGTAGCAAAGAGGGAGTCCCTCCTTGAACCAGTTGAAGCCAGGCAAAGTCCAGGTGCAGGCCAGGGGTCCAGCAGGGCACTCCTTCTTCTTCTGTAGTTCTTTCTTGTTGGAATCTGAAAGGGATCTGAGGTGTGGGTGCAGGTCTGCCAGTTTTATCCCTGCTCCTGGATGAAAAACAGGGTAGTCCTGGTTCTCCAATCAGGGGAAGAGTCTTTCCACCTGTGATGACCACTTCCTGGGAAGTGTGGCAAAAATCACTCCCAGGGAGTTACATTCTTCAAAAATCCATCATGGCTGAAAGTGATTTTTGGAGGTTACATCTGGCTGAGCCCACCCACTGGTGTGGCTAAAAATCCTAAAGACAGCCCTCTCCTCCCCCCTCCATATCTAATCAAGGGGGCACCTAATTGTCTGGGTTTGCAGGATGTGAGGGTGTTGCTGGGTTGCTCCAAATGTCCTTCTCTGCCTTTGAAGACCAGTTTGGCAGCCCTCCTCCTTCCTGCTTCCCCATCTGCTGAGGGGAGATCTCCTCCCCCAGGCACATCTCTGTGTTGAGCCAGGCCACTTTATACCTCATCAAGGCAGCCTGCCAGAGACTGGCCAAACAGAGCAAAGCAACAAAAACACTGCAGGGCTGAAGTTGGCAACTTTTCATGTAAAGTTTAAAAAGCTTAACCTGAACAATTTATATTAAATCCCACAACTGGAAGTTGTGGGATTTATTATAACAATTAAGTTGATACCAAACCTGTAGTATCTGTTGCTTAAGGGGATTTTTAAAATTAAAATAAAGTCTCCCCATTTTATCCTATGGAGGCCATTCACTACAATGAGGGAAAAACGAATTTGGCTGTTTTACCTCACCAGGGCCTATAAAACTATTTGTATAAGGTCCCTGCTTATAGTTACATGGCACCCAGCCCTAGGGGAACATAGGGCACACCTTAGGGGTGACTTATATGTAAATATAAGGTAGTTTAAGACTTTAGGACTACTTTTAGGGCCAGATGTAGTAAGATATGAATTTGTGAATCAGAAATTGCGAGTTGGTGCGACTCGCAATTTCCGAGTCGCAAAATCATATGCAAAATAGTGTCTCAGACACCTTCTGCGAATCGCAAGGGGGTCGCAAAGACCCACCTCATTATTATTAATGAGGTGGGTCGCAATTTGAAACCCTGTGCGATTCCCTGCACTCACAGGGATGGTAGCCTGCTGGAGACAGCAGACCTCCATGTCTATGACTGCTTTTTCAATAAAGCAGTTTTTTTGGTTTGTATTGCAGCCCGTTTTCCTTAAAGGAAATCGAGTTGCAATACAAAAAAAAAAAATGAAACTATTTGGGTCCGTTTTTTCAGAGTAGGCAGTGGTCCTTTGGACCACTGCCTGCTCTGAAAAAATATTTTGGGCAACATTCACAAAGGGGAAGGGGTCCCACGGGTTCCCCTTTCCTTTTGCGAATGAGTTAGCACCCACTTGAAATGGGTGCTAACTGCGAATTGCTATGCGACCGTGAGTTGCATTCCCATTTTGCGAGTCAGTACCTACTCGCAAAATGGGAATGTGCATCGCGATGCGCGTTTTGCATGGTTCAAACTGCAAATTTCGCAGTTTGCGCCATGCAAAACACTTTCTACATCTGCCCCTTAATTCCAAAGTCGAATTTGCATGTAACTTTAATTTAAAAGCAGCCAGCAAGGCAGGCCTGCCTTTAAAATGACACTGGGCACCTCTGCAGTGCACCTATAGGGGCACTACCTATGCTGGGGTCCCTAAACCTCCATGCCCTACCATATACTAGAGACTTATAGGTAGGTAAATTTTGACAATTATAATTAGCCTAATTTGCCTTTCCACTTTACACAGAGCACTGGCCCTGGGACTGGTAGGCAGTACCCAGGGCACAGCCGAGAGTCAGTAACCACCAGTACTGTCCAAAGAGTTTGGGGGTGACCAGGGCAAAAAGGAGGACTTTCCTACAGACACCATTGCTTGGAGGTCTATCTGAACGGGATTTGCTGATGCAGGGAATGCCTAGAGCTTGTTATGGCCTTTGTAACTCACACAGGCGGCTATCTATACAGCCTTTGGAGTCACTCTGGTAGTCCTGGGATCAAGCAGCAAGGCAGGCGTCATGCAGTAGGGCAGTCCCCTGAGAGAAGAAGGCAAGTTTCAAACAGCACGCCAGTCCTCAGGGGACTCTAAGGCAAGCATCTGAGGTACAATGCAGGCCTCAAGCAGTAGGACAGTCCTCTGAAGTACTAGGCAGTCCTTCTGGTGGTCCTCCTTAGGTCCAGGAGTGTATTGAAGAGTTGGCATTGAGGGTACAGTATTTATATCTGATGCCAGCCAGAAGTGGGGGAAACTTCTAGGCTACCTGCACATCTGGTTCTGGAAAGTTACTTTCTTCCAAGTGCCCTGGCTTCAAGTAGTATAGGGTGATAAAAAACTGGTGTCAGGTTCCTTTGTGAGTGGGCTGAAGGCAGCCCTTTGAAATGTAAGTATGGCAGGGAAAAGCTCCACTGCACTCACCCTTGTAGGATGATTCATCATGATCTGCTTTAACTTTTGGTGTTCCCCTAGTATTTTGGGGCTAGATACCCGTGGTTGTTCTATGGAGCTTGCAATTTTTCACTTAAACATTTAAAAAAATCCAAACTCTGGTTCTACTAATTGGATTTAATTAATTTTGGTGTCACGCTATTCATTACGTTGTATTCTATTATTCTAATTGTAAAGTGGTGTGGGATTTTTCTTGTGATGTGTTTTCACTTTGTTACTGTTTTAGTGTTTCATAAATACTTAACAAGGGATTCTTAGTTAAGCCTGATTGTGTTTGTGCCAGCCTAGCAGAGGGTTAAGAACAGGTTTATTTGGTGACTTTTTGGGGTTCACCCTGTTCACTGTCTGGGAGGAATACACAAAGGCCAACTGTATATTATTCACCATCATGTGACCTTGAACACAGGCTGCAGCACTAAATGGTTAGGACAAGAAAATGCCAACTTCCAAACGTGGCATTTTCAGAATCGTAGCTTAAATTTTGACTTTACCAATAAAGAGGATTTGAAATTACAATTCATTTGAGTACAGCCTTGACATTCATGACATTCCTATCTGTTCCCAATCAAGTGTTAACCCTTATGAAATGTAATAAGATAATCCAATGTTATCCAAAGAAGAGATAAGCCTTGCAGTAGTGAAAAATGAATTTAGGTTTTTTTTACTATCAGGACATGTAAAACTAAAAATACATGATCTACCTTTTACTTACATTGCACCCTGCCCTATCGGCTGTTTAGGGCGTAACCTAGAAGTTATTTATATGTTTAAAAAAGGAAGGTTTAGGCCTGGCAAAAGGTTTATTTTTCTCAGTCGATTTGGCAGTTTTAAACCGGACTGTAGGCTGTAGCGGCAAGCCTTAGACAAGTTTTAGTAGCATTTAATTTACAGGCCGTGGATGCATGTAGTACCATTTCCTACAGTCTTATAAGTAAAATAAATATGACATTCATGTGTACGACAATTGTACCATGTCTTAAGGATAGAGCACAATCACTTTAGCACTGGTTAGCAGTGGTAAAGTGCACAAGGTCCTAATGGCAACAAAAATACAGAAAACAGGAGGGGTGTAGGCAAACGTTGTGGTGGTGACTCTACAGAGAGGGACAAATCCAAGACTGTCATTATTTTTAGGACAATGGAAACATACCTAGTAATTCAACAGGAGTACCCTGTCCACCTGTACATCTAGCAAAGGTTAACAGCTGTCTGCCATGGCAACTGCCTTTTAACATTTCTGTGTACTTATCAATGGGTTTATGATAGGTCAGTATTTTCAGAATTATTATTTGGATTCCTCAAAGTAGAAATCCATCTTCTGCGTGGGCAAGCTTCCTTTAGGTATGCTGAAATGCATTTAGATTCTTCATGTTGCTAAGTTTGACAATTATCTTCACATGGGACAGATACCACCATCTTTTGCAGTGTAGGAGCTTTGTTCACATTCTGTCATTACAGCTTCTCCCCACATTGGCTTTAGGATATCTCCCCTGCTTTACATCCAAGGAGCGACCTTATGAGCAACATGCCAGATGTATTTCATGCACTATCAAAGGTGTTGTTGTGATAGTGGAAATCATTGATGATTTAAAGTTTTTTCAAAATCTTTTTTATTTATAACAACGAAAGAAGTACATGAAAACACATGAATTGGTTCATACCACAAATGTTATCTCTTTCAGCCAGACCCATGCAATAAATACACTGGCCCAAAATTCTATTATGGAATATGTGGCTTTCCCAGCCTACCAATTCAGTAAATTTTGCAGGTGTAGGGGCATTCATCCTATGCATTGGGTCACTTCAGGCAATTGTTGTCTAGTGTGCATAGTCAAAAATCCATGTCGTACTCTTGTGTTTATCCAGTTTTATGAGTCTTTCTAGTTCTGTAACTAATCCTTTTGAAGATGTGGTAAATTCTAGTTGGCGTATGCAAAAACATGAAGATACGAATCAGAACCTTGTTCATGCTGTGCATGTGACAACCATCAAATGAAATGGGTGCCATATGTCATGATGTATATGGAGAATCCCTTGATTTCCACCTGATGTTAAGTTTTATTGAGGTCAAATTTTGAAAAAAATAGGGCTTGATTAACCAGATGAATTACATCTTGTTTGGAGCCAAATACATTTCTCTGTGTACAGCCAAGTTTGATTGTTTCATGTTCACGCAGATTAAAATCCTGTCATAGGTACAGTTCTATATACATGGTTCTGGAAGCAGAATACATGTTCTGGAATCTATTGTTGTTTCACTAGGTGGTATCCAGAAGGATTACTAAAACAATTTAATGCACTTAAAATGTCACCCAAGTAAAAGTAATCAAGAGGTTGCTGTGGCATAATCAGCCCTAGGTTGTTTGCCCAGGTGTATCTCTGAATATTCATGTAAAAAGGAATGATACATGCAGTACTTCCTGTGATCACTTTGAAATGGCCTATTGTACTGTTTGCAGAGTCCTATTCTCACCATTACTTTATTTATTTGAATATTCAAAGACATATCTGACCAGGCAACCAATGATCTACTATGCTACTTGAACGTCTTGATAACTTAAAGTTGACAGATGTTTTCATCTAATTAATATAGTCCAAAACAAACTCTCTGGTCTCCGTCTATTTATTACTATTAGATTGAGCTACATGATGGTCAAATAAAATACATTGAGATGTACTGTTGGGTATGGTGTGCTTGGTACACTTTGTGACCACTTTGAATGAAAGGTAGATGTTCAGGTACATATCCTGTGACTTACAGAAACCTTACACATGCTAACATTTAATACAGTAAAGGAATCCAACAGATGAGGTATAAAAATAAGGTACATTATGTGTGTGTTTTTTTAAAATATATTTTTATAAAAAAAAATTCAGTATCGCACCACATACAAACAGTATTGCAGATGACCCATTAACTCCAAGCACATGTGTATTTTCTAGTCGTCCCTGATTCTTTCTTATGGGATATTTGGCGCTTTTAGGTCTTGCACCATCTGTGCCCAAGCCATTATATCTTCTGCCAATTTTCGATCTGTGCGGACATGTTTCATCCAGACTTCTTCCACGATTGTACATTCAGTGAAGTCTTCGTACCAGTCCCCATATCTCAGTGGGGTGTCGTTAAGCTATTTAATCGCTATACAACGCTTTGCCAACAAGAGTCCCAGCATGGTACATTTACAGCTTGGGTATAGGAAGTAGCCACAGCAGCATCACCCTGGGGGTACATGCCAGTCTCCATGCAGTAGCCCCCTCTAAGGCTGTCACTGTAATCTCCCAGTATGAGTCCAGAGCACTACACTGCCATACTATGTGAAAGAAGTCTGCCGAAGCCATAGCGCAGCGCGGGCAACAAGGGATCTCGCTGGTTATATACACTGAAGGATATTTGGCGCCAGGTACACCTGTTGATTTTAGTTATATTGTATGAGTTTGAACCTGGCATTGGAACTGCTGGTCTTAGCCCCATCGTATAGGAGTTTCCATCCTGTGGCTGGAATCTCCTCCTCCAGCACTGCCCCCCATCTACGCTGCACCACTGGTGTAACACACAGAACATCCTCTCTCAAGGCATTATAAATGTGACAAATCAGTCTCCGCCCTCCTCCCAGGCACAAGAGTGCGTCCAGGGTGGCTGAGGCCAGGGGATTATCAGGAAACTCAGACAACAGATCTCGAGCTGTCGCCACCATTTTTGCATACTGTAGGAACGCACCTCTCTCCAACGGAAAAGCATCCATTGCATCCTGGTGGGTGATGAACTTGCCCCCAAGTAAGAGATCTCCCACTACCTCACACCCCTCATCCTTCCATTTCTTTATAGGTATGTCCAAGGCGACTTCCGCAAATGTCTGCATTTCCTAGTTTGATACATCCCTAGAGAAAGGGTGGCAGGGCAACACTGAGGACACCAATCAGTTAAGGGTCCTGGTTATGTTTTCCAAATAAACCCTGTAATAGTTTTTTCTCCCAGTTAATTTCAGAGTCAAACCATTATACCGCATGTTGCAACTCTGAGGCAAAATAATAAAGTTCCATATGTGGGAGCTCAGTTCCTCCGCATTCCAATATTTGTCACAGCATAGACAGCCCCACCCTTTTCCTCCTATTTGCCAATTACAACTCTAGGATTAGACTATCTATTTGTGCAAAGTGTGATCTAGGCACCTCGTATAGGGTATTCTGCAGCCCATTTAAGCTGAGCGGCAGGATAACCATCTTTGTAATGGCTGTCCTGCCCATCAGGGAAAGCAGCAAATCTTTCCAAAATCTGACTGAAGTCTTCAATCCCTCCAGCACAATGTCATGATTGAGGGTATAATATTTAGCAGCAGTATGTGCCAATCGTATCCCAAGGTAGCAAATGCCGTCAACTCCCCATGGCACTTACCCGGAATCCAGTACACTCCCCAAATTTCTCTAAGTTATTTAAAGGAATGGGAATCGATGACTCTGGGTGCCGGACATAGACTAGCACGTCATCTGAATGTAGGGAGACTAAATATGTAGTCCCCCCAATGCATTAGCCCCAGGGGTTCAGCAGCTCACACAAGTGCACCTCCAATGGCTCCATTGCCACAGCAAATAGGATAGGGGACATCGGACAGCCCTGCTGTGCCCCCTCCTCAATTGGACAGCATCCAAGACCACCTCCCCCGTTCGCACGCGAATGACTGGGTGCTGATACAAGAGTTGGACCCAAGCAGTATACTTCGGGCCAAAACCTAACTTGGCCATAACTTGACAAAGATACCCTCAATCCACAGAGTTAAAAGCCTGTTCTATATCCAGGAGTGCAAACGCCACTGGTTCCTTCCACTGTATGTATGTGTGATATATATGGGTGAGGTGACGAATATTGAACATTGTGTTGCGGTAGGGTATAAAACCACACTGATCGTCATGAATAAGGGAGGTCAAATGCTACTGAGCATCTTAATATCCACATTCAGGAGCGACAGTGGTCTATACGCAGTTTGATCCATCAGATCTCTATCCGGCATGGGAATAAAGGCCACCCAGGCTTCCCTCATCGAGTCTGGCAGGCTGCCTCGGGCAGACACCTCTTGGTATACTGCCAACAGTTTCTCAGAAAGGATATCAATAGAACTCTGCTGGGAGTCCATCAGAATGAGGCATTTTTGATGATTTTAACTGTTAAATCGCCCCTTGTATTTCTTCCCAATCGAGATGGGCATCTAATAAGGCCCTGGCAGTCCGCGTCAGTCGAGGAAGTGGTAACCTGTCTAGGAAGGTCATCCCAGCCTCCAGGGGGTCACACCTGGGCAAAGCATAAAGTTTATCAAGATGATCCTGGAACACCTTATTAATTGCTACCTGCGTACATACTCTCCTGCCTGCAACATATATCGGTGCAGTGGCAGGCATATGGTCAACATGTTGCTTGAGCAGGCATGCCAAGAGCTTAGCCGCCTTATCCCCCATTGCATGCAGACACTGATGGTACGGCTTATTCGACCGTTGAGCCTGCCGCCGTTCTTCCATTCTCTGCGGCTGTGTTGGAAGGCATTTCTCCAAGACGCGGAGCTTGGCTTCGTGGTCTAGAACGTCTTTTTCAAGCTGACGCCTAACACTGTAAATAGTCTGCATGCAAAGGCCCCTAATCACAACCTTTATCGCTACCCAGTCACATCCCCTAGTCATGGACGTTCCCCAGTTTGCGTCAAAGTATTGCGTCAGCCTGTCCCGGACTGCTTTCTCAAACAGGCCATCCACAAGGCCTCTGATTGCAACTGCCACGTCGGGACCGTGGGTCTTTTATAACCTTTATTAACTTTTACTAGAAGAGGGGAATGATCCGATATGTAACAGGCCAAATATGCAATGGCCTGTCTCAGACACTAAGCAATAGTCCAGTCTACTGTAAGTATTTGCTGCTGGGGTGTAACAGAAGTATTCCCTGAGATTGGAGTTCCTGTAGCGTCAGAAGTCCTCCAACTGAAGCTCTCGCATAGTGTTACCAATTGTCTAATCAGGTGGGGTTTAGTGAGCTGTCTCAGGAGATCTGTTAAATATGGGGAGGCAGCCCACACTACACCCCCAAAGTAAGTTCCACTATTTACATTTGGGGCATATAACTTTATCAAGCATGTTTTCCGGCTGTCCAGGGTCCTATATAACACCACATATCTTCCCTCTGGATCTAGCACATGACTTTTGTGTTGAAATGGGACCCCAGGGGCTATCCAAATCAATACCCCCTCAAAAAGCCAGAATAAGAAGTTGCGTATAACTGGGCCGTCCAGCATTTTTGAAGACTAGGTATGCAGCTCACCCATGTATACGTCTCCTGTAGCATTGCTATGGAAACACAATAGCATCGGAGGTAAGCATGTACCTGGCACCGCTTAGTTAGCTGGGACAAACATCGTGCATTCTATGATATTAATGTATAAGCATCTGTCATGATTATAACCTAGGGTATATCTCAAAAACAATTATTCTGTACATCAGGAGCGAGAACTACACTTTTCCAAAAATCATCACAAACAGTAAAGCTCATAGTTGAAGAACCAAAAAATCAACATTCCCCAACTTACCCCCTCCCACAGGCAGTGACCGGACCCCATCCCATTTGAACCAGAACGGGTTAGAAGCGGAAGGGCCCCGCCTCATGACCCAATTAGGCAACAGAAAAATACTAGTAACCTATTAACTGATTATGTGTAACATTACCTTTCATCAGAGGTCATCATTGAGCCTAACCACAAGGCAGAGCCTCCAGAAGCCAGAACTCTGCATTCACCCCTGCGGGGATATAGGGCCAACCAGCCCCACACATTGGTATAGGACATCTAAAATTTCTTGAGAGCCTATAAATCATTGTGTAAGTCTAGAACAGATTCAGCCAACAGGAGTAATTCTCAGAAACTGTGCTGCCCTCATTCTTCCAGTTATCTAGTGGAGTTTTCCCTCACATCCCCCAAGACCACATCACCATAGGCAGCCTTTCTTTCAAAGCTGTCAAGGCTGACCATTCCCTGTAGCGTCTGTGTCTGAGTCAGGGTGTCTTTGCTGTTCTTCAAGTGCGTTTTTTTGATCATACAGTTAATATCCCTTATTGGCCAGAGTGTCATTCGGTTACACAGAAATTCTGCCCGCTGGAGGCAGTGATGAGGCGCCACTTTGCAGTGGCTTCTGGGTGTGTTTCCTTGCATGCCGGCCCCAACGAGATTCCGGTCTGTCTGTCTCCGGAGCCCGGCGGGATCCCACTTGCAGAGACACCATGTCCACCCATTTGCTCGCCTATTGCGGGTCCATAAAAAAATGAACCTTATTGTTATGAATTACTCTGAGTTTTGCCGGAAACACCAAGTTGTAGCATAGATTTAAGTCTTGCTTCTTTTTCTTAACGTCCATAAAGGATTTTCTGAGATTCTGCACCTTCTGGGTGTAGTCCGGAAACACCAATATTTGACTTCTATTGTAGAGTGGCTGTCCATTGTTCCGCACCTGCTGTAGGATCACATCTCGGTCCCTGTATTGAAAGAAATGGGCAATAATAATACTCGGTAGTGCCCCTGGCTGTGCAGGAGGGGGCCACTGTGACCAGCCATGTTTCCAGGAATTGTTTCACATTTTACTCTTCCACCCCCTCTGGAAGTCTCACAAAGCATAAATTGTTCCAGCAGGACCTGCCCTCCACATCCTCTGCTCGTTCCTCAAGTTGCACAGTAAGCTTCTGGAGAGAGGAGACAGTGTCTTTCAGGGTATCCACCTCATGGTTAAGCACTCCAATGCATCCTTCGCTACTGTCACTCTATCTGCTACTTTACGTAGGTCTGCATGCAGTAGTGTAACATCCACCGCCACAGTGTCAATTTTGGTGACCAATTCAGTGCGTGTGCCCTTGATTTTATTCAGGATATCAGACATGGAGGGTACTTGGGGGTCACGGCTCTCGATGGTGCCCCAAGTGTCTTCTGGGGGTCCGTGCCCATCCTATATTTACCATGGGTGACATGTGCATAGTTAACAATCTCATTGAGCTGGGACTTTCACTCTCCTTTATCCTTGCCCATGTCTCCAGGCCATGCTAGCTTCTTGTACTCAAAGCCAGGACCAGTACAGTAGAATTTCGCAGGCCTTTCTAGTGACTCACCGGGCAACCTCCAGAAGCCTTGTCAGTCCCAAACCACTGCTCAGGTGTCTCCGCCAGCTGGCCCACCCATCAATCAGCCACTGAGATCTGTTGCAACGTGCCCCTTCGTGTCCCAAACCAATGGTACCATGCGTGTGCTTCCACTGTACAATTTCTTCTCTCCATCCTGGGTTCCCCCTATGCCTCTAAGTACCGGCGCTATGATCACGGGGCCTCTTTTGTTGTCCATGCAACCCGGGCTCATTCAGTTTATGCTGCAGAGCTTGAAATCTGGGGGGCCCCTGTCTCCGTGCATCTGGGCCCTGTGAAGGTTTTGGGGTGGAAGGCTCAGCCTTGACCCAGCTCGCTCTCCTCCTCCCCCCATCCACTGTCCATGGCCCACGATCTGCCTCTCTCTACACTTGGCTCTTCTTCCCCAGCCTGGCTGCTTGCCGCGGCATAGGTCACACCATCTGTAATTCGAGCAGTCTCTGCTTCCTGCCTCTATTCATTGGTGGGGGTGCACCACCGTACCAAGGATTCCCTGGCCTGTGGACTCCTCCCAATGGCGTCTCACAGCCGCTAGGTCTCTCCTACGGCTGCTGTCATGCCACCTCTTCTCCTTACTGGCGTGCCATCACGGTGGGGACCCAAGGGGGCCACCTCACTTGCCTGTCAGTCACTGCTGTCAGTCCCAGGCAGCACAGTGTTCGGGCTGGGTCGTATTTTCGGCTTGGCCTGCCTCAGCAAGCAGCGCCACTTCGCTCCTGCCTCCCCAGGGCCCACCTGCACTAGTTTAGGCCTCACTTGGTGTCGGAAGAGGACCGTCTCTATGGTCCATGTACCAGGCTTCTTCCCCAGGGACTATTTCATTGCAGTACACAGGATTTTGCTGAAGGATTGTTCGGATTATTTACAGAGCCAGCCAGAGCTCGACGAAACACGTCTGGTAGGCCATCTTGCTGGCTCTACCCCCTTGGTACATTAGGTGTGTTTTTAGATTTACTATTGTTTTTTCACTATTTTAGTGAGGATAACTGTAAGAATAGACAGTACTAGAGACTCAAGACTGGACTTAACAGTACAATTGGAAGTGTTATGCACCCTGGCGAAAGGGCAAAAGGACAGCAGTTCAGTGCAGCAGTCTAGCATAGTGTCAGTCCTTTCAGCAACACAGCAGTCCTTCTTCTTGGCAGTCCACAGATCCAGATGTGTACTCAAGGTTTGGTGTCTGAGGTTCAATATTTATATCTGGTGCTCTCTTTAAAGTGGGAAAAACCTCCATAAGAGTTCACCCCTCCCCCTCCAAGAGTTGCTTGGAATGTCCAGCTTCCCTGCCCTAGCCTCAGAGTGCTTAGGGTCACATTAGGCTAGTGTCAAACCCTTTGGGTGAGTGCCCAGACAGGGTCTTTGTAATAGGCAACTATGGCAGATGACAGCTCCTCCATCATTATCTCAGAATGGCCCATCCTGCCAACACCTAACTTATCTTTGTCTCACTGTCTGGGAGCAATACACAAAGACCAACTGTCAAATACAGCTAGTCAAGTGACCCAGGATACAGGCAGCAAACACCAAATGCTTGGGACAAGAAAATCGCTATCACAAAATGAATCTAGTATAAGTCTAAGTAAATTGCTTCAGTGTCCTCTTTATTGGATAGAATTCTTTAGTTGAGTACCCACCTGTGGCCCTGTTGTCAAGATACAAGACACTGGGATATTAGAAAAATTATATGGGGTGAACTCAAACATATGCCAGGATGTCCTGCTTCATGGTTGGTCATCTAGCGCTCACCAAAGAATCCTGTAGTAGTGGGTGGCCCTCGGCTCTGTTGAGGGTACTTGCAGGTAAGAAGAGGCAAAGAATCCAGATTGGAAATAAATGTCCCGCTCACCTACCTTAAGGATGTTCCTCTTCATTAGGCGGGTGGTGAAGAGAAGATAAAACAAGCAGTTACAGCTATTAGCTTTGTAAATTCCTAACTGGACTTTTCTTGCCACATAAATTGAAAATGAAAAGTAAAACAGATGACATTAGCAAGTCAATTCAAAGTGCCAAAGCCACCATGAGATTGAGCACGCAAGCTATTGGCTCCCTGCGTGAATGTCTAGAGAGGATTGCCATCATATGCTGTAACAGGAGGAAGTGTGATGTAGTGTGATGGTCGACAAAATATGTTCACTTAGTGAAATCATCTGGGAGGGAACTCAGCCGACAAAGGAGGGACATTGCACAAAATGCACCAATAAAAATGAAGCATTTAAGACGAGCACAACAAAGAATGAACAGCAAGAGTGGGAGTGTTTAAAAACCCAAAGAGAGATTACAACAGGCCAGATAGTAGCCCAATAGGGTCCTGGACTTTTATCTGGACCAGAATCCTACTTTCCCTAAAATGAGTACATGGCTACATACATACATCACCAGTATACATACTTACAATACAATACTGTTCATTAGTTCCTGTTGCATAAAATGTAAATTTTAAATGAAGAAATCGTGACAAGAAATAATAGTAATGACAAAAGGGGCATGCAAACAAACAAAAACAGGTGAAGAACTCATCTCCTCCTATAAACATGCAGTCTTGATGTCTGGAAGAGATATACAAAGACCATCTGCCAACTACACCTAGTCATGTGATCCAGGATACAGGCGGTAGACACCAAATAGTTGGGACAAGAAAATGCCATCTTTCCAAGCATGCAAAAACAACAGATGATGGACGGAATGCAGAGCAAATCAAACATTCACCCCCAGTCACAGATCTAGGTTTAATCCATCTGTTTTTTTGCTTGCCATGCCGCTCCAGTTTGGACCCAGCCATATGCAAATCAGTCTTGACCCTGTGATTGTTTGCATTGTTCAGCAGTCTGTCCATCATTTTCTCTTTTTGCTTTTGTCGCCATAAGTGTGCCGGGCATGCCCAGACGTGGGTCCTGGTCTCACTATGCCACTGGAATTAAGCTAGCCTGGCTGACGAAGGGTGAGACCCTGAAACCGGTCCTAGGATGCTTGTTTCCGTTCCAGGGAGGACCTGTCTTGGCAGTTTGGGCTGGACTGTTTCCATGAGTAACAGGGTAAAGACTGATTTGCATATGACTGGGTACAAACTGGGGTGGCATGGTGAGCAAAAAAACTATGGATTAAACTCAGATCTTTGTGACTGAGGGGTGTGTGTTTGCATTGTCCAGCATTCCACCCATCATTTGTCCTTTTGCTTTTGTTGCCATAAGCGCGCCAGGTATGCCCAGATGTGGGTCCCGGGCTCACTATGCCACTGGAATCAAGCTAGCTTGGCTAATGAAGGGTGATACTCTGAAACCAGTCCTAGAATGCTTGTTTCAGGTCCAAGGTGGACCTGGCTTGGCAGTTCAGGCTGGACTGCTCCCAGGAGGAACAGGGTCAAGACTGATTTGTATCTGGCTGGGTCTAAACTGGGGTGGCATGGTGAGCAAAAAAACAATGGATTAAACTCAGATCTTTGTGTCTGGGGATGAGTGTTTGCATTGTTCAGCAGTCTGTCCATCATTTGTTCTTTTTGCTTTTGTCACCATAAGTGCGCGGGGTATGCCCAGATGTGGGTCCTGGGCTCACTATGCCACTGGAATCAAGCTCGCCTGGCTGATAAAGGGTGAAACCCTGAAACCAATACTAGGATGCTTGTTGCCAGTCCAGGGAAGACCCGGCTTGGAAGTTCGGGCTGGACTTTTCCCATGAGGAACAGGGCCAAGACTGATTTGCATATGGCTGGGTCCAAACTGGGGTGGCATGGTGAGCAAAAAACATGATGGATTAAACCCAGATCTTTGAGAATGGTAGTGATTGTTTTCATTGTTCAGCATTCCATACATCATTTGTTCTTTTTGCTTTTATTTTTCTAAAAGTAGCATTTTCGGAATTGTGATTAAAATTCTGACTTTACCATCAAAAAGGGCTTTTAATTCCAATTCTTTAGGAACCAAACTTGATCTGTCTACCTGCTTCCAATTGAAAGGTACAGCTTAATAAATGTAAAAGGTAAAGGTAGGCCTTGTGCCACCAAATGTACAACTTATTAAATACACTGCACCCTGCCATATGGACTGTTTAGGGCCTTGCCTAGGGATCACTTATACATGTTAACAAGCATTGGCAAAGCCAATAGGTCTTGGCAATCTGAGAGCTGTAGGCGCTGGCAATGTAAATGCATTTGTTAGCAGCTCTGGAGCCAATGCCAATAAGCCAATAGGTCTCACGTCTGCAAGAGTTTTTCATATTTTATTTCTAGTTGAGTTGAGTTGTGTAGTAGTGTGGTTGTCTTATATGTGAATTTATTGTTGTCACTAAAAGGGAATGATGTAGACTGTGTGCATTTAATGGGTAAGCATTCCTCTAATGTGCATAGTAGATTTCTTATGTACAGCTTTTCAGAACACAACGTAAAATGCAATACACCCCAAAGAAATGTATTGCCCCCCTTGATTCATAAAGTAGGCACGTAAGAATGATAAAAGGCTGTTACACTTGGTACAAAGTCAGTACTGTATCAATTAGTTCAGTGTCTTACAAATGGAAAGCACCCTCAATAAGTTTATATCAAAAAGCAAACTCACTTTGCCACATTTTTAAAAGTCAGAAAGGTGACCTATTAAATCAAAAATCCATTGTAGTAAGGGCTGTTTCACAGCTCCCCTGTTCCAGCTGAAGTGGCAAATAATTAAAACAATTGTTGTTGTGGACTTAACAGCTATAGTGCTGCTTTTAGCCTTTAGCCAAACCTTATCCATGTCACATCTCACTGCTTTTGGCACAAAACTAGTGCAAGGTTGGAGTAACGTGTGGAGTGGAAAGGAAAAAGACTTGCAGGCTCTGTTAACAGAAGAGTCTGCTAGCCTCTCTGAGTGAATACCTTAGCATCTGGTAAGATTGTTAATGGTTCTATAAGCTGCATTTGAGTTGTTGAAAAACACAAAGCGTTTGAGTCACCTGCCATAAACTACAGGATGTTCTCCAACCCACTAAGCACAAACACATCTCCTCCAAAGCCAACCAGTAATAGATCTTAACTTCTGTACACAAATGACAACTTTTTAAAGCAAGTCGCAACATGCCATCAGCATTTTGTAATTGTGAGAAACTGCATATTTATGAAAGAGTGGCACTTCATAGCTGATGCGCCTCTTGTTCTGTGCCCCCCATACCTGCACCTAAGACACCATGGTTGCACCATATTTATAATACAGCACACCATGAGGTCATTAGCACAATGGTGTCAACATTTTTGATGCTATTGGGGTGTTTTGCTATACTAGCGTTAAACAATTTGATGTTAGTTTAGCAAAGTGCAAGGAGGCCCATAGGTTTCTATGGGTGCCTCATTTTAACGCCTGCTCTGAGAAGACGTTAAAAATGATGCCAAAAATGGCACTGTGAAATCTATAAAATTTCCCTGTGCCTTTTTTGTGGGCCTGCTACTGCCGGAATGAACCCCTTGCATATATTATGCCTGACAGAGGCATAATGTGGTGAAAGGGGTTACAAAGTGGTGCAAAGCATGCATTGCTCTACTTTGTAAATATGGCCCGGAGACAAGGCCACCTTAGTGCTGCCTTAGCGTCCAAAAACTGATGTTAAAGGCAGCGCATGGGGCTCTTAAATATGCCCCTGCATATTCTGTCTCAGGGATAAAAGTCCAGAAGCGAAACTGAAACCTAGCACATTGGAATGTGCTCCAAGGGTATAGCATCAGAGTATCAAACTTTGGTTTTAGATTAAGTTCTATATTCTCCCGGTACTAAAAACAAAATGTACATTAACATTGTTAACTTTATAGCGTTGCAATTAAAGTGGTAAATTGCACAAAAAACACTGTACTTGCATAAATGCCATGTTTTTAAGTGATCAAGTTACATAATCTCCCGGTTGTATAACTGCAATTTTAATGTCCTTTTATAGCATTGGAGCCTATAAATTAAATTTAGACATTGAAGGAAAACTCACTGTCCAAGTGCGAATTGCTCAAAAGTACACAGTGTGTACACGAATGCAGTGTTTAAAGCCCACAAGTAGAACATGAAACCGAAATGTATATTAATGATGTTAACTGTGTTGTACTGAGGTGAAATTAATAAATTGCACAAAACAAGACCATGCACGTGCAAATGTCATGTTTGTTTTCAATCAAAGAAATCACATAATCTCCCTGTAGTAAAACTAACATTTTAATGTAAAATGTTTGCTTTGGAAGGCTGGAGTCAAATGGAGAAAATTAAGTAAAACACACTGTGCAAGTGGGAATGCCATGTTATAAGCTTTGTAGCACTGAATAGGGATTGTCAAAAAGCACAAAGTGCGTGCTCAAATGTTGTGTTTAATCCCATCAGTGGACCTTAGTCTCTCCGGACTGAAGCCAAAATGTATATTTATAATGTTAACTTTCTAGTGCTGAAGTGAAATTGATAAACTGCACAAAAGAATACCATGCTTGGGTGAATGCCATGTTTTGAAGTGAAGAGATCACATAGTTTCCCCATAGTAGGAATTAAACTTTTAATGTACAATTTTAGAGTTAGAGCGCTGAAGGCAAACAGAGAAAATGTAAAACACACTGTGCAAGTGTGAAAGCCATGTTTTAAGCCGACTATCTAAGACTTGTTGCACTGTAGTGATAGTGTTGGGATTTGCCCAAAAGCACACAGTGTGGGTGGGAATGACATGTTTAAACCCTACAAACTGACCAGAAACCTTGTGCTCCGGATTGTGCTCCAAGCGTACAGCAGCATATTATCAGCATTTGGCTAAGGAGCTCCAAGACTATAGTCTCTCCCGGACCCTAATGAAATACTACATTTACAGTGTTCACATAGGAGCACTGAAATGAAAGTGAGAAATTGCATAAAAGCACATAGCGTGACTGTGAACTGCGTGATTTCTATGCACCAATGTAAACTTTATGGCACTAAAGTGAAACTGATAGAATTGCACAAACACAGACGCGAAACCCATGTTTATAGCCCACAAGTGAAACAGAAACCTAGAGCACTGGAATGTGCATAATGTGTGTACCAACATATCCTTGTCATTTGGTGTAGAGATCCAATCATATAGGCCTTGATTATGACATTGGCAGTACCGGATCTGCCACGCCGGTGATGGGCGGATGGACCCGCCCAAGCCAACTGTGTAGACCGCCAAATTATGACCCCAGAGGTCAAACCAATGAAACCAAGCCAGTCTGCTGACAGTACTGCTAGTGTGGCCAGACTGCCGCTGACTGCAGTTGCCATCCCCAGGCCGGCAGTAGCCACTGTACCACCCACCCTAATGCAACACTGCAGACCGCCACAATTTCTTGGGTCGAATGCCGACCACATAAAGCCTGGCAGAAACAGCAAGTAAAAAAGGACCCACTCACCTCCAGGGACGCAGACAACTCAGCAGAAGCCACGGAATGCCACCATGAAATCTTCCCAGCACTCTTCCTCGCTTTTCCCCTCGTAGACCACCAACGCTATCAGTGAGTACACCTCCAGAGCACACAAGGGGGGGATGGGGAGAGTGACACACCCACACACAACAGACACACCATGCACGGACTTCAGCGCACACACACATGCAACACAACACCTGTATCGAGACACACACACAAACAAAGCACAGCCACGCCAAACACACACTTCACATACACACACTCTGGATCACAGCTACACAATCACACCAATATCACCAACAAACAGAGACACACAAATTAATACAAAGACACAATACAACATATGCCTGAATACCAGAAAGAACAGTGAATCCAAATGCAAAAATGCCTAGAAATACACATTGAACAGCACATGATAGATGGATGGACACCCTTCAGAGAATGCAAATACTCAACAACTGTATGTGAAGTAAACCAACAGGAATCCTGTTTTGTATTTATATTTAGATATATATTCATAGAAATGCCAAATGCAGATAAACAAGGACATAAAGTACCAAGGCACGCAGGCCAGTCCAAAGTCAAATGGGCACAACTGTGCTTACCAAAGGTCCCAACTTGACTCCTGACAGCCTAATCACCTCCACAAAACAGGGGCATCAATGGAGCAGTCATGGGCCTGGGGGTGGGTTTTGGGTTTGGGCGGCGATTCCTTGGTCTTTGGCTGGGAAGGGGTTGGGTGTTTCATCCTTGCTCTTGATGGAGGGGAAGGGGCCTTGGAACAAAGTTTTGGGACAGTCTTATTCTTGGGGACAGGGCATGGTTTCTTTGTGGGTGGAGGGGCAGCAGAATTAGAAGGGGGGTCACGGGAGGACTTCGAGGTGGAGGGACTTGGCTTTGGGAGGGAACCATGAGGGCAAGGGGCAACACGGGGTGGGACCGAATCAGGGAACAGGTCAAGGTGGGCAAGGAAAAGCTTCTTAGGAACAAGGGGGATGGATTGGGAAACAGGTTTGGGAGTTAAGGGAGTGGTCGTAGGACGTGTAGGTGTGCTCGATATGGGTGCAGGTTTATGCAGAGTATGTATGTGTGAGGTGGAGGAATGTTGAGTTTGGGAGTGCAGGCGTTTATCTGTCCTTGGGGGGGGTTGGAGTGGACAAACAGGTCATGTGGATGAATGTTGGGGTGATGCCTGCATGTCAGGTGGGTGTGCTGTATGTGTGAGTGATGGTGGTTGGGGTAAGTGCGGATGTGGTGCCTCTGGTGCATGTATGAGTGTCTGCTGTTGTAGTAACTGAGGGCAAAGTGGTGACAGGGACTGGGAGTGAGGATGCAGTGCTGCAGGTGTGAGTGGTGTTGTGACAGTATGGGAGGAGGTGCTGGGGGAGACAGTGAAGGTAGTGGCTGTTGTGTCTGCTTTTGTGTGTTGAGTCTGTGCATGCTTGTGATTTGTTTTACCTGTGTTTGTCTTTGCATACCTTGTCTGTTGATTTGGGTGAGTGCTTGTCTGCATGTGTGTCTTGGCTGGGAGAGGAGAGGCTTTGGAATGGGGCACAGGTAGCAGGAGTGAGGACAGAAGTACTAAGGACACTGGCTGCTGTCAATGAAGAGGCCAGAGCCTGAAATGACCTCTGTAGGCCAGTCAAGGCACCGTGAATACCCTCCAGGTAGGCATTAGTCTGCTGCATCTGGGATGCCAGGCTCTGGATGGCATTCACAATGGTTGACTGCCATACAGAGATGGACCTCAGGAGGTCAAAAGCCTCAGCATTGAGGGCAGCAGGGCTGACTGGGGCAGGGGCAGAGTTGCCTGCAGTGAAAGAGACGCTCACCTTCCTGGGTGAGTGGGCATGGGAAACTGGGTGGGGAGCTACTGTGAGGGCAGTGCTAGTAAGGGGGGTGGCGGATGAGGATGGTGCTGGGATTGTCCCAGAAGGTGCTGCCACTGCCAGAGAGCTTCCATCAGAGGAGAAATCTGTATCAGTGGTATCAGCTCCAGTCTACACCGTGGTGCTCCCCTCACCCTACGTCCCACTGGTCCCCTCAGCTTCGGTGGTCTCTGCCTTTTGGGTCCCATGGGCTGCAGTTTCCCCACTTTCCAGTGCCCCTACTCTTTCACCTGTGATGTTAATGCACACAAGGATAAGATAGTACATATAGGAGGGGAGGGGGTCAAACAGATGGGAGCATAGAGTCAATACCAATCCCCATTGCACGTATCAACATTTCAATAATATGACTCGATGAACATTCCTGAATGCACTCTCTACAACGTCAATGGAGATTTCCCTACACCCAATGTGCATACACTCTGATGTTCATGCACGATCATGATACCACTACAATTACACCCAGGTACTACTCTACACTGTTAGGGCTGTTATATACAGGACCTTAACTGTGAGAATCCTGTCAATGAGTGACATTTGTACATTGTCATACCTACCCGTGTCACCCATTATGGACATGTATAGATAGGTATGGATACCAACTGAAGATCCTGTATGTCTATGTGAAATCCAACAATTTGGCACTGTTCAAATGTCAAATGTCATGAAAACCTCACCTCAGATGCTCACCTATCACATCTACTTCTTTTCACAGCACAACTGTAACCTACCTACATGGACTGACATACCTACTGAAGACATCCTTGATCCCATGGCTAGCACAACCGTCCAGTTTATAGCAAACTGTACAGGACATGTACTATGAGACTCACCACCTTGTGGCTGCTGTGTTGCCCTCAAGCACCCATCTAACTCTGGGTCGGCTGGTCTGCACAGCCACCGCCGGCGGTAATCGTCATTGGTCCCTGTATGCCATAGACATCAATGTTAGCCAATGAAGAACTGCACGGTGGTACCGACCGCCTACGGTCATGATGGCATACCCCGGCAGAATGAGCTCACTGACATCTGTCCCCTGCATGCAGGAAAGGCAGCAGCCATTTTGCACTGCAACTGTAACAAACACATTAATTGTTAGCATTACTGCTCATTTCCATCATACACATGTGATGAGTTACGCCCCGGGACAGGATAAGGTACAATTAGGCAGCCTGAACTTGGAGTATGCACATATTCTGGTAATGACAACATGACAATGTGAAAATGAACTTACAGTTTGATGGTTAATGTAGACTAGCAGTGACAGACAAGCATCTCACTATTGGCATCCATTGTAAATCCCAGATGTATGTGCAACTGACAAGGGAATAACCCACATTGAAGTCTGCTTTGCATGCAACAGGTGGTAGCATATGTAGTGTTGATTCACCATTTGTCACCCTGCAGTAGGATGCATGAATGGTAATCGTTGACATACTTGTATTGTATGCCATGTATAGATGCCCACCACTGTGGAGCGTGAGGCATGCACCTGTGTACCGGCCCCTGGTTGACTTGGCAACGATGGAAGAATGCCCCATCATGTCCTACTATCGGCTGAACCATGCTACAATCAGGGAGCTGTGTACCCAGTTGGAGTCTGATGTGCTCCCAGCCATTTGGCAACCTATAGCCATTCCTCCAACTATGCAGGTGGTATCCGTCCTCCATTTCTTGGGCCGGCCCATTCCAGGGGATAGTGGGAATGGCAACAGGCATGTCTCAACATTTGTTCAGCAATGTGTTGAGGAATGTCTTGTTCGTCTTAGTCAAACATAGGGAAAGCTGCATTCAATTTCCCAAGCTTGTGGATATGCTCAGTGTGAAGGCTGATTTCCTACGCATTGGGACAAATCCCTCATTTGATTGGGGCAATAGATGGCACACACATTGCATTAATACCACCAACGGCTAATGAGCAATTGTACAGGAACCATAAGGGCTTTCACTCCATGAATGTGCAGATGGTGTGCTTAACTGACCAGTACATCTACAGGGTCTGTCCATGATTCATACATGCTCAGTAATACCAGCATCCCAAGGTTGATGGCACCCCTACTAAGAGTGAGGGCCTACCTCATCGTGAATTTGATGAGTGTATATGTAATTACTGTTAGCCCAGCCTTCCTACTCAGTCTGTATGTGACATTGTGGAATGTAAATGTTGGTTTACCATATCCACAGGTGATTCAGGTTATCATAATTTCTTCTGGCTACTGACACTAGAGAGGAATCCAAGGACCAGGGCTGAAGAACAGTAAAATGAGGCTCTTGGGAGGACAAGAAGGGTGGTCAAAAGGACATTTGGGCTCTTGAAGGCAAGGTTCAGATGTCTGCACATCTCTGGTGGTTACCTGCAGTACTCACCACAGAAGGTGTGACAGATTGTGGTGGCATGCTGCATGCTCTGCAATCTGGCACTAAGGAGAAACATCCCATTGCTGGAGGAGGTAGGAGTACGGGACAATCCGGTGGCAGAGGAGGGAGGAAACATGAGTGATGAAGATGGGGATGAAGAAGATGTAGGGACGAGGAGTGATATCATCCAGCAGTACTTCAGCTAAGCTTCTGGTAGGTTCTTCTCTACGTTTGACATGTCAAATGTTGGTGTACAGACTGGGTGTACTTCATTATCTATCCCTGATGTCAGTAGGTTTTGACCCATCTGGGTTTCAGATAAGTGTATACAGGAGTGGTCCGCACAGTGCTACTTCTGATGTTAGCTAGTACATCTGTCTGGTTACATATGGTTCTGACATCCTATCTACTTCTTCACACATTTGTGACTTCTCCATTCTGGAATCACATTTTCATTGGCATAGTTTGCTGCGTCCTATGACTTTAAGTGCTGTCAATACTTGGCATTCAAGGGTGTGAGCTGTGTGGTACAACTACAATGAGTGTCTATTATTCAGGTCATTACTGCTGGATGCAACAGTTAACTTGTCTCACTGTACAAAGAGGGTTGTGGTCATGTGTGCAATGGCATTGGATTGTCTATCAGTGTGTGGACCTACAGTGTGAATCGTTTAACTGTCATGATGTGCCAGTACATATTGTTGGCAACAGTGAAAATAATGTGTGAGGAACATTCTGTGCCATCATTTGCAGATGTACTATGGATGTTTTTTCACCACTCTTCCCAGTCTGCTACCTGAGGACCCAGGGTTGTGTGGACACTGACTTTGCTGCAAGTAAGCCGGATGACAGCGTGATACATACACATCATCACTGTGTTTTATGACTCAATTTCTGTGACATGTCACAAATTTGGTGCACTATTACAATGAGTGAACACATGACACCAAAACCTGTCTGTAAGTGCATTTATTGTGTATACCAAAGGCTGGGTAAATTGCACAGCAGTGGGACCATGGTGATCAATTCCATCAGATTGTCAGGCCTAGCAGTTGGTGGCACAGGTCCACTATCCATGTGGCATTTGCAAATGGGGCTGTGGCAGTGGGAACTCAACAAGGAGTCTCAGTGGCACACAAGGTAGACAGTTCTTGGGGAGGCTCATTTCCTGGCAGGGGGATTGGTCTTGGCTTCTGTCCCTGCAGGATGTCTGGGTCTGCGACCATGTTTGCATGGGGGTTCCTCAGAAACAGGGGTGGCTCAGTAGTGGCTTGTGAGTCATCAGGCATGACCATCATCCCACTAGCTGCAGCAGGTGTTGAGGGCTAGTCAGTAGTGTGACTAGTGGCAGTGGCCTGGTGGTGGGTGGAGGACTCACACAGGACTGTGACAAGCTCCTGAATCAAGCCTTTCGTGGAGGCTATGGTGGTACTGAGGGCATGCCACTCCTTCATGGCCTCCTGGTGGTACTCCCTCTACTGGCTCAGGTTTTCCCCCAACAGGTCTAATAACTGGCCCATCTTGTCCTGGGATTGGTTGTATGCTCCCAGGACTTGTGCCATTACCGCATGGGCAGATGGCTCTCTGGATTGCTCCGCCCTGTGTACTTCCACTGGCCCTTGTCCCCTGTACCTGTGGCGCCGGCACGGTGTGCCCACTCCCCCTTACACCAGGACCTTCATCGCCTTGTGTGGTGAGTGTTGACTCAGGTCCCTGTACAGGTGGGAATACTATGGATTGACATGGCCTTGAGACACTTGTGTGGATGACAGGTGTTGTGGTGTCAGAGGTTGTGGGGGCTCCATGGTGTCCTAGGTGTGGATGGTGGAGGTGCCCGGATGGGCCAGGTAGGCCTTCCTGTTGCAGACATCCTGTGTTTGCTGTCATCACTGAGGTCTTCATCAGGTCGGGGACTGGCTGTAAGTGGCACTGGTTGTCTGACAACATTCTGAGTGGCACCGGTGGATGACAGGGATTGTTATTCACATTTTCCTGATGTACTTTACAGGGGCTGCGAGTTGAGTGCTATGTGCCATGCTTCAGGACTCAGGTTTAGGTATGCGAGGGGAATGTGCATTGTTAGGTGGCTACAGAGTGATGCAGTGTGGGAGTCGTAGTGCTTCATGCTGTACATGCCTTGGGTGCATTTGGGAGTGTGGACTTTGGGATATGTTAGTGGGGTAGGGTGGGCATGCAGAGGATGAGAATGCATGCATTACAGGTATACTTCATTCAAGGGGACTATAAGTGACTTACAAGTTTCCAGTCCTCTGGGGATTCCACTGACTCCCTCAGGGAGCAGGATCGCCAAGACCTTCTCCTCCCATGATGTGAGCTCCGGGGAAGGTGGTCGGGGCCCACCGCCAGTCTTCTTAAGGGCGATTTGGTGTCTGGACCCCATGGAGTGGACCTTCCCCCTCAGGTTGTTCCACCTCTTGCGCATGTCGTCCTTTGTACGTGGGTGGCTTCCCACTGAGTTCACCTTGTCGATGATCCTCTTCCATAGCTCCATTTCCTTTGACATTGACGTTTGCTTGACTTGTGCCCCGAACAGCTGTGGCTCTACCCTGATGAATTCGTCCACCTTGATCCTTAATTTGTCATTGGTGAAACAGTTTTTTTTTCTTTTTTTATTATTCGGTCTAAAATTTAGACCATTAAAAAGCATAAAAACATGTCATACATCCAAAGAAAGACAGAGATACAGTTAATACACTCCTTATCCAACAGCCCAATTGTTAAATGATACTCGTTACTTGATGGCTCCTGACTTATTGGATACCATCTACCAGGGAAGTTTAAAAGAGAAACAGATGGTATACTGAATCTTTTCTGGTATGATCTAATGCAAATTGTACATAACCAGCAGTTCATTGTACCCCATAAAATATTTCTTACTTATAAAAAAGATTTAAAAACAAGACATTTAAATGGGTGCCATAAAATTAACCTCAATTTTTGAAGTAAAATAGTCATAAGAAAAGGATCATACCGTTTACTAATAAAAAACACAAACACAAATAAAATCTAATATCATAGGTGAACCGACACAAATAATAAGATTTAGGTTCTCTAATTGTCTAAAATCCTCATCCACTGGCTGCTGGTCCTCTCCTCAGTCATTAGACTAAGATCTGAGATAGTCTTACTACGAATTGTCCATGCTGCTGACAAATATTTGGAGACAGACCCTACTATCAACGTGGAAGTATCATATTTGCATAGTCTATAAGCAGCGGTTCGATCATGTAGTAGCAGTACCTTACACAAAGGGATAATCCACTTTCCTCTAGGGCATTTATACAAGGGGCAGAAAAATAAAACATGCTCAACAGTTTCCTTACATAAATGGCAGTTTATTCATTTATCAGACATGGTACTATTAGTCAACCAACGGGCCGTATAGCTATTGGTTGCTAATGTTCCATATCTGAACTGAAGAAATAAGGCTCGGGCACGTGCTGGTATGGGGAGATCCCAAAAAATTTCGGGCCGGGGTTCGTGTTTAACCAGCAGAAACTCTGCTGTCAGCCGACCTAGCCCATTGCGGTGAAAAAACTCGTCATAAATTGTTCCCCAATGTCGCTCTTTGATCAACAATATAGCATTAGCAGGGATCATCTCAGGATTCTCCCAATAATGGGGAAAGCCCAGCTTAACCCAGGCTGATTTCATCTCCCTCAACCAACGGACTTTTTCCCATCCCTGGGAACGTGGTATAAGATCTTTGATTGCTATCCTGAAGGGCTCAAGTTCTTCAGTTTTCCATAAACGAACCCAATATAGAAGTGGCCTTAAACCTGCAGTATCTTTGATGCTATTTATACCCAGGTCGAACCTTAGGGGGATCATAGGTGTACCCTTCCCTAGTCTAAATATGTGTCTGAAAAAATTGTTTTCTTTGGATTGGAGAATATTCGATTGTCTATGTAAACCCCATAGTTCCCCTCCGTACAGGGCAGCAGCACGGATTTGGACTTAATAAATTTCAGAGATAGGGATCAAAGGGTGGCTTGCTACAGTACTAGCCTTTCGTTTTAGCACTCCACCTCTTTGGCTGATAACAAGTGCCCCTTTTCTTATGGCTGCATCCCAAGTACCCTTGTCCGATAATCTAATGCCCAAGTAATCGTACTCCGTTACCCTCTCCAGAAGAACTGAATCCATTACTATGTTTGCTTTTATCTTCTTTTTCAAGGTGCTATATACCATAAGTTTTGTTTTCTTGGCATTGATATCCAGCCCATAATCTCTACAAAATACACAAAACTGATTAACCAAATTTTGGATTCCCATAGATGTTTTGGCCAGCAGGATAGTGTCATCCGCATAAAGCAGGCATGGCACTTTATTCCCGGCCAACTTGGGAGAATCGTTAGTACAGTTTGCTAGGTAATTAATGCAATTATTTATGTATAGCAGGAAGAGGGTAGGGGCTAGGACACAACCCTGTCTGACTCCTCTTTCAATGGCGACTGGGTCTGTTAAATCGCCATCCTTGCCACTCCTGATTTGTGCGTAGGTGTTCTCGTGTAGTCGGACCATGAGTTTCAGAAGACCAATGGGGATACCCATATCGGCTAATGTCAGCCATAGCTGGTTCCTGGGGACCAGATCGAAAGCGGCTCTGAGGTCAATAAAGACCACAAACAGGTTGCCCCCTCCTACTTCCACAGTCTTCCATTTGATTGTTAGAAATCTTAGAACTTGGTCTATGGTACTGACTGCTGGCCTAAACCCTGCTTGTAAATTAGAGATGGCATTAGTTTCTAGGATACATTCTTCAAGATGAAACAAGTTTTGCTTAGCAAAATATTTTTGGAAATTGTCAAGTAAGGAGATTGGACGATAATTGGCAGGGTCAGAGGGACTGCCTTTTTTAAAAATAGGAACTATCTCTGCTCCCTTCCAGGAGCTCGGAACAGGCGCTCCTGCAGCAACTGCATTAGAAACCAAGTTCAGGTATGAGGCCCATATATCCGGATTTGACTTGTACAGGTCACCTGGAATTTTATTGAGACCTGGGGCCTTTCCCCATTTCAGTGAAACGATTGCAGCCTTAGTTTCTGCGAGAGTAAATTTGAGTGGGGGGGCCTCAAAGGTAATAATATGATTCAGTTCCCCCATAGTAACATCTGTGGGCCCTGAGTATAATCGGCCAAAGTGATCTGTCCACTCTACGGGGAGTATTGAGGCACCAGGCAGACGGCTAGGTTCCCCACTGGCGTCAGCCACCAGTTTCCAGAATCTCGAGGTATCATTGGCTTTTGCAGACTCCAGAAGGGAAACCCATCTAGACTCAGGGCCCTGCCAAGTACCTGTTTATAATTTTTCCTTGCTTGCCTTATTCATTCTGACTGGCCCCCTCTTAGAGCTCTTAATAGTTTGTGCTGTGCTTCCCTGCATGCGGCACTAAACCACCTTGCATTACACTTCTTTTTAGATTTACTGGCAATCTCTTTTGTAAAAAGATGTTTTAGGGACTTAAATAATTGTGTATGGGCTACTAAGAGCCCTTCACCGTCATCTAAAACAGGGGTTCTTTTGTCGGGATATGGTGAGTGTGATGAGTGTATGAGTGTAAAATATTTAAGTGAAGTGTGATGCCTGAGAGGTGTGTAGGTGTCTGTGATGTCTCTGTGCAGTGCGATCTTCAGCGTGGACATGCAATGTATGTCGGTTGTTTGTCATGGAAAGGTGTTGTGGGTTGCATGTGTGTGTGTATGTGTGTGTTTTATAGGGGGGATGTTGTGTGTGTCTGTGTTTCAGGTGTGGATATTCAAATTGGCCTGTGTGGTGTTGTGTTGCAGTGGAGGTTCCATTTGGACTGCAGCGGGCCCGACTGCCAATGGATCACCGCCGCACTTTGACCCCTGTGCTGATTTGTGGGTCATTTTGGGCAGCACGGTCTTGTTCTGCCGAGGCGGTGTGGGTGGTGGCACCGCATCTCTGCCACTGTCGTTCGGCCTGACGGTGTCGGTTTTGTGGTTCTGGCGATTTTGTTTTTGTGTGTCGTATTGAGCAGGCAGATTGCCGCCGATGTCATAATGAGGGGTAATCTCCCTGTATTTAATCCTAAATAAAAAGTCAATTTACAATATTAGCATATGTGCATGGAAATGCACGTGACAAATGGCTCAAAACATACAAAAAGACATAAAATAAAGGTAATTGAATGTGATCAAAGAAGCCTTTATCATGATTAAAAAAATACAGAGACTGGACAAGTGCAGTGATTTTTGAAGGAGGTTAAATGTACTTTTCTTTTGTTTGTGTGTGATACACAGAAGGTGTGCTGGATCCATATTGTCAAAAGAGAGCAAAGTAGATAGGGGACAAATGTCCCCTACAAGAGGCAACCCTGAGCGCTTGCGGGAATGTTTATCACAACAAAATAAATGCCAACATCTGTCTGCGAATGTTGTGTCTTCAAAGCGCGCAGTAACCTAGACAGGTAATTTGAGATTGTGAACAAATTACGTTATATCTCCATTCTGGAAAAGAATACCCAAATTAAATTCCCTTGGTTTACAATGTAACCTTGTTTGTGTGCTTTATGTAACTGTGCAAATGATTGAAAATACCAAGGATGCTCAGAAGAAGAACCAGCATAATATTTTGAATTACGAAGGGGGGTTATGTAAAAGATTGCAATGTGATTTTTTGCAATAAGTCTATAGGCAATTTTGTCTCGTATAGCGCTAAAGTTACTAAGGGGACTGTTTTCTTACAGGAAACAACTTGAAGAAAGTAGAAATAAAAGATAGTTTTCCTGTGGGCTTAATTAACACCTTTGTAAAATATCCCCATCTGTGCGAAGATTCGGGATTAAATAATGTATGTCTGACTTTAAAATCCCTGTATTAGCAAAGGTAACCAAACAACCAGTATAGTAGATTTCTTACATACGGTTTGTCAACACGTAACCTAATACACACTACACTCCAGAGTAATATAATGCTCCCATTGATTTGTAAAGTAGACACGTTTTAATTATAAAAGGCTGTTACTCAAGGGTCCTATAACTAAACAGCCTTAGTGTGGTCTTCTACCAAACATTTTAGCTTCACCCCTTCTATTTTAGCTGATCTCATTTTTGCTGGCCTTAGGAATCTGTGCACTTTACTAGTGCTATCCAATGCTCAAGTGCTTGGCTTATACCCAACTGGCACATTTAATTTACTAGTAAATCAGCGATAGAGTGGTACCACATGTGGCCAGTGCCTATAAATTAAATGCTAATGGGCCTGCAGCACTGTTTGTGGCAGCTTCTTAAATAGCCCTCCTTTTATTTCCTATCTGGATCCTTCGCCTCTTCTTCCCTGCAAGTACCCTGGATGCAGCCGAGGGCCACCCACCATTTTAGTAATCTTTGGCAAGCACAGGATGATCAGTGATGAAGTATGACACCCAGAGAGGTGTATGAGATCATCCCGTTTAAAAAAAATAATATGCTAGGATCCTGTATCTTGACAACAGGGGCATACGTGTGTCCTCAAGTAAAGAGGTTTTACACTATAATGAGGACACTGTGGCAATTCACTTTGTCTCATACTGGATATGTTTGCCTGTTATGATAGTGATATTCATTTTAGGAGACTGCAAACGTAGGAAGTCTATCTTCTTCTTTCCTTTCCTCTCTCCTTCTGATTTGTAAGGGCTTGTTGTGAATTGTGACAAGAAAATGATATGTTTCTAAAAGTGGCATTTTCACAATTGTGATTCAAAATCTGACTTTTCCATTAAAGAGGGCTTTTAATTCCAGTTCTTTAGGCACCAGACTTGACCTGTCTACCTGCTCTTAATTGAAAGTTATACCTTATTAAATGTAATAAGGTAAGTCCAATGTTATCCTAGGGGAGAGTTTGGCCTTATCGTAGTGAAAACCGAGGAGATTTTCATTGCCACAACTTGTAAAACTTAAATGAGGCCAACTTTTTCAATACACTGCATCCTGCCCTCTGGGGAGTGTAGGTCCCACCATAGGAATTAGTTATGCATTGAAACTGAAGGTTTGGGCCTAATAAAAGGTTTATTTTGCCAGGTGGAATTGGCAGTTTAAAAACTACACACACAGGCTGCAATGGCAAGCATGAGACATGTTTAAAGGGCTATTTAAGCGGGTGGCTCAAACATTACTACAGGACCACTAGTTGCATGTAATTTACAGGCCATGGGTATATGTGGTACTAGGGACTTACAAATAAATTGATTGTGCCATTAAAGTATGTGTCAAGACCACCGTGTATTATGGAGACTGCACAAGCACTTTAACACTGGATATCAGTAGTAAAGTGTACAGAGTCATAAGGCCAGTAAAATGAGATCAGCAAAAGAAGGAAGGGTGAAGGCAAAGATTTTGGAGGAAGAACACCTAAGGTTGACAGATTTAACATATGTCCCCAGCTGGAAATGGGGTGAACTACCCTACCACCTGGGAGTTCTCATCACTAAGGCTGAAGAACCTGGAGAGACCATTGGTGTGGTCTGACCTAGTATGGTGTTCCGCCATGAAGTAATTTCCCTGTAGGGAGATGGACTAGCTCATTTAATGGGCCTGTAGTCTGTCTGATCCCGGAAGTGATTCTCAAATTGGTATGGTCTCATCTTCTTCAGTGCCCAGATCGTAGCAAAAACCTCCCTCTCAATAGCACTCCACCTCTGTTCCTGGGGAAGTAACCTCCTCTTGATAAACCCTACATATTGGTCTAGGCCCTCATTTAACTGTGCTAAGACAACCACAATGGCATGCTCTGAAGTGCCTGTTTGCACAATAAGCTCCTTAGAGAAGTCGGGAGCTTTCAGTACAGGTGCTGTACAAATAGCGTCCTTGAGGATGTCAAAGGCTTTCAAACTGACCTCTGCCCACCTTTTTGGGTAGCTTCTTTGAAGTCAGCTCAGTTAACGGGGCAACAATTATGCTATAACACTGAACAAACGTCCTGTTATATGTGGTGAGACCCAGAAAGGCCCTTATCTCATTCTGTGTTTCAGGGAGGAGTGTGCTTCGAGGCCATGAGAATTTCAGTTTTGGCCTTGGGGCTGTGCCTTCTCTGCATCCGCCATGTGGCCCAGTTGCACCACAGTAGCCTGTCCTATCTGACACCTACTCGCATTGATAGTCAGGCCTGTCGATTGCAGGACCTTAATCACCTCCTGGAGATGGCATAGGTATTCCTCCCAGCTGCAGCATAAGACAGCTATGTCATGTAGGTAGGTGGCAAAAAATTTCTCCTTCCCCACAGCACCATAATCACTAACCTCTAAAATTTTGCTGGGGCATGCTCTTAGCCAAACGGCATGGACGTGACCCTCTCTGGCTGAGAATGCCGACTTCTCCTTTGCTCTCTCAGTCAGAGGAATCTGCAAGTATCCTGATGAGGGCTGAATGGTACTGAGGAACTTGGCAGTTTCCAGTCTGTCAGTGAGCTCATCAGCTCAGGGGATGGGGAGTGTGTCAGTCTTGGTGACTGAATTGGTTCCTCTCTAGTCCACACAGAACCCAGGTTCTGGGGTTGCAGTGCCTGGTGGGCAGCCTTCGGTACCAGCACCACAGGGCTGGACCAGAGACAGCTGAAGTGCTCAATCACCCGTAATGCCAGCATCTTGTAGACGTCCTCCATGATACTGCCCCCTTGCTTTTGACAAGCATTCTGACCCCTGTATCAATGTTATGGGTACACAAGTATGTAAGCCTAGGGGTGAGGGAGACAAAACTGCCCCAGTAAGCTGTGACAGGCACTCTGCTGTTCTGGAATCACAATAGGGGAGAGGTTACCCTTCTCTACTGACCCATCATGCTCCTAGGTAGGCAGGAGGTCAAAAAGAGGTTTACTTGCCTCTTTTACCCCAACATCTGTCACCAGGAGCATGGTGACTTCAGACCTCTCAAAGTGTGAATTAAGGTGGTTTATGCGCTTCTAGGTTCTTGAGATCCACCCAGAAGGAGATATCCCTCTTCTGCTCCTTCACCTCATATGAACCTGTCCATGGGTAATCAAGAGCTCCAGACTCTATAGGCTCCATGACGCTCACCTTCTGGCCAGGTTAAAACTCCACCAGAGTAGCCTTCTGGTCATACCAGAGTTTCATTACTCCTTGACTGGCCTCATAATTGTCATTAACCTTCTTCCAGAAGTGTTACAGAGAGCTGGCATGTAGCTGACTACATCTTGAGGGGCTTTTCTGGGAGCTTACTCCCACCTTTCTATTACAAGGTATCGAGGGCCCCTAACAGGGTATCCAAAGAAGAGTTCAAATGGGTTAAACCAAGCCCCCTTCTGTGATACTTCCCTGTAGGCAAACAGCAGGCATGGTTAGAGGATGTCCCAGTTCTGCCTCATGGGCTCCAAAGAGCCCATGATCATGCCCATCAGGGTCTTGTTGAATCTCATAACAAACCTGTTTGTGAGTGGTAGGATGTGGAGAACTTGTAGGTTATCCCACACACTCTATATGGACTTCATGTACCCATGAAGGTAGTGCCTCGGTCAAACACCACGTCCTTTGGGGAACCCTTTGCAGGTAAAAATCCCCATCAGTGCCATTGCCACCACAGGTGCAGCCAACAACCTCAGAAAATGGCCTCTGGGTTCCATGTCGCATGGTCAACCAATATTAGGATGAACCTGTTGGTTAAGGCTATCTTGGAGTCCAAAGGACTATTGATGTTGATTGATACCTTTTCAAGGAGAGTTCCAAAGACAGACAAGGAAACCAGGGCAGCCTTCAGTTTTCTCCCTGCTTTCCTGCTGGTTTCCAGGTGGGACATGACCTGCAGGTTGTGTCTATGGTTGCCTATTTATGGGGCCAAAAAAAGTGGGGGGCAAGCCGGGCAAAATTCTAGTCTGGCCCCAGATGTCCTGCCAGGGGGGTGTCATGAGCCAACCCCAGTAGGAAGGCCCTATAACAGTGAGAGACCACCAACACACGGGATGCCCGAGGTCCATGAACCTTAGGCTCACTGAATAGAAGGTAATTCTCTCATTAGATGAAGTGATCTTAAGAGGTATCACCTGATGCTTGGGCCTCAGCTTGCTGCCTTAAGCCCACTAGAGTTGAGCACTCTTTTTGCACCTTACAGAATTCCTCCCTGGTGGGCCCACCCTCAACTTGCCATCCAGCTAGTCCAGGCAGGTAATGTCTTCCCCAGTAGGCACAGGGTATGCTCCCTCAGGTGCCCTGTTAACGTGGACAATAAGAACTTTAGGGGCAGGTTTCCTTTACCCCTTGCCCTTCCTCTCCTCAGTAGCTGCCTGGGCTCTAGTTCAAGGATTCCATGACTTCCCTTGTTGGTAGCCATGGCCCTTGCAGTCATACAGACCCATTCAGGCAAGTCAAATATCTCCATGTGTGTCAGGAATAAGGCTGTGCGCTGTCCAGGTCCCGCCTGAAACTCTGCTGCGCGTATTTGCTGCGCTTCATGCGCACCTCTTGTCATCCCCTCTTGTTCTAGAAGCAGTCATCAGTATCGCCTGCCCTGTGGTAAAGCTCATGTAGCTGCAGAGTCAGGACATTGATGGACAAGATGCACTTATCAGTGCTATTCTATGAAGGGACTACAATTCCTATGTTTCTAGAGGCAGCAGCCATCTTGGGGTGTGGCAGCCCTATAAAGCCCAGCCACACCCAAGCACATTGCTCACTATTTTGGAGACCTCGATGCAGTCAGATCTCGTGGAGGTTCCTCTGAGGAAAAGCAGATTCCTGAATGGCAGAGTGGCAGCAAACCGGATCATCCTTGTTCCCTGGTGAATTCAGATACGAGTAGGTCGTACTCGTAGCGGTAAGGTTTTGATGAGCCAAATCTTGAAGGGGGTTGTTACTTCCAAAGGTGAAGTGCCCCTTTAGCACAACGAGCAAGGCGTCTTCGGTCCACACGAGTGGAGCGCCCTTGGCAGGACAGGCAAAGCGCTTCAGAGCACGAAGGCCAAGGTATTTCAGACATTAACAGAAAGCGTTTTACACAAGGAAATCAAATCGCTTCAGAGCACGAAGGCCAAAGCATTTCAGACATTAAGGGAAAGCGTTTCACACACGGAAAGTAAAGCGATTCAGAGCACGAAGGCCAAGGCATTTCAGACATTAAGAGAAAGCGTTTCACACACGGAAAGCAAAGCACTTCAGAGCATGAAGGCCAAAGCATTTCAGACATTAAGAGAAAGCGTTTCACACACGGAAAGCAAAGCGCTTCAGAGCACGAAGGCCAAAGCATTTCAGGCATTAAGAGAAAGCGTTTCACACACAGAAAGCAAAGCGCTTCAGAGCACGAAGGCCAAGGTATTTCAGACATTAAGAGAAAGCGTTTCACACAGAGAAAGCAAAGCACTTCAAAGCACGAAGGCCAAAGCATTTCAGGCATTAAGAGAAAGTGTTTCACACATGGAAAGCAAAGCGCTTCAAAGTATGAAGGTCAAAGCATTTCTGGGATTAGAGAAAGTATTTCAAACACGAGGAGGAAAGCGCTTAAGGTCTTGAAGTGTACAGCGTTTTCAGTTACCAAAATGAAGGCGCTTTATTCACGAATAGAAAGCAAGCTGTAGTTCATTTCTTTTGGAAGTGTGATATGTGAAATACATGTTTAAGCCTTGTTGAAATCCCAATGCAGAGGCTTGATGTTCTTAGGGTGAAAAGTATAATTGTTGCTTGATCATTGTTCTTGTTCTATGATTCAGAGAAGTGCCACGCCCAGTTTTGCCTAAAGCTCATGCCATCCTGAGGTGTCATGATTTTACCAATTGTTCTTGTTCTATGATTCAGAGAAGTGCCACAGCCAGTTTTGCCTAAAGCTCATGCCATCATGAGGTATCATGATTTTACCAATTGTTCTTGTTCTATGATTCAAAGAAGGGCCACGCCCAGTTTTGCCTAAAGCTCATGCCATCCTGAGGTATCATGATTTTACCAATTGTTCTTGTTCTATGATTCAAAGAAGGGCCACGCCCTGTCCATAGAGGCCTCAACTTGCTATTGCGGAGACGCCTTTGTCCATAGGTATATTGTGAGTTCATGTTCTTGCCTCATGATTCAAAGAAGGGCCACACCCTATCCATAAGGGTCTCAACTTGCTATTGCAGAGACGCCTTTGTCCATAGATATGTTGTGAGTTCATGTTCTTGCCTCATGATTCAAAGAAGGGCCAACCCTATCCATAAGGGTCTCAACTTTCTATTGCAGAGACGCATTTGTCCATAGATAGGTTGTGAGTTCATGTTCTTGCCTTATGATACAAAGAAGGGCCACGCCCTACCCATAAGGGTCTCAACTTGCTATAACAGTGACGCCTTTGCCCGTAGGTATGTTGTGAGTTCATGTTCTTGCCTCATGATTCAAAGAAGGGACAACCCTATCAATAAGGGTCTCAACTTGCTATTGCAGGGACGCCTTTGTCCATAGATATAATTGTGAGTAAATGTTTTTGCTTTATGATTCAAAGAAGGGCCACGCCCAATCCATAAGAGTCTCAACTTGCTATTGCAGGGACGCCTTTTTCAATAGATATAATTGTGAATACTTTTTTTTTGCTTTACGATTCAAAGAAGGGCCACGCCCTATCCATAAGGGTCTCTGTTAGACCTGACATGCCTTAGGGTGGTCACCCCTAACTTTTTGCCTGCCTCCCTCCACTTTTTGGACTCCGTTTTTGCTAGCTTTTAGACTCTGTGCACTTTACCACTGCTAACCAGTGCTAAAGTGCATATGCACTCTCCCTTTAAACATGGTAACCTTGGATCATACCCAATTGGACTATTTAATATACTTATAAGTCCCTAGTAATGTCCACTGTATGTGCCTAGGGCCTGTCGATTAAATGCTACTAGTGGGCCTGAAGCACTGGTTGTGCCACCCACTCAAGTAGCCCCTTTACCTTGTCCCAGGCCTGCCATGGCAAGGCCTGTGTGTGCAGTTTCACTGCCACTTCGACATGGCATTTAAAAGTACTTGCCAAGCCTAAAGCTCCCCTTTTTCTACACAAAAGTCACCTCTAATGTGTGCCCTAGGTAACCCCTAGAGCAGGGTGCTGTGTGGGTAAAAGGCAGGACATGTACTTGTATAGTTTACATGTCCTGATAGTGTAAAACTCCTAAATTCATTTTTACACTACTGTGAGGCCTGCTCGCTTCATGGGCTAACATTGGGGCTGCCCTCATACATTGTTGGAAGTGGCAGCTGCTGATCTGAAGGGAGTAGGAAGGTCATACTTAGTATGGCCAGAATGGTAATAAAAAATCCTGCTGACTGGTGAAGTTGGATTTAATATTACTATTTTAGAAATGCCACTTTTTGAAAGTGAGCATTTCTCTGCAGAAATCTTTCTGTGCCTTACAATCCACGTCTGGCTAGGTTTAGTTGACAGCTCCTTGTGCATTCACTCAGACACACCCCAAACACAGGGTACTCAGCCTCACTTGCATACATCTGCATTTTGAATGGGTCTTCCCGGGCTGGGAGGGTAGAGGGTCTGCTCTGATACAAAGGACTGCCACACCCCCTTCTGGGACCCTGGCAGACAGGATTTAACTGAAAGGGGACCTGGTGCACTTCTAAGCCACTCTTTGAAGTCTCCCCCACTTCAAAGGCACATTTGGGTATAAAACAGGGCCTCTGCCCTACCACCAGAGACACTTGCTGGAGAAGAAACCTGAACCAGAACCTGCATCCTGCCAAGAAGAACTGCCTGGCTGCTCAAAGGACTCACCTGTCTGCTTTCTACAAAGGACTGCTGCCTTGCTGTTGGCCTGCTGCCTTGCTGAACTCTTGTCTGGCTGCCAAAGTGCTCTCCAAGGGCTTAGATAGAGCTTGCCCCTTGTTCCCTGAAGTCTCAGGACTACAAAGACTTCTCTTTTTCATTTGGACTCCTCGTGCACCGAAAAATTTGACACACAGCTTGCTCCGCAGTGAGAAAATCACTGCACGCCGACGCTGCTCGACACAACGCCTATGGTGCACCTGGAACTTCGACGCACGGCCTCACATGGACAACGCCGCCCGACTTCCAGAGAGGAAATCGACGCAATGCCTGCTGTGAGAAAGAAAATTCCACGCACAGCCTCCCAGAACGACGCGCAGTCGGATAACAAGCCGAGGAATACACGCACAGACCCTGGGACATCTGGTAATCCCGCGAACCATAGAAGGAGTCGGCCCGCGTGTCCTGGAAAACGGCGCACGTCTTTCCCGAGTGAAAAATAATGACGCAAGTCCGTGTGTGAAGGGGCGAAACCGACGCACACACCATTTTTCTTCCCACAGAACGACGCACATCTCCCCGCATGAAAAATAACGACACAAGTCCGTGTGTGAAGGGGCGGAACCGACGCACACACTATTTTTCCACACATCTCCTCCTCTGCGGCCCTCTGCGGAGATTTTCCACTCCAAACCAGGTACTTTGTGCTTGAAAGAGACTTTGTTTGCCTTTTAAAGTCTTAAGACACTTTATATCACTTTGCAGTGATATTTCTACAAATTCTTATTGCATCTTTTATTGTGTTGATCTACAAATATCCAGATAAATATTCTGTATTTTTCTAAACACTGTGTGGTGTATTTTTGTGGTGCTATATGGTGTTATTGTATGATTTATTGCACAAATACTTTACACATTGCCTTCTAAGTTAGGCCTGACTGCTCATGCCAAGCTACCAGAGGGTGGGCACAGGATAATTTGGATTGTGTGTGACTTACCCTGACTAGAGTGAGGGTTTTTGCTTGGACAGAGGGTAACCTGACTGCCAACCAAAAACACAATTTCTAACAGTCTCAACTTGCTATTAGGGTCTCAACTTGCTATTGCAGGGATGCCTTTGTCCATAGATATAATTGCGAGTAAACGTTTTTTTGCTTTATGATTCAAAGATAGGCCACGCCCTATCCTTAAGGGTCTCAACTTGCTATTGCAGGGATACCTTTGTCCATAGATATGATTGTGAGTAAATGTTTTTGCTTTATGATTCAAAGAAGGGCCACGCCCTATCCATAAGGGTCTCAACTTGCTATTGCAGGGACGCCTTTGTCCATAGGTATAATTGTGAGTTAATGTTCTTGCTTTATAATTCAGAGAAGAGCTATGCCCAGTTCTTCAGGATCTCGACTCGCAACCACGGAGATGTCTTTGTCTAAGAGTATAATTACACGTTCATGCTGTTATAAATAAGTAATAATATCTGTTTTAACCATTTTCCTTTTCAGATCTCTCTCCCTGCAGTTCCCTACCCTAATTCCCTTCCCCTCACCTGGCTTCATCATAACTCTGTGCTATAATAGCTTTCTTCGTTGGTGACGCCGGGAGGTGGGCCTTTTGTTTGGCGGCATGCAGATCCTGAGGAACGGACACTGTGACAATGTGTGACCTGAGCTCCACATCCTTCAAGATAGTGTGCTCCAGGTCAGTGCCAAACAGACAACCTACAGGCATCGGAGGGCTGACAGACAATTATAGAGAACCTGAGACCCCCCACTCAAAGGAAACCAAGGCCACTGGGTAGTGGTTCTCGCGGTTGTCTGCATCCATGACCTGTGGGAAAGTATTAGGGAGGACTTGTTTTGAAGACACTAGATGACACCGCACAGTAGTCATGCTGGCTCTTCTACTTCCAAGAGCTTCCACCATGTGCCCATTGATAGTGACGCACTGCCTACACTGAGAAGTATTTCAAGGCATACCGGCTTTTGGCACCATCTCTCTATCCCCTAGGGACACTAATGTAACTTCTGTTCTCTCCCACATGTTAACTTGACCACCTCCTCCCGAGTATTACACTGGCCAGCCCAAGTGTCTGACAACTGGTGGGGGGCTGTGCCCTCCTGTGGCTTTTGGTGTCTCCCTTGGAGTGTCCATATTTGTTACACTCAATACACTGGAGGACAAACTTCCCGGTCTGTTTGTCACTAAAACCCTTTCCTTTTAGGCTTAGACTGAGAAAGGTTAGTGTTATTCTTGGTAACTATTTTGGGACCTTTAGAGAATTCTTTATTTTCGAGTCCTCCCCCTCTCTTTTCTGCTGGGACCCCTGACAACCCTTGTGATGATTCCCCCAAGATAACTTTTTGGACACTCTGGTGCTGCCCCGGAGGTCTTCCTTCTTGGCAAGCTCCCTAGGATCAGTGATCTTGCAATCAATCAGGTGCTGGCATGGCTCTGTAAAACAGATATTGAACATGTACCCTCTCCGTATCAGATCAAACAATCAAGTACAATCATCAACTTTGATGCCCCACACCCAACCATCAGTGCTGTGATGGTGTAATATAGACAATCCATCCAAGACTGGTTCTGCATCCCTGATTCTCACACTGTACTTTTCAGAGGTGAGCCCAAACTTGGTAACAAGGATGGTTTTTGTTGAAGTGTACATCATCTGTCCCCCACCTCCAGTGTAATTAAAGTATCCCTCTCCACCGTAGGTATGTGTTTTCAGAGTGATGCCCCCAACATTTCTCTGGGGAACTGTGCATCTTAAGGGCCACCTCATAGGCAGAAAACCACTTGACACTGTCATCCCCTATCACATAGCTGGACACCAGTATCTGAAGCATCTTGTCCCCCTCAGACTCTGCGGCTGCCACAATAACTGCGGGAATCTGCTTGGCAGGCTCCGATATCTAACTCTTTCTAGGCTTATTTCATGAACCAGTCCCTCTAAGGCCAGCTACTCCTCCACCTTGAGTTTGGCTGTCTGCAGTTGAAATTCCCTTTCTACCTTCCTGTCCTCCAGCTCATCTGGGGGCAGGCCTTGTGAAGACACACCCTCCACTCTGGCAGGAAGTTAGAATTCAGGAGACAAGATATCCTATTCCCCTGTGTGCTGCATGTCAGGATCTGCACCTAGGTCCTCCCTTGCTCTCCATATCCCCCATATAATTCTGGACATCTGCTGTTGCCGGTGGTTGGTGAGCCTCTGCCCAGGCCCGCAAGACCTTTTGGAGTTCCAAATTTCCTGGTTTTCCTCTTGACAGTAAGCCCCCTCTCCTTACAGAACTCCTTGAGCTCAGCCACAGTGTATATGTCCATGTTGGAAAGCTCAAACTCCATTGTGGCAGGCATTTTCACAGGCACAAACAGTCAGGTAGATTGAGGGTGAATTTGGAAAAAGCAAAAAAGAGGCAATCAAGGAGAATTAAAGCAAACTCAAAATGGTATCAAATTATGTATCTGGGATTATTAGTGTAACACAAAATCTCTGTATGTAACTGCACAAACTCAAGTCCTAATCTCACAGCTGAACACCAATATAGGAAATTAGGTTACTGGTTAAGGAAGGTAATACCTTTCTCAAGCAGCAACCACAATTCTGGGCAGGGTGTAGTACAAGCAACTCTAAATTAATCTCTGCTCAGCCATCTGGTAGCTTGACACCAAGCAGTCAGGCTTAGCTTAGAGGTAATGTGTAAAGCATTTATGCAGCACTTCAAACTGTAATAAAGTGAAAATGCAACACAAGAAATATTCCACACAAATTTATTAAAAACAGAGTAAAATCTAATAAATTATTTGAGACCAAAATTATAAAAATCTAATCAGTAGAATCAAAAATATGGAATTTTAAAGAGTACATGTAAGTATAGTGCCTAAAAGCACAAAGTGCCCCTTGGGATTGTCTGGTCGTGAAAGACCAGGTGAAAGTCAGCAGTTCAGGCTGACTGCGATGGAAACCAGGCTGGATGCAGAGACCAATTTAGTCCAGCTGAAAGAGTTACTTTCTAAAGCCCATTGCAAAGAGTTCCATTTGTGGTGGAGGAGGCCACAGGGAGCAGGGAGACCATCAGAGATGGTCATCAATGTAGTGCGGAGAGCAGACTGAGTGACGCAGATTGCCAGAGGTTCGCATTGCCAATCACAACAGTCTGTCGATTTTGTGGCGCGAAGTGCATATTTCATGTTGTCAGTAGTCTCTGGCAGTCACTGTGCCTCGAAGAGTCGGGTTCAGAAGAGCTTCACGACAGAGGGTGCCATGGGCGGCAAGCTCTTCAGGCAACCAGGCCCGTTTGCAGCCGTGAAAAGCCCAAAACTTCAGGAGTTCTCCTTTTTTTGGAGAGGAAGCTTAACTGATGCCAAACTAAGGGTCCAGGACCTGAGGGGCACCTCTTGGGGATAAGGAACTCACTCCAGCAGGGCTCAAGCATGTTCAGTTGCATGTTCAGACAGAAGGTCAGCCGGGCAGATGCAGAGAGGCCTCTGGAGCATGTGCTGTCCCTTGATCTCAGAACAGGTGGTCAGTCAGCTGACCATTGGATTCGCTTCAAGTTGGGATGTAGGGGGCACTTCCAGACTTCCTTCTCAGTAAGCAGTGCAGCAGGCAGCAAAACAGCACAGCTGCAGTTCTTCTTGCAGCAGAGAAACACAGCAGTTCATCGTCTGTAGCATCTACAGATCCAGACATGTACTGGAGAGTTTAGTCTGAGGGTCTAATGTTTATACTTGGTGCCAGCTTTCAAGCAGGAGAAAACTAAGGATGTTTCCAAACCCAGAGGTGTTTGGAATTACATGCCTCCCTGCCCTTGCACCAACCTGTCTTGGGGCACAAAAGACTAGTGTCAATCCCTTTATGAGTGTGCTCAAGCAGATCCTTAGTGATATGCAAGTGCGGTAGTTGACGGCTAATGCCCCCTTCAAGTCAGAGATAGCCCATCCTGCCAACACTTATTCTCACTGTCTGGGAGCAATACACAAAGACCAACTGCCAACTATACCTAGTCATATGACCTAGGAGGCTGCAGACACCAAATGTTTAGGACAAGAAAATGTCAACCTTCTAAAAGGGACATTTTCAGAATTGTGGCTTAAAATCAGAGTTTACCATTATGGTTTTAAGTTACACTTCCTTAGACACCATACTCAATATTCCTATTTGTTCCTAAATTAAAGTTACCACTTATTAAATGTAATAAGGTAACCCAATGTTATCCTTTGGGAGAGGTGGGCCTTCATGTAGTGAAAAAAGAATGTAAACATTTTTCTCTACTAGGACATGTAAAACTTAGAAATACATGTCCAACTTTTTGAATACACTGCACCCTGCCTTAAGGATAGTTTGGGGCCTACCCTAGGGGTTACCTATATGTATTAAAAAGAAAGGTTTAGGCCTGGCAAAAGGTTTTATTTGCCACATTGAGATTGCACTTTAAAACTGCACATACAGGCTTTAACGCCATGCATGAGGAATGTTAAAAACAGCTACTTAAGAGGTTGGCACAATAATTGCTGCAGGCCCAAGAGTAGTCTTTAATTTACAGGTCCTGGGCACATGTGGTACCACTTTACAAGGGACTTACAAGTGAATGAAATGTGTTAATAGGGTGTAAGGCAATTTTACAATGTTTACAGGAGAGACCACATGCACTTTAAAGTACTTTGAGTCCTAAGGCCAACCGAAATGAGATCAGCAAATATGAAGGAATAAGGCAAACAATTTGGGGAAGGCCACCCTAAGGCTAACAGGTCTAACAAAACAGGTCAGATGCCTTGCCCACTGTAAGTTGAAGAACCTTTTCACTCACAGTGGTGTACCGCTCAGAAGTGCAGCAGGTGTAGTAAAACCAGAGTAAATGGGTCTGGGGGACAGTTTCCCCCCCCCAGTTATTGACTGTTTTTTACTACCAGACCAAGGTGTCATGGACACAAATTTCTTGCTTATATTAGGGCCCATTCCATCTTTGCTATGCTACTGTCACTGATTTAGAGGGTTGTTTTAAGTTTGGTTGTCAGAAACATCCGACCAAACTCCCTACGAGGAGACCGCCACGGTGCTGGCGGTCTCTCTGCCAGCCCCAGTACAACTTTCTTACTGGACTGACGGGTGGAAATCAAGGTTCCCACCCATCCGTCTAGTGGGAAAGGAGCGGCAGATTTGCTGCCAGCTCATAATTGAGCCAGCGGCAATGCTGCTACACACAGAGTGCACCAGCATCCTTGAATTGTGCACTGTCTGGACAGCAGACAGTGTGCATTTCAAGGGTGCCGGGCAGGGGGACGCCTGCACTGCCCATGCCATAGGCATGGGCAGTCTTTGGGCCCCCCTGTGGTTCCTTTCACTTGTTCTCCACCAGCATTTTCATGGCTGTCAGACCGTCATGAAAAGGCTGGTGGAGAACAAAGTTTTAATCAGAAGGGCGATGCTGACTTCAGCGCCACCCTGGCTGACCACAACCAAGACCATTGTCATCCTGCTGGAATTAGAGATACAGGCAGAGACGACGGTCCCCTGGCGGTCGTACTGCAAGGGATGTAATGTGGTGATTGGACTCCCACAGCCGTGGCGGTCCGATGGTCTTGAGACCACCAGACTCATAATCAGGACCAAGGTTTTCAAGGCCTTTTGTGGAAAATGCTATCATGTATTGTTACAAAATAACAGTCACAACTCACCTCCTCTTGGGTGTCATCCTCCATTCAATAATGTTCTTTAAAAACAAATCAACTACATGGGGCCATATTACAGAAGTGCCCAGGGTGTGCAACGGGCGTGTGAACCTGCTTGTATACCTTCAGGGCACTTTGGTATTACAGCTGTGGCTGCTAATACTTGTGCAGCCCCTTTTTGTGATACAGATAGAGCTGGTGCACATGTAGTGCCAGCTCTATCATTAGAGGGGATGCCTTCATTTGCAGGGGACATGGCTCCATACAAGTTAGGGAACCTCTTTGCCTCTGCCCCTGCGCCGTATTATCGACATGGGCGCAGAGGCAAACATACGTTTTGGAGGTGCACTGACAGCTTGCCACAAGAAGGTGCAGCAGTTTCAATGCGCCTACTAATGGCAGCCCTCTGGAAGGATGAAAGGGGGTCTCACTGGCCCCGGACATCCCCTTGCAGGCTGGTGCAGTCACTCACTGCACCCGTCTTCAGAGGGTCTCTAATCCCTCCTAAAAGTGCAGGCGAGTTTCCACCTGAACAGAGTAACATTGAGCAGATTTTAAACAGCTGCTCAGTATTTCTCTTTATGTGCTTCTCTGGGAGGCCCCTCAAGTTGATGGCTACTCTTAGCAGAGCACATTCTTCATAATAGGGTGCACTTTCCTTTTTTGCACCCCTGCTTAAAGGTGCACTGTGGATCAAATCAGAAAAATGCACCCTGTCTGTAAAAGGGCCCATGGAGTTCTAAAGCCCCAAACTCTTTGTTAACCTGTGATACGATAATGAAATGGTCTATTGTCATCACTTTAATGGGTCCACCCTGTTAAGCATCACAAAGTCTGGTGCTGTATTACACAAAGTGCCATGGGGTCACTTTGTATGGTTTGGTATTACTTCTGGGTTTACAGAAGGGGCTGCAGACGTTTCTGCAGCCCCTTCTGTAATACTGATAGTGCTGACCCACATGTAGCACCAGCGCTACCTCCAGAAGGCATTACCTCATTTGCAAGGGAGCATTAAATCATGCATATGAGGGAATCTCTTTGCCTTTGCGCTAACACCATATTTGGACGTGGGCACAAGGGCAAAGAAGTCATTAGGAGGCTCACTGAGAGTGCACTACAGAATGTGATGCACTGTCAGTGCTCCCCCCTGAAGTCAGCCTTCTGAAGGAGATAAATGGAGTCTCATGCCCCCGCCCCTGCCAGACATCCCCTGCAAGCAGGTGCAGTCACTCACAGTAAGGGAATCTCTCATCCCTCTTTGAAAGAGCAGGTGGGTGCCACTTGCACAGTGAACCATGGAGCGGCTGAATAAGGCAGTCACTCAATATTTCACTAAATACACTGCCCCCAAGGTAGCCCGAAGTTCGTGGCTGCTATGAGGGCAGTACATTCATTCTAATTCCATGCACTTTTCATTTTTGCTCCTGGCACACTTGTCTAAAGGTGCACCCTGGCATAAACATGAACAGTACGCCTGTTATATATATAATACCAGTCCTGATGCCATATTCTTGGCTTGCTTGTCAGATGCTATTTTTACACAGTATCTCCAATATGACCCATGGACCTGTGGATACATTTGTACTGCCATGGATTAACTAATTTACTCCAGTGCAAAAATGTTGGTTGCAGGGATTCGTAGAATCCCAACCTCATTAATAGTAACGAGACAGGATTGCCTCTGAAAATGTCTTTGAATGTAGGAATGGAGTCCTGGAGGGACAGCACACTTCAATTAGTGCATTCGCATTTAGAAAATGTTGACATTGAACTGTTGCCCTTAAATGTACAAGAATCTGCAATTCAACATACAGTGAGAATGATGAACGCGGACTCCAGAGGGAGATGCAGCTGTCAGCCGTCCGATTCCTGCAACACTCATTCACAAAGTAGAAGCTGTGCCTCAAAACAGCTTCCTTTATCAAAACAGATGCCATTCCCTTTTGGGTATCAGTATATAATCGATGGTTTGCGACTGGGATCGCGGTTGCAAACCATTGATTCATATCCTTGTACGTTTTAAGGAAGAGGGACCCCTTTGCCACCCATTCTTCCTTATAACTTACAGAGACTTTCAATGTGGACTCTGCAAATCCTAAATCTATTCGTCTATTTAGTGCAATGTACTTTTTTGTTGACTCTTTTTGTGCACTGCTATAGGACTTTCCCAGGATAATTTGGACATTTGCAGTGACTGACCATATTAAACTTATATTCCTGCGCTGGTAACGCGTGTAAATGTTAGTTCACTATTGAACAGAAAAGGTGCGTTTAATGTCAACTGTCCCTCGGGCACGATGAGTTGTTTACATGACAGGCACTCCTAGAGTAATTGATAAAGCAGTTTTACATATGCAACTATAAAACAATAACGCAGTGTTGACGAAATCACATTTTTTAGGTTTAACCCACATCAGTGAGTGAAGTCTTTTTATACTTTCCGCAATAGGGCGTTGTTTTATATTAGTTTAATTCTGAGTTCTTTAAGCAAAAGGTGTGCAGGCCGATTTTCAGCTGTGTGATCATAATGCTGTCAATAAATGTGCAAGGTGTCGGAAAACGGTCATTCACCTTTTAGTGGGTGCACAGAAAATTGTATAATCATTGTATCATAAGAATGTACGCATTTACCTATTTGCATAGGCTAATATGCACGTGTTTAATATGTTTAGTTATATATGCAAAATCATTTATGAGGGAAACGGATGAGATGGGTTTAGTGGAAGATTGTTGCCTTCAAGATAAATACTTACCATAATTCTATTTTTCTACTAAAACTTTAATCATCATAACTGTTTCTCCCTTTTTTTAAACTATTTGTGGTGTGATGGCAGTCAGTGACATGTCACAGGCTCTATGAAAGTAACCGGATTCGACGTAACACTTCATTTGCTTGAAGGTGTGTATTATAAGATCATAAAAATGAATTTTTCCACATTTCCTGTCTCATTTTGATCTTTAGGATAGGACATTTACAATAGGAGTTTGGATTTATTGTATATTTTCTGGGAATTTTAAATTCTTCAGAAATGTTAATTTGATGAATTAATGTTTTCGAAGGCCTTGCACATTCCTTGTTACAGCCCCAGTAAGTTGCCTGTTCTTGTTCTTAGCTTTGTTTCTTCTTTTCATGCCTAAACATGTTTGGGTGGGTTACTCATACTTTTCGAGTCACTGCATGGGAAAATAGTGTGTAGTTGCATTCCGAGGTAGCTTCGTCAATCATCTATAGATCTATTTTCATCCACACACACAGTCAATGTTGACCAAATTTAGAATGCTGATTAATGTTAAATGTGTCTAATCTACTCTTAAAATAAATGTTGCTATGAAAACTATTAATCCATAGCGTGGAAGAATAATTTATTGTACGGGTATTAAAATCCATTACAAATTAAAACCAAAATCAATCAGTTGCAACAAACAAAAGGCATCCACTTCATGGCACCTACACTGTTTAAAAACCCCATAATAACAATAAAACACAATACTAACACCAGACAATATATTAATCCATAATATATTGTGCAAATCATATAAGAAGGTGGAAATTAATACTATGCAATGTTTGCATCATCTTTTCCCAGCTTTTTATTTGTTGTGAAGTAAATAATGTTTTCCAGTGTTTTCACTCTAACTACCTATGATTGTCAATATTTACATTTATTTGTGCCATAACAAATGATGGTCATGCTCTTTTTCTATTGCTTGAAGTGAATTTTGCTTTTACTATTCTGTGTATGTGGCTTAAACATTTTGTTAGCACTGACATTAAATGACATATACAGTGCTATGAGGCTTATCTTAATTTCAATCATCCTTATATTTTGCTGCTTCCTCTTTCTTTTAACTTCACTTTATCTCTCTATCGTGGCCACAGACGTTTTTTTCATTCTTTCAGGTATTCTTTTGTTCTCTCATGTAACTTTTTGTTATTTCTCTGACCTCCCTGCCTATCTTGTTTCCCATCTTTCAAACGCCTACCTTAGACGCAGCAGAGCACTCTGCAGAGAATATTTTTGGGTTTGGTTTGACAGCTCAGCTGTCTGCCAGAGATTTTATCACGATCCTTCTAAAAATAGTTATGCCGTTTTTTTTTCAAAGGTGCTAACATATTTCTCATGCTATTGGCTGGTTCGTATGTCACTCTGCGTTGCAGGGGGGTGCTTCTATTGCAATGTATCAGCTGTACTGTTCACAGTGGGCAGCGGCTGTTTGGTGAATACAGAGTCCATTTTGGAAAAGAAGGCTTTCTCCACTAAAAGCAACACATTGTGCATATTACTCTAAAATGTACTTGAAGTGTAATAGAAATTAGTGTATGTCAGAAAGTGGGTTGTTAATTTTGGAAGGGGTCCTCACCAACATAATAAACAAACCCTGGTTAGGTCGCAATACAAGTCTAAGTGGAGGTTAAATACCTTTTTCTGGAAGTAAAAGTCTTCCAACTGTGCAAGTTCCAAGGCTAAAGTCAGTGACTATCCCTCAAAGCCTGATGCATCTTCATCAAGCTTCCACTGAAGTCACTAGTTTGGGTGACTAAAGCTTCAAGAGGGACAAAGCTGGATTTTGTATCCACCGAGGTTGCTTCACTACTGAGATCTGTGGTACATTATAACTTTTTTGATTCTCAGAATCCTTCAGCAGGACAAGGCTGTTGTAGCTGGGCATGGCCCTACAAGGTCAGATGACTTTGTTGCAAAGTCCTCATGAACCCAATTTGAGTATGGCAAAAAGTCAGATTGGGACAAGCCTGGTTTTCTTACTCACCTAAGGTGTTATCTCCCTGTACAGGTCTCTGCTTCATGTCCTGGCTTTCCACACTTTGAAAGAATGTCTAAAATGCACTTTTCTCCAGATGCAAGAAAATGTCTTTCTAGTCACTATTACAGCCCCTAGCTTCTCAATTGAAGTTTATGGGCATTAGGTCTCCCTCCAGCCAGTGCTTCTGCAACATCCAGCCATATGTGTTCAGCTAGTCCCTTTGGAGTCTTCTTTTTTTGTTCTTGTTGCAGGGAACCAGAGTTCGAGGGAACAGCCACCTGACCTTGGAGAGAGAAATTCCTGTCTCTGATACTAGCACGAGTCAAGAAATCTTGAGTCTTTGTTTTTTTCCAGCAAGACATCTTTTTCAGATGTATAATATTTCCCATGTCCGGAAGGTTCTCAGGAGGTGGTGGTGAGGTGACAATCTTAACCTGTGCACTAGCTAGTGACTGTAAAGTTTCCTACACAATCATGTATACATTCTTGCATATGCTTACACCCCTTGGCAGCACATCCTCTCCGCTTTACTGTAAACTCTAATTCTGAAACAGCTATTTCCTTTTTTGACTAGGAGGTCTCTGACTCTAACTAAATCTCACTCCTATTTAAATGAGGTAACGTTCCATTCCCCAGAGTCCAAATTGGTTTTCCCTTTTACTGGTGTTATTAAATGGAGGAATAGCAAGGCCAAGGGAATGAATGGGAGCAGATCCTGTCAGCCTCATTTAGCATCTCCTACTCAAATGAGGTAGTGTGAAGGCTGTCCTTTGTTCTGTCAACTGTTCCTGACACTCTCCCAGATGGATAATACCTGCTAACTGGCCAGTTGTTGATAATAATTTGTCTTCCTGGGCCAAGAACACAATCCATTTTCCAGGCAGCACATACGTTTTCACAAAGTTATGTTTCTAGTAAAGTAATAAAAAATCTGATTTCACCATTGAATTAGATTTTGAAAACTGCAAAAAATAACTTTGATTCATTTTTATAGCATTTTGTCCAGGTGGAGATATGAATTAAGGGTTTCAATTATGTCTAGACCTTTCTCTGGAGAATGTAGCCTAAACCTGTCAGTGGAATCAGCTTTTGAACATTCATTCATTGTGAGGGCACACGTTTTCAGATATGTGCTGTTACAATTTTTTATATATTAAGCACCCTTCGCTATGGGCCTACCAGGCACACTTTAGGTTTAACCTATTAGTATAAAAAGAGGTTCACCTAGAAGGCAAAGGTAACTTTCTACCAAGCACAGAGATGACCCACAAATATTTTTGATATGTGTGAGAGGTTAAATACAAAGTATAGTCCACTTAGGATATTTGACCCCAATGCATTTAGTATATTTTTGGAGTAATTTACTATGATGACATAGTAAAGTTAAAAAGACCACCAATATATTTAGGACTATAGCAGACACACTGTGGCACTGAAAAGGAGTGTCACAGTGCACAAAGTCCTAATACCAACAAAAATGTGGCTCAGACAAAGAAGAAAAGTCATGGGTGACTATGTAGAAAAGATAGATTTCGTTCATTGTTAAATTTATTGAAATTCTTTTTGGTTCTTCTTTTTTAACGAAATAACTTTCTTCTGCACAACAAAACACCACATGAAATAAAACAAATTAGACCTAACAGCACTATATTGACTTTAAATACCTTTCTGGACCGTAAATAAATATGTATTTGTTTTTATTTTACTGGTGCTGTTATGTTCAAAACTGCCTAATCATGTAATCATATGAAGGAAAAAAACAATAACTTTGATTTCAGGAGGGTGACATTACTTCCCTCCTTTTGTCACAATTATTTACATATTTCCTATTGACCTAGTTTAGTCCTTGACACTTTCATTATGTGTGACAACTTGAGTGGAAATCTTTTTGTATGAAATAGCATGGTGAAGCTAGACCAAGTGCTTTATCAATGCATGATTATCTTAACTTAGTAGTGTTTTACCCAGAGCAGTGTAGTGTGAATTGTGTGGTCCAGATGAAAGCAGAATAAGAGCAGTTAATGTGAGCAATAGGGTCATTACTCAGCATTATCCTGTACAGTTAGTTATAGCATGTCCTTTTTTTACAAATGATATCCTGAGGTAAGGGGTAAAATAGCAATTTGGTCACCATAACACCATTTTTAGGTTTCAGCTACGTAGCACTTGCTCTGTGCTTGTGAAATCTATTGTATTTAATGTAATACTAAAAGGCTTACATCCCACCTTTGCTTTTCATTCGCTCCTGTGCCTGCCACGTACTTTTTCTCCTTATCTATTGGCTGTAGTATACTATTTCCTGTTGTTCCTCTGTGTTTTCTCTTATCAGTCTTCCATGTACCAGGTACTGTTTTCATCTGCTTTGTGGGACTTTTTAAAAAAAAACTTTGCCTGCACAGCACTTGTGTTGTGCTTGTTTTTCAAGTGCTGGCATTTCTGTTTGAAGGCTTGATTGGTTAATCAAAAGTTTTTGTTCACTATCGAATCCGGGTGTCTTTCATTACTCTTGTTTCAGATTCACTCTGTTCTGTAACTTTCATTTGTTCCACGAGGTTCCAATCCTCACTTTCAGCCCTGAGCCCCACGCCTGGTACTGCCATGCAAAAGGCCCTGTAGCCAAAGGGAATTCACAGCACTTTAACAGTACTCTGTTCTGAGCAGGCAATTATAACTTGCTTCTACCTAGTACTCAATGCCATAGTATTCAATCTCCGAGTACCACAAGCAACCAGAGTTATTTTCTTTGGACAACAGGTGATGGAAATCTTGAGTGACTGATTGCATTGTGATGTGAATTTGTTTTTTTGGGGGTGCTTAGTGTAAGTGGATGGATGTAGCTTTCATTTGTTCCACGCGGCTTGGAACACATCATTCTCCAAGCCTCGCTTTTAGCCCTAAGCCCACCCCCAGTACTCCAACAAAAAGGCCTTGGATGCAAAGGGAATTAACAACACTTCCGTTGTACTCTATTCTGACCATAAAACTGCCTGAGAGATCCCATGTGTGAAAATATCATTGTCTATACAAGTGGGTAAGACATCCTCGTGCCTCAATAAACATTTATCTTAAATTAAGAATGACAAAGCTCAACAGTATCCACACGTTTAAAGCACCAGAAATATGGAAACATCTTCAAAGGGCTATTTATTCAATTTTCCTTGGAATCACCAGATGAACTACACACTGAGGTCTACGCACAGGGGATTAAATAAGCCAGAAATATGTTTGTAGTTGCTTAACAGCAACCAGCTGCAAAAGTTAAAGGAATAATCAAAAGATTCCAAATCAATAGTACACCTCAGCTACTTAAAAGATTAACATATTGGAACATATTACAGGAAACTGAAGTAAGGTTGTTCCTTGGAACTTTAATTAAAAACTGTGTCCATCTTGAAAGATGATGCAGCCAGTGATTAATAAAAGAGGGGATTGGTTTAAATATGTTTTTAATTCTGTATGTCTCTGGCGACTGTTTTAAAAAACACTGCACACACAGCAGCTTTTTCAGCTACTTTCTTCCGCCTCAGGCCAGCTTTGCGCAGAAAGAAAACTCACCCCCTCACATTAATGCGACTCTCATTTGAAACTCACTTGTGGCAGCAAAACGTTTTGGCTGCCGAGAAGCCCATACACATAATGTGCACACTACTTTCGCCCTTCGTCTACATGCGTCTACTTTAAAACATTTTACTTCGGCCCCAAATAAAATTAAATATAAATTTGTTTAGAAAAACGAAGACCAACAACATGCCATTAAGGAGACCACACATCAAGGAAAAGTTGTCAGATTGCTGAGCTTGTTCGAGCCCCATGTGTTCAGTCTGTAAATGCTGTCTTCTAGGCCGCCTTAGAACCAGATGTAAACTGAAAGGTTCTTATGAGGGAAGAGAAATGTTCCTCTATGAATGATTCCGTCACTGCTCTTGAATGTACCAAGAATTTGTAAAGAATAAAACACAGTAGGGCCAATATTCTTGACTATAATTTATTACACAGCAGAGGAGCTAGTGACCCTTTCTTTAATGGAACACCACAGTACTTTTATTAGGAAAGTTCACTAACATTCTTCATGCCTAATCTACTCATACACAAATATATTAGTATCGCGCTATCAGAATTCTTGCATGTCACACCCGTACCTTCTAGCATGCAGGTACCCCCATTCAAATATTAGTTTACCATACCAGTCCTACACCTGTTTATCAAGCTAAAACTTTTAACAATTTTTTTTTTTAAATAATCACATTGGCGAAACCGCTTGCATTTATCAATGCTTGTTTAAGATGTGGTGAAACTTGCATTCAGAGCTAGGTCTGCAGGTTCCTCGGTCAAAGTGACTATGTTTAAATATGGTAATAAAGAGAGGTGTTTCTCTAATTGAGTGTTAGGAAATAGAGGTATGTGAGCAATCACCATGCTACCTATTTCACTACTCTGCTCTTTACAATAATAAAGGTGCCTTCTAATATTTACCAAAATGGATGTCTGATAAGAAAAATAAGTTAAATGGATTACTTTTCCAAATATAGCTGTGAACAGACCGATCTTTCTCAAAACGGGCACTTGGGTAGCATGAAGAGATGTGAGGAGCTCCAATATCTATCTTTACACTTCCATAAATATACAAACATACAAGTAGACCTTAAGGCTGGAGAGGCCTTTCATTCCACTGGGCGTTTCCCAGGAGCCCTTGGGTGTGGTTTCGAACACCTAGGCCCGTTTCTGGTGCCTCTGTCATTTTCCCTACTTCCTCTAGGTTAATTGCAGCAGGTATATAACACGAGTAGACAAAGGGAGCAGCGATGGTTTGAGCATTTCTTGCTTGGGCTGCATTTGGTTCCCATTCGTCCTTGGTAGAGGGATGTGGTATACTTATGTTGGGTATTAAGCTCCACCCTTCTCCACATTCCAAAGACATCAAAGTTGCCAAAAAGGAAGCTATGATATATTTCCAATGCGCTACACCACCCCGTAAGCGCAGAAATATGTTGACAGCGTGAGCCTGTAATCCTCAAAGTATAAGAGCAATAAGCCAGTCTTGAAGAGTGAAAATCATTGTTTAAATTGCAAATGTAGTCCCTGAATCAGCTTTCACCGATGCATCAGGTCTCACTGCAAGCTAATTTGTACCTTAATGTGTTCCTAGAAGAAGACAGACCCCATTTGTAAGATATGGTTTCCGGGGCAGCGAACAATGTCTAATACAAAAAACACAAACCCCATCTAACCTTTCAATATATCATTGACGATCCATCTTAAAATTGTATATATGTGTGCACATGGCCGAGAAAGACTCTGGACCTGATTTAGAAGTTGTCAGAGGGGAATACTTCATCACAAACGTGACAGATATCCCTTCTGCTGTATTACAATCCTATTTATCGTGTTGGTATCGTAATATGGTGGACAGGATATCTGTTACGTTTGTGACAGAGTATTCCATCCACCAAGTTCTAAATCAGACCCTCTATTTTATTTTAATTTAAATCTTTTATTTTTTCAGTACATTATTTTAACATTAACCTTTAAATGACATGAAATACATTTCTACAATACATCAGGCAATCACAAATCATTTACATGAAGGTCTTTTGAAAAAAAAACACACAGACTGCACATTATTTCTCACACAAACCCCATACTCACTCATTCTTGTCAACAATCACTCATTCACATGCATACAAAAAGCTTTATATTAATCTTTAAAGGGCCTTTATACTGCATTGGTATCAATGTAACTTAATACATTCATACATTTTGGCAACTGCATTAAAATATAAAATTCTGCTACTTTCATAATATCATTATCATCACTCCAATAGCCACAAAAAACTTCTTTAGATGATTACAATTCATTCACGATTCTCTTTTTTCTTTTTTTTCAAACTGTTCTGATGATGTGATAACGGACCACCGAACATTCGACGAATGAAAAATTGTACATTAGGGTCATTAGGAATGAGACTCCCTAGATAACAACGTGAGCGCTTGTCCATGGGCATTGCACAGGAAAACAGATTGCAGATCATTATGGGCTCACCTGCGCCCCCTTTAAAAATGTGACTATTACTTCAGATGGTAATCCATATTACAAATTCCTTTGCAATAGATTCCTTTAGCTGTTGGTCACCTAGATATACAGTTAAGTCTAAGACTGTGGCGGTCCTGATGAAGGTGTTACACACCAAAACTTGCAGTGATAACATTGTAGAAAGCCACAATATACAGAAACAAGTATTGGATGGACAAAAACTGCATTGTTTTTGGAAAAAAAGATAAAAGAAAATAGTTAATGGATGTAATCATGAAAGGAAAAGTTTGTTTTTTGTGACTATTGGAGTGGTGATAATGACATTACATTGTTCGACAGCATAACGGGGGAGACAAAATGTGCCATATAATGTTAAATACGGTGCAATCCTGCCCTTTCACACAGTACAGTGCAGCAAGGTGTCTTGCTGCATTACATTGCTTCAAAGTCTGTTACATCTGGGCCTAAATGTTAACTTGTACTTACAGTGACTAGCACCCAAACCTTGCTCCATACTTATCAAAAGGCAATGCAAGCTTTAAGTCAGAATTATCAAGTGATGCTGGAGGCTTCCTGCAATGTTTTTAGGGATTTGCCTGGTGCAAGAGCTGCACTATGTCTGCCTGCATCATCCTGGAATAAATGTATGCACCATAGGCTTTCTCACACAAAATGTTTTGCAAACTGTAATGCTGTGGATCAGTTACCACTGTGTTACACGACAATGGAAATGGATCAGAATGCTGTGCATAGCCAGTGTAGGCACAGCCATTGAAATAAGGACATCAGTGTATAAAAAGACCTCCTTCACATAACTCTTTGGCAAGCTCATCAATTCCATGGAGGGAGCTATTTTGTAATTGGAAGTTTGTGCAAGACAACAACAGTGACAGCAATGGAGGGAGGAGCACATATTCCAACAAAGGATCACCCTCACTGATCTCAGGGAGAAGGAGGTGATCCAGTTTTACAGACTGAAGAAGGAGAGAATCCTAGAGCTTCTGGAGCATATCTCTTGTGCCAGCACCAGAAGGACCAGTGCTACCCACCTCATGTCAAATTCATGGCAGTACTACAGATGTTGGCCTCTGGCTCATTCCAGAAGACATTTGCAATGTTGGCTGGTATATCTCAGAGTGCATTTTCTGCATTCCTACCATCTGTGTGGATGCCCTTATCAAACATACACAATAGTAACTGACATTTCCCAAAAGCAGCCAACAAAAACTAGCCACCAATAAGGTTTTCTTAACAGAACGGGATTCCCTCATGTGCTTTGTGTTGTAGATTGCACCCATGTCCAGTTGGTGCCACCTGCAGCTGCTGCACATATTTTCAAAAATCACAATTACTCAATTAGTATTCACAAAATTGTGGATCGTAATAATCTCTTCACCAAAGTATCTATGAAGTGCATATGACACCCATGTGTTCAGGCACAGTACCATCAATGAACGTTGTGAGAATGGGAGATACGGAAATGAGCGAAAGATTGGTAAGTTATACAAAACATTTAACATTATCCCCTTTGTATGCTTAAGTGCGTGCTATTATTCAAAAATATTATGTTAAAAATCAATTGAATGTACACAATGGGACATAATGATCCATATTATTTTCTTGCAACACAACAGTGGAATACAACTTGCTGCACTTTGTTTAGGGAGAGGCAGGATTGTTCCAAATCTATCTAAACATGGTACATTCCTGATCTCCCCTTGGTCTGATGCACTCATTGCAGCCCCGCCCGAATGCAGGCCTACCTTGCACCGTAGTGCAAGGGTGACTGTTTTGAAGGCAGGATTGTTTTTGTGTAGGAAGGGACACTTTCCTGCACCCAAAAACCATTAGACCCTTTATCCTATTTATAAGCTTGCCGCAGAACGCAGCAAAATTACAAAGAGGAAACAATGAGGTGAAAAATGGATAATATTTTAGCAGAGCCTCCCCTGGGAAAGTGTAGCATTTTTATGTATCACCTATGGAACACCTTTCTAGGACTCATTAACTAAGCCACCTACTTGCCCAGCCTTGTCTCACTCCAGATTTACTGAGCCACGCAGGCCCATGTAAGGTTGCTTTGTGTGACTTTCAAAATCTCAAGCTAGCTTTTCCTTTGCCCTGGATCCCCATGTGTGGCACAATGGCGACCAACCCATTAATTACATTTGCACATAATGTGTGCATTGAAAAACAAATCACATAGCCAAATATCAGCCATAGTGTGTCTATTTAACTACTGTCACATGCAATGCAACTCAACCAACAAAGTACTGGCCATGTGTGATGTCACTTTCTGAGAGAACATATCCACAATACAATAATTTTGCAATTATGTCACAATACAGCACCTGCAGTCTGCAAGCAATGCACACACACTTGCAATGTTGTGGAAGTGTATGTGTGTAATGGGTTGCAAATGCAGTAATTGTTGGAACTGCACAAAAGGCTAAAGTAAAATATGGCAAGAAATATGCAATCCTCTTACCGTGTGTGCCAGGTTGTAATACATGTATATAGTCAACTACATTTCATAGGAGAGAAAAACCTGTCACTATATATAATGTCAGGGTCTGGAATGCACAGCATCTAATGCAGCAATAGCGTTCACAGGTGATGTAAGACTGGCAGTTTGTCAAATATATTGAATTAATACCTGTGAATGACAATGATCTACCTATGGAACACTAACCTCCATATATATAATCTAAGTCTACATAAGGTTGCTGGCTCATATGAATAAGAAATAAATAAGTTAGCCAAAAGTATGGCTTTGATGAGGTGTTAAATCGCTCTTTACGGTTTATGTCATACCTGTGCCAGCTTGTGAGATACAGGGCCAAAATATATGTACACTTTTCACATAGTAAGGCATCACAGTTGATGCATGGTTACAATAAGTAACATATTCTTTTCACAATCAGTCATAACCAGTGTGTTATGGCACGACGTACTACAAGAAATAATAAACATGTATATACAGACACATAAGTGATGTCTAAATGTGTGGATATAACTGTAAATTCATCAAGCATCGAAATGTTTCACAAACTAATTTAAGACAATGGGCCTCATTATGACTTCGGTAGTCCTTTCACAGAACCGCCGAAGCCACTGTAGGCAAAAGACCACCAGTAATGGAGATCTTTTGCCTACCATATTAGGAGTGTTCCGCTGGGCCAGTGGGTAAAAAAAAGCGTTTTCGTCCGCTGGCCCAGCAGTACATTCACCACAACATTGACGCCAGCTCTTAATTGAGCCGGCGGCAATGTTGTGGTGAGTCGATTGCAGCAGCAACCGTAGCACATTTCACTGCCCGTATTTCTGGCAGTGAAATGCTCAATGGGGATGTGCACAGGGGCCCCTGCACTGCCCATGCCAAAGGCATGGGCAGTGGACCCCAGGGGCCTCCCGACACCACCATTCTGCCAGCCATTCCATGGAGGTGTTTACTGCCATGGAAAGGCTGGTGGATGGGGACTCATAATCCCCAGAGCAGCGCTGCTTGCAGCACTGCCCTGGCGGATTACTACTGTCAGGACCGCCAGGCTGCAGGCTGGCTGCAGCCTGGCAGTGTCAGCGGTTGCCATGGTCATAATGTGGCGGTCAGACTGCCCTGTCTGATGCAGTACGGCCGCCATCGTGAGGCTGGGGGTCTTAAGACAGCCAGCCTCGTAATGAGGCCCATTGTTATAGAAATGTAGGTTGTGTATGTGTTATAGTTAGAAATTAGGCTTGTGGTTGGAAGAGGTGTGCATCATGCCTGACAAAAAGTCCAATAAGTAGAAGTTGAGATATGAATTTGTTAAGGAAACACTTCTCTAACTGGCAGAGGTAGGCTCCCTGTCCAAATAGGGACCAAAATCCTAGTCAGGGTAAGTCACAACACAACTTACATTATCCTGTACTTACCCTCTGGGAGCTTGGGACTGAGCAGGCAGGCTTAATTTAGAAGGTGATGTGTGAAGTATTTGTGCTATAACTCATACAGTAACACAGTGGAAACTGCACAAAAAGACTTCACACCAGACTAGAAAAAGACATTATGATTTTATAAATAAAATTATACGGAATAACAAACATCCAATTTGTAGAAGTCAAGATATGAGTTTTTAAAGAATAAATGCAAAATAACGCTTAGAATCAAATAGCCCTCCTAGGGGGTAATTTGGGTTGCACTGGACTGGAGCGAAGTCAAAGTTTGGGCTGATCATGATGAAGCACAGGCTGGCTGCAAGGTCTGGGGAACAAACAACATTTCCTGGCTGCAAAGGCGAGATGCGTGGTGAGATGTTTCGATCAGGTTCGTAAAGGAATGGTGATGTATCAATCTGTCCCACGCAGTGATAGTGATGCATTGGTTTCAAAGACAAGCGATAGAGCTGAGATGGATTGGTTCTTAAGTGTGATGTATCGGGTTTGTCCATGCAGTCGAGGGATCCGTCGATCTCCGTAGACTGCTGCAGCGGTGTTACGGCATCAGACCTTAATAAGCAAACTTACAAGGGGACGCAAATAATTCAATATACCTTTTGACTCGCAATTGAGATGTTCCCACCATAACTCCAGTACATGCAGATCAATAAACAATAATCGATCAATAACATCAATAATCAATGGAGTCACTAATTGTCACACACCATGACTTCTCACTCATGAACAACTGCACCTTTTAGTTAAAGTTAGAATATTTATTTACCTATATTAACTATGCTAAAGCCACGTAAAATCATCTAAAAATCAAATGGTACACATACGGAAACAACACTGGCTATCCAAATCTGCAAAAGAAACGCAATCTAATCAAAGCTTGAACTACTACACATTCTAAGGTTAGGGTGCAAATTAATGACAAGAACAATTGCGTAAACTATATCACATACATTTAGTTTCAGCATCAAACGTTACTCCCTAAGGCAGTGTAAGAAGCCTTAACTAACACGAGATTAGCATCAGCATGTTGGGCTTCTGCAAAACATTTTATAAAACACAAATTTAGAAAACATCTAGCTATGGCTCTACCAAAACAGTGTGGTTGGTACCTAGAAAGAAAAAAGCAAACAAGCATAACAAACACATGGGTACAATAATACCTTTCCTCAATTGGATCAGCAAGCTAAAGTAGTCTTCATCATCAGGACATCAGTTCAGTCAGCAAGGCATCAGGATTCAGCATCAAAGTTCAGAAAGGCACAGTCTTTAAGCATTAAAGTTAAGCATGTCTCTTGTCAAGATGGAAAATGGGCAAGAATGGGCTGTCTTTTCTCAGTGCAGTCCTGTTAAGTTACATTTCCGAAAAGTATTTCCCAAGTCCCTATTGGTCAAGGGATCGCATGTTCATACTTTGTCCAATAAAACTAAAACTTCAAATTTATAAATTCTACCACTACTCTGTTCACATGTCGCTGATTGGCTTCTCCTGCAATGTTCTCATCATCCGGCTCGTCAGGTAACAATGTTGTTGCAGCTTATACTCCAGTCAGTGTCTCCATTGTTCTCCTCCTGACAAAAACTCAGTCTTACACACATTACACCCTTTTGTTACATTATAGCAAGAACAGCATCTTCTATTAATCGGTTCTCATGAGTAAGACTTTTGGCTACGAGCAAATTTAAACAATACAATGGAAAATCACAGTTTAACTCTCTAGAACATCCATTTATTGAATGTTAAGAAATACAGCTTGACATGAGGACAGGCAACTAGGCCAGGACCTCCGCTTAATAAATTTAATACATAATGCATAACCCTTAATATGACATATTACTACATTAGTCAAACATATGTACAACATTTCATATTAATAAACTACTAATAAGTATACTTTGTGAACATTGTCGGCCACTCACCGTAATCACATTTTCAAATGCGTGGATTATTTTTCTATGTTATTATATTTTTTACACAAATCCATTACTCATAGTACATGAACACTCATTGATCTTTTTATAAAAAAAACCTGAGCTAGCAATCCCTCCTCTGATGACTAAATGTGTTATCACACAATCACCCACAAATTTTTGCAGCAGCTAAAATTCTGTCAATTCAATCTCTTCATACCTTTGTTCCCTTTTCTAATTTTCCCTGAACAATTTTTCACTTTTCTTTTCTTCCCTCCTCTGATCATTCTTTGACTTTTTCAATGTAATCCGTTTGCACAATTTACATAATCCCCATATTCCAATTAGGCAAACTACAATAATTATTATCCCTGCAAGATTTTCAATAGAATCCCATTCCAAATGTTGTTGAGCCAATTGCCCACTGAAGCAAAACCTTTGCCAACTTTCTCCCAAACACCTTGTTCTTTCAATTCTTGTAAATCAGCACTTTCATTAGTCAGATTAATAATTAAGGGCCAGATGTATCAAGAATCCATTTTGCGATTCTCTAATAGCGATTTTTAAGAAATCGCTATTTCGGAGTCACAAAATGGTATGTATCATATTTGCGATTCGGTAATAGCAAATTTTTAAAAATCGCAAATGCAATTACCAAATCGCAAATAGCGATTTTGACCCCGTTCGCACCTGTGGTCCTGAAGGCCCATATTTGCAAATTTTTTGCGTTTCCCAAATTGCGAATTCCTAACTGGAATTCGCAATTTGGGAAATGCAAACCCCAGGGTGCTGGGGGCCCTCTGCTGCACCCCCAAAAATTATTTTAGGACATGCTAGACGCACACATGCCAACGGGGCATGTGTGACATGTCAATTCTAAAAATGCATTTTTAATGCATTTTTATAAATTTGCACATGGTTTTTTGGTGGTAATTGTGATTCCTTAATGCCCAATTCGCATTAAGGAAAAGCTTGATACATGTGCTTAAGAAATCGCAAATAAGGAGTCCTTATTTGCAATTTCTTATTTAGAGAATCGCAATTAGCGATTCTCTAAATGGGGTCAAAATTTTAAGGAATCACTATTTTAGCGATTCCTTAACATTGCATAGCGAATGCCTTTCATACATAATGAAAGGCATTTTTTGCATTCGCAAACGGCCATTCGCACCGTTTGTGAATGCAAAAACTCTTGATACATCTGGCCCTACGTCTCTAATTTCTTTACTATTATTAGGAATATATGAGCAACAATATCTAGAATTGATCGTTCTACAAACTCCGCCATCCTTCGCTAAAAGAATGTCTAAAGCAAGACGATTCTGAAGAGTCATGGCTCTTTTAGCAGCTAACCCTGTATCTATCAGGAGTATGGCCCATGAAAAATTTGTCGGAATGAAATCTACAATAGTAGACAACTTTTGAATTTTTATGAAATTCAGAACAACTCTCACTGAAGGAATCATTGCTCCAAATATATCTTCCACTATACTAGAATGAGACTCCCTCCTCCGTCTCATATTTTGTAATCCAGTCACTTTTGGAAATTTCTTCACGTCATTCATTTGAAAAATCTTTGGGAAAACTATCACCAAATAACGTGTCCCATACCATTCTCTTGGAAGACAGTAATAAGCATTAGGACCACAGATGTAATAAATCCCAGGAATAGGCGAGTCCTGTCCATTTAACATAAATGTCCATTTACTCTGAAATAAAAACACGTTTACGTTCACTTGTTCCCACAAACAAAGTATCAGTGCGTGATTTATGCCTATATATACAAAGCTTCCCTACGTGTTGCGCATCTAGAGCTAATTTTCCTTGTGTTTTAATTGTACTAAAAGCATAATCATTCTGTGATATAAGAAGGTTTTCTCTAAAGGTGGAAGCAAGCATGTTAGATTATTCCTGTCAGCATAAACTGTGCCAAATGTCAATGTAGGATCAAAGAAACCTCTAACTAATACTATGTCATTATCCTTAGCCACCCTACTTAAATATCTAATTAAAGAGACAAACGAGACAAACGAAAACACCATATCATAATTGGAGTAAAAATACTGAATGTACTCGAGGTTATAGAATCTTGTTAGTAGCAGACTACAACTTATCCCATAAGTTAAAGGCAGACTATGGTAAGTAACTCCTTCCTCAACTGATGATGGAATCTGTGTACACACATAACAATTCCTCGCATCCATCGTCTCAACATACTCACTCAATAAGCAATAAAAGACATTAGAATAAAGTGCTCCTTGCGCATTAGTACTCTCATGCAAATACTTCTCATCTAACCTAAACTTCTCTATTGCTGTTAGTGCAGTAGTTGTCTCAAAAGCAGAAGTATGGTTGGCTCTACCCGTTTTCAAGAACTGACATACCCACAATCAATATCACAAACAACATCCCACACATAATAGCCAAACCAATACTCATGTATTTTCAGTGCCTAGTATTCCTACCCTGCTGGCTGTTACTCATGATCTATAAAGAATCAGAAAGCAGAAGGAAAATTTAGAAAAACTGCAGCAAAAATCTAAAACAAAAATCTTCCTTCAGCAGTTATTTACAGCTTTCAGTATCACTTCAAGGATCCCTTGTCAAAATCGGTAAGCAGCTTGTCAAAATCAGTTTTCAAAAGTCAAATCAGGTTATCAAAGTCTTTTTCTGTTACTTTCAATAGTCTCTTTCTCAAAAACTTTCTCTCAGATTGTTTCAACAGTTCAGTTCATCAGCTTCCTTCAAGTGCCAAAATACTGACCTGGAATTTCTCTATCAAAACAAAAAGACAAAAATTCTAGCTGCCATTCACTTGTAGTTACATACGTCCATTCAGGACCTGTGTATCTTCGACTTGCTATTCTCTTTCTTTTCAACTTTCAATCACTATTCAATTCTCCTTCAGTTAGATCTTCTCTCCTTGTCGTATCCACTTCCTCTTCAATTGTTGTTTCAACAACTACTTCCTTTATCTTTTCTTGTGACTCCAGCCCCTTATCTCCTTTCAGTGGACCCTTAGTCAATGTTCTTTTCAGAGTTCTGTGGTGTCTTCTCTTGACGGACCTGCAACTGGTTCAGGAGGAGTCAGATCACAGTGACTTTGATCCTCCTCAACTCCTTTCTCCTCGGGTGTGGCAATTGCTCTCTTTGTCTTACAAGATCCTCTGCTTCTGGGAAGGCCCTCCTCCGACTTGGTTCTCCTGCTGCCTAAATTGAGATAGGCTCCCCGTCACCCTCCTTGAGGTCTTCTACTTCGTCTCTCACAGGAGTGAGTGAACCATCCTCAATGGGCTCAGATCCGGTCTCAGTCCCTCTTTGTTCTCTTTCCGGCCCTGAGACTCACTCTGCTGTAGTTGGTACTCTCAACAACTCTTCTTCATGATCCAGTGGTCATGCCACTTTCTTCGTGTGACTGGCATGGATCCAATGGAACACCAGCACACTTCACAGCTGTGGTAGTTGTCAGAACCACCTGAAACAGTCCTTTCCAATGAGGTTCTAAACAAGCTATCCTCACGTGCTTCCGGACCACAACTGAGTCACCGGCTCTCAGGTTGTGCCCTTGGTCATGGATTGGTGGCAGTGTGGTAGCCTCCATCTACTGAGGGAAAGAGCAAACCACATCAGCCAGACCTTTGCAGTAGTCCAACACCATATCATCTGTAATGTTGACAAGTGCATTCGCAGGCACTACTGGCAACCTTATGGCTTGGCCTATAATGATGTCATGAGGCGACAATCCTGTTTTCCTGTCTGGTGTGTTTCTCATTGTCATCAAAACTAAAGGCAATGTGTCAGGCCATTTCAAATTCGTGGACACACACATCTTTGCAACTCTTGATTGCAAGGTACCATTCATCTGTTCCACTAGTCCTTTTGCTTCAGGGCGGTAACTAAAATGCAACTTCTGCTCAATGTTCAATGCAGCACACAGTAATAAAGGGCCAGATGTAGCAAAATCCGTTTTTGCGAGTTGCAAATTGCGAGTCTGAGCGACTCGCAATTTGCAAGTCGCAAAAACGGATGCAGAATGGTGTCTCAGACACCTTCTGCGACTCGCTATGGGGTCACAAAGACCCACCTCATCAATATTCAAGAGGTGGGTCGCACTTTGCGACCCCATAGCGAGTCCCTGCACTCACAGGGATGGTGGCCTGCTGTAGTCAGCAGACCTCCATGTCTGTGACTGCTTTGTAAATAAAGCAGTTTATTTTTTTCATTTTGCAGCCCGTTTTCCTTAAAGGAAAACGAGTTGCAAAATGAAAAAAATACCGAAACCATTTGGTTTCGTTTTTTCAGAGTAGGCAGTGGTCCATAGGACGACTGCCTGCTCTGAAAAATTATTTTTGTCGACATTCACAAAGGGGAAGGGGTTCCCTTTTGCGAATGAGTTACCACCAGTGTGATACTGGTGGTAACTGCGAGTTGGTTTGCGACCGCATTCGCGGTCACAAAGCAACTCTGAATTGTGATGCGAGTCGCAAATAGGAAGGGAATATCCCTTCCTATTTGCGAGTCACATTCACAAATTGCGAGTCGGTACCGACTCGCAATTTGTGAATGAGCATCGCAAAAGGCTTTTTGCATGGCACAAACTGCGATTTTCGCAGTTTGCGTCATGCAAAAAGCTTTCTACATCTGGCCCTTAATTACTTCATTGTTGAAGTTTCTTCCCCTATCTGATTCTAAAGAGATCAGAAACCCGAAATGTGGTATCAGTTCCCTAAGCAGTAGTCTCGCTACTGTGAGATTGTCATTTCTTTGTGTAGGGTAAGCTTCAATCCAGTGACTAAAAATGCAAACTATCACCAACACATATCTCAAAGCTCCACACACAGGCATCTCAATAAAATCCATTTTCATTCTGATGAATGGACCTCCTGCTCTTCCAATATGGCTCAAATTAACCACTGACCCTTTCCCCACGTTCATTTGCTGGCAAATGAGACAGCGATGGCAAACTGCTTCAGCAACTTGTCTAAACTTTGGGTTGAATCAATCATGTTTGAACAACCGAATCATGGCATCCCTCCCAACATATGCTTGACCATGATAATACCTAGCCATTTGAGACAACAGACTATTTGGAAAAAACACAATTTGGAAAAAACAATGGACCCTCTTCTGACACCCACAACTCATTTTGTCTTTGCACACATTTCATTTTACTCCATTAACATTTCTCCTCCCTGTCAGCATTAATCTGCAAAATGTTTAATTCCTCCAATGTGTCAATTACTTTCAATGCAAATCTTGGACATTTTTCATCTTCTTCAGGTAACAGTTCCCACTTATCTTTGAACAATATACAGTTCAATGCGCAAAACCTTGTGACTTGATCCACATATCCATTTCAAATGACACGAAGTCTTGCGACTTTAGATGTGCACTACATTTCACCACAGCAATCCTTTCATGCATTTGGATAGCATGTAACATTTCTTTAATTCTTTCACCATTTCTCACTGGTGAACCAGAAGAGGTCATGAAACCTCTCTGTGACTACAACTGGCCAAAATCATGGACTATTCCAAATCCATACTGGTTATCCATATAGATTGTAACTTTCAGTTGAGCAGAAACATGGCACGCTCCAGTAAGCGCTACCAGTTCCGCTACTTGGGCAGAAAACACTCCTCGATGCCAAGAAGCTTCCAAAATACCAGTAATTGTGCACACAGCATGTCCTGCTTTCAGTGTTCTTATAGTGTCTCTCAGACAAGAACCATCAACAAAGATAATTTGGTCACGCTCTTCAAATAGGGTATCTCTAATGTCAGGTCTAGGTTTTGTGCACAAGTCAGTTACTTCAATACAATCATGCTCAACGTTTTCCATCTTTTCAATTTCAACATTCTCAGTAAGGTTGCCGGGTTCAGCACCGTACATCTTTCTAATGACACATTTGGTGACCCTAGAATACTCTTTTCATATCTGGTTAATCTCGCACCAGTCAAATATTAGGTTTTTGTCCCCGTAAGCAGAATCTCAATAGAGTGAGGAACCATTATAGTCAAGGGGTATCCCATCACAATGCCCTCACATTGTGTAAGGCTTTGATCAACCGCTGCAACTGCACGCAAATAACCTGGTAAGGCTGCTGCAACTGGGTCCAAAGTAGCTGAAAAATATGCTACTGGGTGGTTAACACCTCCATGGACCAGCGTCAAGACAGACAAAGAACATGCATCACGCTCATGAGAAAACAATGTGAAAGGTTTCGTGTAGTCAGGTATACCTGAAGCTGGAGCCTTGCACAGAATCTCTCTCAATTCAGTGAATGCTTTCATTCCAGCCTAGTCTAACACTATGGGATCAGTGACTGCCTTATGAGTCAGCTTCTGCAATGGTCTCGAAATGAATGACAAATTGGGAATCCATTGGCAACAGTAGCGTACTATCCCTAAAAACATCCTGACATCTCTCTCTGTGTGGTCGGGGGATCTATGTGCAATATGGTTGTAACCCTTTCTCTGGATATCTTTCTTGATCCTTTCTCAGTCTGGTGACCCAAGTATTTCACTACTTTGACCGTATTGCAATTTAAGCAGAGACACTTTATGACCATTCTTTCCCAAATGGTTCAACAAGGCAATAGTGTCATACTTGCACTCATCCCTTGTTTTGGACGCATTCAGCAAGTCATCAATGTACCCTACCAAGGTCAATTGGAAAGGCAACTCCAACGACTCCAAATTATTTTTCTAGATCTGATTGAATATGGAAGGTGACTCTAAAAAACCCTGAGGAATTCTGCACCAACAATAAACTCGGTCCAAAAATTTGAAACAAAAGAGAAATTGGCTGTCCTCATGAGGAGGCACAGACAAGAAGGCTTGCGGCAAATCAATAACAGTGAACCACTCAGCATTACATGGAATCTGAAACATTATCACAGCTGGATTTGGCACCATGGGACAACATTTGACCACAATTTCATTTATTTTTCTCAAATCCTGGACAACTCGAACTTTCCCACAGGGCTTTTGAAAACTCATTATCAGTGAATTACATGGGCTGCTCAATACTTCCTTCAAAATCCCTTGTTTACAAAGTCTGCAATTATTTGGGCGACCTTCATAAGGACATCTTGCGGCAAATGGTACTGGGGAATTTGGGGAAAAACTGCATTCGGCTTTACAGTAACTTTAACTGGCTCAACTCCCTTTATCAGACCTTCTTTTTTCCTATCAAATCCCACACTTTCTCCTTAACCATTCCCTGCAAATCAGAATGAAGCTCCTTCACTGTAAACATTGGGAAAAATTAAATCAGAGGATATTCCTCATTTGTAGTCTCACACTCTTTCTCTGGGGCTTGGTCATCTTCATCATCGCTATTCGTCTGAATCTCAAGTCCATCATTTGAACAAGTAATTGAGCATCTTGTTTTACACAGCAAGTCTCTTCCCAATAAGGATACTGGACATGAATTGCAGACTACGAATTTGTGCAATCCCTGAAAGTTTCCAATTTTAACCTGAACTGATTCTGTAATTGGGTTGGTCAAATACTGATTTGCTACCCCTATAATCTGAACTGTTTTACCTGAAAGGGGCAAGTTTGGAACTTCTGCACTTCTCACTGTAGAGCGTGTAGCTCCTGTGTCAAACAAAAATGAAACTCTGTGACCCATAACCTTTCCCTTCACATCGGGACCTCTCTGATCTACTTCTAAGGAGGTTGCAAGCACACATGGCTCCTCATCTGAACTTTTGCTCACCCAATCTTTGTTTATTCCATTCTCACTGTATAATGGGAATTGGTGCACTGTGTTATTACTTTGGTTAAGCCTCTCACCTGTGACCTATTTAGAAAGCATCATTTGCTGCTGTTCCCTTGGGGCTTGAGGTATTTGAATTTGCTGTCTAGTTACCATAGGAACCTGCTGCTGCACTGGCTGCAACTGTTTCATTTGTGCATGCGCTGCATGGTTTGGAAGTTCTGCACTTGATTTACATTATTTTGAAAATTTGGATTAGGACCTCTCATTCTCGGTCCTCTCATGTTCTGGAATGAATTGATGTCATTACTTTGCTAAACAACACCTTCCTGCACCATCATCAGACACTCCTGTTTCCAATGTCCAATGGCTCCGCAAACGTGACAAGGCAATAACTTCCTCATTCCCTGCACATCATTCTGAACCCCTACAGTACCCAAATCTGGACCATGATTGATATTACCTCCGCAACCTCTACCTTTCATCTGTGGCTGAAACACCAGGTTTCCCTCCTGCTGCTGGGGTGGCTGTTGTGGAAAATTCATGCCTGTCTGAGCAGCTTTAATCTACATCACCATCGTCTTTTCTTTCAGCTTTCTCTGCTTCAACTCAATCTCATCACTACAGTACTTTGCATACTGCAACACTTCATCAATCGGCTTTGCTTGCCAGCAAATCAAATGATTCCAAATAATCTGTCTAATTTTATGTCTCGATCCTTCCACAAATCTGAATACAAAATGAATCATGTCTTTTGCCTCAATTGTCTCTGTACCACTGTAATGCTTAAACGCCTGCAACAATCTCCCATAACACGCATTGATCAACTCCTTTGTTTCCTGAGCTGTTCTGTCACTTCTATGCCAATCAATATTCTTGGGTGAAATTCTCGTTTTCAAAAATTCAATCACCTTTTAGTAATATTTCATAACCTCAGGAGATGGTGCACCTGTATTTTTATATCTCTCTCTGGTTCGCTTGTTGGCCAATCTACACTCCTCTTACACTGTACCCACAGATAAGCTGGTACCACTATATCTAGCAATCTGTTCAAGTCCTTCAACAGGCACTTTGAAAGTTGTCTGTCTGCTGATACCACTCTACTGGCTTCTCTCTCAATTTTGGGCAATCATTTGCAAATGATAGGATATCACTTCTGCTCCAAGAGACAGGAATAAAATTCCCCCCTGGAATCGCTCTCTTTGGTAAAATATTCACCGGATCTTGACCTTGGTGCACATTTGCAGTCAGCTCCACAGAATCACTTTTTCTTTTGTCTCTCTTCTTTGCCCATCTGCATTCCCATTTGTCTAATGCTCCCCAGGTCAGAGCACTTTGAAGCAATTCCCCCAGGTGTGCCTTCATTCCTGCAGATCTCATGTGTTCAAAATCTTTAGTCTGAAAATCGAATCTGTAACTCCTTTTCAATTGCTTTGTTTTCTGTATTTCAATGCCACAATTCTCTGCCAGGTCTGCTAACTTCTGATGCACATTACTCACTTCCCTCATAATCTTTGGGATCAAATATCTCAGCTCTGCTTCTGTGTAGGATTCTAACCTGTTCACACTCATAGTTCCCTCAATTAGTTCACCCACTTCCATGCTTAGACTAGCATAGTTCAAACACTCCTCTCCCTTAGGAGTACTCTGCGGGGTATTCAGCTTGTCTAAATATTCAGTCAACTGCTGGGCTGTCAAACCTGGTAACGAAATGCTACTGGATTGGACTGGTGGCACCTGCTGTACAATTGCATTCAGGGTCTCCGATGCCAACAATTTTAAACTCTGGCTACTGTTTGACCCTACCATAGTATCTGGAGGTGCTGCAAATGGACTAAGGTCTAACAATCATCTTGATCTGTCAAAAGTCTGTCCCCCAGGGGAGACTGCTCGAATATTTTTGTTATGTCCTCCCCTCATTACATTCTGTGACATGCCACCTTTTTTGCCTACAGTAGGTTTCTTCTGTGCAAATAGGGGTACGGCTGGACCAACACTAATAAGTAGGGATATAGCATCTGGGGTTGGTCTGGCACTTAAGCTCTGTGGAAGAGTAACTCCCATGTTCTGATTCATCATTGAAGACATATATGACTGTGTCCCTGTTGCTGGAGTGAATCTCAGCATGACTTGTGGCTGCACTTGGGGCAGTAAAAGTGAAGTTGGTTCTGTCTGAACCAACATCGGTCTTCGGTAAACCTGTTCCATAGACACCATTAAGTTCAAAGTCGTTTCCATAATGGGAACATCAGGGTAAATTCTCTGAACCTGTGGTGGTTGCACCTGATTTAAGTACTACAGGAGTAGTAGGCACATTAAGACTACCCTGCATCGTATTCTGTGTCAGGCTAGCATTAACTTGCCTCGGGCTCAATATCCCATTAACCTGTGTCAGTGCTGTAGGGTCAGCACTGGTGCTCGGACCACTGTCATGTGCTGCATATGGTGGTGGGCGATTTCTCATTAACTGCAAAATGAACTCATCATCATCTGATTCTTCCTCCACTGTTGAAGACTTTCTAGCCTCCCTACTTTTGGACGGACTTCTGTTAGTCTTTCTAGTAGCTTTCCTTCCTTCCTTCTCATTGTCCTGCTTAATTGCCAGAAACAACTTAATTCCGTACAAAGTCTCCATCCTCCAAACTATCTGATCACTGTCCCAAGTAGCCTCTGTTAAATTATTTTCTGCCTTTATCATTCTCCTCTTGAATTTCTGTTGCTGTCTGGCTACTAGCTCCCAAATCGCCAATGCCTCAAATTGTGCTGGTCTCGGAAGGGGCTTTGATTCACATAGCACCATCCTTAAATGCTCTAAAACCCTCAAATTAAATGTTCCGTTTGTAGGAAATGCTAAGTTCCCATATTTCTCTGTCACTTTGCACCATTGCTTTAGCCAGAGACATGGTGCAACACCCTTCTCTTCCATTACAATGTAAGCTGGTGTATTTTCTGGCGGTGTAGCTTCGCCTATACTTGTTGTAATCTACGTATCTCCCCTTAAAGCACTCTTTAAAGCCTTGAAGAACTTCATCGTTTTGACCTTCTGCAATTCAAAATCAAATCAGGAAGTGACTTTTAATCCCAGAATTCCCTTCACCCACTTTCTCAACCAATTGCCTCTCAAGGACGGCTGCCAATCCGTGCGTGACCTTTCTCACTAACCAACCTATCCCAGCGCGGCTCGAATGACGTCACACTCATACGTACTGTGGCTGACAAAGTCTTGCGGCTTCTATTTCTATTTATTTTGGTGTTTTATAAAGTGCATACCTGTCCGAAGGCTTCCCAGCGCTAACGCGGAACCAGAAAAGCAGCCACCAATTGAGAAGCCCTATAAAGGAAAGAGGAAGGTCTTCAGCAATTTCTGAAAAAGAGAGTTCAGAGTCCACTGAATGAACTTCAACCGGGAGAGAGTTCCATAGATGGGCTGCCTTGAAAGCAAAGGATCGTCCTCTCCATCTCGATCTTTTAAACCAAGGTATATTAATCAGGGATGCAGATGAGGATCTGAGTAATCGTTGGGGAGTATAGAGGGTTATAATCTGTCTGAGAAAAAACGGACCTCTGTTGTGAAGAGCTTGATGGACAATGCAAGCTGCTTTGAAGTTTATGCGCTGTTCTATGGGTAGCCCATGAAGGGAGGCCAAGGCGGATTTTACCGAAAGTTGACTCGGAATCCCCAACAAGAGACGGTAGAGGCATTCTGTATTACCTGCAGCCTCCTTAGGACATATTTAGGAGAGCTCATAAACAGGACATTGCCATAATCAAGACGTAGGACCTGTACAATAAGCCTTTTGCCTGAGAAAGGAAGAAATGGGAAGATTTTCCTGCAAGTCCTCAGTGCACAAAAACAAGAAGAAGCTAGTTTCTTTGCATGGAATTCCATTGTGAGTTGTGTGTCCAAACAGAAGCCCAGGCATGTCCTCCCAAACTTCGATTCACACAAAATTAATGCAAAAATTGCGGGCACTAATCAAAAACAAAAAAACAAATCTGCTGGCTTACTTCAGGAAAAGTAACACAATCGCTTCAGAAACTTTATGGATTTTTCACTGATGGCTCTGGCTCTTGCAGCTACTCCTTCTTTCTCAGTTTCCCTGATTCCAAGCAATATTCGACCCGCAAATTTTACTGTCAGCTGATCAGTGGCTCTGTCCTGGTGCACATATGACTCGCCAGACCTCACTTGAAGTTTCCTTTCACTCACTTTGACTCACACTCTGACTGGTCAACCACACCTGATCGACCTATTAAACCAGACAAATTACAACATAAAAAAACCAAGTGTCTTATACACTTTTTAATATACTCCGGAGTCTTAGACCACGCAGGGTCTGTACATCAATAACCACATTGACGACTTCCCTACTCTCACACTGCAGAGTATGCACACTCCTTCTACAATCTCATTTGGCATATACAAACTCCCTAAACCCTCACAAACCTCACAATTCACCTGCGATTTACATAAGCTGTGCAAGAGCAATCTACTTCAATCACACTGTCACTAGAATGCCGAGAACATCCTCAAACAACCATTAGCAAGATCTGAGATTCTGGGAAAGTCATTTCTGGACTTAAGGGAATATTTTCTATCAAAATAACATCATTGAAAAATAAAATCCAAATCTCAGTAATAATGAACTCTCAAAAGACCAAATCATCAAGATACTGCCATCTCCGTTGATCTTTATGTCTTCCTGCTACCACCTCTGAGACCATCAATCCTACTGCTATCTCTGTTCATACCTGTTATTCTATTCCAAATGTCTATGCTACTATCTCTGGGAACACCTATGACGGGCTCCTAGAGAAATGAACCATCAGTTTCTGCTATTGTCTCTGTTAGTACCTGCTACTCTGTGCCAGACGTCTATGATGAGCTCTTAAGGAGACACACCATCCCTCTCTGCTACCATCTCTGTTAGCACATCAGACCTTAATAAGAAAACTTACAAGGGGATGCGAATAGGTCGATGAACCTTTTGACTTGCAATTAAGATGTTCCCACCATAACTACAGTACATGCAGATCAATAACATCAATAATCAATCAGTAGCATTAATAATCAATGATAATCAATAGCATTAATAATCAACTGAGTCAGTAATTGTCACACACCATGACTTCTCAGTCATGAATAAACACACCTTTTAGTAAAAGTTAGAATATTTATTTCCCTATATTAACAAAGCTGAAGTCAAATGGTACACATACAGAAACAACACTGGCTTTCTAAATCTGCGAATGTAATGCAATCTAAGCTTGAACAACTAGACATTCTAAGGTTAAAGTGCAAATTAATAACAAGAACAATTGCGCAAACAATATCACATACATGTAGATTTAGCAAAGAAGCATCAAACGTTATTCCCTATAGCAGAGTAAGAATCTTTAACTAACACCAGATTAGCCTCAGCATGTTGGGCTTCATGCAAAACATTTTAGAAAACATACATTTGGAAAACATCTAGCTATGGCTCTATCAAAACAGTGCAGTTGGTAGCTAGTAAGAAAAAAGCAAATAGGTATAACAAACACATGGGTACAATAATACCTTTCCTCAGTTGGATCAGCAAGCTACGATAGTCTTCGTCATAAGGACATCAGTTCAGTCAGCAAGGCATCAGAATTCAGCATCAAAGTTCAGAAACGCAAAGTATTTAAGCATTAAAGTTAAGCAGGTCTCTTGTCAAGACAGAAAATGAGGAAGAATGGGCTGTCTTCCCTTGGTGCAGTCCTGTTAAGTTAAATTTCCTAAAACTATATCCCAAGTCCCTATTGGTTAAGGGATCACTTGTTCACACTTTGTCAAATAAAATGAAAACTAAGAGCACGTTTAAACAAGACAATGAAAAATCACAGTTTAACTCTCCAGGACAGCCATTTATTAAACATTAAGAAATACTGCTTGACATGAGGCCGGGCAACTAGGCCAAGACCTCAGCTAAGTTAACGCCTACAATTAATAAAGCTAATACATAATGCATAACCGTTAACATGACATTACTACATTAGTCAAACATATATTCAGCATTTCATATTAATAAACGACTAATAAGTACACTTCGTGAACATTGGCAGCCACTCAATGTGATCACATTTTCAAATGCGTGCATTATTTTTCTATGTTAGTATATATTCTATACAAATCCATTACTCATAGTACATGAACACTCCTTAATATTTTTATTAAAACACCTGTGCTAGCAGCGGAGAAGCACTGTTTCACTGTTTCAATGTGTCAGGCTCTCGAGGCAATTTGTTGGTTCAGAGAGTGATGCACTGATTCTACTCCAGCAACAGTGTTGATGTGCTGTTTCTGCTAGACGCAGACCGGGGATGCATTGATTTTCATGATGCAAGTATGCGAGTCCGCTTCCAGTGAACCAGGCGCAGGAGTAGCTGAAGAGACCTTGATTTTCCTAAGTCTCAAGCAACAGGGGGAAGCCAAAAAGTGCTAGGAGATCACTTGGCATACAAGACAGAGTTAACTTTCCCTCAGAAGGGTCAGAGAGCAGCAGTCAACAGAAAAGCAGAAAAGCAGTGCTTCTAGGTCTGCAGCAGAGTAACAGTCCTTTTTGCAGCAGAGCACTTCTGCTGACAGATTCCAGATTTAGGTCCAGAAGAGTCTGATTTGGTGGGGTCAGAGTACCAGTTCTTATACCCAATTGCGCCTTTGAAGTTAGGGAGACTTCAAGGAAGGGTCTTTGAAAAGCACCGAAGTCCTTTCTTCCTAGCCCTGGCTCCAGAATATCAGTACGGGGTAGTCAGACCTTTGACAGACACTCCTTATTCAGGTGTAAGTGTCAGCTCTCCCTCCCGCTTCCTGCCCAGGAAGAGCTATCTGATGCAAATGAGTTCTCAGACATACCTAATCTTCCTCTGTTTGTGGCTGTCTAGAGGAAATGCGCGAAGTATAGCTGTCACCCACCCCAGACGTGTAATGGAGGCAAGCTGCAAGGCACCCAGAGCAGTAAGAGCAGAGAAATGCCCACTTTCTAAAAGTGGCATTTCTAAAATGGTAATGTTAATTCCAATTTTACCACTAAAGGAGATCTATCATTACTATTCCAAAGATACAAAACATGACGCAGCCACTTCTTTCTGATCAGGAATTGCATCTTAAATGTTTATTAAGGAATTCCAAATGCTAGTCTATGAGATGACTAGGCCTCATAGTAGTAAAAAACTAATTTGGGAGTTTTTCACTACTAGGATATTTAAAACTTAAAAATACTTGGCCTGCCTTTTAACTACATGGCTCCCTGACCCATGTCTAGCCAGGGGTGACTTAAATGTGACAAAAAGGAATTTCAAGGCTTGGCAAGTGGTTTTAAATGTCAAATCAAAGTGGTAGTAAACTTCACAGAAAGGCCTTGAAATGACATGTCTGAAACACGTTTGAAAGGCTACCTGCGTGGGTTGCACAAACAGTGTTGCTGCCCCACTAGTAGCATTTTATTTACCAGCCCTGGGTATATGATATACCACATTACAAGGGACTTACAAGTAAAGTAAATATGCTATTTGGGTATGAAACAAATGTGGGAAAGAACTCTCTTTTTGGCATGTTACTGCCTATTGCTGCCTGATATCAGTGTGTTTGACTGTATCACTGGGATCCTGCTAACCAGGACCCCAGTGCTTATGCTCTCTCTCTTCTCAAATTTGTCACTACATACTGGTAACCCAATATTGGCATACTGGAGCCCCCTTATAATCTCTAGTATATGGTACTTAGGTACCAAGGGCATTGGGGTTCCAGGTGATGCCTATGAGCTGCAGCATTACTTTTGCCACCCATAGGGAACCCATGCAAAAGACATCTACAGGACTGCCATTGCAGCCTGTGTGAAATGGTGCATGCATCATTTCACAGCCATTTACACTGCACCAGGTCACTTATAAGTCACCTATATGTCAGGCCTTCCAACCCTGAAGGCTGGGTGCAAAGTACCTGTGTGTGAGGGCACCCCTGTACTAGTAGAGGTGCCCCCACATCGTCCAGGACCATTTTCCTAGACATCGTGACTGCAGGGATGCCATTTTACGCATGCACTGGACATAGGTCAATACCTATATCCAGCTTCACAATGTTAACTCTGAATATGTTCATGTAAGTTGTCCAGCACCTGGGAATTGTACCCCAATTCTGATTCTAGTATTGATTTTACAATTACATGCACTCTGGGGGCTCCACAGTGGACCCCCAGTACTGCCATACCAGCCTTCTGAGGATTTCCAGGCAGCCCCAGCTGATTCAACCTCACAGACAGGTTTCTGCCCTCCTGTTGCTTGAGCAGCTCAAGCCCAGGAAGGCACAACAAAGCATTTCCTTTGGGAGAGGGGTGTTATACCCTATCCCTTCTTTGGAAATAGGTGTTACAGGCATGGGAGGGGTAGCCTCCCAGAGCCTCTGGAAATGCTTTGAAGGGCACAGATGGTGCCCTCCTTGCATAATCCAGTCTACACCGGTTCAGGGACCCCTACTCCCTGCTCTGCCGGGAAACTAGAAACAAGCATTTGCAATGCCACGGTTCTTGCATTACATCAAGTTAGAGCTATTAGCGTTGTAAGCTCCTGACCAGACACTTCTTGACACATTAAATGAAAAAAAAAAATTGCACTGCGAAATAAAGAGGAAAAAGTAGTCCAGAAACCATGGGAAAACATGGATCCTCGTATGTTTCCAGTAGTTTACCGGTACTCTCAAGGAGGGCTAAACACTGGAAAAGGCATGACGTATGCATGCCTTTCACAAATAAAAACAAGCTGATTTTAAAAGGAAAGCCCACAAGCCAATGAAAGTAACTGACATTACATGGGCGTGGTTAAAATCCTCCTCAAGAGAGATTAGAAGAGAGACAGAGCGCTTTGCCCTCGCCCCTAAAAAGTGGCCCATGTTTCCAAATTGGGGCAGTCTTGAACTTAAGGTACACTGTGCAGTTGTTTTGCAAGGCCTGGAGGACTGTGTGGATTTGAGCTTGCTTCAGGCAATGTTTGTTTTAATATTAGTGAAATCAACAGTAAAAAATGGTCCAGCAGGCCATAAAACAGGCCCACAAACAGCTAATTTTAAAAAAAGGCCTATGCACTAACCTGTCAAACAAGCCCGTCAAGAACTGCCTGACTGCATTAAAGGCCAGTCCGATACTCCAAAAGCCACCGGGAGGAAAGGGCAAAGGGACATGATTGGACAAAAATCTATTATAATACCCCCACCTTTCAAAAATATAATTCCCACAGATAAGTTAGCACCTTCAGAATGAGAGTAGATCGCCGTCAACAATACATACTCCATTCAGCTAATGTAAAATGAGCTGTGGGCGGGGAGCAGGCCACCACAGAGCCGCCCTGTGTAACTGGAGCAACAGATGGTCCGACTGTACACATCCTGATAACAAAAACCCCCAAGGGACTAGATGCAGATGCAGAGAAAGGTGCCTTTATTGTCACAGAGAGGAGAACTGAATGCAACCTGATATAAAACAATATAAAAATAACACACTGTACTCACCTAGGCATATCTAAATTCTAAAAAGATAAATAATTATAATAATCGGGTACAAACAAATCGTAGTCACGCGCCGTATGCCATGTTGATCATCTGCGTTAAAGCAGAACGCTGACCGCAGTGAAAGCTCGCTTGCTAGGAGAACGCACAACGGCAAAGGAGTATGAAATAAAATCTTGGTGAGATTTCCATGAGGAAGGTGCAGTGCGTGCATCCGCCTGGATAATGTGCAGTCACCGCTAGTAAATGATGCAACTCATGGCATTTCGGCAGGGTGTATTAGGAAGTCATCGAGCTATGCTTTTTTAAAGTTCACCTTACATCAAAAGCAGTGTTTGGAAACACAAGGATTACCCCAAACTCTTTTTTTGCCTAGGCAAACAGGACAACAGGAGATTTCACCTGTGAAAAGTCTTGCATATCACTCAATTTGTCTAGGAGAATCAAATGCGATTGTGTTTCTTAACAATATTATCCTGGATGGGGCCTCTGGCACTGCCAGCAAAACAGATAATTCAACATTGTCGTCTACCTGCATCCCCACTCCCCCTTATAATTACAGACCTATCTGCAGAAAAAACAACGGTCCCCATTATATCTCCTCCATTGTGGTCATTTTCTTGCCTCATTGAATGGGAAAAAACAGCGCCATCGTGCTGCTACAGTTCATTCGTAATTTAACCTATTGGCAAAAGTGTAATTATTTACGTAACCAGCAAAAGTGCAATTAACTATGTAACAGGGTCAATGTTATGCAAAGCGCTTGACTTCTGCCAAGCGAGAACGCACGGCGAACAAAAGATTTAAAGTAGTCCACAAACCTTACGGGAAACAGCGAGCCTTGCATGTTTTCAGGACTTGGTTGCTGCGCTCGAGGAGGGCTAACCACCAGAAAAGGCATGACATATGCATGCCTTCCACTAATGAAAGCAAGCAGATTTTAACAGGCAAGCCCACTAACCATTGAGAGCACTGACGTGACGTGGACGAGGCTCTGAACCCTTTTCTAACTCCTAAAGCATCTTGCAAGCGAAACGCATGCTCAAGCACATGCGATGCAGGCCCAACCCTAAGAAAGGGGAGTGACCACTCCCCTGTTCATCACCAACCATGGGGTGGTGCCCAGAGCTCCTCCAGAGTGCCCCTGGGTTTTGCCATCTTGGATTCCAAGGTGGTGGGGCACTCTGGGAGTATTTGAGTAGTCAGTGACAGCAGGTGACGTCAGAGCCCTCCCCTGATAGGTGCTTACCTGTGTAGCTAGCCAAACAGGCCAAAAGTGGGGATGGCCAAGCTAGAAAGAGGCTACTTTCATACAGTCAGCAGTGGTAAAGTGCATTGAGTCCTAAAACCCGCAAAAACAAGGTCAGAAAAATGGAGGGATGAGGGTAAAAGGTTGGGGGAAGACCCCCCCCAAGGCTGCCATGTCTAGTACAGAGATTTTTTTTAATTACAATTCCAAATGTACTAAACATGAGTTATCTACAACTTCTCAATTAGGAATTACAGCCTATTAAATGTAATAAGGAATCCAAATGTTAACCAAGGATATTGGTAGGCCTCCCAGTAGTGAAAAACAAAATCATGAATTTTCCACTAACAGGACATGTACAACTTAAAAGTATATGTCCTGCTTTTTACTTACATAGCAATCTGCCTTACATGCTACTTAGGGCCTATCTTAAGGGTGACATATATAATTAAAGGGACATTTAAGGCTTGGTAAAAGGGTTTACATGTCAAGTGGACATGGCAGTGTAAACTGCACATAAAGGCTCTGCAATGGCTTGTCTGATACATGTTTAAGAGCTACTTAAGTGGGTGGCACAAGCAGTGCTGCATTCCCACTAGTAGCACTTAATTTACAGGCCTAGGGCACTGCCAGTGCACTTTACTAGGGACGTGTAAGTACATTAAGTATGCCAATTGTGGGTGAACCAATCAAACCATATTTAGGGGAGAGAGAGCAGTTGCACTTTAGCACTGATCAATAGTGGTAAAGTGCAACAAGTAATAAAGTTAACAAAAACAAATCAGCAAAACATATGACAAGCAGCCATAAAGTTTGGGAGAAGACTACTCTAAGGCTGGCAGGTCTAACTTGTGCCCCCCCGGCTGCATGTGCAGAGAACCACCCAACCTCCCGGAAGTTCTCATCACTAAGGTGGAAGGACCTAGAGAGACCATTGGCATTGATTGGGTCTGACCTAGGTCTGTGTTCCACCATAAATTCTGCAACTTATAGGGGAATGGCCCATCTCAACAATTTAGAATTCTTATCTCTCATTTGCAATAGCCACTTTAGGGAACTGTGATCCATCTGAATCCGGAAGTGAGTCTCAAACAGGTATGGTCTCAACTTCTTCAGTGCTCAGACCATAGCATAGTCTTCCCTTTCAATAGCACTTCACCTCTGTCCCCTGGGAAGCAACCTCATACAGAGGAAGGCTACAGGTTGGTCTAGGACCTCATCATGTAACTGTGACAGTACTATCCCTACGCTGTGCTCAGAGACATCAATTTGTACAATGAATTCCCTGGAAAACTCAGGGGCTCTGAGTACAGGGGCTGTGTACATGACCTGCTTTATGGAATCAAATGCTTTTTGGCATGTCTCTGTCCAAATCACACTCCTGGGCTGCTTCTTCAAAGTCAGCTCTGTCAAGGGGGCCCCAATGGTGCAACATTCCATGACAAACCTCCTGTGGGACCCTGTGAGACATAGGAAGGCTCTCACCTCTGTTTGAGTTTTTGGGGGCTCCCAGGCCATGGCAGTCTCTATCTTATCCTGTAGGGCCTGCACCTTACCCCTGTTCACCAGGTGTCCCAAGTAAAACACAGACCTCTCTCCTATCTGGCAATTACTGGCCGTGATAGTCAAGCCTATCTGTTGCAGGGCCCAAAGCATTTCCTTCAGGTGAAACAGGTGGTCCTTCCACCTGCTGCTGAAGACAGCTATGCCATCCAAATAAGCAGCTTAGACTTGGTTCAAAAGTTGCTATAAGGCGGTAGGGGCATTCTTGATTCCAAAGGGCATCATTTTAAATTGGTAGTGGCCATCTGGAGCGGAGAAGGCTATTTTTTCCTTGGCTCTTTCAGTTAGGGCAGTATCCTGAACATCAAAAATACTCGGGAACTGCTCCTCAGTTCCTAACCTATCAATCAGCTCATCCGCTTTGGGTATGGGATAAGTACCAGTGTCATTGACTGAATTGACCTCCATATAATCTACACAGAACCAGATTTCTGGTGAAGTGCCAGGTGTGGCAGCTTTTGGTACCAGCACCACAGGGCAGGACCAGGGGCTACTAGGAGGTTAAATCCCCCACAACTCCAGCATTTTAGAAACCTCCCCTTTGATGGTGAGCCATATTTTGTCAGAAAGCCTATAGATTTAATTTTTAACATGAGGGCTACTATGTCAATAAAATGGGTACACAGGTGGGTAATCCCAAGAGTGAGGGAAAGCAGGGAGGACAATTGTCCCAGGAACTGGTGACAATCCCTCTGATGTTCTGAAGTCAGGGTAGGGAAAAGGTTCACACTTTCCACTGACCCATCCTTCTCTTTGAGAACAGGCTTATTTTTTTCAAACTGTTCTGTTGTGATTTCGGACCAGAACTTGGGACTAAGGGACAATCATACATCGGGGTCCTTAGGTATGAGACTCTCTAGATAACAATGTGAACGTCTGTCTGTATTCTGTCCCATGGTCATTCCACAGGAAAGCAGATTACAGTTTATCATGGTCTCACCTGCGACCTCTTTAAAAATATGTTTAATGATTTCTATAGTAATTTGTGTGACGAAGACCTTTGTGATAGATTCCTTTAGCTGTCAGTCACCTGGAATTACAGGGGGGGTATAAGATTTTGGCGGTCCTGATGAAGGTGCCTCACACTGAAATGCATGTTAATAGCACTGTATAAAACCACAGTATACAGAAACAAATATTGGACATACAAAAACTGCACTGTTTTTGGAAAAAAAGATAAGAGTAAATAGATGTAATCATCTAAGAAAAAGTTTGCTTTGTCTAACTATTGGAATGATAATGATATTACAAAAGTAGTGAAAGTAGTGAGATCTATATGTAGTTGCCATGATATATGAATGTATTAAGTTACAGTGTTATGAATGCAGTGTAAAGACCCATTAAATATTGATATAAATATTTATATATGTATGTGAATGTGTGATTGTTGACATGAATTAGTGAATATGGGGTATGTGTGAGAAAGAATGGGCAGTATGGGTGTTTTTTTATTCAAAAGACCTGCATTTAACAGACTTTAATAGTTTGATGTACTGTAGAAATATATTTCCTGTTATTTAAATGTTCATGTACTGAACAAATACAAGATTTAAATGAAGGCAGAGAGCCTGATTTACAGTTTGGTGAAGGGTTACTCCACAACAAAAGTGACGGGTATCCCGTCCACCAAAATATAAATCCCATAGGAAAATTGCCTTTAAGACGGATAGTCAATAATATATTGAGGGGTTAGACAGGGTTTGTGTTTTTTTGTATTACACCTTCATATTTTCCTGCTTTCTGATATGAGAGATGTGGGGACTGCTCTAAGGTCAAGGGGAAAGTGTACTGTGCAAGTGGCTTGAATATCAAGGGAAAAGCTGCAAATATACTGCCACACTGATTTTCAACAACATATGTAGTATGTTTTGTAGTGAGGGCAAACTGCAACCATACACTGAACAGAGTATACTGGATTAGGAACATTTGACAAGCAAATTTGTTGATTTTTATAGGTGGTTTTAGACAGGAGTTGTGAAATCCAACCTAAAGTTTTTCAATTGAAAGCCGTGTTTAGTTCACCTGCTTCTGGCAAATCTCTTGTTATTGTGGTTCAGGTTCCCAGAAGACGGCATACATTTATTTTCTGTTTTTCTACCCCTGACACAGTGGGTCAATGAGTGTCTGCCTAAGATGTGCTAAAATGTCCCCCAAATACTGAGGCAATGAGAACTTCACAGGTGTCACGGGTTTTATAATGAACATATAATTATCTTGAAGTTGCACATTATCTATCCAGGCTTGGGGACAGAGTCATGACAAAAAATAACAAGAAACTGTTGGCTAGCCTCCTTGTGCAAAAGCATGAATTGGGGACCTTATGTATGCAGTAGCAGATTTTCAGCAGAATATTAGGGAATAACATAATTGTAGAGTTACAGTTGATAGACGGAAGAATGGAATGCATCGGGTAGAGACCCTCACAGATCTAAGAACCAGACCCCCATGCGTACATTTCAGGTTAGAGATAATTTTGAACTTAAGTAATTAGTGACAGGCCCAACATGGAAACAAACATACACGCTGAAGCAGAAAACAGTGTGTTCGGCAGAGACCAGCAGGTCATATGTAGCTCACATAGTACTCTTCAATTTCAGGAAACTGACAGAACATTGCATGGTTAGATTAGATGAGCTGGTGCATGAAATTAGGTCACCAAAATCCTCATCTGCTTGGGAAATGAGCTGAGATGCTTCTCAGCTTAAAGCCTGCTTCCTTTCTAAAGCGATGTACTTTCTTACGCCCCTTGCTTAAGTAATGCCGTTTCCTACACCCCTTGCTTAAACACTTGCATAGGAAGAAAAAGCAGGCACACATCCTGCCTTGGAACATATACAGATGAGATGTGCACACTTCTGCTGAGATCGCACCTAAAGGTCAGATAGCTTGGTCACTTGTTTCTGCAGAAACCACATGGCTTGACCCATTTAGCATTTTTAGCAAGATGTAGCCATACGCTGTATGATCAGGTAAACATATTTTTGCTACGCTTAGATTCTGAGAACAGAAACCCACAGGCGCTTGTGTATGTTTATGTTCCGAGAGCAGAAACCCACATGGGTGATGTCTGTGTTTCCTATATGGAAGTAAGAAAAGGTCAATATGTCTTGTGACGCTGTACTTGTGGGTTGTGAGTTTTGGAATCTGCGCATAAATATCAGCTGCCTGCATTCAGTACTTCGGACATCAGATTGCATCTTGTTATGATGTGGCTCGCGGCTAGATGTGTGATCGTTTCCGCGAGCCTAGAATGTTAGCGATGATTCTTCCCTCTGGCAGTTGCTTGCTGACAGGGGAAGAAGACACCGCGTTAGAGGAGAGTTCGGTCAATAAAGGTTACCTGCTACACCGCAACGCTGCCTCTCGCCTTTGTTACATTTTTGGCGACGAGATGTCAGCAAGCAGGTCGCTTTCCTCTTGATGCGGGTGCCGCGAACGTCGCGTATATCGTTTTGCCGTGGGATCGCAGATGCGGTATAACGAAAGGGCGTAATTACCAGCACCTGGTGTTTTATGTCTTTCCAGCGCCAGCCAATATATTTACAGTCTGCAGTCCGGCTTAGTTTGGAGATACGACTGCATCGGCCTCGGTCACGTGAGTGTTGCTGATTTGATGTCAACGTCGCAATGACATCACAGGCGTTCTAGTGAACTGGTGGCGGCCATCTTTGAGAGTTGGGAAAACAGTCGGTCAATTGGATTTTGCACATGACGAACTGCTTCTTGTGGTGGCGGCCATCTTAGGGAGTTGGGAAAACTCCCCTTAAAATAGATTCTGGCCACGACGAACTTCTCCCCATTGCACGGGCCTTCTACGGTGATAGGCACACCTGTAACCTGCTGTTTGCTACATTGTTTTTATCCTGACAAATACCTGGAGGAACACAATTTTTTTTTTTGGGGGGGTTTCTCCTGAGCATATCTCTATACAAAATGTATGTTTTATTAGAAACTGAACACGGATTCACACAATGGATATGTCAGCTGCTGCTGTGCACTCTCCACCTTTATTTTTGGTGCAACCTGGGAATCCGCTGATATTTTGGGAGGAGTGGATAGATATATTCGATAATTATCTTGAAGCCTTAGATGGGTTAGGATTCCCGTCCAGTAGAAAAAAAGCTATCTTTCTTAGTTCCCTAGGCAATGAGGGTAGGAATGTCTTTAAGTACTTGCCTAAAGCTGTTGATCAGTCTGGTCAACCCATAGATGATGTGTTTTTGGAAGCAAGGCGGAGACTAGAATTAAGGTTTGCCAAGACTGAGAATGTAGTCATGCAAATATTTAAGTTTTACACACAACCTCAAAGGGATGGTGAATCTGTGGACGAATTTGTCACTCGATTAAGAGAGCTTTCTGTCAAATGCAGATTTGGGCCGATGACAGAGGAGTTGATTCGGGATCAGCTCATAGTACAGTGTAGGAGCAAGAAAATGCAGGAAAGATTGTGGGCAGCGAAGGACCCCAAGCTGAAGGATGCTATAGAAATTTCAAAGGTGGTTGAGGAGTCAGAGTTTTGTATGAAACAAATGGAGAGGAGAGAAGTTAGAGCTTCTGAAGAAGTATCTTCTGTTCAGGGTGATGTAGCTGTGACGAGTAAATCGTCCTGGGAAAGGCTTAGTGGATCTAAAAATGGGAAGTGCAACAAGTGTGGGAACAAGTATCATACTTCTGAGTCCAAGAATTGCTTTGCCCTAGGGAAAGAGTGCCGTAGGTGCGGGCGCAAAGGGCATTTTGCAAGGATGTGTAGGGAAAAAGAGCATTTAAATGGGAAGGTAGCCATGGTTGGTGATGCGTCAGGCGATGTGTCTGTAGGTGACAAGTTCGGAAGGGTGTTGTGTGTTTCTGGGTTGGACAAGGCAGGGGTGAGGATGCAGAGACCAAAGGCAGTATTTACTGTCAAGAATGTGTCTGTAGAACTAATGGTGGATTCCGGCTCCTTATATACAATAGTTCCTAAGGATTTATTTCACCAAATGTGGCCTTCAACAAGACTATTGCCAAAGGACATCAATCCCGGTGGGTATCAGGGTGAGCAAATAGACATCATAGGTTATATGCTCACTGAAATAGGGTTCAAAGGGAGAAAGGTCTTAGGCAAAGTCTGTGTGGCAGAGTCTGGTCCGCCTATTTTGGGATGGCAACACCAGTATGATCTTCGCATAGTCATCAATCCGTGTGCCCTAGTCAGGTAGCTGCAATCGAAGATGTTTCTCTTGCTGGTATATTGAATGGAGCTAAAGGGGTATTCAGAGAGGAGATGGGAGAGTTGAGAGGCTATGTTCATGAGATTAGGTTGAAGCCCAGTGCTGTTCCTGTGCAGCACAAGGTTAGAAAGGTTCCAGTGTCGGTAAGAGAGGGTGTAAAGGAGCTCTTGAATGAAATGCTAGACAGTGGGGTAATTGAACCAGTGGAGGCCTCAGCATGGTTGTCGCCTGTAGTGATTTCTAAGAAGAGAGATGGCAAGTTGAGGTTCTGTGTAGATTTGAGAGGGTTAAACCAGAATATTGTTACAGACAATTTTCCTTTGCCGAATATTAATGAATTGGTTCTACTAATGAAGGATGCTAAATACGTTTCAAAATTGGACTTGAAGCACGCATACCATCAGATTAGACTTCATCCTGGTTCTAAGGCCCTCACTGCCTTCATTACCATGGAGGGCACATTTCAGTTCACTCGGATGCCGTTCGGACTGGCGTCTGCCGCTAGTGTTTTCCAAAGGATGAACTACCAAATTTTCAGAGGGCTGGACAATATCCTGTTCTTCCAAGATGACATTCTAGTGTTTGGTGAAACAATTGAGAGTCATAATATAACCCTGAAGATGCTACTGGACAGATTGTTCCAATATGGTTTAACTTTGCACCGTGAAAAATTTCAATTTTTTATGACAGAGGTGGAGTATCTTGGTCACTCACTGTCGCAAGATGGTGTAAAGCCGAAGAAAGACCTATTGCAGGCAATTAGGTCGGCTCCAGCTCCTAAAGACAAGGACCAATTGCGATCCTTTTTGGGATTGGTTGAGTACTATTCCAAATTTGTCAAGAACTTCGCTAGCAAGAGAGAATGCCTAAAAGTACTTTTGCGCAAAGGAGCTAGTTTTGTCTGGGGAGGAGAGCAATGCCAATGTTTTCAGTTGATTAAGGATGATGTATGCAATGCTGGCATTCTTGTGCCTTTCGACACAAAGAGAAGAACAATAATCACGGTGGATGCAAGCGCTGTGGGCATTGGTGCCGTCTTATCTCAAATGCATGGGTCTGTAGAGAAGACGGTTGCTTTTGCTTCTCGGACTTTATCTTCTGCTGAGAGACATTATACTGTTATTGAGCGTGAAACTCTGGCTGCGGCATGGGGTGTGGAGTATTTTCGCACATATATATGGGGTAGTACCATCACATTGCGTTCTGATCATAAACCATTGCTAAAGATTTTGTCACCAGGTGGGACTGGTAAAGGGTCAGCGAGACTGGCTAGGTTGGCTTCCCGTTTGCAAGAATTTAATTACAAGGTTGAGTACATTCCTGGTTGGAAGAATGTGCAAGCGGACTGTCTTTCTCGTCTGGCTCTTGAGTGGCAGACAGTAGATGGAGATAATGTTTTAGAGCATGAACAAGAGGGAGCTGTTGCGTCTGTGGGTGAGGTTGTGCATTGGTGTAATGGAGCAGTGAAAGAAACTGATTGGGATTTGGCTATGAAAGCAGATGAAGTTTTGTTGCGGGTCATTGATTTAATAAGGAAAGGTGGGAGGAGAGACAGTACTCTCCCGGCATCTGTACGGCCTTTCAATTTGGTGGTGGATGAGCTTTCTGAAGTTGATGGAAGAATGATTCTGCGGGGTAAAAGGGTTGTTCCCCCCCCCACCCTTCCCTTTTCTTTTCCTTTTTCCCAAACCCCTTCCCGCCCCCTCCCGTGCCCCGCACGCCCCCTCTCCCCCCCCCTCCTTCCGCCCCTGTCCCGGCCTTTCCTTTCCTTATCAGCCTCACTCGCTACTGGGAGACTACGTTTCCCAGTTCCGCGAGTGTAGGCAGCCCGCATGGCTGCCGGGAAACTACGTTTCCCGACAGCCCTTGCGGGTTGGCGCCCCCGCCCAAACAGGGCTTTCCCCTAGCCGCGGTCGCTTACCTCGGCGGCTCCGGGACCCAGAGGGGGCACAGCATGTTAGGGTGGCGCTGCCCACGGGCGCCCCCATCACTATTGGCCATTTCCGGCCCCCGGCACCTCCGGGGTGGCCGTAATCAATTCCGGCGCATAGAATCGTAAGCAGCTCGCATTACTTCCGGCCCCCGGGCCGCGGGGGTGATTGCCTGCAGCTGCAAGTAATTCTCCCCATTAAGACCACTATATCAGCTACCGACTTTCAGGTCACTTTACCCAAGCGGTCCTGACAGAGAGGTCGGTATAGGCGCACAGAGAGCGCCCACCTTTGATGCAGTGAGTCGACCAACGATGGAAATACAGATAAGAAGCCTCACTTTTTCCTTCCTTCCTGCCCTTTTCTCTTGCCTTCGTTCCTTTTTCTCAGCTGTCTTTCCTTTTCTTTTTCTTTCTTATTCCTTTCTTTGTTCTTCCCCCCTCCCTTTTTGCCCCCTCCCCCCTTTTTTTCCCCTTTTTTTCCCTTCTTTTCCCTTTTTCCTTCCCTTTTTCTCCCCTCCGCCCCCCCCACCCCCCTTCTTTTTTCCCCCTTCTCCAGTGTCCTCCTTTTCAGATTTCTACAGTTTTTCCACTCTGATCTTGGCTTCTACCGTCTATTCCTTGACTACTTCTGGACTATTCTTTCATTTAGATTTTTTCATCTTTACTCTCCCCTTCTGCTCTTTCCCATATAACCCTAGAGTCTGACTATAAGGGGACGCTCCCTCTCCAGGATACCAGAGGCTATTAGCCTCTTTTGTTAGGGTAAGGAATTGTCTTCCCTGACCTACCACTCGCCGCGCATAGCCAGCATTGCTGCGACCGTTTTATCTGCAACCAGTACTCTTGTGTTCTGCATGAAATTTTGTCACGTGTGCTGTGGTTTGCCGTGGATTATCTTCTCACCGCCAATTTTGGTCTGTTTATGTTATTGTATTTACTATAGGTCCTCCCCAGGTATTCCCTTGGTTAAGGTAGGCCCTTCCTTCCCTTCCCCTTTTTCCTACTGCGATTAATTCTGCAGCGCGCAATAAGCATTTGCAACAGGGATCCAACGCCCTGATAAATGCCCAGAGACCCTCCATAGCTCAATCACAAGGGCAGAAACATGTCGGCTACTTTTTTTAGATAGGTTACCTTGTGAGTCATTGCTCTCACACTGGTTCCCCACTTCTTTTAATCACACCACACAGAACCTTCTATTAAACTCACCCTGGTATCTGAGTAGGTGTTTTTATTCCCATAGCACAGCTGGATCCCTTCTTTCCAGAAATCAAACTAATTTACGCACTCCCTCCTGTTCTTTTAACAGTGAGGTTGAGTCCGCCCAGGTTGTATTATCCTACCTGGGTGGGGCTAGGTGGTCATATGATGAAGCATGACACTATATAGTGTGTGAGACCACCTAGTCCGTAAAGGAAATCCCCCTCTACAGACCTCATACCACCCCACGTTGCATCCACATTTTACCTTTAGTCAAGGTACAAGATTGGTCTAGTGTTGCAACTGGCACACTATCAATCCATTTATAGTTAAAAAAAAACGTACTCTCTTTTGTGATTTAGTATTTTGTTTGGGGAGTCGAGTACGGTGTGTGTCCTTTCCCGCTCCCTCATACTCTCCCGTTGTGTATTATGAAAGGGTTGTTCCGCCTGTGGGGGTACGCAAACGCTTGTTTGATATTGCACAGGGTCATCTGGGCCAAACGATTACCAAGAGAAGGTTGAGAATGGAATTTTGGTGGCCCGGTATGGATGATGATGTGGTGAGATGGGTAGAGAGATGTTCGTAGTGTGTTCAGAGTGAGAAACGGTTGAGAGTGGGAGAACAGTCGGTTAGTGGTAACATAACTGACCCTGGCAAACCTTGGCATAGTGTTTGTCTGGACTTTATCGGACCTTTGTCCGGCATCGGCAGGGGAAGGAATTTTGCCTTGGTTATGGTGGATGTGTACTCCAAATGGATTATCGTCAAGTTTATGGGAGAAGTTACAACATCTGCTACCATAAGTGTACTGAGAGAAATTTTCGCTGAGGAGGGATTTCCATCGGTGTTGATTACCGATAATGGTACACAGTTAACGTCTGTGGAGATGAAAGGGTTTTTAGACTTGTGTGGCATAAGGCACGCTCGTACAGCGTTATACAATCCTCGTGCCAATGGTATTGTGGAACGAGCTAATCGCATGATTAAGGGTGGTCTGCAATTGGCTGTGGTCAATGATTTGGATGCTGGTTTGGTGATCTCAGAGTTGGTGTGGGGATATCGAACCACAGAAAACACAACGTCGGGCAGAGTACCGTTTGTTGATATGAGAGGTAGGAAACCTGTCAGCAAACTCAGACCTGCATGGATGGAGAGATTGTTGGGAGGTGGTGGCGCATTCAATGGAGACACAGCCAATGAGACAGGGGTTGATAATGCGAGAATTAAACCAGGTGATTGGGTAAAAATCAAATCTGGTAGAGTGAGACAGGGGTTTAGCAAATTCTTAGGTCCGTTTAGAGTTCTTCAAGTTCACAAGTGGCATGTCTTGCTTGATAATGGTCAACGTTGGAACTTCAGACGTGTCGCAAAATTTTCTTCTGCATTGGATGTTGGATGTGGAAGGAGGGGTGATGATTGTAGTGGTTATATGTTGATGAAAGATGATGATGTGAGTGGTCCTAGTGGTGGCGAGAGGAAACAGTTTGGTTGTGGAAGTGGTGATGCCGCGGTTGGGAGGAGTGAGGTGATTATTGATGCTCCTAATACCTGTTCAGATTCCATGGGAGCCTCTACTTGTGTTCCAAGTACTGTGTCACCTAGATCTGTTGGGTTTCCTAGGACTACTAGATGTGGGAGACCTCCAGGGTTCTTGAATGACTATGTAACATAAAGCTTATTGTTAGGGTATTGACTCTGTGTATAGATTTTCTGTTGTTTTACCTTGTAGTTTCTTATTTTGTTAGAGTTCTTTCCTGTTATTTATTTGTGGTACTTTTTGTGGGTTTTAACGGAGGGGGATGTGTTATGATGTGGCTCGCGGCTAAATGTGTGATCGTTGCCGCGAGCCTAGAATGTTAACGATGATTATTCCCTCTGGCAGTTGCTTGCTGACAGGGGAAGAAGACACCGCGTTAGAGGAGAGCTCGGTCAATAAAGCTTACCTGCTACACCGCAACGCTGCCTCTCGCCTTCGTTACACATCTCCACAGAGGTCATGGATTTTCTTTAACAGATTTCCCTCCAAAATATTGATGAGCCAGCCAGGAGCGCCAGTTGGCCTCAACAATTGTCAATGCCCGGAATACCACCTAACCCCACTAAGTCAATTGCTCATCTTAAAAGAAGGTAGGCAGACTTCCATGTTTGGGGTTCTGCACATTTTTCGGACGTTGGTGGGATCCAAAAGTGAGTTCATTAAGGTGAGGACAAATGCAAACGTTGCTCCTTTTTATTTAAAGACATTTTAGAATTTTGATATAGGTACTTTTTGTATTTGCATGCAAGATTGTGTAAGAATCGTATGACAGAATACTTAAGCATCCTAGTGATATTTCTAGAAGATACTGAGAACTCTACTAAGCAGTCGAAAGTGGTCAAAGGTGCAGAGTAGGGCTTAAGACTGTGTTTTCCAGTGTATGTTTTAAAATTACAATAACAAAACAGCTGGACTGGTGTCATTACATTTTGCTCTGAGTAAGAATAAAACATTGGAGTCAACTCTGCAATCCCAGACCTTAAGTCAGCAAGTCACAATTTGTAATAACAAATGTTGAAAGTTTATCCTCTCTATGAATGTGGAGGGAAGTGACCAGTGATTGTTTGCACTAGTGTAGTTTAGAATTGGTGAATATTTATATGTGTATGTAAATAGAAATGTGGCCATGGCTTACTGTCATTGTGTAATTTTATGTAATGTATTTTATAGCTTAAGGATTTTCTATTTTGCGAGGAATGTTAAAGAATGTTATTAAAGGAAATTTAATTAATTGACAGACTTAGGCAAATGTCACAACAAATCCCTGAATTAATTGTCTTTCTTTATGACAGTCAGGTTGTTGGCTTTTCAAATGATACTGACCCCAGTAGACTTCCATTACCAGTACCACCTAATAATCCCTTAATGGGAGAAATTTTTGAATGCCTAAGTATTGAAAGTACATCACCTTTAGGTCTAAAGACAACATACATTGATGTGATAACAGTGGATCTTTTGGGTGATTAGATGAGGTTTCCAAAGAACTGATTAGAAACATTTCCAAAACTAAGGCCCTCATTGTGACATTGGCGGTAAATTCCACTTACCTCATGCTGACTGCCGCCAATATACTGCTGCCTCGGCAGATATCCGCTAACCATATTACGACACACACACACCAGTCTGTCACTATTCAGCCACACACACAAATCCGCCACACCAAAGGTCAGTGATAAACAGGCGGTATCAAAACCCACACCGTTACGCCAACAGAGCTACGCCTATCACATTATGACCCATGAATCACCACTGCGGACATTCAATGACGGAAAACCATTGGCGGTACATACCACTGCGCTCAAAATAAACACACTCAAACAAAACAACACCACATTGGACAATTCAAACTACACACACCTGACACACATACACACACCACACCCATCCACTCTCACCACTATAAAACACACACCCACATGACCCACAATCCTTTACAACTACAAACCATTGCCAGCAGAGAGAGACAGCAGGAGCACCCTCACAACCAGAGCCACATACCACCATCACCTATATACCACCCACACACCTTACATCACACACCCCAACACATCACCCTACACACCCTCACCCACACCACTCACACTAACCTATGGCACCACAACAACACCCCAGGTTCTCTGAGGAGGAGCTAAGGGTCATGGTGGAGGAAATCATCCGGATAGAGCCACAGCTATTTGGATCACAGGTGCAGCAGATATCCATTGCTAGGAAGATGAAGCTATAGCGGAGGATCATGGACAGGGTCACCACCCCAGAACAAGGGATGACATCAGGAAGAGGTGGAATGACCTATGGGGGAAGGTGCGTTCCATTGCAGCAAGACAGCAGCTCTCAGTACAGAGTACTGGTGGTGGACCCCCACCTCCTCCCCCACAACTAACAACATGGGAGGAACAAGTCTTGGCAATCATGCATCCTGAGGGCCTGTGAGGAGTAGCAGAAGGACTGGACTCTGGTAAGTCAACTCTTTACTACTATCACCCCTCTACCTGCATGCCATCACATAGCCTCACCCTGACCCTCACTCCCATCACTCCATCACCTCCCACACACCCCACCATCACAACCCACTAATTCTAATGCCAAGACCTGCATGCAACACCAATGCATGGGCACCTCTCACAGACCTGCATGGATACCTATCACCACAGCATGCACAATGGAGAGAATCACCTAGCCCACCAAATAACAACTCACACAAGGAAAAGCTGCCAGGACTATAACAACCATAGAGGGCAACACACCATGCACAATATGTCACACGCAGAAACAACAACACTGCATTTACATCCCCACAGGTACCCCAGCCAATGTCTCCGGAGAAGAGGTGCCAGCAACATCCAGTCCCCCCACATCAGATGCCCACAGTGATGACAGCAGCTCTGCTCGCCTGGATCTAAATGACCAACCTGGCCCATCAGGGACCTCTGGACAGTCGGTTACCCAGGCACAGTCTCCCACCACCACAGAGCCTCCTCCCTCAGGAAACACCACCACAGCACCCACCCAGCAGGCCCATACCTCTGTCCCCAGGACACGTCAATCAGCAGTGTGTCCACCACTACAGGGACCCCAGGGCACCCCACAAACCCAGGACAATCAGGGACCTGGCGTCTGTGGCAGTGGGCATATGCTTCCGGGGACAGAGGCACAGGACAACAGGGAAGCTTGGAGGACCGCTGTGCGACAGGGGGAGGACAGGCCCTGGGAACCGACCCTCCAGTAGGCACTCACCACGTTCCTGGGAGCATACCAACATTCCAGGATACGCTGGGCCAGATCCTGGACAAGATGCAGGAGAACATGTGGCTGCAGGAGGGAGGACTTGAAGGCCATTAACACCACCCTTGTCTCCATAGCCAGGGTGCTGACAGACATGGCCAACAGTATGAGGGAGGCAGTGGCACAACAGCGGCCCCCTGACACTAGCCAGACTACTGAACAGCTCTCCACCTCCGCTGCCGCTAGTGGACAGGAGGACCCGCCACAGGACCAACAGGCCACCAGTACCCCTCCCCTGCAGAAGGAGAACCACCCCACAAACGTTCCCGGCGATCCAGGCAGAAGCCAGAGACTATTGCCAAGACCCCCGCCAGGAAATAAGACTCCCCTGATTGTCACCCTTGTGTCTCACTCTGTCACCCTGTCCACCTTGAACTGCCATTGATCCCCTTCCTATGCCCCCTTGCACACTGCACCTGTGCTACAAATAGGCCGGACTCTAACCTGGACTTTCCTCCATCATCACCCCAGCCCATTGCACTACCCCCTCTTCTTCAGAGCACTGCAATAAACACACTTTGAATTATGGAGTATGTCAAATGTTTTCCAAATCTATTAGTTTAACAAGGTTCAAACATTGCAATTCAACTGTACTGAGTGTATACATAGGAAAGACCTGTAGTTGGCTGCACTGAACACACCAGGAGCAATAGTGTGGCAGCAAAATCTGCAAAAAGAGATGCCAAAGTGTACAGTGAGTGGGTATAGAAGTAGAAATTCACAGCCTGCCAGTGACAATGTCACACATCAAACAGTCAATGAAATGCGAAATAACACTGTCTTACCTGTGTGTCATTGGAAGTATTGACGAATGACTGCACTTCTGTTGTCCTCATCCTCGGCCTCCTCATCTCCACTGTCCACAGGGTCCACTGCTGCCACACGGCCATCTCCAGCCTCCTCCTCCTCCTGCAGAAAAGGCACATGGCATTGCAAGGCAAGGTTGTGCAACATACAGCATGCCACGATGATCTGGCAGACCTTCTTGGGTGAGTAGCACAGGGATACACCTGCTAGATGGAGGCAATGAAACCTGGCCTTCAGGAGGCTGAATGTCCTTCCTATTGTCCTTCTTGTTCACCCATGTGCCTCATTGTAATGTTCCTCTGCCCTTGTCCTGGGATTCCTCACAGGGGTCAGTAGCCATGAGAGGTTGAGGTAACCAGAGTCACCTCCAAATATCGAGGGACAACTGTTAGCCACACCCTATCCCTTATGGCCCACATCATACCCATACACCAACATCCACTGGGTGGGAACCCGTGCTCAACTATTAGCCACACCCTGTGACTCTGGAGTTGGGACATCACATTAGGGATGCTGCTATTCCTCAGGTTAAAAGCATCATGCACCGACCCAGGATACTTAGCATTGACATGGGAGATGTGCTGGTCCGCCAAACACATCATCTGCACATTCATCGAGTGATAACTTTTACGGTTTTTGAAGACCTGTTCATTTCACCGGGGGGGGGGACAAATGCAACATGTGTCCCATCAATCACACCTATGATGTGGGGGATATGTTCCATTGCATAGAAGTCAGCCTTCACTGTGGCCAAATCCTCCACCTGGGGGAAAAAACGATTTCGCTGCACATGTGTTTAATCAGGGCAGACAACACTCTGGTCAGCATTATTGAGAACATTGGCTGAGACATTCCTGCTGCCAAGCCCACTGTCACTTGGAAAGAACCAGTTGCCAAGAAATGGAGCACAGATAGGACTTGCACAAGAGGTGGGATCCCAGTGGGGTGACGGATAGCGGATATTAGGTCATGCTCCAATTGGGCACACAGCTCTGTGATTGTGGCCCTGTCCAGTCTATAGGTGAGGATAATGTGCCTGTCCTCCATTGTTGCCAAGTCCACCAGGGGTCTGTACATGTTGGGATGTCTCCATCGCCTAGAGTGAGCAGCTGGTCTTTATCTGTACATTGTAACCACTACAGGTCAATTCATATTGTGATTGTTACAATACTTTGGTGGCAAATGTCCAGAATGTGAAATTGTGTACTGTGACGCCATTAGGATCCGTGAAAAAAACAAACTTTTTGCTGTACTTTAGCTAATTTCTTGGTCTCCTTTAGGGGAACCCACAAAGTACGGGTACCTCTAGAATCCCTAGGATGTTGGAAAAGAAGGACGCAAATTTGGTGTGGGTAGCTTATGTGGACAAAAAGTTATGAGGGCCTAAGCGCAAATTGCCCCAAATAGCCAAAAAAAGGCTTGGCACCTGAGGGGGAAAAAGCCTGGCAGCGAAGGGGTTAAAAAGTAGTATTTGGTTTATTTATATTTGTTTCTGAGTAGCTGAAAGTGTTTTTACTTTTTGTTTGACAAGTGATACAAGACAGCCTCTTAGACTAGGAAAGAGAATGAGTTATTTATCTTGTTTAACATCATCAGCTGAACAAAAACAAAAGGCCTATCACTTTGTTTTTCCAAAGCAGCTTATTAAACTGTGTAACTAACTTGCTGAATGTACGGCAACACACAGTCTAATGTGGAAGTATTTACATTTTCAGTGAAACAGTACAGTACAAATAAGTTCCACACAGGGATGGTCCATATCATAAACTTAATCAAAGTTCTTTGAGATATTTAAAATTGAAAACGATTTTGCAATAGGTAATTTGAATCTTGCAGCTAATATTTATGACTTGTCAGAAAAGCATGTGAGAAAGTTCCCAACTTACTTTTTTTGTAGAAGTAACTGGCTTACCTCATGCATATTGTATATGAGAATACTATTTGCAAGTAGGAAGCTGGAGCAGTAATTTAGTGGTGATGTTCACATAGTTAGGTCAAATCAATGCGAAGGACAAAAGTTGTCCTGCTGCTTTTTAATAGAAGATAGAGTCTATTGAACCATGTTTCTAGTGCCTTCTAAGGGGTGAAAGGTCCAAATAACAGCAAGGGAATTCATTTGCTTTGGCTCAACCTAAACCCAACCAATCTTAGAACTTTGCAAGTATGAGGAACACCTATGGAAATCTAAAACTAATTCCACCAGCTCAACATGAATTCCACAGATGGAAGATTTGGAGGCGAGGTAGATACTGTCATGTGACCTCACTGCGTTGGCCATTTCCTCTGCCGGTGACTGTGTAAAGAATGAAAAAGCAGTAGTTGCTATCTTTACCTGCAAATCTTGTGCTATAACCGACCTGCATTCAAGTGTCTTACCACTTGCAGCACATTCAAAACTGACTTTATGTCAAGAAAGAAGACCCCTATATTCTCTCACAATTGCATTTGACAACATATTGCAGCCAGGTACAAGAAACTACAATTCTCATCATGGATGGGAATGAAATTATAACAGTTCTGGACCAAACAGTATGAGCACACAGATACGTTAGGAAGCTGGAGCCCTCAAGCCCTCTTTTGTTGTTCTCAAGCCACACAAGTATATTTATTTCACCTTGCATAACTTAGTTGTTTACTTTAGTGTTGTTACAGGAACATCATGGTGCTGTCTCACAGGTTTAGTTGTTAAAACAGCTGCATTATTGTGTTTAATTTTCCTCATGAGAGAGCAGACCTTCAGGACAGCAACTGTCTCATTTCTTTCTAGAGGTCACTTTGGTGCCTGTTTGTTGTGCATAGCGGAGGGTTAGCCTTCGCTTACAGTGACAGGCCTTTTATTCTCCTCTGCCAGCTTTGTTGCTCTGGTATTCCTAATGATATTCCCTCTCTTCTCCAGGCCCCATTTGCATGCACTTGTTTGTGTCTAAGAGAAGACGTGCTCTACTCCACCCTCAACTACCTTCACCATTGATCAGGTGGCACACATTCCTACCACAAGCAGCTTCCATCTGTATCCTTTTGGCTTTCAACCCAAGAGGAACTTTGCTTTAAGAGGCCAATTTTGAATACAGCTTTACATCATACGCATTGCCTTGTTGCTTTGTGGAGCAACATTGCTCATTGCAGCCTCAAATTGAATTTCCTTTATATCATCCAGTTTGTCATTTTTAAATAACTCAACATGTCACAAAAGAATGAAGGTGAATTTGAGGGCTCTGAGGTAGAGAAGTAGTAAGGCCTTTAAACACCAGTTGCACACATTCAGTTGTTGGCCAGTGTAGCTTTCAAAAGGAAGTTGAATCATCAATGAAATTCATTGTTATCCACAAGTTTTTTAGAGATGTTTTGGCTTCGCAAATATCTTGTGCTAGTGGTAGCAAGGTCTCTATTTGTCTTACTGGTAATCAGGTTATTTCATTTACAGAGAAATGAAAACAAACCAATGGGATTGGTACAAAGTTGACAAGGATAAAGAAATATTAATTTTCTGCACTTCATATTGCAGAAACCAAGAGCCTGATTTAGATCTTGGTGGTTGATCCTGTTCCACCCGCCGTATTTAGATGTTACAGCTCTGCAACCAGTGGACTGGTGATGGTTCACTGAAGTAGGGAGGACATTGCAGGACCCAATAAACAGCAAACAGTGGCAGTGGCTGTGGAATAGAGGTAAGTCACAGACACACACACACTGTACCATTACCATATGTGTCCCCCTGCACTACACACCACATGTATGCAATTTTCCATTGCCATTCCACCACAACACAACATGTACATGCTGCAAACAAACATTGACGGATATCCACAACATAACATACATTCACTATTGATATTGTATGCACACTTGACGGAACCACAACAACCAACACACTTACACACTCATCTACACAAGCACACTCACACACAAGCACAACTACACACATAACCAAAACAACAATCCCACGACACCACTTACCTGAATGTTGCATGCAACAACACACAACACAGCACAACATACACAACAACATCACAGCAGCAAGTGGTGCAAATACTGACACAACCACAGGTCCCACTCCAGCTCCCCTCCTCACCCAGCCAATCACATTGTATACACATATATGCATACTGACTCACACACACAACTCACAGCACAACATGATAGCTAAAGGTCCCCTGGAAATGTGTACACATGGACACAGTTGACAGGTGCAAATGTCCTGTCATTGTGGTGCCAGCATTCACTAGTCGATGAATACTGGCACCATAATGACAATTGTGTATGTGTGCGATATGTGGTGTGTACCAGTGTGTCCCCATCCATGTCTGACCCACTTGTGTCCCTAACATATGCATGTCACAGTACCTTTAAAAATTACTGTTACATATTTATGTCTGCAGTGGTCCTGAACTCCCATGCAGTGCCACCCACAACATACCCTGTCAATGAGGCGTCCCTACCTTTGAGTCCAGCGATGGGCAGGGTTGTGTTTTCTATGTTGGTCGGTGGCAGCAGTGACAAAAGGTGTTGTTCAGTCATGTCCAGTCAAAGACAGGGGTGTAATGGGGAAAAAAGGTCAGTTTTCCCGCTTTTCCCCCACCAATTCAGACATGGAGGCACAGCCAAATCTGCACAGTGGGATGGGTTGCAGGGGTCTTGCCAGCATCCCTTTTTCCCTTTCCCACTGTTGATGTGTCTTGGAGAAGATGGCTGTTTTAATGCGGGCTTTCATCTATAGAACTGCCAACATCTAAATATGGCTGACGGACCGTCACGGCGGTAGACAGGTTTCCAGTTGAAAAGTCAACAGCAGGACTGTTACCACCAAGATCTAAAACCTACGTTTTCCAAGTCTATCTACTGTTTGAGTAGTGTAGTTTATCCTCAAAAAAGATGTGGGTTTCCAACCCAAACAAAAAACTGCATCAAGTAGACCTGTACCAAAGAGTTCCCAAAAGGTGTCTGGTGATAACTCAAATAGTAGATAGTGATTCAATTGATCATCATTCATTCAATATGTCCAATACACATAGTGATTCAGGCAAAGAAATTATGGATTGGTTTGGTCCCAAATGTAAGAAACCAAAAGATTTCCCCAAATGTGCTACTGTATATATGCAAAGTGAATCTATTGACACAGTTGGGTGAGCTACAGTTTGATCTTTCACTTATATATTATGTGCTCCTCTTGATCATGTGGCTGAATGTATTAAACAAATATTCATGTTTTTAGTAACTCATTCCATAGATCTCAAGCTACTCAGTTTCTTCAGAAAATACAGCACAACAGAGTGTGGTCGCCATGCCAAAATAAGCTACTGGATGAAGCGGGCCCTGTTATACAAAGAGTTATTTGGCTCCAAAAGTCTAAAGATGATTCACCTGCCATCAGTCCAGATGGCCATTCTAAAGGGATCCACATGGTCCTAAGTTTTTAAGTAACAACAAATCATTAATTTGGAAGGGAAGATGCAAACTTAGTGATCTTCCATCATCTGAATAGGGTCCTTCTGTGCAAATTCTATACTTTGAGGACACTCCTTAAAGAAGTGTATATATTTCACTACCTTCAGGGCTACTAAAAGGTGCCGTTACCTGTAAAAAGAGATTTTGGAGCTTACTTTTTTATTTCAAGGTAAGATTTTATCCAAGTACAATTAAGTCCACTAAACATATCCCATGTTCTTTCATCAAAGGAGATGTTCCTTCTGCAGGAAGTTGACAACAGGTATGGAAACACAATGAACATTAGTAAGTGGTCTGATTCCAGCTCCTTTACTGGTTGGAGGCAGAGTTGACTAGTGTAATAAAATCCATCATTTCTGTGTAGTCATCCGGTATTTTTCACCTTTTGCTGGATCCTACATTTTTGGTGTGTTTTTTTAAACTCTGCACTTTACCTGCTTTACCTGCTAACCAGTAATAATGTGTTTGTGCTGTCCCTTTAAACATAGTTGAATTGGCATATTCCTAATTGGTATATTTAACTTACCCATAGGTACCTGGTACAGGCCCACCTTTAGCACTGGTGAAGCACAGGACAACAGTTTTTTTGGCACCCCTCCATGACCTCTTCCATGACTTCCCTCATTACCACTCTCCATAGCCTCTCTCTGACATACATTTCATGCTTTTATGGCACTACTTGAAGTTCACTCACAATCAGGGCCTCATTTACTAGGAAATGGTACAATCTGGTTCTGCAGCCAGCTTTCTGCACAGCACTGCACCTTTTCCAAAGTGCAGGGATGCTTTGTATTTACAGAAATACACACACAGCCCTGTACTTTCCTCTGTGCTGGTGCACAAACTGCCACCTAGCACCAATACAGGCACCCTTGCTGCACATAAACAATAATTAATGGTGTTTTCCTCTTTCTAAGTGTGCTGCAGAATGCAGCACCCATAGAAAGGGGAAAATCAGGGAGAAATAATGTTATTTCTTCCTGTTGTGCCACTTTAACGCCACCCATGAGGTGTCGTAGGAATCTGACACATTCCCAGCCATGAAAATCTGGAAATGAGTCACATTCATCAGGGTCCATGGGTGTTGCAAGGGAACACTCACAGCAACACCCATAGAATGCCCCTTTCACGCAGAGTTGTGCGTGAAAGGGGACCCTATTTACAAGGCCAGTGGGCTAAGGCCTTGTAAATGAGGCCCTTAGTTATGTGATCTGCATGATACACGTTCTTTGCAGAAGGCACAATAACCCTCTGCACTACTTTACGATGAGTCAAAACTGCCACTTGACAAAATCCAATCTCTCATCAGTAGGGACATTAATCAATTAATCAACAGTTATCTTGACATTTTTATTGTTGCCTGCAAACTGCTGGAAGCACAAGGAAGTTGTGCTTCCAACACAATAGTTGTTTTTAAACATAGCACCTCTCAACAAAGTCAGCGGCAGGCCCGGCTGCACCGGTCTCACTGCCCTGAAGCCAGCCCGCCCCTAGTAACTAGTACAAAATGTACTCTGCGTCTAGTGGACGGCAGTACCTTTTGTGCCATTCACTATAGTGAAATGGCGTTAGGCCTAACATAGTCGCCTGACTCTGGAAGTTTAAACACTGCATTTTTGACCTGTCAAAATAAACTTGTTTGACAGGTCACAATCTCTCTTTTAAATATGAATAGGTCAACCTTATGTAGGCCTTGTTGTCCACAATTCAGGATGATATTTAACAGTAGGGCAACAGTAGGGCAAGTGGAAATTTAAGAGCAGATTTATCATTGTGTTGTGTTACCCTTGGGGCACGCAAGGTAATGCAAGAGCAATGCAGCACTAAAGTCAGATTTACCAAGCAACACAAGGCCACCCTGCTTGGCCCTGTGGGGCTTAGTAAATCTGGAGTAATGTAAGGCAGCTCAAGTTGCTGCCTTGAATTACTTTTGTGCCAGGGAGGCATTCCATAGATGGAGCTTGGGTGTTCCCATGCATCCACCCATGAATTTTGGCACGTTCGCCTAATTTACAGTGATTAGTAGACCTAGGGATGTGTCAAAATGATATGCCTTCCCAGGTGAGGCAGGAAGAGGGGAAATATGTTTATTTCTCCTTGTTTCTTTCTCCTTCTATTGTGTGCAGCACAAATAGAAATAGGAAAAAGCCTCTGAGGATTGTTTTTGTGCAGGAAGCCGTCCCTTTCTGCACAAAGGCAATCCTGCCTACACTGCAGACACGCTTGCATGCCAGCGCTAGGATGGCTGCATTGGCACTTGGCAGCACGCTGTGTGCCACCACAAGGAGAAGGCAGGAATGTGGCGTATAATTTTAAATATGGTGGATTCATGCTCTTTCATGCAGTGTCTTGCAGCTCTGTGTGAAAGTATGATCAATTTGTGCCTAAACGTTAACCTGTGACTAGTACCCACACTCTGGTCCAGATTTATCAAAAGCTTGCATTGCCCTTGCATCATGCAGTGTTTCACAAGGGCAGCACAAACGTTAAGTCAGAATTATCAAGAGATGCAGGGGGCTTCCTCAGATGTTTTTAGGGAGTTGCTTAGTGCAAGAGCTGTGCTATGTCTACCTGTGCCATGCTGGTATAAATGTATGCAAGGTAGGCATTCTCACCCAAAATGTAATGCAACCCATAAAGCAGTGGATTTATCAGTTACCACTGTGTACGCAATAATGTAAATTAGTCAGAATGCTATGCATCGTCGATGCAGGCACATCTAGTGACATCAGGGCATCAGTATGAAAAGACCTAACTCTTTGGCAAATTCATCAACACCATGAAGGTAGTTATTTTCAATTGGGAGCTGTGAGATGACAACAGTGACAGAGAAGGAGGAAGGAGCACATATTCTGACAAATGATTGCCCTCACTGATCTCATGGAAAAGGAGGTGTTCCAGTAATATAGACTGAAGAAGGTCAGCAGCCTGGAATTTTTGGAGACTATCTCTCCAAGTTCTACAAGCAGCAAATTGATGACAGTCCTACAAATTTTGGCCTCTGGCTCATTCCAGAGCACATCGGCAAATTTTGGCTGGAAAATCCCTTTCTGCATTCCTACCAACTGTGTTGGATGCCATCATCACACTTATACGACAGTACCTGACATTTCCCAAAAACAGCCAAGAACAACTAGCCCCCAAGCATGGTTTCTATAACATAGCAGGATTCCCTTGTGTGCGTGGTGTTGTAGATTGCACCCACTTTCAATCTGGGACACTGGTGGCTACTGTTCACAATTTCAGAAATCACAATTACTCTATCAATATTCAGGCAATTGCAGATCATAATGGCCTCTTCAGAAATGTCCTTGTAAAGTATCCAGAAAGTGCCCTTGACTCCTATATGTTCAGGCAGAGTACCATCAGTTAGTGGTGTGAGAATAAGAGATATAGAAATGGGTTACTGATTGGTGAGTTATACAGAACATATATCATTATCCACGCTCTATGCTTAAGTACATGCTATTATTATTTAAAAATAGTGTGCTAAAAAGTCGTTAAATGTGCACATAGGGACAGCGTGATCTATCTTATATTCATGCAACATGACAGAAGAATAAAACTTTCTGCACTTTGTGTTAGGGAGAGTGCAGGATTGTTCCAAATCTATCTAGATATGGAAAATTCCTGACTTCTCCTCGCACTGGCTCACACATTGCAGCCTTGCCCCAATGCAGGGCCCCCTTACACTGTGATGTGAGGGTGACTGTATTGCAGACAGGAAGGGATATGTTCCTGCACCATAAAATCAGTGGACCCTTTATCCTGTTTATAACCTTGCTGCAGAACGCAGCACAAAAAAGAGAAAACCGTTAGGCGCAAAATAGATAATTTTATAGCCGATCCTCCCCTAGGAAAGTGTAGCATTTGTATGCATTTCCATGTTAACCAGTCTCAGTAGGTCTGTGAAAGGTCCAAATAGCATGTGTTGGTGGGTGGGAACAGCCATGTACCACCCAGGGAGTACCTTCCCAGGACTTAATAACTCAAGGCATCTCTTGTGTCACTCCTGATTTACTCAGCCATGCAGGCCCATGCAAGGTTGCCTTGTGTGGCTTTTGAAATCGCAATTTAGCTTTTCCTTTACCCTGCATCCTTTTGTGTGACTCAAGGCCGACAAATCCATTAAGTAAATTTGTACATAATGTGTGTACTGAAAAATATATTTAAAGTTAAACGTCAACCATAGTGTGTCCAGTTAACTACTTTAACATGCAGAGCAGCACAACCAACAAAGTACGTCATGTGCAATGTCACTTTGTATCCACCTCACCAGCATAGTTGTTGCAATTATGTCACAATACAGCACGTGCAGCAAAACACCCACATACCTGCAACGTTGTGGAAGTGTATGTTTAAGGGCTTGCAAATGCAGTGTTGGTTGAAAAACTGCACAAAGAGGCAAAGTAAAATATGTCAGAAATATGAAATCCTCTTTGCATGGGTGTACCAGATGGTAATACATATGTACAGTCAGCTACATTTTGTTAGAGTAAAAAATCCAACTTTAAATCTGATGTCAGGGTCTCAAATGCACAACATCTAATGCAACAGTAGAGTTCACAGGTAATGTAAGTCTGGCATTTGTCAAACATATTGAGTTAATACCTGTGAAGGACAATGATCTACCTATGGAAACACTAACATCCATTTATGTCAGCTAGAACAACATAAGGATGCTGGTTTGAATGAATATGGATGAGAAATAGATAAATGCAGCCTAAAGTATGGCTTTGCTGGAGTGCTAAATCGTACTTTACTGTTCATGACGTCCCCATGCCAGCTTGTGAGACAGAAGGCCAAAATATATGTGCACTTTTCACGTGGTAATGTGTCAGTTGATGCACGGTTACAATAAAGTAACATTTCCATTTACCAATCAGTCTTAACTAGTGTCTCATGCGAAGACGTTGTGTGATTACAACTGAAGGTTCATCAAGTGTCAAAATGTTTCACCAACTAATTTAAGACAATTGTTGGAGAAATGTCAATTGTACATGTGTTATTGCTAGAAATTGGGTTTGTGGTTGGCTGAGGTATAGATTCTGTTCAAGCAGTAACCGTAATTCTAGTCAGGGTAAGTCAGATAAACACCATAAATTAACCTGTGCTCACCCTGTAGTAGCTGGGCAGAGAGCTGACAGACTTAACTTAGGAGGCAATGTGTAAAGTATCAGTGCAACACTTCCAACAGTAACACAGTGAAAACACCACAAAAAACACCACAAAAAACACCACAGCAGGTTAGAACAATAAATGTTAATTTAATTGATAAAACTAGACCAAAAAAAAAAAATCCAACAAGTAGAATGCACAATATGAATTTTTAAAGAATAAACGTAGTTGGAGTGCTTAGAAACCGGGCCTATCTGGCTACGTTAAACAGGGTGAAATCAGGCCAACCACGATGGAGCACAGATCGGATACAGTGACCAGACTTGGCTGCTGAAATCGTACCGTGGTTCAGAGTTGTATCGATGTTGATAACTGGATCAGAGGAGCATAGGGAGGTAATGTGTTGCCATTGATCCTGAAGGAGATGATTAAGGAATGGAGACGATGCATCGTGCAGTTGGCAATGTGGTGCTCCCCATCCTTGTGTTGGTGTCAATGGAGATGTGCCAATTCCAATAAGTGCAATGGCATTGATGCACAGGCTTAGGAAGTTGCAGCATTTTATACCCATTTCAAAGGGCCTAGGACTGGATTTGCACCACTTGGGAGGACAAGACTTACAGCAAGCAAAGTCCAGGTGCTGTTGCAGGATGATGGGAAGTCTTTGATGTCCCTGAGACTTAGAACAAGGGGCAAGCCAACATGCCCTTGGAGTCACTCTGGGTTCAAGTGAGATAAATCCAGTCCTTCCTCAGCAGGGCAGAGGGTAGCAGGGAAGCACAGGTCCAGTAGTGTACTCAGAGGTCCAGTACTAAAACCCAGGAGTTCCTTTGAAGTGGGGGTGACTTCAAAGAAGGGCCTTTGAAGTGCACAGAGGTCCTTTCTTCCTGTCTTGGCTCCATACTCACTACAGGGGGTTTTGCAGCCATTTGTGTGGGGCAGGACACAGCCTATTCTGGTATTTCAGCTCCTCCCTCCCATCCTGCCTATGATGGCCCATCAGGATGTTGAAGGCCAATCAGTCACACCTAATATCCCTTTTGTGTGGATATCTAGAGGGAATGCACAATGTTCAGCTGTCACCCAGCCCAGATGTGCATTTGAGGCAAGCTGCAGGCACACAGGGCTAAGATCAGGAACATGCCATCTTTCTAAAAGTGGCATTTTCAAAATTGTAACAATAAATCCAACTTTACTATTAAGGAGGATTTACATTTACAATTTCATAGGTACTAAACATGACATATCTACTCTTTCTCAATTATGAATTACAGCGTATTAAATTTAATAAGGAATTCCAAATGTTAACCAATGAGAAGGGTAGGTCTCTCATTAGTGAAAAACAAATTTGGGAAATATATCACTTTCCCCGACCAAAAGTCTTCAACACTACCAGGTGTGTCAAAGAGACAACTATGTTGCGAGACATTTGTAAAATGCTAAGAGAATAAATTACACTTGCTTTATACTTGTTCAGCATGTATCATAAATCAAGTTTAGACATGCAAGTTTACAACTACTACTGATATGTAATTTACATCTTCTTTCAGGTGATCAAGGAAATGGCCTTCAGCCATGGATGATGAGCCCTCCACCTTTACAAATCCACATAATGATGGCCAGAAGCAATATGATGAGCCATGAAAAAAAACTTCCAATGCTGTTGAAAGAATTTTTGGTGTTTTGAAATCTCATTTTAGATGCTTGGACCAGTCATGTGGAAGACGGCTGTACTCACCACCAGCTGTGTGTAACATTATACTCGTGTGTGTCATTCTGCATAACATCTGTGTGAGAAATCAGGTCGTTTTTTGACTGGGGTGTGAACCCTGGTCACGCAACAGCCACAATTATTTGCAGGGTGAGCCACAAAAAGTCACTAAATTAACCTGTGCTTAACCTTGAGTAGCTAGGCACAAAGAGCAGTGAGGCTAAACATAAAGGCAATGTGTTAGGTATTTATGCAGTACACGAACATCAACATAGTGAAAACACAACACAATAAAAATCACAAACCAATTTAGAAACATAGAGAACATTTTAATAAATTATTTCACTGCAAACCCCTTAAAATCCAGTTAGTAGAGCCGGAGTTATGATTTTTGAAAGTTTAAGGTTCAAAATAGCAAGTCTTCTGTTTTAGAAAATGGCTACCTGGGCACTTTTAGCACCATAACCAAGGGTCCAGGAGTAGACGGAGCCCTCTGACTGGGTCCAGGTGCAGATATGAGATTGTGGGATCCTGTTATGTCACTTTGGCTTAAAACAGGAGACCAGCTAAATTAGCCCTTTGAGTCACTTCTAGAGTCCTGGGTGTAAGTGGTGATGCAGGGCTCTGCAGCAGGGCTGGCCTCTGAAGGTCCCAAGTAGGCTCCAGGCAGCAAAGCAGTCCTTCCATATACAGCAGCAGTCTGGCAGAGTGCACAGCAGGTCACAGCAGTGGGTAGTCCTCTAAGAGTGTGGCATCAGAGCAAATCCTATTTAGTTGAAAGTGGGGCTGTGCTTAGCTCTGCCCCCCCCCCCCATCAAGTCAGTTAATGGCCCTTTCAGTCTCTGCTAATCCCCCTATTATGTGACTGTTTGGGGTGAATTCACAAGGTCCCAACTGTAAGTTACAGTCAGTCATGTGACCTAAGGCAGGTTACAGGTACAGAGGCCTATGGGCAGGAAAATGCAAACTTTTTTAAAGTGGCATTTTGAAACTTGTGATAATAAATACAACTTTAACATTACAGATTGCTAATCATTACAAGTTCAAAAGTACCAACCCTGACATATCTCCACATCTGGTTTAGGAATTATAATTTAAGCAAGAAAATGCCCACTTTCTAATAGTGACATTTTCAAATTGACAGTTTAAAAGCTAACTTTAACAAACTCCACATTTATATCTGCTCCCAAGGGGAAACTGCACTTAAAAGTTATTTAAAGGCAGCCCCCATGTTAACCTATGAGAGAGTTAGGCTTTGCAACAGTGAAAAACAAAATTGGCAGTATTTCACTGTAAGGACATGTAGAACACATCAGTACATGTCCAAACCTCTAACATACACTGCACCCTGCCTATGGGGCTACCTAGGGCCTACAGTAGGGGTGCCTTACATGTGTAAAAAGGGAAGGTTTGGGCCTGGCATGTGGGTACACTTTTCAAGTTGAATTTGCAGTTTAAAACTGCACATACAGACACTTCAGTGGCCGGTCTGAGCCACGTTTACATGGCTACTCATGTGGGTGGCACAACCAGTGCTGCAGGCCCACTAGTAGCAATTGATTTACAGGCCCTGAGCAGCTCTAGTGCACTTTACTAGGGACGTACTAGTCAATCAAATGTGCCAATCATGGAAAAGCCATTTACACATACATTTTACACAGGGATCACTTGCACTTTAGCACTGGTCAGTAGTGGTAACGTGCCCAGAGTACCAAAAACAGCAAAAACAGAGTCCAGCATACAGTCAAAACATGGGAAGCAGAGGCAAAAAGTTCAGAGAAACCATGGCAAAGGATGCCAGGTCTAACAGTGTTTAACATATATCTCCTCATTTATATCTACATTGGGTCACATTATTGGTACAGCCTTGTAAGTGGCATGTAAAATGTCATGTGACATCTAAGACTTTGTAATATTTTTATATGTTTACCTTTTTCCCTTGACATATGCTCAAAAACTAGTGTTCTTGAGAACAGTGTGAAGAATGAGTATTTATCTTATGGAGAGATTGTCTGAAAAATATTATTTTTACATCAATGTATCAAACATGTTGTTGTGTGTCATTATAATAAATATACATCTCATATTTACGTAGTAAACATGAATGCTGAAGAAAAAGAACCTCTTTGCTGCAAGCAATGCTCAGTTTGAAAAAAAATCCAAACACGCTAAAGGTTTTCACCAAATTGGAAAATTTTACTAAAAGAAGAAGGTGGCAGGAACATAGATCCAATTTGCCAATCAACAGCAGCCGAGAATATCAACAACAGCAGCAACTCCATATCACAGCTCCAAGAAGAGCAACAAAATACCCAGTTCAGCATCCAGGAAAAGGACAGAGGCACCAATGTTGCAAAAGAAGAAGAAGTTCAACCTGAGCAGGTATACACTAACCCAGAATCAGCAACTCACCATGAAACGTTTGTGCAAAAAGATGATAAGAAATGCATTTCACATGCAAACAATTGGGCTCCTGCATTGGTGCCAGGAGGCACTATATACCATAACACAACTACGTTAGTGCTATATATTGACTATCCCTCCCCCTTTTCCTCTAACATTTATCCTGGGGTGTGTGTGTGTGTGGGTGTGTTCGTGAGTGTGTGTGTTCATGTGTGTGTTTGTGTGTGGGTGTATGCATGTGTGTATGTATGTGATGCATTATGATGACAGGTCCCTGGAGTGTGTTTAAGGACTTTCGAGTGAATGTATCAAAAATCTAAAAGTGCAGTTATATTTGTCTCTGTCCTTTTCATAACCTAGCCCAGTATGAAAGCACGTATGGAGTTAGAATAGACACTATGAGGGTCATTCTAACCCTGGCGGCCGGTGGCCGCCAGGGCCACCGACCACGGGAGCACCGCCAACAGGCTGGCGGTGCTCCAACGAGCATTCTGACCGCGGCGGTTCAGCCGCGGTCAGAAGCGAAAAGTCAGCGGTCTCCCGCTGACTTTCCGCTGCTCGTGTGAATCCTCCATGGCTGCGGAGCGCGCTCCGCAGCCATGAGGATTCTGACCCCCCCTACCGCCATCCTGTTCATGGCGGGAAAGCCGCCATGAACAGGATGGCGGTAGGGGGGGTCGCGGAGCCCCTGGGGGCCCCTGCCGTGCCCATGCCAATGGCATGGGCACGGCAGGGGCCCCCGTAAGAGGGCCCGCAAAGTATTTCAGTGTCTGCCTTGCAGACACTGAAATACGCGACGGGTGCCACTGCACCCGTCGCACCTTCCCACTCCGCCGGCTCGATTACAAGCCGGCATCCTCGTGGGAAGGTCGTTTTCCCCTGGGCTGGCGGGCGGTTTTTCAGCAACCGCCCGCCAGCCCAGGGGAAAACTTGTAATACCCGCCGCGGTCTTTTGACCGCCGCGCGGTATTTTGGAGGGCGGCATCCTGGCGGGCGGCCTCCGCCGCCCGCCAGGGTCATAATGAGGCCCTATTTATTATTACGGTCAATGAACGGTCCTCCTAATCACAAGTTTGAAATGTTATGTGTGTGTGTGTTTGTGTACTTAGGTAGTTAGTATAAATATTATTCTAAGTATTAGGTTAGAAGTAGTTTTTATTAATTGATGCTTATTGTAAATGTGTATTTTTTTGTTAGGCTAAGTAAGTTGGTGTGAGGGGATTATGTTATCTGTTTATATATTAAAAAAATAAAAAAATACAAAAACTCTGAAAATAAATTACAAAATATATATTTTGTAGCTTATTATGCGCAATTAATCTATGTTTATGTATGTCTTGTGTCATGTGTATTAAGGGATGGCTGAAGGTAGTGTTTATTATGTCAAATCATATTGATAGGTAAGATAGGCTAAGTTTTACATTGGTTAGGATAAGATATGTTTTATTATAGGGAGAGTAGGTTAGATGGTAGTTAGGTAGTTTGTATAGTGATATTGTGTTTGTTATAAAGTTTACAGCTTCACTATATTTATGTTATTTTTGTTATGCCATTCAGTGGGAAAATGCATGTTTAAAAGTAATCTTACATTCCAGCGATAAGGAAGTTCTTGCTATTAAATTTAGCTGTGTCACAAATTACTTCATTAATGTATATCATCTGTAGACAGCTGTTAAATGTTAATGCATACTCAGACATAGAACACATGTGGAATTGAGATATCACGTGGCAACACAGCCTAATTCACCCCATTATTTTCCAGGTTTGTGTGATCAGTTGAGTAAATTACTTGTCTTCAGTATGAGTTAAATATTTTAAAACATAGATATGAAATGGTTATACTGTGTAAACATGCCTCACACATTTGTATTTGAGCTGTTGAGTAATTTTGCAGTTTTGAGTATCTATCTCCGTGTCAATTCAAGTTAGGTTGATTGTTGATTTATTCTGAAGTCCTTTAGGTCTCAAATGTGTAATATATGTGTTCCACTAAACTATATACATGTATACAAAAAATTATAGCTATGTGTACACTTTTATCAACTATATTTTCACAATTGAGAACTTAGGGCCTGATTACAACTTTGGAGGAGGGTGTTAATCCGTCCCAAATGAGACGGATATACCACCATCCGTATTACAAGTTCCATAGGATATAATGGACTTGTAATACGGCTGGTGGTATATCCGTCACATTTGGGACGGATTAACACTCTCCTCCAAAGTTGTAATCAGGCCCTTAGTGACATATTATGATATCTACACTATAGTTCTTGTGCCATTTTTTAACATTTTAAACACAATACAACTCAACAAGACAATTTACTGCATGGCACAGCATGAAAGGGAGAGGGTAAGAATGTGGTGCATTCCTCTCCTATGGATGACTCACAAAGTTCAGGCGAGCGGCAATCCAGACCATGTTGCACCATAGTGCAAGGGTACCTACATTACTGGTGGGAATCTTTTTGTGTGGGAAGGGACACCTTCCTGCCCAAAAACATTCCTTAAAAGCATTCTCCTCTTTCCAGTAGTACACTTAATAGGAAGAACCAACAAGGAGAAATATATATGTTTAGCCTCGTTTGGCCTCTGGTGAGAAAACATACAGTTGTGACTCATTCCCTGGTCTAAGAATGTTTGTAAATCTGAGAATGCCTCTGAATCTATGGGTGGATGGATACAGAACACCCACTCTACACCCATGTAATGCCCCCACCACACAGAGTGATGCAAGGCAGCTACTCGTACTGCATTCTATTGTTCAAGATTTCATAAGCCAGAAAGGCCACGTAAGGTGGCCATGTGTGGCTTGGTAAATTTTGTCCTGGTTTTTACATCACCGTGCATCCCCTTGTGTGGCACAAGGGCAATACAAAACCTTGAATAATCTGTGGCCAGATATTTTATTCAAAGATGTAGGCTGCTCGCATAAGTTGTATAGGACCATGATTAATATATGTTGTGTCCAGGAGTAGGGGGTGGAGAGTTTTCCATGCAGCTTACACAAAGTTATGACTGTTTGACTTTGTAGTAGCACATGACCATCACCACAGATCATCAACATTTAGCTTGTGTGTAATTATTCAGCAGTGCCTTAAGGTTGAGCTGTGTGAAATGTAGATACATTGACGTTTGAGGACCTGACATGGAAGTGGGCCTTAGAGCTCACTTATTAGTAACATGTAGTTAGCATGTTAGCACCATGTAGTATATTTTTTACAAGTCATGGGTTAGTAACATTAGTAACATGAAGTTAACATATTGGTAACATATAGGGGGTCATTCTGACCCTGGCGGTCCATGACCGCCATGGCGGAGGGCGGCGGAAGCACCGCCAACAGGCTGGCGGTGCTTCCTGGGCGATTCTGACCGAGGCGGTAAAGCAGCGGTCAGAAAAGGGGAGACGGCGGTTTCCCGCCGGTTTCCCGCTGGCCCAGGGAATCCGCCATGGCGGCGCTGCTTGCAGCACCGCCATGGGGATTCCGACCGCCTTCCCGCCAGCCTGTTTCTGGCGGTGTCCACCGCCAGAACCAGGATGGCGGGAACGGGTGCCGTGGGGCCCCTGGGGGCCCCTGCATTGCCCATGCCAGTGGCATGGGCAGTGCAGGGGCCCCCTAACAGGGCCCCACAAAGATTTTCACTGTCTGCTGTGCAGACAGTGAAAATCGCGACGGGTGCCACTGCACCCGTCGCACCCCTGCAACTCCGCCGGCTCCATTCCGAGCCGGCTTCATTGTTGAAGGGGCTTTCCCGCAGGGCCGGCCGGCGGTCTTCTGGCGGTCGCCCGCCGGCCCAGCGGGAAAGCCGGAATGGCCGCCGCGGTGTTTTGACCACGGAGCGGTCTTTCGGCGGGAACCGCTTGGCGGGCGGCGACCGCCGACCGCCGCGGTCAGAATGACCGCCATAGTGTATTCTTTATGAGGCATGGGTATATTTGCAGAAAGATGTTTGTGTGTGTAATCTTTAATGAGGCAGTAATACGTCTTATGAGGGACTCAAATTTTACACATTTTAGTCCTAACAACATACATACACACTTTAGTGATGCTTGAAACATATAATAATTTATTCAAACCACACATATATTCTTTGTTGTTGGTTTCATGGTACACATGCTTCAGTACCTTTATTGGAACAGGGTTATATGGATTATGGATTCAGAGTATTTACATAATACAAGGAAAAATTTTCAGACCTATAGCTCTGCATACAACAAATTATCATTTGGAAAAAAGAATGCTTTTTGCATAGAACAGATGATCAAGGTAAACTACATGTCACCAATAGAGGAACGTTGTTAATTGAAATAAACATGTGATAATGTGAAATACAGGAAAATGTATGTAAACTGGCCAGAACACACTAACACTCATAAGGCAATTTGAGATCTTACAGTTGGGATCTGTACATCTTCATCCTCTGATGCTTTTTCAGCTTCCTGTTGTGGTTGGGGGGTGGGGTGGAATAGGAGGCTGAGGACCAATGCAGATGGATGTGATGCACATCTATCAGAGGGTGAAGATGTATCTTCCAAAGTTTCTATGGCATTAATGAGTGAAACTAAGGCTGCATGATAATCCCTGGCAAGGGCTTGCTGGTTCTGCAAAACAACAACAATGTTGCTGTTGAGGGTGCAACTCTTACTGCCACATAAGAGTCCATCTTTGCCTCAAATCCTCTGCCCATACTCTCCAGTCGTCATTCCAAGGAATGGGTTGTAGAACTGATGGCTCCTAGCTGCTGTACTACATCACAGGTGTAAGATGTATAAGGTTGTTCTTCTTTGTACTTCAGCATCATCACACCAGCAATGTGTGCTAATGAGGCATCAATTCAATGGAGCCAAGAATGAGTGTCTCTTAAAGCCCCTTCCAATCCCTAATTGGAGCTGAGACACCTATGGACTCCTTCAAAAGTACCAACTTAAGACTCCATCCCTAACTTGCCAGTTTCCACAAGATGCAACTACCACTACCCTACCACTATTGTTCGAAACATGACTTTCAGGTTCATCTGCTTTCCTGCTGGCAGTATGGTGAACAGGTGGTTGATACTGTCAACACCAGGACAGTGCGCGCTCTACGGGCATCTAAAATGCAAAAAAACAACACTCGCAAGATAATGTAATTTATGCATTGTGATGATATGTTATTGTTTAACCTTTTGCATTGCAGAATTCCATCCAAAAGATTCATTTTTAAGGTGCTTATAAATACTGTACATTTGCAATGTATTGCTGCAGTCATTCAGAGTGTGTTATGGTGTGGTCCCTTTCCAGGGCCTTCTAGAGACTTTCCCTGCAACATGCCTGGGCATGGTTCTAGGCTGGGCCAAGACTCTATAAAAGAGAGTCAGACCAACTTCCAGTGCTCACTATTCAGAGGTCCCAGTGCAGAGCAGCAGCTTCTTCCTGAGCTCCTGTCCCGGCGGCCTATTTGGATTTTCCAGTCTTCTGCACTCATCTCTCATTGGTGATCACTGTTTCCAGGCGGTAACACGGTGTTTGGACATTTTCCAACACCGTAATTGAGAATTTTCATATTCTTGATTTTAATTCTTAAATGAATAACAGATTACTTGTGCGCTGCCATTTTTTGACATTTGCATGGTGGTTTGCAAATAGGGAGGACGCGCCATTTATTCCATAAAGATTTGACTTTATTATTACATTGTTGTTCATTGCGCGCTGATATTTCTTGACATTTACATGATGTTTTACGAGTTGGCAAGACGTGCAACTTGTTTCACGAGCATTTAATTTTGTTGTTCATTGCGCGCTACCTTTTCTTGACATTTACATGGTGGCTCACTTCTCGTGTGTAATTCATGCTGTTCATTGTGCGCTACCATTTTCTGGCATTTACATGGTGGCATTCGAATCGGCAACACGCGCGATTCTTTCCTTGAGTGTTTTTTCATGTTATTCATTCTGCGCTACCATTTCTTGGCATTTGCATGGTGGCATTTGAATCGACAAGACGCACGTTTTTTTTCCTGAGTGCTTTTCATGTTGTTCATTATGCGCTACCATTTCTTGCCATTTGTATGGTGGCATTTGAATCGGCAAGACGCGCAATTCTTTCCTCGTGTATAAATAATGTAAATTACTGTGCGCTACCATTCTAAGACATTTTCTTGGTAGCATTTCAAGTTGACACGTCGCGTGATTTATTCCTTGAATCTACGTTGTGTGATTTCATGGTGCACAATCCTTTACGGTGTTTAATACTCATATAAAAATCTGCACTGTGCGCAATTTACTTTCCAATGTTTTTTCTGAGATGAACACAACAATACCAGAGTTCTAGATGTAATGCTGTGTGTTCCTGATATGTATTCTTAAAAGGAGATACATATGGTTGTTTAGAAATTGCTCAGAGTGTTTCCTGATTCTCATGCTAAAGAAAGTACTTGAATCTGAAAATCCTATTTAACTTTTCCTGTTTCCTCCTCAGGTATTCGGTCATCTAAAGCCTAGTCAGTTTTAGGACTATTCTAGGGTTGTTCATGTTTTTTCGGAAAAGACGAAGCTTAGAGTTGTAGCATGGTACTGATTTCATGAGATGTAATTTTGATGTTGTGTTTTAACCTTTTGCTTCCTACAGGTCTCCTTCCCAGCTGTTCCCGTCCTAATCCCCTTTTCCCCACTTGGACTCTCTTAGACTCTGTGATAAATCTAATCAGAGTATTGGAGCTGTCTTGTGGTGGAAGTGTTGGGAACGTGCACAGAACCCGAGGATCTGGTGACTTTGACAGAATAGTGAGCCCACAAATTATTATCCTCCTGGTTTGTGTATGTTCTCAGCATGGCCACACTGGATGAGCTAGTCAAGGCTATCACCCAGCTCCAGTCAGAAGTGGTATCATCAAAGGATTTGACAAATAGTCTAGCTGAGAGGGTGAGTCAGTTACAGAATAAGGTTGAGAAGAAAGAACAAAGTCCCACAGGTGTGTCTTGGCCAGGTACTTCTTCTCAGACTTCTGGAGGTAATCCGACTAACATTTCCCTCAATGTTCCTTCAGCCATTCCTTTAGCTCCCCCAGAACGCTTCTCAGGTGATCCCTTGAAAGTGCAATCTTTTCTGGTTCAAGTGGAACTTCACTTCACCTGCAGACCACATACTTTCCCCGATGCCCAGTCTAAAGTAGCTTTCTTGTTGTCATATCTGTCTGGAGATGCAGCTACCTGGGCTATTCCTCTTGTGCGTAAAAATAGTCCCCTGTTGTACAACTGGAAAAATGTTGTTCGTGAATTTGAGAGAGTTTTCGATCGTAGAACTGTAACACAGTCAGCAGATCGTGAATTATTAGACTTACGCCAAGGGAATCAGGACTTAGGGGGTCATTCTGACCCCGGCGGTCATGGACTGCTGGGGCCAGGGTTGACGGGAGCACCGCCAACAGGCTGGCGGTGCCCCGCAGGGCATTCTGACCGCGGCGGTTTTGCCGCGGTCAGATGCGGAAAACCGGCGGTCTCCCGCCGGTTTTCCGCTGCCCTTTAGAATCCTCCATGACGGCGCAGCTCGCTGCGCCGCCATGGGAATTCTGACAGCCCATACCGCCGTCCTGTTCCTGGCGGTTCTCCCGCCAGGAACAGGATGGCGGTATGGTTTGTCGTGGGGCCCCCGTAAGAGGGCCCCACTTTGTATTTCAGTGTCTGCTTTGCAGACACTGAAATACGCGACGGGTGCCACTGCACCCGTCGCACCTTCCCACTCCGCCGGCTCAATTCTGAGCCGGCGTCCTCGTGGGAAGGCTCTTTTGCACTGGGCTGGCGGGTGGCCTTTTGGCGGCCGCCCGCCAGCCCAGTGCAAAAGCCAGAATACCCTCCGCGGTCTCACGACCACGGAGCGGTATTTTGGAGGGGGGAACTCTGGCGGGCGGCCTCTGCCGCCCGCCAGGGTGAGAATCACCCCCTTAGTGTCATATATAGCCAACTTTAATTGGCTGGTCGCTGGACATCCTGGCCTGAAGAAAAACAAGCAGCCTTGTTTTACAGGGGACTCAAAGAGGAGCTAAAAGACATCTTAGCGCAAATCGACCCACAACCTGCAAACTGTCAAGATTTAATAAACCTTGTCTTGAGGCTTGATCATCGTTTAAATGAACAAAAAGGAACGCATAAAAAGACTGAAAAACATTCTTGGCATGCTCATGATAACAAAGACTCAAGAACTCCGAGAGAAAGAACGCCGGAACTGATGGAAATTGGAACCATCAGGAGACCTTTGACCAAAGATGAAAAGGACCTACGCAGAAAAAATGGGCAATGTCTCTATTGTGGGCGGAAAGGTCATTTCGCCAAAGATTGTACAATCAAAACAAAGAGCAAGTGAGGCCCAGTTCAGAAAGTTGCAACCAATGCATCAGTCGAGTCGGAAAATCTAAAGCACCCACGTTGCAGAGAAGGGTTGCTCTTGGGTGTCACCGTGGATCCTTCATAATCCAAACATCTAAAATTGGGAATAAGAGTACAGGTCAAGAAAAATACCTATTTCAAGAAGGCTCTAGTCGACTCTGGGGCTACCGGAAACTTTGTTGACGCCCAATTAGTTCGTGCATGGGGGATCCCATGTATTGAAAAGAAGACCCCAGAAACCATCCAGGCAGTTGATGGAAAACTCTTGACTGGAGGTCCGATAACTCTTCAGACTGCCCCCTTGACAATAATTTGTGAAGGTAAAAATCAAAGAAAGAAACATAAAGAGGAACTTATCCTTGACGTGATCCATGCTCCCCAGTATGGGATCATCTTTGGCTTGCCATGGTTAACTCATCACAATCCAGAGATCAATTGGGCAGAACGAAAGATCGTGTTCTCATCAGTGCTATGTAAAGAACATTGTCTCCAAAGGACTCAAGAATCAGAAGTTCGCCATTCTTACATAGCTACCGCCGCAGAGAAAGAAGTTCAGTTGCCCAAACAGTATTCGTCTTATGAAGATGTATTTGATGAGAAGGAAGCAGATAACTTACCTCCTCATAGATCTTATGACTGTCAAATTGATCTAGTCCTGGGGGGATACTTCCCAACTGTCGTGTGTATGCCCTGTCAGAACATGAAAATCAACATTTACGAAAATACTTGGATCAATTCTTAGAGAATAGTTTCATCCGCCCCTCTAAGTCTCCCACAGCTTCTCCTTTGTTTTTTGTTCCAAAAGCGAACCAAGAGCTTCGAACTTGTATCAACTATAGGGGCTTGAATAAAATCACCATCAAGAACAAATATCCTTTGCCTCTAATTCCGGTCTTACTGGAACAAGTAAAGAAAGCAAAAATCTACACGAATCTTGATCTTCGAGGTGCTTACCATTTGGTCCGAATGAGAGAGGGTGACGAATGGAAAACGGCATTCAAAACAAGATATGGCCTTTTTGAATACACCGTCATGCCTTTTGGTCTGTGCAATGCTCCAGCAGCATTTCAGTTTTTCTTAATTGACGTTCTTAGAGAGTACCTCGATATCTTTGCCATAGTTTACATTGATGACATTTTGATCTACTCAGACAATGAGAATGAACATGTTCAACATGTCAAGAAAATGTTGGCAGCCCTTCGTAAACACCATTTATATTGCAAGCTAACCAAGTGTGAGTTTCATGTTACCACAGTTGAGTTTTTAGGGGTTATCCTTACCCCTCAAGGTATGGTGATGGCAGAAAGGAAAGTAAAAGCCGTATCTGAATGGCCCATCCCAAAGACTGTTCGTGATGTACAATGTTTCCTGGGCTTTGCAAATTTTTATCGGAGGTTCATCAATCATTTCTCCCAGACAGTGGCTCCAATTACTAAGTTATTAAGAAAGAAAGAAACATTTGTATGGTCCCCAGAAGCAGACCAAGCCTTTTCAACTTTGAAAGAAGCTTTCTCCACTGCCCCAGTCTTGACTCATCCAGATGCGGATCGACCTTTCATAGTGGAAGCTGATGCTTCAGATGTGGCGATAGGAGCAGTCTTGTCACAACGAAACAAAGACACTGGTCAGCTTCATCCTGTAGCTTACATGTCTCGGAAGTTGAACGAAGCCGAACAGAACTATGTCATTGCTGAAAATGAGCTTCTGGCGATTCGTGACGCCTTTAAAGAATGGAGAAATCATTTGTTGGGAGCTAAATATACTGTCACAGTATATACTGATCATCGCAATCTTCAGTTCATGAGTTCTGCCAGACTTTTGACTCCTCGACAATTACGCTGGATGCTGTTTTTTGCCGAGTTTGATTTTGTGGTAACCTTCCGGCCTGGTAAAGATAATCGCAAAGCTGACGCCTTGTCCCGCCAAGAGTCTACCACATTGCCTGCAGTTCAAACCTCCAGAGCTATCATTGTTCCTGACAAGTTCCTATGTATCATAAAAACAGAAGATTTCTTTGAAGACATCCGCAATTCATTCACTGTTGAAAAATGGCAGGCGTGGGCCCAAGCAGATCCGAAAAGATCAATCAAGCAAGGATTACCCTTTCACGATGCTCGTTTGTTCGTGCCCACTACCAAACTTCGCAAGATAGTGTTTCATTGGTTGCATGTTATACCTACAGCAGGTCACCCTGGTACTCCTAAAACTCTTTAATTAATCCAATGCTTTTTTTGGTGGCCTACCTTAACAAAGGATGTAAAAACAATGGTAAACAACTGTGAAGTTTGTGCTCACACTAAAGCAAGTCATTCAAAACCGAAAGGGTTGTTACACCCCCTCCCAACCCCAAGTCGTCCGTGGGAACACATCTCTTTAGACTTTATTACAGGTCTGCCAGTGGTTCAACAGCATTCAGTAATTCTGGTGGTAGTAGAGAGTCTCACAAAATATGGACATTTCATTGCCTGTAAGAAATTACCCACCTCTAGTGAACTGGCAACTATCTTACTGAATAGAGTGGTTCGTTATCATGGACTGCCAAAAGTGATCCTCTCCGATCGGGGATCGCAATTTGCCTCCAACTTCTGGAAGACGTGGTGTAAAACACTCCAAGTGACATCTACCCTATCTACTAGCCACCATCCTCAAACAGATGGTCAAACGGAGAGACTAAATCAGACTTTGAAGCAATACCTACGTGCTTACGCTGAAAAAGCACTTAATTCATGGACATCAATGCTCTGGTTAGCTGAATTAGCCTACAACAACTCCTTCTACACTTCTACTGGCGTTACACCCTTCTTTGGTTTGTTTGGCTATCATCCTGACACCTTGCCCATCACAATTCCTCAAGAAAGTTCTCTCACTCCAGCTGTGTCAGAAATCATTCAACATTTGCATCAAACTCAGAAATCGATTCAACAACATTTAGAAAAAGCCAAACAAAAATACAAAAAGCATTATGACAAGAAACATTGTGAGGGACCGCAGTATCAACCTGGTGACAAAGTGTGGCTTTCCACAAAACATATAGACTTCAAGAAGAAGCACATGTTCAACCCCAAATTTATAGGTCCTTACACTGTTCTTCAGCAAATCAATCCTGTGACCTTTAAACTACAATTGCCAAAATCATTACGGATTCATCCAGTGTTCCATACTTCCCTCTTAAAAAAGGCAGTCCAAAAGGTCCGCTCTCATCCAGCTCCTGTTCTAGTACAGGGGGAAGAAGAATATGAAGTCAAGAAAGTGTTGGACTCTAAACTGAGAGGGCGTAATCTATGGTACTTAATCTCATGGAAAGGTTATGGCCCTGAAAGTAATTCATGGGTTTCCGCATCTGATGTTCATGCTCCAGTACTTGTGAGACGCTTTCATCGTCTGAATCCAGATAAACCAGGCCCTAGAGCACGCCTGGGAGAGGGGAGTACTGTCAACACCAGGACAGTGCGCGCTCTACGGGCATCTAGAATGCAAAAAACCAACACTCGCAAGATAATGTAATTTATGCATTGTGATGATATGTTATTGTTTAACCTTTTGCATTGCAGAATTCGATCCAAAAGATTCATTTTTAAGGAGCTTATAAATACTGTACATTTGCAATGTATTGCTGCAGTCATTCAGAGTGTGTTAGGGTGTGGTCCCTTTCCAGGGCCTTCTAGAGACTTTCCCTGCAACATGCCTGGGCATGGTTCTAGGCTGGGCCAAGACTCTATAAAAGAGAGTCAGCCCAACTTCCAGTGCTCACTATTCAGAGGTCCCGGTGCAGAGCAGCAGCTTCTTCCTGAGCTCCTGTCCCGGCGGCCTATTTGGATTTTCCAGTCTTCTGCACTCATCTCTCATTGGTGATCACTGTTTCCAGGCGGTAAGACGGTGTTTGGACATTTTCCAACACCGTAATTGAGAATTTTCACATTCTTGATTTTAATTCTTAAATGAATAACAGATTACTTGTGCGCTGCCATTTTTTGACATTTGCATGGTGGTTTGCAAATAGGGAGGACGCGCAATTTATTCCATAAAGATTTGACTTTGTTATTACATTGTTGTTCATTGCGCGCTGATATTTCTTGACATTTACATGATGTTTTACGAGTTAGCAAGACGTGCAACTCGTTTCATGAGCATTTAATTTTGTTGTTCATTGCGCGCTACCTTTTCTTGACATTTACATGGTGGCTCACTTCTCGTGTTTAATTCATGCTGTTCATTGTGCGCTACCATTTTCTGGCATTTACATGGTGGCATTCGAATCGGCAATATGCCGATTCTTTCCTTGAGTGTTTTTTCATGTTATTCATTCTGCGCTACCATTTCTTGGCATTTGCATGGTGGCATTTGAATCGACAAGACGCGCAATTTTTTTCCTGAGTGCTTTTCATGTTGTTCATTGTGCGCTACCATTTCTTGGCATTTGTATGGTGGCATTTGAATCGGCAAGACGCGCAATTCTTTCCTCGTGTATAAATAATGTAAATTACTGTGCGCTACCATTCTAAGACATTTTCTTGGTAGCATTTCAAGTTGACACGTCGCGTGATTTATTCCTTGAATCTACGTTGTGTGATTTCATGGTGCACAATCCTTTACGGTGTTTAATACTCATATAAAAATCTGCACTGTGCGCAATTTACTTTCCAATGTTTTTTCTGAGATGAACACAACAATACCAGAGTTCTAGATGTAATGCTATGTGTTCCTGATATGTATTCTTAAAAGGAGATACATATGGTTGTTTAGAAATTGCTCAGAGTGTTTCCTGATTCTCATGCTAAAGAAAGTACTTGAATCTGAAAGTCCTATTTAACTTTTCCTGTTTCCTCCTCAGGTATTCGGTCATCTAAAGCCTAGTCAGTTTTAGGACTATTCTAGGGTTGTTCATGTTTTTTCGGAAAAGACGAAGCTTAGAGTTGTAGCATGGTACTGATTTCATGAGATGTAATTTTGATGTTGTGTTTTAACCTTTTGCTTCCTACAGGTCTCCTTCCCAGCTGTTCCCGTCCTAATCCCCTTTTCCCCACTTGGACTCTCTTAGACTCTGTGATAAATCTAATCAGAGTATTGGAGCTGTCTTGTGGTGGAAGTGTTGGGAACGTGCACAGACCCCGAGGATCTGGTGACTCTGACAGATACACAGTTTTGGTTTGCCAATTTGAAAACCCAACAACATGTTCTTCCCATGCTAACATAATAGGAAGAGTATCTAGAGTCTCCAGGAGTTTGTTGAAGGTGTTTTCATCAAGGTCAGGCTGATCTTCATTCCTCATTGACAGGCTACTGTACTGGAGGTGGGGTGATTTCCTCTGTAAGTCAAAGAGATATATGTGAGCATTGAGTGATTCAAATTGCAAAGATCAGGCATTCTTTATGACAGTCTTTTCTAACACTTTCGCTTAGACAGGGAAAGTTTGGTTAAATAGATTACAGCATGTCAGTATGTCCAAACTGCATTGTATAAAATCTAATTTATTAAGCCCATGTGGACTGTCTTCACACCATCAATTATGGTTTTGTAAATGTTGACTGTTGGTCCTGACATCATTTTCATGGCTTTCACACTAATGTTTACCTTCTAGCCTCCTGTTGTTGTCTACTTTGTATTTGATGCCTTTAGGACTCTGCACACTTTACCAGTACTAACCAGTGCTAACATGCTTGTGCTTTCTCCTTTAAACATGGTAACATTGGCTAACATCCAATTGTCATTGTTTTATTTAATTGTAAGCTCCTACTAAAGTGGTGATAAATGTTCCCAGGGCATGTAAATGAAATGCTGCTACTGGTCCTGCAGCACTCATTGTGCCACCTACATTTGAAGGCCTTTATACATGACTCAGGCCTGCAATTGCAGCCTGTGTGGGCAGGTTTCAAATACCATTTGGACCTGCTGAGATAAACCTCTTGCCATTCCAGAACCTCTGTTTATAATACTTATTAGTCTCACCTGAAGTAGGTATAAATCAGCCCAGAGGGCAGGACGCAGTGTATGTAAAAGGTTGGACATGTCCTTGTAAGTTTTGCATGTCCTGGTAGTGAAAACATAACCTGATTAATGCTGCCACTGCTGTGTCTCCTACCTCTCTCATAGAATAATATAGGGTTAGCTTATTACATTTAATAATTGGCAATTTTGAACTGGGAGCAGGTAGTAATCTAAAGTGTGGTGCCTAAGAAATTGTCAGAAATAACCCTATTCAGTGGTTAAGTTCGATTTTAAGTCACTTGAGAAAATGTACCTTTTAACTGTGGAAAGGCATTGTACTAGTCATTTTGTAGTGTAGCCATTTTTAATATAGCTTCATGCACGTTAGTTTAGCATACTAGGCTGCTGTGCACTTTGCCCTAGATATGTTTTATTCCACTTCGTACTGTTATTTTACAATAACCTGTTTTACGGTCTTGTTTTAATTTCTTCTATCGCACTGTTTAGCTTAGTTCAGCATTGTGTTCTCAAATAATGCATTCTTGATCGCCCTGTGCTTCAGTCAAGGTTACAGTCTGGTGCATTGCCGGTAAACGTGGTAGAAGTTTAGTCTCCAGTATTCATAGAAAATACATATCCTTACGTAGGGGCATTTTCTTAGAACATCTGCGTGTTAGTATAAAAACACTTCCTAGTCCTAGTACATGTCAAGAGGGAGATTCCGTCCAGGAACCTACAACTAGATGCTGAATGCCCCGTTGCAGATGCTGATGCAGATTACAGGCCTTTGCTCAAGTATGAGGGTTGATGTCCTCCCGGGAGAACCTGAAAGGTAGGCTTAGAGCTTCACATGCTGTGCTCGAAACATAACTTAGAGAGAACATAATCTAGCGGCACTATGATAGCCTTATTCTTGTGCTTCACTCTCCTTGTTACTATTTTAATCTTACTGTGTTGTGTGGTTCTGGTTATTGCAGCTCACGCTTTGCTATCTAAAATGCAGTCGTTTTATTAAACCAATCTTTAAAACTTAAACTGCCTTTGTCATTGATATATGAGACCGTACTGTGTATGAGAGAACCGATTGTGACCTGAGTGACCACGACTTCCCTGGGAAGTGCTAAGATGTCATGCGCTCGGCTGCCCAATTGTATCTCCCATTTGGAAGAGATGAGGCACTGCAAGTTAGCCGGAGCAAAACCCAGATTTAGAGTGACAAGGGTCCTTCACCGTGGGTCAGACTTAGACCCCCACACTTTGAACGATCTTGCCACTCAAAATCCAGTAGTCTCATTAGTATAATGAGAGCCTACGCGACATGGCGCCGCCAATGTTTGGTCAGGCTCTAATTTTCGGGTCCACCAGCATATCTCGGTCTCATTTTTATATAATGACCCCTCAGTTCCGTATACGGAGACGTCCATGGTACTGAGGATTTCCACCACCGCCGTATAGGTAACCCTATTTTACAGCGGGTGGTTGTTCAAGCTTAAACCTTAAAAGAAAAAAAAAACATCTTGGTGAGCCTTCTCTGAACTCTTAGTGCCTTTATAATGGCGAATCCCCAGGCTGTACAAATAGCTCTTAACATGAGACAGCCACTTACGACACATTTACTAGCACATGGTCTTACAGCACAGGGAGGTCCAGTCACATTTGTGGTGGATGCTCATGCAGCCTATAGAACAGAGCTGTTTTGCTGGGCCACATTTCCAGCAGTTGATGCGAACACAAATACATTTCATACATATACAGTTGCGAACGCCTGGGCCGTACAGGGCGTACGCATACTTAGAGATACCTCTATCTTATCAAGAACATAATAATTGGCTTGATGGTGCCCTACCCCATACAATATTACCAGTAAGGTTAGGTCCACTAAGTAATGATGGTCCTACCTGGCCTGTATTGGCCACATATACACCTCATCCTGTGGTTGCGAATATGGCGGTAGCTGAGGTTCGACGCTTATATATTGAATTAACAGCAATATATAGACGATTAGTACAATTTGTGATGCAGACACTAAATACAAACCCAGCGCGTGCTGCTCCAGCACAACCACATGCAGTAACACCCGGTATAAATCCAGTGACTGTACACTCTAATATGGGTAAGGTCCCAGCCAAACGAGAGGAGACTCCGTTTTGGCTAGCACAAAAAATTAATAGGCTGGAGGCAGTATTTCCCCACATGGGACCTCAGGATAAACATAGAATATTAACTATGTGCTTGCCCTTTGGGATGGTTCCTACAGTTGAACACTGTAATACATGGGGAACGGTATTTGCTGCGCTCTCTACAGCGGCACACAGTACACCAACGCTAGCCAACCTACCAGAAGTGCTTAAACAAATTCAAGATGAATACGGGGCTGCCCCGGCCCTAGACTTGGGAATGCAACTGATGGGCAATTTTGCCACAGTTTCTTCAATTATCCTAAGTAACCTTAAAGGGGAAGCAGTTGCACTTGTAGTGTGCATGCGTCTTCGTGACATTCCGCAACAAGATCAGGAGCGAGAACTGCCTAAAATAATAGCGGAAACATATTCCAGTATCGGTCGAGATAGCCTTGGGGCTAGACCACAAAAACCTCAATTTCAGGGGAAAATTAATAAAGAAAATACTAAACAACAACCTGAGGGTATTAAGAAACGCTGGGAGAAAAAACAACAAACGTCTATAAAAGAAAGGGGAGAATCTCCACGCACGGAGACCCCACAGAATAGGTATAATCTCAGAAATAGAGAGAATATAAAAACGGCTGATAGATATCAATATACTGATACATGCCTATCTTGTTCCTTTCAGGACTCATAGGAAAAGAGAAATGAGAGAGGTGGGCGATCAGAGCGGAGGACAGAGTACGTGAAACCGAGACAGGAATCACAATGCTCTTCGGAGGTTTCTGTTAAGAAGGAAGAGAAACCGGTACAACAAAAACAACAATTTAAAACGAAAAAAGTGTCAGCTGTCTCAGTTAGACATGCCCCTCAGGAAGAGGGTTCTCTTGAAGAACTAGAAATGGGCTCTAGCACTGCTAGACAGTGATCAGAGGTCACAATAATTCGCCGGAATCTTCTAGAGCATCTGGAAGTGAAAGCAACTGATGACTTCATACAAGTAGAAACAGCAGATATGCGTGTCTCCGAACCCGATAGGGTGTATAGAGTAACTCTACAATTAGAAGGAGATGTTGAACGCATCATACACGCAATCTTCTGGGGTTGGGTAGTAAAAATATATGATATTTTGTTGGCTGAACAAGATTGTCCAGCTGATTTTGTCCGCACCTGCCCATATGGAGAGGAGGTTATTAAACCTTCCTTCTCGCCCCTTGCTCCGGAGGAACTCGCTGGGTCCTATTCTATAGAATGGGCTCTAGCACAAGCACCTGCGTTATATAGAAATCACGAAGGGTGGGATAGGGATTCTCCATGCCATGTAATTCCATTAAAGGTGAACCTCAGCCACAACCGCAGTATCCCATAAAACGGGAAGCAAGGGCACCGGTGAGAGAAATACTTATGCAATTAGAATACCAGGGGGTGATTGAACCCTGTGTCTCACCGATGAATAATCCCTTGTTTGCTGTAGCTAAACCGGACCATTCATACAGAATAGTTTTAGACTACAGGCATTTAAACAGACATATACGTACATATGCTATACAAAATTTGCATAGCACTGCACTAATGAGCAACATTGTGCGGAATAAATATAAAACGACTTTAGATATCTCGAATGGATTGTTCTGCCAGAATATAGCGCCTGAAAGTAGAGATTTAACAAGATTTAGCGCACTTGGCTCCTAGAAAAATTCAGTTGTTTGCCTCAAGGGCATAGAAACAGCCCAGGACTGTTTGCAGCTCGTGTAACTGCCATTTTACACGAGATAGACCCTGAAGCATTGTCATACGTGGACGATATATATCTCACAGATGAGGAGTTACTACAACATTTAAGATGGGTAGCCCGCATTGTTGTAGGGTTTGCCGAAATCGGCTACAAATGTAATTTCAAAAAATCTAAAATTGCCTTCCTCAGCATCCTGTTCCTGGGATATGAGCTGTTGAATGAAGGGAAAAGCCTAGCATCACAATTTTTTGAAAAATGTGCACAATTGCAACCACCAAATATGATTAAAAAACTACAATCATTGTTGGGCTTTCTAAATTTTGGCAGAACATACATTCCTGATTATGCTACACACATAAAACCTTTATATGAATTGATACGTCCTGATTTTTCAAGCAAATACTGGACAATTGAACACACACATACTCTTCGAGAGTTACAGGCAGACATGCTAGCAGCAAAACATTTACACACACGGGACAACAAGACACATTTGGTCATCAGGGTGATAGCTGGGGCCATTGGTTTTACATATGTCACCTTTAATGAAGGTGAGACAGTCCCGATTGCATACAAATCACACCTGTATTCTGCTGCAGAACAACGCTTTGCACCCACAGAGAAAATTCTCACTGCTGTCCAGATGGCTGTTATTAAAGAAAGACCTCTTGCCCAAGTAAAACGCATCACTGTCATTTCTCCTATTCCACCCCTTGAGGCTGTTACAAAAGCTAGCGTCCTGAACGCAAAAGCACTTCATCTACGTTGGATACAATGGGCTACGTCTTTAACAGCCACTGATGTAGACTACATCTTTGACCCAAAGTTACAAACTCAAGAATTTCTACAATATGAAGTAGAATATCCAGTTCCCGCTGACACCTTGCCTATTGATCAATATCATGTAGTCATGTACACCAATGGCTGTGCGCAACCAGTGATTGGAACCAAACATCAATATTCTGCTGCGTGTGCGGTCGTGAGCGGCTATATGGAGGGGGAGAAATTCTATCCCCAACATACCTATACACAGACCTTAGGGGATTGTACAGCACAATTGGCTGAGCTAAAGGCTCTACTAATGGCACTAGAACACACAGATCCAACACAGTTTACACTGATTGTTTGTGATTCTTATTATTGCGTCCAGTCTTTTAATGAATACCTGCATTACTGGCGCTTGAATGGGTTCAGAGATTCGAAAGGCAACACCATAAAACTCAGACTCCTGTGGGGGAAGGTAGCAGACTTGTAAGAGACGCTACCCAAAGTCCATGTTGTGCATACACTTGGACACCAGCGCATTGGGATACACGTTGCTGGAAATACTTTGGCTGATGAAGCCGCAAAGTCGGCAGTGGCAGTTGCCACTGTAGCTGCAGTGACTCGTTCGAGTTCCAAACCAGAGACAGACATTATGGCTGCCATAAAGGCTACGGTTGATGGTACGCCTTATCCTAAAGGATTTCCTAATAAAAATCAATACTTGATGGGAAGTATGCTGAACGCTGAAGTTACAATTCCAGGCGTAGGCGTACGCCACATTCCCAATAAAGATGTAAGATCACAATTGATTAAAGCAGCACATGAGGGGGTGGCATCTGCACATGCTGGCGTTGCAGCTACAATATCACTCTTGCAGGCCCGTTACTGGTGGCCTGGTCTCTATAAAGAGACTAAGCAGTATGTCCTTTGTTGTGACATCTGTCCACAAATTAAAGTTTCCACAGCTAAGCGCCCGCCGCAGACACCCCTCTTAATCTCAAATAGACCAATACAATGTGTGTACTTGGATCATTGCGGTCCATTAACACCTGATAGTGCATACAAATATATACTAGTCGCTGTTGATTCTTGCTCCAGATTTGTGTGGGCGTGGACACAACGCTCAGCTGACGCTCAGACTGTTATTAAAGATTTACGAGTCTTTGTTGGTACATATGCAGTTGCGGCATTCCATTCCATTGCCTCAAGGGCATTCAGGGTCACCATGGCTTCATTTGGGGTCGAGCTCCAGTACTCGTCTCCATTTCATCCTGAGGGAAATTCTGTCGTGGAGTAATTAAGCCGCGATTTAAAGCAATCCTTAACGGTCAGAGTCTTAGGTACGGGTTGTAGTTTGCTAACCCACCTGTATGGAGTTCAGAGAGCACTAAATAACCTGCCTAGAAGGTCCCTGGGCGGTCGTACTTCATATGAGTGCCTGTTCGGAACACGAATGTTTGTTCCGGATCTTGATGGTCCTGGTGTGGAGGCGGCGGAAACAGCTTTTGACATAAATGAACGTGTCACTGTTTTACAGGAATTACAGCAGTTCCATGAAGATAACTCTTCTAAAAGTGCTGCCTCCACAGGAATTAAGGCCAGTAACACCTACCGGCTGGATTCCCAGAGTTGGGGATCTTGTGCGTGAAAAGATCGCAGTGAAAAAAGAATTCAGCCCTTCTTATCGAGCACCAGTCCCTGTATTGGAAATACCCGGTACCGGAACTATTATTTTATCACCGTTGCAAGGTGCCAAAGAAAACCGCTTTGTTTCCATTGACAATGTCAAGCTACAACATGTGGCCGATTCTACACAGCGGACCAAGAGGAACATCCAGTAGTTCCTGAATCCCTCTCACTACTGGAGAAGAAGTTCCGCTTCAAGTTGTTTACACCAACACTGATGCCTCACCGAGCTTGGGGAGGATGGATGATGATGATCTTGCATTGGTTCCACTAACGACAAGCAACTTAGAAACATTTGATCAAATCACTATGACTACAAGCCAGACGGATGGTGCTATTTACAGTGTACCACCACAGGAAACACCAACTTCTCCATTGACTACGGCAGCGCCTTTTGCACGAACTGCCTCTGGTTACTTTGTCGACTACAACGACGGTCTATCGGACTCGTTTGCATCCTCGACTGCTGAACTGTCAGGTGCACGTAAGCTGATACATTGGCTTAAAGATACGTATTTCATTTTTCCATGGAACTATGTGTGGCTTTCCTTGACTGTCCTAGCGCTTTTTCTTTGGATTGGGTTTGTTATTACCTTTTTTCTATTAATACATGGGGGGTCATTACAACCCTGGCGGAAGGTGGAGAACCGGCGGTAAGACCGCCAACAGGCTGGCGGTCTTACTCTGTGGAATTATGACCATAGCGGTTACCCGGGTCTCCAGCCCGGCGGCCGTCACTATACCGCTGGCGGTATTTGGACCCGGTTTACTGCCGTGGATTTCCAGCGGTTTGAACCGCCATGAAATCCATGGCGGTAAGCACTATCAGTGCCAGGGAATTCCTTCCCTGGCACTGATAGGGGTCTTCCCCACCCCCCACACCCACGCCAACTCCCTCCCTTACCCCCCACCACCCCTGACACCCCCCAAAGGTGGCAGGACCCCCCCTCCCCACCCCGATCCCCAACATCACTTCACCCATACCCACACGACACGCACGCAGGCACCACCTACATACTTACACGCACACACGCGACATACATGCCTACATCCACACACACAGTCATACACACACAACCACATGCAAACATACACGCACACATGCATACAGACATACCCACAGACATACACGCACTCATTCCCATACACACAACACCCCCGCAGGCATACACGCAATCACACACCCACTCTACATACACACACGCACACCCCCATGCACCCACACAACACACAACACCACCCACCCCCCTCCCCTCATGGACGATCGACTTACCTGGTCCGACGTTCCTCCAGGAGGGGACGGGAGCCATGGGGGCAGCTCCGCCGACACCACACCGCCAACAGAACCCCGCCACGGCGAATCACATGATGTGATTCACTGGGCGGTGTTCTGTTGGTGTGGCGGTGGAGGTGGAGCAACCTCCACTTCCCCGCCTCCCGCTAGTATGGCTGTTGGTGGCTCTCAGTCCGTAAAAGGACAGAGAGCTGCCATCGGTCATAATAGGCGAGCGGCAAACCACCACCAATGGCGGTCTTCCACACGGCGGTCCCTCGGCGGTCTTTTTTACCCCATTGTCATTTTCTTCCCGAGAGATCAGCGGTTGAACAGGTGGAGGAGGTATTGAAACCACATTTTTCATCACTTTGTGAACATTTCTGCAGTACCAATTCCGGATGGGATTGTGTGGGATAAAGTAATGTTTGATATATATGGTCCCACTGAAATAAGTCAAATACCGTATGTGTTAAAGTTATCTATGAACAATATAGTAATACCAGGCATTGTATCTGATGATTGGGATGTGAAAACAGTTGATTCGATGATGACAGAATTGATATATTATACTGTCTATGAAAACGAAGATGTTTACCAGTTTAAAGACAATTATGGTGACATGTTTTGCTATAATTATTATGGGCACCACTTCATACATAAAGTGAGCAGTCCAAAAACGATATTTGATTATGCACAATGGGAACATTGCCCAACTCCCCTGCAATGTTAGAAAAATTTGCGTATTTTTCTGGGCATCATAAAAAAAATGCTGAGTCATATTATTTTAAGATAACTCCGACTAAGGATGAACAAATGTTGTTGACCAACACAAAATTTAAATATTCGGTCTCCTTTGTTTCCCAGTTATCAATTGAAGGTTATGAATATTGGTCAAAAAATGTTGATTTGAAAAGTGTTTCAGGAACAAAAAATTGGCAGACCAAGGGTAGAGAAACATTGTTTAGAGCATGTCCCATCCCCGTTCAAATGATTTTTTTAAATGAAACAGTACAACAGACCAGTTGCTTAGGCTTAGCTACAATTAGAGAATTAAACATGCCCAGTATACTTGCCCCTGCAAAATTTAATAACTGGCAAAAATACACGAATGCAACTTTTAGTGAGCTTAATGAGTGGGTCCAGAATGGTATGTTTAATGCTTCAGTGACACATCCACGCGGGTGGTTATTGTGGCCAATAGATACCAACGGGTGTCATCAATGTTTTGTCACCTCCTCGGGGGGTTTCCGAATGAGTGTGTCAGACCCTCGCTATATGTCACCAGAACATGCTGAAATAATTACAACATATAGGTGGTCATTACAACCCTGGCGGACGGTGTCAAAGCGGCGGTAAAAAATGTGCAATTATGACCGTGGCGGAAACCGCCAACAAAGACAGCCACTTTAACACTCCGACCGCCACGGCGGTATAAACAAACAGCGTGGCGGTCACCACCAATAGACAGGCGGAAGACAATGTACCGCCCACGGTATCACAACCTACCAATCCGCCACCTTTTCCGGGGCGGATTCACCGCGGATAAAAACACGGTGGTAACAGCCATTTCAAAGGGAAAACGCTCATCTCTAAACACTCCACGAGGAAGGAGGGCACCATGGAGCCGGAACTTCATATTCTGCCAGCGCCAGTCTTCCTGCTCCTCTACGAGGATCTTCAACGGCGGCGGCGAATACCACGGTGAGTACTGCACCTATGACATAGGTGAGGGGGTAGGCAAAAACACAGGGACACACACACTCAACACCCCAATCCCCACCCTGACCCTCACCCACTACAACACACACACCAATGCTTATCTATACATTACAGTAACCCCCCCAACCCCCCCGGAAGAATGCAAAGACAAAAGGAAATGAGTGGAACCATTGTACTATATCAAAATACAGTAAGCAAATATATACATGTATATATATACACAATAAACAAAATATACACCACGATTAGTAGTGCAGGTATTGCACCATTCATAGTCCGTGGACCACTGGGCCCAAAATGCATTGGCGAGGCACACACAAGATACCCGATCCAAACGGAGAGAACACTGCAGGGGCATCAGATAGAAATACAACAGGCACCTCAGGGGGAAGGGAAGGGGGAGCACCTCAGCCGGATGAGTGCACCACGCCAGATCCACGAGGGGGCTCCATGCCCATTGATGTATCCTGGGGAGTGCAAAGCCACAGTCTCTCAAGAGTCTACAGTGGGTGGGTTGCCCACTGTTACATCCTGGGGAGTGCAAAGCCACAGTCTCTCAAGTCTCTACAGTGGGTGGGTTGCCCACTTTTCAATCTTGGGGAATGCACAGCCACAGTCTCTCAAGTCTATACAGTGGGTGGCTTGCCCACTGTTCCATCCTGGGGAGTGCAAAGCCACAGTCTCTCAAGTCTCTACAGTGGGTGGGTTGCCCACTTTTCAATCCTGGGGAGTGCAAAGCCACAGTCTCTCAAGTCTATACAGTGGGTGGGTTGCCCACTGTTCCATCCTGGGGAGTGCAAAGCCACAGTCTCTCAAGTCTAAACAGTGGGTGGGTTGCCCCCTGTTCCATCCTGGGGAGTGCAAAGCCACAGTCTCTCAAGTCTCTACAGTGGGTGGGTTGCCCACTGTACCATCCTGGGGAGTGCAAAGCCACAGTCTCTCAAGTGGATGCAGGTCTCCACTAGTTCTGGAGGGGGACTGGTGCCCAGAGTGCTTCATCCTGTGCAGGACAGACGGAGTGGATGCATGTCTCCACTTGTTCTGGAGGGGGACTGGTGCCCAGAGTGCTTCATCCTGTGCAGGACAGATAGAGTGGCTGCATGTCTCCACTGGTTCTGGAGGGGGACTGGTGCCCAGAGTGCTTCATCCTGTGCAGGACAGACAGAGTGGATGCATGTCTCCACTGGTTCTGGAGGGAGACTGGTGCCCAGAGTGCATCACTCACCCGTGGCGGTCACAGGTACGTCACTGCCCCTGCCGCAAATGGGCTAGCGGTGCTTTCCATGGTGGTCTTTGCCCTGTTCAGCAGTCCTTGGCCTGTTCAGCTGTGCTTGAGTTGCCAGTGTCAGACCTGTTCAGCAGTGCTTTCCATGGCGGTCTCTGCCCTGTTCAGCGGTCCTTGCCATGGCGGTCTTTGCCCTGTTCAGCGGTCCTTGGCCTGTTCAGCGGTGCTTGAGTTGCCAGTGTCAGACCTGTTCAGCGGTGCTTTCCATGGCGGTCTTTGCCCTGTTCAGCGGTCCTTGCCAAGGCGGTCCTTCATTGCCCAGCAGGGCTGTGGCTGGCGGTCCTTCATGGGTCAGCTGGGCTGTGGCTTGCAGGGCCCTCCTGACCAGCTGGGCTGTGGCTGGCGGTGGCCTCCTGGCCAGTGAAGATGGGGCTGGCGGTGGCCTCCTGGGCAGTGACGATGGGGCTGGCGGTGGCCTCCTGGGCAGTGACTCTGGCGGTGGCCTCCTGGGCAGTGACGATGGGGGTGGCGGTGGCCTCCTGGGCAGTGACTCTGGCGGTGGCCTCCTGGGCAGTGACGATGAGGCTGGCCTCCTGGGCAGTGACGATGGGGCTGGCGGTGGCCTCCTGGGCAGTGACGATGGGGCTGGCGGAGGCCTCCTGGGCAGCGGGGATGATGGCGGCCTTCTCTGCCGTGCTGCTCCTCCCAGACTTTGGAGATTTCTTCTGCCCCTTCCCGACCTTGGGAGGAGTCACAGCTGAGTCGACACTCCCCCTGGGACCCCTGTGAGCAGCTTGGCTGGCTGGAGTCTTCCCCCTCTCCCGCCGGGCACAGTCCAACTTCTGGTGCTTCACAGGGGGGGGGGACTGGCTGTGCTGTGGCTCCGTGCCACACTGGCTGGCCTGGTGGGCGGTGCACTCCACATACCTGTAACAACAGGCACCACTGGTCCCGGAGATTTTTTGGCTGAGGTGCTAGTACGGGACCTATGAGTTGGACAGGGGGGGGTGGTGGTGGGAAATAGGTTAAGGGTGGACAGGAAAAGTTTTTTTGAGACACTGGGACAGCTAGCTGGAGGGGGTTTGGGAGTGGAGGAAGAGGTGGTGGTTGTAGGTGGTGTAACTTTTGTGGATTTGGGTGCAGGTGCATGGGCTGGAGGCTGTCGTGAGGTGGATGGCTGTTGGGTGTGTGTGTGCCTGCGTTTGTGTATCTTCAGAGGGGGTGTCACAGACACACTGGGAGAGGACACAGGGGACGTGGAAATGGTAGTGGGGGTGGTGAGTGCACGTGAGCGGGGTGTGGTGGTGGGTGTGCTGGTGCGGGACGTAGTGGCTGTAGTGGTGGTGCATGCAGGTGTGAGTGTAGACGAGACTGGGAGGGAGGAGGGAGACGAGGAGGAGGGGGACACAGTGGAGGCAGTGGATGTTGGTGTGTCTGTATGTGTGTGATGCTTGCGTGAGTGCCTGTGGGATGTGTGGTGCTTATGTTTGCCTGAGCTTCCCTTGGGTGTTGAGGTGTGTGCAGGCTGGTCTGATGGTGTGTTTGGGATAGGCAGAGGTACAGGGGATTGGGTCTGGGTGAGGGAAGTTGGAGGGGGGAGGCTAGACACAGGGACAATGGCTGCCATCAGTGTTGAGGCCAGAGTCTGAACGGTTCGATGAAGGGCAGCCTGACCAGAATGAATGCCCTCCAGAAATGCATTTGTGTGTTGCAACTCCCTTTCTACACCCTGGAGGGCATTCAAAGTGGTAGACTGCCCAACAGTGAGGGACCTGAGGAGGTCAATGGCCTCCTCACTGAGGGCAGCAGAGGTGACAGGGGCAGGGGCTGAGGTGCCTGGGGCAAAGGTGATGCCCACCCTCCTCGGTGAGCGGGCACGGGGCGAAGGCTGAGGGGCTGCTGGGAGGGCGGTGCTGGTAGGGGGGGTGGCGGCTGTACCTGTTGAAGTGGGGGGCACAGATGTTGCCGCCACCACAAGGGAGCTCCCATCGGATGATGAGTCCGTGTCGCTGGTTGCAGATCCTGTGACCGCCGTGGTGCTCCCCTCGCCCTCCGTCCCACTGGTGTATTCTGAGTCCGTAGTGTGCCCCTCCATGGCCATGTGGGATGCAGCTCCCTCGTGCTCCGGTACCACTGTACCTCCGCCTGATGATGCTAATGCACACAAGAACAGGGAGACCACAAAAAGGGGGGGGACGACAGAAGAAAGACAAGTTGAGTGCATGGCTTACCGCTACCATTGGCGGACAATACAGACACAGCAGCCCCCTGCACTACGTCGCGCTGTTGGGCTCTACAGATGCAATTCCTGGGAAATGGCCTACAAGGCTATGGACGACATCTGCACACATAGATGACACAGGGGCATGAACACCTGTACTTGGCCCTCTACAGAGGTGGGGTGGGGTGTCACATGGCCTGCCTTACAGAGGGGCCTTGCCTATGGAACTCGCCCTGGCCTAGGGAAACCCACAGCCCTCCTACCCCAACCAGACACCTTCACTGCACGCAAAGTCCGCTGAATGATAGTGTACTCACCCCCTTATGTCTGCTGTGATGCCCTCAAGGGCCCATCCAACTCATGGTAGGCCACCGCCAGGATCCTGAACATCAGGAGGGTCATGGTTCAACGGGCACCCTTCCCACGTTGGGAGGCCATCCCCAGCTGAGCCTCCGCCGTCTCCTTGCTCCAGCGGCGAATGTCCTCCCATTTTTTACGGCAGTGGGTGCTCCGTCTGTGGTAGACCCCCAGGGTCCGGACGTCCTTGGCGATAGCACGCCAAATATCCTTCTTCTGGTGGGTGCTGACCTTCATGACATGTACAGGGGAAGAAGAGAAGTGACTCTCCAACTGCATCGTCAAAGTCCACACCCCTACCCTTGCCATGTGGCACATGCATTCACAGTCCTTCATGCACGCAGAACTCTGCCCCCTTCCTTCTTACAACCAGCCCTCTCCACACAGGCATAGCCCATACAACATGCTCCCTGTGTACTTACCTGTTGGTCTGGAGGACCGTAGAGTAGCATGTACTGGGGGAGGACCCCGTCGACGAGCTTCTCCAACTCCTCTGCAGTGAAGGCAGGGGCCCTTTCCCCAGACGCACGAGCCATTGTCTCTTCCAGACCGAGGTCACAGCAGCACTTGCAGTGTAGGTCCTCTCCTGTCGAAGATCAGGTATCGAGTGATTCAACAGATAGAAAATGGTGGTCATGTCCGCGGCGGTGCGTACCATCACCGCCGGCGTACATCAGCATTGGCTCCTAGGACCCATAGGGTCCAATGTTAACCAATGCAGCATTGCGCCGTGGTCTTCGACCGCCTACCGCGACGGTGTGCAACGCCAGCGCAGTTACCTCACATCCCATTGTCCCAGTTTAGAGGTCGGGCAGCTGCCATTTCAGGGGCCCACATGGCCTAATTACCAACTGCGTCACACATACCTAGGACTTGTCTCACAACACAAATACAGGCCACATTTTGTGTATGAATGGTGTTCTGTGTAGACTGTGGGTACAAACCTCTGAGTTGTTTGACTGTGGTCACTGTTGTCCTTCATAGGCACTGTCCGCTGGGACATGTGAGGAGATGGCGGCATCATCCGGTGTACCGACCGCTGGTGGACCTGTCGACAATGGAGGAAAGAAGTTTGATCATCACCTACAGGAACTGTGTACCCAGTTGGAGCCTGACCTGATGTCAGCAATCCGCTATTCCACAGCAATCCCCCCTCAAGTGCAGGTGCTATCAGTGCTCCATTTCCTTGCAAGTGGGTCATTTCAAACAACAGTGGCCATGGCATCAGGGATGTCCCAGCCTATGTTTTCCAACGTGTTGTCCAGAGTGTTGTCTGCCCTTCTGAAACACATGCGGAGCAATATCGTATTCCCTCAGGTGGAGGACTTGCCTACAGTCAAAGGTGACTTCTATGCCATGGGACATATCCCCAACATCATAGGTGCCATTGATGGGACCCATGTAGCTTTGGTCCCCCCCCCACAGGAGTGAACAGGTGTACAGGAACCGTAAGAGTTATCATTCCATGAATGTACAGATGGTATGTTTGGCAGACCAGTACATCTCCCAGGTAAATGCTATATTTCCTTGCTCTGTGCATGACGCCTACATCCTGTGGAATAGCAGCATCCCTTATGTGATGGGTCAACTCCAGAGGCACCGTGTTTGGCTATTAGGGGACTCTGGTTACCCCAACCTGTCATGGCTACTGACCCCAGTGAGGAATCCCAGGACCAGGGCAGAGGAATGCTACAATGAGGCCCATGGGCGGACTAGGAGGGAGAACGAACGCACCTTCGGCCTCCTGAAGGCCAGGTTCAGGTGCCGCCATATGACAGGTGGTTCCCTATTCTACTCACCAAAGAAGATGTGCCAGATCATCGTGGCCTGCTGTATGCTTCACAACTTGGCTTTGCGACGACAGGTGCCTTTTCTGCAGGAGGATGGTCAAGATGGCGGTGTTATGGCAGCTGTGGAGCCTGTGGACAGTGATGAGGAGGAAGCAGAGGAAGAAGACATTGACAACAGGGACTCAGTCATCCAGCAATATTTCCAGTGACACACAGGTGAGAAAACATTACTGCCTACTACAAGTACTTTAACACTTCTACCTCTATCCTGTCTGTCGATTTCAACCAGTGTATGGTCACTGAGTTGTCATTTTCCCTTACGGTTTCACAGGTGTGGTTTCCAACGTGTGTCATCTGCTTAGATTCCTCATGGACTTGAGATGTGTGACATAGGTATGTTGACATTACATTTGAAAAAGCATTTTGTCACTGTCATTGCTAATACACAATTTCGAAATCACAAACTGACTCCAGATTGTTTTGTGCTTCAAGGGTGTTTATTGAAGTGCTCAATATTGGAGGGGGTTGTAAAATGGTGATGGGGGATGGTGGAGGAATGTCCATGGCAGAGTCCAGTCTATTAGTCTGACAGGTGCATTGCCCATATGGGCATAGGAAGAGGAGCTGGGGCAGTTCCAATATAGACAGGGTGACAAAGTGGGACAGTGGTTTGACAATCAGGGTGGTCTCATTTCTTGGTGGGGGTCTTGGCATCATGCTCTGTCTTGTTCCTGGATCTCAGGGACCGCTTGTGGGGTGGTTCTCCGTCTGCAGGGGGTGGGGTGCTGGTGTGGTGGTCCTGTGGCGGTCCCTCCTGTCCACTAGCGCCAGCGGAGGTGGGGGGCAGTTCATCGTCCATGCTAGTGTCGGGGGCCCCTTGTAGTGCCACAGTGTCCCTCCTGGTGTTTAGTATTTCCTTCAGCACCCCTACGATGGTGCCAGGGTGGAGCTGATGGTTCTGAGTTCCTCCCTGCAGCCCAAATACTGTTCCTCCTGCATGCGCTGGGTCTCCTGAAACTTGGCCAGGACCGTTGCCATCGTCTCCTGGGAGTGGTGGTAGGCTCCCATGATGGAGGAGAGGGCCTCATGGAGAGTGGGTTCCCTTGGCCTGTCCGCCCCCTGTCGCACAGCAGCCCTCCCAGTTCCCCTGTGTTCCTGTGCCTCCGTCACCTGGACCGTGTGCCCACTGCCACTGCCCCCAGGTCCCTGTTGTTGTTGGGGTGGTGGGTTATCCTGGGTTCCCTGTAGTGGTGGACACACAGCTAATTGACGTGTCCTGGGCACAGAGGTATGGGCCCGCTGGGTGGGTGCTGTGCTGTGCTGGTGTTACCAGAGGGTGGAAGGTCTGTGGTGGGCTGTGCCTGTGTGAGGGGAACCGACTGTCCCGAGGCCCACGATGGTCCGGGCTGGTCATCTGGATCCAGTTGGACAGAGCTGCTGTTATCACTGTGGGCCTCTTCTGTGGGTGGGGTGGAGATGTCTGGGCCCTCCTGTCTGGTGACGTTGGGTAGTGCTCCTGCAGGGGGGTAAAAGCATGATTATTGCATCTGTGTGTGTCATGGTGTGAAATTGGTGGGTGACCGTGTACCCCAGTGCTAGCATTCCTGTGTGGGGGCTTGTGTGATGATGGTTGAGGGGGGTGTTATGGGTATGTGCAGTGGGCATGCTTTAGTGATGGTTGTCCATGCTTTGTTGTGTCATGCAGGGCTTGGTGTTGGGATGTGTGGTTTGTGTTATTAGTTCATTTGTGAGGAGTTGGAGGATAGGGGTGGGGGCGAGGGTGGGGGTCTGTGATAGCATGCAGGTAGGGTGGGGGATATGATAGTTAAAGGTTTGACTTACCAGAGTCCATTCCTCCACCGACTCCTGCGAGGCCCTCAGGATGCAGAATCGCCAAGACCTGCTCCTCCCATGTTGTTAGTTGTGGGGGAGAAGGTGGGGGTCCGCCGCCAGTCCACTGTACCGCCAGGTGGTGTCTTGAGACCATGGAACACACCTTCCCCTGTAGGTCGTTCCACCTCTTCCTGATGTCGTCCCGATTTCTTGGGTGCTGTCCCACTGTGTTGACCCTGTCGACTATTCTTCGCCATAGCTCCATCTTCCTAGCTATGGAGGTGTGCTGCACCTGTGATCCGAATAGCTGTGGCTCTACCCGGACGATTTCCTCCACCATGACCCTGAGCTCCTCCTCCGAGAACCTGGGGTGTCTTTGCCGTGCCATGGGGTGGTGTGGGTGATGTGTGGGGTGGTGTGTGTGGTGATAAGTGTGGTGATATGTAGTGGTGTGTGGTGTTTTGTGCGTGGAAGTTGTGTGGGTGATGGTGTTGAGTGCCTGTGGCTGCTGGTTTGTGGATGGTGGTGTCTCTCTCTGGCCTTCTTTCTGAATTTTTGGTAGTAGGGGTTTGTGGGTGATGTGGGTGTGTGTTTTATATTGTATTGGGTGTGTGGGAGTGGTGTGTTTATGTGTATCAGGTGTGTGTATTTGGAATTGTCCAATGTGGCAGTGTTTTGTAGAAGTGTGTGTATTTTGAGCACGGCGGTGTGTACCGCCAATGGAATACCGCGGTTGAAAGAACGCCACGTGGATTCGTGGGTCGTGATAGAGTGGGCGTATTTCTGTTGGCGTGACGCTGGAGGTTTTGTTTTCGCCAGTTTATCACTGACCTTTGGTGTGGCGGACTTGTGTGGGTGTCCGAATTTGTCGGATTTCGAGATGTGGGTCATAATAGCTGTGGCGGAATTCCGCAGCCGCGGCGGTGTGTTGGCGGTCTTCTGCACGGCGGTAAGCGGCTTTTCCCGCCAATGTTGTAATGACCCCCATAGTGTAGGAAAATTGTGCCAACAGTGGCTAAAATCATCCTCACTAGATGGGGTTAAGACACACCTCAGTCTCCTGTCTAACGACACTGTCTTACAAGATTTTTTGTCAGGCCCAAGGATACCGCGTAGGAAGCGTTTCTTGTATGAGGTATACAATGAAATATGGAAACTTTCCCAAAAAGAGGCTGCAGCTTGGTTAAGGCAGATAGATCAGGAAAATCTGAAAAGATCATTAGCTGTTGTGGATAATGGGATTCACACCTTGTCCGACCTGATATACACAATTAACAACATTGTTTCTTCTGCTATAGACATTATACAATCTGATATGTCTTCTTTATATCATAGACAGAGTCAGACCAGGTCCATTATGCAGTTGGGTTGGACACTTCAGACATTGAAGGCAGGTCGCGTTCCTTGGCAGCACATCAGTGCCAGGGAAATATTTTTTTCCTTTAATTTGACGCAACAACAACAACTAATGGCTAAAAAGGAAGTGACTGGTGTCATGCTTTACATTGAAAAGATAGAAAGATTGTCTTTTACCGTGGCCGAGATTCCCTCAGCAGAGTGGTTGATTCACAGGGTTATTAATCTGCCTGTTTCTATATTACAATTCACTTCTTGTTTGAAACATGTTCCGGTAGGCAGATTTGAAAAGTTGGGAGATAGTTACATCCATGAGGTGTGGGAGTTTCCCTTCTCGTACAAATGCCTCAATGGTATGAAAGAGGTATTTCTTAGCGGTAGTGAATGCAAGACTTCAGTCAGCCATTCGATGATTTGTAAGCAGCTGTCCTTGCATGGGGTGTGTAATGCCTCGGTTATGAACTTGGCTTGCTATCTGAAGGGAGTTCCAGTCCCCTTGATTAAACGCACGTTCCAGGTGCTTTCAAGTGGCAGCTACGTCCTTCTCAATAGTGAAGACTGTTGTGGCATGCGGGCCAGAATAGTTTACGTTGTTTCGGTCACTAAGGTTGTTACATGCTGCGGAAACGTATTGTTTCCCCCCACTAAAATTAGGAAGGTAGCAGATATTTGGCCTCACATTGCTACTTCCAAGGTGGATTTTGACAAGTTAAGTAGACTGAAGGCTTGATTGTTTCAGAAGCATGTGGCCCTTATTTCTGCATGCGAGACCTATGCACTTCAGGTGGCAAGGTCATCGGCGGAAATACAGTCCCTGTTAACTACAAATTTTCCGAGGCACTTTGGTGAACTCGTGGGACATATATTTAATGCGTCCTACACGGCTGGATTAGCAAATTTTTTCAAAGCTGTTGGTATTGGTTTTGTTCACACCTTTTCCTCCATATTCGGTTTAATACCTTTGGCTATTCATTCAATTTTCGGAAGCATTTTTTGGGGATTTCCGATAACTTTGGCTTTATTAGCCCGCATTTTGCTGTTGCTGTTGTTTTTCTGCAATGGCTGTCCCGCCGCAACTAGGACAAATGAGGGCGCTCCCATCAGCGCAGCTGTGTCGTGAATGCATGATGCAGCACTTTGGAGCAACACTCCTGGAACATTTGGGGAGTGACTGGTCTCTGTTATTCAGACCGGTTTTGGGTTGTGTGCAGCCCGTGTTTCGATGCCGTTGGTGCTCTTTTGAACAGGCACTCACAGCAACGCCCCTCAGTGATTGATGCTGATCTGTTGATGTTCTTGTTGAGGGTTCATTACCAGACATGCGCGCTGCGGCTGCGTTTGCTCAGAGAAGCGGATTACGAGCTACTCTTCCTGGAGGAAGTTACCATTCACTTGTGCACAGGCACTGCACGGGATGCCGCCTTGGTTGATGCTGGGGCTATGGAACACACCTGCTCCTTGATAGTTTTTGGCATGGATTTACCAGCTTTGTCATCTGCCGAGGTGGAGAATCTCCTGCTTTCCATGATTGATGCTTGATTAGGAACGGTCCTAAATTGACATTTTCCTTTGAATTAGGCTTTTTGGCCGCATGCTCGTTTTAAAATGACCAAACAGTATGCTTCTGTGTCCTCTTAACTTGTTAAAATTAAGTAGGGTTTTACATATATTTTAGCTTAGGGCATTTTAGCTTAGGCTTAAACCACTTTCTACCGACAAGGGGAGGGTGTAGTGTAGCCATTTTTAATATAGCTTCATGCACGTTAGTTTAGCATACTAGGCCGCTGTGCACTTTGCCCTAGATATATTTTATTCCACTTCATACTGTTATTTCACAATAACCAGTTTTACGGTCTTGTTTTAATTTCTTCTATCGCACTGTTTAGCTTAGATCAGCACTGTGTTCTCAAATAATGCATTCTTGATCGCCCTATGCTTCAGTCAAGGTTACAGTATGGTACATTGCCGGTAAACGTGGTAGAAGTTTAGTCTCCAGTATTCATAGAAAATACACATCCTTACGTAGGGACATTTTCTTAGAACATCTGCGTGTTAGTATAAAAACACTTCCTAGTCCTGGTACACGTCAAGAGGGAGATTCCAGCCAGGAACCTACAACTAGATGCTGAATGCCCGTTGCAGATGCTGATGCAGATTACAGGCCTTTGTTCAGGTATGAGGGTTGATGTCCTCCTTGGGGGAACCTGCAAGGCAGGCTTAGAGCTTCACATGCTGTGCTCGAAATATAACTTAGAGAGAAAATAATCTAGCGGCACTATGATAGCCTTATTCTTGTGCTTCACTCTCATCGTTACTATTTTAATCTTACTGTGTTGTGTAGTTCTGGTTATTGCAGCTCAGGCTTTGCTATCTAAAATGTAGTCGTTTTTTTAAACCAATCTTTAAAACTTAAACTGCCTTTGTCATTTATATATGAGACCGTACTGTGTATGAGAGAACTGGTTGTGACCTCAGTGACCACGACTTCCATGGGAAGTGCTAAGATGTCATGCTCTTGGCTGCCCAATTGTCTCTCCCATTTGGAAGAGATGAGGCACTGTTAGTTGGCCGGAGCAAAACCCGGATTTAGAGTGACAAGGGTCCTTCACCGTGGGTCAGACTTAGTCCCCCACACTGTGAATGATCTTGCCGCTCAAAATCCAGTAGTCTCATTAGGATAATGAGAGCCTACGCGACAATTTGGTGCCTGTTGCTTGTATCGTGAGTCACATGACTAGGTGTAGTTGGCAGCTTGTCTTTGTGTATCGCTCCAGGATAGTGAGACAGAGGACAAAAATGCTGGCAGGAGAGACCATCTCTGACTTGATGAGGGGGAGGAGATGTCATCTACCACACTTGCACATCACAAAGTTGGCAGGACAGACCATCTCTGACTTGATGAGGGGGAGGAGCTGTCATCTACCACACTTGCACATCACAAAGGCTGAGCCTTAGCTGACTCACAATGGGGTTGACACCATTCATATATGACCCCAGACAAGCTGTATCTAGGGCAGAGAGTCAGAAAATGCAGACCCACCTTGAACCCAGCACGTGGACTATCTGTTGTGAGTTCTACCCCCCAAATATCAGCACTCCAGTCCTGAGCACTTCAAAGTGGGCCTGAAGGTGCTCTGCTAGGCCAGATGTGGTCTGGTGAAGTAGAACTAACACAGCACAATACATTTCCTTGTAGATATATTGGAACCACTGCAAAGTGGCACCTCACAATGTTCTGTTACCAAGGATTCAACCTTCTTTGTTCAGGAGGCTAAACTTGGTCTCTGTATCCAGCCAGGCCCCATTACGGTAGGCCCAAAGTTGTGACTTTGTCATGCTGCAACACAGTACCTTGCACAGCTCAGTTACCCAGGATTTAACCAACTTTGTTCAGCAGACCTAACTTAGTCCCGGTTTCTGGCCCATGCTCCATCATGGTGGGGCTAAAGTGGTGACTTTGTCCCGTTCCAATGAAACAAGATGACTATAGTTGCCACTTTGTAATTTTAGGCACTCTCTCTATTACGACTTTTGAAATTGCATATCTTGGGTTCCACTGATTGAATTTCTGAACCTTTGGTGTCAAATAATTATTACGTGTTACTCTATTTTACAAAATGGGTGTGGGATTTTTCTTGTTTTGTATTCTCACTTTATTACTGTTTGAGAGCTGTGTAAGTAGTTTACACTTTGCCTCTAAGTGAAGCATGACTGCTTTGTGCTAAGCTAACTGCATGTTAAGTACAGGTTCAGTTATATTACATCAAGATGATTCCAGTTACTTAATAAACCACTACTAGGAGTGATATTTTACTATACATTGTATTGTCTAACTTGCATATATTCACTATTGTGCTAGAAACTTAGGACCTGATTTAGAAGTGGGCAGAGGGGAATACTCCATCACAAATCTGAAGTATTTCCCATCTGCAGTAATACAATCCCATTCTATACTATGGGTATCATAGCACAGAGGATGGGATATCTGTCACATTTGATCTAAATCAGGCCCTTAGACAGGAAAACATGCCAGTGTAAAGTTATGAGCAGGTAGGTTTACCCTCTAGCGCAAACACTGCAACCTGGCTCCAAAGTAGGCCCCCCGCAATGGTGCACAAGAGACTGTATTGCTTGTAACATTCACACACCGCTAGAGCACACTGACTGGTGCATTTATGAACACATAATACTAGATGTAGCTTTAACTCTCTCTCTCTCTCTTTCAGGCAAGACAATAACCAATTTGGCATTGCTTCCTTGCTTTGTTTAATCCATGTGCCCTTATGTTTGTCAAAAGGCAAAATATAATTCAGAGACAACATTTTACATGCAGGGGAGGATTTAGCAGTGTTTTTACATCACACCTTCTCCAGCCAAGGTGACATAGGGGGATGCATAACTTAGAATGAAATTTAGTAAGGCACACAAGGCTAACCTTCCTGGTCCTGCATGGCTGGGTATATCTACTGTAATGCAAGGAAGCGCATGTCAATGCCTTGCATTTCTCTGCCCTGGGAATGTATTCATTGAGAGGAGCATGGGTGTTCCCACGGATCCACCCATGCATTCTGATACATTCCCAGATTTACCAACATTGAGAAGCCTGAGATTGCATCAAAACGGTATGCCTTTCTCTTTCTAAGTGTGCTGCATTTGGCAGCACACTAAAAAAGGAATATGCCTGAGGACTGTTTTTGGGCTGGAAAGCTTCCTTTCCTTCCCAAAAACATTCCTGCCTGCAATGAAAAAACCCTTACACCATGACACAAGGTTGCCTGTGCACCAACACAATGAAAGGACAGAAACATGCCTCCTCACTTTCACGAAGTGTAGCAAGTTATCTTTCTGTGTTGTGTTGCATGAAAAACTGATAAATGTGGCCCTCTATATGTTAAGGCACACCCTGTACATCTTGTTGGTTGTCTATGTCAGCAGTGTCAGGTCCTTCACTCTAGCAGCCAGCTCAATTGGCATGAGGACTGACATATGCTCCTCCAATGGGTTCAACTGCTCCTGGCCATCTGTTCCTTCCTCCTCTGGTCCTCATTGAAGCCTTTGGTTCCTTGACAGTTTTTCTTTTGTTCTTCATTTGTAGTCATGCCAATGTTTTTTGCACTCCATAACAGTCCTTGTTGATGCCACACAGATGATCCACTATTGATCCACTATTGTTTGCCATAAAGCATCCTTCTTTTCTAATGGTAATTTTGAGGTGACAAATACTGCATGCTAATCTTCGTCACCTCACTAATGAGTATTTCACTTCCTCTTCCTTTTCCAAGTTATTCTGGTACATCTTGTGAATTGGTGGGCTCCTCGCTTCCTGTTGCTCCTTCAATGATGCAAATTTCTTTGAATTGTTGCAGAGATTTGTGTTGCACACTATGGCCCTCTTTCTAACCGCCATGCGGTAACCGCCATATGGCCGCTCCGCGGTCAAAAGACCGCTGGGGCCATTTCAACTTTCCCGCTGGGCCGGCGGGTGCTAGCCAAGTTAGGACCGCCAGCCCAGTGGGAAAGGGGCCTGCAACACTGAAGCCGGCTCCGAATGGAGCCGGCGGTGTTGCAGGTGTGCGACGGGTGCAGTAGCACCCGTCGCGCTTTTCACTGTCTGCTAGGCAGACAGTGAAAAGCAGGCTGGGGCCCTGTTAGGGGGCCCCTGCACTGCCCATGCCATTAGCATGGGCAGTGCAGGGGCCCCCCCTGCGGCCCCAGGACACCCGTTCCCGCCATCCTGTTACTGGCAGTGAAAACCGCCAGAAACAGGGTGGCGGGAAGGGGGTCAGAATCCCCATGGCGGCGCTGCTTGCTGCGCCGCCATGGCGGATTTGGGGAACCGGGGGAAATCCGGCGGGAAACCGCCGGACCCGGTTTTCTGACCACGGCTTTACCGCCGCGGTCAGAATGGCCCAGGAAGCACCGCCAGCCTGTTGGCGGTGCTTCCGTCACCCGCGGCCCTGGCGGTCTATGACCGCCAGGGTCGGAATGAGGGCCTATGACTTCTTTAAACTTTCCTCAGTAAATTGCACTGCTGTGTGATGCAATGTTGGCTTGCAACACGAAAAAGTGTCTTACGCCATGCAATTCAAATTTGTTTCATGTAAGTTGCATTACAGTGCATTGCGCCAAAGAAACAATGTGTGTTGCATCTCTGAGCCCTGAGCTATGGTGCGCCATATGGTAAATACAGCACATCTCTGACACAGAAACCTGCCTCAGCATGAGAAGAGCCAAGTCTTGAGCTGTTGTCTGAAGTTCTTGAGGGAGAGGGACATGTGAAGATGGATGGGGAGGGCGTTCCAAGCTTTGGCGGTGAGGTGGGAGAAGGAACGCCCTCCGAGGCATTCATGGTGGATGTGGGGAAGGTGAGCCTGTGCAAGGCTGGCTGAGCGGAGTTCTCTGGTTGATTGGTGGAATGTGAGGTGGTTGTTGATGTAGACGGGTCTGACATTGTGGAATGCCTTGTATAAATGTGTGAGGAGTTTGACAAAACATCTTAGCTGTACCAGGAGCCAGTGGAGGGTCCTGAGGTGGGGAGTAATACTGGTCCTTCTAGGTAGGTCGAGGACGAATCTTGCCGCAGCATTCCAGATGACCTGCGGGTAGTTCAGGAGCTGCTTAGTGGTTCCAGGGTAGAGTGCGTTGCCATAGTTGAGGCAGTTGGAGATGAGGGCCTGGGTGACTGCTTTCCTGAAGGAGATGGGTTACCAGCGGAAGGTCTTGTGAAGCATATGGAGGATGTTGAAGCAGGCTGAGGAGACAGAGCTGAATTGTTCATTCTTGTTCAGTTAGTTGTCAAGAATGATTCTGAGGTTGAGTGCATGGCTGGAGGGTGCAGGTGGAGGGCGAAGGGCCACCATATGTAGTTCCATGGGGATGGCTTGTTTTAAAAAATGAGGATCTCCGTTATGTCTGAGTTCAGCTTTGGGCAGTTGGACCTCACCCATGCTACGATATCTGTCATAGTGTTTTGAAAGTTGATTCTTGTAGAGGTGGCATGGTCTGCAAGGGAGAGGTTGAGCTGGATGTCGTCTGTATAAGAGATGGTCTTGAGACCATAGGTGCAAGTGATGTTGGCTAGTAGCGTTATTTAGGTGTTGAAGAGGGTGGGGCTGAGGGTAAAGTCCTTGGGGACAGAGCAATTGATTTCTTTGGGGGCAGAGATGAAGGGTGAGAGAAAGATCCTCTGTGTTCGGCTGCAGAGAAAGGAGGAAATCCAGTTGAGTGCTTTGTCTTGGATGTCGATGGTGTGGAGTCTGGGGATCAGGGTGTGGAGGGAGATGGTGTCGAAGGCTGCAGAGGAGGATGAGGGTTGCTATTCCCCCATGGTCTCAGAGGCATCTGATGTCATCAGTGACTGCGATTAGGGCAATCTCAGTCCTATGATTAGGCTGAAAACCAAATTGGGATGGGTCTAGCATGTTGTTGTGTTCGAGGTGGTCCGTGAGTTGGCAGTTGATGTCTTTCTCCAGGACTTTGGCAGGAAATGGGAGAAGGAAGATGGGTGTTAGATTTTGAGTTTGTTGGGGTCGGCTGAGCGTTTCTTCAGAAGTGGCTTGACTTTTGCCATCTTGAAAATGCCCAAAGTGGTTAGGATTGGCCCTAAAACATTTTACCTCATTGATTATGGCATGCCCAGGAGTCATTCCCACCTACTAGCTAACAATGGGCATAAATGTGATACCTCTAAGCACCCACTTCAGGACACATCTGGACCTGAGGAAAATCAGAATAGGACTGAATCTGATGTATTTGTGCTGAGCAGAGACCTACAAGATTGGATCTGCTCTCTCTTGTACCCAGGACAAAGCAGTGGACTTCAAGAGCATAAGGCTGACCTCCTCTTAAAGCTACAGGGGTACAGCAATGTACACAAGACCTTTTCCTGCAACTACCCAACTGACCAGCTGCAAGTGCTTCTGTACTGGACCCAATGTTTGGTTTCAACTTGACACTCTGGGGGACCTTAGACGTTTACTTCTGTTGTGGGATGGGACTTAAATGATTAAAATCAGAGGGTAAGAGATTTGGCTACGATGAACCTGTTTGGATTATCCGACCTGTGCTACATCAATGCAGGCAACAAATTGTGCTTAGGTTCTGGTCTACCACAGCCATCAACCATCATTCCCACTTTGTGCTTATTTTCTCTAGTCCTACTTAAAGCTTTAAAAATACTTTCTCTGGTTATCCCTATTGGATGTTTGTCATATTGGTGGCGTTTTGTTTATTGAAGTTTATTCTATGTTTCTAATTTATCTTGGGAGTTTGATTGTTTTGCATTTCATCTTTATTACTGTTTTGTTACTGCATAAATACTTTACACATTGCTCTAAGTTAAGCCTGCCTGCTCTGTGCCACAGCTATCAAAGTGATGAGCTCAAGTAAATTTAATGACTTTGAGGTATTACCCTGGCAAGGGGTGTGATTATCATTTGAGGCGGGTAGTCACCTACCCAATTAATAATGCACTTTTTTATAATTGTGTTTGTACAAATGGCAATGCATTACAGCTGAGACTTGCATCTTGCAATCGGTACAGGAGGTAGTCATAAAGTGTCTTCTTTTCCTATTCAGTTCTTCCCCCAATCCAATTCACTTCTCTGTTTAAACCACTCTCTTGATCAACCAAGAAGTATGAAAAACATTATACAAGGGAGTCAGACAACCTTGCTATTTAGACCCAGAATGTTTTTTTAATCATTAACTTCTTGTTAAAAGTACAATAACAGGGATGAATCTAAGGACATTAAGGTCTTCATTCAGTCTCACCTTTCCTAGATGGAGATAATCATAAACCAAGGGATGCTTTTTAGGAAAGGGACTGGGTGGTCAGATTGCATCTCAAGGATGCATATCTTTCAGGTCCAATTTTCCAGAATCACATATCATTTCTATAGCTACCACCAAAACGTATACTTTTGATTCTCTTGCTACCATTTGGTCTTAATTCTGCTCACTTGTGCTTCAGCAAGTTCTTGAATTCTTTTGTGGCTTTCCTTCACTCTCAGCGGATATTCATTTTGGTATGTCTAAATTACGTTGTTTATATCCCAGGATCCTAGAACTCTTCAACACTAGTTTCAGATTTCAATTTCTGTCCTAAAAGATCTAGAATTTGTTGTCAATTTGGAAAATCTCAGTTTCTGCCTTCATAGAATCTAAAATTATATATACATTGTAATAGACTTCACCACATTTACTCTACAACTTCACCATCCAAAATAGTTAAGACAACAAAAGGAATTGAGAACCATTATTTTCCTCTTGCAAGTTTCCCTACAACATCTAGCTGGTATTGTAGGCTTTCTAGCATTAAACATTCAGTCAATTTCCAGGGCCCCTGAAAGATGGTTTCTTCATAGATTAAAGATCAAGAAGTTAAGAAAAGTCATGATTCCTGTACACATGGAAACCAAGGAAGAATCAGGCTGATGGCCATCAAGGACACTACCCACAAAGGGAAAACAATCAATTACTCAACTGACAAGGCAAAAACTCCTGGTACATCAGGGTCATTTTTCTGTTTAATTAAAAAAAAATACTCACTTTGGAAGTTTCTTGTAAAACACATCTCAGAATAGGATGTGCAGTCCTCCGTCCGTGATTCAGAGCTACATCTTCTGCACACCTGATGAACTGACTGCCTCCTGCCAAGCTCTAAATTAGCCTCATAGGCCCGATTAGGATAGTAGAGGATGTCATGAGGAATTTCTAAGCAGATAGAATTATTATTATTATTTGGAATTTCCTCCTGGAATTCCTGCAACTACATAATAATCTCTAGAGAATGTGTGGACCTGGTTTTACTTGGCAGGACTCCACATGATATTCAGAATTCTATGTGAATTAAAGCACATATTCACTAGCTGCTCTTAGCAGGTTGTAAAGGTATGTGGAGGTGCCTGAATTGCAGATGGATTAGGGACGAGAATTTACAAGGTAGAGAAGGGAAAGGAAGGTCAGGGCCTTGCACACAGAGCACTGTGTGCTTATCATTGCCAGAGAAAAAGGATGGCATTGACCAGTGTACCAGGCTTAGTTTCTGTTACATTTAAAGCTATATGCAAGTTTACATGAAATATTTTTGGCTAGTAAAATCAGATCTGGTTTTCCCACACCCAGGAAAAGTGGGTGCGAGAATACCAAGCCAGTCATTATCAGGTATCACTTGGGCTGAGCCCAGGTGTGGGTTGAAGATGGTGGGAGCCTTGTGTGTCCCTGTGGCTCTGAACAAGAGGCCAGCAAACTAGTCTTCGGAGTCATTTTCTGTTAGTCCTGGGTTCAGATGAAGATGCAGGGATGAACAGCAGGACTAACCTCTGAGGGTTCAAGACATGCTTCAGGCAGCAAAGAAGTCCTTCCAGGTACAGCAAAGCAGTCTTGTAGAGTGCACAGCAGGGTACCGCAGCAAACAGTTCTCTGAGAGTCCTTTTTCAGGTCCAGGAGTGAACTGAAGAGATGGTGTCTGAGGTCCTATTTTATACCCTTCTGGAAAGTAGGAGGAGCTTCTCGACAATGTCTTTGAAGTGCATGGAATTTTCTGACTCCCCCGCCCTGGATCCAAGCTACCTGCAATGATACTGTGGAGGTGTTAGGTCATTTGTGTGTTCATACAGAACACTTCCTATTCAGTTACAAATGGGGCTGTGCTGAGCTCCACCACCCCGTCCTGCCAGCAGTTAGCCAATTCAGCCAGACCTAATCCCCCTATTGTGTGAATGTCTGAGATGAATTCACAACGTCTGTCAGTTGCACCCAGTCATGTGACCCAAAAAAGCTGCAGGCAAAAAAGGGCTAAGGGCAGGAAAATGCCAACTTTCCAAAAGTGGCATTTTCAAGATGGTAATCAACAACCCGACTTTACCATTAAATAGGGTTTTAATACAATTCCAAAAGCACCAAACATGACATAACAAACTGCTCCCAATTAGAAATGACATCTTATTAAATATGATAGGGAATCTCCAATGTTATCCTAAGGGAGGGATAGGCTTCACAGTAGTGAAAAACACATTTAGGAGTTTTTCACTACCAGGACATGTAAAACCTAAAAGTGCACATCCATCCTTTGGATTAAAATAAGCCCTGCCCTAAAGGCTACCTGGGACCTACCTTAGGGGTGAGTTATATTGAATAAAAGAGGAGTTTGGGCTTGGGAAGGGGATTTTATTTCCAAGTCATCGTGGCATTTTAAAACTGCATTCAGGATGCAAGGGCAGATCTGGGACATGTTTTAAGGTGCTACTTACGTGGCTGGCACAATAAGGGCTGAAGACCCACTGGTAGCAATTCATTTTCAGGCCATGGGTATGTGGTATTCCACTCTACAATAGTCTTTGGGTATACGCCAATTTAACTATGTTCTTAGGGAGTGAGTACAAGCAATTTTTAATGGTTAGCAGTGGTAAAGTGCACAGAGTCCTTAGGGTAACAAAATTAAGTTTGGCAAAACGAAGGAGAGGGAAAAAGTGTGGGGTAAGACCACCCTAAGGGTGACAGGTCTAACATAGGAATATTGTATTGCCCATTAATTAACTGAATCAGCCTTTGTGCTATTGACATAGGTTAATAACCATTTTATTTATCTTAGACAATACATTTGAAGCTGAGCTTTATTTTGTTGAATCCATGCTAAAAGATTACAGTTTTCTTTTGGAACGTAGTTTCTGAGTCCAATGTGGGTTGTCTAACTAGTGGTGAAGCTGGCTAGGTCTGAGGAAACCACAGGATTTGTCAGGTATGGGTGAAGGCATTCACACTAGTGGTCACCAAGGTTTTAATTTGTCACCTTGAGTGATAATGAAATTGCCTTGTTGAAGATTCACTACCATGGCGGGCTCCCACCACATCCTTGATAGCCTTTTCATTAGGGATTACAACCTCAGGAGCCACAGGTAGAAAATGAATGCAATGGTGGAGGCAATTATGACTGCATTGTGATAGTATATCTACATGGGCCTATGTGAAGCCAAACGTTTTTTGGAGGAAAAAGCTCATGCAAGATACTTGGAAATTGGAATATAGGCATCTTTACAAGATACAGTTTGCAGGTGGTATGCAGAGGAATTTGTAAAGATCATGGAATGGGTTTCCAATTCAATACACAAAAGGTGAGGAAAGAGAAATGCTTGCAAATACTAGTCTACACCACTGGCAATCGATCTAGGTATCATTCTAACCCATTGTTTTCTGCTCGCTGTGCCAGTCCAGAGATAGGTCCACCTTATATAAATCAGTACTGATCCTGTTCCTCTTGGGAACAGTCCTTTCTGAAGTGCTAGTCAAGCCCCCCTCCAGAAGGGAACACAAGTAACCCCAGACAGGTTTCAGCTTTGTTAGGCCTCAACATTGAAGAAAAGCTTGGATCTTGTGGCACAGCATGCAAAGAACCCACATCTTGGCACATACTTGATCAATTAGGCTGTTAAATCAAATTCACAAAAGGCATGTGAGGATGTTTGCAAATAGTCTATACCATTGCCAATTACTCTGGGTAGCATTCCAACCCATCGTTTTCACCCACTGTGCCAGTGTAGACAGAGATCAGCCTTGTGTAAATCATTACTGCACCCGCTCCTTCATTTCAAACTATCAGGCAAGGCCCCCTCCAGAAAAGAAACACAATTATTTGAAAGGCTTCCCCCAAAGAATTGCTAATGGTTAGACTATTTGCAAGTATTCCTCTCATTACCTTTTGTGTGTTTGCTGTACTACCCTAAGTGGCTAGGGGTATACCCAGGCAGGGACCCTTGCTCACTACCCAAATGGAACTACGGCGCATGTGAATGAAGAGGTCAAACTAAGCTGAAACTGGTCTTCGGTTGTTTGTGTTCCGGTTCAGAAAGGACTTGGCTTGGGAGTTAGGGTGAAACTGTTCCCAACGTGGGCAAAAACTGATGAGTTGGAATGCTGCGACGAGCGTTTGCCAGTAGGCCATTTCCTCTCATGACCAATCAAATGTGATTGATTTGCATTTGCCATAGCCTGAAATTAACTGGTATCATACTGACTCACAAAGGGAACATTGACATTTAAAAACATTTAAGATCTTGAGGCACATCACTGAAATTCACATTGTGTGTCTATGGTGGAAAGTGGATACACCGAGCCGATTCAAGTTCAATGTTCAACTCTTTTTGCATATTTATCAGTCAGTACGTTAAAATAACCTCGAAGACCGACCAGCCATGAACCACACACAGCATTAGCTAATATCGCCCTTCGTCTGTTCGCACAATAAGTGCCAGTGTCTTATATCTGACCACAAGGGGGCAACCCGAGCACGCAATTATGGTAGACTGAAGGCAAACGAATCGTTGGTTGGAAATAATTTACAGCAGATTGTCCCAAAGGCTACATATCCTAACGTATACTCGTTTTTATTGGAATTTGGCGTTTACCCACGGGCTTCTCTCATTTGAAGCAGTAGAAGCTTGGGTTGATAAGGATATTCATACACAAATAACATGGGGAGAACATTCTTTGAGGAATAATTAACCTCAAATACAAGTATTTAATTTTATATTTTACATATATTAAGCCTTTATTCCGAGGTGGTACGAGTTTTCCAACCACTGTGCAAACTCCTGTTTAAGCAGGACTCTGAATTCTGAGTTGGTTGGAGTGTACCGCACTGGCAATTACCAGGCTCAGGAAATACCTCACCCTAGAATACACTTGGACATGCCAAAGCTGCCAGTATTTAAAAAGGAAAAAAAGCGCACTATAATTCTATGCTATGTGGAGTATGATGCGATAAGCACCAACATGTGCCAGGAAATCCTAAAGCACAGAATAGGTGGTATTTTTCGCACATGATAACTAACGTGGTCCATTATATCGTTATTTTTCAGGAGTGATAATCTGTGCAAATTTTCCTTTATAACCTGCTTAGATGTTCATTTATTGTTTGGAGGCGGACGTCATCCAACCAGGTCAGTGGAGCACCGCCCACCATATTTGGAGATCGCTGTATGCCTGGGAGTGGTTTCTATGTTGTTAGTGCCAGCTGTGGTTTCTTCAGCATGGCGGGGAGGGTCGCTGCCAGATTTCATTATCATTTTATTTTTAACCAAGGCACACTGCAGCCGGCCGCCTCGGCGTGTCCTTTACTGCTCATTGGCAGCATGGAGGACTGGAGTAGTCAGGGCTAGACACTTCAAAGTGCGCATTTCACTTTGGCCAAGCTGTTTTAGACAGCTGGGTGGAGACCGAGCACATGCCTCTAGGGCCTTAAGGAGTGTCAGGCCAACCCACTCGCTTCCAATCCTGGTGCTGCTCTCTTGCTGGTTGATAGCATGAGAGCAGCGTTTGGATTGGTTAAGAGGGGTTCTTCGTTCCACAGTCTTCGGAATAACAGCAAGGAGGACGTGGCGCCAGTGGCTAAGTACATTTAAATTTTATTTAATTAATATAAACCATGTAATTAATGTACTTTAGTTTGTGTTTCTTTTATTTTGGAGGGGGGTAGTTTTCATTTGGGCTTTTGAGGGAGTTTTTTTTTTTACTATGGGCTTTTGTAGGAAGTGAAATTATTTTTTGTTTTTTTAAGAGGTGGTGGGGTACTTCGCTCACCCCACCACTTTGAAAGTTCATCATTCGCTCCTGGTTAGTGCATCAGTAGTACAGCCGATGCACTGAAGACAGGAGAATGCTGAGAATTTGTGTGGTATCCAGTCTTCTGTCCTAGCCTAGTGTGGAATGTTGTGAGGCCTGTAGAATGCGTGATGTCATTAGGTTAAGTGTTCTAATCCCTGTCAGTTGAACTTCCATACTACAGCTGGAGCTCAGCTGGTTACATCAGAGCTCTTTGTGGGGTATACCTGTAACCCGCTCCTGATTAAAGTATAATAATGTGTACCTGCCTGCTTCCTGATCTCCTTCCTAGCGCACATCTTCTAAACGTAATACATAATGTGAGAAATTGGTTTGTGGGTTAAGGGATTGAAACACTAACCAAGGAACAGCCACAATTTTAGTCAGGGTGAAGCACAAAAAGTCACTTAATTAACCCATGTGTGACCCTCTGGAGCTTGGCACAAAAGCAGTCAGGCTTCTCCTAGAGGCAATGTGTAAAGTAGTTATGCAGCACTTAAACAGTAATAAAGTAAAAACGCACCACAAGAGAAATCCCTCACCAATTTTGAAACATAGAGTGAAATGTAATAAATTATTTGACACTAAAACAACAAAAATCCAATCAATATTATGCAACTCGAAATATTTCAGGGAAGCAACACACCTAAAAGCACAATGTACCACTCGCTGGTATCTGGTCATGTGAGACCTGGTTAAAGTCATAAGTTCAGACCAACCAATGGAGCACAGGCCGGACACAGTGACGAGGTTAGACAAATGGAGTGCATTTCAATACATTATTGGGCATCAAAACACAAAAAATCAGTCACTAGAAGCAGGGTTATTAATGTTTAAAGTTTAAAGTGTAAAATAGTACCTAAAAGATCAAAGTACCAACACCAGACAACTGGGCATACAAGACCAGGGCATAGTTGAAAATTTAAGGCTGAGTGCGATGGAGCGTGGGTCAGATACACAAAGTGGATTGGGCCTGGTCTTCATTTACCTTCTGACTTAGAAGAAATTTTAAAGAAATATGTCAGAGAAGGTAAAGGTTAGAGGGCAAGACAGCTGGAGGTGTCCGTGGAGAAGATGCCATTGCAGAGGACCCACTGGACAAAGTCACAGAGAAGATTTCCATCTTTTAACTTTCTCACTTTTGTGGAAGTTGAAGATCTGCAGTGGGACAACGCTGCAGGTGGTAGCCGACAAGGGTTTCACAGGGCCAGATACCTCTTCTGTGAGGAGTCGTTGAACTGGATTTGCTGTTGCGGAGAAGAACTTGGCGGAAGCTAACATGAAGTCAGGTCAACTGGCAATGCATCTTGGCCCTCTCGGTGAGCACATAGGTCCCCCTCTCCCCTCTGTTCTCAGAGCACTTTTTGGTAGAACATTTTCTAAGTTTTGGATTTAGTCTACTGGATTTCTTTAGCACCACTTCCAAGGGTCCACGAGTGAGGGTGCACCACATTGAGGGTGAGTACTATCTTAGGCTGGGTCCAGGTGTGGGTTCAAGATGATTGGAGCCTTTTCTGTCCCTTTGGCTGTGATCAGGAGGCCAACCAACCAGCCATTGAAGTCTTTGGTTCAAGGAGTAAAGCAGGTCTTAAGAAGCAGGGTGATCCTCTGAGGGCACATGGCTGGCTTCAGGCAGGAGGTCAGTTCTCTTGGTGCAGCAGGGCAGTCCTCTGAAGTACACAGAAGGCCACAGGTGGTACGGCAGCTTCTTGGAGTCCTTCTGTAGGTCAAGAAGAGAATTGAAGAGTGAGTCTGGGAGCCCTATTTTTACCCCTGGTGCCCACTTTGAACTAGAGGAACTGCCTGACGTTTTCCTCCTACAGAAGTGTTAGGAATGTCCTGCCTCCCTGCCTTGGTCCCAGGCTGTCAGCATGTAAAATAGGCTACTGTGAAGTACTTTATGTGTGAGCTGCAGCAGTGTGTTTGAAGTGCAAGTGGCGTTGTGCACTGCTCCATCCTCCCAATCCTGCCTTGGATGGCCGATCCTGTCAACACCCAGCTCTTTTTTGTGTGGCCACCTCAGAGCAGTACATAAAGGCCAACTTCTAGCCTCACCTAGTCATGTGACCCAGGAAACAGGCTGCAAGCACCAAATGGTTAGGACAAGAACATGCCAACTTTCTAAAACTGCAAAAACAACAGATGATGGACGGAATGCAGAACTAATCAAACATTCATCCCCAGTCACAGGTCTGGGTTTAATCCATCAGTTTTTTTGCTTGCCATGCCATTGCAGTTTGGACCCAGCCATATAATCAAATCAGTCTTGACCCTGTTCCCTATGGGACAGTCCAGCCCGAATGAAGGGTGATACCCTGAAACCAGTCCCAGGATGTTTGTTTCCGGTCCAGGGAGGACCTGGCCTGGCAGTTCGGGATGGGCTGTTCCTAAGGGGAACGGGTCAAGACTGATTAGCATATGACCGGGTCCAAACTGGGGTATCATGGTGAGAAAACAAATGATGGATTAAAACCAGATCTGTGACTGGGGTGAGGGTTTGAAAAGTTTCAACACTCCGTCCATCATCCTTTTGTGTTGCTAACTTTCTAAAAGTGGCATTTTTCATAATTTTGTGACTTAAAATCTGACTTCACTATTGAAAAGGACTTTAAATTGCAAAGACACCAAACATGACATTTCCATTTGTTGCCAAACACAAGTTACCACTTACTAAATGTAATAGGGTGACCTGATGTTATCTTATGGGAGAGGTAGGCCTCACAGTAATGATAAATCAAATTTGTGAGCTTTTCACCACCAGGAAATGTAAAACATCAAAGAACATGTGCAAACTTTTAATTACAGTGTCCTATGGGCATCCAGGGCCTATTTCAAGGGGGGCCTTACAAGCAATAAAAGGGGTGTTTAAAGCTTAGCAAAAGGGTTATATTGCCACATTGAATTGGCAGTTTAAAATAAAACTGCATTCAGACTGCAATAGAAGGTCTAGGCCATGTTTTAAGAGGTTATTTAAGTGGGTAGCACAATAAGTGCTGCACGTCCACTAGTAGTATTTATTTACTTGCCCTTGATATATGGTATACCACACTACAAAGGACATATAATTAGTAAATATGTCAATCAGGTGTAAACCAATTTTATAATGTTTAGGGGAGTGAAAAACAAACTCTTTAGCATATTAGCAGTGTTAAAATGCATAGAGTTGTAAGGCCAGCAAAAACAAATTTCAGCGAAAATGGAGGGAAACAGGCAAAGCGTTTGAGGTAAGGCCATCCTAAGACTGACAAGTATAACACCCAACAATGGAAGAAGTTGTACTGAAAATGACAAAGGAATAGAGAACACCTAGCATGTGGAGGATTAGTGCATTTCATAGACTTCAGAAACTGTATGTTTTAATGATCTGTCCAAACTAAAATTGGATGTAAATCTTCTTCCAGGTAGTGTCTCCAATGTGCAAAGCCTTCCTTAATGGCAAGACACCTCTGTTTTTAATTGTATAATTATTATGCCATTGCTTAGGGCCTAGGAGTAAAAACTAACAGGATGTTGGGTGTGAAGATTTATTTAAGGCAAGATTACCCCTTTCACACTGACTGAAGCATTTATTTCAAGTAGGATATGAGGCTAGGTATCCAGATGGGAGGGATAATAAATGCAGTCATTCATGTTTTATACATAATCTATGGTCCCTACATAAACACAGTACCTTTCTGAGTGAGTGTTAATATAGGCTTAATAAAGTCTAAAATGTTTGATATGAAATGACAGTAGAAATGTTCAAAACATGAAAACCTTTGAATATCCTTCACATTTGTGGCTACTATTGTTCTGCCTTGACTTTGGTAGGATCCAAACTGATGCCCTTTTCAGAGATTACAAATCCTAAAAAGGTTACCTTGGAGGTTGCAAAGATGTATTTTTCTAGGCTGGCCTAGAGACGATGTTTTTGGAGATGTGATAGGACTTACTAAATATGTATCTGTCTTTGTTTTTTAAAGAAACCTGAAAAGTCATTTAAACAAATGAAGACAGTGTCAAGAATGTCTTTGAAGATATTGTTGACAATGTGTTGCAATGCTGCCAGGGCATACCATTACGAGGATGGCAGAACAATGCGTTCAAAATGTCCATACCTGATGCTAAAGATGATCTTGTATGTGTCTCCTTTGATGCAAACCTTATTGTAATTCCCCTCTAAAATCATGCCTGGTAAATACCTTTGATGTTTCAATCTGATCCGTGAGAACCACTATCAAGGGTAGAAGTTAATAGTTATGAATTGTAATGGCATTTATTTCCCTATAGTCTAGACAAAACCTACAGCCTCTCCTAGGTTTAGGTTTAAAGAAGATAGGAACCACCACTTTGGACTTCATGTTTTTGGCATTAGGGACTGCAAACAAGGATGCCTTTGCTGTTCATAATAAGGATACTTAAGGAGTATCTTTCTTTAGAACTGTTTTGTAACTAGATCACAATATCAAACCAGGAAGTTCCTAAAATCATAGTGAATCCAAAAGCATCTTTGGTGTCACATTACAGTTTTTCTAGATGTTTGGAATGTGTCACCCTGACTAGTATCTTTGTTTTGTTAAACACCTTTCTGAACCTTACTCCAAAAATAGGTTCTGGGTTTTCCTTCTTTGTGAGTAGCATGTGGTATTACCAATGAAATGTTTGATCGTGAATATTCCTGAAACTCCAGAGCAACCCTGTTTCCCTCTAATGTGGGGCAGTTCCAATGAATAGGAATTAATAGTCCACAATGTAAACTTAGCCCTTTTGTCTTCTCCTGTACTTCTCTGCCCCCTGGTGGATCTTCCAACACCAGGATTCATGAGTGTGAAGTTCCTTATCGTAACTCTTGACATGTAGGCAGAGGCCTCCACCACTACATAAGAATCCTACCTATGTAAAGTATATGGAAAAAGATTCAAGTTGATTAATCACTAAGAAAATTTTTAACGCATACTAAAAATGTCAATGAACTTGAAAGAAAACATTTTCCCCTTGAACTACAAAAAATAAAATTATGGCATATTAACTCATCAAATTAAATGAGGAATAAATATAGAAAGAAAATACATAAAAAAACTGTAAAATATAAAAATAATCTGAAAAATGTCACACTCACTAAATTTTTTGTATTTAATTATTATCTAGTACATTTTATCAACAATTATTTGTTTAATTATTTTGGATTATATTAGGTTTTCTAAAAGATAAAAAAATGGATTTAATTATTTTAAATCAATATAACCTTTCACACATCTGAGCTGAGCAGATTTAGGCCCATATTTATACTTTTTTAGCACCGCATTTGCGCCGCTTTTTGATGCAAAAACGGTGCAAACTTACAAAATACAATTCAATTTTGCAAGTTTGCGCCGCATTTGCATCAAAAAATGGCGCAAATGCGGCGCTAAAAAAGTATAAATATGGGCCTTAGAGTGTTGGTGATGTTGTATATAAAGAAGCTGCTCCACATCTCAAATTTGGAAACTCGTCCAGAATCCCTAAGTTTCCATAATTTATGCAGGGCTTTGAGCCTGAAAGGGGATTGTTTGGACTTACACTTGCATTTGGACAAAGCTATACTTCCCTGACAAATACCAATATGTATGAAATACATGTGTCCAGAGTGCTTTTATTTATTCCGGGTGGACTTGGGTGGTATTTTACCAAATCCGAGGCAGTAATACTTTTTTTTATAATCATAAAAAGTTTTTGTCAATTTGCAGCTTGTCATGGATATTATTGGCTAATCCTGCACCAAAACACTTTGACAAAAGTCTATGAAACTTTTCATGTTCAGCATGAGCAGAACTGTGCTAATCCTATTTGAGGTGAACAGTTTTAGGGTGTAGGTGGGGCTGCAGGGTGGTAAATGTAAATTAACTGCTCTCTGCTTAAAACCTGAGAACTGCATACGGCACCCTACTTATTTTTTCCGGTTTTTGAAAGTCTTTATTGATCATAGTTATATGAAATATAAGATAATAAAGATTCCATTATGAACAACAGAATTATGTTTTAACAAAGAAGATAATGTAAAATAGAACATCTTATTTAGAATAATACATGTGGACCTATGACTGATTCAAAACTGTAATGAAAGTAATATAATCCAAAATCAATGCATGATCAATAAGGAATTCAAGAAAAGAAACTAAAAGTGTAGGAAAGAGAAGAAAAAGAAAGAGAAAAGGGACTGACTATTGGAGAATTAAATAAAAGTCAGATGTTTTAAGAAGTAAATGAGAAGTGAAGCATGTGCAATAATAACCATGAGCATAATATAGAAAACAACAATCATTTAGAATCATTATGTTATAAACAAGATACATATACATTTTATAGATAAATGCATAATGAATTGTTAATTGTACTTAAAATAAAATTAATAAAGAAAGATTTTCAAGGGGGGTGAGGCACCTCTTCAATGAGAGCTGGCTATAAAGCATAAGAAATAGCAATAGTATTTAGATGAATTATAACAGACGACCATAGCGTTTCCCTTTTCATAGCAAGGGAGAGAGGTACAACATAAACCCTATCAATGTCTATGGTTATAGCATATTCCATACCAGCAAGCTTGAAGCAAAATGTCTTTTGAGTTCTTCAAGTTTTTGATGATTTTTTATAATGCAACTGCTAACATAAGGACAGTACAGTAACATTTAACATACAATTCCTCCAGTCTTCTGAAAAGCTGTCTAGAAACAGATTGAGATAGGAAAAAAGAACATTTGATTCAAGTACACAATTTATCTTTTACCCAACCTTAATCCAAGACTGGTGAGTAGATTGACAACTAAAAATTAAGGGGCTTATTATCAGTTTCGCAGGCCCAACTCAGGGGGGGGGGAGGACGCCACCACCATGACAGTGGCATCCCCCAAAAGCATATTACAATATTCCTGCCGGGCTGACCGGTGGGAACGTTGTAGCACATGAATCCCGCTGGCAAGGGAGCCAAGACCAATACTGTAGCACACAGCATCCCAAGAATTTGCACTGTCTGTAAAGCAAACAGTACATATTCCGATAACGCTGGCAGCGTTGAATTCTGCGTCAGCCTGGCTGAGTACAACTCAGACTGCCGTTGGACAGTCGTGCACCACATTCCTGGTGGAGATGGTGGTCCACTGGTTGGGCCGCCCTCCAGGGTTGTAATTTGGCAGTTGGACCAACACAGTTGTGGTGGTCTGACCTTCACTGCAAAGCTGGCGGTTCATTCAACCTCCCAGCTTCATAACGAGGCCCTAAGTGTTTGGTAGTCTGCATTAATTAATTAAATGTCCAGCATGTGGTAGGAAGGTCAGGAGTTATCTTAGACAAAAATTTGAGAAGCTGGAGAAATCTATTATGTACGGACATAAAAGGATTGTGTTATGTTTGCAGCTCTTGGACATTTTTTAATCTTGAACCAAATTTTATTTCACAGATTAGACCAGTTATCATTGGGATCTTCTTACCACTTCAGTTCCACCTGAAATTTTTGCCTTTCCGTATCAAAAGATGTAATAATTTTATATTGTGTAGATGCTCATGGTTTTGAAGCAAGAGTATGAAAAAGGTGATTATTCAAATCTAGTCTGAACTATTGTGTTCGGAATCATAGCATATATATATTAGATAAAGATTGTGCTAAAGTGTTACATTTGTATTTAAATGAATTTGGAAACTCAAATATATGTTGTGCATCCGAGAAACATACTAGTGTATTGTCCTTAATCAACTGATGAACCTATATTAACCCTTTCTAACTGGACACCTAAGAGAGTGTTGCTGCAGAGGTTCAGGAAGGATTTAGTATGTAGAGAAGAGAGTCAAGGATGTTGTATAAACTGTCCCCAAAGCCGGGACTGAGTCACATTCGCTTCTCTACTCACAGGACCAGGTAGGCAGCAGGGTCGATACGAGTCAACCCTGAACCAGATGGGTGAGACCCAGTCTCACATGTCCTGAACTATCAGTGACCCGTTGATCCGATGAGGAGCCCACAGTACTGATATTGATAAATTACATACTATACAACTTCCTGATTGAGACAAGAGGCAACAAAGTCCTGCCTAAAAGAAAGGACTATGCCCCTGTCCAAAATTTCCATGGACATGCAGGGGTTCTCAGGCATGGTCATGAGGGTTCCCTTCACTAAACCCCTAGAGTTGGACATGGGAGGAAGCCGCGTAAAGGGGAAATTACTATATCACCCCTCACCCCGACTAATCTTCTAAGAAGAGACTTGATGGCCAAACTAAAGATGACCATTATTTCGCAGACAGGACAATGGAGTGCTCAACCTCTGGGTTCACCCCTGCAAGACTCGTGTCCTTGATCCACCCACATTGCACAGCCAGACCAGCAAGAGCAGCACCCGCCAATATGCCCACCTTCGCTGATGCAGTCCCCTCCCTCATTGCTAACGCACCAGAACTGGTGGACCGGGAGCTGCAATTGCCCCATAAATTTGTGTTCCACCAGGAAGGTCACAATGATGCAGGGTCCCAAGAAGAAGCGCTGCTCTCCCTGGAGGCCATTGAAAAATGACCCAGATACAGGATCCTGCGGGCAACTGACCAAGAGAATGGAATGGGGGTGTGTGTCATTTTCGTCTCACCCAGTCTCAGCACACAGGAGATAACTGATGAGCAGTTGTTTAACGAGTACCAAAGAGCCTCAGAAACTATCTTCGCCGACCCCATCTAGATTAGAGTAGAATCGCCGAATGAGGTCCTGTCACCCATGGCAGTATTAACAACATGGGTGGAACAAGATTTGGCCACAGTACCACCACAGCTGTGGGCCAAGGGGCCCTGTGATGTAGGGCTCATCAACACCAGTGAAACCATAAGGATAACACTGCCAGAGGGGGCTATCTTACCCTGGGTGTGCCAGTACCCACTCTCTAAAGAAGCGAAAGAAGGTAGAGCACCCACAATTCAAGCTCTAATTGATCAAGGGGTCCTCCACATGGTTGTCTCCCCCTGCAATACGCAGATCTTCCAGGTCAAAAAGAGTAAGGGAGGGACCTGATGCAGAATCTGTGCCCCCTCAATGGCATCATGGTCCCAGAGATTCCCGTAGTACCAAATTCATGTGTCATACTTACTAGCATACCCACAAGCGCCTGCTATTTCTCTGTGATAAACATAAAAAACACATTCTTTATAATGTTACTGCATCCTAACAGTCAGTATCTGACAGAGTTAAACTTCTGAGGAATCCTGCTGCTATACCGGAGATTACTCCAGGGGTACTGAGAGTCCCCCAGTATTTTTAACTGAATACTGAGCAAAAACCTCAATAGCTTACAATGTAGAAGCGTCCTTGTACAGTACGCCTACGACATCTGGTATGTAGCCCCTCTGAGGACCTGTGTTGCCAAGAAACAATAGCTCTCCTGACCGCATTTGCCACAAGAGGGTACAAAATACAAAAGGGAACAATGCAGTATATACGACCATAGGTTAGAAATCTGGGCCAACCAGTCTCAGAGACCGACCAGTGGATCACCCTGGAATGCATAGACTCTATCAGGGCTACGGCCCCCCAAGAACAAAAAGGGTATGCAAAAGTTTTTGGGACTATGCAACTATGTCCAACAGTGGGTCTTTGACTACGGTCATCCCCCCCTTACTCAGGGCCGTGAATGAGGCGACAGAGAGCCATGAGGAACTACCATGGACAGCTAAGATGCACAAGGCTTTAAAAAACTGAAAACAGAAATATTATACACCCCCTTACTAGGAACGCCTGACTACAGGAAACAATTTTTCATATTTATTCTCAGTGATGGGCATGTCATGTCAGCCACCCTAACCCAAGAGTACCCCCTGGAACACAAGCTTCTTGCATATTCCCATGTGAGCAGGCACTAGCATCAGCAGCCTTTGCCATGACAAAAGCACCTCCATCGAGATGGGGGCACCACTAACACTGTATGCAGAGCATTGGGTGTTTGCTGTCATACAGAAAAGCAGGAACACGCTGACTATACAACCGGTGTTGGGATAGGAACTTATGCTTTCTATGCCATCTCTAAAAATAGTGCCGTCATCTGGTGAACCCAGCCACCTTTCAAGTACACAAGGCCAAGGAGGAAGAGGAGGCCGCGTCTGTGCCACCTACACTCTCGAAGGGTTAGGTTAAGCAGAGGAGAATACAATAGTAGATAGTGAGGCATTATGCATTGACAGATATACCAAAATAGACTAAGAAACAGGTGGAAGGCACAAGGGAGGAGCAGTAGTGATGGCCCATAGCCATGCAGCCTCTGAGGCGTTGCAATTCACCGCACAGCTGACTCTCCTTACTTTGCCTGTGCTGACAAGCGGTGAGGAGAGGAGCAGGGAAAACAACAACCATTGACTCTGGCTTTGCTTATGTCACCACCACAGTGCACACAAGCATAGGCCAATGGAGAAGTCGGGGATCTCCTAGAATTGCTAATATATTCACTAATGTTATCTAAAAGCCTGGCCGTAGTAAAATGCACTGCTCACATCAGGGTCAAGAACTTCATATCACAAGGGAATGCAGTAGCCAATCAGATTGCAAAAGGGCAGCTCACGGAAAGGTCAAACACACAGACATACTCCCCTCACTTCAACCTACAGAAATCAGACCATTACACGACTAGCCATACATTTAGACAGCAAAATTGTCATGCAGGAAACAGCACTTCCTGACGAAATGGGGCATTGGCCAGCCAGGGGATGCGCACAGACTGCACACGTCCATACATACTGACACATGCCCACAGGGAAACCCATCATGCCACAGAGCATAGTTAACGTGTCCTTATCCCAATTACACTTAATTCACACACGGAAAGGTATAACATGATAGCTCAGCTCTAAAGTGACTGGTTTATCCCCAACATTACCAAGGTGATAACTATGTATTTAAATGGGTGTACCATGTGCCAGCCATCCTCACCCAAACCTACATTGAAGGTTGTGTTGTTGGCTATACCCTGACCTATGGGAGCATTCAAAGCACAACACATCTATTTTATTGATATGATCGAGTGGTGTGCTCATTATCCATACCTGATAATAGTGGTCTGCCCATTCTCCAGGTGGATCGAAGCCAGCACCTGTGTTCACTGTGACTCCAAGGCAGTGGCCTTGTTCCTCGTCAGGGAGGTAATACCAAGGTGGGGGGTACCAGATATTATCCATTCTGACAATGGCAGACACTTTGTCAACTCCATGTTTGACCACATCTGCACTTGTTTAGGTATAATGCGCTCATTGGCCTCAGTATATCATCCCCAAAGCAACAGTGTTATTGAAAGGCTCAACCAACTGTTGAAAAACAAGTTAAGCAAAATCTGTGCTAGCCTTTAAAAAAGTGGCACCACTGCCTGCCCCTAGTTCTGTACGCCCCCAGAAACACACCTAGCAGCAAGCACCACCTTACACCACACTAGATTGTAACCAGCAGACTGCTGGAAACACCTATCTCAAAGACATAGACCAAATTAAGCACTGAGGTGAGTTCCCAGGCAATAAGGGAAGAGTTACACATATCTCTTTGAGTTAACCAAAACCTGTTCCTTTCCAAACAGGTCAGCCACCTAAACTCTAACTGCACCACCACCAAGCTGCTCTTCCAAACATCTCAACCTGGGCAGGAAGTCTATGTCCGCAACTTTGTGAGGAAATGGAAACAGGCCAAATTTGTATGGCCTTACAAAGTAATTTTCTCAACACTTACTGGCCTAAAAGTGGAAGAAAGAGAGGCCTGTGTCCACCTCTCTGACATGCGGCTAAAATCTTCACCAGCAAATCCTACATGGCCTACACCACAGACTGTTTTTTATGGATATTCTACTACAAACCCTCTTAAACAAGCAAGACACCCCCGGTACCACAACACTTGACCAGAGCAAACACATCCTTGATTTCTGGAAGACTGCAGATGTTTCCCCAGAAAACCATCCCAAGACCTGCAAAATTCCAAAAGTTATGTATTATTACACCCTTTTAAAGCCTTTTCTTGTTGTGGGCAAGGCTGCATCCATCCATAGCCAGGAAACTGCCTAGTCACATGGAGCGTACATCGACATTGATATAACAGTTTTGTAGGGGCCTTTCCAACATCACTTTCAATTACACTGAACCCAATGTTAGTGTTCCACATGCACTACACAGGGCGCTCTTACACAATACATTGTATCAGCACAAGACTGCTGTGGCCACCCAGACATTGGCCAGACCATGCTACGTCTGTTCGCTGATACCACATGCCGTAGTTGCAGATAGGTTTTTATCTATACCTTTGTAGAATCAGGGCCAAGATACAACCCAGCAGGGCAGAACCCCACTGAGTAGTAGTAAACATCACTCGATATGAGACTAATCCCACGCACTGTGCCTTTACACCGAACCTAACGTTATTCGATATTCAAACTGCAGGTGGGCTCTGTAGGGAAAGACACTGCTTGGCCTGAGACTTTCCAGAAAAGAGGTTCTTTGAGTTAGCAAACAAACTGCACCAATGCAAAAACACATCTGCCACCTTCTCCATCTGTGGTCCTAGGTTGGCCCTTATCATGTCTGGGACAGCATTCTTTAATAACAATTGGACCCAGACATGACGTTCCTGTGTAGGGCCATCCACCTCAATGATACAAAGGGAAATGAGCCTCACAGTAAGGGTTAAATGCCAGCATAGATACCCCATGCCAAGAAATCTGGGATACTGACATAGATAGGTACTTGTGGTTGAAAGAGAAGGGGATACCCCTACTTGAATAGAAACGTACACTGTATTCATTATGTTTCAGAGGTAAAGGGACGATACTTCTCAGCACAAATGGAAATTGTGCAGCAATACTGCACTTACCAGACATGCACTGGGCACCTCTGTGTTGATTAACTACTACTGGCAGTGCAGAGAAGTTGCTTATGCTCAGCTCATCCCTGGAAGGTGGGGCCTCTGCTCCCTCGTGACTGTGCACATCCATGGTCATCACTGAAGAAGATCTGTCCAAGTTTTTTCAACATCTGCCACAAAAGAAAACAACTCTCTTGCATCTGGCTCGAAAGAAAAGAACTGCAGATTCTTTTGGTTGGACTCAGTGCAAGGATATTCCACTACAATTTAGACTATTCACTGACAGTCAAGTAAAAGCAGGAGAGGCCATACCCTTCTTCACACTACAGACAAAAGTGAATGTCCACTGGTTGCAGATAACCAATACTGAGCTTGGCCTAAACGCTATGAAGGAAGAACTAAGACCTAGCTGCCTCATGGTGATGCAACATCAGTATGAGTTGGACTTGATGAACGCGATGGAAGGAGAGGCATGGACCAAGATTGGTGCCTCCTGTTGCACATTTATACCTGCTAATGACCTGGACAATGGGACACTGACTTTTTCCATACCTAGCACTACATTTTCTACAAGCCAACATGAAGAAGGAGGGAGGATATGCATGAAAACAATGTCAATGTACACCATGATAGGTGCCAACTTAACAACAAACTCGCTTTGTTATTGTTAATTCAGCCCGACATGACCTCCCCGTCAAGCCCAAGCCAGAAGTACATGGTCAGGCAGGTCCTGCAACCCAGGCCTGAAGCAACTGATTGACAGATCACAGGTGAGGTAACACGTTGCCCATAGACAAACGGGCAAAACAGGAAAAACCCAGATTGATTCACCAGATAGACAGCACCACCACAAAGGTCCTAGGAAATTGGTTCGCAATAAAACAAATTTGGCCGGAGGGCTACACTTTCTCAAAACACCATAAAGCTAGATGCCACATGAGGTTAGGAACACACAGCCAATCAGAACACCGCACACACACTACAGGCAGTGATCATGTGCTCCCCATCTGGAAATATCACCTACTGGCCCACTCTATGTCCATGCAAAGTCGAGACCCAAATGCACACTTCATCTGATGGTCAGATTTATGGCCTCATGACTAGGTCCAGATTCCTTCTTTCAAAGAATGTATTCATTCATTTTAATGCACTTCAAGACAATGTGTAAAAAGAAGCTCAAAACTCTGTAACTTTGATAGACAGTCACCAGACCCTGACTCTGTACTGCACTCTTCCGGCTGTTGCATTTAATTAAACAGACTGTTCCAGTTTTCCAAACGTCTCTTGTCTTTTATATATTTAAGATAAATCTACATGCAAGCAAGACTATCTCAATTAAAATCAGTGCATACTAATTACTAAATAATTCAGTGCTGCAACTAAATAAGAAATTTCCTCCTGGCTACCTCTAACACTCACTGGAGTGCACAGACTGCCTTACCGGGCTTACCCCAGGTTGGAAAACCCACTTCTTTATAACTAAGTTGATAATGTTTCTTATTGGTTAGTTGTTCAACCTAGGCCTTTGTATCACATGGCCCTCGTCGACGGCATTCTCAGTGACATTCTAGGACTCTGCATCACAAGCATCTCAACTTCTTTGAAACCAGCAGTTGCACAATGCATGTTTTATGCAGGAGTTCAATTCACAAGCCCCTCATCAACAGCATCCTTGCCAACAGTGCAGGACCTAGCATTGCAAACTTGCAGAAACCCCCTCAATCACTTCAACGTCCTCTACGCTGAATCATGCAATCCTAGCTGGGTTCTTGCATCTTACTCATGCTCCATCATGGTCAACCTGAACTTATGACCTTGCCTGCGGTGATCAGATGACTACAGTTGGCACTTTGGCAGAGAATTAAAAAGTGGCGATAATACCGCCAAATTATGACCATGGCACTGAAAACTCCCATAGACAGCCAAAGTACCACACCAACCGCCAGGGCGAAAACAACACTCACCACGGTGGTAGCCGCCAACAGCCAGGTGGGAGACAAAGTACCACCCACCATATTAAGACACACAAATCCGCCACCTTTCCCGGGGCGGTACCACAGCCATCAAAAGCCTGGCGGAAACAGAGGTTAGGAGAGAAAGCACTCACCATCGGAGACACTTGGAAGAACACCACCCTCCATCAAACCCGAACTGCAAGTCTTCCCGGTGATCTTCTACTTTATGCTCCACCTGGAACACCAACGCCGAGGAAAACGACAACGGTGAGTACAGCCGCATAGCACACAAGCGAGGGAGGAAAATGAGAGTGACACACACACGACCAACACACAACTGACACACACACCATACACACAACCAGCTGCACTCGAAAAACAATGTGTCGCCGAAACACAGCAGAATTACACAAGGACCAGAGTACGGATGTGCTGAAAATGTATTAGCATAGCAAAACCCACCACAAAAACCAAATATATACAAATGTTCACAAAGGGCCAATGTCCAGTCCAAAGTCATAAGGGCACACAAGGCCATAGGGCACAGTCCAAGGGCCAACTTGTCTCCTAACATCATCCGGAGAGAACACTCCATGCAGGGGCATCATTTTGCAAGTGGGCAGGCACCTCAGGGGGATGGGGGCCACCTCAGCCAAATATGGGAACTTCCCACTTGTTCTGGAGGGGGCTCCATGCGCATTTCACTTTGCTGAGGAGTGCAAGGTCAAAGTCTCTGAGCTGGCGATCATGCCCACTGGTTCAGAGGGGGCTCCATGCCAATTTCAATATGCTGGGGAGTGCAAGGTCACAGTCTCTGAGCTGGGGAACATGTTCACTGCTTCAGGAGGGGGCTACATGTCAATTTCAGTTTGCTGGGGAATGCAAGGTCACAGTCTCCGCTGGCAGTGATAGCTGCACTGCCTCAGTTGGTGGTGAGGGCTGCTCTGTGACAACAGGTCATGGTGCCTCCTGACATGCCTCTGCTGGCGTGATAGCTGCGCTGCCTCAGCTGATGGTGAGGGCTGCTATATGGCAACAGCTGATGGTGCCTCCTGGCCTGCCTCTGTTGGCTGTTATGGCTGCACTGCCTCAGCTGGTGGTGAGGGCTGCTCTGTGGCAACAGCTGATGGTGCCTCATGGCCTGCCTTTGCTGGTGGTGAGGGCTCCGTGACCACAAGTGGTAGAGGTGGAGGTCGTGGGTTCACCCTCCCAGCCTCTGATGTAGTTGAGGACTTTATTCCCTCCATGGCAGTAGGTGTGGGATCCTTCCGCTTCCTGGCTATAAATGTTGTGGGCTCCTTCCCCTTCCTGGCTGTAGGTGTTGTGGGCTCCTTCCCCTTCCTGGCTCTAGGTGTTGGGGGCTCCTTCCCCTTCCTGGCTGTAGGTATTTTGGGCTCCTTCCCCCTTCTGGCTGTAGATGTTGTGGGCGCCTTCCCCTTCTTGGCTGTGGGTGCTGTGGGCTCCTTACCCTTTCTGGCTGTTGGAGTGGAATCCCTCACTGGCTTGCCTCCACGACTAGGCGGTGTCTCCACTGTCTCCATGGACTGTTTGGCTGAGGTGCTGGGCTGGCTGGTTGGTACCCTGGTTCTATGGGCAGGACGGGGGGAGAAGGAAGGGGAGGGAAGAGGTAAAGTTGGGCAAGGAAAAGCTTCTTAGGGACAGTGGGGCAGGAGGACAGAGGAGGGATGGGAGTGGAGGTTGAGGGAGTGGTTCTTGGAGTTTTCCGTCTGCTGGACTTGGGTGTAGGTGCATAGGCAGTGTGCATGTGTGAGGTGGATGGCTGTTGGGTGTCTGAGTGCTTGTGTTTGTGTCCTTTGGGGGGAGACACGGTGGGAGAGGGCACAGGGGACAAGTGGATGGATGTTGTGGAGGTGTCTGCTAATGAGGTGTGTGTGATGCTTGGTTTGGTGATGCTGGCGGTGGATGTTGATGTAGTGCATGCAGGTGTGAACGTGGAGGTGACTGGGAGGTAGGTGGAGAAGGAGGAGGAGGGGAGACAGTGGAGGCAGTGGATGTTGTCATGTCTGCAACTGTATGGTGTTTGCGTGAGTGCTTGTGTGATGAAGTGTGGTGCTTGTGCCACTCTTGGGTGTTGTCTTGTGTGAATGCTCGTCTGTATGTGTGCCCGGGATGGGTTGGGGTTGAGGAGAATGGGACTGGAAAGTGGTAGTTGGAGGGGGGATGGTAGAAACAGGGACAATGGCTAGCATCAGAGAGGAGGCCAGAGCCTGGATCAATCTCTGTTGGGCCACCAAACCACTGTGAATGCCCTCCAGGAATGCATTGCATTGCTGCATCTGGGATGCCAGCCCCTGGATGGCATTCACAATGGTTGATTGCCCTACAGAGATGGATCTCAGGAGGTCAATAGCGTCCTCACTCAGGGCACCACAGCTCACTGGGGCTGGGCCTGAGGTGCCTGGGGTGAAGGAGATGCTCACCCTCCTGGGTGATGGGGCATGGGCAACTCGCTGAGGGGCTACTGGGAGGGCAGTGCTTGTACGAGGTGGCGGCTGTACCTGCAGCTGGGGTGGTCACAGAGGTGTCCGCCACCACCAGGGAGCTTCCATCGGAGAAGGTATCTGAGTCTGTGTTGTCTCCTCCCGTCTCCGCTGTGGTGCTCCCCTCGCCCTCCGTCTCACTGGTTCCCTCGGCATCAGTGGATTCTGCCTCCTCGTTCCTGTGGGATGCAGCTTGCAGCTTCCTCTGTTGCTGGTGCCCCTGCTCCTCCACTAGGTGATGCTAATGCACACAAGGACAGCATGACAAAACAAGAAAGGGGGGAGACAAAGGATACACTGGGTCAAAGACTGCACCAGCACCACTATTTGCATGCACATCAATGTCACACACATGGAACAGGCTTAAGTACTATGCCTTGCACTACCTGTGATATGGCTAGTCACTAAGGCAAGATGAGCACCACACACTGCCAACTGCAGCACTCCTGGGACCCACGATGCCCTGGCTGAAATGGACTGCTAACAAGCTAGGTTACCAGTAGTTGCCATACACCCATTACCCTTCAGTTGACCCAAGCTGCAATGTCTGGGCTGGCCTAAGGGGGCACCCACTAACACACATCCACCACCCGGATACCTCCCCACCTGCCAAAATATGTATTGATACCCACTGTCCTCACCCCCTTATGGCTGCTGTGATTCCCTCACATGCCCATCCAGCTCAGGGTAGGCCACTGCCAGTATGCAGGCCGTCAGGGTCCGAGGGTCACCCCTTCCTCGTTGGGAGGCGATCCACAGCTGTCCACGGTCTGCTGTGCCCAGTGTCTTAGGTCCTCCCACCGATTCCGACAGTGGGTGCTCTGCCTGCCATAGACCCCCAGGGTCTGCAGGTCCTTTGCAATGGCACGCCATATTCCCTTCTTTTGATGGGCGCTGACCTGCAAAGGCAATACCGACAGGAGAACACCATTAGACAAACAGTCCAGTCTGTCAAACAAATGGCCCACCATACCCATTTCTATCACCATTGGCACACACATAGCCCAGCGCACAACATGCACACCGCCACTAGACATTCCCCTCACCTCCCTTACACAATGCTTGCACATACACCTCCATGGATCCTTCCCACATGCATCGTGCCCAAAATGTACTTACCTGTTGGGCTTGGCAGCAGGAATGTCACAGCCAATGTCCTCAATCGTGGTGGCAAGAGTTTTGTCTGCCCTGGTAAAAACCCATGTGGAGCTACATTTCTTTCCCCCAGGTGGAAGATTTGGCCACTGTGAAGGCTGGATTCTATACAATAGGACATATCCCAAATATAATTGGTGCAATTGACGGTACACATATTGCGTTTGTGCCCCCCACCAGAATAAACAGGTGTTCAGGAATTGTAAGAGTTTCTACTCAATGAATATGCAGATGGTGTGCATAGCGGACCACTACATCTCCCACGTCACAGCAAATTATCCTGGGTCAGTGTATGATGCCTTCGTTCTGAGGAATAGCAGCATCCCAAATGTGATAGCCCAACTACAGAGGCACAGGGTGTGGCAAATAGGTGAGCCTTGGTCCCCACCCACTGTATGTTAGTGTATGCCTCTTGTGTCGACCCCATAGGATTGTGTGTTGCTAAATGTTGTCCCTCAATACTTGCAGGTTACTCTGGCTACCCAAACCTATTGTGGCTGCTGACCCCGGTGACGAATGCCAGGACAAGGGGCTGAGGCACATGGCACATAGGCAAACCAGACAGATCATCAAGAGGACCTTCGGCCTCCTGACGGCCAGGTTCAGGTGCCTCCGTCTGACAGGAATATCCCTGTGCTACTCACCCAAGAAGGTCTGCCAGATAGTAGTGGCATGCTGCATGTTGAACAACCTGGACCTCAGATGGCATGTACCTGTTCTGCAGGAGGATTAGACTGGAGATGCCCTGTGGCAGCAGTAGACCCTGCCCACAGTGAGGATGATGAGGCTGAGGATGAGGACAACAGAACATCAGTTATCCATCAGTACTTCCAATGACACACAGGTTAGACAGTGCAGATTAACATTTCTATCACTACTGATGTATTCTGTGTGGCTGTGGCATGATGGCATTCACCTCCTTTTACCTCTACTTACTGTCACCTATGGTTTGTCATTTTACAGATGTTGGTGCTATATGAACTGTGTACTGATGTGCTGACTACAGCCAGCTGCAGGTCATTATTTCTATGCTCTCACAATTTACAGTACATTTGCAATGGATGAAACTGTTTCCATGAATACACATTTTCAACATATGACATACAAGTAGTCGAGTTGTGTCCAAGGGTGTTTATTGAAGTGCTAAGAAATTGAGGGGAAATGCAATGATAGGGGGTGATGATGGAGGATATGCCAGGGTATTGTTCCAGTCTGGAGCACAGGTGCATTGTCCAAGGGGCCATAGCAAGGGGAGCAACAGCAGTTCAAAGTGGATAAGGTGACAGGGTGGGACACAATGGGGACAATCAGGAGAGTCTCATTTCCTGGCGGTGGTCTTGGCAAGTGTCTTTGTCTTCTGTCTGGGTCACAGGGAACATTTGCGGGGTGGTTCACCTTCTGCTGGGGGAGGGATGCTGGTAGCCTGTGGAACCTGTGATGGGGCCTCCTGCCCACTAGCGGCTGCGGAAGTGGAGGGCTGGTTAATGGACTTGCTAGTGTTAGGGGCCCGCTGGTTTGATGTTGCCTTCCTCATGATGTTGGCTATGTCTGTCGCCACACCTGCTATGGAGATCAGGGTGGTGTTGATGGCCTGCAAGTCCTTCCTGATCCCCTCATACTGTCCCTCCTGCAGCCACCTGTTCTCCTGCACGTTATCTAAGATCTGGCCCATTGTGTCCTGGGAATGTTGGTAGGCTCCCAGGATCTCGGAGAATCTCACCTGGAGAGTCGGTTCCCTGGTCCTGTCCTCCCCCTGGCGCACAGCAGTCCTCCCAGCGTCCCAGTTGGCCTGTGCCTCTGTCCCCTGAACGGTGTGCCCACTGCCACTGACACCAGGTCCCTGACTGTCTTGGGTATGAGGTGTGGCCTGGCGTCCCTGTACAGGTGGGCACACTGCTGATTGACGTGTCCTGGGGACAGAGGTGTGGGCACACTGGGTGGGTGCTGTGGTGTTGGATACTGAAGGGGGAGGCTCTGTGGTGGTCTGTGAGTGGGCCTGGGTGACCAGCTGTCCAGTGGTCCCTTATGGGCCAGGTAGGTCATCCAGATCCAGAAGTCCAGAGTTACTGTCATCACTGGAGAAATCTTTTGTTGGAGGACTGTATAGTCGCTGCATCTCCTCTTCACTGACATTGGCTGGGGTACCTGTGGGGATGTAAGTGATGTATTATGCTTCATGTGTATGACATATTGTACATCCCTGGCTTCCCCTCTATGGTTGCTGTTGCCCTGCCACCTTTTGTTTGTGTATGGTGATATATTGTGGGATTGTTAGTTTCCCTCTGCTGTGAATGCTTTGGTGATGGGTGTCCATGAAGGGTTGGGAGGGCTGTCCATGCACTGGTATAGCATTCAGGGGTTGGCATTGGGGGTAGTCATATGTGTAGGTGCACTGGTTGGGATAGAGTGGAGTGATGGGAGTGAGGGTGTGGGTGTGAGATGGCATGCAGGTATGGGGGTGGTAGTTGACTTACCAGTGTCCAGTCATCCAGCTACTCCAGCGAGTCCCTCAGGATGCAGTAATGCCAGTACTTGCTCCTCCCATGCTGTGGGGGAGGAGGTGGGGGTCCACTGCCAGTCCTTTGTATGGTGAGCTGGTGCCTTGCTGCTATGGAATGTACCTTCCCCCGTAGGTCGTTCCACCTCTTCCTGATGTCGTCCCTTGTTCTTGGGTGGTGTCCCACAGCATTCACCCCGTCCACGATTCTCTGCCATAGCTCCATATTCCTGGCAATGGAAATCTGCTGTACCCATCCTCCAAACAGCTGTGGCTCTTCCCTGAAAATTTCCTCCACCCTGACCCTTAACTCCTCCTCAGTGAAACAGGGGTGCCTTTGTGGTGCCATGGGTGTTGTGTGTTGGTGAGAGTGTGTTGAGTAATGTGGTAGGGTGTGTGATCTGGGGTACCTCAGAGATGTATTGGTGTAAGTGGTGTGTGTGCAGTTGACTCTGTGATGTTGGTGGCTAACTCTTGCAGTCTGTTGGTGTTGGCAAAGGGTTGTGGGTATTGTGGGTGTGTGTTTTATAGTGCTGTGGGTGTGTGGGTGTGGTGTGTGTATGAATGTTAGGTGTGTGTTTTTAGTATTGGCCAATGTAGTGTTGTTTTGTTTGTGGGTGTTCATTCTGAGTGCTACCGTATGTACTTCCAATGGTTTACCGCCATTGAATGTCCTCTGTGGTGATTCGTGGGTCATAATGTGGTAGGCATTGTTTTGTTGGCGTAACGGAATGGGTGTTGGGGTTTGCCACTTTAGCGCTGACCTTTGGGCGGGCGGATTTGTGTGTGTGGCAGTATTCTGTCGGATTGGTGTATGTGTGTCAAAATATGGAGAACGGATATCCACCACCGCAGCGGAATGTTGACGGCCATCAGCGTGGCTGTAAGCAGCATTTACCGCCAATGTTATAATGAGAGACTTTGTGTTCTTAGGCATTATTTTCACTTAAATCTTTAAAGTTGCATATCTCTGGTTATACTGTTTTGACTTTTGTTGTTTTGGTCTCAAATCATTTGTTAAAGTTTACTCTACTTTTCTAGGCTGATGTGGGATTTTTCTGTTGTTGTGTTTTCACTCCATTACTGCTTGAAGTGTTGCATAAATACTTTGCCTGTAAGGTGTCTGATTGCCTGTGCCAAGATACTGGGGTTCAGCACAGGTTAATTTAGGGTTGCTTGTGTTTTACCCTGACAGGTATTGTGGATGCTGCTTGAGAAGGATTTAAACCCCTCCACCAATAACCCAATTTCCAACAATACCTTAATATTCTTAGACCTCATTTAGAAATGTCAGAACAGGAACTACATGAGCATAAATGTTTTTATTTGAGATGTGATGAGCCATCCATACTCAGAGATACAAGTTAAATTTAAGAATACAAAGATAGAGCTAAAAGAGAAATCAAATATGTACGGCTGAAATCTACATTGCGCTCATTTGGTGAGAGAGTGACCTGGGCTCATCCAATTGAACAGGCATGGGCCACTAGCGACATAATACAAATTACCAGTGATAATGGTAACCATATATGCTTGCAGGAAATATCATAAACACTTATAAACATGTTTTACTGGTCTGTACTCTTCCAAATCCAATAATACACAAAATCGGATTGACTTATATTCAGACAATGAATGAGGTACTCACCTGGTAAGAAGCTGCGCACTGGCAGTCCTAAGACCAAGCTATCACCAAAGAAGAGATTGTAATAGTTATACAAGGTATGCCTTGCTTTAAAGCTAAATGCAATGATGGTCTACCAAGTGAATTCAACAAATAATTTTGCTCTATACTAGCCCCATGCCTGATTGTTCTGTTTCAGTAAGCAAATACAACAGATATTCTTCCATTGTGTATGTAGAAAGCACTCCTAATTACACTGCCCAAACCTGGGAAGCCACTCGATCAAAGCAAGTATTAGTGACCGCCGTTTCTCATAAATACAGACATGGAAATCAATATGAATATAATTACTATCAGACTGATCCCCCTTTAACTTTAACCTCTCCTCCCATAGAAGCTAGGCCCTACCCCAGGCAGATCCACCTCACGCAGTTTGCATACTCTGTTCACCCTAATGCACAAATTGGACCCACAAGTAAAAGCAGCTATGGTATTCCTCCCGGAGGCCAAGTCATGTGTTTCTCTTTCTACTAGTAAGAATTAGTATGTAACGGGCATCCTGAACTGGCTCAAACTGTTGCACTACAATACTGAGAACTCAAATGGTAATGTTTTGCCTATCAGTACAAGGCGGCCCCAGATTTACTAAAACTGTGTGCCAGATTAGTATTACTTTTGCTACACAAACTCAGAGCAAAGCACTATGGTAGTATTTACTTTCAATGCAAATCAGGATTTGCAATGCAAAGTTAGAGGCAAAGTAACAAAGCATTGCTATGCACTCTTTTGCATTAAGAGGTTGTACCCTGTGTGGCACATGGACGTTTGCCTGTAGTCACCCATAGGTTTTAATGCAAATACCTATTGACTAAATATTTTAGACAATGATTTGCACCAAAACTTCCTTGAGGCTGAAGTAACAGAGGAGAAATGTTTACATGTCTTCATACTTTTCAAACGTGCATTGTAGGCTGCATTGTACAGCATGCATACAAACTGGAAAAAATATTAAAGCATAGAGGGTCATTCTGACCCTGGCGGCCGGTAGCCGCCAGGGCCACCGACCACGGGAGCACCGCCGACAGGCTGGCGGTGCTCCAATGAGCATTCTGACCGCGGCGGTTCAGCCGCGGTCAGAAGCGGAAAGTCAACGGTCTCCCGCTGACTTTCCGCTGCTCATTGGAAACCTCCATGGCTGCGGAGCGCGCTCCGCAGCCATGAGGATTCTGACCCCCCCTACCGCCATCCAGTTCATGGCGGGAAAGCCGCCATGAACAGGATGGCGGTAGGGGGGGTCGCGGGGCCCCTGGGGGCCCCTGCCGTGCCCATGCCAATGGCATGGGCACGGCAGGGGCCCCCGTAAGAGGGCCCCAAAATGTATTTCACTGTCTGCCTTGCAGACAGTGAAATACGCGACGGGTGCAGTAGCACCCGTCGCACCTTCCCACTCCGCCGGCTCGATTACGAGCCGGCATCCTCGTGGGAAGGTCGTTTTCCCCTGGGCTGGCGGGCGGTTTAACTGGAACCGCCCGCCAGCCCAGGGGAAAACTCGTAATACCCGCCGCGGTCTTTTGACCGCGGCGCGGTAATTTGGAGGGCGGGATCCTGGTGGGCGGCCTCCGCCGCCCCCCAGAGTCATAATGAGGCCCATAGTATTTACACTAGAAGGGCCCCTTTGATTAGAAAATCTATTCTTGACAGAAGGTATACATCCTGGCTCTATGGTGCAAGAGTGTGTGAGTTAGCATATGGCAACCTAAAGTGTGTCAGTGCTGGGGAAAAGAAAAAAAAGCACCAGACCTTAGTCGAAACTGCTGTTTTTCATTCTCTCCTTGACAGAGCAGCAAAGCAGCTTTGGTTTCTGTTCTGCATTGCATCACACTTTAGTAAATGTCTCCTTAATTATGAACACATAAGAAACATGGAAGGCTTGTTTGGGGCATATTTATATTTGTTTTTGCATGCTACCTATTTTTCTGCTACTACTTCATGTTTCAGCTCATCTATGCATTTATAAAGTGGCATATGGTGTCCTTCTTCAAAAAGGTTTCTTGAACTACATTCATTAAAGAGAGCCAACTTTTTCTACAACAAAGGAAATGCATATCCAGTCTTCATTCCACTTGCAAGTGTGGTGCATAGGTGGTCTGCTTTATTTGCCCAGACTCAGGCCATTATTATGACCCTGGCGGTCATGAGACCACGAGGACTGCATTGGCGGCCTCCACATTTTGACCACTAGGTTGCCACTGGTCGACAGCCTGGCGGTTCCGGCAGTCTTAATCTGCCAGGGCAGCACTACAAGCAGCGCTGGAACCACCATGCAAAGGCTGGCAGAGATGGCGTGCTGGGAACCCCAAGGGGTCCCCTGAACTCCCCATGCACTTGGCATGGGCAGTGCAGGGGCCCCCATGGACAGCCCAATCACGCTTTTCACTGCCTGCAAAGCAGGGTCCCCCATGGATAGCCCAGTCACGCTTTTCACTGCCTGCCATGAGTGGTTTGCAAGACTCACTCAAGATCACCGCTGAAGTGAAGACACACCCATGAAAAACATTTAGGAACAGATTTATAGAGGCCCTTATGCCACTTTAGCGCCACCTTAGCGTTAGTTTTTTTACACTAAAACGGTGCTAATGTGGCCTTTTCCCAGCGCCATGTTTACAAAATTGCGCAATGCATGCATTGTAACACTTTGCGTCACATAATGCACATCAATGTCACACACATGGAACAGGCTTAAGTACTATGCCTTGCACTACCTGTGATATGGCTAGTCACTAAGGCAAGATGAGCACCACACACTGCCAACTGCAGCACTCCTGGGACCCACGATGCCCTGGCTGAAATGGACTGCTAACAAGCTAGGTTACCAGTAGTTGCCATACACCCATTACCCTTCAGTTGACCCAAGCTGCAATGTCTGGGCTGGCCTAAGGGGGCACCCACTAACACACATCCACCACCCGGATACCTCCCCACCTGCCAAAATATGTATTGATACCCACTGTCCTCACCCCCTTATGGCTGCTGTGATTCCCTCACATGCCCATCCAGCTCAGGGTAGGCCACTGCCAGTATGCAGGCCGTCAGGGTCCGAGGGTCACCCCTTCCTCGTTGGGAGGCCATCCACAGCTGTCCACGGTCTGCTGTGCCCAGTGTCTTAGGTCCTCCCACCGATTCCGACAGTGGGTGCTCTGCCTGCCATAGACCCCCAGGGTCTGCAGGTCCTTTGCAATGGCACGCCATATTCCCTTCTTTTGATGGGCGCTGACCTGCAAAGGCAATAGCGACAGGAGAACACCATTAGACAAACAGTCCAGTCTGTCAAACAAATGGCCCACCATACCCATTTCTATCACCATTGGCACACACATAGCCCAGCGCACAACATGCACACCGCCACTAGACATTCCCCTCACCTCCCTTACACAATGCTTGCACATACACCTCCATGGATCCTTCCCACATGCATCGTGCCCAAAATGTACTTACCTGTTGGGCTTGGCAGCAGGAATGTCACAGCCAATGTCCTCAATCGTGGTGGCAAGAGTTTTGTCTGCCCTGGTAAAAAACCCATGTGGAGCTACATTTCTTTCCCCCAGGTGGAAGATTTGGCCACTGTGAAGGCTGGATTCTATACAATAGGACATATCCCAAATATAATTAGTGCAATTGACGGTACACATATTGCGTTTGTGCCCCCCACCAGAATAAACAGGTGTTCAGGAATTGTAAGAGTTTCTACTCAATGAATATGCAGATGGTGTGCATAGCGGACCACTACATCTCCCACGTCACTGCAAATTATCCTGGGTCAGTGTATGATGCCTTCGTTCTGAGGAATAGCAGCATCCCAAATGTGATAGCCCAACTACAGAGGCACAGGGTGTGGCAAATAGGTGAGCCTTGGTCCCCACCCACTGTATGTTAGTGTATGCCTCTTGTGTCGACCCCATAGGATTGTGTGTTGCTAAATGTTGTCCCTCAATACTTGCAGGTTACTCTGGCTACCCAAACCTATTGTGGCTGCTGACCCCGGTGACGAATGCCAGGACAAGGGGCTGAGGCACATGGCACATAGGCAAACCAGACAGATCATCAAGAGGACCTTCGGCCTCCTGACGGCCAGGTTCAGGTGCCTCCGTCTGACAGGAATATCCCTGTGCTACTCACCCAAGAAGGTCTGCCAGATAGTAGTGGCATGCTGCATGTTGAACAACCTGGACCTCAGATGGCATGTACCTGTTCTGCAGGAGGATTAGACTGGAGATGCCCTGTGGCAGCAGTAGACCCTGCCCACAGTGAGGATGATGAGGCTGAGGATGAGGACAACAGAACATCAGTTATCCATCAGTACTTCCAATGACACACAGGTTAGACAGTGCAGATTAACATTTCTATCACTACTGATGTATTCTGTGTGGCTGTGGCATGATGGCATTCACCTCCTTTTACCTCTACTTACTGTCACCTATGGTTTGTCATTTTACAGATGTTGGTGCTATATGAACTGTGTACTGATGTGCTGACTACAGCCAGCTGCAGGTCATTATTTCTATGCTCTCACAATTTACAGTACATTTGCAATGGATGAAACTGTTTCCATGAATACACATTTTCAACATATGACATACAAGTAGTCGAGTTGTGTCCAAGGGTGTTTATTGAAGTGCTAAGAAATTGAGGGGAAATGCAATGATAGGGGGTGATGATGGAGGATATGCCAGGGTATTGTTCCAGTCTGGAGCACAGGTGCATTGTCCAAGGGGCCATAGCAAGGGGAGCAACAGCAGTTCAAAGTGGATAAGGTGACAGGGTGGGACACAATGGGGACAATCAGGAGAGTCTCATTTCCTGGCGGTGGTCTTGGCAAGTGTCTTTGTCTTCTGTCTGGGTCACAGGGAACATTTGCGGGGTGGTTCACCTTCTGCTGGGGGAGGGATGCTGGTAGCCTGTGGAACCTGTGATGGGGCCTCCTGCCCACTAGTGGCTGCGGAAGTGGAGGGCTGGTTAATGGACTTGCTAGTGTTAGGGGCCCGCTGGTTTGATGTTGCCTTCCTCATGATGTTGGCTATGTCTGCCGCCACACCTGCTATGGAGATCAGGGTGGTGTTGATGGCCTGCAAGTCCTTCCTGATCCCCTCATACTGTCCCTCCTGCAGCCACCTGTTCTCCTGCACGTTATCTAAGATCTGGCCCACTGTGTTCTGGGAATGTTGGTAGGCTCCCAGGATCTCGGAGAATGTCACCTGGAGAGTCGGTTCCCTGGTCCTGTCCTCCCCCTGGCGCACAGCAGTCCTCCCAGCGTCCCAGTTGGCCTGTGCCTCTGTCCCCTGAACGGTGTGCCCACTGCCACTGACACCAGGTCCCTGACTGTCTTGGGTATGAGGTGTGGCCTGGCGTCCCTGTACAGGTGGGCACACTGCTGATTGACGTGTCCTGGGGACAGAGGTGTGGGCACACTGGGTGGGTGCTGTGGTGTTGGATACTGAAGGGGGAGGCTCTGTGGTGGTCTGTGAGTGGGCCTGGGTGACCAGCTGTCCAGTGGTCCCTTATGGGCCAGGTAGGTCATCCAGATCCAGAAGTCCAGAGTTACTGTCATCACTGGAGAAATCTTTTGTTGGAGGACTGTATAGTCGCTGCATCTCCTCTTCACTGACATTGGCTGGGGTACCTGTGGGGATGTAAGTGATGTATTATGCTTCATGTGTATGACATATTGTACATCCCTGGCTTCCCCTCTATGGTTGCTGTTGCCCTGCCACCTTTTGTTTGTGTCTGGTGATATATTGTGGGATTGTTAGTTTCCCTCTGCTGTGAATGCTTTGGTGATGGGTGTCCATGAAGGGTTGGGAGGGCTGTCCATGCACTGGTATAGCATTCAGGGGTTGGCATTGGGGGTAGTCATATGTGTAGGTGCACTGGTTGGGATAGAGTGGAGTGACGGGAGTGAGGGTGTGAGATGGCATGCAGGTATGGGGGTGGTAGTTGACTTACCAGTGTCCAGTCATCCAGCTACTCCAGCGATTCCCTCAGGATGCAGTAATGCCAGTACTTGCTCCTCCCATGCTGTGGGGGAGGAGGTGGGGGTCCACCGCCAGTCCTTTGTATGGTGAGCTGGTGCCTTGCTGCTATGGAATGTACCTTCCCCCGTAGGTCGTTCCACCTCTTCCTGATGTCGTCCCTTGTTCTTGGGTGGTGTCCCACAGCATTCACCCTGTCCACGATTCTCTGCCATAGCTCCATATTCCAGGCAATGGAAATCTGCTGTACCCATCCTCCAAACAGCTGTGGCTCTTCCCTGACAATTTCCTCCACCCTGACCCTTAACTCCTCCTCAGTGAAACAGGGGTGCCTTTGTGGTGCCATGGGTGTTGTGTGTTGTGTGTTGGTGAGAGTGTGTTGAGTAATGTGGTAATGTGTGTGATCTGGGGTACCTCAGAGATGTATTGGTGTAAGTGGTGTGTGTGCAGTTGACTCTGTGATGTTGGTGGCTAACTCTTGCAGTCTGTTGGTGTTGGCAAAGGGTTGTGGGTATTGTGGGTGTGTGTTTTATAGTGCTGTGGGTGTGTGGGTGTGGTGTGTGTATGAATGTTAGGTGTGTGTTTTTAGTATTGGCCAATGTAGTGTTGTTTTGTTTGTGGGTGTTCATTCTGAGTGCTACCGTATGTACTTCCAATGGTTTACCGCCATTGAATGTCCTCTGTGGTGATTCGTGGGTCATAATGTGGTAGGCATTGTTTTGTTGGCGTAACGGAATGGGTGTTGGGGTTTGCCACTTTAGCGCTGACCTTTGGGCGGGCGGATTTGTGTGTGTGGCAGTATTCTGTCGGATTGGTGTATGTGTGTAAAAATATGGAGAACGGATATCCACCACCGCGGCGGAATGTTGACGGCCATCAGCGTGGCTGTAAGCAGCATTTACCGCCAATGTTATAATGAGAGACTTTGTGTTCTTAGGCATTATTTTCACTTAAATCTTTAAAGTTGCATATCTCTGGTTATACTGTTTTGACTTTTGTTGTTTTGGTCTCAAATCATTTGTTAAAGTTTACTCTACTTTTCTAGGCTGATGTGAGATTTTTCTGTTGTTGTGTTTTCACTTCATTACTGCTTGAAGTGTTGCATAAATACTTTGCCTGTAAGGTGTCTGATTGCCTGTGCCAAGATACTGGGGTTCAGCACAGGTTAATTTAGGGTTGCTTGTGTTTTACCCTGACAGGTATTGTGGATGCTGCTTGAGAAGTATTTAAACCCCTCCACCAATAACCCAATTTCCAACAATACCTTAATATTCTTAGACCTCATTTAGAAATGTCAGAACAGGAACTACATGAGCATAAATGTTTTTATTTGAGATGTGATGAGCCATCCATACTCAGAGATACAAGTTAAATTTAAGAATACAAAGATAGAGCTAAAAGAGAAATCAAATATGTACGGCTGAAATCTACATTGCGCTCATTTGGTGAGAGAGTGACCTGGGCTCATCCAATTGAACAGGCATGGGCCACTAGCGACATAATACAAATTACCAGTGATAATGGTAACCATATATGCTTGCAGGAAATATCATAAACACTTATAAACATGTTTTACTGGTCTGAACTCTTCCAAATCCAATAATACACAAAATCGGATTGACTTATATTCAGACAATGAATGAGGTACTCACCTGGTAAGAAGCTGCGCACTGGCAGTCCTAAGACCAAGCTATCACCAAAGAAGAGATTGTAATAGTTATACAAGGTATGCCTTGCTTTAAAGCTAAATGCAATGATGGTCTACCAAGTGAATTCAACAAATAATTTTGCTCTATACTAGCCCCATGCCTGATTGTTCTGTTTCAGTAAGCAAATACAACAGATATTCTTCCATTGTGTATGTAGAAAGCACTCCTAATTACACTGCCCAAACCTGGGAAGCCACTCGATCAAAGCAAGTATTAGTGACCGCCGTTTCTCATAAATACAGACATGGAAATCAATATGAATATAATTACTATCAGACTGATCCCTCTTTAACTTTAACCTCTCCTCCCATAGAAGCTAGGCCCTACCCCAGGCAGATCCACCTCACGCAGTTTGCATACTCTGTTCACCCTAATGCACAAATTGGACCCACAAGTAAAAGCAGCTATGGTATTCCTCCCGGAGGCCAAGTCATGTGTTTCTCTTTATACTAGTAAGAATTAGTATGTAACGGGCATCCTGAACTGGCTCAAACTGTTGTACTACAATACTGAGAACTCGAATGGTAATGTTTTGCCTATCAGTACAATGCGGCCCCAGATTTACTAAAACTGTGTGCCAGATTAGTATTACTTTTGCTACACAAACTCAGAGCAAAGCACTATGGTAGTATTTACTTTCAATGCAAATCAGGATTTGCAATGCAAAGTTAGAGGCAAAGTAACAAAGCATTGCTATGCACTCTTTTGCATTAAGAGGTTGTACCCTGTGTGGCACATGGACGTTTGTCTGTAGTCACCCATAGGTTTTAATGCAAATACCTATTGACTAAATATTTTAGACAATGATTTGCACCAAAACTTCCTTGAGGCTGAAGTAACAGAGGAGAAATGTTTACATGTCTTCATACTTTTCAAACGTGCATTGTAGGCTGCATTGTACAGCATGCATACAAACTGGAAAAAATATTAAAGCATAGTATTTACACTGGAAGGGCCCCTTTGATTAGAAAATCTATTCTTGACAGAAGGTATACATCCTGGCTCTATGGTGCAAGAGTGTGTGAGTTAGCATATGGCAACCTAAAGTGTGTCAGTGCTGGGGAAAAGAAAAAAAAGCACCAGACCTTAGTCGAAACTGCTGTTTTTCATTCTCTCCTTGACAGAGCAGCAAAGCAGCTTTGGTTTCTGTTCTGCATTGCATCACACTTTAGTTAATGTCTCCTTAATTATGAACACATAAGAAACATGGAAGGCTTGTTTGGGGCATATTTATATTTGTTTTTGCATGCTACCTATTTTTCTGCTACTACTTCATGTTTCAGCTCATCTATGCATTTATAAAGTGGCATATGGTGTCCTTCTTCAAAAAGGTTTCTTGAACTACATTCATTAAAGAGAGCCAACTTTTTCTACAACAAAGGAAATGCATATCCAGTCTTCATTCCACTTGCAAGTGTGGTGCATAGGTGGTCTGCTTTATTTGCCCAGACTCAGGCCATTATTATGACCCTGGCGGTCATGAGACCACGAGGACCGCATTGGCGGCCTCCACATTTTGACCACTAGGTTGCCACTGGTCGACAGCCTGGCGGTTCCGGCAGTCTTAATCTGCCAGGGCAGCACTACAAGCAGCGCTGGAACCACCATGCAAAGGCTGGCAGAGATGGCGTGCTGGGAACCCCAAGGGGTCCCCTGAACTCCCCATGCACTTGGCATGGGCAGTGCAGGGGCCCCCATGGACAGCCCAATCACGCTTTTCACTGCCTGCAAAGCAGGGTCCCCCATGGATAGCCCAGTCACGCTTTTCACTGCCTGCCATGAGTGGTTTGCAAGACCCACTCAAGATCACCGCTGAAGTGAAGACACACCCATGAAAAACATTTAGGAGCAGATTTATAGAGGCCCTTATGCCACTTTAGCACCACCTTAGCGTTAGTTTTTTTACACTAAAACGGTGCTAATGTGGCCTTTTCCCAGCGCCATGTTTACAAAATTGCGCAATGCATGCATTGTAACACTTTGCGTCACATAATGCATGCGCCCTGAACAATGTGTGCAAAGGTGGTGTTCCTGCGCAAGGAGGCCCGCAAAAATGGCACATTGAAATCTACACGATTTCATTGCCCCATTTTTGGTGTCATTTTTAAAAGGACACACCCATTGTAATCAATGGGCCTCCTTGCACTTTGCTCCAGTAGCATCAACATTTTTGACGCTATAAGAGCAAAGTGCCACAATGCCATAAAAAATGTTGATGCTGTTGTTTCTAATACAGCCATAGTATGCCGTATCATAAATACAGTGCACACTTGGTGGCATTAGATCGGCGCAGGGGGTGCAAGAAAAATAGCGCTGTATTGGATGCAGCACTACTTTTCTTAAATTCGACCCTTAATTGGTTAATATGAATGTTATGCTTTATTACAGGAAGTGCCCAACGTCTTTTTCCTCTTTGAGAAAAAGCAAATTGATGTGCAGATATCTACTGCTGGGCCCAGTATTCATCTTTAGAGAACTTCGAGAGGAGTATTTTGAAGAAGACTCAAAGATGGCATCATCTTCTGACACTGATCAGGAGGTAGGAGCTTCAACATCTCAGCCAGCAAAATCAAACAAGCAGTCCCTTGTTTGGGAATTTATTGAAATTGCTCTTGAGTATAGATGATTTGGGAAAGCATGTGAAGTGCAAGCTGTGCCACAAATAATTTTCTTGTACTAGAAACCAGTACAGCTTTGGCACATAGGAATGTGGCACCCTATGAGGGCCATGCACCTGGCATGCTTGGCACGTGCAGAAATGCATTAAAGTGCCAAGCTGAAATCATCATCAGGAACAAAAAAGTCGCCACAGGCAGGTGAACCTGTACTTCTTCAGGTTCAGACTAGGTAGACTGGTTGTTATGCAGCCTACACTAACAAAGTTCTGTACTTCCGCCGTGGCAACACTATTATTTTTTGGTTCAGAGCTGAGCCGAACAGCTATGCTTGTGGATGAACAGAAATGTCCTCCTTGACAGGAATTGTTTCCCCTTAATTTTGCCTCCACGTTCAGAGTTTCTGCTTTTACAGAAGTTCCATCTTTCAGTTTTCTTCACATAAATCCCAAAACAATAAAAAATTACAAAAAGAGTTCTGAGAAAAAGAAAAAAAATGGCAATTTTCAGAGCTGCCTATTCTGGTTAACAGATAGACAAAATGTGATGTTTTTTCATATTGTATATGTCTATTAGTTGCCATTCTCTGTTAGTTTGCCCCTTCAGTTAATTCATTCTAGTAAGACTCTAAAGTTACTAGTAAATCATTTTTCTACTCACTTATAATCTTAGATACAAATATTCATAACTATACATGCCTTTTAACTCATGTTTCCATTTTTACTTAATGGCATCATAATTTGAAACCCAAAATATTTTAGAGGTCGAAGCCTTGCTGTGCCGGGTTGTGTGAAGGTGAAGCATCAGAAATGCACCATATCCATTGAGATAAGACATGTTTCTTCTGTCTGTTAGCACTGGTGTACTGCATGCTGCCTAGCAGCTATGCAGGAACCTTTGCACCATGGTACAAAAGGGCCTGGGTTGTGGACAGCATTGTTTTTATGCAGGAAAGAATGTCTTTCTTAAAAAAAAACAATCCAGTCTGTAATGTTGGCAGCATTCCACCATGGCACAAGAATTCCTACTTTGTTACTATGTAGCAGACAGGGCACCATGGTTAACTCACAGAAGAAACTCTAGTAAGATATGGGACATTTCTGCAGTCTTCTAGCTTGGCAACATTGCCAAACAGTAATGCAGGAACCTTTGCACCATGATGCAAGAGGGCGTAAGTGACAAGCAGCTTTATTTTTAAGCAGTGTAGTATTATTTTTGCACAAAAGCAATATTGCCTGTAGCTCTTGAAGCCTTGTATCATGGGGCATATGTGTCTGAGTAGCTTCTAATCAGAACTCATTGCATCAATACTAAGAAACAACAGAAATCTACCATATCTACTAAGATATGGCTCATATCAGGTATCTCCTATCTCCTGACACTCTATGCTACCGAGTGGTAAATCAGGTACCCTTCTCCCATGGTGCAAGAGTGCCAACATTACAGCTAGCATTGTGTTTATGCAGTAACATATCTCTTTCTGTAGAAAAACTGGCAGTATTGCAGCATGTTACAAAGCTACCCTTACTCCTACTAGGCAGCACAGTGTGTCAGTGTTAAGAGAGAGTAGAAATGCTTAGTTGTACCAATCATAGAATGCCTATTTGTATATTTATGCTTAAGTTTTAGACCAGGAACTTTTAGAGTCGATAAACCTTCATTAAGGAGTTTAGTCCACATATAATAGACTATGCATCTATTACAACATTCTACTCCATGACGCTGGATTGTCCCAGGTTCAAGTAAACGTGTTTTAATCATTCACCCCAGAAAGTGACAGCCTGATGCAGCATTGACTCAATTCTTATTTCGATACCATTGTGATAGTCAGCTCCATGAGAAGAAAGGACTAATGTCTCTGGGATGCTCTGCTACACAGTCTCTACCTTTCACTTTACCCTGCAAAATACATACATTTTATACAGGTAGCCAAACGGGGTGTATAGTGTGATTATTCCACTGAAAGTTAGACCATCATGGAACTATGTAGAAAACATAATATTAAGATTAACATATTTCAGTGTACATAAGACTAAAATAGTAAAGAGTAGTTATTGCACATCACTGCCAGTCACTCATTATTTTAATTTTAAAAACTGGAATACACCTATTACAAAGTGATCTCATATGTTTATCACTTACGTGTTCAAAAATATTGTTATTTTGTAGAAATTTCCTTTAGGTGTATTAAAAAATGTCCTTTAAATTGTTGTTATCCTTGCTAGGTCACATATTGACATTTAACATTAACTTTCACACTTATTGCCTATTTACATGTACATGAAATCCTCTGAACCTTATATTTTATAGAAATTTGATTCCAAAGATATGAGGTAAGAGTAACCTTTGTTTTAATATAAGACATGAACCATTACATTCAGTCCAGCCACATAAATTCTTTAGACACACTGTGTAGTGAACTGAGGTGATGGTCTCTCCCTCATGGAAAATGATAGCAAACAGGGTGAATGTTTTCCTATGCATCAATACCTGACCAGCTTTGAAGATGGTGATATCAGTTTTTATTTTAGAACCATCAGCTCTACATCTCAGTAATATGAGAATAACATATTTTGAACTTTGTATTACAAGTAATTTAGACAGTACCTATAATGTACAGTCTTGACATGAGTTATCCTATACAGCGTAAACACATTGGGGTTCATTATGACCCCGGCGGTAGATGGTATAGTGGAGGTATTACCGCCAACAGGCTGGCGGTACCTACCTCCACTATTATCGCAATGGCGGTTTGGCCAAAGCTAAACCCCCAATGTACCACAACGACTGCCACGGCGTTAACTACTGCAGTGTCCGCCAGCAAAACACCGCCTGGCCGTATCATGGAACATGATACGGTAGGCGGTGTTTTGCTGGCCTGGCGCTGCCTTACCGCCGTCCGCCACCATGACCATAGACAGAATTTCGCCAGCCTTCTGGCGGAATTTCGTCTAAGGTTATAATGCCATGGATGGTCGGTAGCCACGGCAACGGTATGTTGGCGTCCGTCGCCATGGCAGTGGGCGGAGTTTGCCGCCAAGGTCCTAATGAGGGCAATCATTTTTCAAAAGCTACTGACTTACCATTTGGTATTGTTAGGTACACACATTGCTCTGAATGAATGTGTGTTCTGATTGATTATGAACAATTAACAGATTCATGATTCCATGAATAGCTTATCTCAAATAACTAATTGATTGGAATTGTCTCAGTGTCTGGTATGTCAGCACTATTTTTTGAAATTCCTAAGCATCCTGCTAAGAATTCAAACTACAGTCTAAAATACTGGTGCAGTAATTAACAATGTTACGTATACTTAATGTAGAAGAACACACATGCTTCTGAGCCGGTACTGAACTAACTAGAGTTGACAGTGCTCTGCATACTTCATTCTCTTTGTTTTGTAAAAGAAAATTCAACTACAGGGGGTAACTGGAATAGAGCATTTACAATTACAATACAGCAACAAGAAACTCCTGATGAACTTGAATATTGAAAACCTACCACATCTTGCATTTGATCGCTTTTCTTCTTTTTTTAAAGCTCCTTATACACTTTACTTACTTTTGGGACTTTTGCATTATTGAAAACTATAGCACTTTTATGCTTCCTATAACTTCTGTTTTTTTCAACAATGAGATATAGGCCCAGATGCTAAAAATGGAGACCTCTCAATCAATTGTATTGGTTTATGCATTAAATATCGGCATTTACTTTGCTCTCATCGAATTCAAGAAGGTACAATCTAAATAGTGTCCTTATGTGCAATAACGCAACATAAGACATTCTTTCTTCGAAAACTGTCTGTCCTATATTTATCATAGCTGCGTCCAAGATTAATCCTTGAGATTTGTGAATGGTGATAGCATAGACCAAAGACAGAAGAAAACTGTTGTCTTTCAACATGTAGGTATTTTACAAGCAGAAACCCAGCAGTACACTTCACAAATTGTTTGCTCTCTTCAATATGGTCACTTTTATTCAAAATATACTCATGTTCAGGTCTATCAGGATATGTGATAAAATCTAGCACATTCCCACTTGCTCCACTGACTAAACCTTCCTCAATGCTGAGAGTGTGTTGCACAATTTTCCTGGAACATTTGCAGAGGTTTAGAATCTTTTCTAAACCAGCAGTATCTGAAACTGATTTCAAAAATGATTGCTCTTTTTTTTTTACCATTGGTCCAATTTACCTATACTACTAAGATTCACAATCTCCATATGAATCATTTGTGACCTAAACTACCCATACTCATCCAATGTAAGCACGAGGCACACAATCTGTTTACAACCTTATAGAAGATCTAGCATTACATGAGCATGAGACTCAATCTGTGGGAAGAGAGTGCATACCATTTAACCAGCAAGAGCTTTCTTCGCTTCTCTTCTGATTATTCCTACTCTAATGTTTTTAACATCTTACCACACTCCACATATTCAGCCTGGCTCATATTTTTGGTCAACTCTGTGTATGGGAAATTCAACCATATATTGACATTTCCAAAACTTCCTCAGGATTTTTTAATTCATTCATGAGTCAGTTTGTTAAAAACTGGTTGATGTTTGGCAGGTATTAGCTGTAGAAGATCACCAAAAACTGTGGTGCGCTTATTACAAAGAGAACATCATAGTCAGTTCTGAGGAATTCTTGTTCCTAAGATGAATGAAAGCTAGCATTCATTTTGACACTATGCTAACCTCATCATAAATAAGCACCTTCAATTTTTTTTCGGAATCTTTGACACTTCCTGGCAAGCATCACCAGATAACTTCAAGTACTCCAGTTTGTTTCATGTTCCACATGCAACATAAGTAGACAAAGCAATGGTATTATTTTATTATTATGGGCAGCTAATCTAGTAGGTGCTGTCACAACACATGAAAGCTTACAATTTGTCTTTCTGTGAACATATGCAGTGAGCACTCTATTAAAAAAAAACTTTGTCAGTTCCTGCCTGAGCACAAACACACAGAAGTATAGGTTAGTGCAGTACATGAACATTTTGATTTCTCATGGAAAAAAAACATGCTGAACTAATTTGATTATTCGTTCAAAAAGTAATAGCTGTTCTTTAATAAGTTGAGCTACCAAATTTTCTCAATCAATACTGTCAGTCCTCACCTGACCCATTGCATTTTCAACCTCATTCATAGCTATGGCTGCCTAATTTTCAAAGGTAGGCTGCTCAAGTGGATCTTGACTAAGAGAGTCTGAGGTCTGGCTCCCTTGTGAACTGTCCTTTGCAACCTCTGCTGCAATTGTTTTTTCATGTTGAATTCATTATACATCATTAAACATTTTCAGCTAAGTGGGAAATACTGCAATGTGAATATTATTTTTAACTGCATTGAAAGCATCTTCGTAACAGAGATGTCTGCTCATAACAATTCATCCTCGAAATGCCATGGCTTAAAAAGTTGCAAAAGAGCCAAGTAAAAGCATTCCCTTTTTCCAACTGTTTGTACCTCAGTTTATGATGATTAATGAAACTTGGCTTTGAGTGTCTCACTAAGCATCTATTACAGCGAGAGACTGCAATTTTCCCTCCCCTCCTTCTGTGTTTTGGTCCATGTTATTCCAATATGTGTAGTACTGCAGTAATTCATACAAAGATTTTCTAAGTAGACACTGTGATTGATATAATAGGTGTCTACTGTGTTGGTTTTAACTATATCAGTGCTATCTGGATAAAACTCGTCAAGATACTACATTTCTGGAAATTATTTTAGCACCCTTTTTCATGCTGATGCTAGGCCTAAACTTACCAAAATAATGGATTTTGATTTGTCATATAAGCTAGCAGATTTCAACTTATCGCATGCCTAAAAGATCCTATCTTCCACTGGGAAAACATCTTTGAACTGAAACTGTAAAGCTTTTTAGTTGAAGACCTCTCTGCTGCTAACTCTTCCCATATGTTGTTTATTTCTTTTCAGTATTTGTTATATATGAAGTAAGATATCAAGCAACAGCCATAGAATTGTCTGCTACAAACTGAATATCTATGTTGGCATTCCACATAGATAGGATGCATGATGGTAGTCATTGATAGGTTTTAAAACCTCACTTCTCTGTATGTTGAATGTGTTCTTGGGTGATTAACTAACAACAGTGTGTCTTACTGCAGACATGAAGCTGTTCACTCTTCCTTTTAAGATTACAGGTCTAAGGAATCCAAAGTGTGTATTAGTGTAGTATTTCCCTTTTGCTCTGTTTCTTATCATCAATATTTCTCACATTTTTTGGACTAGGTTTATAAGACTTCTTGCCTAAGAGTTCTGCTCTTGAAGAATCTAACGTTACATACTGCTCAATGAATTATAACACTGATTTATCCATACGTTGTCCAGACTTTGGTGCATGCTTTCAGCCACAACAACATATGACTATGTGGTACACCTTTAGTTTCATAGTCTTCCTCCATAAAAAGTCCATAACCTCAATGGTGATGGATTGTTTTGTTATAGATATCTTGGAGTATGGCTTCAATTTTATGTTTAACATATCTACAAACATTTGCAGGATCAATTGAACACAATTAAATGCCTGCAATGTTTGTATTATCCAGCCTGCGAAAGTCATGAAGATCATCCCAAGCATAATCTGCACAGCCCAAAGTGACAAACCAGGTGGATGCCCCTAGGTTATCCACTTTAGATGACTGTGGCAACGGAACCAGTACTCATTTGTTCTATGTTAGCAAGCCATAATGTTTATGTGATTAGTCTCTAGAACATCATCCTTTCCATGCACACATTTCTGGCAATCATGTCAGTAAACCGTGGTTTCACAACATGGATGTAAAATGCATGGAATGTTTTGTCCAAATCAAGAATTTTCAGAATATGATCTAGCTGATCTGCATTCTGATGCTAGAATCTGTACTGGAAACTTCATTGTAACAACCCCTTCGTTTCAAATTGGGAACGAAATAGGGAAACGCTGTGCTTCTAAGCTCTTTTCCCACACACTTACTGGTTCTCCATTTGTTTGCTTTGTTTTCTACAATTCTAAAGCATCACCCATCATATCTCTTGAATGTAGAGGATGAATGCTATAATGTTCATATATTTCCCTTGCTTTCAAACTGATCAGAAAGACCTTAGCTAGACGTGTCTGTTGTGACACAATATACATGTCCTTCTAAACAAACATCTTTGTAAAAGATATTTTCAACTCTAAGGATATTCAAAACTAATTTACCCTATTATTGTTTACAAGTTTCTGCATTTTTTAAATATTTAGTAGGCAGTACATTTACAAGAACCACTAGTGGATCTTCCTCATGATCTGCACTTATAGTTTAAATATTTGTCTTCATATTCAAAGGCATATATACAACTTTACCTTTTAGATATTTCAATAATTCTGAAGGCGGTAATTTCTTCTTTTTTTCTACATTGTAATAATTGCATAAAAGGGATACACTGTCTGGATGGGAATATTCTCATAAGCATTGAGGTGCTCAAGCTCAGGAAGAACTGGAAAAACTTCAAATTATTATGAATACTTATTGCAGGCATTTTGTAACCATCCAGTTTGTCTACGAAATATTTACAGACAATCTGCCTTATGCACAAATCAAATGTTTTTCTTAGAAAGATACAGCCAGTTTAAACCACTATACTAGATCAGCTTTTTCAGGTTACTCAAAAATATAATTTGTTTTGTTTGTGTGTAGTGGATTCACCTACATCAAACCAAAACTCTATCAGTAATTTTTGCATATTTTGCTGCAAATGCAACACTTTACTTTCTAAACTTGTCTACAAAATGATTACTATTAAAAATATCATTGTTAATCTCCACAATCTCTTCATATTCTTTGCTAAGCCTTTCCAGGCCAAAATGTGTCATTTCAATATCATCTAAAAGTTCAGTTCATAATGACTGCTTTTTAACAATGTGTTATTTTGTTTCTTGAAATGAAGGGCTGGACATTTGACAAAATGCATTTTTTAAATAGATTATGTACTTTAATGTGTTGCACAGACAGCATCTGTATATGATGGAAAGTGATATCACAAATCTGCTGTAATAAGCAAGCCAAGAAATGTCTTTGTAGGTTTGAGAGTTGTTTAACTCGACACGGATCAGCACATTGTTAAAGCTTTATTTTTTGTTTCACAATTGCTCTGCTATACTTAGTTGAGACCATTCTAAGGGGCATATTTACAAGCCCCTTGCACCACCTTGCACCACCCTAGCGTCATTTGTATTGATGCTAGTGCAGCATTAAGGAGGCCTTTCTCCTGCGCTGTATTTACAAAGTGGCGCAATGGGTGCATTGCACCAATTTGGAACCCCCTACACCACATTATGCCTGCGTCAAGCATAAAATATGCAAGGAGCACATTCCGAGGCAGGGAGGCTTGAAAAAATGGCGCAGTGAAGTTTACGACATTTCACTGCAACATTTGTTCTATCATTTTTAACACCTGCTCAGAGAAGGTGTTAAAATGGCACACCCATTTTAATCTGTGGGCCTCTCTGTGCTTTGCTGCACTAGCATCAACATTTTAGGGCAGTGAGGTGCCACAATAGCGTCTAAAATGTTGACACTATTGTCCTAACGACCAGCAACCATTATATCATTAGGTGGGGCAGGGGCGACACAAGAAAAGAGCGTATCAAGACCAATGCACAACTTTCTTGTAAATATGCCCCTAGGTTTCTCAATAGATTGTTGTCTTATGTTGCAAGTTTTCCATCACTTCCACCCGTATATTGGTGTTTAAGGATGTTGTCATAAGACTCCATAAGTTACATCTTCTTCCATGTTTCTAGGCACTAATTTTTCTTTCTCTATTTATCTGCCCTCATTTATTTCATTTATTTCATTTATTTCATATGCATATGCATCTGTATCAATTGAAAACACTAAACTATTTTGGTGAAAATAAGACTCTTCATTAAATAATGCCTCACCATTGGAAGTACGTTTCCACTCTTCCGGGAGAAAAGTGCAAAGGTTTGCTTTATTCACTTGCAGCTTCTGAAGACACTTTTTATAAGGGAATTAACCAGTGTATCCTAACATTTAATTCTGTTTTAAATCAGAATAATCATCTTTCTCTTCAACAGAAATGCCTTTTCTACTAGAAAGCCAACAAACTCCTTTGTCTTTCTGTCCATGTGTTGTTTCTCTCATTTGTCACTGTTTTCATGGTCTCATAATATTTTTGACTACTCTGCTATGGAAGAATGTCTGGTGAAGTTCTTTGCATTTCCTGTTCCTTTATCTAGTTTGCTGTTCAGTTTCCTTTGCAGTATGTTGTTTGTTTGAAAAATAATGTGATCCTTTCTTAGACATGGATTCATCTTTATTACAAGCAGCACCTGCAAGAGAAATGCTACTAGAGGCTTTATTGTTTTACAAATACTTTGGGTACTCTTACTGGTGTTCTATGTCTGTTTACCATCTTTTCCTTGTTTTTCTTGTCTCAAAACTCTGCACTCCTGTTTAAAGTGGGTTTGCCTATCCTTTTTTATTTTGTACTCTTCTATTTGAAGGCCTACATAAGAAACCAAAAACATATTTGTAGGAAATGGGGATACTGATTGAGGGGGTGAACCCCTACTCAGGCGACAACTGCAATTCCTATCAGAATGAAACACAATAAACCCCAAATTAGTCTTTAGCTCAGCAAAGGAAAAGTCTGCTTTAGCCTAGAGGCAATGTGTAGAGTATTTATGCAGCACTGTTAACAAAAATAAAATGAAAACAGTACACCTTAAAAACTCCCACACCAATTTAGAAAAATGGAGTAAAATGTAATAAATTATTTGACAAAGAAATGACAAAAATGAAATCAGTGAAACCAAATCTACGCAATTTTAAAGACTTAACTTGAAAGAGAGCTTGATGCACAAAGTGCTGAGTGTGGTTATCTGACTGTGCCAAAGTGGGACAAAGTCACAAGTCAAGGCCAACTGCAATTGGGTGTGGTCTAGATACAGGGACCAAGGAGGCCTGCTAAACAATGTATCTTAAATCCGGGTTGCAGACCTTTATGAGGTCCCATGCAGAGGATGCGTAGCACATTGGCAGTACCGATGGGCTGTGGGGATGCAATGTGAGGTCCTGAGTTGAGATACATCATGCAGCAGTGGTTCTGATGGACAGAGTAGCTGTAATGAGAGGTCCTGCATTGAGTTGCATCATGCAGCAGCTATTCTGATGGTCTGTAGGACGATGCATTGCACTGTGCATGGTCTGCTAGTACCACAGCTGGGCTGACAGAGCATCTTCAGGCCCACTTCCAAGGGTCCAGGAGTGGGGTGGTAGCACTCGAGGGCAGGGGGATTCACGTCAGGCAAAGTCAAGGTGCTGGAAGCCTTTTCTGGCCCTGAGACTCTGATCAGAAGGCCACCCAACTAGTTCTTGGAGTCACTCATGTGGTTCTGGGTTAAAGATGTAGGTCCAGTCCTTCTCACTCAGGTCCAGAGGTGTACTAAAGAGTTAGGTCTGAGGGTCCATTATTTATACTGTGTGCCAACTTTGAAGCAAGAACAATTTTAAGAGGTTTACATTCCCAGAAGTGCTTGGAATTTCCTGCCTCTTTGTCCTAGTCGCAGCTCGACCATGGTCACAAAAGACTATTGTCAAACCCTTTGTGAGTGTGCTTGGGTAAAGTCTTTGTGATGTGCAAGTGTGGTAGGTAGCAGCTCCCCCCCATCAAGTTAGAGATGGCCCATCCTGTCAACACCTCTTCCCCTTTTGTCTCACTGTTTGGGAGCAATACACAAAGACAGCTACACCCAGTCATGTTACGTAGGATACAGCCTGCAGACATTAAATGGTTAGGACAAAACATGCCAACTTTCTAAAAGTGGCATTTTCAAAATTGTGACTTACAATCTGACTTTAACAATAAAAAGGAGTTTAAATTACAATTCCATAGACACCAAACGTGTGATTCCTATGTGCTCCCAATTACCACTTGTGAAAGGTAATCAGAGAACCCAATTATATCCTATGGGAGATGTAGGCCTCACAGTAGTGAAAAACAAATTTAGGAGATTTTTGCTACTGGATCATGTAACATTTAAAAGTACATGTCCAACTTTTGTAAAAGCACTGTATTTCGCCCTTTGGGCTGTGCAGGGCTAACCCTACGGGTGACTTATGTGTATTAAAAGGGAGGATTGGACCTGGCAAGAGGTTTATCTTGCCTCATTGAAATGGTAGTTTAAAACTGCAATGGCAAGCCTGAGACATGTTTAAAAGACAAATTAAGTGGGTGGCACAATCAACATTTAATTTACAGACCGTGGGTACAGGTATTACCAATTTACTAGGGACTTACAAGTAAAGTAAACTTGCTAGTTGTGTGTAAGCCAATATTGTCATGTTTAAAGGAGGGAGCACAAGCGCTTTACCACTGGTTAGAAGTGGTAAAGTGTGCAGAGCCTTAAGGACAGCAAAAACAAAGTCAGCAAAAATAGGGGGATGGAAGGCAAAATGTTGATGGAAAACCAATCCAAGAATATCAGTTATAACATCATTCTATTCATTTTTTCTTCTGAAACAGTTATGACTAAAAATTCAGAACTTTTCAGAATAGTTTATATATAGTAATATTCACAACAGCACCATTATACTAAAATAGTTGAGTCACAGCAAGATCTTTATACAGAGTATACTTTATGTACGCAAGTGATAACTGAAATACAACCCTTGTTGTACTACCCCTTTAGTACCAAGATTAGGCACCCTTATTTTAGCATAAGACCCATAGCCTGTGCCTTTTACACTTAGATACATTTTATTTATTTTCCTATTTTTAGCACAGCCAGCTTTCAGCTCCTTGTTTTTATATTTTAATCAGCTGCCTTTTTCTAAGGAGACAGAGTTGTTTGTGCTGCACATTTAATTTGCCATTCTTACAATGTGCACTCTGTGCCCTGCTAAAGGCTGGCATGTATGATATGTGATTTTCTAACTTGTATTGCCAGTCCGGGTGCCCAGGAGCACAGGGGCCAGTCCCTATTCACTAGACATATCAGTACATCAGGCCTGTTTTACAGAATCTGCACAAGTTATTATATAAACACCACATAGGCCTAAGAGGGGGGGGGGAGAAGGAATTCCAGTCATGGCCGCCCTGTGACGCATACCATTCCACAGACAACTTTGGTAATCCTGACGCTGACTCTTCAGCTTCCCAAGAGGATTGTCTCCCAGACAAAAGGCAGACCCTAGCTATCCTTCTCAGGTACGGGGTTGGGCTTACTGCCTTAGATTGGGACAGGCAGGAGGCGTACCTCCACTACGTTCTCACACCTAGATATAGGGTAGACAGACATTTCTAGACCTTCTAGAATGATGACTATGGTTGGTACTATGTTTCTTATGCACCTCATGCTTTTTATACTAGGATGCAATTGCTTTGATAAATGCATTTAAAATCCAGTTTGTATCTCATGTCATGACCTTGTATGTGTGAGTCACTGAGTAACAGAGAGAAAGGGGTATGATCTGTTTACACAACTACTCAGAGTCAGAGTGTCAGGTTTAGGTTGCCACAAATCACCTTCTCCTTTCTAGGTTTGGGTGAGGTACTGAGGCCTAGCCAAGTGTCAGGCCGACAACTTCCAAACAATGTGGAGTTGAATCATTCTCCCACAACCTGTGGTGCTGCTGACTTAAATATGCAGACTTATTAACATAATAGGAACCACACAACACCTTCACCATGCACTTTCAAATTATATGCAGATTTCAAAATCTAGATTTTTAACACAAACTGATTTCTCAACTTTAATATTATTATTATTAATAGAGCAAATTTATGGAGTGCATGTCTTCTTGATTGTCCAGCACTAGAATTCTGCTCCAGGGAAAGCTACTAATATAGGGGATTAATAACATGAGATGAAGAGCCTAAATGAAGCTTCAGATGGGGCTTGCTGGAGTGTTTCAGATCTTGGGAGTCAGAAATCTGAAGAGCTGCCTCCAATCCTGGCTTTATGGACTTTTGGGGCCAGAGCTAACCTAACATCAAACTATTTTAAATTTCTCACTAGAACATAAGATTTAATCAGAGAATGAAAATGACTTGGACCAGAACTTGACAGAGCCTTGAAGCAATAACAGTGAGCTTAAAGGCAATTTGTTTCTTAATCAGATGCCAGTGCAGATCTCTCAAGCTCGGCCTGATAGAGTTATGTCTAGGAAGTTTCAGCAACAAACATGCAGAAGAATTTTGGATGCTCTGTAGACTAATCAGTCTCATTTGTGAGACCCTGAGATAAAGGGTATTGCAGTAATCCAAATTAGAAGTGACCATGTCATGGATGACAGTTTTTTGGGCTGACAAAGGTAAGAAACTCAGAATCTTCTTAAGGGCTTTTAATATCCTGAAGCATTTTCCAGCTCAAAGATGTAAATGGTGGTCAAATGACAAATTATGATCTAGCAAGGTGGCAAGATTTTTAACTTTTTGTTTTGGTGATGGTAAAGGACTCAGACTCGCAGGCCATCATGAGGGGATCATACATCAGGCTGATTGCCCACAATCGGCACCTCTGTCCTCTTGCCATTTAACTTTAGGTAGTTGTTGTCCAATCAAGTTTGCTACATCTGAAAGACACAAGCGCAGCTGGGAGGCAGTGTTGCTGCTACTTTGAAAGAGAGTGATGTTCAACTGTGAATTGTTCACATAAGAAAAAATGGTAAAGTGAAAGCTTTCAAAGACATCTATAAGACCATATCCTTTCTGCATATAATTCTCACAATGAAAAGCTAGTTTCTTTTCATACACATTTGGAGACTGAGGGTGAAAGGATTTAAGTCCATGTTTAACATTCTTTAGGACAACGCAGGAAGACAACCTCATGTGCTGCACTGCGTTAAAAGGAGGAGGCAAAATTGAGCCATATATATCAAGATATGGCTCATTCCTGTTATCTACCTGTGCTGACTCACAATTAGCAGCCTAGCAACAATGCAACCGGCCTTTCACAATGGAGACAGGGTGCCTACATAACAGGCAGGATTCGTTTTATGCAGGAAGGGGCACCTTCCAGCTAAAAAAAAAAATCCTTAGAGGCATATTCCTCTTGTGTGCAGCCTCTCTAGTTGCATCACTCCAGTAATGTAAATACTGTGGGGCAGATTTATCCTTGTATCTTACACACAGCACAACATAGCAATCCACCTTGCTGCACTAAGCTAAATGTATTTACCATTATACTTTGCATTCCTGTCCTTTCCTAGTGCTGGCACACTTTTGAAGCCCAAGCGCCAAGGTAGGCACCCTTGTATCATGTTGCAAGGGTATCTGCATTGTAGGCAGGATAAGTTTTGTGCAGGTAGGGACGCCTTCCTGAACAAAATCAATCCTCAGAGTCATTTCCCTCTTTTTATGTGTGCTGTATTCTGCAGCACACAGAGAAAGATGTAAAATGAGAAGAAATAAAGGTATTTCTCCTCGTTATGCCTTACCTGGGGAGTTGTAGCATTTAAATGCGTTCCCAGGTCTACCACTAATGGGAAATCAGGTAATGCACTAAAATCAATGCAGGTGCTTTCAGGGTGCTTGGTACTGGCACTTAATTCTCAACACCGGCAATTATGACTGCCTACAACATAGTGACACTGATTGTCTAAATTAGAGCTGACCACAACAACAGTTGTTTATTTAATCAATACACACAAAAAATGGCTCACTTCTGCTTATTAAGCCATTCGTATAGCTCTTGGGGTTTGGTATAGGCTCAACTGTCACACTTGTAAGGTGTGCTATTTAGTAGTTGTGTTGGTTCTGTGTTTGATCGGCCTGGCAGGGGCAATGGGTGGTGCAAGCTGCAGTGGCGTTCTGACAAGGGCCTTCTCATTTATTTTTTACAAATAGACCAAAATCCATGGTGTGGGACACCAACGCTCAACCTATGAAATGTTTCAATGCAGAGAGAAACGCAAGGCAGTGTTTGTGCGCCATCTTGTGTTACTCTAGATTTATCAAGCCACACAGGACAATGCAAGGTGGTCTTGCATGGCTTGAGAAATCTCATTTAGGTTGTGCATCACCCTTGCAAACCCTTCCGTGGCATAAGGGTCAATAAAAAACCTTGATAATTATGGGCCCTTTTAGAAAAACACTAGGCCCTCTACCATAAAATGTTAAGAGAGAGCACATTCTCTATGGTATACTTTGAAGCAAGACTGGCTGCTTTTCTTATTACTCTACACAGTGTGAAAGCTAGGGTGTATGACAGTAAGCTGTCTCTGCTTAGTCCTAAAATGCTTTAGTGAGGAACTCATGAATTCACAAACACCTTTTCCTTGGTTGAACAGGGTGTATGACTGGGGCTGTGAAGAGCAGCCTCTCTACTGCCACCTATGTACACAGTGAAGGCCCTGGTTAGAAGATTTTAGACAACAACTAGCCCCTGTGTTATTACATTACACCAGGGTGCAGATTCTCTATGGCAGAGCGTAATGAAACGGCGTCTATTTTTCTTTCTAAAAGTTCTAAGCAGGGTAGAAGGTTGGGATTTATGACAACATGGTCTCTCTGCTGACACCTATAGAGGACGAACGCTGGACATGAAAGGCTTTAGGTAGGAACTCACCACTCTGCAAATAACTTTTCTTTGTTAAACAGAGTGCGTGATTAGGTTTGCTTAAAACAGCCTTACTAGTGAAAACTCTGTACACAGTAAATACTCAAGGTAGATTTTTTTTTTTAAATAACTAGGCCCTGTGTTAGAACATTTTAACAGGGTGCAACATGTTTATGGTAGACTTTGATGAAAGTTTGGCTCCTTTTCTTACAACTAAATAGAGGGTGAATGCTTGGGTTTCATGAGCATGTGTCCTTTCTGCTGAGACCTCCCCACAGGGTGAAGGCTAGGTGTAAAAGACTTTACTGAGGAACCCACTCCGCTGCAAAAAGTTTATTTCTGTATGAATAGGATGTAATAATTGGGTTTGGTAGGGGTAGCCTCTCTAGTGACATCTCAGGGCAGAGTAAAGGCTCTGTGAGGACGGCTTTAGAGAATCACTGGACCCTGTGTTAACACATTTTAACAGATTGCATATTCTTTATGGTCAATGTTGAATCAAGAGTGGCTTCTTTTCTTCAAGATGTATACAGATTGAACGTGTCAGTTTTATCATAGTATTCCTTCTCTGCTGAGACCTCTCTACAGGGCAAAGACTGGGGGTGAAAGGATTAGGTGAGAAGCATATCACATAATATCTCAGAACAGGGTGAAAGACCTGCATACCCGGTGTGAATGTCAGCATGTCCTCTGTGCTGAAGCTATTCTAGAAGCTGAATTTTGGACCTCAACATCTTTAGTTGAGAATTAACCCCTCTGCACTCTTGCTTAATGGGTTGAATAGTACTCTACACTAAAAAATTCTTTATAGGTTGTATGCAAATACGGGTTCTAAAAAGCTACATCCTCTTCAAATGTCTGTAAGCAACACATGAACACACACTATGGGCCTCATTACGATCCTGGTGGTCCAATGACCGCCAGGATCATGGTAGTGGTCCGACCGCCGTCAATGCAGGGGTCCGACCACCATATTACAACCACAGTGGTAGCACCACGGTCGGATCGCCAGCACTGCCACTTTTTATCTTCATGACAATGTGGCAGTGCTGGCAGTCCTAATCCACCAGATTACGCCCCCCATCTCTGGCAGAGGTTTTATGGTGGTAAACCCACCATGAAGAGGCTGGCGGAGACGGGGTGCATGCACTTGGCTTGGGCAGTGCAATAGCACCCCTGGCCAGCCCCGTCACAATGTTCACTGACTGCTTGCAGACAGTGAACATTGCGACAAGTGCTGGTGCACCCTACACACTGCAGCATTGCCATCAGCTCTAACTTGAGCTGGAGACAATGGTGTAAACCGTTTCCTGCTGGGCCAGCAGGCAGAAACTAAGTTTCTGCCCGAATGACCCACTGGGAAACTTGTAACGGTTCTGGCAGGGAGGTTGCCATACTGGCGGCAATCTACCCATCGGGACTTCGCCGGACAGGCTTTTTCATCCACCAGAGTCACAATGAGGGCCTATATCTTTCTGTTTGAAAGCCTCCTTGCAGTCCTACATGTAAATGTACATCACATATGTTAGTTACAGGAGACACTATCTTTCACAGAGTACTCACTTTCAGAACAACACACATCATGTATGATATTAAAACACAATGAACCCTTAATAATCTCTATTTCAAATGCAGCACAACCAACTTACAAGTTAATGCACAATAAGGCACAATTATGCCCTAGTCTAAACATAGTTTTATTTTTTTCTCTACATTACATTTTCACATACTTAAGTGAACTACAAAAGAAAAATTAATCTATGTTCAGCTCTGCTCCATAATTACCCACAGTATTGTTATGTTTATAGGAAATAAACATTTTTGGAATTAGGTGTGCACTTACACACTATATATTAATAATACTGTAGTCAATTTTATCTGTTAAAGAAGCAGTATGTTGATGCACCAACTAGATCGTTTGCCAAATGTGGAAACCTCTGAAGAGCAAAAGCAGAATAGATTACACATGTTGCGTGCGCCGCCACAAGATCACAGTCAATATCAGGTATCAGTGGGTATGCACAAGATATTACAATTTGACCTTCAGCATTTCCAACCAATCACATTGAAGCTTTTTTGACAAAATATTCTGGGAATGTGAACCATTGGTTGGCCTTACTATAACTTATCGGCTGTATTCTTTTGTCACCCAATATGTCTCAATCACACTACATTGACTACACTAACCATAATACCCTGTAATGATTATTTTCTAGTACTAATAGATTTTTTTAAATAGCATGAAGATATTGGTACTACACTACATATATTTAATTTTTGTTTCACAATGTCATTAAGATCACTACTTTCCTCCTTTAAATTTATTTTATTTTGAACTCCAACCGATCCTGTGTGACTCTTTTGGGATCGTACGACCCTGCAAGGGTCTCTGAGGAGGGTTTGCAAATTAGGCAGCCACCCATGTAATTATTCTAACATGATGATTCAAACTGTTGTATTATAATATTTTCTTTTAATTTTCTTGATTTTGATTAATTACTTTCTTTCTAAAAGAGCTTTTAAGGGCATACATCAATAAGACCAAAACATATTGCACCCCCCTCCTTCTTCCACTCCGGCTGCACAGTTGCTTATACAATCCACTTCTAACAGCATACAAAAAAAGTGCCAGGTCAAAAGTTCAGAAACTAAAAGCTACTCTTCAGAATCAAACCTGTCCTCTGCCAATCCACAAGTTTATATAAAAACTGCAATCACTAGCCAGCTCTTTAAAAAAAGACACATTCTATAACCAAAAGGTTTATAAAATTCAAACATCAGTTGCTCTCAGCCTAACTTACTATTTTACTGCAGGTAATGTACCAATAGTGACTCTACTCTTACCCCCTCACCTTTTTCCCCTCAAGTAATTTCTTGTTCTTTCAGAGGATTTCTCATTCTACTGCTGACACCTCTTCTGATTAACACCACAGAGTACATCATGGTTTGCATCTGGATTGTGGGACACTGGGCTAGAGAATATGCCATACATTCTGGTATTGACAGAGATCTGGTATTTGCCCAGTCTTGCATAACCTGGACTAGCTCAGTGGCATCAATTGTTACCAATGGTTGAAAACATTTTGGATTGTGAGTAACTAGACCTTATGGTAGTGCACTGTGTGGCAATGACCTTAGAACAATAACAGAGGTTAGACTTTAAACCCAAATGAAGCAGGCCATTTGCAAGTTGGCGTCTCTATTTCCTCTTTCAGCATTTGTATATTACAACATATATCAAAGGCAAACATAGTATTGGTCAAAACAATTTCTAAGATGGAGAAATCCCGGAGACACGTTACTAAAACAATTTGTGCATTTCTCCGTGACCATTTGATAGGCTCTATTTAACATAATAACATCCTTGTTGATATATCAGGTTTCTATAGGTGAAATAGAGTGCACTTCATTGGACAAGGAAACAGGTTGTTCCTTAATAACATCAAGAAATACATCCAGTTGTACATTTAAGTGTGATATATACACTAAAAACAGCTCTTTTCAAAGCCACATCACATCCCCATTATGTGTTTCTTTTATGTTACAAGGTGAGTGTAGTAGGGTGTTGGAAGGATCTAGCCTTTACAATTATACCTCTCCTCTAGACAACAATTATGTGGTGGGACTGGGCTCTTCCCTAGGACCTCTCCACAGGGCACCAGGTGAGGCTATTTGGATGTGGAGTGACACTGGCCTCTCCGCTGACACTGCTTCCCAGGATGACAGATGTAAGCAGTATGGTATGGGGAGGGAAAGGCCTCTCTACTTAGACCTCTTTCTTAGATGACAGGTGTGCATAGTTGAGTGTGGAGAGGGGCATCCTCTCCAATAATAATTCTCTTTTGGATGATGGTTGTGCGTTGCAGAGTGTGGAAAGGGGCTGGCCTCTCTGATGAGACCTGTGTCTTGGGCAACATGTGCATAATAGGGTGTGGGCGGGGACTGGCCTCACCGTTGAAAACCCCGTCCTAGGGCGACTGGTGTCCATAAAAGGTTATGGGGAAGGGCTAGCCACCGTAGTGAGACCTTTATTTGGACAACTGGTGTGTGTAGTAGAAAGAGGCACGGGACCGGCCTCCTTGTTAAGATCTCTCTCTTGGATGATGGCGTGCACAGTATTGTGTAGGGACAGACTGGCCTCTACACTGAGATCTCTTCTCTAGGCATCGGGTGCAGATTGTTAATTGTGGGGAGAGACTGGCCTCTCTGCTGAGAACTACCCTAAGCATCGGGTGTGCATTGTAGAGTATGGGGATATACTGGCCTTTCCCTTAGGACCTCTCCCCAGAGCAATGGGTGAGCATATTAGGGTATGGGGAGAGACTGGCCTCTCCGCTGACATTGCTTCCAAGGTCAACAGGTGTGCACAGTGCGGTATGGGAAGGGACTGGCTTCTCTGCTCAGACCTTTCTCTTGGACTACCAGTGTGCATAGTAGAGTGTGGAGAGAGGCCTGCCTCTCCACTGAGACTTCTCTCTTGGATGATGGCTGTGCATATCAAGGTATGGAAAGGGCTTGCCTCTCCTCTGAGACCTCTGTCTTGGGCTATGTGTGCATAGTAGGGTGTGGGCAGGGATTGGCCTCTCCATTCAGACCCCACCCCAGGGTGACTGGTATCAATTGTAGGTTGTGGGGATGGACTGGCGTCTCTAGTGAGAACTCTCTCTTTGATGACTGATGTGTGTAGTAGGATGCAGGACATGACTGGCCTCCCTGTTAAGATCTCTCTCTTGGATGACAGTGTGCATAGTGTTGTGTGGGGACAGACTGGCCCCTCCGATGAGGCCTCTCCCCTAGGCATGGGGTGTGCATTGTTGATTGTGGGGAGTGACTGGCCTCGCTTCAGAGACCTCTCCCCTAGGCATTGGTGTGCATTATAGGGTGTGAGGAGGTACAGGCCTCTCCCCTAGGACCTCTACCCAGGGCAACAGGTATGCATATTAGGGTGTGGGGAGAGGCTGGTCTCTCTGCTAACACTGCTTCGCAGGTCAATGGGTGTGCACAGTACGGTGTGAGGAGGGAGTGGCCTCTCCATTTAGACCCCACCCGAGGGTGATAGGCATGCATAGTAGAATGTGAGGAAAGACCTACCCTCTCCACTAACACCTCGACCCCTGATGACAGGTGTTTGTAGTAGGGTGTGTGAAGGCACTGACCTCTCTGCTGAGACCTCTCCCCAGGGTAATGAGCATAGGTAGTAAGATGTGGAGAGTAACTAGTCTCTCATTTTTGTCCCCCCAGATGACAGGTGTGCATAGTAGGGTGTGGGGAGGAACTAACTTCTCTGCTTAGACATCTCTCTTAGATGACGGTGCACATAGTAGACTGTGGCGAGGGGCTGGCCTTTCCACTGAGACCTCTCTCTTGGGTGACAGTTGTGCATAGCAAGATGTGGCGAGGGGTTCACCTCCCCATTGAGACCTCTGTCTTGGGTGCATAGTAGGGTGTGGCCAGTGACTGGCCTCTCTATTGAAACCCCACACCAGGATGACAGGTGTCTGTAGTAGGTTGTGAGGAAGGACCGGCCTCTCTAGTGAGACCTCTTTCTTGGAGGAATGGTGTGTGTAGTATGATATGTAAAGGTACTGGCTTCCTTCTTAAGACTTTTCTCTTGGGTGATTGTGGGCATAGTATGGTGTCGGGAGAGACTGATCTCTCCACTGAGATCTCTGCCCTATGCATTGGGTGTGAACTGTTGATTGTGTTGAGAGACTGGCCTCTCCACTGAGACCTCTCCCCTAGGCATAAATAGAGAAATTCACACCTTGGACATACTTCCATTGGTCCTGAATAATTAGTGGACAAGTCTAAAGTATACCCTTGTGTGACATTGCAGTGGCCATAATCTGCTTATGTGCAGCAATATACCTAAGTAGGCGTATTGAGTGACACTTCATTGTGAGTGGTTACAAGTAATTGATGTAATGTAATGTGACATTTCCTATGTTACATACCTCATGTGTATACCTACCTTTTGTGGTTTGTGGTAGTCTTGGTTGGACTTTGAGAGCCACACCAATTTGGATATGTGACAAGTCTTGCCTCTCCCTTACATACAGTAAACCTCATTGCATTGCATTGCTGTAGTGGATGATTATATATTAGGAGTAATGGCCCAATGTTGCTCAAGGGGTCCGACAATAGTATTGATACATGTGTAGGCCTACGTCTAGCTAAGGGGATGTGATTTAAATGCTGATTACATTGTTTTAAGTGACCTCAGCTGACCAGTCACAGCCACTGCGTCATTTCCTATGCCTGGGTTACCAATGTACAGGGTTTTTGGCGCATTCCAGGTTTAGCGTGGTGCATCCAAAAGATGTGTCACACATTGCCAAATTCATAGATACCACTGTGTTACTATTGCTTTATTTTTATGGAGGAAGTCTATCTTGCATATTTTAAAACTGGTGTGGCACAGTTGGTTTAGGCGCAGTTTAGTCCAACACAAGCCATAAAAAAAACTATGCATTGGGAAAATGCATTGTCTCATAGATATGAATTAGTGATTGCACTGCCGTTGTATCAAACCTTTTGCCACAAAGGCAGCGCAAGACTCCCATAAATATGCCGCCATGTGTCCATTTCATCTACCAATCTTAAAAATTAAATATGATTTTAGCTCTAGTGTTGACTTCTAGTTTAGGATTCACCCTTGTGGCACCTGTGTGGAAAACAAAACACACTAAAACCAAAGTCACAACCACTCCATTGTTACAAAAGAAGTAAATAAACAATAAATCAGGCTGGATCCATGGAAACAGGTGATAATTCGTCCATTACTTAAGAAACCATCTCTGGAACCCATTTGGGTAAAAAACTATAGGCCCATATCTTTACTTCCTGGGGTCAGTAAAATCCTGAAAAAGTTAATTAATCATCACCAATTTTCTGGAGACCAACAACTTATTGCACAGAATGCAAACAGGATTTCAGAGGCGGCTCTTCTATTGGCCACAGAGACCTCAAAAACATAATGGAACAAGGAAAAACTGCTGTGCTCATTCTTCTTGACTTGAGCGAAGCCTTTAGCATGGTCTCTCATCCAGTCTTATGCAGCAGACTATAAGAGGGTGGGTGATGGGTAAGGCATTAGAGTGGCTGCCCTCTTTCCTAGAGAATAGGAATTGTCAGGAGAGCGAGGGGACTTTTCTCTCAGAAACATATCAGTTTAACTGCAGAGTGCTGCAGAGCTCTTCGCTGAGCTCTACGCTCTTTAATGTGTACATCACCCTTCATCTGACAATATCTGCAATGCTGGTCTCTACATGGTGTCGTACACTGACGACACTCACCTTCTTGTCTCCCTATCACCAAACATGGACTTATCATGGGAAAGCCTCACCTTTTGCCTAGAACAGATGTCCAGTTGGAGGACGACGAGTTGCCTTCAGTTAAACCAGGAAAAAACGAGGTCATGGTGATCAGAAATAACTCCTTGTTATGGAACTAACTTAGTTGGCCCTTCTGTCTGGGAGAAGAGCCCCATGCTAAGCCTGAGGTAAGGAGCTTATACATAAAGGGTGATATTGGGTAAAGATTTGTCATTGGCCTTGCAGGCACAGAGAGTGGCAGGGACATGCTTTGGCCTTCTCAGAGCCCTTAGAAAGACACTTAAGTGACTCCCTTTGGAATCCAGAACGATAGTAGTTCAAGGTCTTGTACTGTCTCGCTTTGATTATCAAAAAGCTACAGGTTATTCAGAATGTGGCGGCAAAGATATTACTGTGCCTTCCTAAGTCTCAATCAGCTCACCTGGCCCTCGCCAAGCTGCATTGGTTACCAATAGAAAAAAGCATTACATTTAAAGTCCTTAGCATCGCCCTCAAGGTTAACTATATATCCTTCGGCATCTTTTCGCTCCTTATAGGGATCTCAGAGCTCTGACATCGAATGACTTCTCCCTGGTAGCTACCCCCAGAATTAAGAGAGCAAGAGGAGGTGGTCGCTCATTTGCTTTTCTGGTGCCAGACTTTGGAATTTGCTCCCCGTTCCCCTTAGGAATAATGGAAATCTCCTATGTTTTCTGAAACAAAATAAGTCATTTCTCTTTAACTAATATTCAGGTCTCCTCACTAGTTCTGGCCCGGTCTGGGTAGCTATATGCATTATAAGTAAATGAATAATAATAATAACAATAATGATAATAGTCATAGTCACTAACTGAGTATACATTAGCCTTATATTTGTAACACTATCCAAAGTGGGAAGAAAATAATTTGTGAACATATGAGAGCCAACAAGCCATGATAAACATTATCTCGTGCCTAGGCACTTAAAGGAGTTCCACTTCAATGACAACACCAAACTGCAGCTTTTTGCGCTTGATATAATTCCTCCTAACATTAGAGACAAGAACAGGACACAGGAATTATGAAGATTAGAACACATCTATATTAATGAATTCAATAGGTGGTTCCCTCATTGACTGAATTCAGATGAATTTGGGCTAATGTATATTCAGATTGTAGATACATGGTTGAAATACTACTAAATGACTATGGGGGTCATTACGACCCTGGTGGGCGGATCTGACCGCCGTGCGGCCGCCAATGCGGCCGCACCCCCGCCACGGCCATTTGGAGATCCCCGCTGGGCTGGCGGGTGGAAACCTGGTTTCCGCCCACCGGCCCAGCGGGTCTCACGGCCGCAACATAGGAGCCGGCTCCAAATGGAGCCGGCGGTGTTGCGGCCATGCGACGGGTGCAGTTGCACCCGTCACGCTTTTCACTGTCTGCATAGCAGACAGTGAAAAGCTGCATGGGGCCCCACGACTCCCCGTTCCGCCAGCCTTTTCCAGGCGGTGCAAACCGCCAGAAAAAGGCTGGCGGTCGGGGACTCGTAATCCCCTGGGCAGCGCTGCAAGCAGCGCTGCCCTGGCGGATTATCACCGCCGGGGCAAAAGCGGCGGAATACCGCCGGCCCCGGCGGTTCGACCGCGGCGCTTCCGCCGCGGTCGTAATCCACCTGGAAGCACCGCCAGCCTGTTGGCAGTACTTCCGTCATTTTAGCCCTGGCGGTCTCGTACAGCCAGGGTCAAAATGACCCCCTTTGTCTGTGAGTTTACCTATGTTGGAAAGTGGATTATTAGTAAGGGCAGGTAAGCACCTACACTTAGCAATAGACCACTAACCTCCACTTAGGTCCAGTTAGGTCTCAATAAATTAAACCCAGCTTAACCCTTGGTAGCTTGGCAACGAGTGACAAGGATTTTTTTTAATTGTTTATTTATGCATGGAAAAGAACACATACAACTATGCACTACATTATAGCACATTACGTTTAGGGGGATATTACAGTCCAGCCACACGGCCAATGTCAATACCAGTTTAGAGACCCCAGCTCCGAGGCTACACATTGTGCTCTAACCTAGCGTGAATGGAGAAATAAGATATTGATGGTAATAGGCTAGGTCGACCCAATCACACAAACTCAGCAAGCACATGAATAGCAGTGCCAACTCCTACAAATTCAGTACAGTACATTTCAATACATTAACTATCAAACAGATCACTGTAATCATAGTAAGCACCGACAGACCAGAAGAGAGAGCAACGAATGTCCGTCATTCATCCAAGGCATCGAGCATAAGCAGTTGAGGGCACGTCCGGGGGCAGCTTAACAACAGCCCATTAACAAGCCAGGAACCAAGGAGAGGAGGAGGGCTCGCTCATGACGACTCCCACGGCAAAAGCAAAAGTTGGAAGCACACCCTTCCATAAAACACCAAAACTCACATCCATGTACCTATAACCCCCAAACTCATTCCTCAAATGGCCTAACTATGGCCAGAGCTCATCTAGAGGAAACATCTGTTAAGGAGTCCTCCCCCTCGCTCTCCTGCACACCAGATAACTCATTAATCATGGTATGCCAGATCTCCAAATCACGGTCAGCATGCTCATTCACTCGAACCTTTCGTAGGCGACATTCCTCTGTGGTAGCCCATTCAGTTAAATCACTCAGCCAAGTAACATGCAGAGGGGTGCGGGCTGGCCCATCGTATCGCAGTGCGCCTTTTCACCAAAATAAGCCCCACCTGTGCAAATCTCTATGCCATTTTGCAACCCTTTTTAGGGATGAGGAGCAGGCCCAGCAGGCAGTGTTTCATTGTCGCCTGCACTCCCACAGCCAACACCTCCCTCGTTATCTTCACTACTTGACACCAAAAGGGTTGGACAGAGCCACAGACCCATGTTACGTGATCAAATGAAGCCAATGGCACACCACAGCGGCCACAGCTGTCAGGCTTTGAGGGAAATATTCTATGCAAGCGTTGAGGTGTCAGATATGCTCTATGCAAGTAATAGAATTGCGTCAAATTAATTCTAGCATTGCTAGTCGCATCCCGCACCAGAGAACAGGCTCTATTCCATTCCCCATCTGTGGGTGCCATTCCCAGGCCGGCTTCCCAGCGGTCCCTAATCCGCTGTGTGCCAGTTAGCCTGTCTCCATTGAGAGCTTTATAAGTTCGGGACAGGAAACTGCTGTCACCTCCAGGATCAAGAAGTGTCACCAGGAGGTGGGATTCAGCTAGCTCCTCCGGAAAGGACGTCCAAATCTCTCTGACCGTCTGCAAAATGTTCGTATACTGTAGGAACTGCCTCTGACCTATTCCAAAAAGGGATTCAGCCTCTTCCCTCGTAATGAATGTGCCATTGTGATATGTCACCTGCATTATTACAACCCCCTGCATGCCACTTTGCAAAATCCATCACCTCAGCAGCCTTGACAAAGGGTCGGATCCACCATAGTGGAAATGGGGCCTTGCGCAGAACCCGAAAAACCGTAGGCTTCCAGGCTCTCGTTACCTGCTCCACCAGGTAGGGGCCACCCTGCAGAACCCCAGAGCCACCCAGTGATATATGCAGGAGGTGCTCCACACAGACAGAGCCAGCTAACAAATCCTTTTCCCAGTTGGGGGCATTCTCACACCACTGGACTGCATACTGTAGTAACCCAGCTATGTAATATAAATACAGGTCTGGCAGCCCCAGGTCTCCACTAACTAGGTCTAACTTCAAGACTTCCATGCAGACTCTACATCTTTTGCCCACCCAGACTAGGGATAATAGCAATTTATCAAGCTGCTGAAAGTGGGAGTTCACAGAGTGAATTCTGCTTAACATACCTGCACCGAGGAAGTAAGATCATTTTACTGAGTGCAATTCTACCCATAACCTATAATGGGAGAGAGGTCCAGAATTGAATGGTGGCACAGAGGCCCTCCAGCACTCTGCCCATATTTAAAGTAAATTGCAATTGCAGGGAGTGCGTAACCTGGATGCCTAAATATGAAAAGGACTCAGTCTCCCAGGACAGACGCAAATGGAGCAACTCTTACGCCGCCATCGCCAACAGACCTGCCATCGGGAATAACACCATTTTGTGCCGGTTAACTCGGAGGCCCAACACCTGACCAAAAAGGTCCATCAAACCCAACAAGAGGGGGACCGCCAGCTCCGGGTCTGTGACGTACACCAGAGCATCATCTGCCTACAGTGATATAATATGTGTTCTCGTCCCCACACGGATGCCCCACCTATCCAGGCCAGTCCGTAGTTGTGTGGCCAGAGGCTCCATAGCCAACGTGAACAGCAGTGGTGACAAGGGGCATCCCTCCGTGTGCCTCATTTGATAGTAAAGGAATCTGACACTACTGCCCCCGTACGTACTCACGCCCAAGGTGCTGTATACAAAAGACACACCCAGGATAGAAAGACAGGGCCTATGCCCATCCTGCGCATCACCTCCCATAGGTATTCCCAGGGTAAGGTGTCAAACGCTTTCTCCATATCTAGAGCCACCAGAGCTGCAGGAAATGCAGAGTCACGAGTCTTGTGTAGTATATGTGATAAGCGCTGAATATTCCCCCTCCCCGGTATAAATCCGCATTGATCTCCCTGTACTAAATGTGTCACCACTCGACTCAAACGAGAAGCCAAAACATTAGCTAATAATTTAACATCAACATTTAGCATGGACAACGGTCTATAGGAGCCTCCTTCCCTGGTTTCGGTAGCATGACTATCAATGCTTCCTGTATATGCTCTGGTAGAAGACCCTCACTTTGTGCCTCATGAAGTATTTCCAACAAGCGTGGAAGAATCACAGCGGAATAGGTTTGGTAAAATTCGACTGGTAGCCCATCAGGACCAGGTGCTTTCCCGGACGCCATACCTCCCAACGCCTCCACTAGGTCTTCCAATGAAACCTCCCCCTCCAATACCTCCACCTGGGCCTCCGTAAGGTGAGGCATCCGGAGACCATCCAAGTACTCCTGTATCGGGTCACACCCACACTCCATGGTGAGGCATAAATATTCTGCAAGTGCTCTCGCAGGTGCAAATTCACCCTTAACTGTCCTAAAATCTTTTCCCAGAAAAACAGCTGAGCATCTGGATGATTGGGATGGGACGCTCCCGCCGGGGGAGCCAGGCCAACATACTCCCCAAAACAGGTCTCCATCCCAAAACAGCCACTGCATATAATTTCGGCGGACATAATTATCCAGTCTATCCCAGAGGTCCACTATTCTACCTCGCACCTCAAGGCAATCTGACTCGGAAGCGTCGCCATTATCTACTTGGCACTGTATGGCTGCCATACGTCCTCCTGTTGCGTGAGCTCCTGGTCCAGGCGTTTCCTGATACCATATGTTTTACTAAGGCTTTCCCCTGTGATAGCTACTTTCAGTGCCTCCCATTCTATGCCTCGGGTCGTAGCCGTAGCCCAATTTGCACTAAAATATCCATTCAGTACACCCTGAAGATCTTTTTTATATTCAGGATCACTTAGTAAGTCAGAACGCAAATGCCACAGGGTGTTCACATTCCAAAAGGAGGGGGGCATGGTCCGATAAGAACCGGACCTGGTAAACAACTCGGCGGACGTCAAGTGAGCCATCATTGGCAAGGAGAAATCTATCCAGGCGGCTGTAAGCCCCATGGGTGGGTGTGTAACAGAACAATATTTTAGATGTGGGGTGCATTTCTCTCCACACATCAACAAAGTGCAGATTCCTCATAACATTCTGCAGTTTGGCAGTCATATGCGTCTTAATGTTCATCTTCGGCGGGTCCCTATCTAGTGCTCCGTCTAGGATGCAATTAAAGTCACCAGCACACAGAATGGCCATCCCAGTGTGAGATATTAATTCATATTGGAGCTGATGATAGAACCTCACATCATCAGTGTTAGGGGCATAAATATTCAAAAGGCAGAGATCTCGGCTATCTAGTACGCTGTGTAAGAATATGTATCGGCCTTGCACATCTGCTTTTAGACTTCTTAATTTAAAGGGGGTCCCAGGGGCAACCCAACTAGAAACCCCTCTAGAGTAGGATAAATAAGTCGCTGAATAAAGCTGCCCCCTCCACTTTTTCTGCACTTTGTGCGCTTCATTCTCTACCAAATGAATCTCCTGTAGGAGAGCAGTATGTACGCCAAGCTGTCCGAGATATGTATGTACTCTGTAGCGCCTCACAAAGGAATTCAATCCTCTAACTTTCCATGTCACTATGCGCGTCAGGGTACCCACCATATTCTGTTCCAATCCACATGCCCCTCTACAGCTCCCGTCCGCCCCCTCCCCACCCACATGCAGCCCCCCAACACAGTCCCCTGGCCCAGTGCATGCGCAACCAGATAAGTCAATGCCTCCTCAACAGAAGAATGCCCACAGTGCTCACAGTGTCAAAAACAGAACTCCAACTCCAACTAGAACCCTCATGAAATTCCCCCATCCCACCCCGGGTGTGTACCCCGCTATCTCTTCTAGAGCCCAGAAGTGGGGAGCAATCGCCGTTCCCCCTCGATAGCCAGATTCAGGTCTAGACTGCGCTCCACCACTCCCACCACACGCCAATCGTCCGGCCTGCACACACACTGTACCCCAAAAGTTGACCAACAACAGGGGGTAGCACAGGCCTACCACTCCTCCACGGCCCCCAGTCCAGTCACCGACCTGGACCCCCGCTCCCCCAGCACTAAAAGGCATGAGTAAATAGGAGAGAGGGAGGGTCAGAGAGAGAGAGGAGAGCCAACAGAGGGAAGACCCCGAGCATCAATCCAGAACCAAAGTACTTGACTCCAACCACAATGGAAGGTCCAGTGAATCACTCAGGTGTCCGCATTTTTTGCTTCTGGAGACAGTCTGCCTGTGACACAGGTGGACCCGGAGCGTGAGGACGCCTCCAATGTGACAGTTTGAACCAACAGTTTAGCTTCCTCACGCTCCTGTCTCCTACATTCAAGACTCAGGGTATCGTCCGAGGGAACAATCACTTAGCTTCCACAGTTGGCACAATGGCGTCTGGTACTTCTGCATGCTTAAGTATGCACTTCCGCTGTCCCTCAGGGTCTCCCACTACTTTCCCCATGCAGGGATTCCGGCATTCCTGTCCCATCATTCCGCTCCAACCAGTCCCACGCTGCTTCAGGAGACTGAAAGAAATGTGAGCGGCTCGCATAGAGTACCTTCAGCTTGGCTGGATACAGCAACATATAAGTATAGCCATTGTCTTTGGAGCTGCACCGCCCTGGTGTTGTCAGGAAAAAAGTGGATGGTGTGATTCTCAAATGTACCTCCTGTAAAATTATGTTGCGGTCTCTATAGTTAAGGACCTTAGCTATTATCATTCGTGTAGGGGCTCCCAGCAGCGGCGGTGGTGCTAAAGCCCTGTGTGCATGCTCCACCACAAATACAGATGACAAGGAGGCATCAGGCAATGTTTTGCAGATCCAGTCTTCTAGGAAGGCCTCGATATTTGCCCCTCCACACCTTCGGGGAAGCCCACTATACAGAGGTTACACCGTCTCGCCCTACCCTCCGCATCCTCGACCCGCACATCCAATTTGCACATTTTAGCTTCGAGGATGGCCACTGAGGCCTTCAGTGTGTCCATATCAGGCTGCATGCATGTCACTTGTTGCTCAGTGGCCACCGATTGTTCCGCCACTACCCCCAAATCGGCTCTCAATAGTTTTACATCGACCACTATGGCCGCAATCTGAGTTTGCATTGCATGACTAGATGACTCAATAGCAGCCAGGATTTGCGCCCTGTTGGGTTCCGCTCCCTTTTCCAAGGGGCCAGGGGTATCTTTTCGCAGACTCGTTCCTGAACTCTGCGCTGTGTATTGGTCCATCCGAGTTTACTGCGTTCCTGTCAGAACCCCAGCGGTGCACGGCGCAACCGCTCATTTTTTGCAGCTGCCATGTCTGTGAAGCTGCGACCCCTTTGCGGCAAAAGTCACCTGCCCAGACGATTGGGCCATTGGTGGCTTCATTGCTCTCACCATTACCCATGGACACCAATGTGAACTATCAGGAAGATAGGGAGGACTTAGGCCCGTATTTATACTTTTTTTAGCGCCGCATTTGCGCCGCTTTTTGACGCAAAACGGCGCAAACCTACAAAATACAATGGTATTTTGCAAGTTTGCGCCGTTTTTGCGTCAAAAAACGACGCAAATGCGGCGCTAAAAAAGTATAAATACGGGCCTTAATTTCCCAGCTTTCCTGATGACAGCCATTTAGAGTGTGTAAGGCTATAAATACCTGCCACACCCCTTTAACCAACGCTTCCTATTCTGAACACCTGCAAGGAGCTGGTGTCTTCAGCGCTGCTGCCTGAACCTGTTTTGACTTGTCTTTCTTTTGCGAGCGACCGGGCGCACGGCGGTGAGAGAATTCCTTTCTGGGCTTTCCTGCCCTCGCTGTGAACTCTGTATTCAGAGTCTTTGGATAATTGTAATAGTCCGAGTATGTCGCTTAGTAACATCGTTTCTCTCGGCTCTTTTTTCCTTCCTGATTCAAAGTAACCATTTCTCCGTGTCATTCCCTTTGAAATCTGCTACATAATTGTTTATATATATTTTTCTCAGTAAACTGTGTTATTTCCTCGCGCTGTGAACGCGCTATTTCAAGCCATAATGTTAATATAGTATACATGTTATTTCTTGGCAGAGAGAAAGCGACATTGTGCCTTTTGTTTCATATTTTCTTGTTGGGACTCGTGTTGAGTGATCTCATTCAGAAATAAGGACTACATAATAATTTTGCGCTGTGTGCGTGGCATTGAATAACACTAGTTTCAGTTTATATTTGATGATTCATAAAACAAGCAGGTTCTATTTTGAAAAATTCTCATTTTGTATAGAGTTCTTGTTCCATGAGATACATTGTTCTGTGACTTTTCTTGGATCTCTGGTGTAAGAGTGGTGCAGAGCTTCATTCCACAATTTCTTGATAGGGATTTTTCTTCTTCTGTTGGCATTTGAAATTAGTGAGATCATTGTGAGGAACTGATTCATTGTTGCATAATCATTTACTGTATTCCTGTATATTCTGCATTAACCTTTTCCCTTTCAGATCTCCCTCCTGGCTGATCCTACTCAATTACCCCTTCCCCCGGCCGGGCCCCTCCAAATTTCAGCACCATAACGGCATCTGGCTTGGTGTTGCCTGGAAGTGGGCCCATTTATCAGCATCGTGCAGATCCCGAGCACTTGGACCTCCTGACAGTTCCCTTATTCGCTCTGTCTTTGCCTATGGTGCACACCTAATGGAGTGCCTGCTACAAACGAATACACCTGATGCCGGCTGCCACATTTCCAGGTGCAGTTCAAGCGATCGATCTCCTTATCCTCAGCAAGCACCGCCGCTCAATCTCTAACTGCCTCACCCTCACGGAGCCACTCCAGGGTGGATGCCGGCACAGGCAGGAGCAGCGCAAGCGTCGTACTTGGCTAAACGTATCCGTCTCACTACCAGCCAGCCCTGCACTCCAGGAGCCGGATAACACAGGGCCACTCAGTCAGAATACCGTTGCAGGGGAGCACACTCTCAAAACTAATCCAGCGATGGGCCCAAACTGCCTTTGTAAGGCCAGTGCAGCTCCATAAGCCCCAGACTCCTGCAGCCCGGGCGCCTACCTCAGCAGTCAAACAAACTGCACCTTGCTGCTTCCAATTTGCCTCTGGGAGCCTCCAGGCCAGTGGGAGGGCCCACCTCCAGCTCGGTTCAGTCTATTCAGGGGCAGGGTGGGTGAGGGGGGGAGATGCAGTGTCAAATTACAACTGAATCCTCATCGTAAAGGACCCCCCCCCCATCACGGTCGCCCCTTCTTAGGCCACGCAGCCCCACTGCCTCATTCAGCCGACTTTAGCCTGGTTTCGGATCGCACTCACGATCACAGCCGCCATCCTGGGTTCAGGCGCTCTACACATGCGCTCCCCTGTGGTGCGATTGCGGCTCTTGCCTCTGTTTTTCATTGCTCCTCGCATCCTCCTCTCTACCCCAGGGACCTCCAGGACCCTTCTGCCAGGTCCGCGGGGGCCTAGCGGTGCAGGATCATGCAGGATGAATAAGCCGGGGCCAAGAGCACTCTTCTAGTGCTGCTGATCGGTCATCTTGCAGGCCACGCCCCCGACAAGGCTTAATTTAGGAGACAAATGTGTAAAGCATTTAAAAATCACAAAACAGTAAATAAGTAAAACACAATAAAAATCCAACACCAATTCATAAAAATAGATTCTATTCTTATCTTTAAAATGACACCAAAACAAATAAAATCAGATAAGGGGAACCAGAGATATGAATTTTTACAGAATTAGTGTTTTGTAGCACCTAGAAACAAAAAAACGTCAATCTGGTCATCTGGTTGCACCTCGACCAGGGCAAAGTCAATGTTTAAGGCTGACCTCGATGGAGCCCTGCTCGGCTACAGCAAGTTGAAGTCCTCGGTCAAAAGTTTACCTTCTGACTTAGTCATTTTCTTGAAGATTTTCTTCAGCGGAACAAAGTCATCAGTCTGATCCGACCTCCCTGGAGCCCTTCCTCAGATATGTGTCACAGGAGCCTTCGGTGAAGATTTCTACGTTCTGACTTAGGCGATTTTTCAAGATGAAAATCCTTTGATCGGGCTGAACCTGAATCTTGACCCGATGTCCCTGGAGCCCTCTTTGGATACACTGTGCGAGAGGTCCTGATCAACTTTCTACGTTCGGACTTAGTCACTTTTTCAGAGATTTTCTTCAGCGGACGAACCTGCAAGTCAGGACGGGTTGTGGTTGAGGCAAGCCGGCTAGAGTTGCCACGGCATGTCCGTCCCTTTATGGAGCTTTTTCCAAAAGGTTCTTCAATCTTCTCCAAACTTCTGGATCTTCTTCCAGAAGGTCCTTTAAGGTTCTTTTGGAGTCCACAGCTCACTCCAAGGTTCCAGAAGCTCTGAGTTGCTCCTTGAGGGCGCAGACTACAACTCCAACAATGCACCTGGCTCAAACTCTAAAATGGCCATTGGACAGTGGTCAGCTGGTCAGTGTTTTCAGGATTTGATGCAGGGGACTCTGCTTAGCAATTTTTCACCTTTAACAAACAGGGAGTCCCTCCATGAACCAGTTGAAGCGAGGCAAAGTCCTTCTTGTGGTGAAGCCCAAATGTGCAGTCCTTCAGAGTGCAGTGTCCTGGTGCAGGTCAGGTGTCCAACAGGGCAGTCCTTCTTCTTCTGATGTTCTTACTTGTAGGGATCTGGTAGGGATCTGAGGTGTGGGTGCAGCTCTGCCATATTTATCCTTGCTCCTGGGGGGACCTGGTTCACCAGTCAGATGCAGGGTCCTTTCCCCGTGATAGCCACTTCTTGGGAAGTGTGGCAAAAATCTATCTCAGGGCGCAACATTCTTCAAAAATCCATCATGGCTGAAACTGATTTTTTAAGGCTACATCTGACTGAGCCCACCCACTGGTGTGGCTAAAAATCCTAAACACACCCCTCTCCTGTGCTGTCCTAATCTAATCAAGAAGGCACAGAATTGTGTTGGTGTTGCAGGATGGGAGGGAGGTGCTGGGTTGCTCCAGATGTCCTTCCCTGCCTTTGAAGACCAGTTTGGCAGCCCTTCCTCCTTCCTGCTCCCCCATCTGCTGAGGTAGTTCTCCTCCCCTACGCACATCCTTTGTGTTCAACCCAGGCCACTTCACACCTCATCAAGGCAGCCTGGACAGGCTGCCAGAGGCTGGCCAAACAGAGAAGGGCACTACAGAGCTGAAGTTGCCAACTTATTAGGTAGAGTTTAAAACTCTTTACCTGAACTAGTTATATTAAATCCAACAATTGTAAGTTGTGGGATTTAAATAACAATTAATTTGATACCAAACTCGAGGTAGCTAACACTTAAGGGGACTTTGTTAATTAAAATAAAGTCTCCCCGTTTTAGCCTATCGAGACCATTCACTACAGTGAGGGCAACATTACTTTGGCTGTTTTACCTCACCAGAGCTTATAAAACTATTTCTATAAGGTCCCTGCTTATAGTTACATGGCACCCAACACTAGGGGCACATAAGCACTCCTTAGGGATGACCTATAGGTAAAATTATGGCAGTTTAAGACTTTGGAAGTACTTTTAATTCGGACATCGAATGTGTATTTAACTTTAATTTAAAAGCAGCCAGCAAGGCTGCTCTGCCTTTAAAATGATCCTGGCACCTCAGCAGTGCACCTATGGGTGCACTACTTATGCTGGGGCCCCTAAACCTACATGCCCTACCATATACCAGGGACCTATAAGTAGGTTGACATAGCCAATTATAATTAGCCTAATTTGCATACTTATTTTACACAGCGCACAGGCCCTGGGACTGGTTAGCAGTACCCAGGGTACCATCAGAGTCAGGAAAACACCAGCAAAAAGTGAAAAATGGGGCAAAAAGTTAGGGGGCCTCTGAAATCAGCCCTGTTTTCTCACAAACTAGATTTGATTTATAAGTATAAACAGTGGTTTACCCAGTTCCATTCTAAAGACAGCACTTGTGAAGTTAACTTAGTGGTGTTTACGAAGCATACAGAAATAAGAAAATGTCATCATAGCACACTTCTTGCTTGAATGGTTATCAGGGGACGTCAGAAGATCCTCTAAAACATATTGTTTTAAAAGAACTTGTGTCAGCGAAATGGGTAGTCAATGAAAATTAATCAGTCCCAAGCAATATAGCAGTAATTTTAATCTTTTAAGTCGAGCACAGATGTGAGGTTTTAAGATGATTTTTAATGAGGCTACCCTGTTTGTTTGATAACTCATATGAGAATGGTGGTGAGGACACAAGTTTTCATGTTTAGATATAGTCAATATATATTGACATATTGTAGAGTTGGACTGTGCTACATTGTTCATAAATAGATGATAGAATATGTTAGGAGGGCAGCTGATTTATATTGTCAGCAAGCCTTTTTCTTGCTTGTTTTTCAGGTGCCTTATGTTAGAGGGTTGTCAAAGGTAATCACAGTTGTAGGGGCACTAGCACATGGCCCTTCAATGCAAAAACAGGGCCAAACTGACAAGGATTTGGCAGGTGAAGACTTTATCCCTGATGTACTTAACAGGAGGACTTCTATGCAGAAGACATCCTGATGGTTTAACTTAGATGAGCAACATATGGAACATGAAAAACTCACATCATAAAATGTCATCAATCATTGCACGGAAGCAGATGATGCCTATGCAGTCACTCTTCATTTTGTCTCTGAGTGAGAATGGAGGCTAGTAACAATGGGCTGGTGGTTGGAAGAAAGCAGGCTCAATGGGCAGGAACATTCAAGCTGAGTAAAGTAAGGGAACTGTCAAAAAAAGCACAGCCGCAGTCAAAGGGGAAGATCTGGGGAAGGACCAGGTCAGGGATCAGAGAAGACAGAGCGAAAGAGGAACAGAGAGTTAGTGTCACCATTTTGTGCCACAAAAGTCAGTGCTCATATACAGTAAAAGAGAGGAAGCTGGCAGTGGCAGGCACCATTGCTGGCTTTGTATTCACTAATATATGGGTAACAGCAGTGGGACAGAATGAATAGCGAACCTTTAGGGACAAACACCCTTAGAGATCAGAGAAGATCTAAGAGAGGGAAACAACAGGGGCCTAGGATTCTGAGGATGATCCTTTATGTGCTTGCACTATTTATGTCAGATACATCCAAAATATAAGGGAAAGAAATAGGAGTGCAAGAAGGTGAGGGAGATCGTAGTTGCTGGCACCACTAAGGGTATGGAGATGAGAGCCGAGGGAAAACACATGGAAATATGGAGATGAATGGGGTCTGAAGAAGCCACCATTAATATTGTTAGGAGCCATAGGAACTCTACAGACTATGTTGACAGTCACTGTTTATTATTTTCTAGGCCTATCGCATTGTATGCTGAAGTACTGAATACAACCCAGTATTTCCTCACAATAAAACGCACCTCAAACAATTACATATTCTACTTTTCAACTGCCATGTCTCTAAAGTTGAAACCACATATATATAAGTCTGCTTAGCTCCTGGGATCTGAAAAGGCTGAAATTACAATATTTCAATGTAATTTTACATACACAGGGCCTGATGCACAAAAGGCTTCTGTACTCGTGACAGAGGCCCGGAGTGGTGAGTGAGTCTCCGCACTCGGGGTGGGATGTCTGCAATGTGAATTCTCATTGTGGAGATTCCGCTCCAAAAGTGAAGACTCCCCAACAACTGTTGGGCTTCCGCCACAAGTGCCGAGGCCCTTTGTGAATCAGGCCCACAATCTTTGCAAGCACTAATGACACCACCAATTTTCTGAACAAGTCATCCAAATAGATCCCAGTAACTATGTCTATGATAGATATTATGTACCTGATTCACAAAGGTAAACTTACACTTCCTGTAAGTTTACAATTGTATGCTTTTATCAAAGGAATTTTCCAGTATTATCTTTACGAGTGAGGAGTCTCCGCACATAAAAAGACCTACCTTTTTATGCGTGGAGACTCCATACTCATAAAAATACTACTAGTAATTCCCTTTGTGAATAGCAATCAATCATAAACTTACACAAAGTTGTAAGTTTACCTTTGTGAATCAGGCCCTATGAGTTTTTCCTAATCAGAATACCCTAGAATCCACAATGAAGTGAATAATGACCACTCTCCACATGGCGATGCCTGACGTTAAATGTCATTCGTATAAAAGGTGATGGGAGGAAGGCCTACAAATACTCTAACCCCTGTCAAACATTCAGGGAAGTATTCCAACCCATTGTTTTTCACCACTGTGCCACTATGCTGCCTTATGCAAATCAGTCTGTCCCTGCTTCGGAAGAGTCCATCTCAAACAGCCAGGTGATGCCCCCTCAAGAGGGGACCTCAAGAAACCCCCAGACAGGCTTCGGCCTACTTAGACCTTGTCAGTAAGTTATAACATGTATTTGAGCTTGCCCACGTTCCATGGGGAGGAATGCTTGCAAAGAATCTAAACGCTGGCAATAACTCAGGGTAGCATTCTGGTCTCTTCTGGAAAGGGCTCACCTGGCAGATTGAGATGGACTGTTCTCATGAGGAGCAGGGTTAGTACTGATTTGCCTAAGCTGGGCCTTTGTCCAGCGTAACATGGTGGGTGAAAAATGATGCACTGGAATGGACCCAAATGATAGCCAGTGACTGTGATTATGAGCTCGGTTTGCATGACCAGCACATTTGTGATAGCAACATATTAAGTAGATTGAATGTCTATCGAATGTTTGATAGGGGGTACCTACAACCATTTTGTAACTGTGGGGTTTCCCTTACAGGGATGCGCATCTTTTTGGCCCATTCCCACATTTAACTGTTTTTGTAAATCTGGGAGTGAGTCAAATACTATGGATGTTTCATGGCAGTGCATAAATTGTAAATAAATATGTGCCAGTGCCCAAAGCTCTCCTCTGAAATGCGGGGCTGCTGCAATTAATTGAGCGAACGCGGAATACTGAGGCAGCGTAATCCTGAAGCCATTTCGGCCCTCTTCAATCCATTTAAAGTCACTCCCTGCCCCTTCAGCTCACTCTTGCAGCTTTCTGCTTTCTCCCATTGTGAAGCTTTTAGATTTTTTTCTTCCTCCATCTTTCCCATATGTGTATTTTGCTTGCAGAAAATGCTTGAGACAGAAAAATAAGCGCCGGCCCTCAAAAATAAGCTCTGCACTGGAAACAACACACGTAAATTAAGCACTGTTTCGTTGGAACACCCAGGAAAAACACCCAGGGAAATGCCTCCTGGCTCACAGTAATGCAATGCATTGTTTTGTGCTGCGTTAAGTTACTTGATATTTATGAAGACATGCAGGTCCACGCAAGACCTTGCATGACTTAATAAATCCCACTTTTCATTTGCATCGTTCTAGCGCCAAATTGCGTGGTGCAAGAGCAATGCAAAGGGGTTCATAAATATGCCCCAATTTTTTTTCTGCATTAGAAATCTGCAAAGAAGAACTTATCGGGGAGCAACATGATTGAAGTCTGAATAAATTACTTTAAAAAAACAGTATTTCCCATGGATATTGCACGAGCCCGAATCCATTTTTTTCAATATTGTGTATTGGATTGTGCATGTAAACATTTCAGCAGCTAAATCGAACACTGAATTTCAGACCCTGAGTAGAGACATCTAGGCCCTCATTACAACATTAGCGGTATTGACCGCCTACCACCATGGCGACGGCAGCCAACATACCGTCACAGTGGCTACCAGCCGCCCACACGCATTATGACCGTAGACAGAATTCCACCAGAAGGCTGGCGGAATACGGTTGACGGTCATTGCGGTGGACGGCAGTAAGGTGGCGCTGCTGTCAGCAGGCAGCGCCACGCCAGAAAAACACCGTCGACCGTATCATGAGCAATGATACGGCCTGGCAGTGTTTTGCTGACGGACTCTGCTGCTGGCAGCAACTCCGCGTCCCGTCTCCTGCCGGAGGACCCCCTGGAAGCAGGTAACTCGGGTTCTCTGACAGGAGAGGGGGGTGGGGTGGTGTGCGCGTGTGTTGGGGTGTTGTGTGTGTGTTGGGGGAGTGTGTCTGTTTTTGTATGCGTGCATGCGGGTGTGAGTCGCGTTGAATGAGTGCGTGAATGACAGAATGTGAGTGTACATGTATGTTGTGTGTTGTGAATGCATGTGTGCGACAATGTATGTTGGTGTGTGTTGCGGTGTGTGGGTATGTATGTGTGCATGCATGGGTTGATGTGGGTGTGTGTGTGTGTATAAGTGTGTATGTGTGCACGTGTGGGTGTGTAAATGTGTGCGGGGGCAGGAGAGGGAAGGGAAGGGTGGGGAGGACTCTCGGGAGGGGGAGGGGGAGAGGGAGACCCCTTTCAGTGCCAGGGAAGGAATTCCCTGGCACTGATAGTGCCTACCGCCATGGTTTTCGTGGTGATAAGCTTGCCACGAAAATTATGGCGGTAGGCGGGGTCATAATCCCGTGGGTGGGCTTGTGACGGCCTCCTGGCTGGAGACCGAAGTCTCCAGCCCAGCGGCCATTACCTCCCTGGCAGACGGAGTGGTACCTTGGCAGTTTGGTTTGAGCCAAACCGCCAATGTCATAATTTGTGAAAAGGCACCGCCAGCCTGTTGGCAGTACTTTTCCCTAAATTACCGCCGACCGCCAGGGTCGTAATGAGGGCCCTAATGTCTTACAAAATCTGCTCTTTTCTCACTAAACAATCTGCTTTTCTGAATTGAAGCCTCTGCGGCTGCTGTAATCAGATAAATTGCACCATGTGCTTTATGTTCTTTATGCATGAATTCACTAGATGTCTCCATCAAAGATGATTTATATTACATTAGTTAATTTTAATGTGAAGGGTTGATAAAGTCAGCTAGCTCACTTGAAATTTAATCTGCACATGTTTATTATGATCGGCAGGTGCTGTGCAGTGGGATTGCACCTAGCGAAAAACCATGTATAACACAGCCTAATGAACTGCTAAAAGAGTCTGACAAACTTCAGGGCACCTTAAAAATGTTTACAGTAGAGAGAAAGGTGGGTGGAAAACTAAGTTTAGTCTTGCCCTGTGAGCTTATCATGTGTGATGTCATGAAACTCCATGGTAGCTTGAATCCTTATTTAAAGTTTAAAGATACTTTGGGCCAAACACACTAACATTAGTAATAGCGATTACCAAATGGCGAATCACTGTTTGGTATTCACTGTTACTAATGTACTCAAGTTATATATGGCCCTCACTTCCTAATTAGTGACTTGTAATGGGTCACAAAGAGACCTACCTCATTATAGGTTACAATTTGTGAACTATTGCAATTCGTTGCCATCACCAGGGATGGTGACCAGCTAAGGTTAGCCAACCCCACCCCCCACATATCTGTGATTGCTTTTAAATAAAACATTTTTTTTAAATCAGCCCATTTTCTTTAAGGAATATGGGAAGCATTTAAAAAGAAAAATATGAAAATTTGAAGTTCCCTTGGACCGATGCCTCCTCATAAAAATATTTTTCTAACCATTCTCAAAGGGTAAGGGGTCCATTGAGAACCCATTTCCATTTGCAAATGGGTTAACACCAATGTTGACTGTATTACAGTGGCAAAACATTTGCACAATACCCTGCGTATTAAGAAGGGAAACCCTCAAGACGCCCCCTCCAAATACCGAATAACGAAGCCCAAATTGTGATTTGCCAAATCACAATTTGGTCTTTGAACATCAGAAAAGGCATTTTTGCAGTAACAAACTGCATGATTCATTAATGCAAAAATGCTTCGTAGATCCAATCCGTAAACCTTTATGGTTCTGCAACAAGAAGCAATACATGGTCACAGTGAAATTTAATGGTAACAGTTGCATCAGATGTAACTTTTAAAAAGATAAACACTGCTTTATATTGATAATGTGTAGGGAAAAACAGGCTAAAATGAGGGTGCCATGCTGTCTGGAAGAGTCTCCAGGAAATGGTTTGTTATTTGTCATAGCATACGCATATAAGAAGTTCGGAACTGGTTTAGTTTTCATTTTCTCAGTACCTATTTTTCCTCTACAAAACACTTGCAACGTCTCCTGCTTTGTGGATGGATTTCACCGTGTGTCAAGAGTTCTTATGAAATATGTGAAGACCAAAATACGTCCAAGGATGGAACATATTCAGTTGCTCAGTAGAAATTGCAATGCAAGGTTATTTATTTATTTCTTCACAGATAGATTTTGCCCACTTTATGAACCGATCTCATCCCTTTTAAGTCTTCTCTAGACTGATTTTGCGAATTTTCTTTTGACATATATGTACATTTGCAGAAAACATCGCTGACTAATACTTTCAGTGATGGTTTTGATAGATTTCAACAACAATGTAATATACTGCTTGAAAAAATATTGTTGCAGTTATACTTTTGTCCTAGTCATATACCATGATTTAATAACAGAGTGCCACACAAGAGCATTACCCTTTGGAAATATCGCACATGCCACCTTCTAAAGGGGATATTGCCTTGCACACGATAACCACCTTTAGATTTATGTTCACCATACACCCAAGGTAGCTGATATTTAATTTATTAAATAAATGAAAGCAAATATTTGGGTTGACTGACCATGATGCACAATAAGGAAAATTATTGAGAGAGTTGATGAAGTCGCAATGGTCATGCTGGTAAATGCCATCCACTGTTTTCATGACACCTGCATTACAAATTTGAGGTACAATTCTGCCATAAAAAACGTGTAAGATGTCAATGCATCTTATCAGCAGAAGGTATACGAAACACGTGCCTAACCCGAGACTGCATCCATTCAACAGTTGGGCAGTAGCCCAGTGATACCAGGGGCACTGGAGCAAGCAAGGAACCTGGCCCCTTTTACTGCTTCTGAGGTAGTGGTATAGAGATATTATCAAAGACCAATGGGCCCTTCAGGGTTCTGGGCCCCAGTGCCACTGCACCTGCTGCACCAATGGTAGACGAAAACAAAAAAAAATGTTTTGAAATACGAGAGAGATTTTCATATTGTGGGACTGAGAAACTATTAAAGATAGCCAATCTACGTTTAATTGATGCTCACAAAGTTGAATTGACGTGGAGTGCAGCGGTGCAAATAGCCTTGGGTCCCACTCAAGGCAAGGCCCTGCACATGAAATGACATCGTATGGATGGATTATTTGTTTACAATAAAATGATAACATGGTCTAACCAGGATCTTAATATGTCAGCCCCAGGAGTGGTGGCTATTTGTTGTTGCTATACAGGCCCACTTGTTTTGGTAGTGGTGGTGGAGTAGTGGGGATGGAGAGGGGACAACGATGATGGCTTTCCCTTTAAAAAATAAATCACAAAATAAGCACGTTGCTTCAGGGTGAAAGGGCAGTGTGCAATTGTTTCTTCCACTAAAACGACACACATTGATCCTGGAATTTCCTTTTAGCCTTCAAGCTTTTAAGCTTTCCAAGGTCGATACAATTCCTTGGTTATGAGCTCCAACTAATCTATTTTATCTTGGGCCCGACCAAAGCCTTTGAGGGTATTGTAAATTTATGTCAGACAGCTTGACTAAACCAATGTGGACAGCGGAGTAAAGTTGACCCTGTAAAAGGTGAAACATCTGGGAAAAGGTGATGAGCAAGTGACAAGGTCAACATCAAGAATCTTCAAAGGTATGAACCAAAACCATGAAAATTCATACCTTGGTGGGCTTTACTTCCCTGACACACAGAAGAAGAAGATCTGGCTGGCTATTCAGAGTAAGATCAATGCGATTGGAGTCAGCCATCGCACCATTGATGAGGTCCGCAAAAGGTGGAACGACCTCAGGTCCAGGACCAAAGAAAGGGTGGCAGAGCGGATGAGGGAGGCGCATGGAACTGGTGGAGAACCATCCACAGTACCACCTCCTACAGCCATAGAGAGCATGGTGGAGACCACACTGGAGCCGGAGTCTGTCGTGGGAATTGTGGACCTGGACAGTTCAGCACTGGGAACATCCAAAAGTAAGTAGCATATCTCACTTATTTACACCATTCAATGCACCATGCGCACAACCACAGTACACAAAAGCATGCATTATCCAAATTTGTTTCCTGCCTATATTGCAACCTACAGAACAATGCATTATGGGCAATGTAGTACAGTAGTCCAACCTTTGAGGAATATTTATTTTGATACACCACACATATGAGAGGCACTGATAGTGTATCCCCTGTGCCTCACGGGTCTCCCACAAGTACCCACCGATGACCCTAGTGTACAGGGAGAAGAAGCTGCCACCATCACAGCAGACGAGGCGGCCATCATATCTGCAGGGGAGTGCATGACCGCACCACTTGTCCACCATGCACGTGAGACCACCGAGGAGACAGATGGGGACAATGAGATAGGAAACCTGACACCGGGGCCACAGATGAGTGTGAGTCGGCCACATAGAACATCTGGGTCTGTGTGGAGACGGCATCGTCACACACAGTCAGAGGGTGAGGAGGATGTCACGATGAACAATTCCTAGGACTGGAGGCATCTCTACTGAGCAGTCACCGCCTGCAAAATAAAAAAATGCGGTTGATGAACAGGAACCTGCACAGACTTCAACAGACCCTCACACAGGGATTTGCCAATGTTGACACACAATTTACCAACATGAATAACAACATGGTAAACCTCACCACCGCCATCAATGACCTGTGCAGGGAAATGGTAGCAGATCGGGCCCATGCAATGCACAGAGAGCGCAACACTGCTGCCCATTTAGACCAGCTCAGTCAGTCAATTGGCCACCTTGCAACCACAACTTCCTCCTGTCAAGGCACACTGTTACGCTACAGGTGGAACTTGGCCATTTTGCCAGAGATGCAGCAAGGGGACTAGGGTGCATCAGTCATGCAGTGGACCTCATGCAGACCACCCAGGCAGCAAGGGCCATTGGCGATACCCCTCAGGACAGTGAGGACATCTCCAGCGTGAGTAGCATGTCTGCCTCAGATGCACGCATACTGCAGAGCAGCATTACCTGGCAGACATCGGGGGACCAACCAGGAATGGGCCATGGTGGGCATAGTCGCAGGAGGTTGTGATTTTGCTTATCTGGGATTTGCCTGAGGCACATGATGTAAATGTGTCAGACGTTGTTTCATTTTACGTTTTTACTGCTAGCTAAACGTCAACAATTCATTAGTACACTCCTGACATTAAAAGGATATTTTTTGTTGCATAACCTGGCTATGTGTGTCTTACATTTGTGAATGCTGTAACGGTTGCCACATACCTGCCAAAGTAGTGAGTTGCAATGTGGTCCCATCCATCTGCCTTCCATTGCGATGCTACCATCCCCAGGCTGTCGTTGTGGTGGCTCTTGCTCCTCATCCTCCGAATCTGTATCATCGAGAGTAAGATGTAGCCCACGTCTGGTTGCTATGTAGTGTAGGATGGCACATGTAGCCACAATCTTGCATGCATACTGGAGTGCCCCTCCACTTTTGTGCAGGCATCGAAAATGTGACTTCAACATGCCAAAGGTCCTCTCAATGACCGTTCTGGTTCGCCGTTGTCCAATGTTGTAGTGCCTCTCATTCTGATTGGCAGGTGTTAGGTATGGTGTGAGTATCCATGGCCTCAGAGTATATGCACTGTCACCTGTGTACCAAAACAGCAGATATGAGCATGGCTTCACGTGGTTATGCAGTGACATGTATTTGAGACATCAGTGTGTACTACACAGTACCTAATAAATATCCTTCGCCAAACTCCCCACGTTCTAGTCGTTGGTGTATCCCACTGTGTCTGAATATGTATGCATCCTGTGTGCTCCATGGAAATTTTGCTACTATATCAGTTATTACATTATGGCCATCACATACCACCCGGATGTTGAGTGAGTGAGTACGTTTCCTATTGCGGAACACATATTCCAGATTTGGTGTTGTGTATTTCCTCCTCATTCCTGGGAGGGTTTACGTATCTGGACATGTGTGTGAGTATGGCATCTAAGAACCATCTAAAGAATAGTGACAAGGCACTTTGGGACACCCCACCAGCAATAACAATCACCCCCTGGTAACTACCTGAGACTAAGAGGTGCAGTGAGCAGAGCACTTGCATATGTGGGGAGATTGAGCAGCTGTGCAAGGTCTGGTGTTCTAGCTGAGGTTTCAGCAGTTCAATAATCTCTAAGATCAGTCTGTATTTGTCATATATTTCCTCCTCAGATTGTTGAAATATGGTCTGCCTGGTTCTGTATATCCTCTCCTGTCTCAGCCTCATCCTCCTCTGCTGGGCAGCCTGGACTCTCCTCCTCCATGCAATCATGTAGAGAACAGCCATTTTGAGAAACCCAGATGCCTTCTTGCACTGCTTTTATAATTTGGTTCTGATTACCACCTGTTTGGAATCAGTGCTAATCTGGGTGTGCAAAACGGGCTTTTTGCGACTATTCGCTATTTGCGACTGCCTTGTACATGCGGCTTGAGACTCGCAAATTGCGATTTCTTATTCGCAAGTCTCAATATCAAGTCGCAAATTTTGCAAGTCAGTAATTGGTCACATCGCTATTTGGGGCTCTGAAATGGCATTGGAACATACATTTCGCTTTTTGCACGGTCACAAATAGCGCTGCGACCAATTTGCAACTCGCAAAACGTACGTACATGTAGCCCACAGTTCCCACAAGACATTTTCAGTTTGAATCAAGTGCAAGAGAAACTTGAATTTCATGAATTACTGGAAACCAAGCAATCTCAATCTGTGCGAGATTACGCTTGCTTAGTAAAATATACTACGCCATAGTTTCAATGAGCATTTATTCTTTGCTCTTCCACTAAAAATATTTCGCTCCTTTGAAAGCATTTTTACTGATACAGAAATGAACTAAATAAAAACCTGGTAGTTCTCAAATTGAAAGATAGAAATAGTCCTCAGTTCCGTATTTGGAGAAAGAAATGCATTTAATATTATGTCATTCATTTTGTGAAGTTTGATAGAACTAATGCAGCATACCCATTACCAAAAAGGTTTGGATTTTGTGAAAATATAAGTGTTTATTGATTGGTAAATTTTAGATGTAATTTATATATTTTGGAAGCTTTTAATGTTATGACACATCATTATGATTTTGTATAAATATACGGGCTATTAATTGTGTATTGTTTATGTGATGTGTCGTAGCTCTCAAACTGTGCTATTGAAGAGCTTTTTTGTGACGTTTGAAGTAGTTTGTTGTGATTTTTTTTGTTGCATCGTCTTTTGAATTTGGGGACCGAGAACGTTCCTTGTCCTTTTAGAAGTACTTTTGAACTGATTAATTTCTTTCAGTTTTTAGGATATTAATAGGAAGCTGATATTAAAATTAATAGTTTGTCTTTCGTAATACATATTTATATATCCATAAAAGATCACTTGAAGAACTCATAGAGAGATGGGCCTGAGTGCAATATTCAATCAGATCCAGTTCATGATGGAAAGGCACCTGGACTGCTGAAAGTACTTCATGGCCATAACAATATCCATGTGCTAAACAAATATGTCAAACATATCTGATGTCATTATGTGGTTTAACATGACCAGTGCAGATTGTCAAGCATCGGTGTGGTGGGTTAGCTGGTTATGCCTCTCGCATGAAGGTGTTACTTCTCTTCAGTGTAGTGTAAATACCATTTTGTGTCATGTAATATACAGTTCATGTCATTGTCCTGCCCTCAATTAACTTCTCCAAGTTTAGTTAAAAGTAAAAAAAGACCCCTAGGCTGTAGACCTTCGTTTGTACGGTGGTGTGATGCATTCAAGGCTGGTGGGTGTGTTTGGCTAGTTTGTCTAGCGATCCTTTTCTGTTATCTCACCAGCAGGCGCACTGTTTTGTCATTGATTAGGGTCATCCAAAACTGTTGTCTCTTGTGTCGGCACAGATATGTGCCTGATTTGTAGTCAGGATTGTTTTTCTGCTGTGAAGGCCACCTTCCCGCATAAAAACATTACTCAGAGACATTTTCCTCTTTCTATGCCCATTGAATGCAGCACCCACAGAAAGGGAAAAACGAAGATAAATAAACATATTTCTGCTTGTTACACCTTCCCCGCGAAGGTTAGGATGTTGATGCATTCCTAGGTCTACCACCAATAGTAAATCTGGGAATGCACCAAAATACATGGGTGGATGCATGGAAACACCCACGCTCTACCCATGTAGCACCTCCTTGGAGCAGAGAAGCACAAGGCAGAGATTTGCAATACTTTGCGTTACTCCAGATTTATCAAGCTATGCAGAACCACACTAGGTGGCCTTGCATGGCTTGATAAAACTCATTTAGGCTTTGCATTTCCCTTGCATGGAGCAAGGACGACACAAAACCTTAATAAATCTGTCTCTAAGTTTGAGCATAGCTGGAAAGTCCTCAATTGGATCCTTGCACAACTTCAATGCAATTCGTAAGAGTACTCTTTGCTGTGGTATAAATCATCAAAGCTACATATGTAAAGTTCAACCTACACAGACGCAAGAGTGGTGCTGTGTTATCTAGGAAGGAGGAGAGCGGGCAGAGTATTTTATTTTACTCTTGTTAATTTTTGAATCCTTTCACTGCACATGTGGTGAAAGTTGATGCATTGCATTTCATGGGCAGGCATGTACACCTAGTAGTTGCTTGTCTGAGACAGACTTAATTTAAACAGTTACTTTTAGTGCGATATTACTTTTTCACAGTTGTGAAGCCAAAACTTGAATTTCCTAGGAGATGGTGTTCTTTAGAGTATTTCATAATTCTTTACTCACTAACGTTTGCACTACACAAGAAGTTGTAAGGTCACTATCTTGTTAGATCCAGTAAAGATTTCACTAATGTATGCCTGAGCTCAACCCCTGTTAGCTATAACACACTTCAGACAGGCTTGACTTGAGAACATATGTAAAGTATTTAGAAGTACCAAAGCAGTTAAAAAGTTGAAAACACAATACAATAAAAATCCAACTCAAATTTATAAAAATAGAGAATAATGTAATGAACAAAATGACACCAAACAAAATCCAATAAAGGGAAATATGAATATTTGGAACTTTAAATACAAATGTTTCAAAACGCATTTAGTCCCAAGATGGGTCAACTGGTCACAGCAGACCAGGACCTAAGCGTGATTTGAGGCTGACGGAGATGGCACACTGGTCGGAAACACCAACCAGGTGTGGCCCGGTTAAAGGTTTTACCTTGGGACTTAAGGCCTCATTTATATCTTGACGGAAAGGGAACTCCATCACAAAAGCAATGGAGTTCCCTCTCCACCAAAACTATGGTCTGCCTGGTATAGGTAGACCATTGTTTGACAACGGGTGTACTCTGTCTCCACCTTGATCAAACTCCTCTGATGTCCCAATGGAGTAAGCCGACAGAGGTTTAGCTACATGCCTGCCCACCTAATTTAGATGGACAGACATGTAGCTGTTTTTCAATCATCGCCACCTCTAGAAAAAACTTGGCAGTAAAGACACTGAAAAATGCCCAATACCACCCTCATCAAGAAGAAAACTCTATACTGAGATATTCTTTTTGAAAATTAAAAAAAAAATAACTTTGACATATGGCTCTATTATGTTTGATGGAGCCATCCCTGAAACTTTACAGTGCATTGGTAGAGCCCATCGGAAAAGCAGTTCCTGTCAATGCTTGAAAGGTCTAATGGGCCAATAATTAACAATAATTTGGCAGGCAGCACCTCCATCAGGGCGACAGAGTAATTTCCTCCATCACCTTGATGGAGGTCAAGCCATTCATCAAATTATAAATTAGACCACTAGGCTTTTTAATAGGAGTGGGCAGTGAGCTCTGCTCCCCTGGCGGAGTTACCAGAGTTTTTTGCACTTCGCCATCTGCCGGAGCACAGAGTTTGGCAAAAACCTCTACTAGCCCAGGCAGCAGAGCGGAGCTCACCGGCATGTAGCCCAGAGCAAGTCAGCCCAAAATGAAGACATTTGCACTGCAACAGGCAAGGAAACCCCTACTTCAGGCTTTGTTTTCTGCTGGTCATCGTGGAGCTGCTGCTGCTGAGGGGGGCTGATCCAGCACCAGCTCTGGTTATAGCCCCTCCCTCTTTTCATTCTCCTTAGCAGCCTGGGAGTAGGGGGCAGACAGCCAGGCCGCTGGCAATGGGGACTCTGGACCCAGCAGCATAGAGACCCTCGTTTCATTTTCTCTTCTCTGTGCACACGGGGGGCGCTGGGCCAGGACATTATTTACATATGACAGGGGTGTGTGCTAAGAAAAAAAGAAACTTGAAGGGAAAGCTCTAAGGAAAAGAACCCACCTCCCCACAGTCCTGGAACTTTCTCAGAGAGTGTGGGGAGACAGGTTCTTTTCCGTGGAGCTATGACTGAAAAATTCATTTTTTCCCCAGCAAGAACCCCCCGTCACAGATGCATTAATGTGCAGGCCCAGTGCACCCCCGTGCATCTCGTCTATGGGCATGGATGGTGGGGGCACTGGGCCTGGACATTAATTGCATATGTGACGGGGTGGGGAGATGGGGCTCTGTGCTCAGAAAGTCCTGGAGAAAGGAAGTGGTGTTTGGGGTAGGGTGCTGAGGCCATCAGGGAGAGCTGGAGACCAGGTAAGTGGCAGCTACTAGAGCTGGGCCCCAAAGACAGGGTGGTCTGAGATAGTGTGTAAGTGCCGAGGAAGCGATTGCAATGCTGGTGCAAGACAGGGGGTTTGCTTGGCCCTCTGCAGCAAGTTTGTGAAGGAGGGCTGTTGGTGAAGGGAAATGTGCAGGTGAGGTTAGGAGCAGCAGGCTGCAGACCGGTGGGCTGTGTCAGAGGCCAGCAGCTTTCGATCTTCTGAGATCAGGTGCATTCTGGTCAGGGTGCCAGTAGGGCAGGCGGCACTCGACAGCATGCGGACTTCTGCGGAATTCCTCTGAGTTTTTAGTGAACTCTGCAGAATTCCACTAAGTTGAACACTGTGAGCTCCGCCTACCCCTAATTTTTTCTGAAAGTCAAATTCAGTCCTGTGGCAAGATAGCAGGCAGTGTCTGAGAAGAGTTCCATGACACCAGATAGGCACTGGATTAGGTCACTAGGAAGCCTCTGGTTTAGGCTGGAAAAGATCTGACAGGGAAAATTTTAGATGCGTGCACAGTGAAGTTACATTTCACTTTCCACCTCGATTTTTGCAGGTGACTATGGTTACTTAAACCTCTCATGGCTACTGACCCCTGTGAGGAATGCCAGGACAAGGGCAGAGGAACGTTACAATGAGGCACATGGGTGAAAAAGAAAGATTATAGGGAGGACCTTCGGCCTCCTGAAGGCCAGGTTTCGTTGTCTCCATCTAACAGGTGGATCCCTGTGCTACTCACCCAAGAAGGTCTGCCAGATCATCGTGGCATGCTGTATGTTGCACAACCTTGCCTTGCGTCGCCAGGTGCCTTTTCTGCAGGAGGCTGGAGATGGCCGTGTGGCAGCAGTGGATCATGTGGACAGTGAAGATGAGGAGGCAGAGGATGAGGATGAGGACAACAGAAGTGTAATCATTCGCCAATACTTCCAATGAGACACAGGTAAGACAGTGTTAATAAACATATAATTGACAATATGACATGTGACATTGTCACTGACAGTTTGTGTATTCCTAATTCTATGCCCACTCACGGTACCCTTTGGCATCTCTTTTTGCAGATGTTGGTGCCTCACTATTGCTCCTGGTGTGGTCAGTGCAGCCAACTAGAGGTCTTTCCGATGTAAACATCACTGTGCAGTTGAATTGCAATGTTTGAACCTGGTTAAACAACTACATTTTCAAAACATTTGACATACACCATAATTGTATTTTATCTAAGTGTTTATTGCAGTGCTCCAAAGAAGAGGGGGTAGTGCAATGGGCTGGGTTGATGATGGAGGAAAGTCCAGGGTAGAGTCCAGTCTATTTGTATCACAGGTTCATTGTCCAAGGGGGCATAGGAAGGGAAGCAATGGCAGTTCAAGGTGAACAGGGTGACAGAGTGGAACACAAGGGTGATAATCAAGAGAGTCTTATTTCCTGGCAGGGTCTTGGCAATTGTCTCTGGCTTCTGCCTGGATTGCAGGAAACATTTGTGGGGTGGTTCTCCTTCTTCAGGGGGAAGGGTGCTGGTGGCCTGTTGGTCCTGTGGTGGGGCCTCCTGTCCACTAGCGGCAGCGGAGGTGGAGGGCTGTTCAGTGGTTTGGCTAGTGTCAGGGGCCCGCTAGTGTGCCACTGCCTCCCTCATACTGTTGCCCATGTCTGCCAGCACCCCTGCAATGGAGACCAGGGTGGTGTTGATGTCCTTCAAGTCCTCCCTGATGCCCAGGTACTGTCCCTCCTGCAGCCGCATGTTCTCCTGTAACTTTTCCAGAATCTGGCCCAGCATATCCTGGGAATATTGGTATGCTCTGAGGGTCGCAGTGAGTGCCTCCTGGAGGGTCGGTTCCCTGGGCCTCTCATCCCTCTGGTGCACAGCAGTCCTCCCAACTTCACTGTTGTCCTGTGCCTCTGTCCCCTGAACCATGCGCCCACTGCCACTGACCCAGGTCCCTGATTGTCCTGTGTTAGTGGGGTGGCCTGGGGTCCCTGTAGTGGTGCGCACACTGCTGATTGACGTGTCCTGGGGACAAAGGTATGGGCCCGCTGGGTGGATGCTGTGGTGGTGTTTCGTAAGGGGGAAGGCTCTGTGGTGGTGTGTGACTGTGCTTGGGTAACTGACTGTCCGGAGGTCCCAGAGGGGCCAGGTTGGTCATCCAGACCCAGACGACCAGAGCTGCTGTCATCACTGTGGGCCTCTTCTGTGGGGGGACTGGATGTTGCTGGCACCTCTTCGCCTGTGACATTGGCTGGGTTACCTGTGGGGATGTAAACTCAGTGTTATTGTTTCTGTGTGTGACATATTGTGCATGGGTGTGTTGCCCTCTTTGGTTGTTATTGCCTGCCAGCTTTGCCTTGTGTGAGTTGTTATTGGTGGGCTAGGTGATTCTCTCTAGTGTGCATGCTGTGGTGATAGGTGTCCATGCAGGTCTGTGAGGGGTGTCCATGCATTTGTGTTGCATGCAGGGCTTGGCATTGGGATGAGTGGGTTGTGATGAGGTGTGTGGGAGGTGGTGGAGTGATGGGAGTGATGGTGAGGGTGGGGTATGTGATGGCATGCAGGTAGGAGGGTTATAGTAATAGAGAGTTGACTTACCATAGTCCAGTCCTCCTGCTACTCCTGCCAGGCCCTTAGGATGCATGATTTCCAAGACTAGCTCCTCCCATGTTGTTAGTAATGGGGGAGGAGGTGGGGGTCCACCACCAGTCCTCTGTACAGTGAGTTGGTGTCTTGCTGCAATGGAACGTACCTTCCCCCGTAGGCCATTCCACCACTTCCAGATGTTATCCCTTGTTCTGGGGTGCTGTCCCACGGCGTTAACCCTGTCCACGATCCTCTGCCAAAGCTCCATCTTCCTAGCAATGGATATCTGCTGCACCTGTGATCCAAATAGCTGTGGCTCTACCCGAATGATTTCCTCCACCATGACCCTTAGCTCCTCCTCAGAGAGCCTGGGTTGTCGTTGTGGGTTGTCGTTGTGGTGCCATAAGTGTGGTGTTAGTGAAGGTGTGTAGGGTGATGTGTTGGGGTGTGTGTTGTGAGATGTGTGGGTGGTGTATAGGTGATGGTGGTATGTGGCTCTGGTTGTGTGGGTGCTCTTGCTGTCTCTCTCTCTCTGTTGGCAATGGTTAGTAGTCATAAAGGGTTGTGGATAATGTGGGTGTGTGTTTTATAGTGGTGTGTGTGTGTATATGTGTCAGGTGTGTGTTATTTAAATTGACCAATGTAGTGTTGTATTGTATGTGTGTGTGTATTTTGAGCGCTGTGGTATGTACCGCCAATGGTTTACCGCCATCGAATGTCCGCCGTGGTGATTCGTGGGTCACAATGTTGTGGGTGTTGTTCTATTGGCATAACGGTGTGGGTTTGGATACCGCCAGTTTATCACTGACCTTTGGGCTGGTGGACTTGTGTGTGTGGTTGTAGAATGACAGATTGGTATGTGTGTGTCATGATATGGTTGGCGGATATCCGCCGTGGTATGTTGGCGGCAGTCAGCATGGCGGTAAGTGGGATTTACTGCCAATATCATAATGAGGGCCTCAGTAACTTTTTGGGAGTTTGGATTTCTACAGCAGAGCAAGGCTGCAGTCCATAGCCAAAAATGGCTACACAATGATTTTTCCTACAGGGGTAGTTTTTGTACACTGCAAAAGATGTGTGAACATCAAAATAGTATGTATGATTTTGTGACACTTTCTTTTGTTCATATTTTGTCTATTTTTTTGTTTAAAGATGTTCTTGCTATTATAAACTCAATAAGAACAAGTAATATAACATAGAAGTTGTATAAAGCAAAAACAATCATGTAAATATAAAAAAGAAGGGAAAGACAGGGGTAAGAAAACAAGGGAAAGCAGGTAATAATATGGCATGCCAAAAATGACTATGAATTAAAGTGTTCATAGGTTTCAAACAAAAGTCTATTATTCTACAACAAAAATAGGTATAATAATATGAAAAAATAATATATACAATAGAATTCTATTAAGAAACATCAAGGAAACTTTGGCACTTCATCAACATATTCAGAATGCAATGCACAGCCCTTTGAAGATTTCACTGAAAGCTGCACGGGCCCGTGTCAGGGGCCAGAGGCATGGGCAGTGCAGGGTTTGAACCGCCAGGAAAAGGCTGGCGGTAGGGGGACTCGTAATCCCCTTGGTGGATTAAAACCGCCAGGACCAACGTGGCGGTAAACCACCGGCCCCGGCGGTGCGACCGCAGCGCTTCTGCCGCGGTCGTAATACCATGGGAAGCACCGCCAGCCTGTTGGCAGTGCTTGCATCAAAACAGCCCTGGCGGTCTTTGACCGCCAGGGTTGTAATGACCCCCATAGTCTATTCTAATTTGGAAACCATGAACCAAAGAGTAAAAATAATATTCCTGTATGTGCACTCAGCAAGTTCCTAAGCATCACTCAAGGAACGTTGTGTAATAGCTTTGAAAAATTGTTTTTGAAAAGTGTTGGGAATATATTTAATTTTAGAATGTATGTCCAGAAATGGGTCCAGCATTCTCCATCAACAAATTTAAATTTTGATGAAAATTAGCAACACCATTTATTTCTTGTTGGACGGTAAGAAGAAAAAAAAGTACCATCCAATGACATTTAGGGTTAGCAGATTGAGTAGCATTTATGTGGGTTTCTTGTAAAAGAGCAACATTAACATTAAGTATATGTGTGCAATCTTGAACCCTTTATCTCGTGGTAGGTGCACCAATGCCCCTGTTATTCCAAGAGACTATCTTAAGCACCGTATAATTGGAGAATGGTTTGGTAAACCACAAATGGTAGTAAAGGAATGGCTTAGAGCTTATGTAGATAATATTAAAGAAAAGAAGATCCTGAAAGGATAAATAAAAGGTGAACAAAAGGATAAACAATGTAAAAGTGAAGTAGAGAATAGAATAAGAAAAGAGAAAAAGTAAAAAAGAACGAGTTAAGTCAACAATACAATAAGAGAGGAGATGAAAAAAAGCATCAACAATCCTATAAGACACGCAAACAATCCGGGTGTAGAAGCCACAACTTGGGGGGGCGTGGCTGGGCCACGAAAGAAGATGGCCGCCTAAGTCCCGAGCTCCGCGCCGCAGTGGCCCCGAGGAGGCGGCGGGGGCCCTATGGAGGCCGAAAAATCGCCTTAACGCACGCCAAAACCCTCCCACAACCTCGAGCTTCCGTCCGAACCTCAACAACTGGCCGCCGAGACCCTATCGCCCGACAGCGCGCCTCGGAGGGAAAGGGGGAAAAATGGCCTACAGAGAGGGCGGAGCCGCGTCTCCTCGACCAGAAAACCGGCTCTCTTAAGGACGGAGGAACCCAGTTCGGAAGACCCTGAGGAGCCTCCCAAAGCCCAGGACCTCCGATCTTGAGTGGGGACACGCTCCGGAGCATCAGGGGATCTAGGGTGCACAATATCGAGGTAGGCCCAACTGCGGGGGAGGAGCCGCGCTCTCGAGCCGAGAGAGGAGCCGGCCTCCCTACCATTACGGCGACTGGAGTCGCAGGCACAGTCCTTCGCATCCTATTTCCAAAGGGAGGCGGTGAGCATTTATCCTCTATTTGGCCCGGGAGAGGAAAGAAGACAATGCCGCGGAGCGGCGAGGGGAACAAGGTGAGGAGGCGAGGAGGCGAGGAGGGGCGAACCAGGACAGTAAACAATAGAAAGGAATAAAGACACGGAAACAAGAGAAGAAGGGGAGTAAGGGAAAAATAAAAGGAAGGAGGAAGAAAGAGCAAACAGAAAAGGGGAAGAAGAGAGCTAAGAACCAAGCTAAACAAAGAAGGAGAGGGGAGGCGAAAGGGGGGGAAAGAGGGAAAGAAAAACAAAACAGGAGGAGAAGACAGAAAGAAAGAAGAAACACACCAAAGAATTCCCCCCCCCCAACACATCCGGGAACAGAAAAAGGACCAAATAAATTACCGCCTCAACCCTAAAATCCCCCCAAAATAAAACAAAAAAAGAAGAGGAGGGGAAAAAGAAAAGGGAAAAAAAAAAAAAGAGAGAATATCAAAAGTCAGAACAAGACAAGAGCCGGCTGACTGCGTAACACTGCTTTCGCCAGACTCCGAGGAAAACTCCGGAACCAGCTGGACAACACACGCAGACGGACGAGGCGATGCCCGGCAGCAAAACAAACCAGAAACCCACTGGTAAGTCGGCACGACAATTATTATTCTCCGAAGCTCTCCATCACAAGCGTCCAATATCTACGATAACAGGACCTCACTCACCACCCTCCCCAACACAATCCACCACAACGTCTGACAAGGAACAATCCATAACCATGGAAAAAATACTACAGGAGATCACCGCTGTCAGCCGCCGAATAGAGGGAATGGACTCTTCTCTGTCTTCACTGACCCTGGAAACCAAATCTATGAGATTAGACATTGCAGGTTTTCAAACCAGGGTGACAGGCTTGCAACACCGCATGGGCTCATTAGAAACGCAGATGACCACTTATTGAGACAGAGACCAAGACCTCCTTTACCTTAGGAGTAAACTCACAAACCTAGAGGATAGGAGCCGAAGAGATAACATTCGCCTACTGGGAATCCCGGAGCATGAAGAAGGTACAGACATGCAGGCCTTCCTGGGCTCCGTTCTCCCCAAACTAACCTCCCTGGACTTCGACCCACCGCTGGAATTCCAAAGAGCACACAGAGTAGGCCCGAAACGTTCTGATACATCTTTAAGACCCAGACCGATAATCGCTTGTCTATTACGCCACAACCATGCCCGACAGATATTAGAAACGGCGCGTAAACAGGGCCCTTTCCGGATAGGCCAACATGACATCCGAATAACAGCTGATTACTCCAAGGACACCAACGAACGAAGAAAAGCCTTCCTAGCTCTAAGACCTCGACTTCACCAAATGGGGATGAAATTCGGCCTCTTCGACCCCGCCAGAATGTGGATCACCAATAACAGTATATCCAAAGACTTCTATAATCCAGACGAACTGAGCCTTTTCCTTGACTCTTTTCAACATCAGCCTATGGACTCTACCAATCCAGACTGTTCACAAGATACCGGGAGAGAAAACGAAGGGGGAGGACTCTAACCCCCGGGCCCAGAGAAAGAAGGCCCGCTCCATCATGACACCGACCTCAATCAAAGGGGCAGGGACGCAGAGAGGCTAGCCAGACTACATGACGACAGGGGTCATGTTCTCCACGCTGTGGCAACCTACACCCAACTGTCAGAAAGAGACAAATCCAGATCACCTCTAAAACCAATGACTGTACCCCCCTGAGACACCGATCCCTCGTTGGGTGCATGTGAGATGATTACAAGACATTGAAACTGGAACGACGAGAACTCACAGAAGGATGAGTACAAGCCCGGGTTTTGTTTGTAACCATTATTACTTAACAATCGTCAATAACCTTTTTAACAACATTAGATGACCATAATGTTTACATGTTCTACAAGATAACACGGGCTTTATTCTATAACACTGTTGCATAGACATCCACTGTATAACACGAAACGCACAAGCCGGATCTTGCAGACCCCACAGGTGATGCAAACACATACATCGGGACCTTGCTCAGTAGGGACAAGTTGGAACACCTAAAGAGAAGCTACCGTTCAACCCCTCACAGCACTACTACAATATAGAATATTCGACAACACAACACCACACAATAACAACAAGACTACATGAACAGGCCCGATCCTGCAGACAAGTCGTAATGCTGTCCCCTCTCAGCTAAATCTACCACCCTCAACTTCTCCCTTAAACGGCCGTTCCGGGAAATGAAACGAATGTAATATAATCTACACGCAATAATACACATCCCGACGATCACTAGAGTACTGCCACAGGGGACGATAAGATATAATTCAACACAACATTACATATTACGGAGATGCACCACTACTTCTTACGGGAACACTATATCTCCATGGAGACATGACAAACAGGTCGACATTCATACGTATTCCCCAGAATCCTCCCCATGAGGGGGATGCAACCCCCCCATATACTCGCGATGACACCTGACCACGTAGATGATGAGCAGTAGACCAACCACTTGTATACACAACCCATGTTCCACCCTTCAATAACAACACCCACCCCGGGGCTGGTCCCACGACATATAAACTAATAGAATGTAATAAGATTACCTGTGTGGAAATAAGTTATATTGCGTTACATTATGCTATATTATACTATGTTATGTTATACAAATTAACAGATTGCAGTGACATTATGCTGTTTGACATTATGTTGTTTGACATAGCGATATTATGCTATATAAGTATAGTAATATTTCAACTGTTATTATGTGCAAATGTACTCCAATATCCTGATCTGAACCGGCATTATGTTACTTAGCTCCCTCCCCCCCCCCCCCGCCCTCTCTTCTCCTCCGGCCCATTAGACACCCACCCCTTGATCCCACAAATCACTTCTCCCCCCCCTTACACAAATACAAACACCTACGGTAACATCTACATTACAACCATCACCACATTTATATCTATCATTATAATCATGATTACAAATACACACCCTGATCCACACCCACCCCCCTCCTCGACCAATATACCCTCACAACATAGAACCCATCGCGATGACATACATCAAGTACAGTGATTGCTAGCCCCCTTTCACTCGAAAATAGGATAAACATCTACCCTATTAACTTAGACACTGGACACTGCGAGGTATCAACTGGATCCTTCTCCATCTTTTAATCCAGGCCAGTGCGAACTCCCCCTCTACCACCTTTCCCACTGTACCCACCCTCACCATATTAAAATTATGTCACCAAATCCCCCCCCCATTATCTACACATCATACCCTCCCTCATCCACATAGCTACTACCCTCTCCCGGCCCACCGCCCCCCTTCCATAATATGCCCATGGCTTCCCCCCATATCCGTTCCCCTCCTCCGGAGCTCAGCTCAGAACCTGTGCATTCGACCACCTTGGATCAATACTGGCCTCCCCCTGCCCCAACGCCGCCTCCTCGGCAGAGAGGCTGCATCAACGGCATTAGGAGGTCGGATAGGACTCGGACTCGCCGTTTACAGACCGTCCCTAAGGGAACATAGTACTCCCGATTCTCCCTATATCCCTCTAACCTCTTCCCCTCCTAATCATCACATCCATTCCCCTTTACAGACAAACGCTAACTCTAGCCTTCTTTCCTCCCATATTATCCCTTTCCCCTCCCTCACCAACCCCTACACGTTCTTGTTTCCCCTCCCCCCCTTTTCTTGTCGGGGTACCTGACCCTCATCAGCTGCCTCTGTCTCACCCCTCGAACTCACAAATATTCATATTACAGCGAACACAGTACCATACGACTACCACCCCCAGTATTGCTGAAATTCCTTCCTCCAACTCAGTATGCCAGCGACAACCCCCCACATAGTACACCCTCTACGAATCCTCTCCTGGAATGTTCATGGAATGACGAATTACATCAAACCGAAAAAGTTCTTGTCATATTTCCAATCTAAAAAAGCAGACATAGCCCTGATCCAAGAAACGCATCTTGATAATATAGAGTCCGACAAACTTAGACGTGACTGGGTAGGAAAGGTCCTCTTCAGCTGCTGTCCAGAAGATCAGGGAATCAAGGGAGGCACACCTCGTAAATGTGGCGTAGCGATACTAATACGTAAATCCCTGCCGACCACGATCATTAAAACATGGAATGACACAGAAGGGAGATATACATTTGTCAAACTGAAAATAGGAAATACCTTCCTATGTGTGGGCTCTGTCTATGCACCAACCGGACCAAAGCGTTCCTTCTTCCTACAACTCAATCGCGTACTGACCGAAATAAGGACCACACGCTATATCATCGGAGGGGATTGGAATCTTACTAGAGATGCCATACTGGACAGGACAGGCCCCATCGATGTGGGCAATAATCCCGATAGGGCCTTAATGACGGAGATCACAGCAGATGTAGGTCTAGTCGACTGCTGGAGACTAACACACCCAAAGGACAAGGAATTCACATTCATTTCGTCCGTCCATGGCACCCAATCACGCCTGGACTATTTTCTTGTATCACACACCATAATCCCCCAAATACTAGACACTAGCATCTTAGATAGCGGACTCTCAGACCATTCCCCGATTTCACTCTCTATTCAGGTGGGCTTGACCTCTCCTGGTCGTAAACCATGGCGCTTTGCCATACACAGATACCGTTCCCCCCAGGGGAAAGAGCAACTCAAGGCCCACATATCCACATACATGACCGAAAACATAGGCTCTGTGACATCCAAGCGGGTCTTATGGGCAGCGGCTAAGGCCACTCTGAGAGGGAACATGATGAGGGACGCAGCACTGGCCAATAGAGATAGGGAGGTCCGCTACCGCACCCTAGAAGACACGATCCAACGCCTCACCAAACAATACACTACTCAGCCGTCCCCAGCGCTACGCCGCTCCCTCGAACAAGCCCGAATGGCACACAACGATCTTTACACAACGCAGGCAGAATATGCACTACAAAGATTACGTCACCGCCACTATGAACAAGGAGAAAAGGCCGGATGCCTCTTAGCGGCACAGCTCCGACAGAGAGATGCTGCCTCAGCTATCCCAGCTATAACGTCTCCCTCCGGAGCAGTACTGACCCGCCCGCAAGACATTGTGAATGAATTTGCTACATATTATCAACTCCTTTACACCCCTGAAACCCCGACCAACCAGGCACAGACAGAGGCATTTCTCACTGCGGCAAAATTGCCCTGCCTATCAGAAGCCGGCCGAGCTCTCCTTGAGGGCGATATAAGCAAGGAAGAAATTATACAGGTTATCACAAAATTCCCATACCATAAATCCCCGGGAGAAGATGGATTCCCAGCGGAATTTTACAGATGGTCAGGAAAGGAGACAACCACAGCAGTATACGAGGCACTCATGGAGGCGTGCCAGGAGGGCTCTCTGGGTGCCCTGTCCAACAGGGCAACGATTGTCATCCTGCCTAAACCTGGAAGGGACCCCCTACTTTGCAGTAGCTATCGCCCCATCTCCCTTTTAAACTGAGACGTTAAATTACTAGCTAGTGTCCTTGCAGCACGTCAACGCAAAGTCATACTGTCCCTAATCCATCATACCCAGGTGGGATTCGTACCGGGCTGCACTTCCAGAAACCATATGTGCACACTATGCCACACCCTGCTTGAATCGTTAAACCTACCAGAAGAAGCCTTGGCACTATCCCTCGACGCGGAGAAGGCATTCGACCGCATCGAATGGCCCTATCTATTCACCACCATGAAACATTTTGGTCTCGGAGATCAATTTATTTCTAAAGTCCGATTATTATACGATCACCCTACGGCACAAGTTAACTGCAGGGGCTTTCTGTCGGACCCATTCCCCATCGGAAGGGGCACTCGACAGGGCTGCCCCTTGTCTCCGCTCTTATTCCTACTAGCAATGGAACCGCGGGCGGCAACTATAAGGAATTCTCAACAGATAACAGGTATCTCCTTACCAGGGGGTTCCTCCAAAATCTATCTATATGCAGACGATATTCTGTTAACCTTGTCTGACTTAGAGAGATCCATCCCATCCCTACTCTCTATCATAGAAAGCTTTGCACCCCTGTCCGGGTATCGAGTAAACTGGGACAAGAGTGAATCGTTGCCCCTATCTCGCGTAACAACGAGAGCTGCAATCCATGGCCGCCCATTTAAATGGACCCCAACCCACCTCAAATATCTGGGGACATATATTAACCGAGGCTTAGAACACATGGTCAGAAATAACCTAGACCCTCTCACTCGTCCAATCCTATCCTCGCGGCCACAAATACAGCGTGGCGCAGAGCCCACCGGCTACTGGGAGTGCACCCTTCTCTACATGCTCAAGCCCCTTTAGCGGGAAACAAATGTTTAAAAATAGGGGGAAGTACCCTAAGATGGCCCCAGTGGAACGACGCTGGTATCCACAACATAACTCAAATAATAGATGGCAATGATTTCCGGTCCTTTGAATCCCTACGGGAAGAGTTCGGAATCCACAAAAATCAGGAATGGAGGTACAGGCAACTCATGCACTGTATGCGCAAGGCCCTAGGACCCCCCCGTGGACGATCAAAACCTCACCCGTTGTCACTTACCTGCAGAAATGGGACCGGCACAGAGGAGTTATGGCCGGTCTATACGCAGAGATTACGAACCATCTTTACTCGCAACCCCTCCTAGAACGACTGCGTCTCAGATTGCAAGATCGACTAGCGATAGCCTACACAGTAGAAGATTGGCAAGACATAATCGAAGCCCTAGACAGAGGGGTCCGCGAGGCCCGCCTGAAATTCTGTCTCTTCAAAATCCTCCAGGACTGGTACTGGACCCCCACAAAACTCTTCAGGGCAGGTCTGATACCACATGCGAGGAGTTGGCGATGCGCAGAGCTCCATTGTGATCTACTTCATATTCTGTGCCACTGTCCGACGATACAGCCCCTATGGGAAGCTGTGTTCCAGACACTTAGGGATTTCATATCAATACCAAACCCGTCACCGATAACACTCATTATCTTACATGACATGCGCCCATACCCCCCCCTATCACGCCCCCATAAACGACTACTTCACACGGCAATTGCCACAGCGAAAATCTGTATTCTTCAACACTGGAGGTCTGCTGTTGCCCCAACACCAACGGAATGGATGACAGCCATGTTCCAAACAGCTACCCATGAGCGAGTCATTTATAACCTACAGGATCAAGCGGCCCTATTTACAGAAATTTGGAGCCCCTTCCTGACAAGACCATGAGGCAGCTGGCTGATGGTCAGTGGATGGCAGTTGACACCCCACCATCTTCCTTTCTCTCCTTCCCTCGCTTCCCTCCCTGCTCTCGTACCCCTTTCCTCCACTCCAGAGACTATTCATCCCAGAGAACATCCTTTACACCATGCCATATCGACCCGCTTAAATACGTACTAGAAACTATCTTTCTTGGTTTTGCTCGATCAGAGGCTAACTGTCCAACATTAGCAGGCAAAACCGGATTCTTTATACATCTAATCCTGAATCTACACAGATACTCTCCCTTGTCTACCCTCCCCTGGAATGGCCCTCTCCCCCCCATAAATATATCCTCTTGGCCCACCCTACAATACACGTTGATAAATGTATCACATGGCACAATCCTATAAGATCGTCAGCAAATGACTTGGAACAACCGGAATATTCATCTAATAACCCAGAACCACGGAGCCAAAATATTTGCCTTTCCCCCCTAATATTCTACCTAACCCTCCTACTTCCCTGTTCTCCTCTCTATCACTCTTCTCTCTCTCCTGCTCCCCTCTATTACAATTTGGCCCCCCAATAACCTCTACCCCCTTCCCCGCACCCTCCCTAATTTTCAAACCATAGTCTATGTCGATGAATCAATGTACCTATTGGACAATGTACATTCAGATATCATTTGTAAAATTACCATCTGAACCACGGATTACTGAAAAATGTCAATGCATACTGTGTATCGTCTTATATTTTTCTCTAATAATTTTTTTTTACAAAAAAAAAAAAAAAGAAGCCACAACTTGGAAATGGCATGTCATGGAGATTTGAAAAACAAATGATAAGGATGTTCATAAACAGACCGACAAGCGGAAATGTAAAATATATACCTAAAATAAAAAGAATAAGGGCCTTATTATGAGTTCAGCGGCCAGTTTTACCCGTCCGCCGAACTTCCGACATGGACGTTGCCGCCATAGTGGCTACCTCCCTGCCAGGCACATTATGAGTTTCCTGCTAGGTCAGCGGACAGAAACCTGAGTTTCCGCTGGCCGGCCTAATGGGAAATACCATTCAGCATTGTCTCCGGCTCGTAATCAAGCCGGCGGCAATGCTGTAGGATGCAGGGTGCACCAGCACCCTTGTAATGTTCACTGTGCTGGCCAGGGTGTCCCCTCGTATTCCCCAGGGCAGCGCCAACCCCCAGACTGCTGGGACAACTAATCCTGGAGGTGCTGGCGGTACGACCATGGCACAACCGCCGCGGTCATAATGTGGGGCTCAGACTGCTGCAATGGCAGCAGTGCGAATGCCACCATGAGTCTGGCGTTCAGTAGACCACCAGACCCGTAATGAGGCCCTATGCATTAAGAAATTAATCAAGATGAAAATGGAAAATAATAAATATCATAAACAGTAGTCATCAATAGTATAAAATATCCAAATCAAAAGTCCAAGAAACAACGGATCTTAATGTTTCCATAGCATCCATTATAGCAAGAATTACTGTAATTTGAGGGGGTCCTCATAAGTCATGGCGTTATTATTGTAGGTGAACTTGAAAATACACGTGTGAAATAATGGGTATCTTGCAAGAGCACGGAGAACAGGTGTCATGTACAAGAATTTCTTACAGTGATCTGCAGTGGGGTTAGAGACGTCTTAAGTAAAATATAGTTTATGACCTGACCAGGTGATGTTTTCTTGATTTTTGGCAGCAATGATAACTTTAAGTGGATCAGTGTATTCTAAGAAGAGAAGGGTAACATATTTATGTTAAGGAGGTAGTGCAGAGGTATGGTGTAAGGAAATGCCTCTTTTTAATTATTCACCCCAAGATTATTGGACTGATGCTGCTGTTTTTTCGACTCTGAGGGAGAACTCAGGTCTGCTAACCAAACTTCAGTGCCAGGGTTAAGAAAGGCCTTTGGAGCCCTACTGCAGGGAGCTATATATTACAAGACATTTCCTTGTCATATGTCTTAACACCAAAACTTTGAAATTGTCATTTTGCTGGGCAAAAGCTAGTAGCCCCATTGGCTAACACAGGGCTGGCATCCCAGCCAGACTAACTCCTGGATGGGACAGTATTGCTGGGCACTGTCTGGTATCAAATTAATCATGGAAATAAACCTGATCTGATGCCCAGGTCGAACTTAATGTCACATTGAAAGTTCTGCAAGTTTTAGAAAGTTGCCACTTTGTGCTCCAGCTGGCCCAGTGGTCTCACAAAGGCCCTGGCCCAAGGACAGCTTTCTGCCAACCTTGGGAGACATGTGAATAACTCTCAAGCTAAGGAACAAAGGCAGATGCTGCAGAGCGAGGTGTAACCTCCTCTTCCAGGAAGACCACTCAGGGTGTTAACCCAAAAGGTGAACTTCAAAGAGGAAGCCACCTTTGAAGGGCACATGGTGTTATCACTCTCAGGTATGCTGCATTTTGTTTATGTAGGCAAGTTAGAGACATGGACAGAGAGGGAAATCATGTACCCAAACCAGTTTTCCGTGGGTGTGTAGCCATCAAGTAGCCACACCTCTAGGGTAGGCTACCAAACTACTGACAACCAAAGAGTGGTCCTGAGTGAATAGAATAGTGCACGCTAGGATAGCCAGAAGCCACAACCTGCAGGAAACACATCACCAGAAGGGAGGGGATCTATTAGCCCATTGACTAGAGTGGTTGACCAACTCAAACTCCATCTTTGTAGGTGAAGTCATAGACACAACAGCGAGATAGAGAGAGGATAAAATTGGAAAATTAAAAAGGCTGATCGGGGAGAATTTACTCGAACTGGTGTTCGATATAGGATGGTAGGCTGCATCCTCACTGCTGATCACCAGTGTGAATAAAATGGGTTGTTGGTTGTCTAGGGTGTGAGCCCTGGTCAAGCAGCAACCACAATCCTTCTCATGGTAAGGCACAATCAAACTCCATATTAACCTGTAATCACTTTCTTGTAGCTTGGCACAGAGCAGTCAGGCTTAACTTGAAGGTAATGTGTAAAGTATTTGTGCAACACTTCAAACAGTAAAACAATACAAACAGCACACAGAAAAGATCCCATGCCAGAATATAAAAGTGGAACTTAATTTGATCAATAAAACAAGACCAAAACAACAAAAATCCAATAAGTATAACTTGTGTTATGAATTTTAGAAGTATAAACAGTAAAACAGTGCTTAGAAGCCAAAAGTTCCAGCCAGAATATTTAGTTCCACCAGGTCAGGACAAAGTCAAAAGTTTAGGTAGACCACGATGGACTGCGGGCTGGCTACTGGAACCCAGTTGGGCCCCCAGAAACAAATTACCTTACATTCTAGTTGTGGAGCAATGTGTTGGATCTGAACCACTCAGTGGAGGGGATGCATCAATTTTCCCCATGCAACAGTGGCAATGCATCGGTTACGAGATGTAATGAGGCTGCGGTGCGAGTCCCCATTGCGTCAATGTTGAGGTCCCAGGCGACTGGGCTTACGATGCAAAGGCCGGTGTCAAGGATGCATTGGGCAGTCGAGGCGATGGGTCAGTTCTGACAATCACAGAGGCTGCGATGGTGAGGTTTTGCCGCCATATGGTGACCTCCCGCCAGCCCCATTACGACTTTACCACTGGGATGACGGGTGGAAACCAAGGTTTCCACCCGTCAGCCCAGTGGGAAAGTGGAGTCAGCATTGTCGCCGGCTCATAATTGAGCTGATGGCAATGTTGCTGCCCGCAGGGGGCACCAGCACCGTTGTAATGAGCACTGCCTGCACAACAGACAGTGCAGATTATGAGGGTGCTGGGCAGGGGGACACCTACATTACCCATGCCTTGGGCATGGGCAGTGCATGAGCTCCCATGTGGCCCCCTGCACCTGTTCTCCGCCAGCGTTTTCATGGTGGTGAAATCGCCATGAAAAGGCTGGTGGAGAACCAGGTTGTAATCAGCGGGGCAGTGCAGCCCTGGCTGATTCCAACCTGCACCACCGTCAGCCCGTCGGGAACATTGTTCCCGGTGGACATGGTGGTTGTTTGGCAGTCCAATCTCCAAACTCTTAATTAGGTGGTCAGACTGCCAAACCGGCAGTGGTCATAATTACCACCGTGAGTCTGGCGTTCAGGACCGCCATCACGAGTCTGGCGGTCTTTTGACTGCTAGACACGTAATGAGGTCCTAAATCCCAATAAATGCTTAGAAACACATTAGATCCAACTGGTGTAACCACAGCGTCATGACGGAGTCGTTCCCAACAGTCTGACGCCACTCATGAGGGAGTGCGGTGCTGGTCACAGAGTCACATGGACCCCAGGTACAGTACCCAAGAAATGAGGCATAGTCAAAGATGTAGCACAGAGTCCGGGAAGTGAGGCATCCCTGGAGCCAGTGTAGCATTGGTTCAGTGCTGCTACTCAAGAGGTAAAGCATCGGTTCTTTACGAAGTGAGGCGTCAGTTCCTTATGGATGCTGCGGTTACTGCTAAGGCATTGGTTCCTAAAGATCCAGCAGGGTCGATGAATCCAGAAGGTCAAGATGCAATGAATTGACTTCAGAGGGTTGCAGTCACACTATGAGGCCACAGGTGCTGCAACACAGTCAGGTGTCACAGACGTCGGTGACAAGGCATTAGGGACTCACAATGTCGAGAGACTTCAGAGGCCTGCAGCATCAGTCACAGTTGTTGCACTTCAGCAGGGATCATGGCTTTGGGTGAAGGCAGCAGCACAGAAATTGGCAGTGGCACCGGTTCTAGAGTCATATGAAGTCAATGTGCCTAGTTCTCCTTGTTTTTATGCCAGCTTTCACTCCCAAGGGCCTAGGAACTGAAGTGGACACCCCATGGCGAGTCAGGGTCCTCCAAAAAGGTTGGGGATGGCCCTGCAAAAAGGGCCGGGTCCAACAAAAGCAAAGATTGAACACCCTACTCCTTTGTCATATTTTAAAGCTGTTGCACTGACTACATCATGCGGTTAGATTTGAGGCTAAAGCTAAATCAGTCACCTCTGTACACAGTTGTCTTTTGTCTGTCACAGTCTTTGAAGCAGGTTTATGCAACTGAAACAGGAAAACATCTGTCGGGTGCTTGCTTGGTACAGTAGCTGTTATACAGAATTGTTATGTTGCTATGAAATTGAAGACCAAATGGGGGACTTTTCACTAGTTCTATAGTCTTCAATGTACACCAGCTCTACTGATTATAGGATCTGCACCAGAATCATCTGTTTGTGTTTGTGAGTTCTTCTGAACCAAACTTTGAACTCGAAGAGAAGGAGGAGATGAGATGGTTGAGGAACAATTGTCTTTCTCCTCACAACTCATGGGTGTTTTTTTAAAAACTCTTAAAATGTTGTGGGCATCACTTGTAATAGGCTATCATGGTTCAAACTACAAGAGCCTAGTGACTTCATGTGAGTGACTGTCATAAAAATATTATTACGTAATCCTGTGGTTTAGTTTCAGAAGAATCCCAGATAGCCCACACATTCCAGAGTCAGTAAAATTCTAATTTAATAATGAATTTGCTTTTTCTTCTGTGTCCCAATTATCCAAGACAGACCAGAAAAAATAACAACTTTGGAAATATTGCATTCAAAATTGCAGTAGTATATTAAGGGCCTCATTACAGTGGTAGCCGCCAAAAGACTGCCATGTTGGCCGTAGTCCGACCACTGTATTACGAATCACACTGTGAAGACCACCAGATGCCAGGACACTGGAGGGCGGGAAAGAGGCGGTCCCACCACCAGCACCTCCAGCCTGACAAAAATCCACCCACCCGTTTAAAAGCCACAAATCACCACAGCAGTACTTCCATGGCAGAAAACTATTGGTGGTGCGAACCGCCGCGGTCAGAACTCACATCAATCAGAACAACACACCACATTGGATAGTTTGAAAACCCAACACCTGACATACATCAACACACCCGACCACCTACTCACTGCACTTTATAACACACCCCTACACAACTCATAATCCTTTGCAACAAATATGCCATTGAGATACCCAGAGAGTAGGACAAAATTATAGATATAGCACCTTTACACAATAGGTACACATACACATCATACTCAGCACACATCACACATCAGCACAACTAACACAATAAACACATCACTAGCACACACAATTTGCGACAACCATCTCACCCTCACAATGCAGCACCCACAACTCACCAATTACCCAGCACTGCACCCTTACACTCACAACACCCCCACACACCGACTACACAACCACTTCCATGTCCCCACAAATACACCTACGAGTCACTGACGACGAGTTGAGGGTAGTGGTAGATGAAATTGTCAGGGTAGAGCCACAACTGTTTGGACCACAGGTCCAACAAACATCAATTGTCAGGAAAATGGAGTTGTGGCAAAGTTTATTCTACAGGATCAATTCAGTAGGCAGCCATCCACGCACAAGGGAGGACATCAGGAAGAGGTGGAATGACCTACGGGAGAAGGGACAGTCGAAGGCATCAGGCCACCAGATAGCCAAACAGAAGACTGTTGATGGGCCCCCACCTCTTCCCCCACAGTTCACATCATGAGAGGAGAAGGTCATAGACATACTGCATCCTGAGGGCCTGACTGAAATACCTGGGGAACTGGAGTCCGATAAATACCCACAACAGTCATGTCACACATTTGCATGCTTCCTTACCACCCAAATACCCCCTATTTAACTAAATGTCCACCTACAAATCCCACCTAATCACCTAATGCCCCTCTCCTGCATGCCACCACTCTACTTAGCCCAACTGCCCTCACAGCCCTTGGTAATGGCACGTTAACTACTGACTAATCATATCACTACGACTCCCAGAATACACATACACAACATCTAGATACAGGAGTATTACCCTTGAATACTGTTAGACTTGGCATCATTGGCATTGTCTCCCCTAATTTTTTGCCTCTACTTCTCAGGTTGCTTCTGTGTGCTGAATTCTGTTTTTGCTGTTTTTGTTTGCTTTGGACACCTTAACACTGCTGACCAGTGCTAAAGTGTAAGTGTTCCCCGTATGAATCATATGTGTACATTGGCTTATCCATGATTGGCATATTTGATTTACTAGTAAGTCCCTAATAAAGTGCACAAGTCCCCAGGGCATGTAAATCAAATGCTACTAGTGGGCCTGCAGCACTGGGAGTGCCAACCACACTAGTAGCCCTGTAAATATGGCTCAGACCTGCCATTGCAGTATCTGTGAGTGCAGTTTTAAACTGCCAATTTGACTTGGCACGTGTACCCACTTGCGAGGCCTAAATCTTCCCTTTCTATACATGTAAGGCGCCCCTAAGGTAGGCCCTAGGTAGCCCCATGGGTAGGATGCAGTGTATGTTAAAGGTGGATCATGTACTAATGTGTTTTACATGTCCTGACAGTGAAATACTGCCAAATTCAGTTTTCACTGTTGCAAGGGCTATCTCTCTCAGAAGTTAACATGGGGGCTGCCTTTAAAAATTATTAAAGTACAGATTCCCTTTGGGATCAGATAGACATGTGGTGTTTGGGGTCTCTAAACTCACAATTCAAAAATACATCTTTTAGTGAAGTTTGTTTTTAGATTGTGTGTTTGAAAATGCCACTTTTAGAAAGTAGGCATTTTCGTGCTTAAACCATTCTGTGACTCTGCTTCTTTTTGGATTCCCTGTTTCGGTCAGTTTGACAGCTGGGCTGCTTGCACCTCTCTTCTAGATAGTGACACAAAGGGAGCTGGGGTGTAGTCTGCACATCCTGATGGGCAATCTGGGCTGATTGGAGGGAAGGAGTGGTCACTTACCGGCCGGCCCTAAAAGGGCCTTGCCTGCGCTCACACAATGTAGTCTCTGACCCCCTGGTGTTTGTCTGGCGCCTGGCCTGGGCAAGGATCTTGAAAACAATAGAGACTTCTCTTTGAAGTAGGCCTACTTCAAGGGCAGAAAGGGGTATAAGAAGAGCACCCAAAACCCCAGAAAATCAGATTACTTCTGGAACCAAGTGGAACCTCTACCAAGGACAAAAACTGGAATCTGGAGGAGTACTGCCCCTTTTCCTGTGACTGTGCTTTGCTGGGGTGGCCTGCTTTAGCTGCTTCTACCTAAGAGAGGACAAATACTGACTTTTGTGTGACTTCCCACTTGTGAAGAATCTCCAAGGGCTTGAAACTGAACTTGCCTCATGTTGTTGAAGTCTCAGGAACAAAAAAAGACTTCGGCTTCCTGCTGAGAGACCCGCCTGCCAAGTGGTGCCCTAACATGTCTCTGGACTCTTGAAAGGTGCAACTGGTGGAAAAGGACAGAAATCCATGCAAAGACTGCCGTGCGGGGAAACTTATGACTTACCACCCACGACGCAGCTGAAAAATGACGTGCTGCTGGCCTGGCTTGGAGATCGACGCAGGGCAGCTGGAGAAATAGCACTCAACACCCACCGCAGCTGATGTTAACGATGCAAGCCACCACGCAGCGTGGTTTCCTGACACCGTAAGACCAGTTTTCAACTCAACATCACTGGGTGCGAAAAATGAACGCTACGACTGCCCGGACCTAAATTGCCCGTCTGGATCAACACATTGCTCTCTTGTGGGAGAGAAGAAACGACGCACGCCGACCCGACCAGAGGAGGACCGACCCAAGTTCTCGCTTGTGGTTGAGAAATTGACACATCGTGGGTCTTTTTTGATGCACATTTGCCCATGCTGCTTTATTTTGACGCAACCCAGTTACTTTTGTGAAATAACAGCGTTCTCCCTGTTGTCTAAGGATTAAGATTATTTTTCTCTTTAAAATTCATAACTTGACTTGTGTATGTTGGATTTTTGTCATTTTGGTCTTGTTTTGTTTAGATAAATTGTATCTATTCTTCTGAACCTGTGTTGTGTCATTTTGTAGTGTTGTCACTGAGTTACTGTGTGTGTTGGTATGAATACTTTACACATTGCTTCTGAAGTCAAACCTGCCTGCTTGTGCCAAGCTGCCAAGGGGGTGAGCTGGGGGTTAACTGAGGGTGATTCTACTTTACCCTGACTAGAGTGAGGGTCCTTGCTTGGATATGGGGCAACCTGACTGCCAACCAAAGACCCCATTTCTAACACATACTCACACACTGTGTTCCCACTAGGATACCATGGTGCAGCTTTAAAGTGCAAGCCTGACTAATCACTAGGTAACAGAGGTAAATAGTCATGTCAATTATCAGACAAACCCAGAACCCATCTGGAGTGTAATCTGTACCAAACTTGTAGGACAGATCCCAATATGGAGTATGGAAATCAAGTCACAGAGTTGCAGGTACAACAAAGGTATGCTGTGCAGCATCTGACAATGTCATTGCAGGGAATCATGCAAAGCCACTGTCTGCATCTCACAAAGAAGTAACCAAACACACATTCTAACCTGAACTCTGTATCTCACTCCCTCCACAGGTAACCCTGTCATTGTCACCATGGAGATGATACGTGAGACTGCCAGTCCCTCTCATGATGAAGGCCCCAGTGAGAACAACCCACCTGGATGTCTGGACAATAATGAATAACCTGCCCCATCTGGGATACGTGGTCAGTCAACGTCTCCCTGCCTCACCCTCCCCACATCAACCCGCCCACCCCTGGTGCATCCACATCACAGGCAACCATTCGCCCCCAAACCTGTGTCCCAAGGACTGTTCAATCAATTGTGTGCCCCACAGTACACCTGAGTTGAACCTTGACATCCCAGACAATGAAGGCTCTACTACCACTGGGAGTGGGCATACCATGCCAGGGGGACAGGCACCTGGGGTAGGGTGCGTGGGAAGGATGCTGTGAGCCAGAGGATAGGGCCTTAATGGGACTCCACTGACCATGAAACCATCTCCCAAGTCTTGGGAGCATACCAAAGTTCCCATGACCAGATGTGCCAAACAATCACCATATTGGGGGGAAATCAAAGGCTGCAGAGGGAATACCACCAGGAAGTCATGCAGCAGTGGCAGACACATAATGCCACGATTGGCTACCATTGCAGGGGTGCTGAGGGACATCAATACCACCCTGATTGGTTTCTCAACACACCATCAGGTCCCTTCCACTATCAACGTAAAATCTGCCCCATCTACATCTGCGGCAGCTAGAGGAATAGAGGCCCTGCCCAGGGAAGCACATGCCTCAGACACCCAACCCTCTGTAGCTGAAGAACCCCTCCTCCCACTAACATGGATATCCACCCAGACACCTGGCTGGAGCAGATGCCAAGACCAAACCCACTGCCAGGAAATGAACATCTCCTGAGCTGTTACCCTTGTGTGCCACTGAGACATCCTGTAGAATCTTCTGAGGCATAACTCAATTTTCCTGTGGTACAAGGACACTGGATTTATGTAACCAACTGGTGTTGCTGCTACTTTGATGCATCCATCTACCATAACCTCACTCATCATTTTAATTTTCATTGATGCACTTTTATTTTGACTTTTAGTATTCTGATATGTACAATAAACCACAATTGAACACATCCACTGAATATGTGTCTTTTATAATACATCAGCAATTGTCATGCTTGCCAACTGTGGACTGGTCATGAACCCTGCATTGAACAGCCAGTGTAACGGTCATCAGACGGAGGCTCCCTCAGGCTACCTTAGCAGGAGGCACTTAAAACAGTAATGTCACAGGACAGATGTCAGAGAGCTTGAAATCCAGGGTAGCAAAATAGCATAGTCAGTATTCCAATCTGCAAATAGAGCATGACAAGAGTACCATCAGGATGGACGGCATGGTGGCATACAATGCACATATTCAGGTAATAGACGTCATGCCCATGGTAAACTACCTACAAAGCAGGGGTTTCCAGATTGGACCTATATATCACCACATACAGGCTCCTCACACACCCGTACCATAGCTACATGACCACATACCCCATGGAATACACAACAAACATCACTGAGGAACCCAGTTTTTTAACCATACACTACATACGCCCCATACCTGCAGGATTGTCACTCACCTTTGTCAGTATACAGTTACCTGCAAGTTGGACAGCAACATCAGAATACAAACACAGCTAGGTCCCATGACCATCACAAAGTACCCCACCCATTGTGAAGCCAGACTCCATGATCCAATCATCACACATGGGCCACAAACTTCAACTGACACGTAATACACCATTTCACATCCCCTCAACTGGACTGGTAGTAGGAAAGGACTAAACAGTCACAAGACCACTTGTACGAAGGAAGTACTAACAAGATACCATTCCACTGTAACTATATCCATTTTACCAGCTATTTGGAAGGTACACCTCTCTGTCAGCAATTACCATTGCCTACTGACAATGAATACCTCAAGCCTAGGTTGCAGAGCCAAACACGAAATAGCAATTTCAGTGATTGGAAGAAAAAGAGGATAGAAGAATGCAAGAAACTTACCTCAATACTGAGTAGTCCACTACAGAAGTGTATGTTAGGTTCAGATGTAACAGTACATGATATAGCAGCCAATATTGTACTGCACACTTTACAGTCTATCAGTCTGCACAACTCACACATAGGCATTGGCGCTCATGACACCCCCACTGATGAATCAAGTCAGGAGATGTAATGGCAGCCGTCTACTTCAATTTGTGCAGATGTGTCATTTGGTGGGGTTGTGTGTTGTTGTGTGTGATTGTACCGGTGTTGTGTATCTGTGGGTTGTGTGTGTTTTACATGGGTGTGAGTGTGAGGGCCGTAGTGTGTTTACTATGTATGTGCGGGTGTGTATGTGGCTGTCTGTGAGTATACGCCCTCACTACCTGTTCCAGATGTGTATGTTGTGTCTGAGTATGTACATTGGCAGTTTGAAACAGTGACAGCTAATTGTGTGTACTCACGGTCGCTGTCGTCGCCATTGTCACTGGTTCCGGAGTCGTTGGGCGAGCAGGAGTGATAGGAAGATGTGTAGTTCAGGTTCCATGGCGGCTCCAGGTGGGTATATGTTCCTGAAGGTGAGTGTCTCCTTTTGTAGAGTTGGTTTCTGCCAGGGTTTCCGTAGTGGAAGTGTGCGGCCTCGTAATCTGTCTGGTGGGAACATAGTCTCCGTCGGCCTGTAGGTGGCTACTATCGTCCGTGGCAGTCTGGCTGCACTGACGGTGCCAGTGGTGGATTGCCTGTATTCTGTTGGGAATACCGCCAGGGTCATAATTTAGCAGTCTTCTCCACCAGCCTGTTGACTGTACGACCGCCAACATGGCAGTCATGAGACCGCCAAACTTGTAATGACCCCCTAAATGTCTAAGCGTCAGCTTATGTAGCTTGTTGAAGCTGAAAGACAGTGCAGCCCGCAGTCTCCCCTATGAAAGCAAAACATGCACTGTGAATGCCATAATACCTAGAACGTTCATCATGTCCTAGAATTTCGAACAATTATTTTAAATGGTTCATCCACAAAAGTTATAAAATGCCACAAAAGGGCAAAACACCCAACCATACAGATCTAATAACATGTTTGTACACCAGCAAATCCCCAACAATAGGGTCGAAGAGAGCAGAGCTCAGCAGGCAGCAGACTCTAGGGAATGGAAGAATGTAAATGTACCAGTTTTCTACATGTGCTTAAGTTGCATTGATGAAACCCCACAGTTGGAGCTGAGATGGCACAACTTATATTTTACATTATTTCTCTGAGGTACTAAACATGTTTTAGCTGAAGTATCTGACCCGTCTATAATTGTGGCTGGCAGCTTCCTGTGCCAATAGGAAACTAAGGGGCATATTTATAAAAATTTTGTGCTGAATTTGTGTGATTTTTTTTAATGCAAATTAGGCGCAAACTTAACTCCATATTTATATTTTGACACTAGACACGTCTAGCATAAAAATATTGGAGTTAGCACCATTTTCTGGATGTGTGCACCTACCTCACATCAATGAGATGCAAGGTAGGTGTTCCCATCTAAAAAATGGTGCTAAACCCATAGCCCATATTTTTCCCACGTGCTAAAATGATGCACAGATGGGAGGAGGGGCTCAATAATGGTGCAAAGCAAGAATTTAACGCTTGGTCAGACCAGGCGTTTTGGGACCTGTCGACCCATTTCCATGGTTGAACACTATGGAATGGGTTCAGAGGTGCCCTCCTCAAGCCCCAGGAACACCCCCACCCCCATCCACACCAGAGGGACACTGGAGGATGGGGGACCCCATCCCAGTTAAGTGGGGTAAGTATAGCTAAGTATTTTATTTTTTAAATTAAAATGCCATTGGGGGACCACCTTGGGGCCCCCTGCATGGCACAGTGTGCAATGGCCATGCCCAGGGGACACTGGTCCCCTGTGCTGGCCATTGGGGTGGAGGGCATGACTCTTGTCTTTTTCTGTGATGGTTTTGTGTCAGAAAATGACGCTAGGCTAGTTAGAGCCATTTTTTTGCCTCTAACCAGCCTAACTTCATTTTTGGATGAAAAATCCCCTGCTCCCATACCGCCACACCCACTCTGCTAGCATCATTTTTTTTACGCTAGCCCACCCTTTACGCCGGCTTGTGGTATTCCATAAATTTGGTGCCCAGTAGGTGCTCTGGAATGACACAAGCCGGCACTATACTTTTTTACGCAAAACTGCGTTTGCGCAGTTTTGTGTCAAAAAGTATAAATATGGGCCTAAAAGTACTAAATAACTGAAGAACTCAACTTTCTCCAGTTCAGTGCTACTTGGAAAAAATAATTCTAACTGTTATTCCTAGGCTCAGACCCATTCCTTAACGTGTGTGTGCATTTGTTGTTAGTTTTTTCTTGTTTCTTTTAATATTGTATGTCATAGGCATTCAGTATTGATTTAGGAACATTTGTCATACCTGTTATGAGGACAGTGTCAATTTCTCTAATTAAATCTAGGGCTGGAAAATAATTTACCCAATATACATCAAATAAGATGGTGGCCGTTGATACAAAATATTAAAGTGCTTGTGTACCAGGTTGCAGTCCTGTTGGACACACCGCACATGCAGTTATTTTCTGTTAGCTCAGATGGGGAATCATGGTTCCTAAAGTTCGGCACGGGCACTCACTGATACAAAAGAATTTAGGGCCAGATGTAGGAAAGCTTTAGCGACTTGCAAATGGCGAAATACGCCAAAGGCCTGATTCTCAAAGCTAATGCTGTGATTCACTCTAGTAATACTCCTGAATTGCGGTAGTATGCCTGGAATACTTCGGGTTTACTGTTGTACAGCAAGCCAAGTATACTGCAGGAATAAGTCATTTATATAGACATACATACTCGCTCTTTTTGATTCGGAACAAGAGTTCATATGTTAAATTTATAGCCACTTTCGAGAGAAGTTAACAGACGCAGCAGGAAGAAAGCACAGAATCAGAGTAGAGTTTGGAGTGGGACACAAAGGAGGAACAAGAACTGGGTCAGGGAATACTGTAAGCAGCCTGCAAGCACCATGCGAACAGCAGCAGTGACCACAACGGGGAACAGTGAACCATATCAATGACAGAGAAATATATCAGTAAGCTAATGTAAGAAAGACACATTCACACACGCATTTAGCTTGCGGTGTGTGCAGATTCAGCCAACAGTGAGATCTCAAAAGCATGTTTACTATTTAATATAAAATTATTTCATAGGTAAGGCGTCTAAGCGTGATACCAGTAGGAACCGCATAATACATAGGAGAAATAACACTCCTATGTCCTTTTGCTGAGTAGCACCACACTTACACAATAAAACATAAAAAATCACTTTCGCACACATGGCGTTCTATGAGGTTTTATTAGTATAATGGCTCACAGATAAACAGTGTGAGTTGGACAAGGGTGGAATATTTTCACTTAGAAATCATTGCGCTGGAGCTGGGTCTGGAGTATGTGGCTGCGTTTTTCTGAAACGCTCAATGAAGGCACATAGGGCCAGATGTAGCAAAAAAGCAATTTGCGACTTGCAAATTGCGAGTCCCTGCGACTCGCAATTTGCAAGTCGCAAATTGCTATGCAGTACGGTGTCTCAGACACCGACTGCAACTCGCAATGGGGTCGCAATGACCCACCTCATGAATATTCATGAGGTGGGTCGCAAATTGCGGCCCCATTGCGAGTATAGGCACTCGCTAACATGGAGGCCTGCTGACGTCAGCAGACCTCCATGTTAGCGACCTGCTTTTAAATAAAGCAGTTTTTTTTTTTTAAATGTAGCCCGTTTTCCCTAAGGGAAAACAAGCTGCATTTCAAAAAAATCCGAAACCTTTTGTTTTGTTTTTTTCAGGGCAGGGAGTGGTCCCTTGGACCACTCCCTGCCCTGAAAAAATGTTTTGGGGTCCAGTCTCAAACTGGAAGGGGTCCCATGGGGACCCCTTCCAATTTGCGAGTGGGTTACCATCCACTTGAAGTGGATGGTAACTGCGACTCCATTTGCGACCGCGTACGCGGTCGCAAATGGAGTTGCATACCACTGCGACTCTCAAATAGGAAGCGAACACCCCTTCCTATTTGCGATTCGGAAATGCATTTTGCGAGTCGGTAACGACTCGCAAAATGCATTTCTGCATAGGAAACACGCATTTGCGAGTCGCAAACGGCAGATTTTGCCGTTTGCGACTCGCAAAGTGTTTCCTACATCTGGCCCATAGAAAGGAAAAGGTGTGGTGTTCTATAGAGATATACACGCACGTATAGAAATCATGATTTCGTACTCATATGTTAATCTGATGGCATATCTGTAAGCCAGTATGCAGCACGCCCCACATATGTATTTCTGTGTAGTATTTCTGAAAGGAGATCTCTTAGTGATGCATTTATAAAATGTCACTTTAAGTCTATACACAACCTTGACTGCAAATGAGCTATTATTATGTTGCTTCATTGTTCAGCCAGCCAGTTTCTATAATTCGATCTTAATATAGAGGTCTTTTTTATGCAATGCAGTATTCATCACGCCTAAACTAGAAGCACTGACGTTATACAATAAAAAAAACGACGATTGTACTCGTGGTGTGCTGAAGCACCTGCTGTTTTATTCCACATCCAGAAATTGCAGCATAATTTACTTCTAAAATAGAATCCTTTATCTTTCTGTCGTAATTGTTCCATTGAATGACTTGCCCTAGAACGTCTACTCGGAGGCCGTTGAATTCATGACACGCTGACCTATTTTTAAAGCATCATGGAAATTCACTCTGATGTTACTGTACGGCTCTGTCATTGCCTGCTGTAGTTTTAGATTAGCCAGTTTACTCCCAAGTAAATATCCATCCTTACTTCAATAACATTATTTTACTATATTCACAGTTTCAGTTGTCTAAGGAGAAAACTCTAGACATCTAATAGTTTGTGTCTCTGCGCAGGATGATGTTTGCGCACGTGAGGTAATTTAAGAACAAAGGGCCAGATGTAGGAAAAAAGCAATTTGCGACTTGCAAATTGCGAGTCCCTGCGACTCGCAATTTGCAAGTCGCAAATTGCTATGCAGTACGGTGTCTCAGACAGCGACTGCAACTCACAATGGGGTCGCAATGACCCACCTCATGAATATTCATGAGGTGGGTCGCAAATTGCGGCCCCATTGCGAGTATAGGCACTCGCTAACATGGAGGTCTGCTGACGTCAGCAGACCTCCATGTTAGCGACCTGCTTTTAAATAAAGCAGTTTTTTTTTTTTGAAGTGTAGCCCGTTTTCCCTAAGGGAAAACGAGCTGCACTTTAAAAAAAAACCGAAACCTTTAGTTTCGGTTTTTTTCAGGGCAGGGAGTGGTCCCTTGGACCACTCCCTGCCCTGAAAAAATATTTTGGGCTCCAGTCACAAACTGGAAGGGGTCCCATGGGGACCCCTTCCAATTTGCGATTGGGTTACCATCCACTTGAAGTGGATGGTAACTGCGATGCCATTTGCGACCGCATATGCCGTCGCAAATGGTATTGCATCCCAATGCGACTCGCAAATAGGAAGGGAACACCCCTTCCTATTTGCGAGTCTGAAATGCATTTTGCGAGTCGGTAACGACTCGCAAAATGCATTTCTGCATTGGGATACGCGTTTTGCGACTCGCAAACGGCAAATTTTGCCGTTTGCGAGTCGCAAAACGTTTGCTACATCTGGCCCATACAGCTTGATACACGAACTGAAACATTTTATCAATAAAATTGATGGCTGCTCATTTTAATAAGATGTCTGGATTTACTGCGAGGCCAGGGGACCCCATTGCCGAAGTTTTAAAGTCCAAAGTAGGCCGAAGAATATCCACAAATATGTGCGAGACAACCATTTACTTGAACTAAGAGGTAGAAATTAAGGGGGCATATGTAAGTACCATTTTTCCTGTCGCAAACGGCCCGATTTGCAGAATCTGACCGTTTGCGACGGGAAAAAAACATTTTGGTATGTTGAAAGCCTATTTTGTGATTTGGGGCCAGATGTAGCAACTTTGCAAATTGCGAGTTGCAATTTGCGAGTCCGAGCGACTCTCAAATTGCAACTCGCAATTTGCAATGCAGAACGGTGTCTCAGACACCGTCTGCGAGTCGCTATGGGGTCGCAAAGACCCACCTCATTAATATTAATGAGGTGGGTCGCAAATTACGGCACCATAGCGACTATGGGCACTCACGGGTATGGAGGCATGCTGGGACCAGCAGACCTCCATGTCCGTGACTGCTTTGAAATAAAGCAGTTTTTTTTTTTTCAAGTGTAGCCCGTTTTCCTTAAAGGAAAACCAGCTGCACTTAAAAAAAAAAAACGAAACCTTTAGTTTCTGATTTTTTCAGGGCAGATAGTGGTCCCCTGGACCACTGCCTACTCTAAAAAAATATTGGTGGGTCCACTCACAAAGGGGAAGGGGTCCCATGGGGACCCCTTCCAATTTGCAAGTGGGTTACCATCCACTTCAAGTGGATGGTAACTGCGACTCCATTTGCGACCGCGTACGCGGTCGCAAATGGAATTGCATGCCACTGCGTGTCGCAAATAGGAAGGGAACACCCCTTCCTATTTGCGACTCTGAAATGCATTTTGCGAGTCGGTCCCAACTCGCAAAATGCATTTCTGCATAGCAAACTCCGGTTTGCGACTCGCAAACGGCAATTTTTGCCGTTTGCGAGTCGCAAACTGGTTGCTACATCTGGCCCTTGGTAATCTATTTACCGAATCGCAAAATAGGTTTGTGAGTCGCAATTAGGAAGGGGCGTTCCCTTCATAATTGCGAGTCGCAGAGCTATGTAGCATTGTTTTGTGACCGTGAATGCGGTCACAAAACAATCATAGTTAGCACCAGTTTCAAACTGGTGCTAACCCATTCGCCAATGGGAAGGGGTCCCCATGGGACCCCTTCCCCTTTGTGAATGGCAGCAAAAGTATTTTTTCAGAGCAGGCTGTGGTACCACGGACCACTGCCTGCTCTGAAAAATTCAAAAGAAAATTTTTCATTTTTATTTTTGAAATGCATCTCGTTTTCCTTAAAGGAAAATGGGCTGCATTTAAAAAAAAAACAAAAAAATGCTTTATTTAAAAGCAGTCACAGACATGGTGGTCTGCTGTCTTCCTTGCTGGCTCCCTTGCGACCTACTTCATGAATATTCATGAGGTAGGTCATTTGCGACCTCACTGCGAATCGCAAACAGTGTAAAGTACACTGTTGTACATAAGGTTTTGCGGCTCACAATTTGTGACTTGCAAACAAGTCACAAATTGCAAGTCGCAAAACTCAGAGTCTTCCATCTGGCCCCATGTCTGAACAATGGAAGTGTAGCAGGGAGGTCTAGAAGACAAGTATAAGCCATACATTGGAGTGGAAAGCTACCACTGCACCCAGGAGACATACAGCACAAACCTCCCGACAGAAGAGCTGAAACATGAAAACTACTCAAGGGTCATGTTACAGGAGCCAAGTTCTACAATATTCCCCTGAAAGCAGCCGAAGCGTCCAGCTACGTACAAGAGCCACGGGAAGCCAAGCAAGAGCACCTGCCTGGTCATGGAAAAGAAGCTGCAAGACAGAATCCTAAGAGAGTAGGGCACTGTTTTGGGGGTGTCTAATCAAATAGATGTAACTCTGATGAAACTAACACACAGACAGAGAAACACAGATGAACACCATGGGAACTTCATGGGGGGGCCGGTTGAAAAATAAATACTTTGATAGTGAAGGCTAAACAAACGTGAGAAAGTGCCTTTTTGGTGTGAAAACACCTGATTGCTTGGAATGATGCTGCTGTTTTTTTTACTCTGTGCAATGGGACACTGCTAATCAGGCCCGGGTGCATGGCTGCGGACCACTAAAAGACGATTAGACATTTCCTATTACACCATAATACATGGTGAAGAAATACATTTTAAACATCACCTTTGGACTGCAGTTCTTTTTGTGCCTTTCACTGATGTGCCATGGAACACATGATTTGGGCCTACCACTGAATCCTGACTGCTGCAGTTCAAAACTTCAGTCAAAATTGGCAAAATAACCCATTTGGCAAGCAAACCTTCCATTCAAATATCAATATCTCACCCATGTGTAGGGCTTGGGGAGATGGTATTTAAAAGTGGGGTGTGTAGAAATTAAATTTTACCATGTCCCTACAATAACAAGGCACGTTCTTATGCTATGATGAAAACTAGAGTACAGATTAACCCCTTCGCTGCCAGGCCTTTTCCCCCTCCTGTGCCGAGCCTTTTTTTGGCTATTTGGAGCAGTTCGCGCTTAGGCCCTCATAACTTTTTGTTCACATAAGCTACCCACGCCAAATTTGCGTCCTTTTTTTCCAACATCCTAGGGATTCTAGAGGTACCCAGACTTTGTGGCTTCCCCAGAGGGAGGCCAAGAAATTAGCCAAAAAACAGTGAAAATGTCATTTTTTTAAAAAAAATGGGAAAAATGGGCTGCAGAAGAAGGCTTGTGGTTTTTTACCTGAAAAGGGCATCAACAAAGGGTTTGCGGTGATAAAATCACCAGCTTCCCAGCTTTCAGGAACAGGCAGATTTGAATCAGAAAACCCAATTTTTCAACACAATTTTGGCATTTTACTGGGACATACCCCATTTTTACGATTTTTTGTGCTTTCAGCCTCCTTCCAGTCAGTGACAGAAATGGGCATGAAACCAACGCTAGATCCCAGAAACCACAACATTTTTGAAAAGTAGACAAAAATCTGAATTCAGCAAGGGGTAATTTGTGTAGATCCTACAAGGGTTTCCTACAGAAAATAACAACTGAAAAAGAAAAATATTGAAATTGAGGTGAAAAAAACATCCATTTTTCTCTACGTTTTACTCTGTAACTTTTTCCAGCAATGTCAAATTTTCGAAAGCAATATACCGTTACGTCTGATGGACTCTTCTGGTTGCGGGGATATATAGGGCTTATAGGTTCATCAAGAACTCTAGGTACCCAGAGCCAATAAATGACCTGCACCCTGCAGTGGGTTTTCAATCTATGCCGGGTATACAGCAATTCATTTGCTGAAATATAAAGAGTAAAAAATAGCTATAAAGAAAACCTTTGTATTTCCAAAATGGGAACAAGATAAGGTGTTGAGAAGCAGTGGTTATTTGCACATCTCTGAATTCTGGGGTGCCCATACTAGCATGTGAATTACAGGGCATTTCTCAAATAGACGTCTTTTTTACACACTGTCTTACATTTGGAAGGAAAAAATGTAGAGAAAGACAAGGGGCAATAACACTTGTTTTGCTATTCTATGTTCCCCCAAGTCTCCCGATAAAAATGATACCTCACTTGTGTGGGTAGGCCCAGCGCCCACGACAGGATATGCCCCAAAACACAACGTGGACACATCACAGAAAACAGAGCTGTTTTTAGCAAAGTGCCTACCTGTAGATTTTGGCCTGTAGCTCAGCCGCCACCTAGGGAAACCTACCAAACCTGTGCATTTCTGAAAACTAGAGACCTAGGGGATTCCAAGATGGGGTGACTTGTGTGGCTCCGACCAGATTCTGTTACCCAGAATCCTTTGCAAACCTCAAAATTTGGCTAAAAAAACACATGTTCCTCATATTTCTGTGGCAGAAAGTTCTGGAATCTGAGAGGAGCGACAAATTTCCTTCCACCCAGCGTTCCCCCACGTCTCCCGATAAAAATGATACCTCACTTGTGTGGGTACGCCTAGCGCTCGCGACAGGAAACGCCCCAAAGCGCAACGTGGACACATCCACATTTTTGAAGGAAAACAGAGGTGTTTTTTGCAAAGTGCCTACCTGTAGATTTTGACCTGTAGCTCTGCCGCCACCTAGGGAAACCTACCAAACCTGTGCATTTTTGAAAACTAGAGACCTAGGGGAATCCAAGATGGGGTGACTTGTGTGGCTCGGACCAGGTTCTGTTACCCAGAATCCTTTGCAAACCTCAAAATTTGGATAAAAAAACACATGTTCCTCACATTTCTGTGGCAGAAAGTTCTGGAGTGTGAGAAGAGCCACAAATTTCCTTCCACCCCGCGTTCCCCCACGTCTCACGAAAAAAATGATACCTCACTTGTGTGGGTAGGCCTAGCGCCCGCGACAGGAAACGCCCCAAAGCGCAACGTGGACACATCCAAATTTTTTAAGGAAAACAGAGGTGTTTTTTGAAAAGTGCCTACCTGTAGATTTTGGCCTGTAGCTCAGCCGCCACCTAGGGAAACCTACCAGACCTGTGCATTTTGGAAAAATAGAGACCTAGGGGAATACAAAATGGGGTGACTTGTGTGGCTCGGACCAGGTTCTGTTACCCAGAATCCTTTGCAAACCTCAAAGTTTGGCTAAAAAAACACATGCTCCTAACATTTCTGTGGCAGAAAGTTCTGGAATCTGAGAGGAGCCACAAATTTCCTTCCACCCAGCGCTCCCCCACGTCTCCCGATAAAAATGATACCTCACTTGTGTGGGTAGGCCTAGCGCCGGCGACAGAAAACACCCCAAAGCGCAGCGTGGACACATCCAAATTTGTGAAGGAAAACAGAGGTGTTTTTTGCAAAACGCCTACCTGTAGATTTTGGCCTGTAGCTCAGCCGCCACCTAGGGAAACCTACCAAACCTGTGTATTCCTGAAAACTAGAGACCTAGGGGAATCCAAGATGGGGTGACATGTGTGGCTCGGACCAGGTTCTGTTACCCAGAATCCTTTGCAAACCTCAAAATTTGGCAAACAAACACATGTTCCTCACATTTCCGTTGCAGAAAGTTCTGGAATCTGAGGGGAGCCACAAATTTCCTTCCACCCAGCATTCCCCCACGTCTCCCGATAAAAATGATACCTCACTTGTGTGGGTAGGCCTAGCGCCCGCGACAGGAAATGCCCCAAAGCGCAACGTGGAGACAGCCACATTTTTGAAGGAAAACAGAGGTGTTTTTTGCAAAGTGCCTACCTGTAGATTTTGGCCTCTAGCTCAGCCGCCACCTAGGGAAACCTACCAAACCTGTGCATTTCTGAAAACTAGAGACCTAGGGGAATCCAAGATGGGGTGACTTGTGTGTCTCGGACCAGGTTCTGTTACCCAGAATCCTTTGCAAACCTCAAAATTTGGATAAAAAAACACATGTTCCTCACATTTCTGTGGCAGAAAGTTCTGGAGTGTGAGAAGAGCCACAAATTTCCTTCCACCCCGCGTTCCCCCACGTCTCACGAAAAAAATGATACCTCACTTGTGTGGGTAGGCCTAGCGCCCGCGACAGGAAACGCCCCAAAGCGCAACGTGGACACATCCAAATTTTTTAAGGAAAACAGAGGTGTTTTTTGAAAAGTGCCTACCTGTAGATTTTGGCCTGTAGCTCAGCCGCCACCTAGGGAAACCTACCAGACCTGTGCATTTTGGAAAAATAGAGACCTAGGGGAATACAAAATGGGGTGACTTGTGTGGCTCGGACCAGGTTCTGTTACCCAGAATCCTTTGCAAACCTCAAAGTTTGGCTAAAAAAACACATGCTCCTAACATTTCTGTGGCAGAAAGTTCTGGAATCTGAGAGGAGCCACAAATTTCCTTCCACCCAGCGCTCCCCCACGTCTCCCGATAAAAATGATACCTCACTTGTGTGGGTAGGCCTAGCGCCGGCGACAGAAAACACCCCAAAGCGCAGCGTGGACACATCCAAATTTGTGAAGGAAAACAGAGGTGTTTTTTGCAAAACGCCTACCTGTAGATTTTGGCCTGTAGCTCAGCCGCCACCTAGGGAAACCTACCAAACCTGTGTATTCCTGAAAACTAGAGACCTAGGGGAATCCAAGATGGGGTGACATGTGTGGCTCGGACCAGGTTCTGTTACCCAGAATCCTTTGCAAACCTCAAAATTTGGCAAACAAACACATGTTCCTCACATTTCCGTTGCAGAAAGTTCTGGAATCTGAGGGGAGCCACGAATTTCCTTCCACCCAGCATTCCCCCACGTCTCCCGATAAAAATGATACCTCACTTGTGTGGGTAGGCCTAGCGCCCGCGACAGGAAATGCCCCAAAGCGCAACGTGGAGACAGCCACATTTTTGAAGGAAAACAGAGGTGTTTTTTGCAAAGTGCCTACCTGTAGATTTTGGCCTCTAGCTCAGCCGCCACCTAGGGAAACCTACCAAACCTGTGCATTTCTGAAAACTAGAGACCTAGGGGAATCCAAGATGGGGTGACTTGTGTGTCTCGGACCAGGTTCTGTTACCCAGAATCCTTTGCAAACCTCAAAATTTAGCTAAAAAACCACATGTTCCTCACATTTCTGTGGCAGAACGTTCTGGAATCTGAGAGGAGCCACAAATTTCCTTCCACCCAGCGTTCCCCCACATCTCCTGACAAAAATGATACCTCACTTGTGTGGGTAGGCCTGGCGCCCGCGACAGGAAACGCCCCAAAGCGCAACGTGGACACAGCCAAATGTTTGAAGGAAAACAGAGGTGTTTTTTGCAAAGTGCCTATCTGTAGATTTTGGCCTGTAGCTCAGCCGCCACCTAGGGAAACCTACCAAACCTGTGCATTTCTGAAAACTAGAGACCTAGGGGAATCCAAGATTGGGTGACTTGTGTGGCTCGGACCAGGTTCTGTTACCCAGAATCCTTTGCAAACCTCAAAATGTGGCTAAAAAAACACAGGTTCCTCACATTTCTGTGGCAGAACGTACTGGAATCTGAGAGGAGCCACGAATTTCCTTCCACCCAGCGTTCCCCCACGTCTCACGATAAAAATGATACCTCACATGTGTGGGTAGGCCTAGCGCCCGCAACAGGAAACCCCCCAAAGCGCAACGTGGACACATCCAAATTTGTGAAGGAAAACAGAGGTGTTTTTTGCAAAGTGCCTACCTGTAGATTTTGGCCTCTAGCTCAGCCGCCACCTAGGGAAATCTACCAAACCTGTCCATTTCTGAAAACTAGAGACCTAGGGGAATCCAAGATGGGGTGACTTGTGTGTCTCGGACCAGGTTCTGTTACCCAGAATCCTTTGCAAACCTCAAAATTTGGCTAAAAAAACACATGTTCCTCACATTTCTGTGGCAGAAAGTTCTGGAATCTGAGAGGAGCCACAAATTTCCTTCCACCCAGCGTTCCCCCACGTCTCACGACAAAAATGATACCTCACTTGTGTGGGTAGGCCTAGCGCCCGCGACAGGAAACGCCCCAAAGCGCAACGTGGACACAGCCAAATTTTTGAAGGAAAACAGAGGTGTTTTTTGCAAAGTGCCTACCTGTAGATTTTGGCCTGTAGCTCAGCCGCCACCTACGGAAACCTACCAAACCTGTGCATTTCTGAAAACTAGAGACCTAGGGGAATCCAAGATGGGGTGACTTGTGTGGCTCGGACCAGGTTCTGTTACCCAGAATCCTTTGCAAACCTCAAAATGTGGCTAAAAAAACACATGTTCCTCACATTTCTGTGGCAGAAAGTTCTGGAATCTGAGAGGAGCCACAAAATTCCTTCCACCCAGCGTCCCCCCACGTCTCCCGATAAAAATGATACCTCACTTGTGTGGGTAGGCCTAGCGCCCGCGACAGGAAACGCCCCAAAGCGCAACGTGGACACAGCCAAATTTTTGAAGGAAAACAGAGGTGTTTTTTGCAAAGTGCCTACCTGTAGATTTTGGCCTGTAGCTCAGCCGCCACCTAGGGAAACCTACCAAACCTGTGCATTTCTGAAAACTAGAGACCTAGGGGAATCCAAGATGGGGTGACTTGTGTGGCTCGGACCAGGTTCTGTTACCCAGAATCCTTTGCAAACCTCAAAATTTGGCTAAAAAAACACATGTTCCTCACATTTCTGTGGCAGAAAGTTCTGGAATCTGAGAGGAGCCACAAATTTCCTTCCACCCAGCGTTCCCCCACGTCTCCCGATAAAAATGATACCTCACTTGTGTGGGTAGGCCTAGCGCCCGCGACAGGAAACGCCCCAAAGCGCAACGTGGACACAGCCAAATTTTTGAAGGAAAACAGAGGGTTTTTTTGCAAAGTGCCTACCTGTAGATTTTGGCCAGTAGCTCAGCCGCCACCTAGGGAAACCTACCAAACCTGTGCATTCCTGAAAACTAGAGACCTAGGGGAATCCAAGATGGGGTGACTTGTGTGGCTCGGACCAGGTTCTGTTACCCAGAATCCTTTGCAAACCTAAAAATTTGGCTAAAAAAACACATGTTCCTCACATTTCTGTGGCAGAAAGTTCTGAAATCTAAGAGGAGCCACGAATTTCCTTCCACCCAGCGTTCCCCCACGTCTCCCGATAAAAATGATACCTCAGTTGTGTGGGTAGGCCTAGCGCCCGCGACAGGAAACGCCCCAAAGCGCAACGTGGACACAGCCAAATTTTTGAAGGAAAACAGAGGTGTTTTTTGCAAAGTGCCTACCTATAGATTTTGGCCTGTAGCTCAGCCGAAACCTAGGGACACCTACCAAACCTGTGTATTTCTGAAAACTAGAGACCTAGGGGAATCCAAGATGGGGTGACTTGTGTGGCTCGGACCAGGTTCTGTTACCCAGAATCCTTTGCAAACCTCAAAATATGGCTAAAAAAACACATGTTCCTCACATTTCTGTGGCAGAAAGTTCTGGAATCTGAGGGGAGCCACAAATTTCCTTCCACCCAGCGTTCCCCCACGTCTCCCGATAAAAATGATACCTCACTTGTGTGGGTAGGCCTAGCGCCCGCAACAGGAAACGCCCCAAAGCGCAACGTGGACACAGCCAAATTTTTGAAGGAAAACAGAGGTGTTTTTTGCAAAGTGCCTACCTGTAGATTTTGGCCTGTAGCTCAGCCGCCACCTAGGGAAACCTACCAAACCTGTGCATTTCTGAAAACTAGAGACCTAGGGGAATCCAAGATGGGGTGACTTGTGTGGCTCGGACCAGGTTCTGTTACCCAGAATCCTTTGCAAACCTCAAAATTTGGCTAAAAAAACTCATGTTCCTCACATTTCTGTGGCAGAACGTACTGGAATCTGAGAGGAGCCACGAATTTCCATCCACCCAGCGTTCCCCCACGTCTCACGATAAAAATGATACCTCACATGTGTGGGTAGGCCTAGCGCCCGCAACAGGAAACCCCCCAAAGCGCAACGTGGACACATCCAAATTTGTGAAGGAAAACAGAGGTGTTTTTTGCAAAGTGCCTACCTGTAGATTTTGGCCTGTAGCTCAGCCGCCACCTAGGGAAACCTACCAAACCTGTGTATTCCTGAAAACTAGAGACCTAGGGGAATCCAAGATGGGGTGACTTGTGTGGCTCGGACCAGGTTCTGTTACCCAGAATCCTTTGCAAACCTCAAAATTTGGCAAACAAACACATGTTCCTCACATTTCCGTGGCAGAAAGTTCTGGAATCTGAGGGGAGCCACGAATTTCCTTCCACCCAGCATTCCCCCACGTCTCCCGATAAAAATGATACCTCACTTGTGTGGGTAGGCCTAGCGCCCGCGACAGGAAACGCCCCAAAGCGCAACGTGGAGACAGCCACATTTTTTAAGGAAAACAGAGGTGTTTTTTGCAAAGTGCCTACCTGTAGATTTTGGCCTCTAGCTCAGCCGCCACCTAGGGAAACCTACCAAACCTGTGCATTTCTGAAAACTAGAGACCTAGGGGAATCCAAGATGGGGTGACTTGTGTGTCTCGGACCAGGTTCTGTTACCCAGAATCCTTTGCAAACCTCAAAATTTAGCTAAAAAACCACATGTTCCTCACATTTCTGTGGCAGAACGTTCTGGAATCTGAGAGGAGCCACAAATTTCCTTCCACCCGGCGTTCCCCCACGTCTCCCGACAAAAATGATACCTCACTTGTGTGGGTAGGCCTAGCGCCCGCGACAGGAAACGCCCCAAAGCACAACGTGGACACAGCCAAATTTTTGAAGGAAAACAGAGGTGTTTTTTGCAAAGTGCCTATCTGTAGATTTTGGCCTGTAGCTCAGCCGCCACCTAGGGAAACCTACCAAACCTGTGCATTTCTGAAAACTAGAGACCTAGGGGAATCCAAGATGGGGTGACTTATGTGTCTCGGACCAGGTTCTGTTACCCAGAATCCTTTGCAAACCTCAAAATTTGGCTAAAAAAACACATGTTCCTCACATTTCTGTGGCAGAAAGTTCTGGAATCTGAGAGGAGCCACAAATTTCCTTCCACCCAGCGTTCCCCCACGTCTCCCGACAAAAATGATACCTCACTTGTGTGGGTAGGCCTAGCGCCCGCGACAGGAAACGCCCCAAAGCGCAACGTGGACACAGCCAAATTTTTGAAGGAAAACAGAGGTGTTTTTTGCAAAGTGCCTACCTGTAGATTTTGGCCTGGAGCTCAGCCGCCACCTACGGAAACCTACCAAACCTGTGCATTTCTGAAAACTAGAGACCTAGGGGAATCCAAGATGGGGTGACTTGTGTGGCTCGGACCAGGTTCTGTTACCCAGAATCCTTTGCAAACCTCAAAATGTGGCTAAAAAAACACATGTTCCTCACATTTCTGTGGCAGAAAGTTCTGGAATCTGAGAGGAGCCACAAAATTCCTTCCACCCAGCGTCCCCCCACGTCTCCCGATAAAAATGATACCTCACTTGTGTTGGTAGGCCTAGCGCCCGCGACAGGAAACGCCCCAAAGCGCAACGTGGACACAGCCACATTTTTGAAGGAAAACAGAGGTGTTTTTTGCAAAGTGCCTACCTGTAGATTTTGGCCTGTAGCTCAGCCGCCACCTAGGGAAACCTACCAAACCTGTGCATTTCTGAAAACTAGAGACCTAGGGGAATCCAAGATGGGGTGACTTGTGTGGCTCGGACCAGGTTCTGTTACCCAGAATCCTTTGCAAACCTCAAAATTTGGCTAAAAAAACACATGTTCCTCACATTTCTGTGGCAGAAAGTTCTGGAATCTGAGAGGAGCCACAAATTTCCTTCCACCCAGCGTTCCCCCACGTCCCCCGATAAAAATGATACCTCACTTGTGTGGGTAGGCCTAGCGCCCGCGACAGGAAACGCCCCAAAGCGCAACGTGGACACAGCCAAATTTTTGAAGGAAAACAGAGGGTTTTTTTGCAAAGTGCCTACCTGTAGATTTTGGCCAGTAGCTCAGCCGCCACCTAGGGAAACCTACCAAACCTGTGCATTCCTGAAAACTAGAGACCTAGGGGAATCCAAGATGGGGTGACTTGTGTGGCTCGGACCAGGTTCTGTTACCCAGAATCCTTTGCAAACCTCAAAATTTGGCTAAAAAAACACATGTTCCTCACATTTCTGTGGCAGAAAGTTCTGGAATCTAAGAGGAGCCACGAATTTCCTTCCACCCAGCGTTCCCCCACGTCTCCCGATAAAAATGATACCTCAGTTGTGTGGGTAGGCCTAGCGCCCGCGACAGGAAACGCCCCAAAGCGCAACGTGGACACAGCCAAATTTTTTAAGGAAAACAGAGGTGTTTTTTGCAAAGTGCCTACCTATAGATTTTGGCCTGTAGCTCAGCCGAAACCTAGGGACACCTACCAAACCTGTGTATTTCTGAAAACTAGAGACCTAGGGGAATCCAAGATGGGGTGACTTGTGTGGCTCGGACCAGGTTCTGTTACCCAGAATCCTTTGCAAACCTCAAAATATGGCTAAAAAAAAACATGTTCCTCACATTTCTGTGGCAGAAAGTTCTGGAATCTGAGGGGAGCCACAAATTTCCTTCCACCCAGCGTTCCCCCACGTCTCCCGATAAAAATGATACCTCACTTGTGTGGGTAGGCCTAGCGCCCGCAACAGGAAACGCCCCAAAGCGCAACGTGGACACAGCCAAATTTTTGAAGGAAAACAGAGGTGTTTTTTGCAAAGTGCCTACCTGTAGATTTTGGCCTGTAGCTCAGCCGCCACCTAGGGAAACCTACCAAACCTGTGCATTTCTGAAAACTAGAGACCTAGGGGAATCCAAGATGGGGTGACTTGTGTGGCTCGGACCAGGTTCTGTTACCCAGAATCCTTTGCAAACCTCAAAATTTGGCTAAAAAAACTCATGTTCCTCACATTTCTGTGGCAGAACGTACTGGAATCTGAGAGGAGCCACGAATTTCCTTCCACCCAGCGTTCCCCCACGTCTCACGATAAAAATGATACCTCACATGTGTGGGTAGGCCTAGCGCCCGCGACAGGAAACCCCCCAAAGCGCAACGTGGACACATCCAAATTTGTGAAGGAAAACAGAGGTGTTTTTTGCAAAGTGCCTACCTGTAGATTTTGGCCTGTAGCTCAGCCGCCACCTAGGGAAACCTACCAAACCTGTGTATTCCTGAAAACTAGAGACCTAGGGGAATCCAAGATGGGGTGACTTGTGTGGCTCGGACCAGGTTCTGTTACCCAGAATCCTTTGCAAACCTCAAAATTTGGCAAACAAACACATGTTCCTCACATTTCCGTGGCAGAAAGTTCTGGAATCTGAGGGGAGCCACGAATTTCCTTCCACCCAGCATTCCCCCACGTCTCCCGATAAAAATGATACCTCACTTGTCTGGGTAGGCCTAGCGCCCGCGACAGGAAACGCCCCAAAGCGCAACGTGGAGACAGCCAAATTTTTGAAGGAAAACAGAGGTGTTTTTTGCAAAGTGCCTACCTGTAGATTTTGGCTTCTAGCTCAGCCGCCACCTAGGGAAACCTACCAAACCTGTGCATTTCTGAAAACTAGAGACCTAGGGGAATCCAAGATGGGGTGACTTGTGTGTCTCGGACCAGGTTCTGTTACCCAGAATCCTTTGCAAACCTCAAAATTTAGCTAAAAAACCACATGTTCCTCACATTTCTGTGGCAGAACGTTCTGGAATCTGAGAGGAGCCACAAATTTCTTTCCACCCAGCGTTCCCCCACGTCTCCCGACAAAAATGATACCTCACTTGTGTGGGTAGGCCTAGCGCCCGCGACAGGAAACGCCCCAAAGCGCAACGTGGACACAGCCAAATTTTTGAAGGAAAACAGAGGTGTTTTTTGCAAAGTGCCTATCTGTAGATTTTGGCCTGTAGCTCAGCCGCCACCTAGGGAAACCTACCAAACCTGTGCATTTCTGAAAACTAGAGACCTAGGGGAATCCAAGATGGGGTGACTTGTGTGGCTCCGACCAGGTTCTGTTACCCAGAATCCTTTGCAAACCTCAAAATGTGGATTAAAAAACACAGGTTCCTCACATTTCTGTGGCAGAACGTACTGGAATCTGAGAGGAGCCACGAATTTCCTTCCACCCAGCGTTCCCCCACGTCTCACGATAAAAATGATACCTCACATGTGTGGGTAGGCCTAGCGCCCGCAACAGGAAACCCCCCAAAGCGCAACGTGGACACATCCAAATTTGTGAAGGAAAACAGAGGTGTTTTTTGCAAAGTGCCTACCTGTAGATTTTGGCCTGTAGCTCAGCCGCCACCTAGGGAAACCTCCCAAACCTGTGTATTCCTGAAAGCTAGAGACCTAGAGGAATCCAAGATGGGGTGACTTGTGTGGCTCGGACCAGGTTCTGTTACCCAGAATCCTTTGCAAACCTCAAAATTTGGCTAAAAAACACATGTTCCTCACATTTCCGTGGCAGAAAGTTCTGGAATCTGAGGGGAGCCACGAATTTCCTTCCACCCAGCATTCCCCCACGTCTCCCGATAAAAATGATACCTCACTTGTGTGGGTAGGCCTAGCGCCCGCGACAGGAAACGCCCCAAAGCGCAACGTGGAGACAGCCAAATTTTTGAAGGAAAACAGAGGTGTTTTTTGCAAAGTGCCTACCTGTAGATTTTGGCCTCTAGCTCAGCCGCCACCTAGGGAAACCTACCAAACCTGTGCATTTCTGAAAACTAGAGACCTAGTGGAATCCAAGATGGGGTGACTTGTGTGTCTCGGACCAGGTTCTGTTACCCAGAATCCTTTGCAAACCTCAAAATTTGGCTAAAAAACCACATGTTCCTCACATTTCTGTGGCAGAAAGTTCTGGAATCTGAGAGGAGCCACAAATTTCCTTCCACCCAGCGTTCCCCCACGTCTCCCGACAAAAATGATACCTCACTTGTGTGGGTAGGCCTAGCGCCCGCGACAGGAAACGCCCCAAAGCGCAACGTGGACACAGCCACATTTTTGAAGGAAAACAGAGGTGTTTTTTGCAAAGTGCCTACCTGTAGATTTTGGCCTGTAGCTCAGCCGCCACCTAGGGAAACCTACCAAACCTGTGCATTCCTGAAAACTAGAGACCTAGGGGAATCCAAGATGGGGTGACTTGTGTGGCTCGGACCAGGTTCTGTTACCCAGAATCCTTTGCAAACCTCAAAATTTGGCTAAAAAAACACATGTTCCTCACATTTCTGTGGCAGAAAGTTCTGGAATCTAAGAGGAGCCACGAATTTCCTTCCACCCAGCGTTCCCCCACGTCTCCCGATAAAAATGATACCTCAGTTGTGTGGGTAGGCCTAGCGCCCGCGACAGGAAACGCCCCAAAGCGCAACGTGGACACAGCCAAATTTTTGAAGGAAAACAGAGGTGTTTTTTGCAAAGTGCCTACCTATAGATTTTGGCCTGTAGCTCAGCCGAAACCTAGGGACACCTACCAAACCTGTGCATTTCTGAAAACTAGAGACCTAGGGGAATCCAAGATGGGGTGACTTGTGTGGCTCGGACCAGGTTCTGTTACCCAGAATCCTTTGCAAACCTCAAAATATGGCTAAAAAAAAACATGTTCCTCACATTTCTGTGGCAGAAAGTTCTGGAATCTGAGGGGAGCCACAAATTTCCTTCCACCCAGCGTTCCCCCACGTCTCCCGATAAAAATGATACCTCACTTGTGTGGGTAGGCCTAGCGCCCGCAACAGGAAACCCCCCAAAGCGCAACATGGACACATCCAAATTTGTGAAGGAAAACAGAGGTGTTTTTTGCAAAGTGCCTACCTGTAGATTTTGGCCTGTAGCTCAGCCGCCACCTAGGGAAACCTACCAAACCTGTGTATTCCTGAAAACTAGAGACCTAGGGGAATCCAAGATGGGGTGACTTGTGTGGCTCGGACCAGGTTCTGTTACCCAGAATCCTTTGCAAACCTCAAAATTTGGCAAACAAACACATGTTCCTCACATTTCCATGGCAGAAAGTTCTGGAATCTGAGGGGAGCCACGAATTTCCTTCCACCCAGCATTCCCCCACGTCTCCCGATAAAAATGATACCTCACTTGTCTGGGTAGGCCTAGCGCCCGCGACAGGAAACGCCCCAAAGCGCAACGTGGAGACAGCCAAATTTTTGAAGGAAAACAGAGGTGTTTTTTGCAAAGTGCCTACCTGTAGATTTTGGCTTCTAGCTCAGCCGCCACCTAGGGAAACCTACCAAACCTGTGCATTTCTGAAAACTAGAGACCTAGGGGAATCCAAGATGGGGTGACTTGTGTGTCTCGGACCAGGTTCTGTTACCCAGAATCCTTTGCAAACCTCAAAATTTAGCTAAAAAACCACATGTTCCTCACATTTCTGTGGCAGAACGTTCTGGAATCTGAGAGGAGCCACAAATTTCTTTCCACCCAGCGTTCCCCCACGTCTCCCGACAAAAATGATACCTCACTTGTGTGGGTAGGCCTAGCGCCCGCGACAGGAAACGCCCCAAAGCGCAACGTGGACACAGCCAAATTTTTGAAGGAAAACAGAGGTGTTTTTTGGAAAGTGCCTATCTGTAGATTTTGGCCTGTAGCTCAGCCGCCACCTAGGGAAACCTACCAAACCTGTGCATTTCTGAAAACTAGAGACCTAGGGGAATCCAAGATGGGGTGACTTGTGTGGCTCCGACCAGGTTCTGTTACCCAGAATCCTTTGCAAACCTCAAAATGTGGCTAAAAAAACACAGGTTCCTCACATTTCTGTGGCAGAACGTACTGGAATCTGAGAGGAGCCACGAATTTCCTTCCACCCAGCGTTCCCCCACGTCTCACGATAAAAATGATACCTCACATGTGTGGGTAGGCCTAGCGCCCGCAACAGGAAACCCCCCAAAGCGCAACGTGGACACATCCAAATTTGTGAAGGAAAACAGAGGTGTTTTTTGCAAAGTGCCTACCTGTAGATTTTGGCCTGTAGCTCAGCCGCCACCTAGGGAAACCTCCCAAACCTGTGTATTCCTGAAAGCTGGAGACCTAGAGGAATCCAAGATGGGGTGACTTGTGTGGCTCGGACCAGGTTCTGTTACCCAGAATCCTTTGCAAACCTCAAAATTTGGCTAAAAAACACATGTTCCTCACATTTCCGTGGCAGAAAGTTCTGGAATCTGAGGGGAGCCACGAATTTCCTTCCACCCAGCATTCCCTCACGTCTCCCGATAAAAATGATACCTCACTTGTGTGGGTAGGCCTAGCGCCCGCGACAGGAAACGCCCCAAAGCGCAACGTGGAGACAGCCAAATTTTTGAAGGAAAACAGAGGTGTTTTTTGCAAAGTGCCTACCTGTAGATTTTGGCCTCTAGCTCAGCCGCCACCTAGGGAAACCTACCAAACCTGTGCATTTCTGAAAACTAGAGACCTAGTGGAATCCAAGATGGGGTGACTTGTGTGTCTCGGACCAGGTTCTGTTACCCAGAATCCTTTGCAAACCTCAAAATTTGGCTAAAAAACCACATGTTCCTCACATTTCTGTGGCAGAAAGTTCTGGAATCTGAGAGGAGCCACAAATTTCCTTCCACCCAGCGTTCCCCCACGTCTCCCGACAAAAATGATACCTCACTTGTGTGGGTAGGCCTAGCGCCCGCGACAGGAAACACCCCAAAGCGCAACGTGGACACAGCCAAATTTTTGAAGGAAAACAGAGGTGTTTTTTGCAAAGTGCCTACCTGTAGATTTTGGCCTGTAGCTCAGCCGCCACCTAGTGAAACCTACCAAACCTGTGCATTTCTGAAAACTAGAGACCTAGGGGAATCCAAGATGGGGTGACTTGTGTGGCTCGGACCAGGTTCTGTTACCCAGAATCCTTTGCAAACCTCAAAATGTGGCTAAAAAAACACATGTTCCTCACATTTCTGTGGCAGAAAGTTCTGGAATCTGAGAGGAGCCACAAAATTCCTTCCACCCAGCGTCCCCCCACGTCTCCCGATAAAAATGATACCTCACTTGTGTGGGTAGGCCTAGCGCCCGCGACAGGAAACGCCCCAAAGCGCAACGTGGACACAGCCAAATTTTTGAAGGAAAACAGAGGTGTTTTTTGCAATGTGCCTACCTGTAGATTTTGGCCTGTAGCTCAGCCGCCACCTAGGGAAACCTACCAAACCTGTACATTTCTGAAAACTAGAGACCTAGGGGAATCCAAGATGGGGAGACTTGTGTGGCTCGGACCAGGTTCTGTTACCCAGAATCCTTTGCAAACCTCAAAATTTGGCAAAAAAAACACATGTTCCTCACATTTCTGTGGCAGAAAGTTCTGGAATCTGAGAGGAGCCACAAATTTCCTTCCACCCAGCGTTCCCCCACGTCTCCCGATAAAAATGATACCTCACTTGTGTGGGTAGGCCTAGCGCCCGCGACAGGAAACGCCCCAAAGCGCAACGTGGACACAGCCAAATTTTTGAAGGAAAACAGAGGTGTTTTTTGCAAAGTGCCTACCTGTAGATTTTGGCCTGTAGCTCAGCCGCCACCTAGGGAAACCTACCAAACCTGTACATTTCTGAAAACTAGAGACCTAGGGGAATCCAAGATGGGGTGACTTGTGTGGCTCGGACCAGGTTCTGTTACCCAGAATCCTTTGCAAACCTCAAAATTTGGCAAAAAAAACACATGTTCCTCACATTTCTGTGGCAGAAAGTTCTGGAATCTGAGAGGAGCCACAAATTTCCTTCCACCCAGCGTTCCCCCACGTCTCCCGATAAAAATGATACCTCACTTGTGTGGGTAGGCCTAGCGCCCGCGACAGGAAACGCCCCAAAGCGCAACGTGGACACAGCCAAATTTTTGAAGGAAAACAGAGGGTTTTTTTGCAAAGTGCCTACCTGTAGATTTTGGCCAGTAGCTCAGCCGCCACCTAGGGAAACCTACCAAACCTGTGCATTCCTGAAACCTGGAGACCTAGGGGAATCCAAGATGGGGTGACTTGTGTGGCTCGGACCAGGTTCTGTTACCCAGAATCCTTTGCAAACCTCAAAATTTGGCTAAAAAAACATATGTTCCTCACATTTCTGTGGCAGAAAGTTCTGGAATCTAAGAGGAGCCACGAATTTCCTTCCACCCAGCGTTCCCCCACGTCTCCCGATAAAAATGATACCTCAGTTGTGTGGGTAGGCCTAGCGCCCGCGACAGGAAACGCCCCAAAGCGCAACGTGGACACAGCCAAATTTTTGAAGGAAAACAGAGGTGTTTTTTGCAAAGTGCCTACCTATAGATTTTGGCCTGTAGCTCAGCCGAAACCTAGGGAAACCTACCAAACCTGTGCATTTCTGAAAACTAGAGACCTAGGGGAATCCAAGATGGGGTGACTTGTGTGGCTCGGACCAGGTTCTGTTACCCAGAATCCTTTGCAAACCTCAAAATATGGCTAAAAAAACACATGTTCCTCACATTTCTGTGGCAGAAAGTTCTGGAATCTGAGGGGAGCCACAAATTTCCTTCCACCCAGCGTTCCCCCACGTCTCCCGATAAAAATGATACCTCACTTGTGTGGGTAGGCCTAGCGCCCGCAACAGGAAACGCCCCAAAGCGCAACGTGGACACAGCCAAATTTTTGAAGGAAAACAGAGGTGTTTTTTGCAAAGTGCCTACCTGTAGATTTTGGCTTGTAGCTCAGCCGCCACCTAGGGAAACCTACCAAACCTGTGCATTTCTGAAAACTAGAGACCTAGGGGAATCCAAGATGGGGTGACTTGTGTGGCTCGGACCAGGTTCTGTTACCCAGAATCCTTTGCAAACCTCAAAATGTGGCTAACAAAACACATGTTCCTAACATTTCTGTGGCAGAAAGTTCTGGAATCTGAGGGGAGCCACAAATTTCCTTCCACCCAGCGTTCCCCCACGTCTCCCGATAAAAATGATACCTCACTTGTGTGGGTAGGCCTAGCGCCCGCGAGAGGAAACGCCCCAAAGCGCAACGTGGAGACAGCCAAATTTTTGAAGGAAAACAGAGGTGTTTTTTGCAAAGTGCCTACCTGTAGATTTTGGCCTGTAGCTCAGCCGCCACCTAGGGAAACCTACCAAACCTGTGCATTTCTGAAAACTAGAGACGTAGGGGAATCCAAGATGGGGTGACTTGTGTGGCTCGGACCAGGTTCTGTTACCCAGAATCCTTTGCAAACCTCAAAATTTGGATAAAAAAACACATGTTCCTCACATTTCTGTGGCAGAAAGTTCTGGAATCTGAGGGGAGCCACAAATTTCCTTTCACCCAGCGTTCCCCCACGTCTCCCGATAAAAATGATACCTCACTTGTGTGGGTAGGCCTAGCGCCCGCAACAGGAAACGCCCCAAAGCGCAACGTGGACACAGCCACATTTTTGAAGGAAAACAGAGGTGTTTTTTGCAAAGTGCCTACCTGTAGATTTTGGCCTGTAGCTCAGCCGCCACCTAGTGAAACCTACCAAACCTGTGCATTTCTGAAAACTAGAGACCTAGGGGAATCCAAGATGGGGTGACTTGTGTGGCTCGGACCAGGTTCTGTTACCCAGAATCCTTTGCAAACCTCAAAATGTGGCTAAAAAAACACATGTTCCTCACATTTCTGTGGCAGAAAGTTCTGGAATCTGAGAGGAGCCACAAAATTCCTTCCACCCAGCGTCCCCCCACGTCTCCCGATAAAAATGATACCTCACTTGTGTGGGTAGGCCTAGCGCCCGCGACAGGAAACGCCCCAAAGCGCAACGTGGACACAGCCAAATTTTTGAAGGAAAACAGAGGTGTTTTTTGCAATGTGCCTACCTGTAGATTTTGGCCTGTAGCTCAGCCGCCACCTAGGGAAACCTACCAAACCTGTACATTTCTGAAAACTAGAGACCTAGGGGAATCCAAGATGGGGAGACTTGTGTGGCTCGGACCAGGTTCTGTTACCCAGAATCCTTTGCAAACCTCAAAATTTGGCAAAAAAAACACATGTTCCTCACATTTCTGTGGCAGAAAGTTCTGGAATCTGAGAGGAGCCACAAATTTCCTTCCACCCAGCGTTCCCCCACGTCTCCCGATAAAAATGATACCTCACTTGTGTGGGTAGGCCTAGCGCCCGCGACAGGAAACGCCCCAAAGCGCAACGTGGACACAGCCAAATTTTTGAAGGAAAACAGAGGTGTTTTTTGCAAAGTGCCTACCTGTAGATTTTGGCCTGTAGCTCAGCCGCCACCTAGGGAAACCTACCAAACCTGTACATTTCTGAAAACTAGAGACCTAGGGGAATCCAAGATGGGGTGACTTGTGTGGCTCGGACCAGGTTCTGTTACCCAGAATCCTTTGCAAACCTCAAAATTTGGCAAAAAAAACACATGTTCCTCACATTTCTGTGGCAGAAAGTTCTGGAATCTGAGAGGAGCCACAAATTTCCTTCCACCCAGCGTTCCCCCACGTCTCCCGATAAAAATGATACCTCACTTGTGTGGGTAGGCCTAGCGCCCGCGACAGGAAACGCCCCAAAGCGCAACGTGGACACAGCCAAATTTTTGAAGGAAAACAGAGGGTTTTTTTGCAAAGTGCCTACCTGTAGATTTTGGCCAGTAGCTCAGCCGCCACCTAGGGAAACCTACCAAACCTGTGCATTCCTGAAACCTGGAGACCTAGGGGAATCCAAGATGGGGTGACTTGTGTGGCTCGGACCAGGTTCTGTTACCCAGAATCCTTTGCAAACCTCAAAATGTGGCTAAAAAAACACATGTTCCTCACATTTCTGTGGCAGAAAGTTCTGGAATCTAAGAGGAGCCACGAATTTCCTTCCACCCAGCGTTCCCCCACGTCTCCCGATAAAAATGATACCTCAGTTGTGTGGGTAGGCCTAGCGCCCGCGACAGGAAACGCCCCAAAGCGCAACGTGGACACAGCCAAATTTTTGAAGGAAAACAGAGGTGTTTTTTGCAAAGTGCCTACCTATAGATTTTGGCCTGTAGCTCAGCCGAAACCTAGGGAAACCTACCAAACCTGTGCATTTCTGAAAACTAGAGACCTAGGGGAATCCAAGATGGGGTGACTTGTGTGGCTCGGACCAGGTTCTGTTACCCAGAATCCTTTGCAAACCTCAAAATATGGCTAAAAAAACACATGTTCCTCACATTTCTGTGGCAGAAAGTTCTGGAATCTGAGGGGAGCCACAAATTTCCTTCCACCCAGCGTTCCCCCACGTCTCCCGATAAAAATGATACCTCACTTGTGTGGGTAGGCCTAGCGCCCGCAACAGGAAACGCCCCAAAGCGCAACGTGGACACAGCCAAATTTTTGAAGGAAAACAGAGGTGTTTTTTGCAAAGTGCCTACCTGTAGATTTTGGCCTGTAGCTCAGCCGCCACCTAGGGAAACCTACCAAACCTGTGCATTTCTGAAAACTAGAGACCTAGGGGAATCCAAGATGGGGTGACTTGTGTGGCTCGGACCAGGTTCTGTTACCCAGAATCCTTTGCAAACCTCAAAATTTGGCTAAAAAAACTCATGTTCCTCACATTTCTGTGGCAGAACGTACTGGAATCTGAGAGGAGCCACGAATTTCCATCCACCCAGCGTTCCCCCACGTCTCACGATAAAAATGATACCTCACATGTGTGGGTAGGCCTAGCGCCCGCAACAGGAAACCCCCCAAAGCGCAACGTGGACACATCCAAATTTGTGAAGGAAAACAGAGGTGTTTTTTGCAAAGTGCCTACCTGTAGATTTTGGCCTGTAGCTCAGCCGCCACCTAGGGAAACCTACCAAACCTGTGTATTCCTGAAAACTAGAGACCTAGGGGAATCCAAGATGGGGTGACTTGTGTGGCTCGGACCAGGTTCTGTTACCCAGAATCCTTTGCAAACCTCAAAATTTGGCAAACAAACACATGTTCCTCACATTTTCCGTGGCAGAAAGTTCTGGAATCTGAGGGGAGCCACGAATTTCCTTCCACCCAGCATTCCCCCACGTCTCCCGATAAAAATGATACCTCACTTGTGTGGGTAGGCCTAGCGCCCGCGACAGGAAACGCCCCAAAGCGCAACGTGGAGACAGCCACATTTTTTAAGGAAAACAGAGGTGTTTTTTGCAAAGTGCCTACCTGTAGATTTTGGCCTCTAGCTCAGCCGCCACCTAGGGAAACCTACCAAACCTGTGCATTTCTGAAAACTAGAGACCTAGGGGAATCCAAGATGGGGTGACTTGTGTGTCTCGGACCAGGTTCTGTTACCCAGAATCCTTTGCAAACCTCAAAATTTAGCTAAAAAACCACATGTTCCTCACATTTCTGTGGCAGAACGTTCTGGAATCTGAGAGGAGCCACAAATTTCCTTCCACCCGGCGTTCCCCCACGTCTCCCGACAAAAATGATACCTCACTTGTGTGGGTAGGCCTAGCGCCCGCGACAGGAAACGCCCCAAAGCACAACGTGGACACAGCCAAATTTTTGAAGGAAAACAGAGGTGTTTTTTGCAAAGTGCCTATCTGTAGATTTTGGCCTGTAGCTCAGCCGCCACCTAGGGAAACCTACCAAACCTGTGCATTTCTGAAAACTAGAGACCTAGGGGAATCCAAGATGGGGTGACTTATGTGTCTCGGACCAGGTTCTGTTACCCAGAATCCTTTGCAAACCTCAAAATTTGGCTAAAAAAACACATGTTCCTCACATTTCTGTGGCAGAAAGTTCTGGAATCTGAGAGGAGCCACAAATTTCCTTCCACCCAGCGTTCCCCCACGTCTCCCGACAAAAATGATACCTCACTTGTGTGGGTAGGCCTAGCGCCCGCGACAGGAAACGCCCCAAAGCGCAACGTGGACACAGCCAAATTTTTGAAGGAAAACAGAGGTGTTTTTTGCAAAGTGCCTACCTGTAGATTTTGGCCTGGAGCTCAGCCGCCACCTACGGAAACCTACCAAACCTGTGCATTTCTGAAAACTAGAGACCTAGGGGAATCCAAGATGGGGTGACTTGTGTGGCTCGGACCAGGTTCTGTTACCCAGAATCCTTTGCAAACCTCAAAATGTGGCTAAAAAAACACATGTTCCTCACATTTCTGTGGCAGAAAGTTCTGGAATCTGAGAGGAGCCACAAAATTCCTTCCACCCAGCGTCCCCCCACGTCTCCCGATAAAAATGATACCTCACTTGTGTTGGTAGGCCTAGCGCCCGCGACAGGAAACGCCCCAAAGCGCAACGTGGACACAGCCACATTTTTGAAGGAAAACAGAGGTGTTTTTTGCAAAGTGCCTACCTGTAGATTTTGGCCTGTAGCTCAGCCGCCACCTAGGGAAACCTACCAAACCTGTGCATTTCTGAAAACTAGAGACCTAGGGGAATCCAAGATGGGGTGACTTGTGTGGCTCGGACCAGGTTCTGTTACCCAGAATCCTTTGCAAACCTCAAAATTTGGCTAAAAAAACACATGTTCCTCACATTTCTGTGGCAGAAAGTTCTGGAATCTGAGAGGAGCCACAAATTTCCTTCCACCCAGCGTTCCCCCACGTCCCCCGATAAAAATGATACCTCACTTGTGTGGGTAGGCCTAGCGCCCGCGACAGGAAACGCCCCAAAGCGCAACGTGGACACAGCCAAATTTTTGAAGGAAAACAGAGGGTTTTTTTGCAAAGTGCCTACCTGTAGATTTTGGCCAGTAGCTCAGCCGCCACCTAGGGAAACCTACCAAACCTGTGCATTCCTGAAAACTAGAGACCTAGGGGAATCCAAGATGGGGTGACTTGTGTGGCTCGGACCAGGTTCTGTTACCCAGAATCCTTTGCAAACCTCAAAATTTGGCTAAAAAAACACATGTTCCTCACATTTCTGTGGCAGAAAGTTCTGGAATCTAAGAGGAGCCACGAATTTCCTTCCACCCAGCGTTCCCCCACGTCTCCCGATAAAAATGATACCTCAGTTGTGTGGGTAGGCCTAGCGCCCGCGACAGGAAACGCCCCAAAGCGCAACGTGGACACAGCCAAATTTTTTAAGGAAAACAGAGGTGTTTTTTGCAAAGTGCCTACCTATAGATTTTGGCCTGTAGCTCAGCCGAAACCTAGGGACACCTACCAAACCTGTGTATTTCTGAAAACTAGAGACCTAGGGGAATCCAAGATGGGGTGACTTGTGTGGCTCGGACCAGGTTCTGTTACCCAGAATCCTTTGCAAACCTCAAAATATGGCTAAAAAAAAAACATGTTCCTCACATTTCTGTGGCAGAAAGTTCTGGAATCTGAGGGGAGCCACAAATTTCCTTCCACCCAGCGTTCCCCCACGTCTCCCGATAAAAATGATACCTCACTTGTGTGGGTAGGCCTAGCGCCCGCAACAGGAAACGCCCCAAAGCGCAACGTGGACACAGCCAAATTTTTGAAGGAAAACAGAGGTGTTTTTTGCAAAGTGCCTACCTGTAGATTTTGGCCTGTAGCTCAGCCGCCACCTAGGGAAACCTACCAAACCTGTGCATTTCTGAAAACTAGAGACCTAGGGGAATCCAAGATGGGGTGACTTGTGTGGCTCGGACCAGGTTCTGTTACCCAGAATCCTTTGCAAACCTCAAAATTTGGCTAAAAAAACTCATGTTCCTCACATTTCTGTGGCAGAACGTACTGGAATCTGAGAGGAGCCACGAATTTCCTTCCACCCAGCGTTCCCCCACGTCTCACGATAAAAATGATACCTCACATGTGTGGGTAGGCCTAGCGCCCGCGACAGGAAACCCCCCAAAGCGCAACGTGGACACATCCAAATTTGTGAAGGAAAACAGAGGTGTTTTTTGCAAAGTGCCTACCTGTAGATTTTGGCCTGTAGCTCAGCCGCCACCTAGGGAAACCTACCAAACCTGTGTATTCCTGAAAACTAGAGACCTAGGGGAATCCAAGATGGGGTGACTTGTGTGGCTCGGACCAGGTTCTGTTACCCAGAATCCTTTGCAAACCTCAAAATTTGGCAAACAAACACATGTTCCTCACATTTCCGTGGCAGAAAGTTCTGGAATCTGAGGGGAGCCACGAATTTCCTTCCACCCAGCATTCCCCCACGTCTCCCGATAAAAATGATACCTCACTTGTCTGGGTAGGCCTAGCGCCCGCGACAGGAAACGCCCCAAAGCGCAACGTGGAGACAGCCAAATTTTTGAAGGAAAACAGAGGTGTTTTTTGCAAAGTGCCTACCTGTAGATTTTGGCTTCTAGCTCAGCCGCCACCTAGGGAAACCTACCAAACCTGTGCATTTCTGAAAACTAGAGACCTAGGGGAATCCAAGATGGGGTGACTTGTGTGTCTCGGACCAGGTTCTGTTACCCAGAATCCTTTGCAAACCTCAAAATTTAGCTAAAAAACCACATGTTCCTCACATTTCTGTGGCAGAACGTTCTGGAATCTGAGAGGAGCCACAAATTTCTTTCCACCCAGCGTTCCCCCACGTCTCCCGACAAAAATGATACCTCACTTGTGTGGGTAGGCCTAGCGCCCGCGACAGGAAACGCCCCAAAGCGCAACGTGGACACAGCCAAATTTTTGAAGGAAAACAGAGGTGTTTTTTGCAAAGTGCCTATCTGTAGATTTTGGCCTGTAGCTCAGCCGCCACCTAGGGAAACCTACCAAACCTGTGCATTTCTGAAAACTAGAGACCTAGGGGAATCCAAGATGGGGTGACTTGTGTGGCTCCGACCAGGTTCTGTTACCCAGAATCCTTTGCAAACCTCAAAATGTGGATTAAAAAACACAGGTTCCTCACATTTCTGTGGCAGAACGTACTGGAATCTGAGAGGAGCCACGAATTTCCTTCCACCCAGCGTTCCCCCACGTCTCACGATAAAAATGATACCTCACATGTGTGGGTAGGCCTAGCGCCCGCAACAGGAAACCCCCCAAAGCGCAACGTGGACACATCCAAATTTGTGAAGGAAAACAGAGGTGTTTTTTGCAAAGTGCCTACCTGTAGATTTTGGCCTGTAGCTCAGCCGCCACCTAGGGAAACCTCCCAAACCTGTGTATTCCTGAAAGCTAGAGACCTAGAGGAATCCAAGATGGGGTGACTTGTGTGGCTCGGACCAGGTTCTGTTACCCAGAATCCTTTGCAAACCTCAAAATTTGGCTAAAAAACACATGTTCCTCACATTTCCGTGGCAGAAAGTTCTGGAATCTGAGGGGAGCCACGAATTTCCTTCCACCCAGCATTCCCCCACGTCTCCCGATAAAAATGATACCTCACTTGTGTGGGTAGGCCTAGCGCCCGCGACAGGAAACGCCCCAAAGCGCAACGTGGAGACAGCCAAATTTTTGAAGGAAAACAGAGGTGTTTTTTGCAAAGTGCCTACCTGTAGATTTTGGCCTCTAGCTCAGCCGCCACCTAGGGAAACCTACCAAACCTGTGCATTTCTGAAAACTAGAGACCTAGTGGAATCCAAGATGGGGTGACTTGTGTGTCTCGGACCAGGTTCTGTTACCCAGAATCCTTTGCAAACCTCAAAATTTGGCTAAAAAACCACATGTTCCTCACATTTCTGTGGCAGAAAGTTCTGGAATCTGAGAGGAGCCACAAATTTCCTTCCACCCAGCGTTCCCCCACGTCTCCCGACAAAAATGATACCTCACTTGTGTGGGTAGGCCTAGCGCCCGCGACAGGAAACGCCCCAAAGCGCAACGTGGACACAGCCAAATTTTTGAAGGAAAACAGAGGTGTTTTTTGCAAAGTGCCTACCTGTAGATTTTGGCCTGTAGCTCAGCCGCCACCTAGGGAAACCTACCAAACCTGTGCATTCCTGAAAACTAGAGACCTAGGGGAATCCAAGATGGGGTGACTTGTGTGGCTCGGACCAGGTTCTGTTACCCAGAATCCTTTGCAAACCTCAAAATTTGGCTAAAAAAACACATGTTCCTCACATTTCTGTGGCAGAAAGTTCTGGAATCTAAGAGGAGCCACGAATTTCCTTCCACCCAGCGTTCCCCCACGTCTCCCGATAAAAATGATACCTCAGTTGTGTGGGTAGGCCTAGCGCCCGCGACAGGAAACGCCCCAAAGCGCAACGTGGGACACAGCCAAATTTTTGAAGGAAAACAGAGGTGTTTTTTGCAAAGTGCCTACCTATAGATTTTGGCCTGTAGCTCAGCCGAAACCTAGGGACACCTACCAAACCTGTGCATTTCTGAAAACTAGAGACCTAGGGGAATCCAAGATGGGGTGACTTGTGTGGCTCGGACCAGGTTCTGTTACCCAGAATCCTTTGCAAACCTCAAAATATGGCTAAAAAAAAACATGTTCCTCACATTTCTGTGGCAGAAAGTTCTGGAATCTGAGGGGAGCCACAAATTTCCTTCCACCCAGCGTTCCCCCACGTCTCCCGATAAAAATGATACCTCACTTGTGTGGGTAGGCCTAGCGCCCGCAACAGGAAACCCCCCAAAGCGCAACATGGACACATCCAAATTTGTGAAGGAAAACAGAGGTGTTTTTTGCAAAGTGCCTACCTGTAGATTTTGGCCTGTAGCTCAGCCGCCACCTAGGGAAACCTACCAAACCTGTGTATTCCTGAAAACTAGAGACCTAGGGGAATCCAAGATGGGGTGACTTGTGTGGCTCGGACCAGGTTCTGTTACCCAGAATCCTTTGCAAACCTCAAAATTTGGCAAACAAACACATGTTCCTCACATTTCCATGGCAGAAAGTTCTGGAATCTGAGGGGAGCCACGAATTTCCTTCCACCCAGCATTCCCCCACGTCTCCCGATAAAAATGATACCTCACTTGTCTGGGTAGGCCTAGCGCCCGCGACAGGAAACGCCCCAAAGCGCAACGTGGAGACAGCCAAATTTTTGAAGGAAAACAGAGGTGTTTTTTGCAAAGTGCCTACCTGTAGATTTTGGCTTCTAGCTCAGCCGCCACCTAGGGAAACCTACCAAACCTGTGCATTTCTGAAAACTAGAGACCTAGGGGAATCCAAGATGGGGTGACTTGTGTGTCTCGGACCAGGTTCTGTTACCCAGAATCCTTTGCAAACCTCAAAATTTAGCTAAAAAACCACATGTTCCTCACATTTCTGTGGCAGAACGTTCTGGAATCTGAGAGGAGCCACAAATTTCTTTCCACCCAGCGTTCCCCCACGTCTCCCGACAAAAATGATACCTCACTTGTGTGGGTAGGCCTAGCGCCCGCGACAGGAAACGCCCCAAAGCGCAACGTGGACACAGCCAAATTTTTGAAGGAAAACAGAGGTGTTTTTTGGAAAGTGCCTATCTGTAGATTTTGGCCTGTAGCTCAGCCGCCACCTAGGGAAACCTACCAAACCTGTGCATTTCTGAAAACTAGAGACCTAGGGGAATCCAAGATGGGGTGACTTGTGTGGCTCCGACCAGGTTCTGTTACCCAGAATCCTTTGCAAACCTCAAAATGTGGCTAAAAAAACACAGGTTCCTCACATTTCTGTGGCAGAACGTACTGGAATCTGAGAGGAGCCACGAATTTCCTTCCACCCAGCGTTCCCCCCACGTCTCACGATAAAAATGATACCTCACATGTGTGGGTAGGCCTAGCGCCCGCAACAGGAAACCCCCCAAAGCGCAACGTGGACACATCCAAATTTGTGAAGGAAAACAGAGGTGTTTTTTGCAAAGTGCCTACCTGTAGATTTTGGCCTGTAGCTCAGCCGCCACCTAGGGAAACCTCCCAAACCTGTGTATTCCTGAAAGCTGGAGACCTAGAGGAATCCAAGATGGGGTGACTTGTGTGGCTCGGACCAGGTTCTGTTACCCAGAATCCTTTGCAAACCTCAAAATTTGGCTAAAAAACACATGTTCCTCACATTTCCGTGGCAGAAAAGTTCTGGAATCTGAGGGGAGCCACGAATTTCCTTCCACCCAGCATCCCCTCACGTCTCCCGATAAAAATGATACCTCACTTGTGTGGGCCTAGCTAGCTCCCGCGACAGGAAACGCCCAAAAGCGCAACGTGGAGACAGCCAAATTTTTGAAGAAAACAGAGGTGTTTTTGCAAAGTGCCTACCTGTAGATTTTGGCCTCTAGCTCAGCCGCCACCTAGGGAAACCTACCAAACCTGTGCATTTCAACTAGAGACCTAGTGGAATCCAAGATGGGGTGACTTGTGTGTCTCGGACCAGGTTCAATCTTGCTACCCAAAATCCTTTGCAACCTCAAATTGGCTAAAAACCACATGTTCCTCACATTCTGTGGCAGAAAGTTCTGGAATCTAGAGGAGCAAAATTTCCTTCCACCCAGCGTTCCCCGCCACGTCAATCCCGACAAAAATGATACCTCACTTGTGTGGGTAGGCCTAGCGCCCGCGACAGGAAACACCCAAAGCGCAACGTGGACACAGCCAAATTTTTGAAGAAAACAGAGGTGTTTTTTGCAAAGTGCCTACCTGTAGATTTGGCTGGCCGCCACCCCCCCCCCCCCCCGACCATAAACCTACCAAACCTGGCATTCTGTGAGACCTAGGGGAATCCAAGATGGGGTGACTTGTGTGGCTCGGACCAGGTTCTGTTACCCAGAATCCTTTGCAAACCTCAAAATGTGGCTAAAAAACACATGTTCCTCACATTTCTGTGGCAGAAAGTTCTGGAATCTGAGAGGAGCCACAAAATTCCTTCCACCCAGCGTCCCCCACGTCTCCCGATAAAAATGATACCTCACTTGTGTGGGTAGGCCTAGCGCCCGCGACAGGAAACGCCCCAAAGCGCAACGTGGACACAGCCAAATTTTTGAAGGAAAACAGAGGTGTTTTTTGCAATGTGCCTACCTGTAGATTTTGGCCTGTAGCTCAGCCGCCACCTAGGGAAACCTACCAAACCTGTACATTTCTGAAAACTAGAGACCTAGGGAATCCAAGATGGGGAGACTTGTGTGGCTCGGACCAGGTTCTGTTACCCAGAATCCTTTGCAAACCTCAAAATTTGGCAAAAAAAACACATGTTCCTCACATTTCTGTGGCAGAAAGTTCTGGAATCTGAGAGGAGCCACAAATTTCCTTCCACCCAGCGTTCCCCCACGTCTCCCGATAAAAATGATACCTCACTTGTGTGGGTAGGCTAGCGCCCGCGACAGGAAACGCCCCAAAGCGCAACGTGGACACAGCCAAATTTTTGAAGGAAAACAGAGGTGTTTTTTGCAAAGTGCCTACCTGTAGATTTTGGCCTGTAGCTCAGCCGCCACCTAGGGAAACTACCAAACCTGTACATTTCTGAAAACTAGAGACCTAGGGGAATCCAAGATGGGGTGACTTGTGTGGCTCGGACCAGGTTCTGTTACCCAGAATCCTTTGCAAACCTCAAAATTTGGCAAAAAAAACACATGTTCCTCACATTTCTGTGGCAGAAAGTTCTGGAATCTGAGAGGAGCCACAAATTTCCTTCCACCCAGCGTTCCCCACGTCTCCCGATAAAAATGATACCTCACTTGTGTGGGTAGGCCTAGCGCCCGCGACAGGAAACGCCCCAAAGCGCAACGTGGACACAGCCAAATTTTTGAAGGAAAACAGAGGGTTTTTTTGCAAAGTGCCTACCTGTAGATTTGGCCAGTAGCTCAGCCGCCACCTAGGGAAACCTACCAAACCTGTGCATTCCTGAAACCTGGAGACCTAGGGGAATCCAAGATGGGGTGACTTGTGTGGCTCGGACCAGGTTCTGTTACCCAGAATCCTTTGCAAACCTCAAAATTTGCTAAAAAAACACATGTTCCTCACATTTCTGTGGCAGAAAGTTCTGGAATCTAAGAGGAGCCACGAATTTCCTTCCACCCAGCGTTCCCCCACGTCTCCCGATAAAAATGATACCTCAGTTGTGTGGGTAGGCCTAGCGCCCGCGACAGGAAACGCCCCAAAGCGCAACGTGGACACAGCCAAATTTTTGAAGGAAAACAGAGGTGTTTTTTGCAAAGTGCCTACCTATAGATTTTGGCTGTAGCTCAGCCGAAACCTAGGAAACCTACCAACCTGTGCATTTCTGAAAACTAGAGACCTAGGGGAATCCAAGATCGGGGTGACTTGTGTGGCTCGGACCAGGTTCTGTTACCCAGAATCCTTTGCAAAACCTCAAAATATGGCTAAAAAAACACATGTTCCTCACATTTCTGTGGCAGAAAGTTCTGGAATCTGAGGGGAGCCACAAATTTCCTTCCACCAGCGTTCCCCCACGTCTCCCGATAAAAATGATACCTCACTTGTGTGGGTAGGCCTAGCGCCGCAACAGGAAACGCCCCAAAGCGCAACGTGGACACAGCCAAATTTTGAAGGAAAACAGAGGTGTTTTTTGCAAAGTGCCTACCTGTAGATTTTGGCTTGTAGCTCAGCCGCCACCTAGGGAAACCTACCAAACCTGTGCATTTCTGAAAACTAGAGACCTAGGGGAATCCAAGATGGGGTGACTTGTGTGGCTCGGACCAGGTTCTGTTACCCAGAATCCTTTGCAAACCTCAAAATGTGGCTAACAAAACACATGTTCCTAACATTTCTGTGGCAGAAAGTTCTGGAATCTGAGGGGAGCCACAAATTTCCTTCCACCCAGCGTTCCCCCACGTCTCCCGATAAAAATGATACCTCACTTGTGTGGGTAGGCCTAGCGCCCGCGAGAGGAAACGCCCCAAAGCGCAACGTGGAGACAGCCAAATTTTGAAGGAAAACAGAGGTGTTTTTTGCAAAGTGCCTACCTGTAGATTTTGGCCTGTAGCTCAGCCGCCACCTAGGGAAACCTACCAAACCTGTGCATTTCTGAAAACTAGAGACGTAGGGGAATCCAAGATGGGTGACTTGTGTGGCTCGGACCAGGTTCTGTTACCCAGAATCCTTTGCAAACCTCAAAATTTGGATAAAAAAACACATGTTCCTCACATTTCTGTGGCAGAAAGTTCTGGAATCTGAGGGGAGCCACAAATTTCCTTTCACCCAGCGTTCCCCCACGTCTCCCGATAAAAATGATACCTCACTTGTGTGGGTAGGCCTAGCGCCCGCAACAGGAAACGCCCCAAAGCGCAACGTGGACACAGCCACATTTTTGAAGGAAAACAGAGGTGTTTTTTGCAAAGTGCCTACCTGTAGATTTTGGCCTGTAGCTCAGCGCCACCTAGTGAAACCTACCAAACTGTGCATTTCTGAAAACTAGAGACCTAGGGGAATCCAAGATGGGGTGACTTGTGTGGCTCGGACCAGGTTCTGTTACCCAGAATCCTTTGCAAACCTCAAATGTGGCCTAAAAAAACACATGTTCCTCACATTTCTGTGGCAGAAAGTTCTGGAATCTGAGAGGAGCCACAAAATTCCTTCCACCCAGCGTCCCCCCACGTCTCCCGATAAAAATGATACCTCACTTGTGTGGGTAGGCCTAGCGCCCGCGACAGGAAACGCCCCAAAGCGCAACGTGGACACAGCCAAATTTTTGAAGGAAAACAGAGGTGTTTTTTGCAATGTGCCTACCTGTAGATTTTGGCCTGTAGCTCAGCCGCCACCTAGGGAAACCTACCAAACCTGTACATTTCTGAAAACTAGACCGGAGAACCCTAGGGGAATCCAAGATGGGGAGACTTGTGTGGCTCGGACCAGGTTCTGTTACCCAGAATCCTTTGCAAACCTCAAAATTTGGCAAAAAAAACACATGTTCCTCACATTTCTGTGGCAGAAAGTTCTGGAATCTGAGAGGAGCCACAAATTTCCTTCCACCCAGCGTTCCCCCACGTCTCCGATAAAAATGATACCTCACTTGTGTGGGTAGGCCTAGCGCCCGCGACAGGAAACGCCCCAAAGCGCAACGTGGACACAGCCAAATTTTTGAAGGAAAACAGAGGTGTTTTTTGCAAAGTGCCTACCTGTAGATTTTGGCCTGTAGCTCAGCCGCCACCTAGGGAACCTACCAAACCTGTACATTTCTGAAAACTAGAGACCTAGGGGAATCCAAGATGGGTGGACTTGTGTGGCTCGGACCAGGTTCTGTTACCCAGAATCCTTTGCAAACCTCAAAATTTGGCAAAAAAAACACATGTTCCTCACATTTCTGTGGCAGAAAGTTCTGGAATCTGAGAGGAGCCACAAATTTCCTTCCACCCAGCGTTCCCCCACGTTCCCGATAAAAATGATACCTCACTTGTGTGGGTAGGCCTAGCGCCCCGCGACAGGAAACGCCCCAAAGCGCAACGTGGACACAGCCAAATTTTGAAGGAAAACAGAGGGTTTTTTGCAAAGTGCCTACCTGTAGATTTTGGCCAGTAGCTCAGCCGCCCCTAGGGGAAACCTACCAAACCTGTGCATTCCTGAAACCTGGAGACCTAGGGGAATCCAAGATGGGGTGACTTGTGTGGCTCGGACCAGGTTCTGTTACCCAGAATCCTTGCAAACCTCAAAATGTGGCTAAAAAACACATGTTCCTCACATTTCTGTGGCAGAAAGTTCTGGAATCTAAGAGGAGCCACGAATTTCCTTCACCCAGCGTTCCCCCACGTCTCCCGATAAAAATGATACCTCAGTTGTGTGGGTAGGCCTAGCGCCCGCGACAGGAAACGCGCCCCAAAGCGCAACGTGGACACAGCCAAATTTTGAAGGAAAACAGAGGTGTTTTTTGCAAAGTGCCTACCTATAGATTTTGGCCTGTAGCTCAGCCGAAACCTAGGGAAACCTACCAAACCTGTGCATTTCTGAAAACTAGAGACCTAGGGGAATCCAAGATGGGGTGACTTGTGTGGCTCGGACCAGGTTCTGTTACCCAGAATCCTTTGCAAACCTCAAAATATGGCTAAAAAAACACATGTTCCTCACATTTCTGTGGCAGAAAGTTCTGGAATCTGAGGGGAGCCACAAATTCCTTCCACCCAGCGTTCCCCCACGTCTCCCGATAAAATTGATACCTCACTTGTGTGGGTAGGCCTAGCGCCCGCAACAGGAAACGCCCCAAAGCGCAACGTGGACACAGCCAAATTTTTGAAGGAAAACAGAGGTGTTTTTTGCAAAGTGCCTACCTGTAGATTTTGGCTTGTAGCTCAGCCGCCACCTAGGGAAACCTACCAAACCTGTGCATTTCTGAAAACTAGAGACCTAGGGGAATCCAAGATGGGGTGACTTGTGTGGCTCGGACCAGGTTCTGTTACCCAGAATCCTTTGCAAACCTCAAAATGTGGCTAACAAAACACATGTTCCTAACATTTCTGTGGCAGAAAGTTCTGGAATCTGAGGGAGCCACAAATTTCCTTCCACCCAGCGTTCCCCCCACGTCTCCCGATAAAAATGATACCTCACTGTGTCGTGGGTAGGCCTAGCGCCCGCGAGAGGAAACGCCCCAAAGCGCAACGTGGAGACAGCCAAATTTTTGAAGGAAAACAGAGGTGTTTTTTGCAAAGTGCCTACCTGTAGATTTTGGCCTGTAGCTCAGCCGCCACCTAGGGAAACCTACCAAACCTGTGCATTTCTGAAAACTAGAGACGTAGGGAATCCAAGATGGGGTGACTTGTGTGGCTCGGACCAGGTTCTGTTACCAGAATCCTTTGCAAACCTCAAAATTTGGATAAAAAAACACATGTTCCTCACATTTCTGTGCAGAAAGTTCTGGAATCTGAGGGGAGCCACAAATTTCCTTTCACCCAGCGTTCCCCCACGTCTCCGATAAAAATGATACCTCACTTGTGTGGGTAGGCCTAGCGCCCGCAACAGGAAACGCCCCAAAGCGCAACGTGGACACAGCCACATTTTTGAAGGAAAACAGGTGTTTTTTGCAAAGTGCCTACCTGTAGATTTTGGCCTGTAGCTCAGCCGCCACCTAGGGAAACCTACCAAACCTGTGCATTTCTGAAAACTAGAGACCTAGGGAATCCAAGATGGGGTGACTTGTGTGGCTCGGACCAGGTTCTATTACCCAGAATCCTTTGCAAACCTCAAAATGTGGCTAAAAAAACACATGTTCCTCACATTTCTGTGGCAGAAAGGTCTGGAATCTGAGAGGAGCCACAAAATTCCTTCCATCCAGCGTCCCCCCACGTCTCCCGATAAAAATGATACCTCACTTGTGTGGGTAGGCCTAGCGCCCGCGACAGGAACGCTACAAAGCGCAACGTGGGACACAGCCAAATTTTTGGAGGAAAACAGAGTTTTTTTTTGCAAAGTGCCTACCTGTAGATTTTGGGCCTGTAGCTCAGCCGCCATCTTCGGAAACCCACCAAACCTGTGCATTTCTGAAAACTAGAGACCTCGGGGAATCCAAGATGGGTGACTTGTGTGGCTCGGACCAGGTTCTGTTACCCAGAATCCTTTGCAAACCCTCAAAATGTGGCTAAAAAAACACATGTTCCTCACATTTCTGTGGCAGAAAGTTCTGGAATCTGAGGGGAGCCACAAATTTCCTTCCACCCAGCGTTCCCCCACGTCTCCCGATAAAAATGATACCTCACTTGTGTGGGTAGGCCTAGCGCCCGCGACAGGAAACGCCCCAAAGCGCAACGTGGACACAGCCAAATTTTTGAAGGAAAACAGAGGGTTTTTTTGCAAAGTGCCTACCTGTAGATTTTTGCCAGTAGCTCAGCCGCCACCTAGGGAAACCTACCTAACCTGTGCATTCTGAAAACTAGAGACCTAGGGGAATCCAAGATGGGGTGACTTGTGTGGCTCGGACCAGGTTCTGTTACCCAGAATCCTTTGCAAACCTCAAAATTTGGCTAAAAAAACACATGTTCCTCACATTTCTGTGGCAGAAAGTTCTGGAATCTAAGAGGAGCCACGAATTCCTTCCACCCGAGCGTTCCCCCACGTCTCCCGATAAAAATGATACCTCACTTGTGTGGGTAGGCCTAGCGCCCAGCCGACAGGAACGCCCCAAAGCGCAACGTGGACACAGCCAAATTTTTGAAGGAAAACAGAGGGTTTTTTGCAAAGTGCCTACCTGTAGATTTTGGCCTGTAGCTCAGCCGAACCTAGGGAAACCTACCAAAACTGT